>NC_062572.1:66211378-67411378 GCF_022837055.1 Prionailurus viverrinus | reverse complement strand
TTTCTCCTCTTTCGTGATATTGTTTATTTTAATTATCTCTTTCCCTCTCTCTCTCTCTCTTTCTCTCTCTCTCTTTCTTGATGAGTCTGACTAAAGGTTTATCAATTTTGTTGATCCTTTCAAAGAACCAGCTCCTGGTTTCATCAATCTGTTCTATTGTTTTTTAAATTTCTATATAATTTATTTTTGCACTAATCTTTATTATTTCCTTCCCTCTTCTGATTTGGGTTTCTTGTTATTTTTCTAGCTTCTTTAGGTGTAATGTTAGGTTCCTTATTTGAGATATTTCTTGCTTCTTGATTTAGGCCTGTGTTGCTATATGACGTCCCTCTTAGAACCACGTTTGCATCCCAAAGATTTTGGATCATTGTGCTTTCATTTTCTTCCTTTCTTTTGTGTGTGTGTTTTCATTTTCATTTGTCTCCATGAATTTTTTGATTTATTCTTTGACTTCTTGACCCATTCGTTGTTGGATAACATGTTATCCAACCTCCATGTATTTTGTTCCTTCCAGATTTTTTTCTTGTGGTTGATCTGTAGTTTCATAGTGTTGTGGTCAGAAAAAAGGCATGGTATGACTTCAGTCTTCTTGAATTTATTGAGACTTGTGGCCTGACATGTGATCTATTCTGGAGAATGTTCCATGTGCACTTGAAGAGAATGTGTATTCTGCTGTTTTAGGATGGAATGTTCTCACTGTATCTCTTCAATCCATACGGTCTAATGTGTCATTCAAAGACACTGTTTCCTTATTGATTTATTATTTGGATGATCTGTCCATTGATGTTAAGTGGGATGTTAAAGTCTACTATTATTGTATTACTACTGATTATTTTCCTTATGTTTGCTATTAACTTTTTCAAGTATTTGGGTGCTTTCATGTTGGATGCATAAATATTTACACTTGTTTTATCTTGCTGGATTGTTCCCCTTATTATTATGTAGTTTATTTCTTTGTTTCTTGTTACCATCTTTGTTTTAAAGTCTACTCTGTCTGATTTGAGTGTTGCTATCCTGGCTTTCTTTTTGCATTCATTTGCATGATAAATCCTTCTCCATCCCTTTATTTTCAGCCTGTATGTGTCTTTAGGTCTGAAATGAATCTCTTGCAGGCAGCATCTAGATGGGTCTTTTTTTTTTTTTAAATCCATTCTGCCACCCTATGTCTTTTGATTGGAGCAGTCAGTCCATTTACATTCAAGATAATTATTAATGGGTATGTATTTATTGCCATTTTGTTACTTTTTTATGGTTGTTTTTGTGGTTTTTCTCTTTTCCTTTTTTCTCTTGCTCTCTTCTCTCACGATTAGTTGGTTTTCTTTAGTTTTATACTTGAATTCCTTTCTCTTTAATTTTTGCATATCTATTACTGGTTTTTGATTTGTGATTATCATTCGGTTTGTATTAACATTTTCTGCATTTGGCAGTCTATATTAAGTTGATGGTCGCTTAAGTTTGAACCTCTTCTTTATTCCACTTGCCCTTATATTTAGGTATATGGTGTCATACTTTACATCCTTTTATTTTGTGAGTACTTTGATTTTTGCAGATACACTTTTTTTTTCATTGCTTTTGTGTTTCCTACTTTCCTTACTCTTACTTGTGGTCTTTGCTTTTTACTCAAAAAGTCTCCTATCTTAACATTTCTTCTAGGGCTGGTTTAGTGCTCGTGAATTTCTTTAGCTTCTGTTTGTCTGGGAAGCTCTTTATCTCTCCTATTCTGAATGATAGCCTTGCTGGATAGAGTATTGTTGGCTGCAGATTTTTTTCTTTCAGCATTTTGAATATATCATGCCATTCCCTTCAGGCCAGCAAAGTTTCTGCTGAAAAAATCAGCTGATAGCCTTATGGGACTTCCCTTGTATGCGTTTTCTTTTCTCTTGGTGCTTTTAAAATTCTATCACTACTTTTTGCCATTTTAATTACTATGTGTCTTGGTGGGAACCTCCTTGGCTTGATTTTGTTGGAGGCTCTCTTTGCCTCCTGAATCTGGATTTCTGTTTCCTTCTCCAAATTTGGGAATTTTTCAGCTATTATTTCTTCAAATAAATTTTCTGCCCCCCCTTACTTTCTCTTCTTCTGGATCCCTATAATGCAAATGTTATTACCCTTGATGGTGTCACTGAGTTCCTTAAGTCTATTCTCATTTTGTATAATTTTCTCCCCTCTTACTTGCTTAGCTTGATTGCTTTCCTTTCCTCTGTCCTCTAGGTCACTGATTTGTTCCGCTTCCTCTAGTCTGCTATTTATTCCATCTGGTGTATTTTTAATTTCATTTATTGTGTTCTTCATCTCCGTTTGGTTCATTTTTTATCATCACTAAGTGTCTCACTGTTGTCCCTCACTCTTTCCTCCAGTCCAGTGAGTATCTTTATGATCATTTCTTTAAATTCTTTATCGGACATATTACTTATCTCCATGTAGCTTAGATCTCTTGCTGTGATTTTGTCCTGTTCTTTCATTTGGGACATATTCCTCTGTCTCCTCATTTTGTCTGTCTCGGCATCTGTTTCTCTGTGTTAGGAAAGTCAGATATGTCTCCTGCACTGGAGAGTAATGGCCTTATGAAGAGGTCCTGTAGTGCCCTGCAGTGCAGCGTCCCCTGTTCACCAGGACCTGGTGCTCCAGGGGTGTCTTCTAAGTGTGCTGTGTGCATCCAGCTTTTGTGACTGAGCTGATTTCTCCTTCAGTCTGGTCATCTGCAGCGACTTTCTTTGCCTGTTGTGGGCAGGGTTTGGTCCGTGTGGTGTTAGTGGGCCAGTCTGAGGACGCCTGGGGCTTGAGTTGAGTCAGACCAGGCATTTGCCAGAGATGCGGTAGCACCCATCTGCAGGGTGCTCTCCCCGTGCTGTCCACTGAGAGGCTTTTGTTGGTGGGCAGGGCCTGCAGTCAGACAGATGTCTTCCCCCAGCCCACTGCTGGGGCTGTAGTCTCACTGGTGTATGTGGTTATCTTTCCCTTTCCCCGGGGCAGGAGTCACTTTGGAGTGGTGGTCAGGAGGGAGTCCACCACCTGTCCTGTCGGGCCTGCTTGTACTCTGCCAGGCCTGTGGCACTGCCCTGAATGGGCTCCAGCCAAAAGGGGCCCTGCATCGTTGGGGCTGAGGCAGGTGTGTCTGCAGGGGGTGGATCAGCGGGGGAGTTGCTTTAGCAAGTTAGGTAGCTACTGCAAGCGCCTCTCTGGTTCCTGCAGGTGGTGGTGTCTTTATGCGGGGGGGCATGGGAGGGAAGTGGCACCTGCCAGCTCCTTCGTGCCTGGAGGGTCTCCCAGTGATCTCTGTCCCTCCAGGACGTGCTCTGAGACGAGTAGATAACTCTTTCTCCTGCATGTCCCAGGCGTTTTTCAAACTGCTGCATCTCTGCTGTGCCTCTACAGGGCTGTTGTGCAGTCTCTTTAAGCACAGGGCCTCAGTTTCCTCTCTCCTGCTCTGCTCTCCTAGTGCCAAGTCTGCTGATTTTAAAGTTTCAGATTTTAAGTCCCGCTCATTGTGAGAACTCATGAAATTCAGTCCCTCTGGTTTTCAAAGCCAAATGTTATGGGGATTTGTCTTCCCTGTGTGGGCTCCCTGGTCCAGGGGTCTGTTTCTGTCCTCTCTCTGTGCCCTGGACTCCCTCATGACCATGGACCAACCTGTGGGTCCGTTTAGCTCCTGACCGTGTCTTTGCCCTTTCTACCCTCTTCCATGTGGCTTCTTCTTTACATTTAGCTGTGGTGTTTGTTTCTGCCAGTCTTCGGGTGGTTTCTGGGTTATTTACATTGAAGTGAGTGTTAGCTAGATGTATCCATGGGACAGGGTGGGCTTAGGGTCTTCCTACTCCACCACTTTTCCTAGAAGTCCCAAGCAGCCTTGTAAAATTAAGTTTTTATTTTACACACACAAAAAAAATGGAAAATTGCTGGAGATTTTAAGGTTTGAAAGGGCAGAATTGTTTACAAGACAGTCTGTATGCGTTGACACAGCCTAAGTAAAGCCCCTCATAGACACTCTCCAACTCAAAGATTGCTTGAATATGTCCCCGCATCGGGCAACTGCCTCAGACATTCTTTGTTTTGGGGATTTGTTATTTAAATGTTGAAAAACAGACAAGGATAATATTCCACAAAGTATAGACACTGGAAAAGGTAAAAGTGAACCAAGCTATTGAAAACCAAAGAGTTGTAATCTAGGAATTGTAAAACATAAGAACGTACGAGGCATGATTATAGTCAGCGTGCCTTGGGAAAATGCTAATATGACCGTGGCTTGTGTTCACTACGAGGCTCTTCCCTTCTCATGATAACTATATGATAGGAAAGCACCAGCATCACCAGAATGGTACCCACCAGACAACAATGAAGTTTTCATCGTGCCAATGGTAGAAACAAATGAAGAATACCAATGAGGTAATCCCAGAGATAGGCAAAGAGAGAAAGACAATGGCAAGACCACCGTGAGCATGCAAGAAATGCCAAGAGCACAGCCAGGCGAGCAGGGAGTAGGAAAACATCAAAACTCTCAGATCCCAGGAGGCACAAGTGGCATGTTGAAGCCACAGGCATATAAGACATGTAATACCCCAAATCTATGCAGATAAACCAGCTCATCTTCTCCCTGTGGCCAGGCTGTGCATAAGGGGTTCTCATGGCTATTTTTGACCCCATCACTGTTGCATTTACCATAGCCAACAAACACCTATTAAAAGATAATAAAGTTACGCCTTTTCAAAATTTTTATTTTTTGCAATCCTGTCTAGTTTTGGCTTCTGTTAATTCCAGTACAGAAATCAATGTGGGTCACTGATTTTTTTATTGAGTAACCATTACACTTCAATTCCATTCTTTCACTGCCCAACTAACTGCTCCACTTTTAAACAATGGCCAGCCATTAATCATTACGCAAAACAGAAGCTATTTATGCAACGAATTCTAGAGCAAGCTCATTTCGTCTTGGCAAAATAATGTTAGACACCAGCATTTGTGAGATTTCCAATGAACCTTGACATTAAGAAATTTTTAAATTGAAAATTGCTGTAGGAGGTCAGGAATCAAAACTTTGCCTATATGGAGCTCAGCTGGCCCCAGAGTTAAACATGGAAAACTATTCAAATTCTAAGCAATTATGAAAAATTATCTTTTATTTTATAATCTAAGTGATAGCTATCATTTATTTTCATATATCTTCCTCTTTAAATCTTATAACTGACCGTATTGCTCAGTAAGTAACTTCCTCAGCTCTAGTGACCCACGTGCAAAGCTAGACCGATCTGTGAGAGGCATCAGGATTCATCCCAGGCAACGTCAAGGACCTCAGACACAATTGCTTCGAGTTTCTGTAATTGAGGAAGTCAGTTTCTACAGATGCAGCACTGAATGAAAACATTACAAGTTTTCTATCAACTACAGAAACAATTAAATGTATAGGTTATTCCAGAGTGAACAAATTCATGTTCTTGAAATTTCTGGCATCTATTTATTTATTTAAAAAACACCACCACCTCAGAGATTTTGGAGATAACAGATGCCAGACTCGATATTCTAACTGGCCAGACGTGATTGAGAACCTGCATGGCCTGAGCTCCCTGCGGAGCCACCCAACGTTAAAGCCTGGGTTATTTTTTGTCTAAATCCACAGCCATAGAAGGCTTATTGTGATTTATGTCTCCAGTACCCACATGTTGGGATGAGTTGTTGGGGTACCATGCTCTAGAGAGAGGGCTCCTCTCCCGAGTTAAGCAGACAGGTGCTGCTGTGGCACCCCCACCCCACCCCAGGAACCATGCGTTCTAAACTACTAAACACTTCCAGAACCCCTTGAATCCTGACAACTTGCTCCAGAACTCAGGCACGAGCACTGGTCATGAGAAACCAGTAACTTCAAGGTTGTAGTTCACCTTAGAATTCTATCACGCTTGACTATTTGCAGGTCTTGGGGGGAACTTTAATAATTCCAATTGGGAAGAGAATGCAGCAGGGAACCTCTACTGATACTCAGATTTCTTAAATCTAAGTAGGTCATGAAATTTAACTAAAAAGACAAGAAAATGAAAGGAAGAAGCTCTAATTAAGTAGAAGCAGGGTAAGATTAAACCCCAGACTACTTTGTTTCCTCACTTTTCCACTGTTACCAAAACTCATTAGTCAGCATCTAACCCAAGATGAGCACCCTGTGACTTCTCGGCCATGACTCTTGTGTATGCCACTGAGCTCAAGCCACACCACTCAGCAGAGCATGAGGACCCCACTTCCCAGGCTGTGTTCAGAAAAGACACACCAGAGCGTGGAGGGCAGGCCCCCACGTTCCTGGAGACGGAGGCTGCAAAGAGGGATCATACCTGTTCCGGTGGCCCACGCGCCTGGGCCAAGCTGTGCCAGGAGGAGCCTCTGCACGCAGCCTCACCGACCTTAACTCCAAAAGAGTCTTTCCAAAGAGGACCACAAAGGGCATCACCAGAGCCGCCAAACAAAGACTGTCCATTCATCCTTCCTTTCTCTCCATACTTGACAGAGGGCAAAAAGACGTGAATCAGAAGGATGAGCACGTGAAATGCAGGGTGGTGGGAGGCAGGAGGTGCCCGGTGGGTTTCTGGGGAGCAGAGCTGTGGCCCCAGATGGAGACTGCCAGCAGAGAAGGCACATTTCTCCATCAACAAGAAGGGACAATGAGCTGACTACAGACATGGAATGTTCATTTTACTTTGTTTAAAATAAAAGGAAAAAATGATGTCAAACCACCCTGCACAGAGACCACCGCACAGACTTTGTTCTGCTGTGTTTCTCTGCTAGCGGGAGGTTGGTAGATCTGAAGCCTATCTAGAGGGAGGGGTGGGCTTCAGGCTGGGACATGCTTCAGGCAAACTGTTAGGGCTCCATCTTGGGGACCAATGCCAATGTAACAATTTCCCTCAGCCTTGTTCTTTACAAACAGAAGAAGGCATGGGCGTGGGCTCTATTTTCTGTAGTAAGATATGAGCCACACTTTTAATGCACAGCAAGAGCCCCGTCTCAGAGACTGCTAAGTGGCATTTTTTTTTCTTGTATCAAAATAAGAATTGTTAAATATTGGATATCATCTTGTTAATAGCGAACAATCCTTAGTTGAATTCAACAAGCGTGGCAACTCTTCCTAAGTTTTATTTATTTATTTTTAAAAGTTTATTTTATTTATTTTGAGAGAGAGAGTGGGGGAGGGTCAGAGAAAGGGACAGAGAGAATCCTAAGCAGGCTCTGCACTGTTAGTGCAGAGCCTGATGCGGGGCTCAAACTCACGAACTATGAGATCATGACCTGGTCTGAAGTTGGACACTTAACCGACTGAGCCACCCAGGTGCTCCTCTAAGTTTTATTTTAAAAAAGAAAAACTTCCATTCCATTCAGGGATATCATTCTTCCTTCAGAAGTTCCAGAAAAGTTGCCTGTGTGTGTGGTAGTTTTTTTCACCTTTATTTTAATTTTTACTTTCCTCTACCAGCTTGCTTTGAAGAAGCCACAATTGTGAAAAATGTTACTGACATGTCTTAGAAAAAATTGTGTGTGTAGGGGTTTATCCCTGGTTAAACTACCCGGTTAGTTAAGTACCAAACAGAAGTGTCTGTGGGTTGCATTATGCATTTTTTTTGTTTGATAAAGAACGACATTATGAAAAACCAATGGCAGGGCTCTCATCTTACCTGTGGTTTAAAAAAAAGGAGAGAAGAAAATAGAAGAGACAAGCAGGGACTGTCACATTCCCTCCGTGTCAGTTTTTACCCCTCTGGCCCCTGTATGGCTCCTGCCTGTCTCCTGCCACCCAAATCACACACATCTAAGAGGACAATATCCTTGAACTCAACATCAGTATTTTCTTAGAGCCACGAGAGAAAAATTGAGAGCTGGGTGAGGTCGTAAAGAGCACGTAGTTCGAGCCTTCATTTTATAGAAGAGAAAACTGAGGTTCAGAGTGGGGACCATCAGAGTTTACTCGGCAGAGTCAGCCTCGCGCAACACGGAAGCTGTGGTGGTTTTTTGTCTTCCCGGAGCCAGGCATAGTAATGCCACCCGAGAGTCTATTCAAGTCAACAAACAGTGAAGGAGCCCCTCTTCAAAGAGGAGGTCTGCAGAGTGCTCAGGGATGCAGCGCACACAGGCTGTGTTCATGGCCACCTTGAAATAACCCTGGGGTGGGGGTGGGGGCCAACAACAACCAAGGGCCCAGTCACCCCCATTCTCACCCCACGCCCTTGCTGGAAACAGTGACTCTCCTGACAAACAGGCATGACCCTGTACCTCAAAGAGAGCCTCGTTCTTTTCTATCACTGACACATCCTCACAACATCTGAGGAATATTCTGGAAGCTGCACCTGTTGAGCTTTCCAGCGGGAGTCAGAAAGCGCTTGTCATAACCCAAATCACCAGTGAAAGGAAGCGGTACTTATTCCAATACAAGACAATATCAGGATTTCAATTCAACCAACACTACTTATTTTAGTCTATGAAATAAAACTCATTCTGTTGCCAGGGTATATTAGAAATCTGTGCAATTGGAGAGACCCGAAAGTCTTTAATTTTCTATGGCTCAAGTATCACTTTAAAAAAAACAATGAAAAGTTTTGGGTACAGACCTAGAAGAAAACATTTAAACATTCATGCTCTATCACAAAGAGAACGAAAGCATTGACATTTATTTGGTACTTACAATAATCCTGATTTTAGGTAGCTTTTGGTCTGAAGTGGTAGGAGGTGCTCGGTGTTCTTTAAAGCTGTTATCAGAAACAAAGAAAATGCTGTCAGGTGTTCTTGTCTCCTGAGGAAAACACTTCTGTCCTCAGAAGGCACCACTCCTAGAAGCCTTGAGGTCTGAATTCCACACCAGAAAATGCAGCAGCAAAGAAGCTGTGAGATCTATGGTTGCAGTGTGGCCGCTGGGCTCTCCGATGGGCCAGCACACTCCCGTCAGCATGACGGCACAGGCAGAGAGGTGCACAGAGCCAGAGTTGGGAAGGGCCGTTCCTAGCACCCCACTTTTTTTTGAGTCAAAATGATAGGTTTCCAAGTTTACTCAGTTATTTCAAGAACACGCTCGAAACTCCCATACAGCATTGATGAACCCAGGGTCATTCGGCAGGTGCAGTGGACTGCTTGCCCAAACCCCGCTTGCACATGGAACTCAGGTGCTCCTTCTACCCTGCTTTGGAAACCATGAGCAAAGACATTGCTTCCAGGCTTCCAGGAAGAAGCCCGCGGCCTTGGTGAATTGCTTTCTAGACTGCCAGGACTCGGACTTGGCTGCTTCTACTCAGTTGCAACCATCTGAGATGTATTTCTTCATTAAAGAGAAGAAAAGGGCGAAAAGCAACAATTAGGAGTAAGAAGACGAACCGGCAGCAAGGAGCAGTTGGAAATGAATAGAAACGAGGAGGAGGAGGGTACTCACACTCCACGGGCTTCCTGGTGGCAGAAGGCACTGGCTGATAGAGCCCTGCTGGGCTCGACTGAGAGGGAGGTGCTCAGGAGGAGATAGCACTGGGAGGAGGCACCTAACAGTTTTATACTCAAACTGGCTCTGCACAGCCCCCCCCCCCCCCCCCCGCCCCTGCACTTGGCTTTCTCCTCCCACTTCGAGCCCCAGGGCCAAAGCATTGCAGAGGACCAGTCCCCTGTCCTGTACCTGATGTCTCTCTCTCTCTCTCCCTCCCTCCCCCCACCTCTCTGCTGTTTCTCTCCCTCCTCCTCCCTCCCTCTCTCTCTTCCTCTCTCTCACTGTCTCTCTGCTGATGTTTCTCTCTCTTCCCTTCCCTCCCTCGCTCCCTCCCTCCCTTCCTCCCTGTCCCTCTCTGCCTCTCTCTGCTGATGTTTCTCTCTGTGTGTGTCTCTCCTCTGTCTCTTGTTTCTCTCTCTCTGTGTCGCTCTCTCTTCCTCTCTCTGCTGATGTCTCTCTCTCTCTCTCTCTCTCTCTCTCTGTCTCCCCCTCTGGCCTTGATTTGGTGCCATCTCTGTGTGGTGCTCCAAGATCCGTGCCCAGGGATAATCCTGCAACTTCGTCTTTTCCCTCTTGCTTTAGCTCCTGCCCTCACCGTGAAATATTTCGGGGAATGTTTGTAACTAAAAAAGATCAACATAGTGTCCCTGAAAACTAGAAACTGAGGGTCAGGTTGCTATACTGTAGGCTCCTGTGCTACGTGACTGCTCCCAGTGGAATTTTCTCTTAGACACCACGCAGCTTCTGCACAGGTGTAGGAATCCAGCAAAGTCCTGAGGGGTGTGGTGTGAGGGTGGGGAGGGCAAGGGGCATGCAATTCATTTTCTGGAAACCGACCTGCCCTTTTCCCCAGTTAGAAGGAACCAAAAATAAAAGTTCCCTGGAATGTCCTTTTTTCCAGGTGTGGATCCCAGGACAAACTCTGCTGCCTTTTAATAGTCAGGATGCAAACATTCCATAGCAGAGGAATCTAAAATTCAAGTGAAAAATCTATTTCTTCCCCCATCCCTCTTAAACTTCAGTTTTTGGGGCTTTCTCTGTTATGGCAGGAATCTAACTCAGGTGCACTTCATGGAGCACGGAATTAAAAAAAAAACAAAGACAAAAACAAAAAACCAGACAACACCCAGAAAGCCCTGCAGATGTCATGATGTTTCTGTCTTCTGGGCCTCTGGCCTCCTGTTGGAGCTGAAGGGCTTGTCAGAGGTCCTCGAGGCAGCTGCGACTCTCTGGCTCCTCCCACTGGACACCCACGAAACCACAGGTCTCCCTTTGTGGGCAGCCCCCACTCCTACCTGCTGCAGCTCAGGGTGTGTGTGTGTGTGTGTGTGTGTGCCTGTGTGTGTGTGTGCTCATGCCTGTGTGTGTGTGTGTGTGTGTGTGTGTGTGTGTCTGAGGTCTAGGAGGAGACCAGAGGTCCAGGTTCATGATTACAGTTCTGAGCTTCAGGGAAATCTGCCTCCAACATTTTGTCATAGGAAAATAAGGAGAAAATAAGCTCCTGGGTTACCCTGAAAGGGAAAAATGAATGTCAAGAGGACAGTCAGAGGGCCTGGAATGGGAATGAAAGGAATCACACTAGTTTCTAGAAGTTCCTCGTGCAAATGGAACATAAATCCTTCCCTCACAGTAATAACGATCGCGGTAAGAGGTAAGCGTGGTGGGAGTGGTTGAGAATCACTCTGTGTGCTGGGCACTGTGCTAATCACTTCATTCTAATTCCCATCAGCCATTTAAACATTGTAAGAGTCTGGGGTGCCTGGGTGGCTCAGCTGGTTGAGCATCAGACTTCGGCTCAGGTCTTACATCTCATGGTTCATGAGTTTGAGCCCCACATCAGGCTTGTTGGGCTTGCTGCTGTCAGCACAGACCCTGCTTCGAAGATCCTCGTTAACCCTCTCTTTTTGCCCTTCTCCCGCACGTGCTCTCTCTCTCTTTCTCTCAAAAATAAACATTAGGGGCACCTGGGTGGCTCAGTTGGTTGGTTAAGCATCTGACGCGTCCAACTTCAGCTCGGGCCATGATCTCGCAGTATGTGAGTTTGAGCCCCACATTGGGCTCTGCGGACAGCTCAGAGCCTGGAGCCTGCTTCGGATTCTGTTTCCCTCTTTCTCTGCCCCTTCACTACTTGTACGCTCTCTCTCTCTCTCAAAAATAAACATTTTAAAAAATTGCAAAAAAACCCATGAGTTAAACGCTATTATCCCCATTTTGCAGATGAGAAAACAGAGGCTCACAGGGTTTAAATAACTCATCCAAAGTCTAACACCAAAGTTTGTACTTTGATGTACTTCAGCACCATCCAATATTTCCAACTGCTGCCCATGCTTTGCTTTTCACTAATTCACTGATTAACTTCGTGAACGTGGCCTTCAACACATCGATCCTAATCCTGAAGCCGCCTCCACACGGCACCCATGCAGCCTTCTGCCTCAGTGGCCTTGGTCAGAATTGAGTCCCAAATCTTCTTGGCAGGACCACCTTCCTCATCCCTCCCCATCCTCTTCCCCACTTCCTGTAAAGTCACACCTAAAGTACCGCTTGCAAAATGCAGCCTTGCTATGTGGTGTGTGTGTACAAGAGGCAGCGTGCCCATGTGGGCTTCTGGGTCAGGCGGACCTGAGTTCGAATCCTCGCTTTGTCAGTTCCTAGATGTTTTACCTTAGATACGTGCGCACCCCTTTATGAAAGTGAGATTCCTCACTAAAAAGGTTGTGATGAGTTTTGGCAAGGATAATTGGTAAAGCTCTGTGCCTGACCCGTGGAGGTGCTGCCATTCCAACGCCTCCCTGTCTCCATAGAGGTTGGGTTGTCCTTGAGCTTTCCCAAAAGGTCCCTCCTCCCAGCTTGGACACGGGGAAAATCTTCCCGGCTGTGACACCAGAAGGGGCAGAGTTATGAGCATGGAGACCACTGTTCAGCAACAACTCGGGGATAGGTGGCTGGCTGATGAGGCTTCCTGAGTTTTTGTCCTGCAAGATCCCCAGGCGCAAGTGTCTACTGTCACCCAGGAGCTTTGCAGAGAACCCCCTGAGCAGGAGAGCAGAGGGACGATTGGGCACCCAATGGGTGCAAACCTGGGTTCTTAGGTGCTTTTCAACCCTCGTTGCAGAATTTGATGCCTTTTTCTCAGTTCTTTCTCCAGCATCTCCTGCTATCATTTACAGCATATCTTTGGCTGAGTGTTTAAGCCCAGACATTCCTTTTCTTTTCTCACCTGCCCTGAGTCCCCCTGCCAGTTCCCCCTTGTGTGCGCCCCTCGCCTCCATTGGCTCTCTGAACCCATCTGCCAGCCCTCGGTCTGGCTCTATCACTACCGAATGTATGCAGAGTTTTCCCTCCTCTGAATGTCTCCATAGAATTTCTGCTCCTAGAAAGTTCTCTCTCTCCTCTCCCCACCTGCTCTGCCCAAACCCTCACACCCCACTTTCTTTCTTCCTCTGTTTGGATTTCGTAGCAGACTCCTGTCCATGCCACACTCCTGGGAACCAAAAGCAATTTATGTCCCTATTCCTCACTAGACCGGCGACCATACCCCCTGGCCCCGCAACAGCTCTGGCATTGTCCTTTATTTTGTAAAAAATGTATCTTATGCTGCTCCATCCCACCTGGACTGGAAGATACTAGACAACAAGGTTGGGATCGAAGAGTCGTCTTTGTTCCCAACAGATCTCTCTCCAGAAAGGTTTTGAGAAAGTTCATAAAATATATGTGAGAAGAGGAAGGAACTAGGTGAAAAAAATGGTGAAGAAGGAGAACTAAGTTACGGATAATGACATGGTTTCAGTGTTTCCTACGTCTTGCATTTGTAGGGGTTTCTAAATACGTGTTGTTTGACCCAGAAATTATCCCAACACCACCTGGTCTGGACTGCTGTTTGCTCTGGGTTTACCTATAGACACTTAAACTTTACAAATGACTTTAGCACAGCACAGTTGGAGTGCCCGCGATCGGGAAGTGTGGCCGGCCGTGAGTGTCTTTTGCATCCTGAGCAGTAGGTTCTAAATGGCAGAGGGAGCATAGGAGAAACTTATTCTCAAGTCATTTCTTATCCCCCCTGCCCCCCCCCCCCCCCGAGAATGAGGACCAGCAAATCCAGGACACAATGTTCCTCTGCAGTGTGTTCCGAGCCCACAATGTTGTCGTTTGGTAAACAGTCAGACAAAAAGCACCAGATGAGAGACCAAACTCACACTGACCCTGAGCGTCATTTGGGGGGCACCCTTTGTGACAGGCGTTCCCTAGATGTAGAGCCAAGAGGCAAGCTGGCGCATAGTGTCGCGTCTCTCTCACTGCCTGTCCTTGCCAGGGGAGCGTGGGGTTGGATAGAAGCAGGAGGCAGTGAGGCGCCTACATTTTTAGCTCTCAGATGCGGTCATGCAATTATTCTGCTCCATTTAAAAGCTCATTGTTTCTCCTGCACACATTAGAATGGTGAGAGAATCTCCATCCCTGCCATGACTTTTATCAGGTGCCTTCTTTCCATGCAGCACCTTCTTTCCAGATTTTAGCTTAAACTCAGGTCACATTAAGGTCCGTCATGTAGATCTCTTATCTCCACAGACAGTGTCTAAGGATGAGCAGGTTGTGCACTGCACAAATGCACCACGTCTAAAGTGGTACCACTAACATCCTAGACATTTATGTATTCATTGCAACAAAACTGTTGCAGAGGGTACTAAAGTGTCTTGAGGAAAGGGTGTCAGGATGCCTTTGCACGAAGGGGCCATGTCAGCTAGCAACGGTCCTGCTGGTGTCTTGTTTCTCCAGGATTGAAAAAAAAATCCCAATGAAAGACAACAGGAAAGGGGGTAGGAGCAGAATCTTCGCAATCTCTTGAGTAGACTGAGGAAGGGATTGAAGTGTTGGGGAAAATGAGGGCTGGGGAGTGGCACAGCCCTGTTTCCCTGACTCTCTCTTGAGACTAATTTAAAGCTCATTCAATTGTTTCCTCACCATTAAAGATATTGTGATATTGGCTCCAAGCTTGGGGAGTCGAGCTTTATTTTATAATTGGGCCCGGAAGAGAAAGTGAGATGACCTGGCACCACCATTGCCCACGGGGCTCTCTGGGTCAAGGGCTACAGGCTCTTGCCAAAGGCATCAGCCACCAGAGTCTGAGTGGGATGGGCTGAGGTCACTTCCAGAATCGGGATTACTCACTGGAGAGCATCACAGAGAGACCTGGCAGGAATGTCGCCAAGAATGGTGGATGGTGTGGACGTGTTAGGTGAGGCTGCCCTCTGGAGCTCAGTAGGTGGCAGCTGGCTCAGGCTCCTCACGCTTGTCCCAACTGGAGGCTTGCTGAGTGCTGGCTGCACAGTTCTGTGGTTTTCAGAAATGCACACTATTACCATCCCTTGCCTCCTACCAACTGGCAGCCGAGAGCTAGAGAGGGATGCAGAATCTTCTGGCCCTCACCCGTCTTGTCTTTCTGTTCTCCTCGCCTCTTCTTTCCCCACTGTTGGCATCTGCCAAGTTGGGGTGGGGGCCAAAGGCAGAGAGTCTGGACCTTGAGAGCAAACTAACCAGCTCCGCTACCTGTCTGCCAACCAGCTCAAAGGCGGACCATACTGCATTTTCAGTTGAGCTGATTAGTTGAGCTATTATGCGTTAACTGGCCACAGATTCACATCAGAGCCTTAGCAATCCTCAACTCGAAGCCTTAACTCAAACCTTAACAATTCTTGGCTTAAGAAATGCAGTTGTGCAGGCATACCACGACAGACACGGGGGAGAATTCCCGTGCAAGTCTGACACTGCACCTTGTTCTTAGAGAATGAAATTAATTCCATGTTTCATTCAAAACCAAAATTAAACCCAGTGGAGAAGGCATTATATGTTTTTGGTGCAATATCTCTTGTTAAAACTTAAAAAATATCACTTAAGCATTATAATGCCATTGTTCTCTGTACATAGCTATTTGAAAATAAAAAATTTCAATTTCTTATTTAAAACAAGATGTAAAAATGGCAATAGACTAGAAGAAGAGTTCAGAATTAATCACAAACTCTTGTTTTTAAAGAAAGCATGGCAATTCTCAACACTATTGTAATCCTTAGTTGGAAAAACACCCCAATGATGTTGTTTCCAAATGGAAGAAGCCAGGTTAGGACTTAGCTTCTTGGAACCTTGGCCAATGTGACAAAGTGGGCCAGGGGAGCCTGGATGGTTGTGGAAAAGTTCATCCTCTTTGCAGAAAAACACCTGAGATAGAGCTCAGGCAATGTCATCTTTGAAGATGAAGGTCTGTGGGTTCATAATTAAATCCACACAAGATATTAATGATGGATGAATTAAACACTGTTGAATTAGGGGAAAAAATCCAGTAAGAAATTTAAACAAACATACTGATAAGTGATGAGCAAAACAACATCCCCAGGTGGACTCTTAATATTCTACGTCACTCGGAGTTTTGACTCCTCTTGACTCATACTTTTGCGGAATCTGGGGTTTACAGACTCTCAGAGAGGGAGCCAACTGCCATGTAATCCTGACCACCAATTTCTCAATAACTTCTCATCCCCAAAATTTTAAAGGGAAAAACTAGTTTTAAATTAATATCTATTACAGACTTGTAATAAGTCTGTAAAGGTATAAATCTGGAAGTTGTAAAAAGTTACCCAAAGGCAGATTTGGGGGCAGGTGGAGGACCCAGAGTTTTGCTTGGTTTAGAATCTGAGATTTCCATGTGAAGGGCTGGTGGGCAGCCTCAGTCCTTCATCTTGATTATGGCAAGAGATGATGTGCCAAGTGTCTTAGAAAAGCTTTAAACTTTTTTTTTTTTTGCTTCAGATTGCTCCATTTTTTCCTCCACTTGGTGCATTTCATCCTATTATTAAAAAAACAATTCCAATCCTAAAAATAAAATCCCAACACAAGGTTTCCTAATGGACTAGTCCCTTTTGTGATGGTAGCTTTATACTAGGTGAAACCTTTTCTCCCATCATTATCCCTTCCCTTAATCCCAGTATGAGTCCCCACTTGTCTGCTCAACTTGGGTTTCAGATTTCCTTGTCCATGGGACCCACCCCATCTTCCTTATTCCATCCATTCATTCATCTATCCATTGTCTAGCATATGCTAGGATGACTTAGAGATAAGTCAAGGACTTCGGTTTGGTAAGTTTTTCTTTCTGAATTTTCGCCTCAGGTACTAAAATTATAGTACTTTAGCATCGGCTGACATTTTCCGCTCTTTTCTACGTAGTTTTCCCTGGCAAGCGCTTCCACCCTACATCCTCTGTGGTCTTGCTTCACCCTGATATGTCATTTTGTGTCTATCTGGATTCTTGGAAGGAGTCCTGGAGTAGGAATTGAGGGGTACTAGTTCTGATGAGAATGGACTTCAACCATAATCTTCTCAAATTGTCTCACTTATTAGAAGGGGAGCGGGACTAGCTCAGTGACTCTCCCCCTTATCTGCACATTGGAATTGCTGGGGAGCTTGATAAAACACTGATACTAGAGTCTGATGTCATTGGTTTGGGATGTGGGAGCTTTAAAAGTCTTCTTGATGATTCTAACATGCCAGCAAGTTTGAGAACCACTGGACTGAATTCAATCCTACTTCCTAACCCTCTAAAACAAGGACATGTGTCATAGTGAGATGGCTTGGAGTTTGGAGTTCGACAGATCAGATTCAAATTCCAGCCAGCTATCCCACCCTGGGGAAGATTATTTCACCTTTCCAAGCCTTAATTCCATTATGAAATTTATGGAGATCAACAATACCTACGTTGCCAAATCCGAAGATTAAGCAGGATCATGGCACACGAAAGACATTTAGGGAAAGGTAATCTTTATCTTTACTTGCATCTAAAACAGTTCTTACCTCTGACTTCCTTATTTCCGCCAGTGGTGCCATCACGGCCTCAGTTCTTGGGCTCAACAAATGCTTGCTGAGTGAGTAATGGATGGTGGATCTGACCCTCCTCACTTACGAATAAGTGGGGAATGTTTAATTTCATTCACTCTTACTGATGTTCTCAAGTCTTTAAAGTGTCCACAGACCAGCAGCCTCGACATCCCTGGGAATTTTTTTAGAAATGAAGAATCTCAGCCCCACTCAGCCTGCTGGAATCAGAATCTGCATTTTAACCAGGTCCCCAGGGGACTTGCATGCACATTAAAGTTTTGGAAGCACCCTCTCAAACATCCCTGTCCTTGAGACTTGGTGAAAAGGGATGGATTCAACCCCCACCCCCACCCCCACCCCCGAGCGGCGACCGTTTACGAATTCCAACGTCTTGGTTGGAGACGCCATGGAGAGCCCAAGTGAGTCATTGTGCCGGTCCAGCTGGCAGCATGGAGCATGCTGTCACAGGCTGGGCCACGCCGCTGGAAGGCAGCATTCCAGGAGAAGCCTCATCATCCCATTAGACTCCATCAGGCCACTCCATCAGGCCTCACCCTCTGCCTGGTGTCGATTGCTTCACATGGGCTTGGTGAGTGCCTCGAGGCCCGCAGTCACCGCAGAGAGATTATCACAGGTCACGAGAGGGGGAAGCTTGCACGCACAGGGGCATGTTCCTCCTGCCTGGGGAGCCCAGTAGTGGCACCTGTGGTCCGGCCAGAGGCCACTGCATCCTGCCCACCCACAGGACAAACACCCCCACACTGCCAGAACAGCTCCCACCCCCCAGGGCTCAGGATCTTCCCCGAACAGTTTCCTTGGGGGCCCCCACCACTTGGTTCTCCATCTGGGATTCCTTGGCTTTTTTACCCTGGGGGTCCTGCAATAATTCCCCCACCCCACCCTGGTATACAACTGCTTTGGCTGAAAGGCAAAAACACCCATGTGGAACTGTACTTTTTATAGCCTACCCTAGCCAGTAGACATGTTGAATACACTTTACAAACTACATCTGCTTTCCCATTTGCTATCCCTCCTACGCGGAGGCAGGGGTGGCTAAATTGTCCTTCACTGGGACTCATTGTCTGAGAGAAGGTGACTCTCAGTCCAGGACTACAGTCACAGCACACATCTCCCAGAGTGTTTCTCTTTCTCTCACAGCATTGACCATTGTCTGTAATTACATAATCATGTGAGCTTTTGCTCCATTGAGTTTGCCCACTAAACTGCAAGCTTCCTGAGGGCAGAGTCTGGGCTATGTTGTTCGCTGCTGTAGCCCCAGTTTTGAGCTCAGTGTCTGGGTCATAGAGATCCTCAATAGCTCTTCATTGAGTATATGGATGAATAAATGGGTGAATGAGCCCGTGACTGTGGGGACTTGACAGGCTGGGGTGAGTTCTTGTATGGTACTTAGATAGTTTTGTGTCAAATACAGCCCTCAGAGTGGCATCCTGCATTATGACTGGGACATGTAGTCCAGGGGGCAGGGCCCCTGCCCTCTGGAACACACATGGATGGCCCTTATTCATTTGCTTCTGCCACAGGTCAACCAGCCATAGGCACCAAGCACCCAGCACTCTAGCTTACAGGTCAGCCTTTCTGGTCAGAGGCTCTGGCTTGACTCTAGGACTGTCTTAAAATCAGGGAGGATTGAGCCCCATCTCCAGGCATTCAGGCTGCCCAGTTCTTGGGTCACTGAGTCATCCTGAGGAGGGGTGAGCCGAAAGGAAGCCTGCACCTTCGGGGTCTCCATGGTGGAGATTGTGATATAAGACAGCCCCAATCCCAGCTATCAACCTGGGCTCACCCTAAACCCAGGAGGCCTGGGCTCTCCAAAGATTGGGGGGTGGGGCATGGCTGACTCCTCCTTTCTCTACATCCCAGGGCTGAGGCTGTATACTCATGACACCTTGCCCATTCGCTGCTCTTCTGCTGACCTCAGACTTAGCATTCTCTCAGGCTATAGGCCATGCTCTGAGGCACCCCCCTTCCCTCTAGTTATCTGCCATTTATTCATCCCCAATTTCCCATCCTGCCATACGAAGGTAAGTCCTCATGACTGTAGTGGATGGCACAAAGTATAAGATAATTCTCACATCTGGTGCAGCAGTAAGACACAGGAGAGCATTAGTGTCAGGTTCAAGGCTGTATGTGATCACTGGTCATGCTATGAGCAGAAAGGAACTTTTCCTTCAGCACAGAAGGGATGTGCAATATCATTAACCCACAAGAAGCCCATCATGCAGTCTTCCAGGGAGGGACAAGATGCCTGTCAAGTTTTATCAAGAACTGGCAGCTTTTAGGGCTCTCTTAAATGATACAAGATGATGTGCAATGAAGTGTTAAATCGTGAGCAGACGCAGCTTAGAACTAGAAGACTTTGGATACTATCAGTGGTGTCTGGAGTAGGCAGACTGGGTTTTACTGAAGGTACGGGCCTCATAGGGCCCTTGACATCTGAGCAGCGTTTGGTGAAGGCAGGAAAAGATGGAACAGCCTTTCAGGAAGAAACCTGAGAGTCAGCTGAGAGAAACATGGCGTGTTGGTGGGTTGCGAACAGCCTCACGATTGCACGGGAGGGTGCGTGCTATGGGTCACAGGTCCAGCCCCCACTCAGGTCCCCAAGGAAGGCAGTGCTCCATCTGTGCAAGGCATCCAGACTGACGGTGTCCTCTGACACGGGTTTCCCCCGATAGGATACACTAGCCAGGCATTGAATCCCTTCCGAAGGACTCCGCATCAGAAGAAGTACAGATGAGAAAAATGCTACATTATAGAAGAAAAGATGGGCCTATGAACCTCTCTGGCCATTTCAAATAGCAAAATTATGCTCCAAGCTCTAAAGATGGGCAATACGAACTAGAGTATATTGGGGTCCCTTGTGTAAAGAATTTAAGTGATAACTATAAGTAACTGTAAGCAAACAAAACACATAGTTTTATTTGCCTTTTTAAAATTTGGGAGAAGTAAGAAAAATCTGATTTCTGTTTCCTCTGCGTTTATTTCTGTGATTCTCTGTAATGACGGGAGGTTTCGAAACTTTCTACAGATCAGAAAGCTCCTTAAATGTGGTGGCTGCTTGAGAGCTTCTGCTGGTGAGGATGTTTCTCTCACCAAGAAGCAGTTTTAAAAGCAGAGCTGACTTGGAATTTCTATCTGTTGCCCCTCTTCTCCCCATCCGGCTAATATCCCCAATTCTGCCTGCTTTCAGATCAAAGCTACCAGCAAATAAGAAATGACAGCTGTCACCTTAAGAAAGTCACAAAAATACCTGCCAAGTCATCAGGATTAAAAAAAAAATTCTTTATAACTTGGGGCTTCTTTGGAAACAGGGATGTTGGACCAGGCTCTCTAAGCCTCTGCCAGCCCTAACCCTCTCCAGCTGGGGGGTTTCTTACAGAACTGCTAACAAGGAGGACATTTTTCCTGCCAGAGAAGCTGACATCCCAGACTTACAGGGAGAGGGACTGAGGCATTGGAATTCACCATACGAGAGTTGTAGAGGTGGCGTTGAGGCCTGAGGGAAAGATGGGGACTACTTGTTCATTGACTAGGTTTGCAGACAGTGTCCAAAGCCAGACAAATGAAGAGATGTAGCTCTAATGTAATAGGAGACGAGGAGCCATTGAAGGTGTGTGGAAAGAACAGCATGATGATTAAAGCCACATTTAGGGAGGATTGGCCGGGAGTGCTTCACGGAGCCTGAAGGCCCAAGCTAGGGAGGCTGGCGGGAGTTCACAGGGCCTGAACCTGAAGCAGGGCAGGGTCAACGGGAAAGGGCTGCACATATGAGATAGTCTGGAAGGCAGAAGGGACACAGATAGGCACGGGGTGAAAGTTGAATCAATCAAAAATGGCGTCCAGTGTTGGCAAGGATGTGGAGCAGCCAGAACTCACATCCACTGCTGGAAGAAATGTACCTATAACTGCTTTAGGGAACTGCCTGGCGGTCTCTGCTAGAGCGGGCATCTGCACAGCCACTGCCCAGCAATTCCTTCCCAGCAACATGCACAGACGAAAGACGTGCATCCATCACACCAAAAGACACGCACCACAAAGTTCAGTACAGTACGGCTCGTAACAGCCCCAGATAGGAACTAGCCCGATGGTTCATCAGTGGTAGAGAGGATAAATAATGATCTATTTGTGCCTCAAGAGAATGAGTGCCTGACAACTCCTGGCCATGGTAGGGATTCATCTCACATCATTGAGCAAAAGAAGCAAAACACAAAAGAATAATAATAGATTGTGTAATTCCATTTACGCAAGGTTTGAAACAGGCTAACCTGAGAGAAATCTGTATGTCAGCCACCACTGGAAGGGGAACAGGAAGGTCTTCTGGGGGCAGATGACATTCTGTGTCTCGATCAGCATGCTGGTTACCGGGGTGTGTTAGTTTGTGAAAATCCACCAACCTGTGTACTAACGATATGTGCACTTCAAGGGAAGTCTATTACTCTTGTTTTTTTTAATGTTTATTATTTATTTTGAGAGATTGAGAGAGAGAGAATTCCAAGCAGGTCTTATGTTGTCAGCACAGAGCCTGATGCAGGGCTCAATCCCACAAACTGTGAGATCATTACCTAAGCCAAAGTTGAGAGTCAGACGCTTAACTGACTGAGCCACCCAGATGCCCCAATAAGTCTATTGCTCTTTAATAACAATTTTGAAATGACAATCTGAGGTAGAGTAAAGGCAGGTAAGGTCCATTTTGTGGCAGGGAGCTTGAGATGTCTAGACAGGTCGGTGGAAATGCCCAGGATGCAGTTGGAGATGGAAGGCTGGTCTGGGCAAGAGTGCAGGTCTGGAGACACTGAACTTGGGGCTTGTTTACCAGAGGTGATGGGGAAGATGAGAGCCTAGTGGCTATTGGGGGCTGTTGGAACCAGCATCAGGCCCCGTGAGAAGGTGCAGGGAGGGTGAGGAGTGAGCAGAGCCATTCATCAGAAGTCACTCAGCACAGGGGCGCCTGGGTGGCTCAGTCGGTTAAGCGTCCAACTTCAGCTCAGGTCACGATCTTGCGGTCCATGAGTTCGAGCCCCGTGTCAGGTTCTGGGCTGATGGCTCAGAGCCTGGAGACTGCTTCCGATTCTGTGTCTCCCTCTCTCTCTGCCCCTCCCCCATTCATGCTCTGTCTCTCTCTGTCTCAAAAATAAATAAACGTTAAAAAAAATTAAAAAAAAAAAGAAGCCACTCAGCACGTGCGCTGGGACCCGCTGCTTGGCTCTGTCCTTTGGGACTTCTACTTTTCTGGGGTGGAGGGCGGATGCTTCTTCATCCCTGCAGGTGGCATCACCTTTTAAAAGGTGAGGAAACAGAGGGGGTGGTGAGGCGAACTGTTTGGGGCTGGTGGGCGGTAGAGCCAGGAGCCAGCCACGCCATCCACCTCCAAGGCACGTGGTACCTTTGACACTGTGGCTGCCGTTAGCACAGGGCATCAAGCCGCCTGGGCAGGTGGACAAGCCCCACAGAAGACCCTTGAATGTCAGCCTGAGGGGGTAGTAGGTGACGTGCTGCCCAGCACTCCTCCCTGGAACACAGGGGCCTCTCAAGAGAAGAGGAATGTGCTGGAATACGGGCACACACAGAACAGCCACCCAGGCTCGTTGTCCCACTTGTGGGCTGCTGGGCCTGTGCTTTTCCTGTAAGCATGTTAGGTCAGAAGGTCAGGGTACCATTCTAACCCCTGTGTGATGCTGGGGGCCAAGGCAATATGTCGATAACAGAGCCAGTACACTTCCTCTAATGGAAAATACCAGGGCAATGGGGACTACCAAACACGCCAACGGGAAACATCAAGACAGCTGCAGAAATGCAGAAGAAAAATGTGTATTAAGACATTACACACACACACACACACACACACACACACCAAGGTCCCCACCACAGACTCTTAACCATACACGGAAGGGCAGGAGGGGCAAAGTAGCGGGTTGGGGCAAGTGAAGTCCCTTCACTAAGGCTCCTCTACCTATTTTCAGGACGCCCCTCTGAAATGGGGTGCTCCTCCACCCCTCTGCCCACCAGCTCTGTGATGTGGGGTGCTCCTCTGCCCCCCCTCCGTCCTTAACTCTCATTGCTCCTCAGTGGGATGTCACATGGGTGTGTCCGTTCCCCCAGAGTGGAAGTGCCCAGGACAAGTGGTCCTCATTCCCACCTCAGTGCCTTTCCCTATGCTGTTACTTCTAGAAAGATGTTCTCAGGAGTCAGATGGATCGAAATCCTGGTTCTGGGGCTTCTGAACATGACAGACTGAAGATTTGGGACAAGTCCTGTTAGCTCTCCTCAGCTCCCTCTTCTTTCAGATAGGACGACACTCTCAATGGTCTCCCTGGGGGGTGGTATATGGGAAGTCCCTGGCAGAGATGGGCACAGAGTTGGTAGGCGACCCACAGCAGCTGCTCACGACCTCACTTCCATTAACCTATCGTGGAATGTCCTTATAGTCAATGTGAGCTTGTTCTTCAAACGTCATTAGTGATTTCACTCAATTAGATGATGTACCTGCTGCCCCTGATCCTAGGTCAGCTCTAAAGCTCAGGAGTGCCCACTGTGGGGTGCAGGTTAGCTGAGGGCCTGGGCGTTGCTCTGGAAAGGGACACAGTGTCTCCAGATCCTCAGAGTGGCTTCCTCAGGGGCGTCTGGCTTCTGTACCTTCTAAAATGTCTTGGAAAAGCAAGTATCTGCTTGCATATTTGAAATTTGATGGGTCATTTTTGAAATTATGAGTTTAAATAGAAATGCACTTTTAAATATAATTGTTGAGGGGCTTCTGGAGGCTGCTAACATTCTGTTTCTTGATCACATGAGTATGTTCACTTATCAGAAATTCGTTTACAAAGTATTCACTTATGATTTTCTCACTTTTCTGGATATATGTTAAAAATAGATTTGTTGTAGGGGCACCTGGGTGGCTCAGTCGGTTGAGCCTCTGACTTTGACTCAGGTCATGATCTCACAGTTCATGGGTTTGAGCCCCACATTGGGCTCTGTGCTGACACCACTTAGCCTGCTTGGGATTCTCTGTCTCCCTCTCTCTCTGCCCCTCCCCCTCTCATGCTCTTTCTCAAAAATAAATAAAACATAAAAAAAATATTTGTCGTAGGCTTTCTGAGCTCTGCCACTTGACCTCATAGCAGGCATCCCAGACTGAAATGGAGTGACTGCTGGCTTGGCATGAGGGCATTGAGTCAGAGCCTAAGATCCATGGAGGGGTCAATTTTAAGGCCACCTCTGGTGGGCAAAGAGATCCCATTAGCCCGTTTGTTACAAAGCAGATAAAAAATGTCGGAGTTGAGGTACCATGGAAATGTTGAGGAAGGAAACTTAACTTTGCCTTAAGAATCAAAGAACTCCACTCAAAAGATGCCAGCGACACTTGGACTGGGTATTGAAGACTGAATAGGAATATTTCTGGTTGGAAAAGGGAAGAAAACGATGATGAGAGTAGCATGAACAAAGACAGAGTAAAATAAGGCTCATTGTGTCTGAGCCTCAGGAAGTATCCTAATGTGGAAGAGCTTAGTGAGTATGTGTGTAAGTGTGTATGCGTGTGTATGTGTGTATGTGTGTGTGTGTGTGTGTGTGTGTGGCTGGTGAGAAATGAGGCTAAAGATGTAAGGACACCCTCTAAGGCCTGTGAAGCACTTTCTCAGAACTGTCTGGAGAGCTGGGGGGCAGAGGCTGACAGGTACCCGGGACCAAGATGGCTCTTCTCTTTTCCTCCTTTCTTTTCCCCAGCTTCACTGCCCACCGGTTTAGTCAAAACGAAACTTAGATTTGT
This sequence comes from Prionailurus viverrinus, assembly GCF_022837055.1. NCBI lineage: Eukaryota > Metazoa > Chordata > Mammalia > Carnivora > Felidae > Prionailurus > Prionailurus viverrinus. Next base: position 67,386,308 of record NC_062572.1, on the reverse strand, counting down.
TCATTATGAAATTAATTACAAATAATAATAAAATAAATCCTTTTATAAGCATTTTGTAAAATTCATTTTTCTGTCACTTACACACCTACAAAAACGTAACGGGTTTTAGCAAATACCGATTTCTCTAAAACACAATCACAGTGTACCTAAGTCTAAGGTCAAGTTCCTGAACCCATCCTTTCGAGAAGTCCTAGCTCGTGAGGGTCTCTGAAGTGGGGTGTATCCACTGAACATCAAGTTCTAGCATTCACGCGGGCTGGGAAGAGGGCAGGCCACGCACACCTACCTCATTGCAGAGATGATCCAAAATTTCAGAACTGAATATTCCTTATTTGGCTCTATTAAGTTAATGCTCCTAAAGCATAATAAAGTTAAAAAATACACGTTTTGGCCACTCAAGCTTCTGGTTTCCTAGCAGTGCAAATCACTGCCTGTGGTAGAACAGTAGTAGTAGGCAGGAGTTGATGGAGGAGTGTTACCGCAGTTACCTCCTTTCACTGTTGAAAGCACAGCAATAGCCAAGTTCGTATTTTTCCTTGTTAGGAGGAGAAACTTGGGCTCAGAGGCATTAGACAAACTCTCCAGGGCTCTCAAGTAATAAGTGCTTTTTGCTTTCTAGCAGTCGTGCACCCTCCTGTGGCCTGACATCCTTTGGAGAACCGGTAAGGTGAGGGACGGCCTGAGATTGGGAGACCCTCCTGAGTGGAGAGCCTGCCTTGGAAGGGGAGGGCGGCTTGGCTTTGGAGATGCTCTGGTGCCCTCTGGTGACAATCTGGAGGTATCACAGGGCAAGGAGTACTTTGTGTGTTGAAGTTCAGTGATCATACCCACACATGGGATGAGTCAGCGTGAGAAAGGGCACAGAGGTGGGCAGTGAAGCTGGGGAAGAGAAAGGAAGACGAGACAGGAAGAGCCATCTTAGTGCTAGGTGCCTGCCAACCTCTGCCCCCCATCTCTCCCCAGACAGCTTGTCTCTCTCCTTTAATCCAAGGATGAGCAGTGGTTCTCAAGCCTTGGTGTGAACAAGAATCACGAGAGCTGGGAAGGCAGCATCTGGGCTCCAGCTGCAGAGTTCTGATTACTAGGTCTGAAGGGGCCACAGTGATCTGCATTTTTAAACTCCATTCAGGTGATTCTATGCAGGTGGTTCTTGGACCACCTCGACTTTCAAAAAACCTTACTGTTTAATATTAATATTAATCTTAAAAGTAGATTAAAGTTTATCTAGGGCTGGAGGGCTTGGGGAGAAATGGAGAGTGATTGCTAATTGGTACAGGGTTTCTTTGGGGGCAATGACAATGTTCTAAAATTGATGGTGATGTTTGCACAATTCCATGGAACTGTGTACTTAAGTGGATGAATTGTCTGATAAAATGTGAATTTCATCTCAACAAAAGTGTTATAGAAAAATTCTTATAAATTCCTTCCACCATAGAAGCCATGGGAAAATCACAAGAATTGGGTATGAAAAGAAATCTTTATTTTTAAATTGCACCTTCCCACTAAAAGAAGAACTATTAGCTGCCCGAGCTGAAACGGTGGTAAGGACTTACAGTTTTTGAAAATATATTCTTGGAGAAAAGACAGGCGAAAAGTTCTCCTTGGACTAAGTCTATTAACATGCCCAGTACCATTTAAGGCAGCTTAGCTGACACTATTAACAGTATTTCACCTTACAGTTTCCAAAACGTGTAAACATGTGTTTACAGTAACCTCTGAGGCAGGCAAGCCAGGGATTATAATTTCCATTTTACCGGTGAGAAAACAGGTTCAAGACAGGAAATATCTTGCTCAGGGCCACGATTAGGAAGAAAAGGGACATGGGCTTGAGGTTTTTGGATTCCATGTCTGTTTACACTACTGTGGCTTCTTTCCATTGTCAATAACTGTCCTCTACCCTGAGAGGTCTCCGTGCACTTTATGATGGTCAAAAGCTCTGAGTCTCCTGTGTTTACTTTCCTTGGCCAGAAGACCATAGCCAGGCTGATTGCTGTCATTGGTCCCTTGTCTGTCTTGCCCACCTTTAACAAAGTAACATCTCCAAATGATCTCTGTCTTCAAGTCCCGCTCCTGCTCTAGAGCCTTCAAAGGCAGTCATGGGGGCTTGGGTGTGAATTGCAGCTGTGAGATTTACCAACTGGGTATCTGTGAAGATACCACTTAATGTATTAGATCTCTGGGCATTTGACCTGTAAAATGGGAATGAGATGTTCAACCGGATAGGGCTTATAAAATGTAGCTGAGTTGTTACGTAAAGTGCGGGGCTTAAGGCTGCGTCCGTCCCACCCAGTTCTACTGGCTGACATTGCATCGCATCCAAGGGATTCTGCTTGGCTCGTCAGGTTGTAGCAACCTCTTCCCCTTCCAAAAGATGTTTCAAGCACACAAGGGTCTGCATCACACAGCTTGGCAGCTGGTTAACTTCCAATGAGTTTTTCTGGTGTCACCTTCTAAATCACTGTTTGTCAGTGGATTACAGAATAAGGGTCAGAAAACGCTGGGGTTCTATTTTAAAAATCTAGACTTATTGAATCAAAATCTCTTGGGGGTGGAAAAAAATTTCTTATGGTAGACAAACCTTAAATCTGCATTTCCCATAAGCATACCCCCCAACCTACCTCCTCCCCCCATTCTTATATACACAACAGCTGGTGCCCAGCGAGCTAAATTCTAAGCAGGTAGAGACCAGGAGGGTTCCAGGGTCTTTGCTCCTACCACATCACTGAGCACACTTTTACGTACCTAACAGGTACTTATGTCGGTACTCGTGTGATTGAAAAGTAGGTACCGTGCTGAGCTGAAGAGTTCTCAAACCCACCTGCAGCAGAAGCATCTGGAAGGCTTGTTCATATGGTTCGGCCATGCCCACCCTCAGAGTCTCTGAGTCAGTAGGTCCGGTGGCACCTGAGAATCTGCATTTCTACCAAGTTTCCCCAGTGATGCAGTGCTGCTTAACTGGGGACCACACAATGTCACCATAAAATTTGGCTGGGAGATCAGAAGCATCAGCATCACTCGGGCACTTGCAAATTTCAGCAGCTCAGACCACCTGCGACTTACTGACACACAGCTGGCATTTACAAAAGACCCTCAGGAGATCTGGGTGCACATTCAAGTGCAGGAGGGGTCACGGTGTAGTTCTTTTGGACCTCGTGACAAACCTAGAAGGCGGCTTCCACTATTACTCCCATTTCGTAGGTGAGGAGATGGAGGCCGGCAGAGAGATGGCTCGATGCAGAGTCACGCAGCGGACATGGCCAGCAGCAGGGCTGGGACTGGAATCGGCTCTGCAGACACCCAGCCCTCACCCTTAACACTCAGACACTGTTTCCCTCTCCCCACGGAAGCCCTCCCAGCGCCTTCCTTCCTTCAGATAACAGTCCTATGAGCCCAAACAAGCGAATCAAGCTGCAAGGAAACCCTGCGCCCAGCCATGTACTTGAACCCAAGACTGTTGTGTCCACATAATTATGAGATGAGGTCCCTGGCCTAAGAATTTGCCGCCTCGTTGAGGAAGTATGAGTATGAACTCATCCCGATGAAACTAGCAATAGCAGACTCCATAAAATTAGGTGTTAAGTCCCATGGTCAATCTCACATTTGATATTAAAATTATAGCTTGCTTAAAGAGTATGGAGGCTACTAAGAAATTTATGCCAGATCACGTCACTGGGTGTCTTCCTGGCTTGTTCCAGACCCTGCACCGTGGAGCCCGGGTATGCTGGGGCTTCAGAATGGCAGATGCCACCTCTCTCTGGGTTTCCCTCTTCCCTTGGGTACGTGCCTTCTGTTTGTGAGGTCCCTTTGTGTATATGGAGCTCATGTTGCTGTCTTCTGCTGTCACAGGGGAGGGAGGAATTAGAAAAGCAGAGGAGGAGCTTTGATGCTGTTGCCATGGGAGAGAGAGCGCCAGTCTCCAGCAAGAGCCCAGTGCAGAGCCAGCTACATAATCCACAGGGTCCAGTGCAAAAAGTATTAAGATTTTTGAGATAGCGATAGAAGAGCATTAAACCAGATGTGAGGCCCATGTAACTGCATGGCTCCCAGAAGGCTAGCCCTGGTCCAGGGGCCCAGAAACAGGACAGACAGTACATCCCTTTAACTTGCAAATAACCTGCCTGTCAGGGGACCGGGTGGTCTGTGGAGGCGAGGGAAGAAGGCAGGACCAGGGGATAGGAGATAGTGTGGGGGGTGGGGGGGGGGGAGTGCTGTGTATAGTTAGGTTTGCTCCAGGGCAACTGTATCTGCCACTCTCTGCCTGCACCCAGGGGAGAGGCTGAGGCCCAAGGATGGACGCGTCCCCACCCCTCTCCACAAGGGGCTCAGTCTGTTCCTGTTGAGGTCCTGGAGCCAAGGTCAAGGAGCCAAGGTGGGGACCCAGGAGAATGGGAAGCCAGCAGCCCAGGAATCGCACTGGGTCCTCCCGCCCCGGCCCTGGGCTCCCCTTCCTTCCCCCCCCCGCCAGGTCCTCACCTCAATCTTGGGTCCTGTGTTCTCTGTGGAGCTCTGCACCCGGCTGCCGGAAACTAGCTGCGGGTCAGTGTCTCTCTCCGTTCAGCAATCAGACGGGCCGAATGTAATCCTTTGTGGGGCCAGGAGCACAGCTGAAATGTGTCCAGCTCCAGAGGTTAAGAATTGACGGGGCGCCTGGGTGGCGCAGTCGGTTAAGCGTCCGACTTCAGCCAGGTCACGATCTCGCGGCCTGTGAGTTCGAGCCCCGTGTCGGGCTCTGGGCTGATGGCTCAGAGCCTGGAGCCTGTTTCTGATTCTGTGTCTCCCTCTCTCTCTGCCCCTCCCCCGTTCATGCTCTGTCTCTCTCTGTCCCCAAAATAAATAAATGTTGAAAAAAAAATTAAAAAAAAAAAAAGAATTGCCAACTCTGACCCTGGGGATGGGGACACCTTCCTTTGACAAAACAATGCTGCCTGCGGTTCCTCCCATCTAATAAGTCTTCAGAGAATCTTCCCGCTGCAGCTTCCCTGTACTTACTATCCTCAAGGGCACTGGCTTGCCACCCAGCACTGGTGGCCCCGAGCGTCCCTCTCTACCTCCACTGCAGGGGCATCTGTCCTTGGCTGCACCCTTTGGGGAGCTTTGAAAACTACTCCTGCCTGTCCCCCCACCCCAAGATCCTGTTGGAGCCGGTCTGGCCACCAGGATTTTTAAATTCTCTGCTGCCCCGTTTGTTCAGCTCCACCCGCATGACCCTCGTCGCCGCAGCTGCTCAGGCCACACTACAGGTGACACTTGCTCTCCAGCGGTGGATCCTCCTGACTCAGACTGTCACCTTGAGAACGAAGTGCTGGGGAAAGGAGTGGGAACTACCTCTGCCTCTGTCCCATCCTGGCCCCACCTGCCGAGGGGAGGAGCCTCAGACCTCCACCCAAACCTGCCTGTTGTTTGCCGGCTTCCTGTTGTGGGACCACCTGGCCGCCCAGCACCTGCTCTCCCATATTTCTTTGTGTTCTGCTTTTTCTCCATCTTCTTTATCTCTTGCTTCAAATGTTTCCCTGGCTTCGGCTTTCTGCATGCAGGTCTCCAGGGAGTGCCTTTTCTATCCTGCCACCTCCTCACCTGTTTGTCCACCTGCAGCAGCAGCTGCTGGGCCCTACCTTCCAACCCCTCCCACTTTCTATCCCTGCCCTGGGTGGGGGGGGGGGAGCCCTGGACCCCATGCCCATACCTGCTCACACAGCACACCTGCACGCTCACACAGCACACTTAGCACGCCTCTCTGCCCCGACCAGCCGCTGCCCGTGTGGCAGCACCAGGGAGACCCCCCTGCCTAGAGCAGCATTGTGCGCAGAGGTGCTGCTGACCCCGCTGCTTCCTTTCTAGGGCCTAGGCTGCGTGCTTTGCAGGTTTCCGGGGCCAATGCAAAACCTTGCTTGTCTGCTCAGCCTCCTGGGCCAGATGTTTCCTGTTTAGTGGTTTCATTTTTTTAAAAAAATCTAGTCTCTTTTGGGGTGCAGGGCTGGGCCCCAACAACACTGAGGAAGAGGCACACATCACTTCTGAGGATTCTCTGTGCCTCTCGCACATACCCCTCCTACCTCCAGGCACCCAGGGCTTCTCACTGCACCCTTGCTGGACCTACTGCTTCTTACCAAAACCCTCTGGGAACTGAGGATGGTGAGGGCTTAACAGCCCTAGAAATGATTCTGATTGGAGACAGGTTGGACACAGACACTGTAGTTGTTTTCAACCCTGGATGCACAGTGGAATTGCACCAGGAGCTTTAAAAAAATACCTGTTCCCAGGCCCCTGCTGACTTAAGTGGTCTGGGGTGGGACCTGGGCCTCAGAATCAGGTGATTCTCATCCAGTCGGGGCTAAGCACCATTACGCAAGGATCTCAAAATTTGGACCTTGATCCAGCAGCATCTGCATGATCTGAGAGTTGCTAGAAGTTCAGATTTTTGCTACCACCCAAATCCACTAAATCAAAATCTTCAGGGTTGAGGGCCAGGGATCTGTGTTTTAATGACTACTGTAGATGATTCTTCTATGCACAAGAGTTTGCAAGCCAGGGCATTATAACCTGCAAAGCAAGGGAAAGGGATGACCAGAGGCAGCATCCTATTTCTGAGTCTACACCAGTGGTTTTCAGAGTGTGGTCCCTGGATCAACAACAGCATCACATGGGAGCTTGTTAGAAATGCACATTCTCAGGTCTGGCCCCAGACCTATTGTATCAGACACTCTGGGGGTTGGACCCAGCACTGTTTAACAAGTACTGTAGGTGAACCTGATGTGTGTTCAAGCTTGAGAGCTACTGGTCTACCATCTACCTGCCTCACCCAAGACCATTACATGATTTGGGTCTAAACCCTGGAGACTCTATAAGGAAAGGATGGTAGGAAAAACATTTGTAGAGGCTTGAAGTTATTACCCATCAAATGATGATATACTTCTGGTCAGATGGTGTGTACCATTCTGCAGAGTTCCTTCTCTGAGGACTATGCAGGGAGTATATGTTGGGAAGGAGTTTCGGAGGCAAGATTCAGGTAGCTGGCCCGCCTGAGATTCTGTGTGTCCATTATGTGTATGTGGTTCTATGTGTGAAACAGATCACAAGATCCAACCAGAATGAGTGAGTGGGCTCTGTAGAGGGAGACAGAGTGGGGAGAGGAGGTGTTTCTATTACTCAATCAATCATTTCCCAGGGCCAATATGTGCCTGTCAGTAGCTAGTTCTCTGAAGGAAAGGCACGGAACCCAAAAACAATTGCATGTGTGTATATATAGATGTACTTACATATGTGAGTATATTAGTATGTGGGATATATGTCTGAATGCATAAATGCATGTGTATACGTAGGCAGTTGTGTCTCTTTGCTCATGCACATGTGTATGTACGTACTCCTGTGGTAGTGTGTGGTATTATGTATCTATGTGTGAACACATGTGCATGTATGGGTGCATATGAATAAGTGTGTGTGTGTGTGTGTGTGTGTGTGTGTTATATGTGTGGGTGTTTATATTAGAACCACTATCCTCATAGGACTTACAGTCTATTTGGAGAAAAGACCCACATAATTGAAACAAAGAACAACTGTGCAGTACCCTCTCACAGTAGTGACCTTGAGGGATTAAGGAAATAGGGCGTCTCAGGGAGTTCATTTTGAGAAAGTTTTCCTAAAACAAGTAAGGTAGGAGAGGAAGGAAGGAGGACAGTCCAGATGGTGAAATGAGGGAACAGCCTTAAGGTACCCCACTTGGGTCACACCTGAGCTATGTCCAGTGTCCAGCCAGTCCTTTCCTTAGCACCTTGAAGCTAAGAAAAAGTTCTGATCTGGACCCTCTGGCCTGAACACTGCATTAAAAAAATTTTTTTAACGTTTTATTTATTTTTGGGACAGAGAGAGACAGAGCATGAACGGGGGAGGGGCAGAGAGAGGGGGAGACACAGAATGGAAGCAGGCTCCAGGCTCCGAGCCATCAGCCCAGAGCCGGACGTGGGGCTCCAACTCACGGACCGCGAGATCGTGACCTGAGCTGAAGTCGGACGCTCAACCGACTGAGCCACCCAGGTGCCCCCTGAACACCGCATTTTAAAGAAAACCACCGAGAAGATGTCTAGACTTTCCTGGGCATTTCCGGTCACTGGGACTCGAGGAATCGGGATAAGAATGGAAGGTAAGAGCGTGAGCTCCTCTATCTGCATCCCACACTGATGGATTCTGGCATGGACTAGTTACATTCCAGGAGTTCTTATTTAGCCTCTACATCAACACTGCTCTTAGACAGGAACCATTCTCATTGTGTAGATTAGCCCCAGCCAGTAAGGAACAGAGAAGGGCTGGATTCAAAACCAGGTCCATTTGACTTCAGAGCTGGGAACTTTCCACACCTAACCTCCTGGTTGACTCACCAATTAGGTTTGATGACTGTGGGAGGTTTTGTGAGTTTATCATCTCGGGGATCCCCACTCTTTGTGAGCCCAGCTGATAGCCTCCACGCCACCGCTTTCATTCTCAGGAATGTCTTTTCTGTCCCACCTTTTTGCAATCTCTGTAACAACAAAATTTCCCTTTCTTTCCACATTTTATCTGAGATTCTAAAACATTCCAAAGCAGAAATGCATAACGTGTTCATTACTGTTGTTACGCTCGGGATTACAATGTTCCTGTAATTTGGAGGCAAAGCACAGAATTATTTTAATATATAAAAATTATATTTAATATATTAAAAATACATATTTTAAGTTATAAAATATGTATAAACGCTTTCAAGTGTTGGTGCAGACAGAATGGAGCACCTTGGGGCTTTGCAGACTGACCCTGCCCCAATTCTGGGGTCACTGGGAAACTGTCAGAGGTTCTGACAGGCTGAGCAGAGCACATGCTAAGCCCCAGTTCAGATTTTTTCTAGCAGAGCTGAGTTACCCATGTGGCTTAGTTCCTGCATGTTATCTTCACTGGCCCAGGAGAGGTGCCTATCTTCATTCTTCTTGAGTGTATGAAAGTGTATATGTTTTTTTTCATTTGTATACTCCACTATCATTTCTCTTTTTTGCTTGTGTGAGTGCTTACAAACGGTCTATTGTTGTTTGGTGCACATGCATTTTTATTTATGCAAATGATATTGATAATAAATGCCATATTTGTTTTTTTTGTTTATTTTATTTTAGAGAGAGAGAGTATGAGAGTGATGGGGGAGAGAGGGGGAGAGGCAGAGCGGGGGAGAGAGAGAATCTCAAGGGAGCTCCATGCCCAGTGTGGAGCCTGATGTAGGGCTCATTCCCACAACACCCAGCTCATGATCTGAGCCAAAATCAAGAGTCGGCACTCAACCGACTGAGCCACCCAGGTGCCCTGAAATGTCACATATTTAGTTTTAGCCCAGCACCGGGTTTTTAAGATCTGTCAACATTGCTCTGTCTGTGGTCCTGGGCATCTACCTGCTGTGGGGACTGAACACACGCCTCGCTCTGCTTAGCCTCTGCCTTCTCCAGCTGTCCCACCCCAGTCAATGCCATGATGAAGAGCCTGCCTCATGGCCCATGTGGGAGTGGGGGTACTTTCCCTGAGAACTTTTCCCTGAGAACACACTCTGGAGGGGAGTTTCTAGGTCACAGAGGGTGGGTAGACTTTTTTTAATTGAGTATAATGTATTGTCAAGTTGGCTAACACATAGTGCAAACAGTGTGCTTTTGGCTTAGGGAGTAGATTCCAGTGATTCATCGCTTAAACACAACATCCAGTGCTCATCCCAACAAGTGCCCTACTCAGTGCCCATCACCCATTTTCCCTCCTCCCCCCCCAACAACTCTCAGTTTGTTCTCTGTATTTAAGTGTCTCTTATGGTTTGTCTCCCTCTCTGTAATGCTTTTTGCCCCTTCCCTTCCCCCATGGTCTTCTGTGAAGTTTCTCAAATTCCACATACAAGTGAAATCATATGATATCTGTCTTTCTTTACTGACTTATTTTACTTAGTGTAAAACCCTCCAGTTGCATCTACGTTGTCGCAAATGGCAAGATTTCATTCTTTTTCATTGCCGAGTAGTATTTCATTGTGTATATATATATATATATATATACACACACATATATATATATCGCTTCTTCTTTATCCATTCATCTAATGCCACTAAATACTGAGGACCTGCTCTCCAAGTGCTGCACCAGCCACTTCCTACCAGTGTTTTATGAGGATCCCATGCTTGTTTTATGGTGTAATAAATACATGGTCTGTGTTGCAGATGTTCTATGGGTGCTTAAGGAAAATGTGTGTTCTCTGTTTGGAGTTTTGGAGGGGGGATGTTGACTGCGAGGGTTGATAATCCTACATGTAAATAATAGCTCACACTTATCAATCCTCTTGTTATATGTCTGTTAACTCTGTTCACCTTTTGTTCTTCTGATATATCAGTTTCTGAGGTTTTGGTAAAAGCTACAATTATTGATTTATTTATTTCTCCCTGAAGTGCAGTCAATTGCTGCTTGATGTATTTAAGGTTGATTGTTTATGCACATATGTGTTTATGATAATTTATGATAATTATGTACTCTTCACTCTTCTCCTATTCCTTTTTACATCATTCTTTGTTTTTTTTTTAATTTATTTAAACTAAACAAAAACAAAAACAATTTACTCATTTCTTCCACTTCCCAGCTTTCACCTCTGGCCATCACCAATTTGTTCTGCCTCTATGAGCTTGCTTTTTTTTAAATGTTTATTTTTGAGAAAGAGAGACAGAGCATGAGCAGGAGAGGGGCAGAGAGAGAGGAAGACACAGAATCTGAAACAGGCTCCAGGATCTGAGCTGTCAGCACAGATAGTGGGGCTCGAACTCATGGACCATGAGATCATGACTTGAGCCAAAGTTGGACGCTTAACTGAGCCACCCAGGTGCCCCTGAACTTACTTTAAAAAAAAAGTATTTATTTTTGGATTCCACATATAAATGAGATCATATGGTATTTGTCTTTCTCTATCTGACTTATTTCACTTAGCATAACACCCTCAGCATCCATCCATGTTGTCACAAATGACAAGACATCATTCTTTTTTTTTTTAATGTTTATTTATTTTGAGAGAGAGAGAGAAAGCAAGCTCACATATGCGCACAAGCAGGGGAGGGGCAGAGAGGGAGAGGGAGAGAGAGAGAATCCCAAGCAGGCTCTGCACTGTCAGAGCAGAGCTCAGCATGGGGCTTGATCTTACCAACCGTGAGATCATAACGTGAGCCGACATCAAGAATCAGATGCTTAACTGACCGAGCCACCCAGGCACCCCGATCTCATTGTTTTTTATAGCTGAATAATATTTCACTGTATATCCATTCCACATTTTTTTTATTTATTCATTTATCAATGGACATTTAGGTTGTTGCTATGTCTCAGCTTTGTAAATAATGGTGAAATGAACATAGGGGTGCAGATATCTTTTCGAGTTAGGTTTTTTTTTGTATTCTTTGGGTAGATACCCAGAAGTGGGATTGCTGGATCATAGGATACTTTTATTTTTCATTTTTTTGAGGAGCCTCCATACTGTCTCCCACAGAGGCTGCACCAGTTTGCATTCCCACCAACAGGGCATGAGGGTTCCCTTTTCCCCACCTCCTTGCCAGCACTTATTGTTTCCTGTCTTTTTGATACTAGACATTCTGGCAGGTGAACTGATATCTCATTGTGGTTTTGATTTGCATGTTCCTGATGATTCATGATCCAGATCATTCTCTGTTTTTTAACTTTTTTGCCTTCAATTTCACTTTTTCAAGGTATTATGGTTGATGCCCTAAACTTTTATTTTGGTCCACGTTTATTTATTTATTTATTTGAATTTTTTTGTATTTAAACATTCGTGTCTTTTGTTTTAATTTTTTAAGTTTATTTATTTATTTTGAGAGAGAGAGAGTGCTCGCGCACATGAGCAGGGGATGGGCAGAGAGAGAGAAGGAGAGAGAGAGTACCAACTGAGACACCCAGGCGCCCTTATGTCTTTCTGTTTTAAATGTTTTTCTTGAGAAAAGCAAAATGGTGAAGTCTTTTCTCAAAAGTGCAACTGAAGGGTCTCTGTCTTTCAGTGGTAAATTTAATAGTTAACATTTTTTTATTTTGCTCAATTGCTGTCATATTATGACTGATTTCTACTTTCTGGGTTTTTTGTTGTTGTTGTTGTTCTTATTGTCTTTTTTTGGGGGGGAGGAATTTTTTCTTTGCTGCTTTCCATTGGAAAGACAGAATTTTCTTTTAGTTCAAAAATTCTAATTCTAATTTTATTCTCATGGTGGTTGCTCTTATCACTCATTTTATTCTTTGTGGAATTTTTAAACATATCAATTTCTGTACAAGCCAAGTACTCTAACAGGCTCTCCTATCTCTTTTGTCTACCTCTCCCCTTGCCAATCATTTAATATTCCACTTTTGGTTGTTACAGTTACATTTGTTCTATTTCCCCCCCTTCGGTCCCAATGAACAACAAACGCTACCAAGGTATTTGATCACCTTGCACTTCCTGTGTCCCTTGCAACATTTCCTGGATTTGTTCCCAGTTGGATACTTCTACCTGGTGTGTTTTCAGTGTCGGACTCTGTGGGTAAATCTTCTGAGCTTTTGTTAATGCCTGGGAACATGTTTGTTATCCTTGCAGATGCCTCCTGTTTGTGGAATGGCATCTATGTGGCATCACAGAATCGAATACATTGGCTTAGTCTCTGAGCCTTGGGTCTGGAGCCCTACCACTGTCCTCTTTCTTCCCACCAAACTGGCCTGGTGGTGGTGTGCTGGTAAGCTGTCTGTCTGGGAAAAAAAGGTCCAGATTTATAGTTTGCTGCGGGAAATACTCCCTTCCCCTTGAAGCTGACTTCAAGCTATTGGTGTGATGGGATTGATACACTCATTTGCACAACTGGCTGGTTGTGTTGGAACTGGTGGGACCTGACTCCCTCTCTTTGTTGATGCCTAATTGAGTTGCTGAAATCCTGTGGCCATCATATATTTTCATACATTGAATTCTTTTATCCCATCCATTTCCACCTTGCTTGGTATCCTGGGCCAACTCAATTTACTTTATAGATGAGGATATTGAAATACTTAGAACAGCTGAGGGGATTTGTTAGTGGTCACTAAGCAGAATGGTATGCACATGGAGGGTTTCCTGTTCTAATAAACCCAGATTATAACACTTTGGTGGAAAATGCACGAAAAGTGCTATTTTAATGGTTCGATGTCATCACGTAGAGGTTTTGGGGTAGCTGAGTGAGCTGTGAGCAGAAACAACCATCTGGGGAAATTCCTGGATGCCTGATCTTCAGAGAGCCACAACTCCATGGTCATTAAAATATAGCTTGAGACCTTCTTGGCCGCAAGGTGTGATCCCAAACTCAGAGGTAGCCTCTGGAATGTGACTCATTCCCCTTTCCCATGTGCGGGATTTGCTTCCAGTGGGAAGTGTTCCATTTTCCTGGAGAAGTCATAATGGCTAGATATGATCTGGTAGAGAAATAGGCAGACCAGTGCTCTTGGGGTGGCAGAAAATGGCTGGGATCTCAGGGCAGACAGAGAAAAGAAAAGATAAATGCGGACACCGGCTTTTTCCAAATAATGGATTTTGGCCAAATGTAAGTCTTTCTTAAAGCTGCGTTTATAGAGGATCTGTCCCCTCCCCCTTGCCTTCTTCCCCCCATCTTGTATCCTCACCCCATCATGCTAAACTAGAATGTGTAAGATGGGGGAAGGGTGTCCTACCAAGTGCTCTGATGGTTTATCCCTGTCTTGCAGGGGAGGGGTGGGGGGTGCTGAGCCACGTGCCTTCTCACAAAGGGTTCCTGAGGGTTAAGGGCTCAATGCCGTAAAAAGATTAAATAACAAGAGTTACTGACCATGAAAGAGGGGCTGGGTTTGTAATTTAGGGGTGCAAGACTAAAACACCATTCACTTGAAAGTGAGATGTGTTGCTAACAGCCTGTATTTCTACTCAAACAGAAATAGAAGACCACAGTCATTTCTGTATAATTCCCTTTGTATGCAAATCAAACCCTCTTTTGATGATTTGTAACCCATCCCATCCCTTGTCAGACACATGCTTGACCATGGAAAACCCCTCAGATGGGCAATATGTGAACAGCGTAAGTGCGCCCCATTTTAAGAAAATCCCGATACCATCTTGTGAACTTAACCGTTTAATGACAGCATGTTTATGAATACTACTAAAGAAAAAACATTTGTTTAAAACATGATTTGAATGTTGAAAAAGATCAGTTTTCATCTTATGACATTTCCAGAAATATTTCTGTTATGTAAAGGAAGGCACATTGGCATTTCCAGTGAATTTAAGTTCCTAACCCCAAATCTGGAGAACATCTTCTCGTGACTCAAGAACAAATCTCAGAACATTAAAAATTTCCTGCCTCTTCTCCAGGTAAGTGCTCCATCTATTACTTGACTCAAAGTAATTACTTGATGGTCACGCTGATTTCATCAGTTTACGGGAGAGAGAGAAGAATCAACACTTTTGAGGTGGGAGGGACTGAATCCCTCTCTGTCATGAAACCAGTAAGAATTCAAGGCTGAGAGCAGGAATGCGTTCACTCCAGATGGCAGGGGCTCCCTAGGGGCAGAGCTAGGGCCAAACCATCCTATCGCCTTCCAGGCTGATGCATGTTTCCTGGAACTGTGCATGGCTCCATAAAATGACTGAGTTGGAGGCTCATGCCACCAATCCCTGTCCCCTTCTTGATGAGTTCTCTTTAGGGATGTGGCTTATTTTGCAGAAGAGGGCAAATTCCCTTCAAAGGGAGCTCTTATGGTATGATTTGTGAGTATGAAGTCTAAACTAACGGTATCTTTGATAAATGTTGTACATCTTAGAACAGAGAGGTTCCTAAATGGTGACTAGACACGTATTTCCCTATGTGGGGAAAAAACTAGGGTGTAGGCTTGCTTGGGGAAAGAATCAAAGAACAGACAGAAAGGGAGTTTGTGTGGCCTTCAGCCTGGGGACCTGGATGACCTGATGAAGGCTGAGTACACAGTGACATGTTTTGGAAAAAGCAGTCTATGAGACATCATAGGCCTGGTACTTTGTTATGGTTGATGCTCTTCTGTTTTTCTCCTGGGATAGGTAGTAGATGCGATTGGCCTCTGGGTAGGTAACTTTGCTGAGTGGAAGCTTGTAGATGGCAGGGTTGTTGGTCGTCAGGAGCAGGAAGGTGAGTGCTGAGAGGCAAAAGGGCCAGGTGCATGGTGGCAGTCCAAACTGGGCAGGGGCAGAAAGGAGACACACAAGAGAAGCCTTGGTTATATCAGATGCTTTGGCCTGTTTCATCAGCCCTTAACACTCCCCTACAGCCCTGGGTAGAGGACGGGATGCTTTGTGGATATTGAGAGGAATAATACTTCTTGACCAATATAAATAAAAGCATGTCAGTGCTGTCTGCCTGAATTGTAACAGGTGGATGCACATTCTCCAAAATGCAGCCATTGGAACCCTATTACAATATGGCTTTATGGAGAAGTCATGTTTTGCCTTGGGCTGTCTGGCTAGGTTATACCTTCAACTCTAGGAGCTGACCATTGCCTGCCTCTCCCATAGCCCCTGTTGAAGGAGTGGCACTGGCAGCCATTTTGTAACTCACGATCTTTATCTCTTTGGTCACAGCTGATTGGACTCCAGCAATGCGACTTCCACAGGCAGATGGCCTGGGAGTTGAATCCCTCTTTTGAGAATTTGAACTAAGAGAGACTGGGCTCTTGGTCTGAAAGGACTGGAGAGCCAACCAGTGCTGGGTGGCCGCTAGGGGGCTGTGTGCAGCAGAAGAAACCCACCACAGACACAGGGAGATAGAACAGACATCTGGAGAGAAGCAGAGATGTAATGTCCTGGTCCTAGGGGTTGGAGGTGGAGGGTAGCTGCCTCTATTCTCAAGGGCTCCCCCATTCCCAGCTCTCCTTCTCATGGTGTTGACCTATTTTTTCTTCCTTAAGATGCCCTGAGGCTTTTTAAAACAAAATGTTTATTTATTTTTGAGAGAGAGAGAGAGAGAGCGAGCAGTGAGGGGCAGAAAGAGAGTGGCAAGGGGCAGAGACAGACCAGTGAGGGGCAGAGAGAGAGAGAGTGAGAGACAGAGGATGATCCAAGGTGGGCTCTGTGCTACAGCAGAGAGCCCAATGTGGGGCTCGAACTCGTGAACCAAACTGTGAGATCATGACCTGAGCCAAAGTTGGACACTTAGCCGACTGAGCCACCCAGGCGGCCCATGCCCTGCGGCTTTTTAATACACCTCTCACTCTTCCTTGAGATCACTTGAGTGGAGAGCTTGGTGATAAGGAGTCTGCAGACTCAACTATAAGGCTGACCAAATCATGTTCCCCCACACCCAACCTCATTTCCTTATAAGCAGTAAAGACCTCAGAAAACACCACGGGGATAACAATACCGGTAATGTGCTGCTCAAAGATGGCACTGCTGGGTGAGACTTGGAGAAGGACTACAGCAGCCAGAACCATGTCCATAAAAATACCCACGAGTAATGAATTCCACCCAACAAGTCTCTCCAAAGCCCTGCTCACACTACACAGTGTGTTTTGGGAAGAACCCTCCGGAGCCCCACAGTGGGAAAGGAAGTAGGTCTGGAGTTCACATCTCAGACCCACATCTCAGCTCCAACCACCTTGTTAAAGTTATTTCATCTGTCTGAAACCTATTTCCTCAATAGTAAAGTAGGGATAACAGTGTCCACTCAGACAGTTAATGCCTAGTGCATATTAAGGACTCAGTAAACAGCCCTCAGCACTCAGTAAACAGTGGTCATGATTGTCAAGTTGGGGGGGGGGGGCACGTGGAAGACAGGGCTGCGTGTTTGAGTGCCAGTGAGGAAGCAGAGGAGTGCAGCTCCCAAGTGCTCTGTCTGTGGAGGGAGTGAAGGGCCTCATAAATGTCACTTAACATTTTTATATTGTTCTTCAAGCAGATTGGACATTCCTTCCATGGGAGTAAAGAGCCTGCCCTTTTTTGTCTCCCTGAGAGTGTTCAGCATAGTGTCCTAAACATAGTAGGCACACAGAAAGTAAACTCGAGTTCAAAAAAAGTCTAAATGGAATGGTACTGCCTCTAACTTCTCTGCCCGCAGAGGAAAAGGGCCAGTCATCCTCTAAATGCCTGTGATCAGAAACAAAAGCCTCCTGTTTGCATCCCTTCCAGTACCTTGCCCAGGGAAGGCACGTGACACATATTCACTGGCTGGACAGTCAGGTGGAAGGATGGGTACAAGAATGATGGGAAAGCCTGGAGTGCAAAGGAGCCGCAGAGACCATACTCCATGCTCTAGTTACCCGCCCATTCTTCTGATGGCTGATCAATCAGCCCCAGCTCTTAGATTCCCCATGGTGCAGGCTTGCTATCTAAGGGTTTTATTCATTCATCATTTCTTGAGCACCTATTATGGGCTGGGTATTGTGATAGGTACTATGGATAAAGACTAGAATACAGCCGGGCCCCTGTTCTGAAGGAGCACATGGGCTGAAGTTGGAAAAGGAAGAATATGTATAAGGCTTGTCACCATACTGTACGTCAAGTGTCATAGCAGAGGCATGTACAAGATTCACCAGAGCCCTGAGGAGGATTTAGCCCACTGGGAGACATAGGATGGTATCAGGGAAGGCGGGTTCTATTGCCTAGAAAATTCCTTCCTATGCTAAGTTCAACCTGCCCAATTTTCCTAAGGGTGAGGAAGGGATTTGTGCAGGTGTGAGTAAAATGCCCACCATCATCCCTACCTTCAGGACCACTGGGACTTTTCCTGGTTGCTTTTATCAATCAAATGTGCCCTTGAACCCATATCTAAAAGGGGGAGGCATCAACTGTGGGCTGAGCCCTGAACACTCTGTGCCGGACCAGGGGCCCTACCCAGTGTACGTGGGGGCTGGGGCTGGCCATGCGGCTTCTCCTGTCTCAGACACCACCTCACACTAGGACTCAGACAAGGAAGGGATTCTTGGACTGGTGCATGTGCACATAGCCACCAGCGCTGGCTTCTCTCAGGTATTGCTGGGGCTTGGTTCCCTGTCTTCCCTGGAGACTTCCCTCATGACCCCCTCAACTCCTAGTTGCCAACGGATGAACGGAGATGTACCCTGGCCCATAAGTTAGTCGGGCAGTTGATCTATAAACATACAAAAAAATTAAATAATAAAGATTTAAAACTAGTTCTAGAGGATGATGCAGCTGAAAGAATTCGAGTTACAAGATAGTGTTCTTCAAATTGTCCTTCTATAACAAGCTCCACTGGCCCCCTGACAATGGGGTCTGTTTGACCGGTGGTTGACATTGAACCTTTAGAGACCTAGCTCCTTCTGTCTAGCAGGTGCTGAGGCAAGCGGTGTGATTTGAGATGAGAAGGATGAGTTGGGGAAGGGTCCCGGAGGACAGGCTTGCATTGGCTGTGGGGAGCTGAAAGAACGGGGGAAGGGAGGTGTGGCACATTCTTAGCCGACACTGACTCACCACGGACAGCATGTTAGCCAGCGCAGCACCCAGGTAGGCCGCAAACAGTGCTGGGAAAAGAACCAAGAAACAGTCCAGTGACTGACGGTGCCTCAAGCTTAGTCTACATATTATCTCCCCAGACATTTTATGCCATAAATGCTATCTCTCAGATTAAAATAAAACTTGAATTATGTTTCTATTAGTTGACAGCCCTGAAATGTGTTAAATTCCAGGCAAATGCCGGTACAGCTAAGACAGCAGATGAACTTTGTTAAAAAAGGGCCAGAATGGAGTGATTATGGTTCTCTTGGGTCCCACCACCTTGCATTCTAGCAAAGGAACATTTAGCAGCATAAACCGTACATGAAAATTTTACTATACAGCCAAGGCAAGTGGATCCCAGAGCTCCCCGCTGGAATATTTCACCACGAGTTATTAATGTAATACGGGTTTCCAGGGAGGAACAGCATTCTCTAAGCTTGAGGAAGACCAAATATGCCCATTGCCTTGTCTTCCCGTCTCTGCCTGCAGAGGCTGCGGCCAGGCTGGCCACTGGGAAGAGCCACGTGCCGGTAAGAGGTGACGCTCTGTGAAAACGAGCAAGTGTAATTGGGCTTTGCTTTCGAACTCTCAATTTCTCAGCCGAAAGCATCTCAATTGTCCTCAGGATATTAACAACAGCAAATCTTTATTAGAGAGTCACTGAGCACCTGGCTGGTAGCCATGTGACCACATCCTTCAGCATTCCTCTGGCGTAAGCATTATTGGAAGGTCCTAATGATGAGTATTTGGGTGCTTAAAGTTAATCTCCGTATCTGAGGTAAATCACCCAATTCTATACATAAAGATTAATTTGAGTAAGGGTTGCTCTGTCGGTTGGCTCCAATCACCAGCCAGGAGAGTAGCCATCACAGAGACAACCCATGAACAACAACCCAACAGCCACTGTCTAAAAGTTCTGTCTTCGTGTGGCTGAACACTATGTGTTCCGTGAAAACAGTTTTTACTGTGTGAATCGTTGAACAACCACTCAAAACCGTTTTAGATACAAACGCTTTTGTGAAGCAAACGATCCTCCCGTTTATCTTTGGGGGATCCACAGAATCTTCAGGGTGGTTTTCCCCGCAGGGACAGTCACAGGTGGCGCTAAAGGTGCAAAGGGAGCTAGTGGTGGTCCCTACCACAGGCGATGGCCAGGAAGTGGGTCTGCCAGGTGATGACGTAGAACATGCCTCCGATGGCAATGCAGGCCAGCGTGCTGTTGAAGCCACACAGGCCGAAGTAGATGGAGTCCAAGGGCGTTGCAATAGTGAGGGCTGCGAGAGAAGGCAGGCATCAGTGTTGAGTTCGGAGAGGGGGGGTGGGTCTCGTGGGGCTCGCCTGCCCTTCCTGAAAACCACCATAGTTCCCAAAGCCCAGACCAATCATCCTCTTAGGTATTTATAAAAAAGAACTTCTGATTTTATTCAGTGAAAAAATATCTAAAGGAAACAAATGGCCATAGAGTCACATGAGTATTAGTGGTGATGCTGTTATAGGTAGAAGAGAGCCTTTTGAGTATAGACTCTGCAGCCTTTTAAAGCAGAGAAGTTCCTTTCCCTGCCAAGAAAGAGGACTTTTCCTTCTTCACTGATATTTTTTTAAGAGAGAGAGAGAGAAAGCACACAAGTGGTGCTGGAGGTGGGGAGAGAGAGAGAGAGAGAGAGAGAGAGAGAATCTTAATCCATGCTGAGCATGGAGCCAAACGTGGGGCTCCATCCCACAACCCTGGGATCATGACCTTAGCCAAATCAAGAGTTGGACGCTAACCGATTGAGCCACCCAGGCGCTCCTTCACTGATATCTCCGTGTTCTCTAGTGGAATATCATCCCTTGAGACAAGACTTAAAATACAAACATGACTGGAATTAACCTCTCCAAACTTTAAATTTATACTAAGGTGTAACTGACTAACACCAAATCCTTTCGGGAAGGCAGCTTTTGCTCAGAAACACATGAGGGCACTGGCACCCAAAGTAGGGAACCAGGGTACAATGGAAGGGGGGAAAGTTTGTAGGAATAAGCGGGGGTGGGGAGGTGGGTATCGAAAATACCTGTCACCATTTTCTTCGGAGCTGACTCGAGACACTAACATCCATATGGCCCATTAACACATCAGAAGTGATGACACTAACCTGCCAACATCCCCATGGTGGAGCCGATCGCAGCGTGTAGGCAAATGAGAGGTGAAGATATGAACAGAGCTATGAGGAAAATGCCTCCAGTCCAGGGGTTGTCACAGCCATACACCTGGCCGACTCCAACAGGGATGGCTCTCAAGAGCTGCAGGTGCAAAGGGTCACATGCAGTTAAGGAGGCAGAAGAGACAACTTGAACCTTGGCTGGAAAAGATTCGTGCCAAGCCTTGTACACCAACAGTTCGCAACAGGTTTCTGAGACATTTTTATCCAAATAGGTTAACTCTAAAAGGAACACAAGCCTTATTGTTTTAATCTTGCGTTCTTAGAACAGTAGGATTTTAGGGTGTTAAGTTTCCTTTCTTTAGAAACATGAGTGTAAGGCACTCAACCCCCAGTGAAGAGACACTAAAAGCTTTTCAAATGAGGGTATTATTCATCAGTAAAGCAGGAGATGTCTGATCAAAGTTGGGGTTTAAAAGCTCTCCTGTGACACTAAAAAAACCCCCTAAAATTATGACCAAAACGCTGAATATTATGTGAAAGAGTAGTCCTTTGTGTTTCCAAGAATAAGGTGTCTGGGCTGTGGTCACGTTAGCTTGGTCTGGGTGAACACCTGGACTCGTATCCAGAGAAGAATCCCTGAGAAGGCAATATCATGGTATGCGCGTTTTTTATTGAGAAGCCAAGTAAACGGTGACTGATAGACGAGTCCCTGCTTGCATCAGGCCTCCGTGTATCTCAGGGGGTGCGGGGCCTGTCTGCAAACGTGAAGGGTTTGAGGAGGCCAGGGTCCACTGCCTTGTGGGCACTTGCACATGTGTTATGCAGTTCCAGAAAAGGATCCTGGGCATGCAGCCTTCCCCGGCAACTGGGATTGGGGTCCTATGGTTTGGAAGGTTGGCCAAAGGCCCTTGAGCTAGGGAAGTGCATAAGGGAGGGGGCTCTGGGCCACGCAGGGGACACTGGGGCATGTCTTACCCCTCAGACAGTGAGCTGAGGAGAAACAGAGTCCTGGGGCGAGGGTGTGCGTATATCAGGAGGGGGCAGCTCTTCTCTCAGCCCATGACCTCTGGGAGTGTGCGGAGATAGGAGGACACTAAGGGGCTGTGGGTTGGCCTAGTGGGCTAACCCTCCAGACTCCGTCTTCTGTTACCCCAGGAACAGAGAACAGGGTGGGGGCTCTGGCATTACCATGTGGGTCAGGGCAGGCAGGTGGGAGAGCTTCATACAGAGGCAGTGGTGCTGGGCAGTTTAGTCCTGAGCTGGTGACACCCTCCAGGGGGCCCTGCAGTGGCCAAGGAGCTGAGGAACTCATGGGGTTTCAACATTGTTGGGAGTTTTAGACCCTCTCTCTGACATTTACTTGTTTCCCCAACACTCAAGGCTCTCATGAATGGTTAAAAAGACGAAACATATTAGTCCTTATTATAATCCATTTAATTGGCTAGAAAGTTACTTCTACAAAAAGTTAAAAAAAAATTTTAATGTTTATATTTTAGAGAGACAGAGACAGAGCTTGAGTTGGGGAGGGGCAGAGAGAGAGGGAGACACGGAATCCAAAGCAGGCTCCAGGCTCTGAACTGTCAGCACAGAGCCTGACACGAGGCTCGAACTCACAAACTGTGAGATCATGAGCTGAGCTGAAGTCAGATGCTTAACCAACTGAGCCACCCAGGTGCCTCTAGAAAGTTACTTCTTAAAATGGCAACCACCAAAAATTGAATTTTTCTTTCTTGGAACTTGGGGGTTCTAAAATATTTGTACAGGATTCCCTAGCCGTTTTTAAATTCTACAAAATGCCTAGATATCTTTCCATTGAACATGTGGCACAGAGAATGCAAAATGTCTTAAAATTACCTTTCCTAACATCAGCTCCTCAGAGCCAACGGTTTAGAGCGATTGTGCCTTCAAGAGATGTTGCTGGGGTAAATACCATGGAAAGGAAGCCTACGGAGTGAATTGCCAAACTTTTCTCACCTCTGGCTCATGAGGGTCCTCTTACACACACACACGAATCAACAAGGATGAAGCTAACACTAACACAAATGTTTCTTTTACTAAATAATGTGCCTTAGTGTAAATGCACAGTCCTTTCTACCATGCTGTGCTGTTGTGTACTATGAAATGCTAAATGAAACTAGGCATCATTATTTCTGAAAGGTCCTCAACAAGCCCAAGTGGCTCTGTGGTTAGATGATGAATTGCCAATAACAAAGTTGTGGAGTGGGCCCAGACCATGGGGTAGTTTAGTGTAATGCAATGCAGGAGAACCTCAGACAAAATGTCTTCTTAATTATCTTGGAAGACTTCCAGAGGCCAGCATTATATACACAATACTTATAAAAAACATTAAAAGTTCTGATATATAGACATTTCTTAATGGAGGAACACCTGCACTTTATGGTGTGACCTTGGAAAGCCAATGGAATCAACTCTGGAGGTTGGAACAGAGACTTTAGCCCACAGGTGGCTGTGTGACATGTATGCCTTTAATGGTTCAGTGAGATTGATGGAAGGAAATAGATAATGTAAGTTGAATGAAAACTGGAAGAAAGCATCAAAAAGACTTTTTCCAACAGGAAAAAGGAAAGAAACCAGTTCTAACAGTCAGGAGGTCAGAGTGCTAATCTTTAAAAAAAATTTTTTTTAATGTTATTTATTTTTGAGAGAGAGAGAGAGAAAGAGAGAGAACAAGCGGGGGAGGAGCAGAGAGAGAGGGAGACACAGAATCCGAAGCACACTCCAGGCTCTGAGCTGTCAGCATAGAGCCTGATGCAGGACTCCAACTCACAAACTGTGAGATCATGACCTGAGCCGAAGCCGGACGCACAACCGACTGAACCACCCAGGCGCCCCTAGAGTGCTAATCTTGACTTTGCTCTTCACTAGTTAGCTGTGTGACCTCAGGCCTCAGTTTTTTCCTCTGTGCTATGACAGTGTGGCACCAGAAATAGTCTTGTTAGCTTCTGGAAAGAGAAAGGAAAAGGATGGTGGCTAATGAGGTACTGCACGTCCACTGCCTTGTATGGTATGATTGTTAATAGTCATCACTTGTGGATGCTTCTGATGTGCAGAGTCAGTAAATGCCACTTTAACATTGCATTTGGACAGACGCTGCCTTCTTGGCTTCCATGTTACCTACCAAGGGCACTTGGACCTCTGACCAGGTGATGTTGGGCATGGAGGATGGAGGCTGCAGCAGCATCGTGGGGAAGAAGAGGTTGTAGTGGCCGGTGGCTGCCAGGTACAGGGTCACAGCGATGTTGAAGGGCAGCGTGAAGATGGGGAGGTCCCACTTGCTGAAGATGGTGCCCAGGGCACTGGAGAGGATGGGGCTGCAACAGAAACACAAGAGACTATTCAAGAAGCTCAGGCCCTGACACTAGACTGAGCAGGAGTAGAGGGGTCCCTGGACTTTCCTGAGGAAAAGCAGCCCACTGGGTATGTTCTCTGAGCCCGACTGGCCCTGAGCAGGTCTCCCTCTGGCCCCCTCTGTGGGCCTGGCACGGTGATGGGGCAGATGCCCAGGCTCCATTTCAGAAAGCGGGAAGACCTAAGGCAAGGGGTCACAGAACTTCCTTGATAAGTCATATAGCTCCACGCTCAGGCATGAGGAGAGAGGACAAGCTGGGGGAGTGACCAGGGAGGGGGATCTCATTCATTCGTCCATTCATCCATTCATTCAACAAATGTTTGTTGAGCAGCCAAGAGTACCAAGCCTCCATCCAGAGTGTCCTATGATTTCTGGAGGAGAAGGGGAGCTGAGCCCTGATCCTCTGAGGGCTCTGTCTGGTGGCTGGTCCTTTAGCCCACCCTAGGAGGTTGTCTCAGTCTGGTCAGGAGGTTCTAAGGACAGGAAAAAGCTGGGTGTGGCGGGGGGGTGGGCGGGGAGGCAGGAGGAATGAGAAGGTTTCCAGAAACTGACAGGAAGCTGTAGGGTGGCTCTTCACTTTTCTCTGTTCTCTGGTTGAGTAGGACCAGAAACCCTGTTAAGTCTTAAAAAAAAGAGTAAAGAAGGGCTCCTGGGCGGCTAAGTCAGTTAAGCATCTGACTCTTGGTTTTGGCTCAGGTCATGATCTCACAGTTTGTGAGTTTAAGCCCCACATCAGGCTCTGTGCTGACATCACGGGGCCTGCTTGGGATTCTCTTTCTCTCCCTCTCTCTCTGCTCCTCCCCAGCTCATTCTCTCTCTCTCAAAAATAAATTAAAAGAAAAAAAAGAGTCAAGAATGGTAGGTAATGAGAGTGCCCACAGATCACCTGGCACAGTGCTGCCGCTGTATGACATTAGCAGTTATTTCCAGTGGATGTTTCTGTGAAAGCTAAGTCAATGCCACCTTAAAATTGAGTTTAGACAGACAGCTGGGGAGCTGGGATGAAAAGGTTGGCAGCCCTTGACTGCACCCACAGCCTTAGGAGCAAACTTACCAAGACATGGACATAATGATGACAGGGAACAGAAGCCACCAGTAGTAGTTGCCCTTTTCTGAGAACACAGCCATCAGCAGCCCCACCAGCACCCCGTTGTAGCCATGAAGTCCTGCTGCGATGGCGGACCTGGGGGGAGGGAGGAGGGCTGGTGAAGGGGGGACTCCCCAGGGCTAAGGAGGGCCACTGCCTTCTTGGTTTTCCTTCTGACTCACATTTTCCTCAGCTGGGGCCTGACTGCATATACACCTTCAAGCAGATGGCTCCTCTGGGAATGGGAAGGGAAGACATCAACACTTTGCATTTCCCTGGACAGTGTGTAGATGTTACCAAATAATCAGGGAATGGTTGTGTTTAGTTATTAGTGTCCTTACTCTGAGGAGTTTCTGAGCTTGGAGGCCAGCAGTGAGGAGACGGGAAATGGTCCCCACAGGAAGCGACCTCTGGCTTCATGCTTGGACCCTGGGTCTCCTGGAACTTACCTGTCCTGGCTCAGGATGAGGGCTGTCAAAGTGGACACAACAGTTCCCAAGCAGCCGGAGATGGCCCACCAGGGGTTCTGGATGAAGAGGCCAAGGACGATGAGGATGCCACTGAGGGGGTTGTTCACAAACATCACCTGTGACGTGCCCCGGAGGACCCAGTCAAGGAACTGGAACACTGGGGATTTGTCTAAAATGAACCAGGGCAGGGAGTCGGTCAATGCTCAGGTGTGCTGGCCCTGGGGGAGACTTCAGTGGGCGGACGGAGGGTCGGGGAAGCTCCATGTCCAATGTGGGTTCACAGGGCACCAGCCTCTGCTGTCACCTGCCCCAGAAGAGGGTAAACCAAGAACCCAAGAGGGTGTTTGACTGCCCAGAAAACTCTTCAGACCCATCGCCAGCTGGTTGTGGTCTTTAGGTTGTTTTTCAAGCAGTGGGGATAAGGTACCCTGAGCTATCTATGTCTCTGTGATAGGGGCATGAATTTTCAAGAAGACATATCTAAAAAGATAATTCTTTTGCTGCCTAGAGGGTGTCAAACCCATGGCCTGAGCCCTGGGAAGATTCCTAGAAAGAACTTATCTGAATAGTAGATATAATTCTTCCAAGAGTCATCTGTAGGGTGGGCACTTTTTTAGAACGCTGACTCTAGAATCCCATGCCTAAATGCCCATCCCCTGATGGGATATTTGTTGAGCACAACTGCTAACATTCAGAAATGAGAGCTCACACACTGACATGTATTGTATTTCTACCCCAAGAGACTGCGTTTGTGTCCTACCAGCAAAATCCCTGTCCCTTCTAAAAGACCGAAATGGCACTCAGTCTAGTCTATCAAGAAGGCACTGTGCCTTCTGGGGACGGCTGGAAGTGACACTTTAGGGGTAGGGTCAAGGGCTTTGCTCTCAGGACCTTTACCTTTAAGACCCTCACCACACTCCTTCATCTCCCCTGTGATGTAGCTGAGGGCTCTGCTGACCCTCTTCCCACTGGCGGCCATGTGACTCTGAATCCAGGAAGTCTTGGAAACGTTCGCTTCCACCTTTATCTCAGTGTTCTCCTCCATGGTGTCTAGATCCTGCCCAGGGACAAGAGACAGAAGGACACTCCCACATCCTGTGTTTCTCACCCTGAGAATCGACACTTGTGCTGGCTCTGGGGCCAAGCTAATATTTTCATTTGCTATTTAGAGAAATTGCTATTTAATCATCTCCGTGTTTCTGTAGACTAGAACACCTTTTGTCTTGTTTGACATGTTACCTCACTTAATATGGCCAACAACCTTGCAGTACAACAGGATACTGTATTTATCCTCATTCTATGGGTGAGGGCTAGGGCATGGATGGAAGGTTCTCACTGGCAAAGGTCAAGGTCAAACAGCAGAATTGATATTTAATCACAGATTTTTAGACTCTTTATTTAAACCATTACTTCTACTATACCACACTCTTTCCAGGTGAACTTATTCCTTATTCCACACCCCCCAACATGTCTAGTCTTTAAAATTTAACTGTCCATAAAATTAAACATATAAAGATTCTGTTTTTGAAAATTGGTACCAGCTTGTTTCCCAAATGCTTGAATGCCAGATTTAGAGAAGACAGATAACTAATTCAAATAAAAGGGATATGAAATTTTATAAAGTAGACTATGAAAAATAGACATTTTTATCCCAGGTAATTATGTTTCTGGAAATATGAATTCAAGAGACATCTTTTCTGGCCCTCCCTAATCTGCTGCAGGTTCTGTGTCTGTAGGACCCTGACCGATTCAGGTCACTCTTTACTCACCAGCAATTCAACCGTGGGCTTCCGGTACTGATAAGGAAAAGGGTCTTTGGTTTGCCTCTCCTGGTGTTCGCCTTTTCCAAACACTGGAGTTGAAAGAAAGCACATCATCAATTAGGACACCTCTACCCTGGCGCATTAGCAGCAAATTCTTACAGTTTTCCTATTCCACTTGAGGAAGCCCAGAACTGTTGTATCTTGCAGCTGGAAGACCCCTTTTCATTTTACTGGTCAAGAACCCATTTGGGTTCTCACTTTGGGTAAAAAATGTACATCCCCATGTAAACAGGACACTTTATACAGGAATTTAGGGAGTTCCGAGACTTGAGTGTTTCGGCCTTGGTGCTTTGGTTCCCTCTTGTGGTCAAGTGTGAGGATGGCAGGCTGGGCTCTGAACACCCTGTATTTTCAGACTGAAGGGACCATTCCCACTGAATTCATGAGCTTTCAGGGAACCTAAGCACTAGAAGGATGCATCAATAGCACCATGTGCCCACTTTTGAAAGGGCAGGGGCTGCAAATAACAGTGTTTTTGGGAAGTTTCACTATGCAGAAGAAACAAATTTTGGAATCTTTGAAAGAAAGGGTGGGAGCAAAGAAAACTCCTCTAGATGTTGAGGCCAGGTGCACGGCACCCTGATGGACCTGCTGCTTGTGTGTGAAGTCCCCCTCTGTCTTCCGTTGAGCAATTCCCACGAAACCCATATCTCAGTTTCCTTTGCATGCTCTGCTAGTACTCCCCACCCCCTCGGCCCCCAACCACAGTGATAGAGGATGTTTGGAGGGGGATTGTTAGAAGAAAGCCACACAGTATTCCTTGACATGCTAGTGGCACCTGTCAAATACAAACCCCCGGGCTACAGGGTCCTTGAGCTAGCTCAATGCCCTTTCCATCTTGTGTGATGTTTTCCCACACCACCCCAGGCCTGTGTCTCTGGGATGGCCACTTTTGGTGAGAAACAACGAGGCCTAGATGCGCAAGTGCAAATGCAAGAATATCACTAATGCATCTTCTGGGAAGCACGCGGTTTGTAAAAAGGACACTAACAGGTCCTCTCCCACTTTGTCCCTTGCCAGCTGTGTGACTCTGGGCAAGTTGGTTCCCCTCCCTGAGATTTAAGGGGCAAAATTAGATTGGCCCTCTGCCCTGGCTCTTCACGTGGCTGCTTTTGAATCTGATTGGGGAGGACTCCTTGTACCCCTGCTTCCCCTGACTCCTCCCTGGCTTCCCCACCTGCTCATTTTTGGCTGCCCTCTGGACCTTCCCCTCTTGGCCTTTGGGAGCTCCC
Source organism: Prionailurus viverrinus (assembly GCF_022837055.1). NCBI lineage: Eukaryota > Metazoa > Chordata > Mammalia > Carnivora > Felidae > Prionailurus > Prionailurus viverrinus. The sequence goes on along the minus strand of NC_062572.1, from coordinate 67,357,713 downwards.
TTCCCTCTGTGGCTCTCCATCTGTTTCCTTGGCCTTGATATCTTGACCGCTGCTGTAGATAAAAACTTTTCACCTCTAGCCCTGTAGGTCATCAGTAGTTTGTGGCTTGGCAGAAATTAGAATCTCATGGGGAGCTTTGAGAGATCCTATGCCCACCCTGGCTAATCCCCAGACAAATTGGTGTCTCCAGGGATGGGATGCAGGTGATTCCAATACGTAGTCAAGGCCTGTAGAGTTGGCTGCCTGTCCCAGTTCCAGCATCCCCCTGTTCCTGGGAGGGTATAGACACTGGGGTCATGGCTATGGTCAGAGGTTGGGTGTGATAAGAATGAGCCTGGTCCTCATGTCTCTCCCTACTACCCTATGAAGTAGGTACTGCCATGGTCCTCATTCTAGAGATGAGTAAATTGAGGACCCGAAAGCAAGGAGGAGGCAGTGCACACCTTTGCTCCTTCTCCGAATGGATGACCACTCGATGTGGAACACGCTCCTGGGCTTGGGGGGCACGGCTTCTGAGCCCTCATCGGCCCTTGGGCTTGTTGTGGCTGGCTGCTCCCCACCAACACCTGGCCAGGGACAAAATAAGACAGGTCGGTGTCTGCCCTGGCCTGTACCCTGTAAGAGCCAGGCAGGCAGCACAGGGAAAATCACGTGCAGAAGCTGGAAAGGCAGGTGCGGTGTGCTCTGAAGCTTCAGTAGTAATCACATTGGTGCATTGGATGCAAGCAGCATCTTCCCCCCTTCCTCCCGCTAAAACATCCACTTCCTTTCCCCTGCAGAAACCATATCACAGACGCATAGACATGTCAAGAGCCAGTCTGCCTTATTACTCCAGAAAGAAACTACCCTAAGACCTACTTAACCGGGCCTTGGCCAGCGTGGATGGTGGACCTGAGCTGGCTGCTGTTTCTGCCCTTCAGCCAGTGCCTTGTCAGCCATCTGTGGCAGGGGGTGTGTGTGGGAGCTCCTCAATCTTGGCGGCCCTTTGGAACCACCAGCGTGCTTTAAAAGATGCAGGAACCCTATCCCGGACCAATTTAAAAAATTAAAGTTTTTAAATGCCCATTTTATTTAAAATATAGCTCCAGTGAGTAGCTTGGGTTGAGAATCACTAATGTGGGTTCTTCTTACTCAAAATGTGGTCCTGGGATCAGCATCATCAAACTCATCTGGGAGCATGTTATAAATGCAGAATCTCAGGTTCCACTGGACTGTCAGAATCAGAGTCTACTTCAACAAGATTCCCCAGCTGTTTCTGTGTACATTAAAGTTTGACAAGCATGAGTCTATGGGGAGGTAAGGGTCTGGGGCTATGACCAGCTACAATAAACCCTCTGCTGAACTTTATTATTTCAGATTTCCACACATGGGGGAGCACAGCACGCTCCTCACTTGGGACAGGGTTTCTCAAAGCTGGGTCTGAGAATCGACACCATCAAGTCACCCTGGCGGCTTGCTAGGATGCTCATTCCTGTGCCCACCCCACATTGATCAGCTGGAGTATTTGGTGGTCCCCAAGTATGCAGCTTTAACACATTCTTGAACATTTTTTTTAATGTTTACTTATTTTTGAGAGAGAGAGAGAGAGAGAGAGAGAGACAGAGTGCTAACAGGGGAGGGGCAGAGATAGAGGGAGACACAGAATCTGAAATGGCTCTAGGCTCTGAGCTGTCAGCACAGAGCCCAACATGGGGCTCAAACCCATGAACCACAAGATCTGAACCCAGGCCAAAGTCGCGCTTAGCCAAATAAGCCACCTAGGCACCCCTTAACACGTTCTGCTTGGAGCTCCAGTAGACTCTAGAGTTAGATGATTTAGTGGTTTGGAATAGCACCTGGGCATTGTTATCTGCACAAACTGGAAAACTGAGGCTCAGCATGGTTTCTGAAGCTTACCTACAAACAGTGAGCCATGTGACTCTCAGCCCCCAACCCTTTCTTCTGCATTTTGTTGCTCAGAGTCTGGTTTGTGGGCCAGCTCCACGGACATCAAATGCAGACTCTTGGGTCCCATCTCAGACTGACCGACTTGGAATCTTTTTTAAACCAGATCCCCAGCTAACTTGCGTGCACACTGAAGTTGAAAAACTGGTCTAGATCACACTTCTCAGATAAAAATGGCTTTAGCAAAGCTTAGAATATAGCAAGACCAACAATCTCGAGAGTATGTGGGACACATATGAGCAAGGAGAGGGGTTTTGTCTATCTTCTCAGATTCAAAGGTAAAACATGCAACCATGTCCATTTCCTCTAGGCTCAGGGTGGGGAAGAAACTATTTCAGCATCCTGTCTGTGGGTCAGCATCGGGCCATAACTTCCCATGCTGGAGAAGCCCCCCCGCCCCCTCAACCCCCATCCCATGCTTGAGATACACCTGGAACATAAGCCTGCTATAGGACACCTGTGCAGACAGGTTTTGCACCAAGGAACAAGGGGGTATCATACATCACCTGATAAAGTGGGGCATTCTCCCAGAGCACCCATCCCAAGTGTGCATCTGCCAGGCTAGAAGGGCCCTTCTGCTGGCCCATTGCTTCTCGTTCCTTATATGTGGAGTGTCAGCTGCCCCAGCCACTCCTGGGTGGAGGAATATTTTACCTTAGCCTCCTAGACCGAGAATTGCATGGAATTTCAAGATCACACTCTACCTCCTGTGTCCAGAAATATCAACTTACCAAAGTCACACTGTTCATTAACCATAGCACAGCCAGGAGTTTCTCCCAGCTCTCCTGACACCCGATTTGAGGCTCTATAAATGGCTGCAGAAGGTCTGGCTCACCTTTCATGCCCTGGACCTTCATTTTTAGCCTCCCAGATTCTGCTACCTGCTTAGGTCCCAGGAAAGTGGGGCAGGGACCATATTACTATGTGTTCCTAGCGTTGATGTCCCAGCCACAGAAAGCAAAAACAAGAAGTATCTTTCCTTCCCTTGGCAACTTATTTTGGTCTTTATTTAGGGTGAGCTGGGGAGGAGGCATCACATATGGCCTGACACAGGGTTGGCTCTGGGTCTCACACGGGTATTACTGGGGTGCTGGGCTCCACCTCCAGGTGGAGGGCAGTGGCCCCTCTGGCTGTGCTGGATAACAGTTGAGAAAGAAAAGCGGGAACATTGCCACCAAGAAGACTGGAGATAAAGTAACACATTTCCCGCGGCTGTGAAAATACTTAAAGATAAGGGGATAGCAGTTTACTGCTGCTTTTGGGTCAGATTCCCAGGACTTTCATAATGGATAAAGGCGATTTCAAGAATATCATGAACACATCTATCAAATGTTCCAAAAATAAATGTTCCATTGATGTGGTGGGGGATACAAAGAAAACAACAGTAACACTGGCCAGGAACCAGACTCACTCATCTCTGCACGGCGTTTTTCATTGACAGTTTCTCCAATGCAGGCGTGGCTCTCAGAAAGAAATGTGTAGATGCCATAGGCAGCCCTTGCAAACTCAATCTATAGAACTATGGCAGATATTTTGGAGGGGTACCCTCCATTTCGATCTCATATTGTTATGAAGATAAGACAAAAGGCTCTGGGAAACATTTTTGCAGGGCTCACATATCAGATACCTTTTCAGTGAGGCCACGTCCCTCGGATGGCACATGACCCTCTGCCTCCTTCAGTCAGAAGGGCTCCTGGTCCCAGTGCACACCTGGCATTTTATACCTGCCTGCACTGACTCTTACCTTGTCAAGTGTCAATTATGTGCTCTTGTCTGTCACCTTCACAGGATGGTGAGGTCCTTGGAAGCCTGGGTTATACCTGATTGTCTCGGCTCCCCCAGCACCTACCATAAGCCTGGTATTCTGTAGGCACTCAGAAGCATTTGCTGAATAAATTGATGAGGGGTAATTATACTACACATTTTAGTCTCTGAATGGTATAACAAACAATCATTGGATATTTCAGGGTGTGAACTATTTTTAAGAATAATACATCTCGTCATAATTGTTAAATGCTTGATAAATATTGAAATAAAGGTGAGAGTCTTTCATTGGTTGACAGAGGTAATAGCTGAGTTGTGTAGGGCTTTGCAGGTTACAGGGTTAAGAGCTGATTATTTTCTGTGGTACTTGCATACAAGAAGGGAAGCTTATAAATGGTGATACAATGCTTGGCCATCTATGACCAACCAACCAGAAACCCAGGAATACTGTGAGAGTGGCTGGAAGAACCTGGTTAATTACAGAGAAAGAAACAGGTCACTGAAGACAGAGATCATGCTTGATAGGATTTGTTTTCAATAACTGGCATGTTCCACAGGTTCCTTCTGGGTGGCCACAAAGCCCTAAGTGGTTCAGAGGTGGGGCTGGGTGTTCTATAGCCCAAGAGCAATTTTGTTCATAACTCACTTTTTCTGCCCCTAACATCATGGCACACATAGAAAATAATGTGTGGCATGGTGAAGTAAATAGATAATATTGTTTATGGCCAGAGGGCGTAGGCCCTTGGACTCCGGCCCCACCAGGCCCACCTGGTCCCTCGGAGGGCCAGTGGTTGCTCTGCCAGCCCAGCTCTGTGTGCTCTGCTGTACACGGTTGGAAAGCTCTGTCCCTCATAGCCCGTGGGTAAACCTTAGCGGCTCACTAACTCCTCGGCCTGCCTGCCTTGTGTAGGAGCCGCGGCTCTCCTGCTCTGACAAGCTTTATTAAGCATCCCAATGCATGTAGCTTCACACTGCTATTTCAGGGGCACTGTGTCCGCCCTCGAGGATTGCCACCATCCTGTGTTTTTATGGGCAAGAGTCCAGCAACGCTTTCCTCCCGTTGACTCACACAAGGAAAGAACAGTTATGAGCCACAGTATTTGTTCAGAAACACTTTCTGGAGAGCAGTGTCCCATAGTACTTATGCCTCTACTGACGTCGAACGTACAGAAAATGTCAACCATTCAAATACCAGGGTTAAAAAAGAATTTGTAGAGGAGGCTGTCAAATACAATTTTGAAGCCTATTGGAATTTCTTTGAGAGGAACCGAGCAAACCCAAACCATGTATGACATCGTTCAGAGGATGAAAACTGATCTAGTCCATCTTACTGAAAGTCAATCTTTAATCAAGCAGGCCCCCGCTGAAATTATTTCTACAAGTTGTCTTCCTCAGATTTTGAACAGGTGTTACTGTCTCCTGCAGGTGGATCGATGCCATCCACACATCACTTACAATGTCCAACATATGGAACATCTGGAACCTACCATCAAGATCCATTTGTTACTCTTCCCAAAACAAGAGTTACCCCCCAACCCCCCCACTCCAAACCCACCTGTGTATCATTCCATCTGTGACACCAAATAAAAGGCCAGGGAAAGTTCTGGGCCATTGTACACCAGCTTCTTCTCTGGTAGCGGTGTTTCCATACCCCTTGCCCCACATCCTCTTTCCTCTGCCTCCCTTCTCTCCATTATCTATGGCAGACATAGCTAATTAGTCATAGCAGTCTCTCTCAATATGTTCCCCAAACAGCCTCAGACTCCTTTTTAACACAATTCTCAGACAACCAATACTAATTATTTAGAGTTGGCACTTGAGAGTAAACTAATTTTCTACCTCTAGCCTTAAAGGGAGGTGTCGATGCTGTACAAGTTTGAGAGAAGGGGTATATCAAGGCTATGGTGTTGACAGCTAGCAGAGAGGCCTGGCCACAGGCATCTTCAAGCCTCACAGGATAGCCTTCCCTCAGCAAGGTCACAAAAGCTCACATCCTTTGGTGCCAGTTTTGGAGGAGATTGCATGCCTTACGAGGTTGTCCATTCTCTGATAAGATAACTTTAATATCCTGGAATCTTCCTTGTGGGGTGGCTATCTGTCTTCCAGAAACACTCACTCTCTGTACTGCACATAATATGTCTACAGTAATCTAAGATGGCTGTGTAAGAGAGGAGCATCAGAGGTACAGGTTGTTAAGTTGGGATGTTATGATGTTTGTATATACTGAGATTGTCTAGTTCTATTGGCATGTCTGAGGAAGGGGTACTGAGGAGAGGGGCCAAGATGCCTGGACCAGGTACCTCCACCCTGGAAACAGCAGGTAGTGATGCCTGGGAAGGAAGTTTTCAAATTTACTGCATTAGCTTCCCACAGTTCAAGTCCACATGGTGCTGCCCCAGGAACCACACTGATGTCAGAGCCATGGGTCACAAAATTGTGGAAAGGATAACAAATAGTGTGAAGGCTCACCCAGTGGGCAGCTAGTTCAGTAAGGGGATTGAAGGTGGATGGATTAACCAGGTTCCATCACCACATGAGGTGTGAGTTGGGACCCCTGGACTTTTTTCCAGGCTCTTTTATCATCTGGACAGGTCTTTGGACAAACCATGGTTTCCTTATCTATAAAATAAGGGCTTTGAACTATACCTATTTAATAGCTCTTTCAGCTAGAAGCTTCCAGAATCTAAACTCTCTTTAGAATACTTAGTAACATTCCCATCTCAGGACTAGCTTCCCCAGACACCACAGCTCAACAGAAGAAAGGGATAAAAAGATCAGCCTTTCTTTTTTTGTCTCTTCCTTTGAAAAGTCAGATGGTCTTGTTGGCTGGGGTGGGGGTGGGGGGACCTACGGTTCAGTTCTCTCCCACAAGACCTCTTACCTGGGCTCCTTTTGATGTTCTGCACAGGGTTGGAGGAATCTAGACCATTGGGATGTGGCAAGAGGCTTCTTTCAGACTGAGTGGCGTTTCTGGTCCTCAACTCCGGATGCTGGACTTTCCCCTAAACCCAAAGCCCTTCGCTTCCTGGATCCCTTCTGCCCATCCTCTTGCTGGTCCTCTGTAAGTTCACTTTACATTCCCTGATCCTATGCCTGGCACACGTCTTCCAGTTGAGAAAGGGTATCATGGAGGAGGAGGGAGAGGAAAGACAAATCTTCTTTTTGCAGCTTGCTCTCACACTGGCCTTCCTGACAAAAGATTACCTTCTACACACCCTGAGGAGGACTGGCTCTGGCTACCATGGTTCTCCCACCTGCTTTGATCAGGTAGGTTTCCTTTAAAGGGGCAGAGCGAGGGATTGTGTAGTAGGAGCTTCCCTGTCCTTCCTAAATTACTCCTTTCATTAGAAATTTGCTCTAGCACTTGCCTTTAAAGTAATCATCTAAGTGTTGTCTCCTCAGGGGGCCAATTTGCCTTCCAACCTCAATAAACTCCCTTAATTCCCCATATAGGCAGGGCACAGGCTGGGGAACAGTATTGCCATCAGCATCTTGATGGAAATTTCTGCATAGTCCAATAATAGATGCTGTCCTTCTGGTTCTGTGGAAAATTTCAGACCTGTCCTCCTTCTGACTTTTCCTGATGGGGGTCCCAGGGACTCACCATGAGACCCTCTCAGAGCAAGAAGGGCATGACCTAACTCCTGCCTCCAGAAAGGACTTGAGGTCTATATATTAGGGAAGATGGCCCTCCCACATCCCATAGGGCTGTGGGGTCTGGTGGGCTGGAGTTTGAGGAGGGGGGCCCAATCTAAACATGTTTTGTTTGGCTTTGTGGTATGATGGGTCAAGCATCACTCCCCCCACCCTCTCCCCAGCCAGCCCCAGGTTTGTGTATCTCCCCCTGCTGCACTCCTACCATGCACACACACACATACTCTGTCAGTGATGGGGTGTGAGGCGGCCTACCCAGGTTTAGAAATAAAACCTCACACTGAGGAAATTAGCTACACCTGAGTAGACAATCTCCCCACTGACGTCAAAGGCCCCCTTCCCACCATGCCAGGTGTTTTAGAACTGCCAAAGAGGGGTCCTGATCACGGAGATCCTTCTGAAGAAGGAAAGCAAACAAAGGGGGGAGGAGCTGGAGGGCCCAACATTCCAGGGACAGGTGTGGAGCTGACTAGAGATCAGTCCCCTGCATAGGGTCCCTACTTTGGTGTTGCTAGCTCAGGGCCCATGGATGTCTGCCAATGACACTTTTCCTTGTTCCCCAGCTGTCAGTCCTTGGCTCAGCCCTGCATGCTGTATCTGTTATCCTCTTGCTCTGGTCTTTCCTGAGGGTTCCTGAACTTCTTGTGGTGTAGTCCCTCCAGACCCCTAAGCATCCATCCGCCCTAGAAGTGACAGGAAATATGCCATCTGAGCACAACATGTAACTGGTGTGAAAAGACAGGAAGTAATTCTGAGGAGCCATTCACAAGCTCACATGCAGCCCACGGGCAACTTAGACATGTAGAGTATATGTCATACACACTAAGGGTGGGGCAATCAAGTGCTGTCCTGTGAGACAGAAGATCAAGATGGAATCTTGTCCCAGATAGATCTTACTGAAGGCTGCAGCTCAGATACCACGGCTCCCCAAGACATCTGTCTATCTCTACAGATTATTTCCTTAAAGCCTCAATCAGAATTCACATCAGAACGAAGTTTTCTTCACAGATCTCATGGGTCCCTTCAACTCCACATTTCCAATCTTGTAGAGGGAGGAGGGATGCACTGACTACTAGGGGCTAAACTTGGGGAGGTCAGATTTTTCTGGAATAGGCCAGAGTTTAGGTGGAATAAATGCATGCTGAGTTAGATGGTCTCCAAAGAGCGACTTCCTTTACTTAATTCTGTTCCAGCAGCCCATTCAGCTGTAGGAGGGGGCTGGGGGCTCCTACTTATCTATTTACAGAGAGTAAGAAAGACTTTTTTTTTTTTTTTTTTTTTTTTTTTTTTAGCAATTCCTCATCTCTTTCCTTGGAGTCTTGCAATTCTGGTTTCACTAGGGACAGAAGTGTTCCCTATGGATTCTTCTATCTTCTTTGAATGGCAAGAGGTGGGAAAAGCCAGGCAAGTAAAACAGTTTCACATAAAAAGTGAATGCCTTTCAAGTTGCCAAATGAAACTGTGGTTTATTGAGTAGAAAGCATACCCACACTGAAACTGCCAACTCCTAACTAGTTTGGATTATAGCTATCCCCAGACTCTCACAACCTTTATGACCCAAGGAAACAAAGCTCAGACTCATATAGGAAGCATAAACAAACTGGGGCACATGGGTTTGATGTAACTACAAATGCAGGCCATGAAGATTTGAGTTTCCAAATGGGCAGATCTTAGAAGACTGACCCAAAGAAGAACTCCCCAGGAGGGGAGAGTGAGGGGACAGTAATTCAAGGACGAGGCATAGTTGGCTGATGTTGGCCCCTCAACTTGCATCTGCACAAGCAACCATGTTGAGCATTTTGGTAAACTAACCAAGTGGCTAAAGGTCAAGCTATAGGAAAATCTGTAAAGGCAACAATGGTATGCTTTTGGTACATTTGATCTCCATATTCTTAACTTTTTGTCATCTCAGTGATGCTTCTTTCTCATTCCTCTATAGGAATCCAGGGCCAGAATATCACAGAAACTATTGTTGGAAGAGAGAGGCTACATTGTCATCTGGTCTACCCCCACCCAAAGCAAGCATTCCCAACAGGTGTCTAGTACTGCCTTTGTTCTTGTATTGCCAAAGCAGGGAACTCAGGGTCTCACAGGACTATTTCTCAGACAACTTGCATTGAGAAAAAGCACCCTTATCCATTGATTCAAAGTCTGCCTGCTTGTCATTCCCACTTAGTTGTCCTTGTTCTACCTTCTAAAGTAATGCTGAGTAAGCTGACTTCTTCCATGTGCATTACCTCATACTGCAGATAGCCATGGCCCTAACCATTTCTTTTCTTCTCCAAGCCAAATATAACAGTGTCATCATCATTTCTGATGAAATAAGGGGGCTTCAGACCTCATTCACCCAGCTTGGCCTCACCTAGCATGTCCTCCATTGCCAAAGACTCTCTCAAAGTATGCTACCCACTTTTTTCCTACTTTCCCCTCCTTTTTCATCCAACCTATTCTCAGAAGTGACTCCTTCAACTTAAGATGCAAATGATTGATCATGCTTATTATGTTACCTTCCCGGGATTGTTTATATTTTAAAAGGTTCAAAGTCCTGACCTGAGGGGATGGCTAGGAATGTTTGGGCATCAGCTAATGGCAAGATAGAGGACAAGAGACAAGGCACAGAAATCTTCTTGGGACCCTTACCTTCTTTCTTGATACTTTTCCTGGACAGAAGACCAATCTAACCAGACAATTCACTCAAAATAATGAAACTGGTGCTGTGAACTTACATGACTTAGGCAATCTGTGGTGTTATCCTCATCATCACCTCAGGTGAGACTATTCACCTGGCCAGGCAAATTCCCATAAAATGAATTCCTTGAAGGCAGGAGCTGGGTTGATTCTTTCCTGGTTTGTTGTCAAGTAGAGACCTGAGTAACATATTAATAGTTCCTCATACATGTCTTCTGGATGAATGAGTGAATGAGGTCAGAACATAAGGCAGAATTTCTAGGGCCTTGGCTCATGAAAATTGGCAAGTAGCCTTGGGCACAACAACAAAACAATATAAACATACATGGATATTGAAGTTTGGTCCCCATCCCTAAGATTTTCTGAAATGAAACACAATTTTTCAGCTAAAAAATTCAACTTATCTCTTGAATTGAAGGAAGGAAAGGCTACTGTTGGGATTTGAATCAGTGACCTGCAAGATCAAATGGAAGAAATATCTCAAAGCAAAGCAAAAATACAAATGGTAAAAACTGAGAAGGAGGTAAAGCAACTTGGAACAGAGGTCAAGGAGACTGAACACGTGGATAATAGGCATTCTGGATATAGAAGAAAGAAAGGATGGAGAAAGAGCAATAATCAGACAAATGTTGGAAGAAAAGCTGCTGAGCTGAAGAAAGATTTAAGTGTTGCAGATTTAAAGGCAGGACTGATGAGACAAGACACACACTTATGCTTTACTTAATAAAATTCTTGAAATCCACTGATACGGAGAAGATCTTACAATCTTCTAGAAAGAAAGAACAGGTTATTTACAAAGGAAAAAAATAATTAAATTGACATCAGAGTTTTTATTTGTAACACTTGAAAGCCAGAAAATAAAGAGCAATGGTTACAGGCAGCTGAAGGAAAGGCTGGGGCCCAGGGACCCCCAGCCAAAATGCCATTCACACGCAGGGCAAAGAAACTTTGTGGATGTGCAGAGTCTGAGAACACGTCACCCATATTCTCTCATATTATTTGAACAAAACACTCAATATTCAAGCAAGGGTTCTAAACAAGTAACAAATGAATCACAACAAAACGGGAAGGTGCAGAATAGAGGAAACAGTGATAGAAAGTAACATGTCCACTATACGTAGTAAACTCCAAATGGACAATGATAGAATTACTGGGAATGTGGGGCATAGAGGCCAAGGAAGGATTCTTGCAAAAATGAGAGGTAAGGGAAAAAAACTGAAAATGATAAATAATCTCAGCATAGATCCAGGGGTGGGTGATGCTGGAGAAGAAAAATATTGTAAGAATGGGGGCTTAGGGGAGGAGAATAGTGAAAGTGGCATATGGGCTTTAGTTCCTCAGAGTGGGGAAAGAGCATTGGAGAAATGGGAAATCTTGTCAGGGTAAACTATTTGGCATCTTGTTTTTATATAATAATAGAGAAATATACTTTTGATCATGAGTGTTGGAAAAGAAGCAGGAATGACTAGTGAAATGGAAAAGAATGGTAGATCTTCCAAATGAACAAAGGAAAGAAAGAAAAAGATGATAATGTGATCAAACTTGCCAAATGAGGAAACTGAAAAAGCAAAAGCAGTAATCACAAATAAATGGTACAAAATAAAGTAAGGTGGAAGAAGTAAAACCAGCATATTGATGGTTACACTAAATAGGAAGAGATTAAATTATCCTATTAAATTATAGAAACACTAAGATTAGGTTAAATACAAAAACTTTGTTAAATGCTATTTTTAAGAAATACAGTTAAAAGAAAATGATGAAGGTTGAAACAAAGGGATAAGAAAACACTAGGAAGAAAAATAGGTATGGCAACATTAATGTCAGGTTGGAATAAAGTTAAAAGCATTAATGAGGATAGAAATAGGTAGCATGTAATAGTAAAAGATAACATTTATGAAAAATCAATGACAGTTATAGTCAATGGGCACCAAACAAGGTAGTTGCTAAATATTTGAGACAAATGTCATAAAAATGCAAAGAGAGTTTCATGAAACTATACAATTATAGTTGAATTTTAATAAACTCTTTTCAGAATTAAGATCCTATAGACAAAAAATAAACAAGCACATAGAAGAACTGAATGATGCAATTAATAAATAAATTTAATATGTATTTCCTTCAAATCAAAAATTTGCATTTTTTATCTCCAAAATCAATCAAGTACTTGGCTACAAAGAGAGATTCATATAATTTTAAAATAGAGATTTTACAGGCCATCCTCTCTGCTCATAATCTAATAAAACTAGATATACAAAATTAAAATATATCAAAAGATCCCAAGTGCTAGAAATTAAGCAATACATTAAATAATTTTTGGACCAAAGAGAAATCAAAACTAAAATTACAAACTATTTAAAAACTGATTAAAGTAGAATACTTTATTCCAAAACCTATATCACACAGCTATAGTTGTACTCAGGGGGAAATTAATAGCCTTAAAATGCCTTTGTTGTTAAGGAGAAAGATGTAAAATGAAGAAACTTCACATCAATTTTAAAACATTAGGAGAAAATGAACATTTGAATAAATCATGGGAAAACAGGAAAAAGAAATCAATAAAATAGAAAACAAACCAAACTGTGGAAAGGACAAATGAATCTCAAACTGCTTCTTTGAAAAAGACAATAAAATGGATGAACCCCTCACTTACTTGATTAGGGAAGAGAGAGCAAAATTCCATAAGACTGGAAAGAGAAAGGAGAGCCATAGATACAGGACGGATTGAAATTACTGTATGAGAACATTATGAGTAACACTATGGCAACATTGGTTTAAATCTAAAGAAGATGCATTATTTCTTAGCAAATTGAAGTTTTGACCAAGAAGACGTAGAGAACTTGACTATGGAACTTGGCTATGTCAGTTATCATAGACAAGACTGAAAGATGAGCTGAGATTGATCATTTAAAAATACAGCAGAACGACACTGTTTCATGGCAGACAGTGGAGCTCTTCGGTGAGGAGTAGAGGAGACTGGAAAGGGGGTGGGGATGATGAGGTCAGAGGGAGGAAATGAGAAGGTCTGAGGAGGGAATAGTGGAGACAGGGAGGGGGTGTGATTGGGACAGGTTAGGACAGCACCTCCTCTACTGTCCCCTGATGCCCAACATACATTCCTTTTCTTTTTAATGCCTATTTGTGTTCAGCCATATTTACGTCCAACTACCATTTGTTCACCCAAGAGCTGCTGCCTAGAGTTTAGGATGATAGCAGCAAAGCAGCTGGCATGTGTACCCCAAATCTCTTCTCCTTCTCTTCTGGTGGCTCGCTCCTGTGCAACCTCATGTTGGTGGTAGTGTCTCTGCTGTTAAAGCTCCTGCCCCTACTCATCCAGGGGGGCAGTGGGATGGGAAGGAGCTGGTGAAGTCAGGACAAGGTCACTGCAGGGAGTTCTTCAACCCCCCTATCACTATTTGGGCTATTTCAGAGGACATCTGGGCATCTGTTTATGGCCCACGTGCAGGACCTGCATAGGGCTGACTTTTCTTAGAGGGATGGGGAATTCTCATTTCTGCCCCACCCTTCTCCATGCTCATGAGAGACACAAAGCATCTGCCCACCAGGCTGGCTTAATAAGATTTGTTCTGCTCCAGGAGGAGCCTGTTTGACCACATTGGGGAAATACCATCGATTTTCTGCCTCTTAATCCCAAAAGATGTCTTTTGAAAACATTTCATCACTCCTGGACAACATCTCTTGGCAAGAATTCAGTGATTCACAATACTTCATCCAGACAGTTCTTTCTTATTCTAAATTAGTAGGTGTTTTCCTATTTCTACCTACATATCTGGCCATCTTTATTATAGTGTATTATAGAATTTCTGAGGCCCTATGGTTTTTGCTGAACATACTTTTTCCTTTTTCTGAATGACTTAGCTTTTATCCATGTTTCTTCATTGAGTTTGACAGCTGGCAGTGCAGTTAACATTTAATTTCTATAGGGGTGAAAGTGGGAACTTGGGAGGAAAAAAAAAACCCAATACCTGTAACTGAAGTGGACCTTGTTAATGACAGAGACGTGGGGTGAGAAAGAAACGGACAAGAGACACTCTTGTCCAAGTACACACACACATACATACATACACCCCCAAATAGTTTTCCTGTCCTGGAAATACAGTACAAAGCACAGTTTAAACACAGCTCCCATCAGATCCAGTTCTTGGGGTGGAGAGTCTCCTGGGCTTAAGTAGGTTTCCAGGTGCAATTGTCCATAATGAATGAACATGTCAACTGGTTCTGTTATCTCTTGTTAGAATGTTTTGGGGTGGCTCTCCCCTCCCTTTTGGGTAATTCAGTCCTGCCTGGAAGCCTGGCAGGGAACTGAAGCCCCCATCCTTTGTATAGAGGGGTTCATGCATCTCAGAATGGCAGGACCCTCTGGCCCTCACCACTACTCCCCTCCAAGCTTGGGATTCTAGGAGCCTCCCTGCTCTTCCTGCTGGAAACTCCTGTACTAAAGGTCAGGTTTCTCCCCCGCTCTCATGGTGGTATGCCTGTTGGCAGAGGTGGAAACAGAGTGAGGGAATGGAGGAGGGGGAAGCTTAGGGAATGGCTCCCAGACATTTCCGTGGAAGGAGAGCCTGTTTAAAACTGTGGCCCCTAGTGCCTGGGGTCTATCAAAGAGCCTCAGATCTTCCAGATTCTGGTCATAGTAATCTCACTTTCCTAAAAAGCTTCCAGTATCACCCAGCATATAAGTGGTTATGTGGCTGTCTGTTGTAAAGAATTTGGTGATGTCCTATGGGCCTGCTGCCCACAAGCTCCTAACCATTATTATGGTGAACATCCATGTCAGGCACTGGCTAAGTTCAGCTTTTGGGTCCAAACTAGTTTGTTTGTTTAATAGAATCTTCTTGGAATACAACCATGTTCATTCATTTATATGTTGTCCAAGACTGTTTCATGCTATAATGACACAAGTGAGTCTTTCTATAGACAGAATAAAAAATATTTACTATTTGACCCTTTCCAGAAAAAGTTTGCTGAGCTCTGATCTACATATAAAGACTGAATGTAAGCTAATGGCTGTAATTGGGAAGTTAAAGTATGAAATTCATGGATAATTGTTGGTCCTACTCAGGCTAACCATTTGTTTTAAGTATCACAGACTTGATAAAGCTTCCAACACCCATAAGCAAATAGGAAAATGAAATAAATTTCACCAGATTTTCACACATTGAAATCAGATACTTTTCTCAATTGAGATCTCTACACAAAGTTGCTGGTTTGACTTATACTGAGAAATGCTTATCCTTCATAATTTTATCCTCCATAATAAAACTCATATATGGGATTCTAATCTTTATTAATTGCTTCCTGCTATTAGATATCATCTTGCCCTTTCCTCTGACCAATGAATGTTTGAAATATCCTATTTAGACACTCCCAATTCCCTAATTATCTCTTTTGACTTTAACAGTCTATCAGTGTGAAATTCCTCTTTTTTGTAAAGCTGGGTGTGCCCATCAACCACTAGCTAAGCGCACTAAGGCACCTTCAACTCTTTGTGCGTATCCCCTGAATTTCCACACACTCTGTTTCTGTATCTGCCTAGGAACCACTCAGCAAGTTCAATTTTACAGCATCTATTATTTAGTTAAACATGCCAAGAAGATCATCTTGTAATCATCTTCCCAAAAGACTAAATAGAAACGTTTTTGCTTTAAGACAATGACATTTAAAGCACATGTCTTACTTCTAACTCCAGCAAGCTCATACCAACATTCTCTAATGTCACACATGGATAGTTATGGTGATCTGTGCAGAGAGAGAAAAATCAGCCATCAGGATAAGGGAGGTACAGGTGTGTTTGGTTACACAGGTGCAAGGAGAGGCACAGAAGTGAGTGCTGTTGCTGATTGACCCAGAGTTGAGACCACAGGGAGCAGACACCAGGTCCAGGCAAAGAGCATTTCAGCCTAGAAATGGGCTAGTCACCGCTGGGGGACTTCTCTTCTTCAATGTTCTTCACTGTCAGGTAGTAGATGCGGTTGGCCTCTGGGTAGGTGACTTTGCTGAGTGGGAGCTTATAGATGGCAGGGTTGTTGGTTGTCAGGAGCAGGAAGATGAGGGTGGAGAGGCAGAAGGCCCAGGTGCCTGACGGCACACCAATCTGGAAGCAAAAGCATTGGGGTCTGAAAATGGTCCTAGGCTCCAGGGACCCTGGGGGAGAAGGTTGTGGTAGCAGCTGAGGATGGGGATCCTTCCCTATTGATGACATCGGTTTTTAGGTTCATAAGATAAGGTTAGTTTGGTCTAGGAATCTGAGATATTGGTACCTTTGGGCACAATCAGAATCTTTTAATGATGGAGTTGAAAATCAGCCTAGGTACGACTTCCCATATCCAGCCACACACAAGTACCTCCATCTGTCCATCTAGGTTCTCCACTGCTGGTTATACCACTCTTTTGTGCACACACACAGCCACCTCCAACACACCTCAGAGGCACATATAT
The DNA here is from genome assembly GCF_022837055.1 of Prionailurus viverrinus. Classification (NCBI taxonomy): domain Eukaryota; kingdom Metazoa; phylum Chordata; class Mammalia; order Carnivora; family Felidae; genus Prionailurus; species Prionailurus viverrinus. Next base: position 67,341,207 of record NC_062572.1, on the reverse strand, counting down.
GCAATTTCCAGTCCTTCTCTGGACATTTGTCCTGGATAAACCTTGACAAAGGCATTGTGTGGATACAAGCTTCCAGAATGCATTCAGGATTCTTTCACAAACTGTAAATGCCCTAAAGCCCTGGCTGGGACAGGCATGTTCAGGGGAATCCAAACTTACCACGGACATTATGTTGGACAGGGCTGCTCCCATGTATGCACAGAACAGGGCTGTGGAAAAACAAGGACCATGGAGTCAGCTTCCCAGGGTTTGCCCCCACCTCTTCCCCAGGGCAGGGGTCCTATACTGTCTCCAGCAGCTTTGGTGTCTCACCACATCCTGACATCTGGCATATTTGCCTGACATTATTATGGTAGCTTTTTTTTTTTTTTTTTTTTTTTTTTTTTGCAGGTAGGTGTGGCCAATCTCCTACCAGACTGTGTTCTGAGGGCAGAGATTAAAGCCTTCTATCTCCTCCGCACTTCTGTGGTGGCCTTGCATACAGTCAGGGGTCAGTAAGTATTTTTTGCTTGTCCATGCTGACCTTGGGGATGTGTGGCTGGATTATTATCTGTCTTAGGAATGAGTGGTCAGACTATATGAACCCCCAACAAGGCTCCTCCCATCCAAGATTCTGAGCGGCCCTGATAGAACTTGTTGGACCCGTACCAAGTCTTACCAGAACTGGACCTTACTGGTCTGGGAGCTTGTCCCTAGGATTCAGGCTTCGGGGTTCACTGTAGGGTGTGGCCCCCAGGACAGGTAGGGGAGCTCAACCACTCCCTTGTGCTTCTGGACAAGCTTCTTATGCCCCCGCATTTTTGTTCTTTCTGTTCCTCTGTCCAGAACACCTTCTCCCCCTGTCTCTACCTACCCAATTCCCATCCTGGAAGCGTTGAGATAAACCCCGTCCTCCCTGCAAAGCCTTCCCAGATGGTTCTAGCCACAGGAATGTGCCACTTCTCCAAAGACCAAAGGCCGTTACAGTCTTAGCTTCAAAATATCTGGCACTTCTGACTTGACAGATATTTACCGAGCCTACTGTCTCCTTGCTGGCTGCTGAGGGGAATACAAGAGACATACATGGAAATCATTTACAGTCTCCACATATGAATGGGGAAAAAGTTCTTCTGAATATTATTCTGCCCTTTACTTGTCTCCAGTTTTGCTTATTAAAGTCCTGCTGTTTCCAGAAAACGTAAGTAACTCCAGGGCAGGAAAACTGGGGGAAAGATGAGGCTGGGGTTTGAATCTTGCTTCTGCCCTCAATAGCTGTGTTTTAGATTAAGTTCATTAAACCTTCTGGGTACCAGGGTGTTCAATGGGCTGACAATCTATGCCTGGTAGTGATCTGGGAGGACTGAGTTTGTATGTGGCGCTGGGGTGCAGCTTTGAGAGCGCCTGCACCCATTTCCCTTGGGTGCACTACTTACTCCATGGAAATCAAGCTCCCATGTTGTGATCTTCTGACACCTCAGTGCTCCCAGGTATGTCATCTCACTGGGTCTTTGTAATAATCTTTTCAGACATCACAGCCTTAATGATTGTGTGATAACTGCTCTTCCTCTAGATGTGGCTTCATGACAATGTGGTCACCACTGTATCTTCCATGCATAGCCTAGGGCGTGGCACTACATGGTGTTCTCTAAAATGTTGTGGGATGAAGTTATTATACTGGAACACTGCCACTAGCACCTGAGGAAATGCATGTGTGATCTCCTTGGAAACTTACAACACTGTGTCAATAAAAAACAGTAAGCATGGTTGTGACTCCATTTCACAGAAGAGGAACCTCAAGTCCCCCATTGGGACCCAAGCCACAGGTCCTTCTAGAACTGCTACCAAGTTCCGATTAATGTTCCTCATGGGTTTTGCATAATCAAGTAGGGAGGGAAGGAAGGAATTGCAGAGTGACCTGGTGGTCAGCTTCCCCAAATACCCACCACAGACGAGGGCCAGCAGGTGCGTCTGCCAGGTGAGGGCGTAGAACATGCCCCCTATGGCGATGCAGGAGAGGACACAGTTGTAGCTCCAGAGGCCCATGTAGATGGTCTCGAAGGGCGTGGCCACCGTCAGGGCTGTGGAACAAGGTGTGACGTTTCTGGCCAGTTCTGGGTCCCCACACAAAGGCCACCTCGTGGCTGGTGCCAGCTCTCAGGATGGCCTCACTCCTGCTATCCCCTCCCCACACTCTTCCCCCATCCCATCAAAAGAGCCTCTAGAAATGGCATCTGGTCTTCAGGAACCAGCAACAAGAGGACAGCAGTGGTTCCCAAACTGTGGCTTGAAGATTTCACACAGAGGTGTGACTACTTTCAGGGTGAGAGGAGGTCAAGGCGTTGGGATTCTAGGTATTCTCCACACCTTTGGCCTGAGTAGCTGCATTTTTAGCAAGAAACTTTTCAAATGAAAAAGGTCTGCTTCAAATGGTTGAGGAAAAATATGTATATACACATACAGATGTATAGAGATAGACAAATAGAAGTACAGGATGTGAACAATAGGTGAATCAGGCAAAGAATTTATGGGTGCTTCATCTACCATTTTTACTTTTATAATTTTTTGATAAATTCAAAATTATTTTCAAATGATTTTTTTAAAGTTCTGCTTCCAAGATGTTTTTGAAAAACATTGGAATGAGTCAACAGGATCCTAGTCCTATGTGCCCGACTCCAATTTCTGGCTCTACTGTGCATATTTACATATATAAATGCATGTACATACATATGCCTACACGCAGAAATATTAAATCACGTTTGTCAAATAGGAATACAGTTTTTGAGAAATTGCTTTCTTTTAGTTTACTCCAAATTTCAAAGCACTGGGTCATTTATACTCCTCGGTCTGTTACTGCTCTCCAGGCCTCTGAGTGACCCTCCCTTTCCTTCCACCCCTCAGCTCCCAGGGGCTCAGGTAGCCAATGAGGTCTTCAGCCCCTGGCGTCTCCCCACATATCCTGCTGCGGCAGTCTGCTCACTTTGGAAAATCAAGAAAGGGAAAAATAAGTCTCTCCCCTGACAATGTTCAAAAACACCAGTGAAGATAACAAGTCTAGATTATTTGCCCTGTGCAGGGATGGAATGACCTCAGGAAAATTATCCCAAGGTCCTCCCTGCAGAGAGGGGACCCTGTCCTACCTGCTAGCATCCCCACAATTGAGCCAATGGCTGCATGCAAGCAGATGAGTGGCGAGGAGATGAACAGAGCCACCAGGAACACACCGCCTGTCCAGGGATTGTCACAGCCATACACCTGGCCAACCCCGATGGGGATGGCTTGTAGCAGCTGCAAAGTCAACAGAATCTGGGGTCACTGGAGTGTGGGCACATAATGAAAAGAGCAGGCCTTAGGGTCAGGACAAAGCCATTCCTGGTGGGGGTAATGGGTTGGAACGGGAGGATGGCGGTGCCCTCTAGCGTGGAAGAGAACTTGGGAGGAAGGACATGAGCTGGAACAAATAGCTCCTCACTCCACCACCTAGCAGGCATCTGGCATCCCCCATGCAAAACCCTTCCAACACAGGTGCTTCTGAAAGACACATGGCTTCTGCTTTGAGAGGAGGAGCTTTGAGAGAACCAGAGGGCACCCTCTCCTGAGAATGCCATTGGAAGTTTCAGGGCACTAGGGGATTTCCACCAGACCTTCTGACATCCTACAGGTATTCCAGGAATATTGGAAATATTCTAGGCCATTTTGATGATTGATTTTGTCAAAGGTCACCCAGATCATTGGTGGCTAAGGCCAGGCTAGAGCCTCTGAGCTTGACCCCTAGTCTAGAGGTGGTTGCTGCACATTCAGAGCTACCTAGGGTATTATGGGGCTCTGGGAAGGAGGTGGCATTTCTCCTGCTCGAGGATCACTTAGCATTTGTAGAAAGATAATATGTATACCATTGGAAAACAGAATAAAGCCAAATATCCCCGAGTTTGAGAGTCATTTGAGGGTGTTGTAATTGTAGATGGCTAATTTGGGAGTCAGATGGCCCTTTTTCTGCCCAAGCTGAACCATCTACATCTGACAGAGGAGGGCCTGAAGGAGAGGAGGGAGATTGGCAGGCTAGGGAAGAGTATTGGCCTGGGAGCTGAGGGCTCCAGCTTTCAGGGGAGCTTTGCACAAGCTCATGGAATGATGGTGGGTATGTCACTTCCTCATGCTGGGCTCTGGTGCCCTTCTCTGTAACATGAGAAGGCTGCCATAGCAGATAATCTCCCACCTTTAAAATTCTGCTGTCTTTGCTCTATTACTATGTCATGTGACCTCTTTGAGGGCCAGGCTCCTTGATGGTTGGGTACATAATAGGTGCTTAATAAATATGTATTGATTAGCTCAGCAGTTTCCAAACTTTGCTGTACATTGGAAATCCTAGAAAAAAAAATTTGATGACTGGCTCCTCCTTAGACATTGTGATTTAACTGGTATGGGGCATGACCAGGGCCTCAGGAGATTCCCAAGTGCAACTGAGTTTGGGGACCACTGAGTTAGTTATACACGACCTGCTGTAGATGTTGGAAATTAATTGCACATCTCCCTTTGGGTGAAATTTTGTACTTTTTAACAACCTGATTTAATTCTGGAGTCAGTCTGATTTCTTTAGAGAACAGTGTTTGAGGAGTCCCACAGAGCTTTTTAAGCTTTGCCCATCCTGGTCTCTGGATGGGTGGCCTTTCAATTACCAAGCACTGTCTGGGCCAGAGCCTAGAGCCTCATGCCAGGAATGATGGGGGTGTGCATCTTATTTAAAGGAACCCTGAGAATGCTTTCTGCCAGTTCAGGGAACTCAGCTTAAGTGTGGGGTACTGGCTGAAAATGTACTCAATAAATATTCCATGACTTCCCAAAGTCTGAGGCATGCAGGATGTAAAGGGGTTCCAACTTCCCCCTTGCTGTCTGGGAACACAGATTTGAAGCCCAAGCAGTCAAGAATGAGAAGAATGAGGGACAAGTAGCCTCAGAACAGAGTCTGGGCTCAGAAAGCACCTTCCTCTGCCGGGATCCATATTTTAGCTTGGTGAACTGTGGCCCTGGGGTGGCACCCCTCCCTTCCACCTGCTCTCCAACACCCTGGGGTGAAGGTGTGAAGGGCAGTCGGGTGTGCATGGAAATTTACTGAGCCCCTGCATCCTTCCTACTGCCTACTCTCGACAATCCTCTAGTAACAAGAAAGGCCAGTTAAACAAAAAGGAAGTCATTCTCATCATTGTTTAAAAGACAAGGAGGGAAGGGGAGTTGGGACCTGGATGGTGTGGAAGAGAAGGAGCCCACTGTGAAAGTAGTGGTGTGGTGGGTGAGCTGGTGCCTCAGGGTATATGGATTTGCATGCTGCCACTTTCTGTTCACTTTGAAGATGAATGAGAGGCATCTCTCGCAGGTGGCCGTCTCCATCCTGTGCCCCTCAGTGGGGAGGGTGGGAGGCTCCATGGGCAACGCCCATGCCCCCGAGGCTGTTACTGGGACTCTGCCTCATGGGTAGGGCTCAGGGACTGCAGGTCTGTGCCCTTATGGCAATGTGCCTAACTGCCAGCTGATGATCACTGACAGTCCCCTCAGAGTTAGAGCTTTGTCCCTGCTCCTGCCCCTGCCATTTTCTACTTGAGACAGTGGGCTTTCCCTCCAATGCAGGGTTCTGTCTTTTCCATTCTCTTGGATTTAGATCCTAACCCTGACTCTGATGCCCCTCCAGCCCCTGCCCCAGACAAAACTTTGAAAAGACAAAATATTCAAAAAGGTTTTGCATAGTTAGCATTTGCACTAGGGGCAGGGAAGACTTTCCTTTTCTGATAGCTTCAGGTCCGAGTGTGGCTGACCCTGAAACCCCTGAACTGTCCTCCCCACCCACGAGTGGTGGCCCTGGAGCTGAGCCCCCAGCAGCCCATCTTGATGATGGGCTCAGCTGGGTGGTGAGGGCTGGGAAAGCAGACTACAAAAACAATACTGAGGATGTAGTTCTATGTGCAAGTATTCAAAAGGCAATCATAGAAATAATATTCTGAATTACTCTAAACAGCCGAGTTAGAACCAATGGGTGAAAGATGGAGGGGGACAGATTTCTGAGGAAGGTAAAGAGCTCTCTAATACTTCACGGTACCTAATGAGGGGTGGACTGCATTGAGAAGCAGGTTTCACCTCACTGTGTTTGTTCCAGATGAGGGTGTCTGTCTCACCTGGGACTAAGTGGGTGATGGGTCAAAGCCTGGGCTCTACATCAGGCTGCCTGGGTTTTATATTCAGGCACTAGCAGCAGTTTGAGCTTGGGAGCTAACCTTCTCTGTGCCTTAGTTTTCTCATCTGTGAATGGGAATGATGATAGTACTTACAGCATTGGGCTATTAGGAGGGTTAAATTAAGTCCAGAAGTCAAGGGCTTGGAACAGTGTCTGATACGTAATAAGCTTGCTGTAGCCTTAGCTGTTAGCTCTCTCTATTGTTCATGAACAAGGCCAAATTTTACAATTCTGTCTATTTAATCTTGTGTTAGGTTTTTATTATATCCCTTTATCCCAAGTGTCTAGAGATTGGTAGAATAAATGAATATGTACATTTGTGATAGTTGGATGTGAAGCAGGGTTTCTCAACTTCGATATTTATTGACATTTGGGGCTAGATAATTCTTGGTTATGGGGAGGGCTGTCTTGTGAATAGTAGCATGTTTGGTGGCATCCCTGACTTTTTGATACCAGTAGCACCCCTCCCCCCAGTCTAAATTTTGCCTCCTCCCTCCAGGAGGGCAAAGTCACCCCTGCTTGAAAGTCACTGATATGGAAAGTACATGAAAATTCATCCCTATCTTCTCTTGATAAGACCTTTAAAACCCAAATTTTAAACATTTGTTTTAGTATCTGGCCCCTTTACCCAACCATCCACCTTCTTGAGTATTTTTCCCTGAACCCTACCATTCTGTATAATTAACTTGGTACTGACCTATGCACTTATTTACTATCTGTTTCCCTGTACAGAGAGTATACTTCACAAGGGCAGAGAAGTTGTTGTCCTTTTATTCCCCGTGTATTCCTAGTGTCTGATAAAGTGCCTGGTACATATCAGACCTTCAGTGAGGGTTTGTTGAAAGCACAGCAGCCTTTTTCTCTGTCCTGTTCTCTACTATGACCATCATCTGGTGGAGATGCATCTGGAGAAGCTGAGAGCCTGGATAATCCACAAACCAGTTATCAAGAAGGTGTGTGGTATAAGCAGGGGTCCCCACTCATCTGCCATTGGGTAACTTACCAAGGGCATCTCCATCTCTGTCCAGGTGATATTGGGCACTGAAGACACAGGCTCCACCAGTGTTGTGGGGAAGAAGAGGTTGTAGTGGCCGGTGGCTGCCAGGTACAGGGTCATAGCAATGTTGAAGGGCAGCGTGAAGACAGGAAGGTCCCACTTGCTGAAGATGGAATTCAAGGCACTGGAAAGAACTGGGCTGAAGATGAGCAAGACAAAGGGTTAATCTGTGCTCATCCTTAGGTCTACACCATCTTGTCTCGTCAGCTCTGTCCATGGTGCCCCCCTGTCCTTGGCCCAGCCATTCCTGGCTCCTTTGAGACTCTAGTGGTCCATTTATCTGGGACTGGGGATAAGGTGTTCCATTTAAGGTGAATCTTTGAGAGATGCATTTTTGAAGTATAAATATACTTGAATATATTATAAATTATACTTGAATAGCAAATATAATACTTGAATATAAACCTTTATAATTTAAATATTTGCTTGTTTCTTTTTTTTTTTTTAAATTTTTTTTTCAACGTTTATTTATTTTTTGGGGACAGAGAGAGACAGAGCATGAACGGGGGAGGGGCAGAGAGAGAGGGAGACACAGAATCAGAAACAGGCTCCAGGCTCTGAGCCATCAGCCCAGAGCCCGACGCGGGGCTCGAACTCACGGGCCGCGAGATCGTGACCTGGCTGAAGTCGGACGCTTAACCGACTGCGCCACCCAGGCGCCCCTATATTTGCTTGTTTCTTAAACCAAGAAAATTAAACAAAACGTAATCCTTAGAAAATAATGTGTATTGCCCTTGAATCATCAGGATGTACAACAGCTACTCTCCTGCACTGTGATAACATTTTAGAAGCCTGGTCTTGGAGGAGGCAGCTGCTATGGCACAAAGGTAATGTGTGGGCTTGATTCAGCTGAAGTGCTTTGAGCTACTCTGGAAGCCACCACATGAAGATGAAACCTTCAGTTGTTTGTGTCCTCTCTTTTCTCGGCCTCTTCCTTGGGAGAAGCAGGCATGTTGGAAGCAGATGTAGCTGGGTGCAAATCCTAACTCCTACATTTATAGGCTGAGTGAGCAGCATTAGGTAATGATCTCCCTGAACTTTAGTTTCCTCGAAAGGACAAGCCACCGTAGACACTTAACACCCTACGTCTTCACACTCAAAGAGCTGTTGGGACAAAACATGAAATCACATGATCTGGCTGACTGGTCTACCTTTAATTCATGACCTTGAGTCTCCAATGGGCATTTATGACTGCCTGAAAACCCTACTACACAGTCCATGCAAATTAATTCTCCAACTTGTTGAGAATAAAAGAATAGAAATGACAAGATGAGAAATGCTTCATTTTCCCAACCGTAAGCTCTACACTCCAATTGCCCAGCTCCTACATAGTTTTCCTCTCTGCCTTTGTCACATAATGAAAGTATTCCTCTTTCTTTATTGGGCCAATTCTTACTCTTGTGCTTCAAGATCCAATCTGTCTCAAAGACTTCACTCTTGCAATTCTCTCCTCTCTCTCCTGCAGGTGCAGTCTCTCCTTTATCTCTGGAACACTCTCATAAGTTTACAAAATGCTTTAGTATCTTCTTCCTATTAACACCCTCCTCCTCTAATCCGATGTCCCCTCTGGCTATTTTGCCCCACTTCCCTGCCCTTGTTCATAACAAATATTCCTCAACAGATTGCTATGGTCAATCTTTCCACTCCCTTTCTTTCCTAAATCCACTCCAATCAGGTGTGTGTTCTTTCCATGACATGCAAGTGGCTCTTGTCCAGTTCACTAATGACATCTATCCTACCAAATCTATGGCCATTCCCTGCTCCCTTCATTTGATAATCGGATGCTCCAACTGGATTGAAATATTTTCTGTCAGGGCTACCATGATACTGCCCTTTCTTAGCTTTCTTCCTACTTCTCCAGCTGCTCCTTGTCACTTCTTTGTGGTTCTTTCTCTCTTCTCCCAGTCATCTAGATACTGGAATATCCTATGGCTCGGCCTTGGGTCTTCTCTTCATCTTCTTTTTCTGAGTGATATCTTTTAGTCCCATGGACAAAATGTCTTCTGTATACTTCTGCCCTCCAAATCTTGACCATATCAAAGTTCTGGATTTGTACATCCAGTTACCTTGTCAACATGTCTACTTGTTGGAAGTCTATAGCCTAATATGTCTCTCAGAACTCTTGATTTACACCTTGTCTCCTACCACTAACCTGTTTTTCTCTTAGTCTTGTCCATCAATCCAGGTGCTCAGGCAAACTATAGGAGTGTACTGAATCCTCTTTTCTTCCCCACCCCCCAAACTCTAGAGAGAGTCTCCCAGAGAGTCTTGTTGCCTTTACCTTCCTTAAAATACATCCTAAACCCAACCACCTTCTGTGTATCACCCTTGTCCAGACCACTCTCATCTCTCTGTGAGTTCCTGACTCTGCTTCCAGTATCCGCTCTTGCTCCAGTTAAAATCCATTCTCCACAAGGCAAGCAGAGCGATTTGTTTAAATTTAAACCATATCCTATCACATCTCTGCTTAAAACCCTTTAACTGCTTCCCATCACAGTTGTAATAAAAATACAAAAGCCTACTGGATCCTCAAAGCAAACGGGGTCTAGCCCTCATTTACTTCTGCCTTCACCTCCTCCATTCCTCCTTCATTCACTGGGCATAAGCCCCCGCTGGTCTTGTTTCCTGAACATGGGGCATTCCTCCAGCTGGGGTCTGCACATGCCACCACCGCTGTCTGCAACGTCCTTCACTAGATCTTCAGATGGCAAGTGCCTTTTATCATTTAGGGGAAAGCATGAATGCTCCTTCCTGAAAGTGGCCTTCCCTGACCACTCACGTCTGGAATCCCTCTCTGTCCCACTTGCTCTGTTTTGCTTTCTTCAAAGCAGTTATCAAATCTTGACATGAGAGGCTTACTCTTTTGTTATAAACCAAATGTATGCAAATGAAGACAGGGTATCCTATGCCTTACATGGGGGCAGGTGCGGGGCATTGAGGAAATCCCCATAGAAATGACTGCTATAGTTTTTGTCCCAATGGATTCAGAAACACAGAAACCCTGAGAAGAAACATAAATTTCCCCAAATGCTTAATGTAGTAATTTATTTACAAGCACTGCTAAAAAGTAATAAACTGAAACTTGATAAATTAGTACTTAAACTAACTGTTTTAGTGACTCCAGAAATCTAAGAAAGATATGTACTTCTTAGAGGTGTTGAAAATGAGTTAGCATGTCTCACAGCTGTAGGGCACAGACTGGAGGACATGGGTCACCTTGGGCTCCTGCTCTTTGGTGACGGCATGCATAAGAATGATAGCATCAGGTAGCAAAGACCTGCCCAAGATCCAGGTGAGCTGAGCCAGAGCACACCCCTCATCTCAACAAATAGTTGTTCCCAAGACCCTTTCTCTTGACTTTTGTATTCCTTTGCAGAATTAAGTGATTGTACAGCAAGATCTCAACTGATGTTTCTTGTTCAAAGATCCTATGCTTTCACTATAGACATTCTTCTCCAAGAGAGTTCTGATTCTATCACAAGTGAGTTTTTTGCTTTTCCATCTTGGTCAGGCCACAGTTTAGATAATTCCCATGTAGCCTGGAGTTTAACAGTTGCAGACTCTGGGTTCATCATCAAAAATTTTGTAAAAGTATGGCCTGGGGCAAGTTACTTAACCTCTTCATGACTTGTTCTTTTCTTCTGTAAACTGGGGACAAAAATAACCCTACCTGACGGAGCACAGGGCTTGTCTTGCAGGAAATATTCAATAAATGTTACCTTTTGTTATTAAACCTAACATTCAAGGAAGATTATTAGCACAATAAAACACCTGTGGTCACTGCTGCTCTAAAGGGTCCCTGTTATTCCAAAATAAAAAAATGATCTGCTGTGTTGCAATCAAACTATGGATTTTCACCGTGTCTTGTGGCCACGCCACCATGTCTTGTGGCCATGTGTCAGAGCCAGCCTGACTCTGAAGACACTAGGCTCCAGGAGGGCACATGTCCCCATCCAGTATAAGATGCAAGCACCACGGGGCCCTGCGGGTCTGTGAGCAGAAAGAAGGAGGCATCTCACCAGGTCATGGCTGTGAAGGTCACAGGAAACAGAAGCCACCAGTAATAGTCTAACTTCTCAGAGAACACAGCGATCAGTAGTCCGACCAGCATTCCGTTGTACCCGTGGAGGCCTGAGGCGATGGCAGACCTGGGTGGGGGCAGTTACATTGCATTTGAATTTGGTGGGGCTTGTAGGGCCCTCCCTGGTACTCCCAGAAGAAAGTCAGCTTACTCCTGAGTGTTGGGCAGTCACACAGCTGCTAGTGCCTTCCTAGATCTGACACACACATGCGTGCACACACACACGGCCCTGATTACCTTGCCATTCTAGAATTAAAGTATGCACTTTGTCTTCTCACTGTGTCTAAGCTCCCTCTTGGCTTCTCAGGGGGTCTCAGACTGCTAAGTTTAGTGAGAGATCTAATAGAAACCTGAGGTATGACACCAGGGAAAGTGTGTGTGTGTGTGTGTGTGTGTGTGTGTGTGTGTAGGAGACAGGGAGGAGGGGTGGGAGAGAAGGGGGAGGAGAGAGTGCATCTGACTGCATCGTGTGAAGCTGTAATTGTTGCAGTTGGCCTGTGTCCCAGAGTGGACAAGCTGAACCCGCTGGGGATACACAAAAGCCTCTCCCCACAGCAGGATAGGGAGGGGCCCAGAGGTGGGGAGAATCCAAGCTTCAGTCTATCCTTTCTTTTCATTTCATCAGGGAAGGCTATGTGCTCCTAAACTTTTCTCCCTGATGCTAATAAATCCTGCCCTTGACCCTTCCCATGGCTCAGCTGGCTGGGGGATGGGGAACAGGGTGAAGGAAGAACTGGGCAAATCACTGCAAGACCCCTGCCAGAGCATGAGGTTTGTGTACTGTGCTCTGTCCTGCCCTTGACTGTAAGTTGTCCAGGCTGGAACTTGTCTGTCTGACATCAGTGTAACAGAAAACAGTGTCTGGTGCACAGAGGGCTCTAGGCCTTGCTTGGTTGTTGAATGGGTGTGTGTACATGCTAAAGCTTTTCACAGACTGATTGTCTTTGCCCAGCAAGGGCATCCGGAAGCATAAGGAGGGAAGAAGGGCATTCTGGCTAGAGGATGGCTCCTGCCTGGCAGAGGCCATGGCTTGGGTCTGGAATGAGGGGAGCTTTCAGCTCTGGAGTGGCCAGGAGATTAGCTCAGCTAGACTGAGGAGAGTGGGAGCAGCTGGAGGGTGGGAGGAGGTATCTCTAGACAGTTTCCAACAAGAAAAGCTGAACACATGGCACTGTGTGGGGACACTTGTATGGGACACTGGTTAGAGGGCTGGCTGCTCCTGAGGCCATAAACATATGGGGCAGTTGGAGACGGGGGTTGGGGTAGGGGGTGGGGAGGATGAGGTGGGTGGAAGAGTGGCTGGGAGGGAAGACCGCTGGGGTTTGGAATCTATCTCTTTGGGACTAGAAAATCTACCTAAAAAGCAGAAACCCATGTTTTGGGAAAATAATTAGTTTTAAGTCTGTGTGTGTGTGTGCATTTTATCTGTATTTTCCCATTTCTGTTCAGTGTTAGGATTTAGTACTTTTTTGGTTTTAATACTAGTTGCTTCAGGCAAGCTGAGAAAAAAATGGCTGACCCATACTGGGGGCTGTCCTGTAGTCCCAGTGGCAGGGTGCAGTGGGCATAGCAGGAATGAAACAAGGGAGCCCAGGGGAGACAAAATTAGAACCCCTCTCTGTGGAAGTCCCCTCCCAGAATACTTCTCTACCAAAACTTTGGTGGCTTCTGGGTTTGGTTGTCAGAATGAAACCCATTACCTTATATCTGCTCTGACTATCAAATATGTAAAACTTGATTTAACCCCAATGCCAAAAAGATCTTCATTAGGACCACATTCCTTCAGGACTGCAGCATTAGTGCTGTGGACCTTGAGTTACTCTCTGTGAGCTACAGTCTCTGGGGTAGTGGGGTTAGGGTAACAGGGATAAGGGGGGACACGGGCTGATGGAGGAGGAGAGGAGTAGGACTGGTGGACAGGAAGTAGTGGTGGTCAGGAGAACAGGGGTGGGAGAGTAGAGGTGGTAGAGAGGGATGATGGGGGTTATGTTTAGATCATGTAGCTGTGTCAGTGATTTGCTGGGGACAGTGGTGAAGTCAGGGCTCCTTAGAAGGATTTATGTGTGGATATTGTGTAGGGTGTCTAGAGTTTTGAACCTATGGTATAGAACATGGTACTGACCTACCAGCAATGAATCTTTTCTTGACATAGTAGTAGAATATGAAACATTCAAAATGGACTTCCTGTCCTGAACATGCTTAGAACACAGCCAGGGAGAGAAGACTCAGAAAATAATTAGAGAGCCAACCCATACAGTACCAGGGTATGTTCTGTGGTTGTCCAGTGAGAAGGGAGGGTTCAGAGAGCACTGGGATAATTAGGGGTGGCTCCCTGTAGGAGGAAGATTTGAAGGAATGGTAGGATTAGATAGGCAGAAGCAAAAATGCTCAGGTGGGAACAGTGTGATGCTGAGTGGTAGATGTGGTGGGCCCCAGCAGAGAAATCTCTGGAAGCCAAACTGGCACACACTAGTCTTACTAAAATGTTTGGGAGGATTAGGCAGGCATGGTATGTGTCTCCTCCATAGTACTGAAGTCCATGAAGCAACTCTCTGAATGGCTTGGCAAATTTACCAGTAGATTATGGTCAAGAGGGAAGTCAGAGCATGAAGGGGCTTTGGCTCCTTGAAGGTGAGCCAGTAAGCAGCAGATCTCACAGATGAGGACAATGGAGCCAGGAGGGGAAGTACTTGCCCAAGGTCACATAGCTAAGGAGCTGGTGGGCTGGACAGAGTTCACCCCTGGTGTTTTACCCAACAGTGATGAAGCAGTGAGACAAGAGTTAATCTTGTCGGGCCAGTTCTGTGCCAGCTGCCCATGAGATGACAAGTAACTGGAAACAAGGAATAGGGAACCTACTGGGTTAAAGAGAGACACAAAATCCTGGCTGGAGCCTATTTTTTATGTCACTCACCAGACCTGCACACAAAATAATTCAGCCTCTCCTTCATCCAATTTGTCATGGCCTCCTGGCTTGCTAGAATCAGAGTGCTCCCCTAATGCCACCTCAGAGGTGCATGAATGGCTTCTCAGGGGAGACAAACTGACTCACAAATTTGCCTTGGTGGCATCTGGAATGTGAGGTAGGCCTGGGTGAAGTGTGATGTTGGTCACAACACAACCAACTCTGATGACTCCCCATCCCCTGGGTTCACCAGGGGCCCTCTGGCCTTGCTGTCCACACTCTGTCTGTATGACAAGGACAGTACTGACCTTCAGCCTAGAAGATGCAGGCTTTGTGTTGCAGCCCGAGCCCTGCTACCCACTGACTGTGGCACCTTAGGTGAATACCTGCTCCTCCCAGTCTTTCTCCTACCTTCACTGTCTGCCTGGTGATGTGATGGCAAGACTCACATGTAACAAGGCATGACAGTGCTTTTCAATCTTTTTGACAGTAACCCGCGGTAAGGAGGGAATACCGCGGTAAGGAGCATGACTCAGTTCTCTCTCTCAGTCTCCCTAACCTCACCTACCCCCCACATATACAACACATCCCAACATTAATGAAACAAAAATGTCACAAAATATTTCCTACACATGAATTACTCTAATCTATTTTATTTTATTATTTTAATTTTTAAAAATGCTGTTGCCAATTGATTCATGATCCACAAACGGATTGGTGACCCCAAATTGAAAAACACTAAAAACATGAGCATTCCCAAACTTCTCTGATGATCAGAAGCATCCAGGAGGATCTTGTTAAAAACATCCCCTCCCAGACCCACTGAATGGGACTATCTGAGGGAACAGAAGTGGTTCGGGTGGAGAAGTCACATTTCTTAATAGCCAGCCCTGGTGACTCTAGCCATCAGGAAAATTTGGGAACTGTTGGAACAGCATGGGGCAAAGTCTGAGAAAATGGTCCAGTTCCAGAAAATGCTACTCATTATTGTTCCTGGACTTTGCGGCTACCAGTGCAGGGTTGGGGGGGGGCCTCCTCTAGCTGTCTCCCAGCTCTGCACTGGGTTGGAGGGGCCCTCCTCTAGCTGTCTCCCACCTCCACACTGCCCTCCCCACTCTACCTTCCTCCTCTCTCTCAGATCCCACGTTTCCAGCTCAAAGGCCACCCTCTCTCATACCCCCACCCCCAAAACACTCTGAAACATCTGTCTTCTATGAGCTCTCCGGTATATACCGTCTCATATTATTCTGGGACATTTCTTGCCTGTTAGTCAACCAGACTGTAGGTTCCATAAGGGAAGAACAGTTTAAGAGTTCCTCTGCACCTGCCTCATAGGGAATGTTTCCAGAAGGATCTACAGTCAAAAGGAGCCTAGTGCTGTCACTTGCTTTGAGCACAGGAGTGGTTTAATTCTGTAGAGACCTCCAGTGACCTGTTCAAGGTTAATCTTTAGGAGACTTGGGCTGGTTGGTAGGATAACGTTGGCTGATCACTCAGGGACACACTTCTCTATCTGTCTAACCCAAGACCCCACGACCACTGCAGACAGGCACCCACCTGTCCTGGTTCAAGGCGAGGGCAGTTAAGGTTGAGACCACTGCCCCCAACACCCCAGCAATCGTCCACCAGGGATTCTGGATCAGAAGCCCTATGAAGATGATGAGTCCGCTGAGAGGGTTGTTGACAAACATTACCTGAGCAGTGCCTCTCAGGACCCAGTCTGTAACCTGGAGGGCCAGTGGCTTATCTGAAAGAGACAGGCAGAGCCATCAGCAGAGTCCCGGTTGTGCTTCCCTGCTGGACCACTGGTTGGCGTGGCAACCAAGGCAAACAAGGATGCATGAGCCAGGACATTTCCTCTCGTTTGGTCTGGCACCTAGCCCAAGTCTCTGAGTGGCTAGGCAATCAGTCCACAGTGGGTGTTAGTTTTTGCCGTACAGACTGAGGCATCGTGCTGAGACCAATTTAACGCCGTTCCAGCCCTCGACTTGGTTGGCAAGGAAGCCTCAGGAGCATTCCAAGGGAAATTTATTGGTCCAAGGGAAGGGGTGAGGAGGCAGGGAAACCCTTTTTGTGTTGTGCCATATGACTCAGTTGAGAACTGGTATCTGAGCAGCAAAGAAAGTCATCTGGAGAAAAGGAGATGGAAAGGAAATGGCTTTAGCTCAGCTATGGAATCAGTATTGAGTTAGGACCTGGGGGAAGCCAGGTCAAGAAGAGGGAACATACATTCTGGTTTGGTTTCCAGGACAGCCTATGAGGGTGTGATTGGGGAGGGAAGGGCTGTTTGTTGCAATATTTAGTTGAGGTAAACTAAGAGAAGAAGGACGCTGAAAGGAAAGAAAGAGCCTTGGAACATGGTGGAGGGTGATGTCAATATTTTCTTGGCACACAATAAATGGCCATGGAACAAGGGAAGGAATGACAGCTTGTTTGGGAAATGACTTATATACCACTAAGTGGTTGTCCTGTATCTATTCCACATAGGGGCAAAGAATTTGCAAAGCACTAAAATTAGTGAAGTGTATTTAATTCTGAAACTCCATGGGAATTCCAAGTTAGCAGGGTACATTGGACCCATCCAGAGTCAACTCAGGGTGGGAGTACTCCAACTGTGGGAGTCCTCTCAATGGGTGAGTGAGGGAGCAGCTTCCTCCACTCACGCCTGAGGGAGGGCTGTCTCCCTGGCCCAGCCCGGCTGCTTCTTTCCTGGGACTTTGCCTACCTTTCAGCCAGCTCCTGCACTCCTTCATGTCCCCTGTGAGGTATCCCACTGCTTGGAAGAGGCTGATGCCCCCCAAGCCTGTAGAGCCCCGATGAGCTGCCCCGCTTTCTCTCCTTTTACTCCTTTCATTGAGTTTTTCCATTTTCACAATATGGCTGTCTTCATTGGATGACCGGAGATCCTTTTAAGAGAAGTCATGACAAACTATCAAATAATACAGTTTTTTGAGAGCAAGGGCATTTGGGGATAGGGAAGGTTGGCAGGTGTCCTGATAAAGACAAATGATCATAAGACATGTGTCCATTCCCTATTGTGGTCCAGAGTGCTGCACACAGGCCAGCTCTTCCTAGGACCACTACACATTCTTCACAGTTGGGTTTCATAGACTTTTGTGCCATGGATCCCTGGTGGCAGCTGGGCAAGGCTGTGGACTTCTTTCCAGAATAATGTTTGGAAATGGATAAAATAAATAGTATAGCAAAGAAAACCAGTTATACTGAAGCAGTTATTACAATATTAAAAAAAATCCTATGATCTACATATAGGTACAGCCAGTCCAATATCTATTATAATTTCAAAGTAGCAGTGAGTGAATAAGTGGGGCCTCTTCACCCCAACTCAGGACAACTTTAAAGGGCTGCTTGAGATCTAGAGCTGACCATGGGGTCACCTGGGGCCCTTATTGCCCAACTTCTTTGCCTAATCCTGTTGCCCTTCCTCTTCTACAACTATTGACTGCAAAGGCACATCCCAGTTAACTTCTTACATGAAAATCACCATCTCAAAGTCAGCTTTCTAGGGGAGCCCAAACTGCGACAATGACAACAATCTCAGGTGCTACTGATATGGTTATAGTTCATTATTTATATTTATAATTGAAATAAGTACTAAAGTTCATTGGAGGTTAGTGAAATAAAGGTAAATTATCTTCCCCATCCAAGTTTATCTGCCCTTGGTTCTATCTGTGGCCTCCTAGGTCAGGACTGCTTGCTCTTAAACTGCACTGTCCAATATCACAGCCAATAGCTGTGGCTATTGAACACTTAAAATGTGGCTAATTTGAATTGAGATGTGCTCTAAGTATATTCTGAAGACTTACTATGAAAAAATAATGTGTAAAATATCTCAACGATACTTTATACTGACTATATAATGAAATAACTGCTTCTTTTTACTTCTAAAAAATGTGGCTAATAGACATTTGAACAAACATGTGTGGCTCATATTATACTTCTATTGTATGCTGATGGTCTATAGATTTCCCCAACTTCCTTCCTACATTAAAACTTAAATGTCTTGAGGATATCAATGAAAACGGTGGAGTAAGGATCTCCAAAAATTCTCTCTTCTATAAAGGCAATACACATTCTTTTACAGCACACATGGAACCTTCTCCAGTATAGACCATATGTTAGGCCATAATATAAGTAAAACCTTTTTCCCTTGCCTCCAGAGACATGTTGAGTAAGAAGCTGCTGCGGCCAAGGTCAAAGAGGTTTTTGCCTGCTTTCTCCTCGAGGATTTTGATGGCTTCCTGTCTTGCATTGAGGTCTTTCATCCACTTTGAGTTTATTTTTGTGTATGGTGTAAGAAAGTCGTCCAGGTTCATTCTTCTGCATGTCGCTGTCCAGTTTTCCCAGCACCACTTGCTGAAGAGACTGTCTTTATTCCATTGGATATTCTTTCCTGCTTTGTCAAAGATTAGTTGGCCATACATTTGTGGGTCCATTTCTGGGTTCTCTATTCTGTTCCATTGATCTGAGTGTCTGTTCTTGTACCAGTACCATACTGTCTTGATGATTACAGCTTTGTAATACAGCTTGAAGTTGGATAAGTAAAACATTTTTACTGATAAAAAGGTATCACTAAATTTAAAGGGATTGAAATCATGTTTTCTGACCATAATGGAGTGAATTTAGAAATCAAAAGCAGAAGGAAATTTGGGAAATGATGTGGCAATTAAACAACACACTCCTAAATAATCAATGGATCAAAGAGGAAATCAGAAGAGAAATTAGGAGCTACTCTGAGATGAATGAAAACAAAACTTATGGGATGCAGCTAAATCAGTGTTAGAGGGAAATTGTAGGTATAAAGACCTGTGCTAAAAAGAGAAATATTCTGTATCAACAACTTAACCTTCCACTTTAAGAAACTAGAATGACAGTGAACTAAACCAAAAGCAAGTAGAGTGAAGGATATAACAAAGATTATCAAGAAAATAAATGAAATAGAGCATGAAAAATACAGAAAAATCATTGAAACTAAAAGATGGTTCTTTGTAAAGGTCAAAATTGACAAACTTTTAGCTAGATTGACCAAGATGAGAAAAGAAGATTGAAATTACCAGAATTAGAAATGAGAGATGAGACATGACTACCAACCTTCAAGAAATAAAATGGGTTGGGGCGCATGGGTGGCTCAGGCAGTTGTTTGACTCTTGATTTCAGCTCAGGTCATGATCTCATGATTCATGGGATTGAGCCTCGCATCAGGCTCTGCGCTGACGGTGAGGAGCCTGCTTGAGATTCTCTGTGTCTCCCGCTCTCTCTGCCCCTCCCCCTCTCACACACTCTCTCCCTCTTTCAAAATAAATAAACATTAAAAAAATTAAAAATTTTATAAAGAAATGGATTCTAAAGAAATGAATAATTGTGTGCTAACAAATCAGATAACCTAGATGAACTGGATACATTCCTAGAAAGGCAAAAACTACCAAACTGACTCAAGAAGAAACAGAAAAATCTGAGCTGACTTATAACAAAGTAAATTATATTAGTAAAGCAAAACCAAAAACAACAAACAAAACACTTCCCACAAAGAAAAGCCCAAGTTCAGATGGCTGTACATTCTACCAAATCTTTAAAGAATTAATAACAGTATTTTTCAAAAAACAGAAGAGAAGGCAATACTTCTTATCACATTCTGTGAAGCTAGTATTAGTATTACCCTAACACCAAAGCCAGACAAAGACATCACAAAAAAGAAAATTACAGATCAATCTGCTTTATAAATATAGATGCAAAAATCCTTAACAAAACACTACCAAGCCAGATTCAGTAACATATAAAAAGAATGATGGCCAAGTGGGATTTATTCTCAGAATTCAAGACTGTTTCAATGTATAAAAAAATCAATCAATAATTATTACTATTGAAAGAATAAAAGAAAAAAAACCCACATGATTGTTTCAATAGACACAGAAAAACCACTTGAAAAATTCAACAACCTTTCCTGATAAAAACATTCAAAAAACCAGGAATAGAAAGGAAATTTCTCAACTTAATAAAGGATATCTACTAAAAACCCACAGTTAATATTATATATAATGGTGAAAGATGGGATGCTTTCCCTTTAAGATCAGGAATGAGACAATGATGTTGGTTTCTTGTCGCTTCGATTTAAGAATGTACTGCAAGTTTTGGCCAGATCAATTAGATAAGAAAAAAACAGACCAAAAGGGACTCAGATTAGAAAGAAAGGATTTAAAATCTCTCCATTTGCAGATGGGACATTCTGCTGTATAAAAACTCCTTAAAAAATCTTCAACCACCTCCCCGCCCCCCACCAAACCTATTAAAGTTAATGGACAAGTTCAGCAAATTTGTTGGATAGAAGATCAATATACAAAAATCAACTTTATTTTTATATATGAGCAAGGAACAATCCAAGAATATTGTGAAGAAAATTCTATTTATGATAGTATGAAAAAGAATAAAATATTTTGGAATAAATTTAACAAGAAAGGCTTTATATCCTAAAACTAAAGGTTTTATACAAGTTTTTTAATACTAAAAACTACAAAAAATCAAAAGGAATTAAAGACTTAAGTAAATGGAAATATATCCTGCGTCCAGGGATTGGAAGACTTACTCTTGTTAAAAATGGCAATACTCCTTAAATTGATCTATAGATTTAATACAATCTCTACCAAAATCCGAGTTTCATTTTTTTTTTTCAGAAATTCAAAGTCAGATCCTAAAATTAACATAGAAATTCGGGGGTCTGAGAACAGATAAAACAATCTTGCTTGGTTTCAAAACTTACTACAAAGCTACCGTAATCAAGATAGCATGGTACTCGCATAAGGATAGGTATATAAATCAGTTAAATAAAATTGAGAGTCTAGAGATAAACACATACACCTACGGTCCATTGATTTTTGATGAGTGTCAAAACAGTTCAATGGAGAAAGAATAGCCTTTTCAGTAAATGGTGTTGGGACAACTGGATAATTGGACCCCTACTTAATGCCTTATACAAAAATTAACTCAAAATGGAGAAAAGACTTACCTGTAAGTGCTAAAATTATAAAACTGTTAGATAAAAACATAGGAGTAAATCTTTGTGACCTGGATAAGAAAATGGTTTCTTAGATATGACACCAAATACATAAGCAATCAAAGACAAGAGAGATAAATTGGACTTAAAATCACAAATTTTGTGCTTCTAAGGACACTATCAAGATAGTGAAAAGACCTATAAAGTGGGAGAAATTATTTGTGAATCATACAATTGGCAAGGGCCTAATATCCAGAATATATAAAGAACTATTACAACTCCACAATAAAAAGACAACCCAATTGAAAGATGGGCAAAGGATTTGAAAAGACATTTTTCTGAAGACGGTATATAAGTGGTCATTAAGCACATGAAAAGATGTTCAACATCAATTTGACATTAGGGAAATACTAATCAAAATCACAGTGAGATGTCAGTTCACATTCACCCAGGCTGTAATAAAAAAGACAGACCATAACGAGTTTTGACAAGGAGGTAGACTGGAACAATGTATACCTGGCTGGAGAGAATGTACACCTGAAGCAGCTACTTTGGAAAACAGTTTGGCAGCTCCTTAAAATGTTAAACATAGATTTACCATATGACCCAGAAATTCCACTTCTGGATATATACCCAAGAAGAAGAAAAACATATGTCTGCACAAAAACTTCGACACAAATGTTCACAGTAGCATTTTTTTTTTTTAATAACAGGCAAAAAGAAACAACCCAGTGTCAATCAATGGATGAATGGGTAAGTAGGCTATGGTACACTCATACCATGAAATATTGCTGGGTCATAAAAAGAAATGATGTACCGAGTCATGCTACAATAAGGATGCACCTGAAAGCATTATGCTAAATGACACAAGCATTTCACAAAAGGCCATATGTTATATGATTCCATTTACATCACACATACGGAATGGGCAAGTCCACAGGGACACAAGGTAGATTGGTGGTGGCCCGGTGGAATGCGGAGTGACTGCTAATGAATATTGGGTTTCTTTTCAAGGTGATGAAAATATTCTGGAGTTCAGTGGTGGTGATGTTGGCAAACTTTGTAATTATGCTAAAAATCAGTGAAATGTATACTTTAAAGGGGTGAATTTTGTGGCATGTAAATTATATCTTATTAAAAAAAACCCCAAACGTTAGTGGTCCTGGATCCCTTTCCACTCTATCAGTTCAAGGAGTGTTGAAAGCTAGCATTTGAACACAGGCTTTACTTTGGGAGACAATAAGGTAATTCAAGGGAGCAGGTCTAAGGGGAAAGATTTTGGGGACTGGTTGGAAGACCAGTGTGTGGCTGTGCATTCCCCGCCTGCCTCTAAAATCATGTTGCACACAGAAACACGTTTTCTATCTTAGACCCACTGGGACCAACCAGGGGGTGGAACCCTGCGTTGACTGGGGCAGAGCCTCCCTGGCCAGTGACCCTTCCATGGCATTATGCAACCCGTGCACTGGGCAGCTGGAAGGGCAGCATCTTTCATCACCCTTCCTCCCCTTCCCTCCACCTGTGAAATATCCTGGGAGGGACACTCCTCACCTTTTCTTCAGGCATTTCCAGGAGGGGCAGGGCTGGGTGTGTATCCTGGGGGCTTGAGGGCCAGCTAGGGCTGGTAAACTCTGACTCATACAGTTTGTATCTGCTGGAAAGAGGCTCTGTCAGGAGAGGGCTGCTGTGATGAGTGTCAGACATTTCCTTCAGGGGGCGGTCGCTCCTAGGTCCTGCAAGCGGAAAGGAAAGGGGGAGAACAGTGAGTCAGGATGGGGCCCAGGGGGACTTGGCTGAGGCTGCAGGGAGGCCGAAGGAGGCTTGCAGTCGGTCCTGATACATGACTCTTGCAGTAGAGTGCTGCCAGAGAGCCCTGGGGCCACTCCTCCACCATTGTGGCCTTATCTTTCAAAATCCCCCCATTCTTCCAAGTCCAGAGGAAAGTCCATTTCTGCCGTGAAGACTTCCCTGACCACCCAGTTAGAATAGATGCCTCTCTTTTTTTTCCTGATCACTGAAATATTTTTTCTCTACCTTTTATATTATCCATAGTACTATCTCACTGCTGTAGTTGTAAAAATACTTTCTCTTTGATATGCATACATAGATCTGGGGCTTCTAACTGAGTGGGGATCTAAGGGCGACTCCTTTTCTTACTTGCTATGGAGCTTACATTGATTATGGTTGACCTCTAGTCCCTCCTCTCTTCCCTCTGCTGTCAGTGCCCTTTCCAGCTTCTTCCTCCTTTTCCTTCCCCAGGAACAGTTCAAAGAAGCAGCAGCAGTTCTGGTAACATCTACTAGAAGCTGTGTGCACCAGGCTGGAGGTCCTTCCCCCTCCACGTGGGACTCCTTTTCCCTTCACTACCGGGGCCAGGGTTTATGCCAGGACTAGCTGGTGGAGTAACTTCTGCCTGCGGTCCTCAGTTTCCTGGCTTACTGTGGCTGCCCGCTGGTAGTGCGTGCTTCTCTCCTTCCTCTTCAAGCCACCTTAGCCGTTCTGTTCTTCTTTGTCTTCCCCTGGCTCAGTTATGTCTTCACTTACTTTACTGTTCCTATGACAGGTGGCTTTGGACCTGCACAGTCCCCTCTCAGTATGATCTAGACTTCTCCCCATGGCTCCACCCTGCCTCCCCTGAGTTGCAAGACAGTGTATCTTAGGACGGGGTCTGCAGATCCCTAGCATGGGTGCTGGTGTTCCTCACACTTAGCACTGCAGACCCAGATAAATGATGCAGAGTTCTCTTCCAAAGGGGAGCCAGACCCCTTCCTCTACTTGCATTAGTGCCATTTCCCTGGGCTATTTCCTACTCCCAATGAGTTCTTCCCTGTTGCTTCCAGACCACTGCTCACTTTGCTGGTGCAGAAAGCCCTCTTTTTTGAGGCTTACACTATCCCTCTCACTGCTCACTGCTGTGTTACTGACTTCCTGGTCATTCACTCCTTCAGTGAAGACTTGAGGGGCTCCTTTCTAGTTATCTTCATCTCTACTCCGATAATTTTCAGTAACTTCAATGTCTGTACATTGATTTCGATCTCTTTGACATTAAGTCATCACTGCATTCTCTGACTTCACAGACCCTTGTGTTCCTCATTTCTAGTGACTCTCTCTACCT
Organism: Prionailurus viverrinus; assembly: GCF_022837055.1. Classification (NCBI taxonomy): domain Eukaryota; kingdom Metazoa; phylum Chordata; class Mammalia; order Carnivora; family Felidae; genus Prionailurus; species Prionailurus viverrinus. The sequence goes on along the minus strand of NC_062572.1, from coordinate 67,316,844 downwards.
CTTCTTTTCAGCCACTAATTTCCACAGTCACCACGTGGACTTGGTCTTACACAAACTATGAAATCTCCAGAGTCTGATGCTCTCCTTTGGACTTCAGGCTCACCTGCTCAAGTGCGTCCACTGACAGCACTTTCACTTCTGGGAGGCCTCCAGTCCCTTAGCTCCACCAGCTCCCTATCTCCCCTGCCCTCCTTAACCAACTTAGACTTTGGAGCAGTCACTTTACTTCTTTCAACACCCTTGCTCTGCCCTCCCCAATCCCTCTCTCATGCTTGCGTGGTGAAATCCTGGCCAGGCTAAACCCAACACTCCATCTCTTCTAGGCTTTCATCAAGCAACTGAACATTGCCTGAGAAAAGCTGCATAACTGGGTAGGCTGCCGTCACTTTAGATTTATGCTTGCCATCCTCTTGGGCGGACTCCTGGCACTCCCCTTTCCGTCTTTGGCCAGCCCAGGCTGGTTTCTGCTGCTATTGCCCCTGCTGTAAGACCTCCATGTTGGCAAATCTGAAATATGCTTTGGTCTTCATCTCATCAGACAGCTCAGGGCATCCACACAGCTGACCATCCCTCTTTGACACACTCTCCTCTTTTTGGCATTTACATTGATCCTCTCTCTAGCTGCTCTTTCACACTGTCCTTGGCTGGCTCCTCCTGTAAATATAAGCATTCTGTTGAGCTCTGTTCTGGACCATTTTCTCTTTACTGATGCTCCTACCCAGCTGACGTCAGCTCTCACTGTGGCTTTATCCTCCATCTGTGTACCTATGACTCCCAAATCTAATATTTCCAGCCCAGTTTTGAGCATTGGATTCACAGATTTAATTGTCTACTTTACACTTGCATATGGATGTTCCAGAAATAGCATAAAGTTAATGCACTGAAACAGCTCATAATGTTTCCTTCTCAGATCCTGTCCTCTCTGAAAGGTGCCTGTCCCAGGAAAAGTCCTCTCTCCATTCCAAGCTATTCCTTATAATACCCCCTCTAACCTCCCCCAATCCAGTAATACTACCTCTAAAATACACCTGGATGCCCACTGTCACCATTTGGCTGCCATCACCTCTTGCCACTGCTCCAGTAACTCCCAATCGGACACCTCACTTCTCAGATTTCTCCTTCATGCCATGCTCCACAGGGCCACCAGTGCTGTCATATCAATACTCAACTTTGCTCATGTCTGTTCCCTGCTTCAATCCCATCAATGGCTACTGATGGAAAAATGCATCTTAAACATGCACACAGAACTCTGTACCACCATGTTCCTGTTATGTTTTAGCCCACCCTGGGTTTCTCCTGCCCCTTGTCTCTAAGTTCCACACTTGCCTCCTTTCAGTGCCTAAGTGTTGAACACTTTCCACCTCAGGGCCTCTGCAAATGCTGGTCTGTGTGCCCAGATGGGCTCTCCCTTGCTAGTTACCTAGAAACTCCTCTTCTTCCCTCAAGCATTGTCTCCATTACCACTCATCAGAGAAGCCTGCCCAGATCAGCTCCTGACCATGTTCTCCTATCATACTCTCATGGGACCTAATGTCTTTCCTTATAGCATTTTTTTTTGTACCAAGTGATGATAGATTTATTTTTATAGTGTATGTCTCCCCACCAGAACTTAAGATACATGAGGACAGTGACCTTTTTTGTTCTGTTTACTGCTGTATTCTATTCTTAGCTCCTAGCTAAGTGCCTGGCACATAGCAGATGTTCAATAAATAGTTAGATGAGGGAAGGAAGAAGGGGAGGAAGAAAAGGAGGAAGAATAGAAGGCTACAGGTGATTGCTGGAGTGGGAAAACTTCCTTGCACAACTTTACAAGTATCCTGAGTCTTGAATGGTTTAAGAAGGGCATGGGGCCACTCATCAGCTCTGCATTTTTTGTGGCAAGAACTCTGCCATGTCTAACGCGTGTCCTCATTCCCCAGAGTTGCTCATTTAAACCATAGCTGATTTTTATTGTAGGTTTGCAAACATCATTCAGAACTAATTCCTCTTTCTGACTGCCATTGCTCTGGAAGAGGGCCCTTTCCTCTATTCTGACCTTGCAGGTGGAGTTTGAGTGTGTTTCAGATTGCCCTGGAGGGGGCATGCTGGAATGGTTTAAGAGAGAGGGAAAACCAGCAAGCCTGAGAACCAAGGTGCTCTCTCCCTCTGGTGGCCAAGAGGTGATACAGCATCCTGGCCCATTGGTATGAGATTGCTTCCAAGCCATCCAGAAGAAAAAATGAGGGGCAATCAGGTTATCTAGACACATGATGTGTGTGACACCATTCATCTGGATGAACTAGAAATGTGCTGGAAAAACCTTATGTTAAATTCAGTGGCTGTTAATTCCTTTAAAAGCCCAATTGAAAAGTGAAATGAAATATATTTCATTAAATCTAAGATGTGATCATCTGTAAGATGATCATTATTTGGTGTATCGCCAAGAAGAAAATGCTGCCAATCAAAATTGCAAGATGTGTGCTGATTTAATAAATTTTGAAATATGAGAACAATGTATATTATATAGTCAAGGAAATATTTTTTAGTGATAGGGCTTAAGTATACAGGAGTGGAGAATGGGTATATTCAGGATTATTTTCTAACCATGACAATTCAAACACTTATATGTATATATATACATTTTTTTTTTTTTGATGAAAAAATGGCTTTCACATTAGGAGTCCTTTAAGAACAGGGGCTTTATCTTGTTGATTTCTGTATTTGTTCTGCCTGGCAGAGAGCTTGACACATAGTAAGCCGTCAATATGTGTCTAATGATTTTGGAAAGAATGAGTGATTGTACGAGGGAAGTACTCTCTCCAGAGTCATCTCCAAAAAGGTACTTTCTTCTCTACCTCTGAGTCTCTCCTGTATGTGGACAACATTTGCAACTACAGATAGAGAAATCAATGCCCAGGAAAGCAAAATAATTATTTCTCACATGGATTTAAGTCTGCACTTTTCGAAGCAAGCTACTGCCTTGTGATGGCAAGAGGAAGCAGAGACCCAGGAAAACCAGCAGCTTGCTGCAAAGTCAAGATTAGACCCAGCTCTCCACCCTGGGCTCCCTACCCTTCTGTTACTCTAACTGCCTTGCAGGGCACAGCTGGGGGATTCAGGGGAGGGGTGGCTGCCCTCAGCCCGTGTCCAGGCCCTCAGCCCAGTTCTATTTCATAAGCACACATAGCCTAAGCAGGAACAACGTGATTGCATCTCCTCTGGGGAACACAGTGTTCCTTTGCCATGGGAATGTTTATCCTGTTCAACTGGGGGAATTTTGGCTATGGGGTAGGATTGAGATGTGCAGCAAGAATGGCCTTGTAAAGAGAAGGTCGCTGTGTCTGGAAAGAGCACAGGCTGCAGAAGCTGAGATGCCCAGCTTCACTCTTTTCTCTGCCGCGAGGGGCTACATGGGCCTCTGTTTCTCCCTCTTCAAAGGGCAATGTGGGACTCTTAGGACAGTGAAATTGCTGACTTGGTTCTTGGCACGTAGTAGGCACTCAGTGATTCTTAGTTTCCTTTCTTCTTGTGCTCTCAAATTGAAGGAAAGATGGGTAAAGTAACCAGATGAAGTACAAGCTGGCTGGCCTGAAACAGAACGCCTTTCAAAAGTTTCCATAAGGCGTTGGCCACTTGTTAAAACTGGACGGTGAAATCCTTGCCTGAGCCACGTCCCGTCTGAAGGCGGCAGGCCTCAGAGCCCATTCCCAACTCAGCTCTGAGCCAGTCCATTAAATCAGCTTCCAAGAACACATAATTATCTGCTTGGCGTGCAAATGCTCCCCTTGGCTGCCCGCACCTCTTCTCCCTCAGAAATATGGACGGAAAGGGCTGTTGGATCAGCCTCATGTCTCTCCAAAACCCAGGCCTTGAATGTTCCCACAAGGGGGCTCCCGAAACACTAGCTCCTCCATCCTCCTTGTAAGAATGCTCTCTGTTGCGCACCTACTGTGTGTCCTTGGACTCCCCCAGAAGCATCAGAGCTGCCTGCACAGTGCTTATGTTTGGGCTTGGGCTTCGGAAGGCAGGGAGAGAGAAGTGAACAGACTTTCAGAACAGAGGAAAGGCAATAGCAGAGGGGATGCGGGGCCAGCTGTAGGAGCACAGGGCAGCTCCTGGGCACGAAAAGACTGGGGCCCAGGCTTTCACGTGGGGACTTGGCTGAGCAAGACAGAGGGAGGAGAACACTCAAGGCCAAGGAAATGCCTAAGAAAATACATCCATGGTTTGTGCCAGGAAATCCCAGTTGTACACCTTGCTGGAATATGGGGAAGGGTGTCAGCAGGCAATAGAAAGAGGAAGGTAGGGAGTCAGAAGCCAGACTGGGAAGAGTTCTCAGTCCCTATATTTGGACCCCAATTCTTGCAATATTTAGAAAACGTGTCTGACTCTATTGTACTAACTTTGAAATTCTTTATTTTTTAATTAAAATTTTTTTTTAAACATTTATTTATATTTGAGAGACAGAGAGAGGCAGAGCGTGAGCAGGGGAGGGGGAGAGAGAGAGAGATACAGAATCTGAAGCAGGCTCCAGGCTCTGAGCTGTCAGCACAGAGCCTGATGGGGGGCTTGAACTCACAAACGTGAGATCATGACCTGAGCCGAAGTCAGACACTGGACCGACTGGGCCACCCAGGTGCCCCTAACTTTAATTCTTGACCTGACTTTTTTCTCTAAAGGACTATCTGTCCCTGGTAGCAATGCCAAAGCATGCCCATGCTCAATGGGGAGGGGCTGTGTCCTCTCTAGCACATTCTGGGTGTCAAGGGAGAATGGGGGCTTATGACTGGAGGGGTTTCTTGAGTTGTTGGTGTGAATTAGTGCAGAGCCAAGGCTCTCTCCCTTTCCCGTGGCCTATTGGGATTAAGTATGCCAGTGAACTTGTCATCCCGGGGTGAATCTAAAATGGCCTCGTTTATTCATCATCTACCCAAGCTGAGTTATGGAGGTCACAGCAGCTCTAGAGAAGAAAAAGTGATTAGCAGGTTTTCCAAAATATTTGTTGAATTAATTTTTCCCAAGAGTTTGTAGTTGATGCAATTATGGAAAACAGTTTCTGTGTATATCTACAACCTCAGGATCAAAAAGGATATTCTTCACCTCTCTCAATCAATGAAGGAATCTACTTTTTAGTGCTTCTGACAGTTGGCTGGTGTCCCACGATCCCATGAAGCAGGCTGCTCTCCTTGTGAACATGTCTGCATACTAGAAGGCATTAGGTCTATGGAGCTGATGTCAAGTCCCTGCGGTTTCACCCAGTGCTGGTTCTAGTGCTGCCTTCATATCTGCACAGGATATATGTCCTCCCTTCCCTACATGAGAGCACTTCAAAGATTGATCTTCATCTTCCTTTCTCTGGGGCGGACCTCTAGATTTCCTTTAATTTGGTTCACCCAACAAAGCCCCCAGACTCTCTGCCATCTTGTTTGTGTATCTCAGTGACAGTAGGATCAAAGGCAGAGACATGACTCCAAAAGGACCTTGCTGAGTCAGGCTGGGTCCCTGGGCCAGGGCTCTGCTGATTTCTGAGCTCCGTGGACAGCTGTTGAAATGGAGAAATCAGCTGTCTGGGGCCAAGTTGATGCTGGAATGGGGACAGGACAGATCCATGGATCATACCTCAGTGAGGCCAAGGAGGGGATCAAGCCAGGAGAGGCCTCATCCCTTGACAGATAGGGCAGGGAACAGAAGGGGCTGGCCGGCAGCTGGGCTAAGGTGAGAGGTGCCTTTCTCAGGGCTGGCTTGTGTAAGATGTTGGCTGAATGCTCCTTTTTATTAGGGGGCTCAGATTTTTTCTTGGCAGCTCCAGCCCAGCGAGTCTGATGTGGGCTGAGAGGAGCCTGACTCACGGGGCCAGGGGTCGGGCTGGGAGGGATGGGAGTCAAGAGGGAGCACAGCCTCCCCTGGCCCATCTGCAGACTGTCGGGGTTAGAGATGGCTGGTGGTCAGCACATTGGGGGCTCTATTTTCTGGGTTCTCTCGCAGGGGCCAGGGCTGGTGCCTGCAGCTGGGGACCTAACCAGGGCCCGGAGTGGGATTGGGAGAGGAGGCTAGACCTGCATGGATCTCCTCCTTAGATACTGGATCTCCTTGCATTTGGAAGGACATTCTGAGGGGGTCACTCTACCCTTCTCAGCTGACATTCTTTAAGTGGGATGACCCTCTGATGTGCTGTGTATTGAGCCCCTGCTTCACCACATCCCTAAACCAGCAATTACTAAGCCATCAAATTTCACTTCAAGGGCCTTGGCTGTGTAAGTCTGTTTTCTCCCTCTGGGCTGGTCCTCTTCTGTCCAGGTCAGCTCTCAGCCAGTATCCCTGACTGCAGCTCTCCAGCTTCTCTCCACCTTGCCCCTGGTGATGGATGAAATACCTTAAGACATGGCTTGGTCTTGCCACTACTCAGAAAGCTTCTGAGGTGTTCCAAGTCTAAGGGTCTTGCTGCTGGGACTGGGTGCTTACCGCTTTTACCTTTTTTATTTTAAAACAGAATTGCTAGGAAGACATTCTGAGTCTGCAGATGGCTACTTCAGGTGTGTCCCCAGACTGCCCGGGGGGCAATGTGTCCAGTCTCCACACAGGTGGGGGCTACTTGGGGGAAGAGGTGAGTGTCACCGAAGGTGAAGGTAGCCATGTTCTCACTCTCCCATGGTTCTGCTTTGGTGCAGGGGGTGGGGGGCAGGGCTTCATCTGTGCTTGAACCAATCTCCAGCTTCTCTGTAGCACGTACTCCTGTTCTGGACAGGAAGTCTCCTCTGGGCCCACGGCTGCCTCAGGCTCCATTCTGTTTCTTCGTGTGTTGTTCTCCATTACTTCCCTGAATCCTGCCCACATGTCCCAGCCCAATTATTGCTATAGTGCTTTCCTGACCCAGGGACACTCTGACCTCTCCTTTGGCCCATGCAGTGGTTAGGATCTGTTTCCCAGTGCAACAGTCTCACACACACACACACACACACACACACACACACACACTTGTACTCATACATATGCACAATCCTCATGTATGTGCACACATACTCATACATGTGCACTCACATGCACATATGCATTCCAAACTCTGCAAATTCCACACTGCTCTAACTCTCTGTGCACATAATATTTCATACTCTACAAAGTACTCTCCTATCCAGAACGGCATTTGTTTCTCTGAATGATCCCATGATGGGGAGAGGGGCAGGGTGGTGTTATTCTTATTTCACTAGCCCAGAGAAGTGAGGGTTCTCACCTGAGTCACACAGGGCATTGACACAGTGGCTGGGGCTGACCCTGCCTCCTAATGCTCAGGCCTGGGCTCTTTCCACAACACCATCACTGACCCCATGGGCTCTGCCCCCAGGATGTCTCTCTCCCCTCATGCAGAGCTCAGAGGCTAGTGCGGCCTCCATTCTCCCTGGGGCCTGGCTTTATGTAGTTTAGGTTTCATGTGTACAAATACATGCCTCCTTCTGGGAACTGAACCACGGCCTCAAACTGGAACTTCCTATGTGTAACCTGGGGCAGTATGCAACCCCGTTCTTCCATTTGGCAGGGATACAGTTCTTCCGAAATTAACCTCTCCAAGGACTTAGTTTGGCATGTTCTTTAGGCCCCTGGGCTACTCCTCTTCTTTTCAGTAAAACCTTGATAATGTTTTCCCTGCACAGATGTTTATTTTCTAGAAGTGACAGGGATGAGAGTGGGGAGGCAGGGCTGTCCCTGGGATGGTGCAGAAATTGGGACAGATCCCATCAGGCGCTGTCCCTGGAGCCTCTAATCTGGGCACAACTCAGAGTCAGGTGACACTGAAGGCCTTCTGGAAACAGAGTGGAGGTGTTCTGAAGGGGGAGGGGGTGGTGTTGGGTACAGGTAAAGAAGGGCAGTTAAGGGGATGGTGTTAAGTCTCAGGTCTTAAGCAGCACCCAAAGGGGCCCCAGGGCGGGGTTCTCCTAGTGCAGCACCCCACTCCCCATCCTCCATGCTTTTGGATAGACTTCTCAGCATTCTGTAATGTGCTTGGGAGCCATTACAGGCACTGGCTTCCCCAAGTCACCCTCAGTCTTCAAACATGACCTCACTTTCTGCACATGATGGAAAAACAACTGGGCGAGTAGGGGGCAATGCTGTTTTCAGGGCACCTTCCCTTTCCCTTCAGCCAGATGTGAATGCTCCTTCCTTTCAACCCTGAGAGCAGATTTTCATCCCTGACAGCACACAACCATCTTTCTCTTGGGAGCTTTAAAAAAATGCTGATGCCTGGGTTCCTCCTCCAGAGATTGTGGCTTCAGTGAGTGGTCTGGGGCACAGCATGGGCACTGAGAATGTTAAGAGCTCTCCAGGTGATGCTGAGGCTGATGTGCAGCCCAGACTGAGAAGCAATGACCTGGACCTTTGGGTGTCTGACCTTGCAGAACACATTTTATTGCCCTGTTACTCATGGTGCAGGCTGAGGATCAACTACATTTCTTTTTTCTTTTCTTTTTTTTTTTTTGAGAAGGGAGGGCAGAGGATGCGAATGGATGCACATGTGAGCAGGGGAGGGGCAGAGGGAGAGGGAGAGAGAGAGAATCTTAAGCAGGCTCCATACTCAATGTGAAGCCCAATGCTGGGCTTGATCCCACAACCATGAGAGCATGATCTGAGCTGAAATTAAGAGTTGGACGCTCAACTGACTGAGCCACCCAGACAGACCCTCACTGCATTTCTAAATGCAGGTTCTAGGCCCTTTCTCAGAAGCGGACTTTGCATTTGAATAAGACCTTCAGGTGGTTCCTTTACTCATAAGCTCTGGGAAGCACAGGGGCAGGGGTCTAGCTGGGCAGTGCTCTTGTGGGGAGAAGGCACTGGGTGTGGGGAGCTACAAGAAGGGAGCAGGAGGAGAGGGCCTGGGCACAATCTCCATTCTTTTCAGAACTTTGGCTGAGTGGTGAAAGCATTCAGTAAACAAGTGAAACCAGATTAGATTTGCCAACAGCAAAACCAAAATGAAACCAAAGCTAGATTTATTATTTTAATTAAATACCATTTACATCCTCTACCTCCAGATGAAAGGAGATGGCAAACACCCCAGTCCTTTCCATCATGTGTCTTGGCCTGTGGCAGTTAAATCCCAGCTTCCCACGCAACCTGTGCAGGGCCCTAACCATGGCATGCTCCCGAGAAAGCCAGTTTGTAAGGGGTGCACAGTTTCAGAAATAAAAATGTAGCACCTATGGAAATGGAGGCTCCTCCCATTGTTGCAAATTCCTAAATCAAAAACTCACCTTTGCTTTGTAAGCTCGGACAACACCATAAAGAGGAGGTGAGGTGGGGTCCTTGTTGTGAATGGCCCCAAAGAGGGCATAAACATGGATTCATGTTGGGGTGAGTCAAGGTTAGGAGGCTTTAGTCATGACAGCCTCATGCTATGAACGTCAGTGGGATGCTGGGGTAGGGGTGGGGGTATGCAGGAATGAAGGGCACTAGTAAGAACATCAGTAATCAAACAATAAGTTCGTGCCATATTGGAGAAGACAGAATAGAGGAAGCCCCGCCCAGAGTGGAAGGGGACATTTCGTGGGGGTAGTGAGAAGAGGAATACAGTTGGAATTGGCAGGCAGGAAGGAAAAAGTGGGAGGACTGGGGCATTACAGGGAGACGTAAGGGAAGTGGCAGGGGAGGGAGGAGAATAGGAGGAAGGAGAAAGAGAAGAGAGGAGAGAAACCTCAGAGTCACAGCACAGTAGGAGGATTGAAGTGCTGGTGGGAGAGAATGTGCTGAGAAGGAGATGGAGCAGGTAAGGAGATGGGCTGGGGAGACAGATGGGCACTCCTGAGCCCTCTGTCTCTGCTCTGAAGGGGCCACAGACTCCAGGCTGCCAGACTCCCTGGCAAGGCTTCTCCCTCCTCCTCCTCTCTTGCATGAGTCCTGTGAAGGATGGAGCAACAGTCTTCCTGGGGAGAGGAAGTGAGCTGTTCTGTCACACTGCCCTGTATGTGGCCCTGGCACATCATGTGGTTCCAGAGACAGCCAGCTCCGGACCAGCTACCGAAGAAGGAAAAGCAGAGGGATCCTGGCGTGGAGATGGGGACTTAATCTAACTTTATCCCACTCTTTCTTCTCCTTCAGCCCTAACCAGATTTACCAAATGAGCTTTCCTCAGATCTCCAAAGAAGCCACTTAGGGTTACAACAGTTGAGTGTTAAAGAAAGTATGCATTTAGCAAGTGGCCGAAGACATTTGCCGAGATGCTTGTCCTCTGACCCCCTGCAGCTTGACTGATGTAATGGGAGAGATATGTTGGCTATATTTATGCAGTCAAGCCTCCGAAGAGATGGAATTTATCTGGACATCACTGGAAAACAAATTTTGTTGTGAAAACTCTGAAGATGTGTTTTCTCGAGAGCATCTGAAAGGAGGGTGAGTGTTGATGAGCAAACTCCACCAGGATGGTCACAGTGGGTGGAACCAAAAGAACATGGCCTTGGGAGTCCAGCCAAATTCTAGCTCTGCCATCTACCATGTACCACGTGGGGATTCCTGCTCATCTGGGAAGCAGAATAGTGATTGCTGCCTCATAAGGCAACATGTAGAGGGCTGAGCAGCACACTACTCCACGAACCGTAGGTGTCACCAAATGTCAGTTTCTGCCTACGTCCTCCTGGCTTTTCTGGGGCTGTTCATAAGCTCTAAAGGCTCCAACTACCAGGAATTTAATGAGAGTAGATTTGCTGATGTAAATATTTAGAAATGTTCATCTTCCTAAAACACTAATTTCTCCATAGCAGATCCTACATTTGATATTGCTTATTAATTCAAATGTTTGTTGAGTACCCACTATGTGTCAGTCACTAGAGATTCATCAGTGAGCAAGACAAAGTTCTTCTTGTCCTCATGGAAACCAGAAGGTACACTGTGAGTGTCCAGGGATGGGACTGCCCTGCTTCCCATTGTGGGGGTGGGTAGAGAATGAAGGTGGAAATGATGGGAGCATCTTTTGGTTGACTCAATGAAGGAGGGGTACCACCACTATTTAGTGGTGAAGGCCAGGGAGGCCACATATCCTGCAATATGCAGGACAAGCCTATATGACAAGGGACGGTCCCCCACAAAATGCTCAGTGAGAAAACCTGGTAAGCCAGGGATGCAAAAAGTCATGAAAGTCAAAAACTTCCCTGTTAGTAGAAAGGTTTTTAATACCATCATTTCTCCAAGATCAACTTTGAAGAGATATTTTAATTGGATGTGAAGGAGTCCTGTGTCCTGTTTCTTTCTGTTTTTCAGAGTTTACAGAGCCATCCTTCTAAGGGTCTGTGATTCCATTGCCTTTTTGGTGGTGCTCCTAATTCCTTCATGACCCGGCTGATACAATTGTGAACTAGGAAGTAGGATTCAACCAAGACTCCAACTTGCAGGCCCCTTGATCAGTGCTTTGCCTCTGTAAGTGGTCCAGTTCTGGTTAGGGGTACAGATGGGGATCACAGATCAGGGAGAAGACAAATGGCTCATTTGGAGAACCAAACCCATTGTCTTGGTTGCATTAATTCTACACACCAACCCACTAGGGCAAAAGGCAGGTAAAGTACACCTCTCAAAACTGATGGCCCATCTATAACATCTTCAAGGGCTTCTGAGGTTCTAAGACATAAATATTTTGGCGAATATGCCTTCAAATGAGATGATAGTATCACCCACCCAATAATCATATTCTTTTTAGTTTAAGCCTCTCCTTGTCATGTTTAAAAAAGTCATATGTAGTCACTATGAAAATTTCAAATACTGAAGAGCACAGGAAGAATGCAGAAACTTACTGCCACTTCCCAAATGCAGAAATGGCCATCATAAACATTGGGGAGCTGTCCTTCCAGATACCTTTGTGCTCATATTCCTGAGCAGCAAAAGAAAAAATGGAAAGACAAAATTATTTCCTAGAAATAGGGTAATGTCTTATGAGCTATTATTTTTGTTTTGTTTTTGTTTTTTTGAGCTATTGTTTTTTAACGGAAAGTATCATATTTAATTTTGTGTGACTTGAACAAAAGAAAAATGAATTAAAGTGAAACTAGAGAAACTGCTAAACTTCAGATAAATGTTTATTCACCATGGGAAATATTTTTAGTTTTTGTAACCTTTTAAGGTTAAGAAAACAGAAAAAGCATTTAAAAAATTAAGAACTCAGTATCTTTAAAAAAAAAATCCAGGTTTCATATTTAGGTAGTACTGATTGCCTCCTAACTAAGAAAAATAGGAAAACTGTTTTCATATGCTTTTATCAATTTTTACTAATTTTATTATTATTATTATTGCATTGTCAAGATTTATACCATTTCATTCCATTCCTTAATTGTAATTCATAATTTCATACATTTCTGTCCCTATCTATTGAATAAAGAATATATATATATATATATATATATATATATATATATATATATAGGTATACATAAAAAGGAATTCAGCAATTATCACTAATTTTTTATAGTTTATATGTTCCCAAGTACTTTATTTTATTTCACTATGTGGGTGACATTTTATCACACACACACAATGCATAATTTATATACATATATATTCACAAGAAAGCCCCATAGATGCTTTATCTCTTGAGTTGCTCCATTTTGGAGAATGTTTATATGTTGCTTAAGGGACAAATTTATTCTTCCTTCACATATTTTCTGAGTGTCTAATGAGTGTGCTCCAGAGCTAAAATCTTGACAAAGATTAAAGTATCTCTAAGAATATCTTACAAACTTGCATTGAGACATTCAAAATCCCTTCCAAATCACAATGACAGTAAATGGAAGAGTTCATCTACCCTATTAGGCCATTATGAGGTGTGGCAGCCAACCTCCACAGTGGCCCTTGGTGACCCTTGCTTCCCGGTACTCACAGAGCTGACCTGTGTAACCAACAGGACATCATAGAAAGGAGGTTCTGTCCCTTCTGGGGCTAGGTTTAAAAGACACTGCCACTTCAGCCTTGCATTTTTGGGTCACTTGCTCTGGGGGAACTGCAGCCTTAGGAGTCTGTCGTGGAGAGGAACTGAGACCTCTTGGCAACAACCAGCATCTGCTGGCTAGATGCACAAAAGAGTCATCTTAAGAGCGGATCCTCCAGCTCCAGTAAAGCCTTTAGTAAAGCCATCATTGTGACAGCCATCTCATTAGAGACTCTAAGCCAGAACCACCCAGCTATGTTGCTCCCAGATTCCTGGCCAAAGACATTTTTCTTGTTTTAAGTTGCTAAGTTTTGGGCAATTTGTTACACATCAGTAGATAACTAATACATTAGCCATTAATACCTCTTCAAAGATCTAATTAGCCAGTCTCTTAGCAGAAGCCCGGAAAGGTATACTTTTTTATGAAGGAAAAAGGAAGGAATTGATACTTACTGACATTTACTATGTGGTAGGTAATGCTCTCTGTGTTATCTAATCCTCATAGCAACCTTGTAGAATAGTGTAGAGAGCACCTTTTTTAGAATTTGGAGGTAGTCTTCTGCCAAAATGAGACAATAGTGCATATAAGAAAGATCTGTTGGCCTCACACTTTTGCAGGAAATTAGTTTCCTGTTGATTGAACTTCATAGGGCAAAAATGTCTTTTGGGGGAAAAAAAACCACTTCTGGGTGAGAATCAGTTGTGAAACACAATCAACACACTAATTTAGGAGGAATGTATATGGCCAGCCCTGTGGCTCACTCTGTGGGGACACACCTGAGAAGTACCAACCAGCATTATCTTCAAGGGGGTTTACTTCAGAGATAACATTTAAAGGCAGGAACAGAATCAGAAAGCAAAGTAAGAAGGTACTGAAACAGTGAATGTGTTTCATCATTTGATTATTTGGCTGTCCTTAGCAAGGACCTCTCATCTGCAAGTCTTGCAGCCTTGAAGGATGTGACAGACATGACCTCCAGGAGCTCTGTCCTTCAGGAGCTGAGGGGTGGTTAGACACATTAAAAAAACAGAATGTAATTTAGGATATCCCATGCTGGAGCCTGTAGGGTGGCTTGCTCAATCCTTCTAGGGTACCTTACTATATCCAAGAGGCTAGAAAGTTAAAAGTCAAATTTCTCAGGGGCGCCTGGGTGGCTCAGTCGGTTAAGCATCTGATTTTGGCCCAGGTCATGATCTCATGGTTTGTAAGTTCAAATCTGCATCTGGCTCTGCGCTGACAGTTCGGAGCCTGGAGCCTGCTTCAGATTCTGTCTCTGTCTCTCTCTGCCCCTCCCCTGCTCCCGCTTTGTCTCCCTCTCTCTCAAAAGTAAATAAACATTAAAAAATAAAAAAATCTAATTTCTCAGCTTCTCTTGCAGCTGAGGTTTTAGAATAAAATCAGGCTTTGTCAATTTGAGGCATTAGGCAAAATTTAGAAGGTAGAAGTGAAGCAGAAGTCTTGCTTTTTCAGCTGTTTTCTCCTGAAAGAAAGGTCATGGACAGATGACGTTTTTTGCTGCTCACTGCTCAGCCACTAGCTTTGTGGGTTTGAGGGGCAGGAGCTATAGTGACTTCATGATTCTGGCTTCCTGATTCCTGGAATATAATGGTGGGTTTTTGAACTCAGTAGTTTCAGTGGTGGCCTCAGAGGTAGTAGCTCCTATGGTAGGTCAGTTCTGTAGTGTTTCAGGAGTAATTTCTGGCCCAAAGCTCACTCCTACAACTGTGTCCCCAATTTTGTGAGCCCCTAAATTCCTGTATTAAATCCCTTTCTGCTTAAAATACCTGTAGTGGTTTCTGTTTTATGTACTAAACCTTGACCAATAGATGCCATAAGAAAGGAGACTGGGGCAGAAGGCAGGGGACAAGAGGGAAGGGGTAATTAGGAAGGAATTTTTGGAGGAGCTAACTTTTTAGCTTAAAGGAAGAAGGACTGTAAACAGCCCAACAGAAGAGATGAAAGCCCCTTAGTGGGAGTGATTACAAGAGTCTATTTCTCTTTCCCCCAAGTTGGTACCTCCCTATCACCTTCCACCCTTCAGAAGGATGGGTTATGGCTTTTGTTAAGGCCTGGACTTGAATGAATAGTCACTTGGAGTTTCAGTTTGTTGTCACTGGAAAGTGTGTTATTTTAGTACGGGATTCAATACCCAGAAAACAGATTCTCATGGAGCCCCCTCATGGATCCTGCAAAGATAAATACATCTGGAGAAGGCAGTGCTTTTCCTTTCCTGTTGCCTTCCTTCATCACCCTGCTGGAAACTGCACGCTGCTATCTGGGCTTAGCTCCTGATCACCTATTTCCCTGGGGGAGGATAAAACAGAGGGACCAGGTGTTCTCTGACATGGCAAATCAGAAGAAAAATCACTATATTGGGAGTGAGGAGACCTGGGGTCTAAATTTAGCTTTGCTGCCTACCAGCTGTTTAACCTTGGGCAAGTTTAATGGATAACCAAATTTTTACTATCGTGTGAATCTTCCCACTTTTCTCCAGGCTGCAGCCTTAAGTCAGACCATTATCATACCTCCTGTTATAACTCCTGGTATCTGTGTATGCTCCACAATCCGTTCTCCTTGGTGCATTCAGAATAATTTGCAAGAATGCAAATCATGTCATATCACCCCTTCTTTAAGACTCTTTAATGCTTACCAGTGAACCCAGGATGCCCAAACTCCCAGGCAGGACATTAAGTCCAACTTGGTCTCAGTGTACCTCTCCAATTTCCTCTCCTCTCTCCTCTCCAGAAGAGGCTTCATTTTAAGGTGAACTAGAACCAGGGGTCCCCAAAGTGGGACATTCATCCTGAGGGGTATTGTAAGACACTCAGTCAATTGGGGTGTGGATACATATTAGAACTTCTATGTATATTTTTATCTAAAAATTGAGATAAACTTAAGGTATCCTGGTTCAGATCCTTTTTCAAGTTGTCACATGTCATTTATGGATCTTATGTACCATACCTTTAGTGTTGCAAGATTAGGAGGTTAGTGGCTATCTATTTAGGCTCTGGAGGAAAACTTTCTGAATAAGTGCTTCTTATTGGTTATTAATATTATTATTATCATTCTGGAATAGAGTGGAATTTCCATGGTACAAAAGGATTGACACAAAATGGACAAATGGATTAGAAAGAGTCCTACAAAGAAATTTCAGAACATAAAAAATGACTAATATAAGTCCAAATAAATCACAGGAAAGTGGTGCTATTGCTTCTTCAGTTCTGATTATGTTCTGATGATTCCAGCCACATTAGAAAGTAAAGGCAATGACAACCTAATTAGCCACAATAAGAATTAGGCCCCCAAGATGTCAAAATTATGAAGTCTACTTTAAAAAGGGCTTACATTCTACTACAAAGCTGTAATCATCAATACAGTATGGTATTGGCACAAGAACAGACACATAGACCAATGGAATAGAACAAAGAACCCAGAATTGGACCCACAAATGTATGGCCAGCTAATCTTTGACAAAGCAGGAAAGAGTATCCAATGGAAACAAAGACAGTCTCTTTACCAAATGGTGCTGGGAGAATTGGACAGCAACAAGCCAAAGAATGAAAACTAGAACACTTTCTTATACCGTACACCAAAATAAACTCAAATTGGATGAAAGACCTGAATGTGAGACAGGAAACCATCAAAATCCTAGAGAAGAAAGCAGGCAACAACCTCTTTGACCTCAGCTGCAGCAATTTCTTACTTGACACATCTCCAAAGGCAAGAGAATTAAAAGCAAAAATGAACTATTGGGACCTCATCAAGATAAAAATGCTTCTGCACTGCAAAGCAAATAATCAACAAAACTAAAAGGCAACCAATGGAATGGGAAAAGATATTTGCAAATGACATATCAGATAAAGGGTTAGTATCCAAAATCTATAAAGAACTCACCAAACTCCACACCTGAAAAACAAATAATCCAGTGAAGAAATGGGCAGAAGACATGAATAGACACTTCTCTAAAGAAGACATCCAATGGCCAACAGACACATGAAAAGATGCTCAACGTTGCTCCTCATCAGGGAAACACAAATCAAAACCACCCTCAGATACAACCTCACACCAGTCAGACTGGCTAAAATGAACAAATCAGGAGACTATCCATGCTGGCGAGGATGTGGAGAAACCGGAACCCTCTTGCACTGTTGGTGGTATTGCAAACTGGTGCAGCCGCTCTGGAAAACAGTGTGGAGGTTCCTCAAAAAATTAAAAATAGATCTACCCTATGACCCAGCAATAGCACTGCTAGGAATTTACCCAAGGGATACAGGAGTGCTGATGCATAGGGGCACATGTACCCCAATGTTTATAACAGCACTTTCAACAATAGTCAAATTATGTTAAGAGCCTAAATGTCCATCAACTGATGAATGGATAAAGAAGATGTGGTTTATATATACAATCGAATACTACTTGGCAATGAGAAAGAATAAAATCAGGCCATTTGCAGCAATGTGGATAGAACTGGAGGGTATTATGCCAAGTGAAATAAGTCAGTCAGAGAAAGACAGATATCATATGTTTTTACTCATATATGGATCTTGGGAAACTTAACAGAAGACCATGGGGGAAGGGAAGGGAAAAAAAGTTACAAACAGAGAGGGAGGGAGGCAAACCATAAGAGACTCTTAAATACAGAGAACAAACTGAAGGTTGATGGGGGTGGGGGAGAGGGGAAAGTGGGTGATAGGCATTGAGGAGGGCACTTGTTAGGATGAGCACTGGTGTTGTATGGAAGCCAATTTGACAATAAATTATATTAAAAAAAATAAAAAGTGTTTACATTGACTATCATTATAGATGACCCTGACCTAACTGTGTATTGTGCCTTGACATATTGGCTGATGTAGATACATAAATATAATTTGTAATTAAACAAACGTATTGGGGTGCCTGCTCAAAAATATTTTTCTGGTAGAACTGCACAGTAAAGAAATTTGGAAACCACTGAGCTAAGGACAGATTTGGGTCTAAACGGTACAAGACACCCCAGATCCAATAAACGTCCTCTGGCCCTAATGTAAGAGTGTGAACTTCTTGGTTATTGATGTTTTTAATGCATTCATAAAGCAGAGTTGTTACCGTGCAGTATATTTTCAATGGATTTTAAAAGAGTAGACTTCAAAATTTGGGAGTATTTTATCTGCAAAATCATTTGATCTGATATTATCTGATATTTACTCAGAATAAAACAAGGTCAATGTTATGTACCATACAAAATTTTGTCACTGATAGGATGGGTTATGTGACTTGCACCCTCATGACGGTGAATTGCCTGCTGACATTAGGACCAATTGGGTCGCACACCAGCTCCATCATTAGAAGCCAGAAAGCAATGCCCTTTTTGCTCCAGTTATTCTTGAAGTAATTTGTTTACCCCAGCCATCAGAACACAGTCAATAAACTACAGGGATTGACAAAGTGGCACTGTACAGGCAACACGGAAAATTGGAAAAGTGAATTGTAGGTGGTGAGTGGTTAGCAATAAATAATCAGCTTATTCCAGTTGCAGAAATGTCTATGACCAGGAGAAAATCTGACCAGTGAAAATTTTGAATTGGACAAAAGTGGGCCACTTAATTCTCCATGAATACATTCAAGAGTGAATATGTTTGGATTCTCTAAGCAAGACTGCTCTTCACAATACTTGGCTTTGTTAAAATCCTGTCTGCTGACATTTGGATTCTCTCCAGTTACCTGGCATCTGAAATTATATCATTAGTGATTTACTCCTTTGAACTAAACATAGACCTCTTCAGGTATCCTCTTTTGAAAAGCAAGCACCCTTGGAAAGATTTAGCACAGTAAGTAAAAGATCCCTTGGTATAACTTGGTCTACTAAATGGCTGCCCCTGCAGGGAGAGCTCTGGAACAGTAAGTATCAAGGCTCCAGGCATCCTGGGGAGGGTGTGTGAGGAGATGGGGAGCTGGGAAAGGGTGAGGTGAGGCTTGAGAAAAGAGTAAAGGTAGAGAAGGAGGGTGCCAAAGGCCAGGTTGAAGGGTTTCAGTTTAAACAAAGAAACTGATTTTAATTCTTTAGTTCAGGTCTAAAATAGACTGTGTCAAACACTGAATTCATCATAATCCTCTGGACTTGGGAAGGCATCATATCTTTCAGAATTAATTCAGTATAATATAACACTCAAGGGACCCCAAATAAATACAATCAACTTTCAGTTTTCAGTGAACCTGCCATGAGCTTGTTGATGGTTGACAGGCAATTGGGGACACAAATCAGCACTCCCTGGGCAATCACACCCATTTTCTTATCAATTATGGACAAACGAGACAGGAAGGTGAATTTCTAGAAAGAATAGAAAAATGCCCTTCAGTGCAGCAAATTGTCCTGATTAGGGACTACCTGTCATACATCTTGCAGGATCCCATTCCTCATTGTTATTGTGGATGATTGAGCAGTGGCCGTTCTGATGGAATCTCTTTGATGATTTCATTTCTGATGTTCACCTCCCTGCTTGTTCAGCAAGCTGCACATCTGGTCAATATCCTCCCCACCCCACACACAACTGATTGATTTAGTAGATTCAGTGGGAAAAAAAAATCAAAGTAGTTCGACAAAAATGTACTTTTTGATAGAAGTTATTAGTCAGTCGCTAACTAAATTGATAGGTTACTTTTATCTTGATTTTTTTTTTATTTTTGTTTTCAGAAATAACAAGTTTACCTGACTAAAAAGACCAGGTGTCTAATCGACTTGGCTGGTTGTGCTGACAGATATTTGATGTGACATCCATTGACTACACTGACGGGAATTTGAATGAGTTCAAGTCAAAATGTTTGAATTCATCAGTGGGGAGTGTCAACCAATTTTTGCTCTGGAGAAAGCACTCAAATGTCTGCATTTTACAATGAGGAAGTACAAGCTGTTTGGCCTCAAGAAATAAGTGATCCAAGAGGAGATTTCTTTGAAAGGACCTGAGTGATATTTTGTGTCTTCTGATCTCTTGTAAGAACCTGAGTTTGTTCAGGAAAGACCAACTCATGTGCCCATTACAATTACATGGTCTCTGGGGGAAAGTAAAAGCAGTGGAAGTGATTCTGAGTAGAGATGTTTTTCACATTACACCAGAGACCTCATACTAACTCTCTTCCTGAGGTTTCTAGAGCCAGACCATGGGAAAGCAGAACAGGAGGTAAAAGGGGTTTTCAGTTTTCCATAATCCCTGCTCCCACCATGCCTCAAACTCCTTTGTCCACCTCTGTCCTCCCTTTATCAGGGTGTCCAACTCTCATACTGTCCCTTTCTAGGGCAAATAGCCTCTAATCCCCCCACGGAAGGAGTGACAAATCATGCTGCTCCCTAAGCCTCCCCAAGAGAGATTACATTTGTCAGGGACTGACATTTTGGTCAAACACTTACTATGAACCAGGCGCTGTACTGAGCAATGTACACATGTTCCTAACAACCACTGACCATCATATGTCTCATCTATGGCCTTAAAAAATTTTTTTAATGTTTATTTATTTTTGAGAGAGAGAGCATGAGCAGGAAAAGGGCAGAGAGAGAGAGAGAGAGAGAGAAAGAGAGAGAGAGAGACAGAGTCAGAAACAGACTCCAGGCTTTGAGCTGTCAGCACAGAGCCTGATGTGGGGCTCGACCTCATGAGCTGTGAGATCATGACCTGAGCTGAAGTCAGACGCTTAACCAACCAAGCCACCCAAGCGCCCCTCGTCTATGGCCATTAGTTAATGAAATAACTCTCTTGGCTGAAGTAGAGAGCTGAAATTCTGTCAAATATGTTTGGCTTGGTCTGGGCAGTGAACTAGCACTCCTCGAGCAGGCCCTGGATCCCGGAGAGATGGGGGGCCCTTGGGCATCACACACGGCCATGCACGCCCTCAGCTGGCATAAATTACTACAGTGGCCAACGCAAAGGCTCTGACTGTTTAGATCTTTCAGCCAGTCTTGCCAAAGCAGAAGTTTCTATGATGAGGCCAAAGGAAAGCTCCCAAGCTTGTCTGAGGAAGCACGTGTCACTCTAGTTCAGCAGAAAAGACATAAAGGTTGAGGGTCCCTAAGGCTTTTTCTCGCCTTACTACAGTTTTGGGTCCCTTAAGTCAATGCTTACTAATAGTTCAGTCTTACTTTCAATGCTTACTACTGGGTCAATCTGATGAGTTCATTTGAGGAAAAACATCATGTAGACTTTTGATGACTTCATTCAGCAAACATCTATGCAGTGGCGCAAATGTTGGCTGGGCAGGGGAAGTCCTGGATCATCAATGGAGAGAGCTAGCCCGGTGGACTGTATGCATATAAGAAAAAAAATCTCCATTGCAATTAAGATGATGAACTCAAAGCAGGTGTACATAGACCCATAAAATATTACATCCTTTAGAAACCTGAATGGTGGAACTGGCCCAGCCTGTCCCTTTCTTACTGTGTGGCTACAGAGTAGTTATATTACAAAGCATGTGCATTGTCCTCTCTGGACATTCAGGGTCAGAGTCTGTTGCCTAAGAGGGGTGGGGAAAAGCCTGGGAAAGAAGGAGATGGTTGAGAGGTCCAGTTCTGGTCAGGCTTTCCTACTTGTCTTATATGTATTAGGTAAGACAGGTGCTTCCCCATAAGTGTACCTTTATTACTTCAGATTTTTTCTTCACAGTGCCCCTCAGGTGGCAGATTGGGCTAAAGTTCAGAGAGGCTACATGACTTGCCCAAAGACACACAGCCAGTGGCTGGTTGAGTCAGCATATGGTGCAGGTTGGGGTGCGTACTCTCTTTTGCTTTTTCCACCAGACCATGTGGTATTGTGCTGATCACCCTGAGGGGAGGCAGCCAGATTTACTGGAATGAGGCACAGCATGGGGAAATGGCAAAGAATGAGGTTCTGGAGCCAGATTATGCAGGTTGAGTCTTAGTGTCCCCCACTTCCCAGCATCATGGCCTTGGGCTAATTATAGGGCCTGAGACCCCCCCCCCCATATGCAAAATTAGGACTGTGGTAATATCTACCCAGAGTTGGCTTCAAGGGCATGTGACCAGTGCAATTGTATATAGTCTTGTGCTTAAAAGGGCCCCAGGCTTGGGGTTTGAAGCTCCACAAGCACCATCTTGAAATTCTTAAGAATTCAAACTTATTCAATTGTTCAAAATCCTAACATTGTGTTTTATATGTGAAGTTTGATAGGTCAGTGGACCATGAAGGGGGGTGACTTGGATCCTTGGCTTATACTCAGTCCTGCCTCCTGTTGCCTCTCCTGTTCTCAACTGCCTTTAGGTGCCCAGGGCCTCTCCCTCCTGGCCCCTCCCCCTGGGACTGCTACTACCCTCTGTGCTCAGGTGCGCACAGGTGTGGGGAGGGTTGGAGTTAGGTGATGCACCCTGCAGCACTTTGGCCCATTCCTGGTACTGGGCAGAACCTGGCACATAGATTGCACTCCCTTGGGGGTCATACATTCACAGTGGGCTGGGCTGGAGGCTTGTGGCAAGGGGAGACCCCTGGCTCAACTCTCCAACTTTGGTTGGGGCTCAGTGTGGCAATCTGATGGCTGGTGGCAGGGAAACCTGCAGAGAGTGGATCTTTTGTGTGTACACTTAGTCACTGGGTGGGGCCCTGTGCAGTGAGAGTCTGTGCTCACCTAGCAAGAATCCCTGTGCTTCTGGGACCGCATCATTAAATAGCAGATAAAAACATCATGATAGGTTATGACAGGTCAAGAAGAGAGAGGGAGGGAGTGGTGGTGGGGGTGCAGAGGAAACCACCCAAGGAAGAATGAAAAAAGTTTTATATTTTAGTACCCTTAACTGCATGTTTCCCCAGCTTTTTTTTTTTTTTTTTTTTTTTTTTTTTTTTTTTTTTTAGGCTTCACACTCCAGGGCAGAGCTCAATGTAGGGCTTGAACTCACAACCCTCAGATCAAGACCTGAGCTGAGGTCAAGAGCTGGATGCTTAATGGACTGAGCCACCCAGACACCCCTCCCCTGCTTTTTAAACAAAGGCTCCATTAAATCTGTATCTGGCCCTGAACTACCCCAGGGCTTGTTGAGGACTGGACCAATGAGGACCTGGAAGCAGTGGAAATGGCCAGTGTATGCGTGGTGCTGCTCAGTTCACTCTTGGCCATTTCCTGGCAGGACATGTGAGCCATGGTTAGGTTCCTTTCCTTTGGAGAGGGAGGGCCACAGCCATGCTCTAAGCAAGGTGGGCGGTGTCCCTCCACCCATCAAGCCCATAATAAAGCAGAGTCATGTGCCCTCTTCCTAACTCCTCACAAGCTTCTTTAAATCGGGCCAGGCACAGAGAGGCAGCTCGCTTTGCAATAGGGCTGGCAGAGGCCAGGGCTGCAGCAGGCATCTCGCTGAACCCAACTGGATGGAAGCAGGGGGATCGTCATGTGGTCACATCCGCTGTGATTCAACTCATTTCCAGCATGATAATGAATTCAAGAACGAGCTTCTGAAATGAACTCTCCATCAGGAGGGAGGCGGTAATTGTGCTGGTTATTAGCGATTACTCCTGGATGGGGGTTAGGGGTGTGAGCAATAGAATTAAATGAATTTCCTTTGAAAGTTCTGCTGCGCAAAGTAAGAGATATAAATGCTACATTATGCGTTTAAAATACCTCCCGGGTTTGGTTTATAGACTTGTTTATATTTATATATTTATTTGAATGTTTATGGCCTTCTCTCTGTCATTTCACGTTGGTATCTCCATACTCATTATGGTTTTATGGCCGCTTTTTGGAAATCAGTGGCTGCACACACCAGCAAATGATTTGATGAGAGAAGGAGATCCAGAAAGGAAAACAAGTTTAATATTGTAGTTAGTGGGGTGGGGCGGGAGGGGGGAAGAAGAGCCTTCCCTTGGGGTCAGAAAGCTAAAAAATGAAGCTCGAGGTCTGCATGCTTTAGTTAGAACCTTGGGAGTTGCTGCTTAGAAGGGCCAGGAGATGGTCAAGTTCCACCCCTCCTTGGAGAGATTAGGAGGCCTTGTGAGGTGGAGACACTGATCAGAGATCTCATAACTTATTGTTCGGGAGTTAGGACAGGGGCCCAGGTCTCCTGATGGCCGCTGTCGCTCCAGACCCACCCTCTTCCGTTCCTATACCCAGGGACACTTCTCTATTGGGCACAACAGGCACTGTGCCCGGAGCCCATGATAGTCTTCAGGACCACAACATTGCTTTAATTTCTTTAAAATCGGAAAGAAAAAACACATATAATCCGGCCTGCATTATATTCATCTCAATACCAATGTGGTCATAAAATATAATTTTTAATATTTTTTTATGGAGAAAGAGACCTATGAAAGCTGAGTGCTTAGGGTCCCCACAAGTCATAACGTGGCCCTGCCAATACCGACCACCCAAGAGGACTGTGGGAGAAATGAGGGAGGTGAGGAGCAGTCCATTGAATCCTCCCCACCCCACCCCCACAGCAATGAGGTTCTGCTTCCTCCCCATCCCCACCTCTTTTAAGCCACCACATCTCAGATGTTTTTCTGTCTATCTCTCCGCAGGGAGATCATTTCAAACAGGAAAGAGGAGGCTCTGAGTATAATACCTTATGATGGGTAAAGAGTGACAGAGATAACCCATGTGGGTAAATGCACACTGAATTGCAAACCCCTGCTGAGTTCAGAAGGCACTTGAGGATGCTCTGAGTCTCAGGGTCTCCATGGTATATGTGAGCCACAAATGCTGTGTGAATGTGGGGGTGGCCTATTTAGTAAAAAAGTAAAGACGTGAGATGTGTCAGGTACCTCTGCTTGGGTACATACTGATTAGCCTGCACCTCCTCAAACCTGATCAGCCTGAGGTCCCCAGTCTCAGTAAGAGAGACTGTCACTCACTGCTATGGACTGAATGTGTCCCCCAAATTCATATGTTGAAACCTACACCCCAATGTGATGGTATTAAGAGGTGGAGTCTTTGGGAGGTGATTAGGTCAAGAGAGTGCAGCCCTCACGAATGGGATTAGTGCACTTGTAAAAGAGACATGTGAGGACACAGCAAAGATAGCTGTCTATGAACAAAGAACAAACACCAAATCTGGGGCGCCTTGATTTTGGACTTCCCAGGCCCCAGAACTGTGAGAAATAAATGTTTGTTGTTTATGAGCCCCCCACCCCAGTCAATGGTTTGTGTTGCAGCAGTTGGAATGGACTAAGACACCCCCACCCAAGTGCTCTAGACTCTCTCTCACACCCCACACTGCAATGTAGCAGCAATTCCTATTAGTTCCACCTCTAAATTACATCTGGAATTGGCTTTTCTCATTGCCTTCATTGCTAGTGGTGGAACCTAAGGCACCATCATCCTTCTCCTTGTTTATGTGTCTCAGCTTCCTCCTGTGCCTGCCTCAGTCCAGCCAGAGCAACCTGAGTGGTCCTTTGAATACGTAGCGCGAGTCCCTTCCCTGCTGAAGACCTCTCCAGAGACTGCCCAGCTTGTGTAGACACAAGCTGAAGTCCTTCTGCCTCCCGCTTGGCCTCCACACCTGACTTCTGGCTACATCTCTGACATCATCTTCTCCTCTGCCTAGAGCATGTTAAATCCACCCCTGCTCCAGGATCTTTGCATGTGCCACTTCCTCTGCGTAGACCACCCTCTCCTGGTTAGTCATGGTTCCTCAGAAAGGTATTCTCCAGACACCCCTCTACTGCAGCACCCCATCCCCCACTGACTTTCCATCTCTCTTACCTGTCACTTTCCACAGCACGCTACCACCATCTGACACTCTGGCACACCCCCATTTGTTTCCTGTCCTTCCCTCCCACTGGGATGAAGCTCCTTGAAAGCAGGAACCTTGTTTTACTGTCAAATCTCTAGGCTTCTAACAAATTATGTGTTCAAATAATATTTACTAAAGGAACGAATTAAAGTCTGGGGCTGTAAAGTAATTTTCCTTTAAAAATGTCTGAACATCTGTCTGTATGAGCAGGTTTCCTATTTTCACCCTAGATTTGGATCCTGAAATCTTGGTGATTCCTCTTCTGGCCTCTGCCTAGTTCTATCCCTCATCTCCTCTGAAGGGCATTCTAGAAACAGCCAGGTGGCTGGTATCCTAGCCCCTCCTCCTGTTGCCAATGGAGGGTACTCCTAAGATGGACTTTAGCCTGTCCCTGCCCTGCTGAGGACCCTTGGAAGGCTCCCTGCAGTCTTCAGGGTCAATGGCCACTCCTTAGACTAGTGTCCAGCCCCGCTTTTTGCCCTGCCTGCCTTACCCTCTTGGCTGCACTACCCTATGTTTTTTTTTTTTTTTCAGTTCCTGAAATGGGCCTCAATACCTCAAGCCGTAACTTCTGTATACCATAAACTATCATGACAGTATCATTGCTCAAAACAGTTCTCAAATTGGAAGACAGAGAAGGGAGAGGGATAAGAAAAAACCACTCCCTACCCCCAATAAATTTCCAACGGAACTACAGGCAGAGGAATAACATGAGGAGCCAAGCTAACACAAGGTGCTGGGGAAACCCTGCTGGTGTATTTTGTCCATGAACTGAGCCAGCATTTGCAGGACACACATAGTCAGCCCTATGGATGTCGGGATGGGCGCTAGTGGGGCAGAGGTGCGATGGTCAGTTTGCAGTGGGGGCAGATGATAGACAGGTAGTTCTGGCCCAGAGAGGGAGCTTCTCTCACCAGGGGAGCTAGTCTTCAGTGAGGAGGCAGGTGGGGAGCCAAAGACATGGGTGAAGGTCAGAGGAGAACATGGGCCTTGGCATGGAGGTGAGCAGTGTGGTCAGTTCCAGGAAACGCAGAAGCACAGAGGGGAGTGTGGGCAGATGAGAAGGTGGGCTAGACACCACTCTGAGGAAAGCATGATTCAATAGGAACCCTGTGGGTGGTTGCTGAAGGAGTCTTAATCCCCAAAGAGATGGACCAGGTGTAGAGATTAGAAATACACTCTCCTGACAATGAGGATTTGGAGGCAGGGATAGCAGGTGGGAGGCTATTTCAGGCAGCTGCTGGAAAAGTGATGACAGGGAGAAGCCATGCAAACACTCTATCTTGGAGACCTGGTTTTGATAGGGTTGGCTGGCAGACAGCTCACAGGGCCATTCCTGGAGGACTGGGACACTGGAGAACCATGTGAGATGGGGAGGCTTCAGTAGGAGGTGGGTGGGTCTGACAGTAGAGGAGGTGGGGGCTGAGTGGCGGGAGGACAGAGCAGTTGTGATGGGCAGTTTAGCGTGTCAGTGTGGCTGGGCTATGTCCCTAGTTACTCAAGTACCGATGTAGGTGTTGGTACATAGGTATTTTGTAGATGTGATTATAGTACATGATTGGCTGATTTTAAGTAAGAAGATGATCCTGGATGATCTGGGTGGGCCTGATTCAATCAGTTGAAATTCCTTATGAGCAGAACTGAAGCTTTTCTGAGAAAAGAAGTAATTCTGCCTGTGGACAACAGCTTCACCCCATGCCTGAGAATTCCAGCTCACCCTGTGGATTTCGGACCTGCCAAGTTAGCCTCCACAATCATATAAGCCAGTTTCTTGCAATAAATCTCTTTATGTACTATGTATTATCTTCTACTGGTTCTGCTTTTCTGGTTGACCTCTGATGATACAACCCCTAGGAGAGAACCAAGCCCAGCCCCTTGCCTGAGGCAGGTCTCTTGGTTCCCTCCAGTAAGTCCTGCCCCAGGCTAGGGTACTTCTTCCCCTTCCTCCTTTTTCAGGAGCTGATGGAGTCGCAGAAGCAAAGAGGAGTCTGTTTAGGGAAGGGCATTATGTACCTGCCCATCCTCTGAGTGCTCACAAATACAAGCACCCATAATTTTAGGACTGGATTTTTGCCTCTCACAGAGACCCAAACCCACCCAGCCCCATGTGCCTCACTTTAGTAGGTATCCCCTTTCTCTTGTCCTAACCTTGGGCAATTCCCTTTGGGTCTGATGCATCACAGGAGAATCCCTATGCTGGTGTCTTTCTTTCCCTTTTAATTCTGTCTCCTTGCTCCCCAGTAAGGGCTTGAAATATATCCATAGTGTTTTTTAATGACTATCCTGCTCTATCTGCATATGCCTCCATTAACCAAAGTCAATCTCAGGAGTCCTGGGGGTGAGATCAATTTTGCTCCAGATAGCCGTGCCAATTTCCACTGCTTCCAATAGTATTTCAAACCTATCAAGAGCACTTGGCAAGCCAAACATTTCCACATGGTTTACACACATTAATTAATTTAGCCTCATGCCACCATAGCAAGACAGGAGAGGGCAACTGGAGTGCACAGGTAGAATTTATGGAAGGGCTGATGGGGAGAGGTTCCCTATGAACAGGGGAAGGGGGACCTTCCGGAGCAGATGCTTTCCTCCCATCCACAATGGGTGGTTGTCTTTTTCTTGGATGGAATCTGTACTACTCAGCAGGAGAGCCTCCATGAAGCATGAGCAACACAAGTTCTGTGATCCCATTTCTGCAGTGTCTTCATGATTGTCAGGGGACAAAACCTTCTTAATGAGTATGCTCAGGGCAGCCTGCTTGGTCTGATACTGGCTCTCAAGGACGAGGTCAGGCAGACGGAACAAGGACACTGCCCACAGGCTGCAGTGTGTGGGAAGGGGGGCGGGTGGAGACCGGAGGAGAGAAGAGGCTGAAAGCTAGCTCTAGTTCTGTGCCAGGAAATGCGTGGTCTTCTTTGGTCCTAACCCCCACAGCAACCTGGCTAGGTAATTATTGCTATTTTCTTTTTACAAAAGGTGAAACTGAGTCTCTGCCTGGCTTTAAAGTCCTTGCTGTTTCATGTATACACTTCTCTCACATGGAAGGAAGAGTTCAATTGCCAAGCTGGAAAGAGGTGGTGATGCTCAGTGGAGAGTGCCTGGTTTCTAGCCCCAACCACGTGACTTCAGGTAATTCACTTAATGTCTGTGTGTCTCAGTGTAGTTAATGGTTAAATGGAAAGACAGTTGTTTTGTGCAGTGGCAAAAGTGTGGCATTTGAAATCAGACTGCCTTATATTCTAGAATCTTCTATGCCACAGCTTTTTTTTTTTTTTTTTTTAAATAAAAAATCTAGGCATGCCTGGGTGGCTTAGTCAGTTAAGCATCCGGCTTTGGCTCAGGTCATGATCTCACGGTTCATGAGTTCGAACCTCACATGGGGCTCTGTGCTAGCAGTGTGGAGCCTATTTGGGATTCTCTCTCCCTCTCTCTCTGTGCCCCTTCCCTGCTTGTGCTCTCTCTCTCTACCTTAAAATAAATAAATACACTTAAAAATAAAAATAAAAAAATCTGTAATGCCTATCTTCTAGGGTTATTGATGAAATGGGATATTGTATATAAAGTGCTTAGCACAGTGCTGGTGGTCATGTTGTTAAATGCAAAATAAATGTTAACTATCATTAATTCCTCATAGAGACACTGTGGAGATTATTTTTTTTCAGCTCATTTTTAATGAGCTTCTGCTTTTTGCATAACATTATGTTTGGTACTATAATAGGTATGCAAACACACTGAAAGGTTGTGAGCATACTATTATTTTCATATGAAAGGAAATAGTTTAAAAAGCTGGTTGCACAAGTAGATAAAATTGTTGAGTAGACAGTTGAATAAATAAGGTGGTCAGATTTTAAGGATTAATGCAGAAAGGTTTCACAGAAGACTGAAAGTCTGGGCAGGGTTTGGAAAGAGGAAAGGGCTATGTTTTGGAGAAAGAAGTGTTCATTTCTGGAGAGGGGATAAAATCTCACAGAACGGGGAGGAAATTGTGGGTTTGTGTGCATGCATGTGTGTGTTTGTCTGCATCTGGGTGTGTGTTTGTGCATATGTGTGTGTGTGCACATGTAGGTAAATGTGTCTCTGTGTGTGTGCATGTGTGTGTCTGTGTGCACATCTGGATATGTGTGTCTATTTGTGTGTCTGTCTGTGCCTGTGTGTGCATGTGTGTGCTTGTGCCTCTGTATGCATGTGTACATGTACATGTGTGTGTGTGTGTATGTGCATGGCTGTGTATTTGTGTGTACATCTAGGTGTGTGTGTGTGTGTGTGTGTGTGTGTGTGTGTGTGTGTGTTGGGCAGTTACCTGGAAGGAGCCTGTTCTGGTGGGGTGTGACCGCTGCCCAGGGTGGAGTCAGAGTAGTGGTATGCCATGAGGTCCATGTGTGGGAGTCTCATTTTGGTAGCAAGACTTAGGCTGTAGAGTTCTTGGCTTGTTTCCTAGAGTTCTAGAATTGAACACTAGAAGACATCTGGTTCAGCTTCCAGTCTATCAGGCTAGTAATATTATCCCAATTTTTACAAGGAATGGAGGAGGTGGTGCCGAGTTGTATGGGTCTGTATCACCGACCCCGCTCCCCTTGGTCCTCCCCTCTGTCCCACCACCTTCTGTTGGCAGAGGTAACAATTGATCCAGGAGAGAGAGGAGAGGAGGGTGTC
Organism: Prionailurus viverrinus; assembly: GCF_022837055.1. Classification (NCBI taxonomy): domain Eukaryota; kingdom Metazoa; phylum Chordata; class Mammalia; order Carnivora; family Felidae; genus Prionailurus; species Prionailurus viverrinus. The sequence goes on along the minus strand of NC_062572.1, from coordinate 67,286,619 downwards.
AGGGAGGAAAGAAGGAAGAGACAAGCGAAACCTTGTCCTCACGACAAAATGAAGACCAAAAAAAGCTTGGTGAGCAAGCCATGGAGTTAGTAGAAAAAACCTCAGTGCCATTTTCTGACTGGAGGAGGGCTGTTCACTCTGCTCCACCTGCTGCCATGCCCTGGTTCCCTTGAACCTTGTATCTAATGTCCAATATTCTCTGATGTGTCTTATTTTTAAAACTCACACTGTCCCAGCCAGATCCTAATACTCGGCGTCCTTGTGTTCTCCAGCCTGGTACCCTGTACTTGACTCGTCTGTACCACAGTACTTCTCAAACCTCTCCTCTACCGGCAAATAATCCATCCAAATGCATTCACGCTTCCCTCCACCCCCTAATGCCCTGACTCTGTTCTAAGCCTGAACCCATGCATGCTGAGCTCTGCTGTTCAAGGTCCTCACTTAAATCACATTTTCAAAAAGAAACAATACTGAATACTTCATTTGTTGAGAAATTTCCCCCGCAGGTGCTTTTTTGCACCGACCAATGCCTTCTCCACTGGTCAGTCAGAGTTCCAAAAGTATTTACTGAAGGAGTATAGGCGCAAGTTGGTGGGAATGGGGTGGTGTTAATGTTGCTGTGTTGACAACACAGAGCCCGATGTGGGGCTCAAACCCATGAACCGTGAGATCATGACCTGAGCTGAAATGAAGAGTCAGACATTAAATGGGCTGAGCCACCCAGGCACCCCTACTAAAAATTTAGAATTACATAGATACACATTGATGGCTTGTAAGCATTTCTAACCCTGGATCTTTAGTTGTTCCACAATACAGGTTCCAAGTGTCTCTTGGACTCTGTCAGATTGGAGAACAGATCTGGAGAGTACCTGATTTATTATCAACAGTCACTCAAAGGAATGGTCTCACTTTATGGCCCAGTTACTCTGTGCCTAGCCCTTATAAGGAAAGACACTTGTAACATTAAAGGCTAGAGAGTCTGCAGCTCAGATCCAGGGACCTGGGGGTTTGAGCCCAGCTCTGTGGGGCTGGCTATACTGGGCCACCATGCCCCTCACTAGGCCACAGTGCTTTGCGTCCTCTTATCAGAGGGAGCCAGACCAAAGAGGCCAGGGGTCAAGTGCTGCCCCTTTCTGCTCTTAAATGCCTGTTTCTCTTGGCTGTGTGAGGTCTTCAGAGCTGGTAGGAACACAACACGGTGTGTTTTGGCTGTGAAACAGAGCCCTGGGGACTAGGCTCTGCCTTCCAGTCTCCGGGCTCAGGCAGCATGCTTGGCTACTCGGGGGAATCAGCCTCCTCCATCTGCTTCCCAAGGGGGGACCAGGAATGGGGCGGCCAGGTTCCTGTGAGAGCTGTGTTTGTGGTGTTCAGCCTCCACTGGAAAGTTAATGGGTTAATGGGTTCTGTCTGATATCCTGCTATGTGGTGTTGGCAACAAGGACATCAGAATATTTAGATGTGCAGAACAGTGGCTGAATTTTTATTTATTGTATAGGCATTTGTAGACTCATAGATTGGGATAGGAAGGAGGGGAAAGATTCAAAGATTATCTAGTGCAATCCTCTCATTTTATATGTCAAACAAATGGAACTGGAAGGTGAAATGTCTGTCCAAACTCCCCAGCAAGAAGGTGGAAACTGCCACACTGGGCCAGTTCCTCTTGGTCAGCAGGATGTAAGAGCTGCTGATGTTGGTGTTGACTGTTCCTGACCCTGGGGTCACCATACACTTATTTCTGCCCCCGCCAGGGATGTATAGATACTGGACTCTCTGGTCCAAAGAGCTTTGCTCTTTGCTGCTGCAAAGATATCAATCCCATGGTTTCTTGTGACCCCAAAGACCTTCCCCAGGTCTCCCAATGCCTGAGACTTGAAGCTTGGAAATCTAGTGGCTCTACTGATGGTGGGGGGAGGAGGGCTAGCCCCATCACAGCTGTGAAATTGATGAGCCATCTTTGACCCTCTGGCTGCCTTCTTATGGGTGCCTCTTTTGGTGGAGGAAAGCACTCAGGTAAATAGCCTAGAGCCTTGTCACTCCGAGTGTGCTCCTTGGACCACTGCAGTACCTGCAAGCTTGTTAGAAATGTGGAATCTCAGGCTCCTTCACAGACCTACTAAATGAGAATCTGCATTTTGACGAGATGGCTAGGCAATTTGTATGTCCATTTTAGTTTGAGAAGCCTTGGCTTAGAGTATTAGTGACTTAATGCCACCCACACTCAGGGGCTATTTATATTTCAAAAGGGTAAAGAGAAAGTGTGAGCTGTTTATTTCAAAAAGTATATTTCCAATGGGAGTGAGAAGAAGGAGAGTTAAGACCTTCTCCTCTGACATTGATATTTAGGTCTGTGTGTTTGGGTGTGGGGTTGGGGAGGGTGGCAGGCAGTTTGAGAGCTCAGGCTCTAGAACCTGATTGTTGAGATTCAGTTACTGGCTCAGTCGCTTATGTCCATTATGTGATTTTAGTTGGCTACAAGACTTTGGGAAATTTGTCTCAATTTTCTCATTTGCAAAATGGGGATAATGGTGCCACTATATCATAAGGTTGTTGTTATGATGGAATGATTTAACTCATGCCAAGCTTTCGGGACAGCACCTTAGCATACTGTAAGCCCTCAATCAAAGTCAGCTTTTATTCTGATCTCTTTCTACACATGACACTGGGCAAGAGATGCAGCTGCTTGTACCATGCTACATTCCTATTTCAGGGACCACTACATGCATGACAGGTGAGTCACGATGTTCTGTGTGCCCTTCCATTTCAAGAGTCCGGACTTTGGATCCCTAGGGTGCCAAGACGTTTGGGGAAGAAGGGCCCCACTTGGCTTCCTGCAAGGTGAACTCTGCATGTACATGTGAGCTCCTGAAATTGCCATGTCCTGTGGAGGTTTCCAGAAAACAAAACCAATTTACCTCCAGGGAGCCCTCACCCTGATCTGTTTGAAAATAAACATGCAACAGTTTTATGATGTGAATTATAGTCCAATAGGAAATGAACTTAGAGTGTCCAACTTCTTTAGGATAGACTGTTTCATAGCTGGGGTTGGGGGGTAGTCTAGGCCTATGAGTTCATGCAAAAAAACCGATGTCGTCAGCAGCTCTGATCTGGGGCAGGCAGTGAAGGTGTCTGAGGTGTGCTTTGGTAGAAAGAACTACACTGGGATTGAGGAGCTGTGGGTTTTCTTTCAATTTGCTGGACCTTGCAGGGAGTCACTCTCTTCCCTCCTGCTGCCCTTGGCCCCTCAGCTATGAAAAAAGGGATGGAGTCTAAATATCCACCAGGGATTGCTGGAGTCTCCTGTGCTCTGAAACAATCATCCCAGCAGAGAAACTGTCACAACAGCCGGCACTTGAGACAGCTCAGCAACTTGAGAGGGAGAGGGATCATGGTGACCATCCCCTTTCCTGGGAAGAGTCAAACCTTGAGAAAGCCTTGTGCTGCTGGGGTCTGAGGGAGCGCTCATACCCAGACACAGAAATCTGCAACCTCTTCAGAATTCCTGGCACTTCTCTGTTTCCCTCAATAGGGCCTCCTGTCTCCCAACCCTGCCCCAGCCTCGCCACTTCCCCCTTCTTCGGCAAGTTAACCAAATTCTCTCTTCATGGACAGTTCAATGGAAAGTTAGTCTGAAACGACAGTATATCATATTTCACGAATTTAATAGGGTTTTCATGATTTTACAAAGTGCCTCCACCAGACACTCACAGCTGGAGGCGGCTCAGCAGGAGGCTGAAGCCCTGCATCTGGGTTTTTCAACTCTTGCCAAAATCCATTGAATTTGATCCGGAATGACTATGAATCTTTGGAATGTACAGTCCCTTTTCTCTTGCCTTATCCAAATAAAAGAAGGGGAGGGGGGAGGGTGGTGTGGGGAAATGTCCTATGAGAATTCCATATGGAAACACTAAACGTGCATTATGAAGGATTTCCTATAAACAAAATCACAGTCAGAGATGTTGGACCCTCACCATGTCGAAAACAAAGGGCTCTTGTGTGTGTGTTTGTGTGTGCTTTAAAACATATACATGTATTCATTCGGGGTATCCTGGCAGCCCCCTTCTTCTCTCTAGCTGACTCTCTCCCTTTCTGTCTTCCCCACCCCCCAAACTAGCCCCAAACTCCTAACAAGAACAAACTTTAATCGTTCTGCGCAGTAAATCCCCTACAAATAAATATCCAGGGCAACTTCAAACGCGCTAAATTGGAAGCACATGGGAAGAGCTGCACAGTCCTGGCCGAGGCCGCTGAGTTGTAATTTAATGTTATGATCTGCCATAAATGTGTGCCATAATGAGCCGAGTTTGGGTTTCCCTTCTGTGTATCAGAAAACTGCAGGTTTAAGTTTTTTCACATTCCTTTTTCTCTTTTGCTTTGCTTTTGTTCGCATCAAACTTCACATTTAACACCCCCACAACTCCCACCTGAACGAAAAGGACAACCACAATCTAAACAAACCTTCTTCTTCCTTTAACCTCTCCCCGCAGCTCCTATGCTTCAAACCATGCATGACTGTCCTGTCTTTCCCTCTGCTGTAAAAGAATTATGGTTTAGGGTTTATAGGGTTTAAAAAAAATGTGTTCTATCACCAGAATGGGAGAAATGAGGCTAAACCACCTCTGGGCCCTCTAATGGTTTTATCATAGAATTATAGCTGGAATGGGCTGGCAGGAACTTGGAGAGGTCATGAATTCCATCTCCCTGCCTCCACACTGCTTTATCTGTAGCACTGAGGTCGACGGGTACCCACCTTCTCCTTAGACATCACCCAGAGAGGTGTTCCTCTAACATTCTCTGGCACGTGAACCCCACCTCCAACCTTACAAGATGGAAAGGCTTTCACAAGTCCTATGGAAGTCACATGATTTAAGGCCATTTCTCCTTATTCCATCCTGGGGGATGGCAGACTTTTAGATGTCAGACTTTAGGATGACTTTATTGGAGAGAACACCTCCAGTCAAGTAGGTGGGAGAAAGTCTGGTTTCAAAAGGAAGGAATCCAATGCCAAGTTCCCTGTGTACAGAATTGCTGAATGCCAGGCTTAAAAGGGACTTCAGAGGCCATCCAGTTCAACTGCCCCTGTGAGTTGGGGATCCCTGAACAGTGCCTCTGACTGGCTGACTTCCAGCTTGGACCCAGGTCCTTCCAGGAGCCCACCATCTCCCCAGTCCATTCTCTTTTTTCAGAGAGCCCCAGTGATCAGAAAGCTGTCTCTCCTCCTGAGCCCAGATCTACATTCCATTTCTCACTTTTGGGGGTCCTCATTCTGTTCTCAGGAGCTACATGGAAGAACTGGAATTCTTCTGAATGACAGTCATGATTTATTATCATATATCATTGTAATATTTATGTGCTATCATTATTATGTTCCTATCATATCATTATATCCATATATCATTGTCATATTCATCCCAAATTTCCCCCTTCCATGGATTAAAAAAACCCAGCTTTTCATTCGCCCCCCTCATTTCAATATATGGTCTAGACCACTCAGCGGAATCTTAGTTTTGCTTGTTCTACCTACGAAATGAGGATAATTTTGCCATTAATTCCTACTGTCTAGAATGGCTGCAAAGATTGGAGTGAAGTGCAGTTTTATCCCCTCAGCGTTTTTTCTTCAGCACTGACACCAGCATTGGTTGGTGAGGGTGGGGAGCCTCTGGTGGCCTCTCATCTTCACTATCTGCACCTGCCTTTTCAAGCTGTGTGGGCCCTGGGCCACCCACTTCACTTGTCTGGGGGTTGGTTTCTTCCTCTGGGAAATCAGAGCTGGATTAAACAACTTCCAAGATCCCTTCTAGTTCAATAGACTCACAAAGATGAGTGCTCATGCCAACTGGAGCCAAAGACCTGGAAGCTTCTGTATCTCAGATCCTACTGTCCTCTGCTCATCTATCAACTGGTGCCAGCAGTGCACTAGACCAAGGAAAAGAAGGTGTGGCTCTTGCCTGCTGGGAACCTACCTCCTGACTCATGAGACAAGACATACACAGAGGACAGAATCAGAGGATGCATAACCATGTGCCCCAAAGGGTATCCTGGAAGAAGGTTCTCATTCCTAGCATTGACACACTGGGTGTGTGGCAGTATGTGGCAAGCCAAGCATTATCAGTAACAGTTACGGTACTGAGTTTGTGAGTGCAGAACTAAAAAGATAAAACAGAATGGAGCTGTTTTCCTATAAGGTCATTCCCATCCATGCACGTTCTATTATAGGTTCTTAAAAATGGTAGATAAAGGGGCAAAGTGATAGCTGGCATTTTATCTCCCTCCAAATCCCTGCATGCCCATCCTTCCTTGGGAGCCCCATTCAGCTTGCAGGTGGAAGTAGCTGCAAACCACTGACACACATGACTAGATTGAAGGATGGAAGACAGAATCTGTGAGCTCTAATGGAAGACCAGGGCCTCAAATGGTGCAGTCCACTGGGGCATGGGGGGAGGACAAACCAGTCAGGGCCTGGTTGGAGCCCCCATTGAGCATCACCTGGACTGTTGCAAAGGCTGCCATTCTGCCTCCACTCTTATTCATTTACAGAGTATTCTCCACCCAGCAGCCAGAAGGATAGTTTAAAAACAAGTTAGATCAAGTTGCTTCTCTGCTCTGGATCTTTCAATCCTTTCCCATCAGACTGGGAATACAATCCCCATGTACCAAGGCCTCCACAGTTAATGAGACTTAGCTTCTAGCTATCTCCACTACCTGACTTTCCACCCCTTCTCCTTTCACGCTCTGCTTCTTAGCCACACTACCATTCTCTATGTTCCTTGGACAAGCCAGGGACACTCTTGCCTCAGGGCTTTTGTACTGGTTGGTCCCAGATATGTGACTCATTCCCTTATACTGAGGCTGTCTCAGTGCCTAGAGCAGCACTCCCTGCCATTCTCTCCTCTAGCCTACTTCACTTTTTCATAGTATTTATTACCACCTGATAGTATATTACATATATTTATTGGCATATTTGTTTATTACTTGTCTCTGTCGTAGGTGAACAGGGAACTATGTCTTATCTACCTCCATATTTCCAACATGCTCAATAAATACATGTTGAATGAATAACTGAGTGAATGAATAAAGCCTTCCCTTTCCCAGTGAGAGATGTTGTCAGAGGGAGAGACTTGAACCTGCTTCAAGTGTGAGATAGGGTGTCACTGGTTCCTGCTCAGGATGAGGCAGTCCAGCGACTCACATTCACAAGGAGCCACCCATATATTGGATGGGTCATCACAGCATCTCCTGAAAATGGCTCGAGAGGAGGGAGAAAGGACAGGAAGGGCCTGGGGGCATCTCCAGTGGGGTGGGAGTGGTGTCAGGACTGGAGCAGGCACCAGGAATGGGAGGCTGGGGCTCACCAGATGGAGCAGAGCACCTTGGCTATTTCACTTTTATTCCCTGAGCTCAGTGCTACAGGTGAACTAAGCTGGCTGTACCTTTAAAGGGGAAAAAGGTAATTTGAGTATTCCTGTGAACAGAAGTTTTCTAGAATCTTGGCTATTAATCTTTTTGTTTCAAATATTATAGGAAGTTGTAATTTTACTTAAAAATTTTTTTTTTATTTAAAAAAATTTTTTTAACATTTATTTATTTTTGAGACAGAGAGAGACAGAGCATGAACGGGGGAGGGTCAGAGAGAGAGGGAGACACAGAATCTGAAACAGGCTCCAGGCTCTGAGCAGTCAGCACAGAGCCTGACGCGAGGCTCGAACCCACGGACAGTGAGATCGTGACCTGAGCCGAAGTCGGATGCCCAACCGACTGAGCCACCCAGGCGCCCCAGGAAGTTGTAATTTTAGAATGTCAGAGCTGTAATGGTGTCCATTCATTCATTCATTTAACCAATATTTGTTGATTACCTGCTATGTACTGTTTTAGGCATGGGAAATATATCTGGTTATGAAAACAGACACAAATCCCTTCTCTTTATGGAGCTTATATTCTAGAGAAGGGAGATAAAGATCAAATACATAAATACAATTATGCTAGGAGGTGATAATTACTATGAAGGAAATAAAATAGGGGAGGGGGTTTCAACTTAAACAGGGACATCACCAAAAGGTGTCAGGTTGGGGACATGGGGACCGTAAGAAGGTCAGAGTGGCTGAAGGCTAGAGAAAGGGGAAGAGGGGGAGGGGATGGTGCCAGAGAGGTGGGGTGGGGGCAGTCTGACCCTAGGGGGAGGTAGGAAGCCATGGAGTTTGCTAATACAGGATGGCATGATCTAACTTACGCTGGTTGCTTAGATGGGCCCTTTCATTCTAGTGATAAGGAAAAGGCTTTATGCTTTGCACAGCTTATTTCTGACAGATCCAAGAAAAGAATCCAGATTTTCCAGTTTCCAGTCTTTGCAGCTCTCACTAAGGTCTGCTGCTTTTAACCTCGATATCCCAGCATTTAACAGTTTTCCAGAGCATTTTCATAAACATTGTTTTGTTCGATCAGAAACCTGCTGCCTCTCAATGTCAGATTACAGAAGGATAAAGCAAACTACAGAGATTATGGGATTTTCTGAAAGTCCCACAGAGCTGAGCTGGAACCCATGACTTCTGATGCCCAGGCCACTGCTTTGGGAGTTGCAGACTCTCCTTTCCAAAATGAAGGCCTTGTATTCTCCTCCCTGAGGCTCCTATGTGGCAGCTTACCTCCTCCACTAGTCAACAGGTGCATTTTTAAAAAATTTTTTAATTGTTTATTTTTGAGAGAGAGAGAGAGAGGGAGAGAGAGACAGAGCATGAGTGGGGGAGGGGCAGAAAGAGAGGGTAACATAGAATCTGAAGCAGGTTCCAGGCTCTGAGTACAGAGCCCAACATGGAGCTCGAACCTACAAGCCCTGAAATCATGACCTGAGCCGAAGTCGGATGCTCAACCAACTGAGCCACTCAGGTGCCTCTCAACAGGTGCATTTCTGTCCACTTCCCATTCACATTTAACTTCTGAAAAGTTCAGCCTCATTATCTGTGTACCCACAGTCTCTAGCAATCATGTGATGGGAGGAAAAGTCCTAGGGGTTGTGGGGGGGGGGCAGGCAATTTCTGATGCTAAATTGGCATGTGGAGCAGAGGGAAAAGTACATTTGGGTGTTCACTGGGTGCCTTCAATCTTACACTTTGAAAGCTGGAAAGAAGGTGTAGTAATTAATAAGTGCTCAGGATCCTAATGGAGCAGCCATATGGGTCAGAGGGACATGATGTCCTGCTGAAGTGCAACAGATTCTTCTCTTAATCTAGCCCATGGGACAAGCACTGTTTCTGCCTAAAGTTTTAAAAAGCAACAGCATTTAAAAAATCACTGACAGTATCCTGAAAATGACAGCTGTCCATGTCACTCTGTCTCTGTGTGGCTCTGACTCCGATTCTTGTGCTGTCTGTCCCATACTGGCAGCCACTAGCCACATGCAGCTAGTCCCAGAGGAGATGCCCTACTTGTAAAATACACACTGGAATTTCAAAGATTAAATATGAAACCAACAATATAAAATAGCTCATTTGTAATCTTTTGTAAGGATTCGATGTTAAAGGAAAATTCTGGGTATACTGAGTTAAAGCATTAAGATTAATTTTGGCTGTTTCTTCTTACAATTTTAGTTGGACTACTAGAAAACTTAAAATTACATATGTGGCTTGCTTTCAGTGGTGGGCTAGAACCATATGGCTCATGAGAGCCAATTGTGTACTGACTCTGTGTCTAGTGAGTTCACGTTAGTAGCTTACAATCAGTCATGGAGGGGGTTTTTACACCATGGAAACTGGAAAGTATTGCAAATTATGGCTTTTTTTTTTTGAGAGCTGGTTTATCAACATGCCACTCCTCATATTATATTTCTCAGTTCTATTCTAGATGTTTTGTTTTCCTAAGATTTATTTTCTGGGTGTGCAGGTTGAATATGGGAGTTTGTGTGCTTTCTTATCTCTTTTCCCTAGTGCCTGTATTATTTCATTCATCCACAAACACTGAATAAGTACTATGTATAAAGTACTGGCTTAGACCACAGAGATTTACAATGAATAAATCACATTCCGGCTCTTGGAGCACTCAGGATCTGGTGGGAGGGGCAGCAGTGATAGAAGTTGGAGCAAACCACCATGGCAGTGGTGCAGGTAGGACCCAGTGATTAGGACAGTCTGCAGTGCCTGCACAGGGGTGAGAAGCAAGAAAGGCTTGAGAGAGGAAGGACTATTCGAGTTGGGTCTCTAAGGATAAATAGGAGTTTGTCAGGAGAGATTCTGGGAAAGATCATTCCAGGTGGGATGGAGTTGGCACCTCATGGGGGACAGGAAAGAGGAGCAATGTTAGATGGGACCGGAATATGATTTTGGAACACAAGGGAGGCTTTGTATTACATGCTAACAAGCCTCACACATATTTTCTCTTTTCCTCCGATTCCCCAATATCTCTTTCCAGCAATGGAGAATTGGAATGGAAAGCATTTCATTTTTCAAGCCTCATCTCCCAGGGGCCAGAGATTCCATGAAAGAGACAAGGCACTGGTGGGTGGTGAGGAGATGAGACTGGCACTCCCACCCCCAAGGGCCAGGAGTGAGGTAGATTCAGAGACTCCATGTGTGGAGACTAGAAGTCTTTGTTTAGTCATCTGAAATGTACCTAAGGATGTGGGTGGCTCCAGAATTTCCAGGGATGTATGTATTGGAGATGCAGAGTGAAGACGAAATAAAATCTCTGCTTGTTGGTGCCAGTGGCAGGGTGGGGGTGGCATAGGGAATAGCAAAGGGTATAGAAAGAGCACATGGCCAACAGCTTGCTATGTATGTGACATGGGAAAATCATCTCCTCTCTGGACCTCAGTTCCTCATGTCTAAGATGAGAAAGTCATACTAAACCTTGTGAATTTTAATGTTTATTATATTTGTTGATTACTTTATCTTTTCTCTTAAATTTTAAACATGTGACTAGAGTATTTTCTATTTCTTATAAAATCAAGGCTAAATGAATTTATTTTGTACTGATGTGGCTTTGGTCAGTATCACAAATGGTTAGTAGTACATAATGGAAAATAAAAACCTTCGGGAGCTAAGCCTGGGTGGCTTAGTTGGTTGAGCGTCCAACTTCGACTCTGTCATGATCTCATGGTTTGTGGGTTTGAACCCCACATTGGGCTCTGTGCTGACAGCTCAGATCCTGGAACCTGCTTCAGATTCTGTGTCTCCCCCTCTCTCTGCTCCTCCCTCTCTTGTGCTCTGTCTCTCTCTGTATCTCAAAAAATAAATGTTCAAATAAATGTTCAAAAAAAAAAACCCAAATCATTTTCATCTCTACTTTATACCTCTGTTCTACTATGACTGGCAATACTAAGATCTAAAGTGTGGAATTTCTAACCCTGGAGCAAAGGGATTTGCACATTTTCCTGGCATCTCTGGCCCTATATCATTTCTTTCTAATTAGTCTTAGTCCATTCTGAGATCAGCAATTGTCTTATTGGGTGCCAGAGGTAGAGACTAGGTTGCCTGGCCCATGGTTGCCCATGGTAAGCCCTTCCTTTCATCATCTCCCCATGGCCAGGGGTTCTTCCTGCTTCCCAAATCGGTGGGTCAAGAGCACAAGTTTTCTGAACTGGATGGTATCTTGCATATTGTACTGGACTGTTTACCTTTTCATCTAGAGCTCCCTCTTTGGTTCACTCTGCCCACCTATCAGAAAGTGCTTTTAAATGACATCTTTTGTCTTGCTTTTTTTCCCTGTTATGCCCTAGAGCCATCAGTGGCTTCTTGGGGCAGACAGAGCACATACTTCCCCTGGGTGAGTGAGGCTTCAGCTTTGCTTCTGCAGCTTCACTACTCCCTTGATATCATCCTATGAGCTGTCCCCCAACACCCTTCCTTTTCCTCACCCTGATGAATTTGGTCACCACAGATCCAGAGACACCTCCAGTTTCCTTTCTGCCACCTCAGTTTTTCAAGACTCTGAAAGTTCTCATTTCTTCGTTTCCCTTAGTCTCCAGCCTGCACACCCCTAAGCATCTACAAATGCTTGCTGTGGGTCCTCTTTTGGTCCCTCCTGTCTGTACATTGTCTTCCAAAACAGGCAGTAAGTCTGGGAGTGCAGGGATCCCATAGGTGGAGGAGCAGGGTGAGACTGCTGCCCGCCCAAGAAAGGACTGTGAGACAATGGGCACAATATTTCACCTCTTTGGCAATCTCAAGTGCTTTGTCTATAAGATGGGAATAATATTGCCTGTCCTCCTTCATTCTTGGAGTTGGACATCTACTGGGAGAATCTGAATCATGTGTACATTCACTAAATGATGAACTGCATGGTGGCAGGTTCCTATTACTCACAGCACTGGGATCACACTTCCTCCTCTCAATGCCTGCCATTTAAGGAGTTCTGAAGGTTATTCTGACTCCAACATTGAATCTAGAATTTCAGCTGGGAAATGTGGTATTAACAGAGGGGCAACTGGATTTGTTAACTTTCAAGTCTAAGGCTTCTGAGTTGTAAGGGATGAGGAAGGGGCCCATTAGTCTTTATGATAAGTTGTATAGCCTCTATTATGGAAGCTGTGCTGGTTTTAAAACATGCTCACAAATTCTTTGCTACCCTTCCATCAAAAGGTGGAGTCAAATTCTCCTCCTCTTAATTATGGGATGCCTTAATGACTTGCTTCTTACAAATAGAAAGTGACAAATGATACTGCAAGACTTTTCAGTTAGCTCATAAAAGGCAATGATAATGTCTACCTTGGACATGTGCTTTTGGAGCCCTGAGCTACCATGTGTACTAACCATACTTTTCATTTTCTATATTTTGATGCTTTGACATCTGAAACTTTGCTGACTCTGGAGGGACTGCCCTCCTTAGGATTAGTGAATTCCTAGAGATGGCTAACAACTCACCTGGGAGTGCATCTTTCATTTGTTAACTAACCAATAAAGGGCCCATACCCCTAATTGCCTCCTTTATCAGGCTCTCACATTGTAGGCCACTATCCACCCGCTCTCATCACCCTAGGGCCAGGTACCAGACAACTAGGGGACAGATCCTATGCTCCAGAGCCTACTGAAATTAGTCAAATTAGTGGATCCTAAGGCTGCATACTTTGCCTCATCTGTTCTTTCCCACAGAGATACAATATAGGCTTGTACCTACATTCCACCCCTCTCCCACCCCTAGTGCTTCTCCATGTGGTTCCCCATAGCAAGGCATGCCCCTTCTTCTTAAGATCTGTCAGTATAACAAACTACCTTTTAAATGGCAAGTGTCTCTTGATACACTGGCCTCACCATACTAAATAATAATACAACCTTATGTTTTAAAACACCATGTAAGAAGTCTGGGTACCTTGAAGCCACCACGCTGGAGGGACAATGTGGAGAGATGACATAGAGAGGAAGGAATGCCTGAGGAGCCCCAGCTGTTGTAGCCTTCCCAGCCCAGATGCCGGATATAGAAGGGAGCCTTCAAGAAGACCCCTGCTCCAGCCAACTTCTGACTGCAACCTCATGGAAGATCCCAATCAAGAACTATCAGCCACTCCAGAACTATGAGAGATAATCATATTAAATGACTATTGTTTCATAACACAGTTTGGATGGTTTGTTACAGAAACACAGGTATCTGAAATAGAAGGGGTGATCAAAAAGAGTGGTTCTGCTGATTACATTCATATTCCCTTTGACAGCCAAATTCCTGCTCATGCCTTTTTAGTACCATTTAATTCCTGAAATTTGAAATTCCTCCAGTTCTAGCAAGATGCCACAGACTTCCCCCCGCCCCTCCCCCCACCACCCCACAGTACCAGTAATAGCCCACTTGTATCGCTTTATGCAGTGCCTCAAAGAAAACATCTAAAACAATTTAGAAATAATTCTAGGGGCAATAGGATGAAATTTGGAGCTCAGCATGGTCAATCAGAAAAAAGAAAAAAAAAAGAGAAGGTGGCAGGGCGGGGGGAGAAAACAAGACAAAGTAGGCTTTCAAAGAAAATTGAGGATCTGGAGAGCCTTCAACTATTTTGATTTATATTTAAACATTTCTTGAGATTGAAGTCTTGATTAGCCCAGTCCTCTCAAGTTCTGCCTTAGCCCTGATTTATGGGAAAGCCAGGCCTGAGCAAAATGAAAGCAAAATGAGGTATTCTTTAAAATTACCTTGGAGCACTTGAAGGAGGGCACAAGTGCTAACGTGGAGATTAAAAGGGAAGTGATGAGATGAGTTTCTGAAACCCAAGATCTGTAGATGCCTGGCAGTGTAGGGAGGGGAGCCTATGAAAGATGGGCTACAATCTCTGCATGTGAGACCCCTGCAGGATGCTTTGTTTGGTTTGGCTCGCCATAGACTGAGCTCTCCATCAAAGGGTGGATCTGAGAGCCCAGGCTGGCATTTTGATTCAGTGACTCTTCCATCACCAGCTGGAAGTGAGAAGCTTCTAATATGGAGAGAATGGTAGGGGTATGGAGGGAGGGGACTGGCTCACAGTGGGTTGTGACAGTAGAATCCTAGCTTACCATGGCTCAGGGGCTGAATCACTGTTAGACCAGGAGACGTGAGCCCCTGATCCATCTCTCTACTCTTGACTGTCTTCCAGCCATACTTTCCACATGGGCAGGAAAGCCATGCGAATAAGAAGATGTGCTCACCTGGAGTGTGTCCTCTTCTAGATTTTACCATTAGTTCCTGGGATCTGTAATTCCCTGACTTAATGGCTCCAAGCTCACTTCTAGGGGCTGCATGAACCTCCTCCTTGGTCCATTCTTCTGAGGACAGACTATATCCCAAGACTTGAGGGGTGGCTAGGTGGTAGCTATTTACGGGAGCCTGTGGAGGCACTTGGACACATTGTCTGGGATGTTCACATGCATGAGCATAAGGCCTTTACTATGTGGGTGGAGCCAAGGGTGAAAAAAGAGAAGAGAGGTATATGGCAGAGGCTGGAACCTACACATCCCCAAGCCTGCAGGTTTGGTACAGAAAACTGAGAATTCTGAGAATTTTAAATTGAAACTTGGCTTTCTTGGTTGATATAAAAGTACATCTATCAATAGAGGAGGAGGGAACATATTGTATTTGACAGTTGTTATCTTTATTTATAACTCTTACATATGTAGCCATATGGCACATGTGGGCCTCCATATGTATTCTTGCCCTGGTCCTACAAATATTAGGAGAGGTCTGTGCAAAGGACAGAGGCAGAGTGTGCTGTTGGTCTGCTGTGTCAGCTGCAGGGAACTCAGACTTTCTCCAGCCTTATCCCTGACGGTTGGATGGTATTGTTTTCAACTTTGACTTCTCTCACAAACCCCTTCCCTGCACCCCAGCTCAAGAGTCAACAATGATTGTTCTCATCTACAGGAAGAGTCCTGAAGGCTTACGGAACATTCTGGGCCCAATCTACTGTCCTAACCCTACTTCCCATCACTCTTCTTCCCCTCCATGAACCTTCTATGTGGTAGTATAAACCTATTCCCTACTCCCTACTCCCCTCTGTCTGCCTCTCTCTCTCTCTCTCTCTCTCTCTCTCTCTCACACACACACACACAGTTTTCCTCCTCTCAATTTACTCATGACATTTATTCTGCCTCAAATGGCTTTCCTCGTCTTCTCCACCTATCCAGATTCTACCTATTTTTAAAGATCTAGTTCAATTTGAATTTCTTACACTGTGTTTATTTATTAATTAATTTATTAAATGGACTAATCAGTGAAACTCATTCATGTACCATTGCCTGGATTATAGTCACCTGGAAATTTTTTTCCTACTCTAACTCATCTTGATCTTGATCTTGATTTTTCCTAATTTCTACTTCATATGACATCATTACTACTAAATTTTAACAAAATTTCAACACTGCTTTCTTAAATTTTCTTATAGATTTTATATCTAAATTGGATGACAGATTTCTTGTGAGCAGGAGTGCTCCGTTGAACTATTTTCATATCCCACTCATTGGCAGGCATAGTTTAATAGTATAAAGTTGATATGCAGCAAAGACCCATTGACTGAGTGATAGGCAGATTGATGGAGGGACCAACTGATTTGTTGCCAAACTTCCTTCCTTGCAAAGGAATTTGCAAAGAGCTCGGGTGGTCTGGCTTATATTCTCTCCTTGCCATTTTTTATCATTCTGCTGGATTATTTCTAATGCATTTTGTATCTATCATGCCTGAATTTATTTCAACCCATTTGAACATATTGATATTTTGGCTTGAAGTCTTAATAAGAGTGATTTCTTTACTACAAATTTGAGTTTTTATTTGTAATTTACACCAAATTACTCTTATAGACAAGCATGTGTTGAAATAAATAGGTTAAGTCATTTATTATTTCTTATTATTTCCATATGATTTTGGTTTGCTTTTCTAACATCTCTTCTCTTAGGCCTGAAGTCTCTGTTTCTATCTGTTTTCTTTTAGGAAATAGTTTGTATTAGAACAGTGGTCCTCAAAGATGTGGTACCTGGGCCAGTACCATCAGCACCACCTGGAAACTTGCTAGAAATGCAATTATCAGGACCTGGCCCAGATCTATTATTTGAACAAGACTTCTAGGTGATTCTGCTGCATTAGCTAAAGTTTGAGAATCACTCTATTAGTTGAAAGAACACTGAGCTGGCAGGGTAGACCCTGAATATTGGCTCTGACTCTATTATTAAAAGCTGTATGACCCATTCTGAATGTTAGTTTCCTCATGCCAATTCTTCTGTCTGTCTTGGTGTCTTTGGGGACAAAGATGAACTATTCTCCTTTTAGGTTTTTTTATTTGCTTTTGTTTTCATTTTTTTTACTGGTGACATGGTGAAAATAGTAACAATACCTACTTCACAAAGTTGTTATAAAGATGAAATAGTTTTTTATTTTATGAAAAAATAATAAAATAAAATAATTCACTGCATACACATCCTTACAGGATTTTCTTTCAACTCTCAGAATTCCCAAGGGAGCCCAAGTTCTCATTATTTTACACCGGATCACATAGTAAGAAATCTTGGTTTCTACCATATGTAAGTGTTACAGCCCCTTGGGGAATGAGCACATACATGGTTGTGTGTGTATTTAAAATGTCTGAATAAATGGTACTTATAATGAACAATAAACTCAGAAGAGGAAGCAGCTTCTGAGAGCTATGGTGGTCACACAGAGAAGGCTGCATATCAAAGATACTTGTTGAGTTGAGACATAAAAATAGGCTACAGAGAGATGGGTGGGTGGGGGAAGGACACTTATAATCAGCCCTAGTAGGTAAATGCCAGGATTAAATATGTAGACTAAAATGGGGGTGCAGAGGAGGACAGTGAGTTTACCAACTACCAGCAGTTGGGTGTGTACAGAGAGATATAGTGGAGGAAAATTTGAAGGGGATGTTGAAGCCAGTTGTGGAGGGTCTTGATGGTAAGCAAAGTGATCTGGAAACTCGTATTGAGAAAAATCATCACTAGTCATGATTTAGATTCCTCTAGGGTCAGTGGGCTATTCACCTGGTGATGTGTTGGGGGCATCTGATCACATGCTTTCAGGAAAGAGGACAGAAGTCTGAGGCCTGAACACTTGAAACCTATCTTGGGAACTCCATGGCTGGCTCAATGGAGCCAGTCTAAATGTGTATGTGTTAATTAACTCCTAATATCTTTAAAGACTAGCCCAACCACAGAGTTTAAGATACCCCAGGGGAGAAGAAGCAAGTTCATCATATCAGTGGTTCTCAACCTTGGCTACACAGGATCACTGGAGAGCTTAAAAAGTCCATATCAGGAACTCTGCCCCAGAGATTTTGATTTAATTGGTCTGGGGTGGGGTCTGTGTACTGTTATATTTTAAAAGCTCCCCAGGTGATTCTGAGGTTCAGCTAGTGCTCTGAACCATGGTCCCTGCAGAGTTCAGAAGATATAATTGTAGGACTCAGATAAAATTTGATCAACCCCAATGACTTGTAACATATTCTCAGTAAGGAAGTGTTTCTGTTGTCTCAGACATCGGTTGTCTCTGATTTTTGGTGGCTCTTCAAATAATGTGGCAGATTGCCATGGTCTTGGCAGGCTGGGGAGTCTGGCAGACACAAGTGATCTTGGCTGGAGTGTTAAAAAATATGAACCCAGAAAAGAAAACATAAGGTGAGGTGGAGCAGTGGAAAGGACTCTGGGTAGGACATCTGAAGACTTCTATACAACACCAGTAAGAAGTCAGGAACTGCAGATCAAAAGCGCAATTATAAAAACATTGTCCGATTTCCTAGACTTTATAACCATCACATGTTTATTTTTTATACTTCCTTCCGTAGCTCCACAGAAACTACCAGTAAATCTCTGGAATTGAAAAAGGATGGAAGGCTTGTTGTCAGGGCCTGAAAGGAAAACTGGAGGGCTTTGTGGCACAATGTCTTGGAGGGAAGGAACTCTCAGGCCAGGTCTGGGTAGGGACAGTTTTCAAGAGAAAAGAGAACATGGCTTCTGGGAGGACAGCCAGAAGTCTCTTGTAACTTCACTGTGTTTAAAAGTACAACTAACCCATTACCCAGCACACAGCATTAATTAAATACATATTTGTCTAATTGACATGTGTTCTAGTCCTGGCCTCTACTCCTTCTGGGTTGTGTATCCTAGAATATCTTCTTTATTCATCTAGTGTACTTCTTCCAAGTGGGGTAAATCATAATCTAATTTCCAGTCTTTAGGAAGTTCCCCAAAGGCATGGGCAAATGGACTGATAAATTTGAAGGAGTCTAGGTTTAGAGGTTAAAGTGACATGCTTTTGATGACATCATTTTCCCAAGCCTGAAGTTTTAGCTTAGAAATTTATATATGATGTGCATTCATTCATTCATCGAAATTTTAAATGTTTATTTATTTATTTTAAGAATGAGAGAGAGAGGCATAGAGTGAGGGAGAGAGAGAATCCCAAGCAGGTCCCACACTCAACACAGAGCCTGATGTGGGGCTTGACCCACTACCATGAGATCATGACCTGAGCCAAAATCTAGAGTTGGAAACTTAACCAACTGAGCCACCTGGGCACCTCCATTCATCAAAATTTTACTGAGAGTCTATGATAAGCATGGCATTACCCTAAGAACTTCAGACTCAGCAAGGAATCACTAAAATAAAAAAGACCCTAGTCTCATGTTGTTTCTCTTCTAGTGGAAGGAAACACAATAAATTATAATTTATCTGTTTGTTTAATATAAAAACAAGGAAACATTATTTACATGTTCAAATTCCTTAAAACCCCCTCTACCCTTGCTTCATCTTGGTGTCATATGAGGCTCCAAGAGGAGGTATAAGGTCTGGGCCCCTGGCCATGGTGGTATACTGCCTAAAGCACATGGTCCCACGTGGGAAAGCTGAGAAAGAATATTGTGAGGATCAAGTAAGAGATGGAAGTCACTCAGTCGGGAGACTTCAATATACTGTGTAAACTTAAAGGATGAATACAATTTTTATGATTCCAAGTTACGAATGCACTCTGTGCCAGAATATGGTGGACTCACTCAAGCCTGTGAGCTGTGAATACTCTAAACTGCTGTCTTACTCTCATGTGCCCCTCAGGCCACAGTAGTTGGGTACATGAGGGCATGGGGTGATATCAGAGTTGATGTTGGCCACTCAGTCTGCTTTGGGAGATGTGAGGAAGAACCTGTGCCATGGTGCTTTGATATCTACCATTTTGGTTAAGTGCCAACCACTATAATCCATGAAGAACTTCACTTCAGGGTAAGGGTTGGGTGAGGGATTGGGGAGACTGCAGACTAGGCGTTCAAGAACATGTACAATATCATGGAGTTTTAGAGCCAAAGCGTAGTCCAGAGTGGTTAAGTGGCAAGTTCAGGATCACACAGCTAATAACGGTTATAGCTGGAATGAGAAAAGACAGCTGTTTGTCTGTACTTCTTTTCTGTTAAGAAGTGTTGACTGCACCACCAGTCCATATCACTCTGTCACCAGCTGGTCCCCCTCAAAGGCACACACTTGCTATAGGTTGAAAGATAAATGTTTCCTGTTTATCTGGAACAGATTGATACAACTCCAGCTCTTCATTCCTGACAACACTATACTTTAGCACAGGAAAGAATGATGAGAAGAAATCAATAATGTTGTAGTTTGAAACACCATTGCAGGGCTTTTAGTCAAACTCTCTTGATTAGGGGTGGAGGTGGGTGGGCTACAAACTGCAGCCTGAAGAAGGAATGGTACTGGCTCAAGGTCACATGTCTGGTTAGTTGATAGCTGGGAAAGGAACTCAGGACTCCTGACTTCCATGCCAGGGCTCTGTCTCCCACTGTCATTGAGAACGGATATTGGTGTGGACCAGCACTCTTGGCAGACG
Organism: Prionailurus viverrinus; assembly: GCF_022837055.1. Lineage (NCBI taxonomy): Eukaryota > Metazoa > Chordata > Mammalia > Carnivora > Felidae > Prionailurus > Prionailurus viverrinus. The sequence continues at coordinate 67,266,354 of NC_062572.1, read as the reverse complement.
GATTATTTAATGAGCCAAATTATTTTACCATAATGGCAAGAACATTTCATAGTAAATCAGGTCCATTGTCACTACAGCATCACTAATTACCCACATGTAGTCAGCAAGGGTGAACTTTCCTCTTGAAATCGCTATTTCATAGAATATTGATTTCCCAGATACATTGTGAGATGGCTAACATTGGCCAGGATGAGATATGAAGTCTGGATAAACATACCTTGATGTGCTTTTTATAGCCTCTGATCCCTAAATCTTGAATTTTATTTTGTAAGGAAGAAGCTCATAGTAGATTCTATAGGAATAAGGAAGTATAGAATTGGTATATTAATGAATCATTTAGACTAAAGGGGTTCGTTCAAGGTTAAGAGATGATTTTTATTTCAAGTAGGGAGGCATCTGGGAACATTTATAGGCTGTTGATAAGGAACCAGTGGAGAGGGAGGTACAAACTCAAGAAAGGGCAAGGGTAGATCACTGAGGGAGTAAAGTTCCTGAACTGGTAGGGTGACTGGATTTGGACAAGAGCAAGGCACTATATTTTCTCAGACTGGAGGTTAAGGATAAGCGAAGATGGAAATCACCAGAAGATTGAAGGTGTGTGATGGGAGGCAGTTGGGATGAAGGGAGGGGGTCATGAGGGGTGCAACTGAAGCCTATTGCCCTCTTAGTTAAAGAAATGTTGGAAGAACAACTTAGGCTGGAATAGGTACCCAATGTTCAGGGAGAAGTGAGAGAGTGGGGATTTCATCTCACCCTCATCAACCTAACTTCAATCCTACTCAGACTTCTGCAGGTGCAAGTGATCTCAGGCTATGCCAGCTTACAGTAAATTCCTCTTCTTTAACTCCATCCAGGGTTTACCCCCAAATCCATAACATCCAGAATATGACTATCCATAGTCCTGTATTATGATCATTTTGTCCAAGACCTACACACCTTGTGTCCCTGTATCAGTCAGGGTTAGGTTAGGTTGTGCTACAGTAATAGCCTCCCACATCTCTGAGGATTAAAACAATCTAGGTTTATTTCTTGCGCGTACTAAATGTCTCACTTGGGGTATGAGGGTGGGGGTTGGGCTCTGCACAACACTGTCCTGCAGGGACTCAGGCTGACAATGGAGCTGCTTTCTTGAAGTAGCTGGTCCTCATGCCAAATATAAAATAATGTTTTGTGAGGTCTTGCCTCAGCAATTAGATGTTCTGGCTTGGAAGTAACGTGACGCTTTTGCTCACAGCCGATTGGCCAGAACCGTTCTTCTGCTACCCTGCAGAAGGAGCAGTAAACGTAATCCTATTATGTGCCTTGAATGGGGAAGGGTGGTAGATCTTTAGCCAACAGAACTAACACTACTATACTCCTCCAGTCAGACCACATGCTCTCTGAAAGGAAGGCCAGCCATTCTGGGCCTCCTGCTTCTCTAGCAGAGGTGCCGAATTTGGCAGCCCCAGCACCAGTCACGAGGCAGGGATGTTCTAGCTGCACCCACCCAGCTCACCAATTAGCCCAGTCCTGAGGCCACAGGCTACAAATCTCATGAAGCAGGCCAGGCAGGGAGGGGGGAGGCAAGACCTGCTGGGGGTAGCAGTGGAAGTGAAGGTCACAAGGAGATAAGGAGCAAGTAGTAAGAAACATAAAGGAGTCTGCTCACAATGACAGGGGCACTGATGTTGCCATCTTGGGTGGTTCAGCCCCCACAGTGCTGGGCACGTACAGGAGTGTCTGAAAGAGGGTAGGAGAATAGCCCAACAGCTATGCTGGTTTGATCGCAGTGAGTTGAGTGTAAGAACATTAGGAAGAGTAGGCTGGATCAAGCCCTATGATATTGAGGGGCAGGCTGGAAGAGACCATGGCCACCCTTCTCCATGTCTTCACAGCCTTCTCCTGAACATCCTCAGGTGGATCTGTTATTCATGAAATGATCTGAATTTGCCTGGTGTTTTTTAAAAAAAATCTTTTTTTATTGGTCTCCTCTTGAGGTAACTGACCAATTTGCCTTTGAACCCAACAACTCCCCAGTGAAGTGGTCAGCCAAGGCGGAGGCCCAGAGAGGCAGAAGGCTTACTGCAAGCAGGGAGGCTAACGATTGGGAGTCCCACCTCTCTCACTTTCCTCCTTGTGCCACATGGTCACTAGGCTAAACCCAGACAAAGGTTAGTTTCTTCAGAAATAGAGTGAAAAGAACCTCAGGCTTCTGAATTAATGGATACTCTGACTCCTTCCCAAATTTTAAGGTGTCCTAGACATTGAATAAGATAAAGAAGCTTCCCTCTGTTCAAGGACAACAGCTCAAAAGAAGCAGACAGATCTGGACTGTCCAGCCAGCTTGCTCTCTCTCAGCTGGGGTCCCTTTAAGACTCGAGAACTCGGAGGTAGGGAGGTCAGACACAGGCCAGTGGAAGTTTCCACACTCTATGTGTCTGGGCCAGAGTCTCTGTCTATCTCTGCTGGGGAAGGGTGGGCCCTGTTCCCACAGGCCTGAGATTTATGACTTCAGTCTGGGAGGGGGCGTTGGCCTTTACTTCTCGGCACGAACAATGGTAAACACTTATGAAGAACATTTGGAACTGGTAGCCCTCAGCCTGTGTCAGGCTAACTCTCTAGTCCTCTGTCTTCTTGTGAGTTGTGCGCACCAGCACCTCTCACAAACCTGACCTCTGAGCAAAGCTGGAAGTTTTCTCAGCCTGCACTGCCTTGCAGTTATCTGTTAGTGGAGATAGCATCTCCTGCCCCTAAGATTCTTCCTTTAATACACGGAAGTATTAAGGGGCCAAAGTTGTATGTGGAGCTTAAATGGGAGTCAAAGATCAGTAGCTAACCGGCTGAAGCCTTAATTATCAGTGGAGGGACAGTGACAGGGAAGGAAGTCTGGCCAGATGAGGGAGGCAGTGATGTGTGCGTGTGTGTGCGCACATGTGTTGGGGGTGACAGCATGGAGAGGGCTGACATCAGCTTCCTATTTAGAGGATTTTTAAGTGGTTGCATGTAGAGGGGTTCTGGTCGGGGTTCTGTGCTTATGGAAGAATTATCCCATTTTCTTCTGTTGAAGGCAGTAGACCATAGAGGTTAAGACACAGTCTCTGAAATCAGACTATCTGAGTTGAAATATCCTGGTCCTGCTACTTCTACCTGTGTGACTTGGGCAAACTCCTGCACTTCTTCTAAGCCTCAGTCTTCTTGTCTATAAAATGGGCATGGCTAAGAAACTGACATTGTAGAGTTGAGATTGCTGAGTGCCTAGCACAGGGCCAGAAATCCGCAGTTACTATTACTATTTTTTGATATTCTCCCTGATTTCCTCACCTGCAGCAATGCCGAGACCATTGAGAACTCCTTCTATGGCAGAAATGGCCTGTCCCTACTTGCTTCCTCAAGAAAGCAATGCACAAACCCACGTCTACTCTGCCACTGAAGCAAAAGGCACACCTCCCCCGAGCCCACCATCCCACCTGACACCCAGTGCCTGTGGCTTTAAATAGGGATGAAGCTGGAGTGGAGGAGGCAGGGTAAAAGGACAAGGCAGCTTTCTTCTCTTCTGAGTCAGGGCTGGGTGGGGGATGGGTAGTAACAGAGTGACCCAAGGAGGAGGCAGGTGGCCTTCAGACACAGCGTCCCCCCTGCCACCCCTCGTGCCTGGAAAGCACTCTGCCCATGGATAGGCCTGTCAGGGTACACTGATACAGTGCCCCAGAGGAGGCCGAGGCTGTGTGGGGTGCATGTGGTGACGAGTGGCCTGGGAGTGGCTCAGTATTCTGCTACTGACTGACTGCAGAACCCGGGACAAGCTGCCTCACCTTTCTGGGCCTCAGTGTCCTCGTCACATGTCAGACTGATGTCCGCCGTTATGCCAGGCCATCTCTCCTGCATCCTTCACACAGATCCCTTAATTCCCTCTCTTTGCACACTCACACAGGCACATGTGCACACACACACTCATGCACACCCATACAGAGGCACACATACGTGCAAAGAGTGCACCATAGGTGCGGGTGCACATGTGTACACACACATGTGAACATAAGTGTGCTCCTCCTCAGCCGTCTGACTCACACCCAGTTCAAGTTCCACCTCCTGCCTCCCTGGTCTTCCCATTCCACCCTGATCTCCTGCTCTTCTGAACTTTCATGGTGGCCCGCACGAAGTCTCCCTTCAATTTCCTTGTCAACTTTGGGGTGTGTGTAGTTCTGCACTATTTTTTCCTCCACATGCACAGTAAGCCCCTGACAGTCCAGGTTCTAGGTCCTCCCCCCCAACAACTTCCATGGTACACAGAAGTGAATTTTCTGTGCCACTAATGATGTGTAAGTTTCATGGCCTTCCTCAACACCGTGCTTACATGGTCACATGTTTGCACACAGTTGGTGAATGCAAGATATTTTAGCTATGATCTGTTAACACCTGCATTTCTCTCACCTCTGATTTACCCCCTGTCACGCTTCTCTGTTTGGTGGCATCAGAATGCCAGTTTGGAAACTAACTAAGGAGCAGCTGAGTTGGGGGTGTTGGGTTTGCATTGAGCGGGATGTATTTAATGTGGTACTTAGTCCCTTCTATAGAAGCAATTCACTGTTGCTAGCTGTCACCGTGGAGCAAAGGCTTCCAGGGACAGGCTGCTGCCCACTGTGCAGAGGTATTCTGTGTCATGCCACAAAGAGCCACCGGAAGTTGTGTGGAGACCTGAGTGAATGTGTCCTACAGTGTCCAGCCCTGGAGGTACATGGAGAATGGAAGAAAAACAAGGACTAACATGTACAGACCCCAGAATCTAGCTGGTGGGGGATTCCTCCAATCATCAGGCAGGTGAAATTGTAAGCAGAAGATTCTATTCTCATCACTGCCTAGTCAAAATGAAAGTTCTCTCTTGTCAGGAATATACTCTATCATGCAAAGTAATACAATTACAAATGCACTATTCATTTTGTTTCTTTTTTGATGGGAATTACCGACACAGAATTTATCAGAACCCCCATGTTTAAATGTCTTGCTGATTTGACAGGAAATACTGACACTGACAGAGATAACAGAAAACTCATTATACGCCACCACAATGAGGACATCGATGACAATCTGGTTATAAGTTTCATAAATTCAAAGAGTATTTTAGATTTGTCACTATAAATGAGAAGTTGAAATGCCCTGAAATCTCATAGCTCATATATGAAAGATACTTGACAGAGGTTTTCCCAAAGTTGATAACAATCCTGAAAATTCACATGGCATTACCAGTGACAAATTGAGAGACTCAAAGAAACCTTTCCAAACCGTGAATAATAAAATACAAAAATTGGATCAACTTGTTAGAGGAGAGACTGAATTATCTTTGTATTCTCTCTACAAAAATGATATTGAAAAATGATAGTCATTTAAAGAGATGATCAAAGAGTTTGCAGCCAAAAAAAAAAAAAGTAGGAAGAAGGGTATTATGGATGCGTATCAGACACTTATTCTAGATTATGTGGTGCCTGTGGAATTTGTCAGTGTTTTACGGTTTGTAATTTGTTGTGATTTCTTTTGTTTTTGTAAATACAACTTCACTTTCAAACATAATTTTGTACTTGGAATTTTGAATTTTTTCCCTGCAACAGGGTCCCCTAAATTGTGAAAGTTTCTGCCCACCCCCGCACCAAGGTGGGTCTGCTCTGTGTAGTCCTAGGTCCCTACCAAGAGCTGCCTTGGCCTGTGGCTGCCAGCAGAGGTTCTGGATGTGGGGACAGGTGTGGGTGGCACTGACAACAGTGGCCACATTAGCCGCTGGGTGACATCATACATCCTTAGAGACCACCTGACTCTTACTCTAAAAGGGGCAAAAGTTCTGTCACACCGCCTATGAGGGGCAACAAACCTTTCTACCAACAGTCTCGTCGGGGCCTGGCTGGGCCCCGCCAGCTCTTCCCCCTCCTTGCGTTTCCTTTTAATAAAATTTAATGTTTTCATTTTCAAAGACCTAGAAAATCCAAACACTTTTTAAAAGCCCCGAGGAACTATAAAAATTAATAGCACAGGGATAATTTCTTTTTCAGTGGCGACTCAATTAAACCTGCCAAAGTCAGACAGTGTGATTTAAACGCACCGCTTGCAGAGAGACCCGAGCAAAGCAGGCAAACATGGAATGAACAATAATATTTACCAATTACCCTCTTGGATGTTTCCCACCCGGCCCCTTCCCCCCGGGGAGAATTTTTTCCTTCCCTCCCTCCTCTCTAGGGGCCAGAGGTCAGCATCCCTAATTGTTTTCTCCTTGAATGGTCACATTGCTATCAACAAGTGACTGAACTTCTTCTCTGTTCAGGGTAATGGAAAAATACCACCCGGGCTGGCTGCCCAGGGCAACAGGCCACGTGGACATTATCCGGACTGTGGGGCTGAGCTCAGCTTTGAAAATGGAAGAATGGCTCCCCTCTGGCTCATCTCAGCCAGGCGCTCCAGCCAGACTAGACATCTCACATTCCACACTTAGTCCTGCCTCAGGGCACTTGCTCCTGCTGTTCACCCTGCCAGGAATGCCCTCTCTCCTGTTCACTGACTCTTACCACAGAACACTTAAATATTATATTTTGTTTGAGGCCCCTATCAAGATCAAGTTCTTTTAAGAAAGCTTTCCTGATAAAATCCATATCCATGTAGATTTCCTATGTAATCTCATTGCCTTCAACTTCTCTTCACTGAGTTGATTGCACATTATCTCTTAACTCATAAGGGCTGTCTGGGCACTGTCCTAGCCCAGAACTTTTAACCTGCAGGCTGGTAACTGGCTTCTCCCTACTTCCAGACTGTAAGCTCCTCTAAGGCAGGAACTCCTCTGGATGTATCATTTGCATTATTCATTGCCTTTAGTTGGGTGTTCTGCCTGTGATGGAGGCTTAAAACTTGCATGTAGACTGGAATGGAGAGTCTCAATATTTTCTCTCTAACAGGAGAAGGAGTTTTGTGCCTCAGGAAATGGTACAAGGATTTCAATGCAGCATTGTTTGCATAAAAAAATTAAAAAATAAATAAATTACAAGAGATAAAAAAGACCTGAGCTAAGTGTCCGACAGTGGGGAATGGATAAAGAGAATATGGGATATAGTAACATGCTCTGGAGCAGTTAAAATTAAAGGAAATGGAGTTGAATTATCAATATGTATAGATTCCCAAAACAGAAACATTGACTGCAAAAGGCAAACTGCAGAATAATATGTTTGTTAAGATATAATTTATGATGATTCAATGCCACATAAACCAATACTATGTAGCATTTTATGGGTCCATATGAACATATCCATGTGTGAACACATGGATGAGAAAGAAATACACACAATTCTTGCCAGGGGTTGCCTCTGGAGAGGGGGGGAAAGGAATGGGGAATGGGACCCAAGATTCTTCATCTTGGATATCTTTTTCTTCTCATTATAAAACTCTGAAGCAAACAAGAGAATGTTAACATTTGCTAATTCTGCTTGATGAGTACATGGGTGTCTGTGGGGGACAGAGTGGCAGAACGCCCACCTCATGGGCTCCCCCTCCTCTAGTTCACCCTGGACCCCCTTTCCTGGCCTCCTCTGTGGCAGCCATGTGACTTCAGTCTGGCTGGGGAAGCGGGCAGGTGGGTGGGAATGATAAGACAGTGGCTCCAGGTCTGGCTGCTGAATACCTGGCCTGGGTCAGCAGCCCTAGAAGCAAGCAAACCAGCCATTCATTCTGCTGTCACCCTCCCCAGGGAGCTTCCCCGGATTAAGCCGGACTGCAGGGAACAGGAAGAGCCAAGTCCAGGGGACTTTTGCTGCCTGCAGGATGCAGGTGAAGCATCCAGTTGCCAGCCTGTGCCCCGCAACAGGCACTTTGCCCTTTGATTCATGTTAGCCAGCCTCCTCACTGTCCCCAGACCACACTTTGCTCATTTCTGATCTGCTCGCCACTAGGGATATACCCCTACATTGCTTTTTCAGCACATACTCAACCATCAAACCTTTCTGCCTGGCTCAGGCTACTGTCCTGGTGACGCCACATCCCCTCATCCCAACCTATTCCCAGAACTCTATCTGTACTGCTTGTTTTGGCTTTAACCACACACTGTCCTTGCTGTTGCTTATATCTTCGTGACAGGGACAATGCCTTATCTTTGCATTGTCTGTCAGGGAAGGACCTAAGTTGACTTTTTCTGTGCTGCGCGGGGTGGGGTGGTGGTGGTGGGGGGGGGGGGGGGGGGAGAATAACAAAGTCTAGTCTGGTGCCCTCTGCAAGTCTGATGGGTTTAGAACACATTGTTTGGAGTTTCCAGAATTGAGGTAAAAGAGATCCTTACTGGAGAGGGGTGAGGGGGGCATGTGCCCCAGTGAGAGCACAGCAGGGAAGCCCCCTTATGAGGAGCTGTTGGGGAAGAGGGTTCTGAACCCCCAGCTTAGATTCATTCTCATTGCAGAGAATATCAAGTTTAACTCCAGCCGGGTTTCTTAACATTGCTTGTTTCACTTCTGGTTCCTCTGTAGGGACTCCAGATAAGATCCCATAGAATGCAATAGTGTCTATTTCAGAGGCAGCGGGGAAGGTGGGGAAGACATCAGGAAGCAGCATCCTATTCCTGAGGTTTATCTGTAGAAAGGAGGTGGCCGTGTGGGAGCCTAGGATGGAGAGAAGATCCTGGGGGCAGGGATGGGGTCCTCATCTGGGGCGTAGCAATGGCCAGTTACAGAGGCTCCCTGAGACTCAGGTTCCTTATTTTTAGAAAAGAGATAATACAACTTTGCTGGGCTGCTGAGGTCGAAGTGAATAAAATCCATGAAAGGGTTTATCAACCTGTGAGTGCCATGCAAATAGTTGGGATCTATGTGTCTTTAACAGATGTGGATAACAAAATAGATGCCAGATAGAGAGAGGCCTGTCAGAATGAAAAGGCTACTGAATGCGTGAATGAAGGGATGAGGGAATGAGCTAGGGAGGGGGCATATGCTCACAAGGTGGTCCAGAGGACCAGGGCATGGTCACGTGGGCAGAGGCAGTATCTAGACAGACACTGAGTAGGGACTTGGGACTACACCCAGGAAGCATGACCTTAATGTGGTTGATCCCTTGTCTCCTACTAAAGACTGGAGGGCTTGGTCAAGCATCCTCTTCCCCAGGGGAGAGCAAATACCTGGTGCCTGCAGCTAATGGAGGGTTCCCAGGGCTCTAGCACCAACCAGAGCCCCAAACTGCGTCCACTCCAAGGAGGACATGGGAAACAAAGCTGTTCCTCAGATGTTAGTAATCTGGACAAATGGCATGCAGAGCACCATTACTGCATGTTTAGAAAAGGAACAGACAATCACAAATGTAATTAGGGGAGACCCTGATGCAAACTCAGGATGGAAATACTTTGGAGGAGGGTGTAAGGACCACACATGTTTTATACTACAGAGTTTTGTCTCTCTGAGACGCTTACCTTCCTACTTCCCTGAGAAATATAATCTGAGCATTGTCTTTGGACACTGGAGCTTTCCACAAACGGGCCAGCTGGTCCTTCTGGTGTGTTCTCCCACTTTGGCTGCCTTGCACAAACTCCTTCCAGTCCATGGGTCCCATCACCAGGGCACTTCTCAAAGCTCACCTTCTTCCCAGTGGATTCAGACCTTCCCCTCAAACTATGTCTTTTTGTTTTCACACTCTCCCATTTGTATCCTCCACATGCTCGGCTGCCCCTACCCTCCACTGGACACACCATTCTCTGCCTAGCATTCCACCTGTTTGTACCTCACCTTTTCTTTCACACTGTGAGCTCTCTGAAGTTTAGTTTACAATTTCTGTGCCCTTTAATCCCCCTAGCACAGTGCTGGGCATATAGGGAACCCCCAAATATTTGATGACTTGTTGGGAAGATAGCATTCTTCATGACCCAGTAACACCTTGTCCCTTGTATCTGTGGCTAAATGGACAGTTACGGGCAGTCACAACTTTTCATGCTTGCCAAGGTGCAAGCATCAGCAGGCGACACCTGGCTTCAGCTCCCACCTCCAAATACTCCCCTTCCCACCCCGTGTGTGACGCTGGACTCATTACTAGACCCTACATAACATGCAGCACCTGTGTAATCCTGCCTTGGTGATGCTGCATTTGCTGTTTTTCTCTCAACACTACACTTCAATGCCTAACCACTCCCCTTGTGCTCCTGAGAAACAAACTCACAGCCCAGGGTGATCTCCCAGAGGATGGGACATCCTCCTCAGTGTCCCTCCCTTTTCATTCCCACCTTCTTTGCATTGTGTGGTCCCCTCGGGGTGGGGTGGGAGAAACCAGATTCGCAGATTACTGCCACCTGTGCAGGGTCAGATGCGTGACGAGGCTGTTCAGAGAGGGTGAGCTCAGTTCCAGACTGGGGGTGGGTGGGTGGGTCCTCAAGGATATAGGAGGTGGCGCTGGAACTGAGCAGTGAGGATGGGCAGGATCTGGACTGGCCGAGGAGAAAGCTGCAGGAACAACAGGGCAAAGAGTGCCTGGGAAAAGTAAATCCAGACAGTGGCTGGGAAAGAGGAATTATAGGACATGGGGCAGAAGTTAGATGATGGCCCAGGACGGGGAATTATCCAAAACGACACAGTATTCGTACCTGAAGTCTTTCTGAGCGTCTATGAGTGCCCACCTTGTGCTGGACTAGAGACAACCAGATTGGCTCGTGCCTGTGCCACTCTCGGAAATACCCAAATCCTCAGGCATGGGGTGAATTCACTCTTTTCTAGCCAAATGGGAGTTGGGGGGAGGGCATCCTTCTTGGTCCACACTCATGTGGGACTTAAGGATGGTCTCTCTTAAGTGCCTTATCTGCTTTGGGAGTGTGACAGTCACTAGGCAAGATCAGTCAAGTGGGCAAGGCTGCGTGTGCTTCAGAGAGAGAAGGCTCACCGAGAGAACAGGCAAAATAAAAGAGGAAGCCACATGAGGGGGATGCTTACACACAGACCCCAGGCCTAAATGTGGGGACTCTGACATGTCTTATGAAGGCAAGAACTTCTCCTGGCCATAATTCAAGTGCAGAAAAGTGGGACCCTGAGAGAGGCACTGTTGAGGACATTTTTGAGGCAACAGAGGAGTGTGTCAAATCCAGCTGCTCCAGGCTATTTCCAAATGCCTTTTCCTTAGGAAGCTCAGGAATGCAGAGCCTCGGCACTCAAGCCCACTGGGTGAGGGGGCTGAAAATGAAATGCAAACTCAGACACGTCACGGGGGCTCAGTAGCCTGGCCTGAGCATGCAACCCCTTTAAGAAAGACACTGGCAGGGAGAACACCCAGACCAGCATGGCAGGGACTAGAGGAAAGCTCCTCTAGGAACTCTGAGAGGAGGATGAGGTGCATGGGGAACGATGACAGAGGGCACAGAACAGCAGTTGTCACTGGGTTGAGGCCTTCAGCTCTGTGGACAGTGCTCCCATGAGAGCAAGACTAAGACTTGGAGGATACTGGCGTCCTAACACCCTAGGGCTATTGTGCAAGCACGGGAACTGCCTGCACCGGGGTCGCCTGGTCTTTCTGAGCACCTCTCATGTGCGGGGCCTGATGCTGTGTCCCAGCACAGTAGAAAGCTGGCCATACTCAGGCTCACAGAGACCACATTTTGGCCTTTTTGGAACATGTAGGGGAATGCTTTGTTTGGTAAGAGTATTCTGAAGATATGCATAAACGTTTCATAATGAATAGAGCAGTGTGCTCTCAGGAGTGGGAAAGTGACATACACGTCCCCCTCTGTGGGTGATCCATGTGAGGAAACGACTCTTTACAGAAACGACGGCCGGCCGGCATCATTTTTGGCATGCACACTCAACTCATCCTGAATCGGGCTACACACAGATTGCAAAGAAGGTCGTATGTAAATATAAATACATTGTATCACATAAATAGAAATTTAGAATTCCAAGCAGCAGCATAGAAATCACAGCAACATATCTCATTTAACACTCATGATCATCCCATGTGGTGGGTGCTATTATCTTCATTTTACAAAAGAGGAAACCAAGACATGGAAACATGAAGCAAATTGGCCAACGTCACTTAGTTGATAGGTGGCTGAGGCAGGACTTGAACCCAGAGCTAAGGTCTTAGTTTCTATGTTCTATGGGAGGGATGTAAACACAGGAAGAAGGGTGCCTTGCCAGAGACACCGATGGGGAGTTGCTGCCTCAGGGCTGGGGTGGATAAGGTTCCTTCCACCTCTACAGGTCTATGGTCTGGCCTCTACGGTTTTCAGGCAAACACAAACATATGCCCAGTTGGGCACAGCCTCCACAACCCTAAGTAATTCAAAGAATGTGATACTGGGGAGGCAGAGAAACAGCCACAAAGGCAAGGCTAGGTGAAGTCTGTTTGTACATTCCTGAGTCCCTGTTCTCTTTGCAATTGTTCTTGCTGCCCCTTTAAGGGTACCTGGCCCCTGGGGACTGAGCAGCTGATCTGTCTTAACGAAGGAATATTAAACAGCCCAATGGAGAAGATGGGGTGGGAGGCCTCAAGTCCATCTACTCCAATCCATGGACCCATGATAAAATAAATCCTCTTCATCTCAGGGAGATCCAGAGATGCTCTCATTTTTGGTGGGCTGGAAAGTGCCTATCTTGCATACTAAAGTTAGTTTATGAATCCTCACCAGCCGGGAAGGTTCTGTGGAGCATTTCTTTCTATAGACTGTATTAGGAAAGTCTCTTGTCTTAGAACCAGACTCTTTGGTTTTCCAAATACAACACTGTATTATACTACTGAATATTCTTTCTTTTTTTTTAAAATTTTTTTAATGTTTATTTATTTTGGGGACAGAGAGAGACAGAGCATGAATGGGGGAGGGGCAGAGAGAGAGGCAGACACAGAATCGGAAGCAGGCTCCAGGCTCCGAGCCATCAGCCCAGAGCCTGACGCGGGGCTCGAACTCATGGACTGCGAGATCGTGACCTGAGCTGAAGTCGGACGCTTAACCGACTGAGCCACCCAGGCGCCCCCTGAATATTCTTTCTTAAACTATGAATGCCTTCTCCCTCCCCATGGAGTGTGGTATATGCCTTTGGAAAGACATGCCATCCTCTCTGCTGTCCTTACAATTGAGAATCACCAGTCTTGTGTAACGGTTGTAGCTGAGAAGCCAGAGATATGAGTTAATTTGGCCATAGTCACAAAATGGCTTATTCAGCTCATTCATTTCAGTTCTACTGAACAAAGATTTATTGAGCAACTACTATGTGCCTTGGATCTTAAAGATAACAGGTGCACATGCATTTTCAAATCTGTCTTGGAGGGGGCCCTTTGACCAAAGGACTGGATATTTTCACTGGTAGAATTTAGGTACCAGTAGGGTACATTCTCTTAGTTGGGAATCTTTGGATACCACTAAAATCTCACACTGTGGACAAATCTGCTCAATCAGTGCAAAAAGGGCCAGTCCTGCATGGGTACCCAGCTTTGAAGATGGCAAAAATGAGAAAGATTAGACCTCTCCCTAAAGTAATAGCATCTCCCTGCTGCCCCTCTCTTGTCAACACCCTCTTCTCCTTGGATTTGGCCTTATACCCTGCCTGCTGTGTTCTTACTAAATTGGGCAGAAGGGCGCCTCCCCCTTTATTTCTTCCCATCCCCCCCAACCCGGTTTCTTCCCAGCACAAGGTTCCATTCTTCATTAATGCTGTTTTAAAGCCAGCATGGAGCTGTTTTCCAGATGTGGCCATGCGCAGACAGTAATTATGCTCTGTGATCCCTTCCAGCTGCTCCCATCGCTTGCCAACAACCCCCTCCCCACCCCCACCTTGCAGCCCCAGGAGTCCATGTTTGGGGGCTGCAAATTAGGGCAAACGTTGTAAAATGATCGTGTGCTACACACGGCCTTCTCCGCAAGAATTATGGACTTTATAACTGAGCTAATTGGCATTAGGTCTTGCCTGAAAGGTCAACAGAGTGGCAAAGAAACAGGATCTTTGTAAATTGATCGGCTGGTTCCCCCTGCGTGTCCCCCCAACTCTCTCTCCCATTTTGAAATACGGCCTACCTGCCTTGCAGAATTGCTGACTCTTGTAAATTACCGCTTTGACTGTGTGGGACTGTGACACATTGTTTCACGTCACCTCACGTGGAAGGTGGTGGGGATGTTGAAGGGGAGCATAATTAAACGCTGTGAATTCTTCTACCATGCCACAAGCTTCAGCCTTCACACACCTCGGTGAAGCAAGCAGTGCATCGTAATGCTCCTGACCTTCAAATCAAGCGTGATTTATCCAAAGGTAGCATACAGGCTCACGATTATTTATTTATTTATTTATTTATTTATTTATTGCTCCAAATACACGAGTTCCTTTGGGATGATCTTGTCTTTCTTAAATGGGAACATTTGTATAATTTTTTTTTTCACTCCACACATTCTTATTGAGCACATAGTAGTGGCAGGGTTCAAGACTGACCTTAGGAGGGAACAAAAGTTGTGTTTCTGGGAAACTGAGATGTTACATTTTTATCTATACTTTGTGCTGATCTTTCTGCGCAGGATGAATTGAAGCCTTATGGTTTCAAAACGTCTGTCCTCCCCATCTGGTGCTCACTGTTGGGGTTAAGCATTGGAAGTCCTTGTTCAAACATGTATGGTATCTGGGAGAAATAATGCATCAAATTTGTGGTTCTTACTCCCTTCCTTCTTCTTTTTCTTCATCAGGGACCCTTGAGAATCTAATGAAAGCTGACCTCATATTGCACACACACATGTTTTGCCTACAACGTAGGGCTGTTCTTGGATCTTCCAAATCCCTGCTATGGATCAACTCCAGGTTATGAATCCCTGCTTAGTTATCATCCTTGCCCACTGACAGTCTAGCTCACATGGACTTATTAGACCCCTTCTAGCAGGGAGACCTCAGGGAACAGGTCTTAGGCTGGCCAAGGTAATGAGAAAAATGAGAGAAGCAAAATTTCAGTGGCATGCTTTTGGGCCACAATGCTAGGGGAGGTCTGAAAATCATCTACTCATTAAACTTGCAGTCTGCAGACCTAATAAACAATGCAACATGCACATATCCACATGCAACTCTTTTCCAAATGTATGTAAATGCTGTCGAGATGTGAACATTAAGTGTTGGCCTAATCAACAGATACAAAAATGGTAACTGTTGTGCTGGGAGGTTATTTAATGCAAAAAAAGGGATCTGAGCTGGGAAGTTTAGGAGGCCTTGGTCTACTCTATCAGTGATCCAGGTCACCATCCCTTCTTACCTTGATTGCTAATACAGCCCGAGTATGTTTCTCCCTCACATCCTACCCCTAACACTGTGGCCAGGGTGGTTTTCCCAGATGCCAGGTCTCCTAAGCCTAAACCCTCCCATGGCTGCCATCCCACTCTGGGTCCTAGCCAAACCCTTGTCATGGCCTCCTGCTCTGCCCTCATCTGCTATTACTCTCCCCTTTGCTCATATCACCGCAGCCCCTGATGCTCCTCAAACAAGCTGGTCAAGCTACCAACTCACATCTTTTGCCCTTGCTGTTTCTCTCTGCCCACAATACACCTGTCTCAGGTGTTCTGATGGTTGGTCTCCTCCCCTTTCCAGGTCACTGCTCATGTTTCACACTTGCTCCTCACCTCATCTAACACAGCCACCACCTGCCCCACTACTCCCAATCCTTCTTCCTTGCTTTATTTTCTCCCACAGCCTCCAACACCACCTGACTTCATATTTACTTTTGTCTGTGTCTTCCCACCAGAATATCAGCTCCTTGAGAACAGAACCTTTGTTTGGGGCGTCTCCTGCTGAATCCAATGGCAATAGATATTTTCCTGTCGGTGAGCTCCAGGCCGCCGGACCCCATCTGCTGCAGCTCTGTGCTTTGAGCATTGCAGTGCAGCTTCTCCTTAAGAGGTTTTCACAAGTTCAGAGCAGTCCTGGGTATTGGGGAGTTGAAATTATTTTTACCCATGTGCAGCTGAAATAGCCATCTGCCATCACACCGCCCAATTCCCCACTGTGTTTAAAATCCATCTGGAGTTCTTTTTTTTTTTTTTTTAATTATCCATATTAAAAAAAAAAATCAGTGTCTTGGTGCAAAAGAAGGTGCCTTGTTTTCATATCTTTTCTGCCTGTGGAAGAACCTGTCCTAAAACAGAGGGATAGATTTAGGGCTACTCATTGCTTGTTTCAAGCTATATGGATTAATTATTGTTTCTAGGTGCATGGTTGTTCCTTGTTCTAGGGATGTTTATCTTCCTGTACCTAAATATAATTCAAAGCCCAGCTCATGTTATCTCCTCCACAAAGCCTTCATGATTACTCTAGCCTTCCCTTCTCTGACATCATCATGGTAGAAATGGGTAGCTCCTTAGAACAGTGTCCTTACTTTTCTTCTGTTTTCCTCAGCTGTGTTGGCCTTGTACTTGTCAGCTCTGTGACAACTGAGACTATACTTCACGTTGATCTTGCAACTGCCACAGAGCCCAGTCCAGAAGGGCCCTTATAAAGTCTTGGAAAGCCTTCTAAATCCTTCTTTTCCTTCAAGGCTCCTCAGATCCTTTTTGAACAGCTCAGGTTTTCACCATGTTTGGACTCGTAGAGTGTCATCTAAATAATCTGAATTCAATACAGTACCTACGTTCCTCCTGCTTTGCCAAAGCACTCTGTGAGCTCTGGATTGTGGGGAAGGTATCTCACATCCCATTGCCTACATAATGACCAGACCAAAGCGATGCTCAGTGAATAATTTTGATTTAAATTACGATGGCGATGATGATGGAAACACTCAATCATTGTTCCTACCTTCAAAGGGCTCACAGTCTATTAGAGGAGAGAGATAGATGGCAGGGCCGGGGAGGGATATGTGGGCACCTCCATGTGATTTAAAAGGAGAAAGCAATGAACTCATCATGAAATTTAAAAATGCCTAACATTTGAACTTGAAGTTTCAGGAAGAGGATGCACAAAGGCACAGAAGTAGGAAGAGTCTGGTGGATTCTGGGAGCAGCTGTGGTTCTGAGTGGCTGGGGTATAGGAGGCATAGGTGGTGCTGAGAGGTCAGCCTTGGAAGGTAGGAGGGTTGGGCAGGGGGCCCCATCCTGCTCTGTTAGACACGCCCATCCCCGCTCTCCCTGGTCATTTATTCCAATCTCAATGCGTGCATTTATCTAAACTCTTTGGTAATGAGGTTTATGGGTTTGTCCTCCTCTAGGTGAAGTGGGACCTCCTTTGATTCACCTTAAATTGTGGGTTGGGGCTCTGGGGGGTTGATGTCCTTCAAGTTCCTCCTATTCCTTTCAGTCCAAGTGACATGTCCTTTATAAAAAACAAGACACATACAGACAAGTATTTGGAAACTAGGTGTCTGGAGATAGACCCATCTATTATTATCTTCACGACTTTGGACAATTTCTTTAACTCCTCTGAGCCTCAGTCTTTTCACTTGAAAAACAGAAAATAACACCAGGCCCACCTACTTCATTGCTCAACTATAACATAACAATCGGTGTAAAAGAGCCTCCAAACACGTACCACTCTGCACAAATGCAAGGGCTTATTACCCTGACGGAAGGAGACAGCCGCTCCTTCCTCCCGAGAAGACTCCCTTGCCAGGCGGTACAAACGTCAGTGGGGGTCCCTTGGTCTCCCATGGCAACTCGCCTCATCAACCCACTGGCGTTTTTGCCTCCACAGAAGGCAGCACTTGCTCATTAGGCAGAACAAATTACCCACGTTCCATTGGGGTATAGATGGAAAGCTGCGAGGTAGAATAGATTTCTTCCCCTCTGCTTCCCTCCCTCTCCCTTTTCATGTTCACAAGTGTCTCCGGAACAAGCTGTCTCCTGTCTGGGGAAGGCAGAGCCCAGGCCGCGCAGAGGTGGTGTGAGAGATTTGAGAATGCAGCTGCTCCAGCCCTCTTCCCCAGTGCGTCCCACAGCTTGGCTGGCTCTGGCCCTGCCATGCTTGCAGCACATCTGAACATCAGCCGTCTGCATAAAATGTTAGCCCCAAACACTGCAGACCTTCATCTGGGGCACCGAAGGTTACTGGCTCCACATACCCTCTGGGGGCAGGGCATCAAGGGACAGGAAGGAAGCCAAGTTCCTATTTCTTTACCTGCTCCCATCTAGTGAATGGTGAAGGAGCCCCTTGTGGCCACATTTCCAGCCCCTGGTCCATTTTGCTTCCATTCAAGCAGCAGCACATATCCCAAATCCTGAATGGGAAGCAGGGGAAATAAGCAGTACAGGAAGACAGATGGGAGAGAGGCAGGATGGTGGGACTGATGAAGAGCACCCACTTCACTCTCTGGGGTTCCTTCTTTTAGGCCCTTGGGACCTCTACAATGCCCACTTCACATGTCCCAGCACCCTCTGCCCCAGGCTCCAACAGAGGTGGAGGTGACTTCAGGCCAAGAAAAGTAAAAGCATTGTCCAATGCTTTCAGAGATTCAATTTGATTTGGTTTGCTTCAATGGGATTCGGTTCAATTCAACTCCGTTCCCACATATTCAGCACTATTTGTGTGTCAGGAAGTTTTCTCAGTCTTGGGGATTCTCAAATGAAGCCGAGTCAATCCAGAAATAATTTCAAAAGTCTTAAAAGTTAGGCTAATCTGACTCAGCAATTCTTTTTCTAGGAGCTTAAACTAAGAAGATAATCTTGAATGTATGGGAATATTAGCTATGAAGACGTTCCTCTTTGTTTAAAAAGCAATACAAATTTCTCAGGGATAGGAGACAAGCATTAGATGTATTTAATACAGGCCTTACAAGCTCTAATGACATAGGCAGGTTGAAACCAGTCAGGCAGGAGGAAAACCAGTTAGTGCAATATCTTTAGATGCACAAAGAATGTGCCAAAGGTTCCCAAACTTTGTCTCAGTAGTATTTTTATAGCACCCATAAACCAAAATAGGTGACACATGGTTAAGTTTATTAAGGATGTAGGGCCAAATAAGCTGATAAGTATTTATTTCCTAACAGCTTAGTAACTGTTTGAAAAAATATTTCACATAAGTTGAAAGAAAAAAATATTTATAATTCAGTCTTAAATAATCATAATCATTTACCAATGGAATATGTGCACCTGTTGGCCATTGTACAATTAGTCAAACCTTGGAATCAGATTGGACAGATCCACCCTAATTTCCTGTTCTACAATGATTTTTGTATGGTACTTTCTTTTTAATACATCAACCAATGAAAACCCAGAGTTGCAAAGATAGGATGATATCATATATATGTAGCATGATATAATCTCTGAACTCCCTCAGGCTGGTAATTTGTATAGTATCTGACAGTAGTAAGTACAATGGTGCGTCCTTTGATAATTAAAGATATCTTGTACTACCCTTATGGGTTCCCTGTGGCACCCTGGAGTTCCTTGGGACAAAGTTTGGGAACTGCAGAAATATGTTCAATTCCATTTTGTTGGAACAAACTGCCTTCTTTATTTTCCCTTTTGGTTTAGCTTTTGATAGACATAAGAATACAAGAAATATTTTACTTTTCTATTGACTGTAGAAAAGAAAATCAGTCCAAGACTCTTATAAATAGCAACTGACCCTTAACTTTAGTTTCAAGGAGGCCATTGGTCATGGTGGGGACTGAGGCAAAGAGTGAACACAAGTTCCATCTAAAGAAATAAGCTTCTACTCAGCTTCCCCCATGTAGTTTGATGAGAATGTGATTATTACCATTTTTTTTAGAGAGAAACAGAAATTATGGACTTTTATGTAAAGTCTCCCAATATCCAGATACTGGCAACTAATTCTAACATATTCTTTTTATAACTATTGGGTAGCTCAATACTATCCTACACAGAAAAGACATACCTTTAGGTGGTGGTATTTCACTTGTGAGTCATTGGGTTTGTGACACATAATAAGTTATTATGTCACCATTAAAAATGACATTATTGATAAACATATAATCACACTAACACATGTTCATGGCAAGTAGAAAAAGGTAACAAAGATCATACCATTTTTATAAGGGCTACTTATGGATAGTAAGATGACTAAAAGGATATATAACCAATTGGATAAACTTGTTTTTGCTGGGAAGAGAATCATTGCTGTTCTGTATTTTCTAAGTTATTTTTACAATAATCATAAATTGCATCCACAATTTGTTTTGTTTGTGTTCGTTTTAAAAAAGAAGCTTAGAGCAATTACCATGAATAAGACACTATTAGGCACAAACACAAATACAAATCAAAGTTGTATGAGTCATACAGAAGCTTATTAATGAATGGGAGAGACATCACATTTACTAGTGATATATTAATTGATGAAACAAGTGGGAGAGTTACATGATTATATCTAAGTTGTTGAAGGGGTTCAAGATAGGGAAGCAACTGGAGGGTGGCATGCAACTGGAGGGGGCATGGCCATGGAAGGCAGCTATATGTGGGGTCCCGGAAACCATCCCCAGGTCAGTGGTTCGGGACTCAGCTTAGGGTTGCATTCACAGCTAAGATTTACCGAAGTGGAAGGACACGAAGCATAAGCAGCAAAGGGAAAAGGCACATGGGGTGAAGTCCAGAGGGAACCAGGCATAGTCTTCCAAGAGTTTTCTCTCAGTGGAATCACATAGGACAAGCTTAACTCTTGCGCTGAATTGTGACAACACATGGGAAGTACTGTCTATCAGGGAAGCTTATCAGACATGAAGTGCTCAGGGTTTTACTGGGGCTGGTCACACAGACACCGCCTACCTAGCATGTACCAAAATTTTAGACTCCCAGAGGAAAGCGGGTTTCAGCATAAAGCACATAGTTTGTAGAGTGTAGGCACAGTGAGCCATGCTTGCCTATTAGGGAATAGTCAGAACTTTCCTAAAATCCAAGTTCCCAATACCAGCCAAAGACAACCTTGCCTGCAGCACACTTTTCTAAGGATAGCAATCTCAGGCCTTCTGTTTTATCTCTCCTCTGCACAGAAGCCTTCACAGGGGAGATGAGATTTGAGCAGGGCCATGATTTAGGGAGATGGAGAGAAGAAGGGAAAGTGTTCCAGGTGTGGCCAATACTCAAAACTAAACCTCTTTTCAGAGATCAGAGAATCCTAAAATTGGAAGGGGTCATAAAAATCATCTAGTCTAGTACTTCCAGAGGGCAAGCATATGCCATCAGCAGTATGCCAGTCCATTTTAGACTATCCATGGATGAATGTTGAATTGTTTTAATTTGTATATATTAATGTTCATATATTCATCTTGATGCACAGTTACAGGCATACCTCATTTTATTGTGCTTTGCTTTGTTGTGCTTCTCAGATATTCTCAGTGTTTTTTATGAACTGGAGGCTTGTGGCAGCCCTGTGTTAAGCATGTCTATTGGTGCCAACTTTCCAATGGCATTTTCTCGCTTTGTGTCTCTATGTCACATTTTGGTAATTCTCACAGTATTTCACATTATTATTATATTATTCATTTTTATACTTGTTATGCTGTAATCACATGGACACATGTTCATGATCTATTAAGTAAAAACAGGTAACAAAGATCATGATACCATTTTTATAAAAGCTATGTATAGATATTTATGACATTTGTTAGGGGGATCTATGATCAGTGATTGCAACTCTCTGAAAGTTGAGATGATGGTTAGCATTTTTTGGCAATAAAGTATTTTTCAATTAAAGTATGTACATTTTTATACATAATGCTAAGTATAGTGTAAACATAGCTTTCATATCCACTGGGAAACCAAAACATTTATTTGAATTACTGTATTGTGATGTTTGCTTTATTGCAGTGGTCAGTAATGAAACCCACAATATCTCTGAGGTATGCCTATACATATATAATGTAAAGTTAATAATAATATTTTATAATATATCACAGACATTATGTATATATGTGTATATTTCTACATATCTATCTGTTATCTGTATAAAAACCTGATACTGTAGGTACTATCTAGGATTAGGCTAATTTTTTTTAATGAATATAACTTATTGTCAAATTGGCTTACATACAACACCCAGTGCTCATCCCAACAAGTGCCCTCCTCAATGCCCATCACCCATTTTCCCTCTCCCCCACCCCCTACCCATCCTTGGTTTGTTCTCTGTATTAAATAGTCTCTTGTGGTTTGCCTCCCACCCTCTCTGTTTGTATCTATTTTTCCCCCTTCCCTTTCCCCATGGTCTTCTATTCAGTTTCTCAAGATCCACATGTGAGTAAAAAGGTTAATTTTTTTTAAAAAATGTGTTAATTAAGACAAATATTAAATAATATTAAGTAATTAATAAATATAGAATAATTAAATCTTAAATAAATCTCAAATAATATCAAATATTAAATAAACAACAGCCTCAGGGGGCTGAGGCCACATCCAACCCCTGAGGACAGTACAGTGAGCAAATGGCTGATGCTGATCAGCCCAGCCTCCCTCCCACCACGGAAACCTCACTATCACGTTTTTACTTTGGTTATGTAGTGTCATATGCTACCTGTGTAAAGGAAGAGCTTTTTGCTAAACTTCTAGGGTACCTTCCAGATCTACTAGACAACACTTCCCTGATTCTATGAGACCTCGTAATGTAAGTCAGTGGGAAAATGGAATTCAACTTTTACTTATTATTTTAAGAATTCTTTTTTTTTTTCTTGTATAACTCAAGATACTTCTTTATGGATACTATCATTGTTTATCCACTGCAGGAAGTTCATTGAAAAACGAAAACACACAAATCACCCAGAAGCTTCCTGTTGTACATTACTTTCTGCATCTTAAATCCAACTTCCTCATCTCTCTGTTCTTTCACCAAATTCCACTCTAATACCTTTTACGCATGAGACACTGACTGGCATTGCCGACTTGGCCTGATTCTGTTTCCCTTGCCCATCCTTCAGGAAAGGCAGTCCTTGGTGACAATATTTTGGCTCTGACTATCCACTCTGGGTTCCAGCGGGACTTCTAAAACCACTCACTGCAGTTCTCAGCCATGCCCTCTGAGATTTCTGAGCCCACAGAGACTAGGAAGTTATTATTAAGCAGAGAAATATACCTTTGTGATAGTCCTGGAGGCTATTTCAGGCAAGTGAGCTGAAAACCTAAGTGAGGCTTTTTGATTGTTGATGCCTGGGGGACCCAGAAGCAAGAGCCCCTCTTCTCTTTCATCTAACAAGCCCCTAGGATAGATGCACCTTATAATGTCTGTCAAAGAACTTAGCTTGCTGTCAGGAAGAGGTCTCTGCCTTTCAACATTATTAATTCACTTAACAAAAGAAGTACCTGTTTTGTGTAAGACCCTGTTCTGAGCATTGGGGACACGCAGTGAGTGTGGTGCCCTTGATTTCTGTCCATATGGAGATTACATTTCAAGAAGCCTTAACCACAGGCAAAGCAGACAGCCTGATGACTTTACACAGTCCCATCCGCCTCTGTGCCCACTCCCAATTCTCTCCCTTTCTTTCAGATGTGAAAATCTAGATCTTATTTTATAGGTAAGGTTTGGATGTCTAATGGCCACTAGACAGTGTTAGATCAAGCGCTTAAGTCAGGCACTCTCTTAGGTCTGGAATTACACCTCTATCCACTTACATATGAACCAACATTTAAGGCTCAAATAAAGTTAAACCTCTTCTGTGAACTATTCTGTATTAGAAACTCTGAGAAAACCTGTCTTTACTCAGTTCTCCCATGGGCACAGGTCTGCTCCATTCCTTTACCTGAGCAGTCAAGCTGGTGCCTGTGAGCCTGTCTCTTACAGATAGGTGACTGGACTACGGTGGGCACCTGATCCTGGGTCAGCCTATCTATCTCTAGGCTGGCCAGGTGCCTCTGAGCAGGTCTTCGTTTGAGAGATTTGCTTAAAGGAGCAGTGTGACTTCAGTGGGCCAGTCTGGCCTCTGAATTGGGCTTACAGGGCTGTTGACAGAGGAAGCAGATAAGAGGAAGGGACACACACACACACACACATACAGCTGCATCATGGGAGAGGCGGAACTCTGGCAAGAAGACGGTAGACTCCTGCTGTCAAGGGGCACTGCCAGAATGGCCTTAGATCTCAGTGGTCTTTGATTCCCATTTATATTATTGTCCTGTGAAGAGGCCCCACTGTGCTTGAGGTATTCTGAGCTCCTGTTCCTTCTAAATCAAAGGGCTGAGGTGAGATGTTTCTTCTCCTCCAGCCCCATCCCCTCCCTCTTGTCATCTTCCCTCACATGCTTTCTCTCTTGCCTCTCTGGACCAGAGCCTTACAGAATTCCTGATACTTAGCTTCTTAATCCCAATAACTTGTGAAGTTTTTGCAAAGTGCTCAGTCCTATGCCAGGTGCCAAAAGGGATAAGAAAGGAAGTAAGATGTCCAGCCCCAGCCCGCAGGGAGCCTCTATTCCGGCAAGACAGGGAAGGCCTGTGAGCACCACCAAGCTTGGTAACTCGCCAAGCCAGGGTCTGACTATCCCTGAATGCAGTGTATTTGGGTGCCTGTGAAGTCAGAGGAGGCCTCTGGGCACTGGGGGAGGTGAGAAAATGTGGCTGGAAGGAAAGGATTGGGGAGATCATCCCAGTTACAGAGACCAACATGAGCAAATGTCTGAGGAAGGGAATGAAGCTGGTTGAGGGGGCCAGGAGGAAGGTCCAAATGGGGAGAGGAGAAGGGGGCTGGAGATGGCTTCACTCTGCAGTCCTTACCCTGCCATTAAATCTGGGGGGGTAAAATGGTGAGCTGGCCAACCTGCCCTCTCAATCACCTCATCAGGCATGAATTACCCGGGATTAAAAAAAAAGAAGAAGAAGAAGGAAAGGCCTCATTATGTGGTTGGAAATCCTCATACCAGAGATAAAATTTTATGAGTTGCCTATTGCTCAGCACCCCATATTTTTGACATTCCCTGTTTCACATACAGTATTTTAAATACATGAGACACAGACATTACTGTTTTTTTTATTTTTTTTTTTTACCCTTTCATTTTTTTTTCTTTCTGTCATGGCTTAGTGGGTAGCTCTGAAGTTTTTAATACTGAAGGGCCCATTTCATGTTATTTATTACCCTGCTTGCGTGAAAGCTGAGGCCTATAAATCGTCAACACAGGCCGTCTAATTCCAGCAACGGCAGGGCTTCGTCACATGTAATTAAAAGATCCCAAAGCCATTGGAATGTAATGGATTTGGAAATGACACCATAGGGGCGCGGGGAGCAGGCCCAGGAAGAGGCAGCCGTATTTCAAAGGCTCTCCTGCGTGGTCTGGGATCGATGGGGCTGCCTGGCTGGCCTCCAGCAAGGCTGGCTGCAGTAGGGATAGAGGAACGGTCTGGATTTGATCTCACCCTCAACTCGGAGATCTTTCCAGCTCCCACCTGCATGGAGGCGCACCTGGCTCTTGGCTTCACAAACTCCTTCAGCCTGGCCTGCCAAGGTGCCACCTCTGGTGGCAGAGAGCATCCTAGCAGGAGTGTTTCTAGAAGTCAGGAGGTAACCCCGCTTCACAGACAGAGAGCCAGCCTAGGATGGGTGGCAAGGGCTTGGTTCCACCTTCCCCACAAGTACAACTGTCCTCTCATTCTTGGTCCCCATCTGTCTCCCTGAAGCTGTTTCCAGCTGTTCTAGACAAGGTCACCCGTGTACAGCTCCAAGTTTGGCAGTGAAGTTTCCTTGACTGTCCACATCCACCTAGAGTCCCCTACCTCTTCCTGTGAGCCCCTGGGGCACCTTGTCTGCCCAGCTGTGAGACACTATGGGGCTGGAAGCGGGTGTTCATTTGCCTGGCTGCCTCATCATCCCTGACAGCTCCTCAGCAACAAGGGCTGCATTTAAGTTGTCTTAAAGTTGTTAGCCCAGTGGCTTTTACACAAACCTGCTGCGTGGTAGGTGGTCACAGGGATGGGGCAGGAAGGAAGACAGGGAGGAGAAGAAAGGACAAAAAGAAAGAAAGGAAAAAGGGAGAAAGCAGAGAGGGATCTTTGGTGATCTCTCCGTCTCCTGGTTTTAAATAATAAGCTAACCAGACTCCAAGATGCCCCCAATGACCTCCACCTCCTGCTAGCACATCCTTGTGTCCCTCCCCACCCAATGCACCGGGTTAGTGTTTGTGACTAATGGCATGTGGCAGAAGTGTGGTATGTCACTTAGGAGATCAGGTTATACAAAAGACTGCAGCTTCTTCTTTTCCCCTCTCCTTCTCTCTTGAATTTCTTATTCTGGGGAAGCAAGCTGCCATGTTGTACGAGCAGCTGTATGGGTAGGCCCGTGTGTCTGGAAACTGAAGCTTCTGGCCGGCAACCTGACTGCAATCCCACTAAGCTGCTCCCAGGTTCCTGACCTCAGAAGTCACGTGACTAAATGAAGATTCTTTAGGCTTCTCAGTTCTGGAATAATGCATTGCACAGTGATAGATAACTACATACAAACACCATCCGTATGTTGATGACACCAAATTTTTGTTTCCTACTCAGACCTCTCTGCTCAACTGCAGAATTGTATACCCAACTGCCTCCTTTACCTCTCTGCCCTACATTCCAAACTGAACTCCTGATCATTCTCTTAACCTGCTTCCTCCTCAGTTTTCTCATGAGAGTTGGTGTCAACTCCTACCTGGAGGCTAGCTACAGCCTCCTCTCTGCTACCTGCCTCCTCCCTTGGCCACTGCAGTCTGTTTTCTACCCCACAGTTGGAAATCCCAATCAAACATAAGTCAGACTATGATACTCTGAACCAAAATTTGCCACTCAACCGCCTGAATTCCCAGGCCTCATTACTCTGCTCTTCTCACCATCACCTTTTTATACAACACTTAGAACCTTCAAGAATATTATACAATTAGTTTATGATGCTTACTGCTTATTGCCTATCTCTGCTGGTTTGTAAGCTCCACGAGAAGAGGGGTTTTTGTTGATGTTTTCTATTTTGTTTATTGTGGCATCTCCTAGAACAGAAGACCCAGAACTATGAGCCTGGGACATAGTGGTAGGCAATAAATATTTGTTGAAGGATGGAAGGCAGGGAGGAATAGATGGTAGGGGGTCAGGATGGTGAAGGAGGGAGGAAGGACAACTCTATGAGAATGCTTCATTTTAATCTGAATTGTTCCTCTCCTTGTAAGATGTTTGAAGGTGGGAGAGGCTATCCTACCCCAACATCTGGTGGCAGGCTTGCTGAGACCAGGAGTCAGGGAATGTATATGAATGATCTGCTTGGGCCACCCAGGAATCCCTCAGTTTTGCTGTTCTCCCCATCCAGAAAACCTGGATATTTTCACTTCTCTGGTGTTTTGCTGCTTTTCACATCCACCTCTATGCTTTTCTGGCTTTGTCATGGGTTGACTGGTGTCCCCCTAAAAGATACGTTGAAGTCTCAGCCTCTCAGTACCTTAGAATGTGACCTTATTTGGAAATAAGATTGTGGCAAATATAATTAACTAAGATATGGTTACATTGGAAAAGTATGACCTTAATCCAATATGATTAATTGTCTTCTTAAGAAGAAGAGACACACGGGGAAAATCACATGTGAAGACAGAGGCAGAGATTGAAGTGATGTATCTACATGTCTAGGAGTGCCAAGGATTGCTGGCCATCACCAGAATCTAGGAGAGAGGCATGGAATGGATTCTCTCTCAGAGTCCTGGAAGGAACCCACTGTGCCAACACCTTGATTTCAGATGCTCAGTTTCCAAAACTGTTAGAGAATAACTTTCCGTTCTTTTAAGCTACCTAGTTTGTAGTCCTTTGTTATAGCAGCGCTATGACACTTACACATATCTCCATGCCTTCTCCAAGACTATCCCAGTCCTGCCTTCTCTCAGCATTAACAGACTATTAGAACACACCAGTTTTGGCGACCCCTGGGTGGCTCAGTTGGTTAAGCGTCCGACTTCAGTTTGAGCTGAGTTTGAGCACCGTGTTGGGCTCTGTGCTGACAGGTCAGAGCTTGGATACTGGAGCCTGCTTCGGATTCTGGGTCTTCCTCTCTCTCTGCCCCTCTCCTGCTCATGCTCTGTCTCTCTTTCTCAAGAATAAATAAACACAAGGAAAAAAAAAGAACACAGCACCTTTGATTTGCCACAGAGTGTTTTTTCTCTCACGTACAATAGAATGAATCTCATATCCTCCAAGAAAAGAAGCCCTCTTGGACAGCTTGAGAAGAAGGAGGCCAAAACTCTTAGCATTCTAGTATTTAAAGGTTAAACTCTAGAATATATGGTTTCTTTCACATTTAATGTGCATTCTACTGGCTTGAGAAAATGTAGATAGTCCATCTTATCTATTTTCTTGACTTGCTCATTCATTACCATTTTGTCACTCTGATTAAATGTCATCAAATGATAAGAAACAGATGTGTCTCCTTCATTGCCCATAGTTATAAGTCCAACTGTGGTAAAGAAAAGGCACTCATGCTGACTGATAAGGACTGTTTGGTGAGTAAGGGTCTGGTTGTCTGGTTTACCTATTCCCTTTCTATTTTACAAATGAGGAAACTGAGGCCCAGGCAGGAAAAGTGACCCCGAGAGATGAAGAACCACCAAATGTTTCCATTTTATCTCCATATAGGATCTCTAACACTGGGGCTTTTGCTCAAAGTCAAACAGTTACAAATATAAGCCCTTGTATAGTCATTGCTAACCATAGACCAAGAGCTATATTCAAATCCTAGCCCCATCATTCTTTGCTTGTACAATCTGGTGCAAGTTATTTAACCTCCCCAAGCCTCAGGGTCCTCATCTGAAAAATGAGGGTGGAAATACCAACCTTGCAGGGTGGAAGGGGGATGCAATGAGAATGTCATCGAGGAACTGAGCCTGTGTACTGTGGGAATGCAACAAACGTTCATTTCTTAACTTTTATTCCCATCACATAAACTCCAAACTAGAAAAAGGTAGAAACAAATTACATTTTCAACAAAATCTTGGTCTATTTGTCACATTCAGCTTAAGTTGGAAAAGTTGTCAGAAATAATGGAAGTGTGTAAAATAATCTATCCCAGCCTTGTCACTAATAGCAAGTGTTATATAGTGCTAGCAAGATCCTTCATCAGCAAACAAAGGCCCAGTGATGTTCACTAAACTTGACTGAGTATAAAAAGGAAATGGGAACCCGACATTTTGGAAAGATTTCCAAACACCAGAGCAGAAACAGGAGGAGCTTTCTGGTTGCCCCATGGTAAAGGATCAGATATCATTGCACATGGGAAAGTGGGCAAGAATTACAGACATGGAACAGACCTTGGGTCTCATTAACTAGCTAATTCACTTAACCAGAATGCCTCATTTTCTGAGAATTTCAGTGAACTGAGATTTTACAATATAGTAATATTTGGAGGATATATTTTTTCTTCCCATCAATGGCTGCAAAGATGTCCTGTGTGGTGCACTGAACAGCCTATAGGGCTGATAATAGTAGTGCCAGGATTTAAGAACCAGCTCTACCATTAATCGACTATAGACCAGCCAGTGCACTCGTCTAATCTCAGGGTCATCCTTCAGCTGATGCAAGGTAGGACTAACGCTCTCTGAGGTTCCTAAATTTATAATTTTATATACTGCCGCTCCATGTTCAACCCTTTGTCCAGGTTACACATCCTCCATGAAGGCCCAATTTGTCCCCTGCTTGACCTTGAATAGATAACTGTAAAATGTAAAAGTTGGACCAGATAATCTCCAAAGTTCCTTTGACACTTCACATGTTATTGTTTACGGCAGTATGATATCCAAGGAACTTTAGAGTTTATGTGATCCAATCTCACATTTTACAGATACTTGTAAGTATCTGGAAGAAAGTGAACTTCTTTACTATTATTAATTAATTAGTTAATTAATTAAAGGATTAAGTTTACAAGGCCTTCATCTCAAGTGTTTATGGTGAAAGAAAATGAAAAACTTCATAAAGCTGCCTCAGAAGGTGTTATAGACTGAATGTCTGTGTCTCTCCCAAAATTCCTATGTTGAAATTCTAACCCCCAGTATGATGGTGTTAGGAGGTGTGGTCTTTGGGAGGTAAATAGATCATAAGGGTGGAGCCTTCATGAATGGGATGAGTACTACAAGAAGAGACACAAGAGAGATGGTCTTTCTGCCACAAACTTTCTATAAACCAGGAAGAGGCCTTTCATCAAGAACCCAAACATGCTGGCACCCTAATGTTGGACTTCTGGCCTCCAGAATTTTAAGAAATAAATGTTTGTTGGTTAACCACCCTCCAGGCCCCCAGTCTACAGTATTCTGTTACGGCAGCCTGAACTGGCTAAGGCACATGTATGATGGGGAAAACGCTGGTCTTGAGTTTGAGTTCTTACCAGCTGCTAACCAGCTTTGCTATCCTGAGTAAGTCAACACACCTTTCTGTACTTTTTTTTTTTCTATCTATAAATTTGGATGCTTGAACTAGTTAGTCTTTGGGCCTCTTCCAGCTCTCTCTTTCTGAGACTTGCCATAGCACTGTAGAATTATCTCTCCAACTTCAGCAACATCTCATAAGGGAATAATATACAGTGAGGAGTAGAGTGGAATTTGTAGAAGGAATACATGCAAAGTGAACTCGTAAGGTCTCTTCCAGCTCAAAAGTTGCAGCTTTAGTTCCTCAGACTTAAAGTACCTCCCTGACAGAGTCGCAATTTCACCACACCTGGATGTGAAGCCCCAAAGCCCAAGACAGCTTGAGATCCTAAACAAAGGTGTTTATTCTTTTTCCACCTTCTTCCCAATTTGAGTTCTTGAGCCTGGCATGTTTGGCTTTATAAAACTGCTGAGACAGATTCAGTCATTAGAAAAAGTGGGGCTCAAATGCAAACCCCTGGGTGAGATTAGTTAACCACTTCAGCTTGCCAGTTGGCATCATTTGATCTCTCCTGAAAGCAGTCTTTGACCTTGGCCTCTGGACTCTAAACAAAAGGAAGGTGATTTCTAATAAGACTTCCCCCACCAGAAGTGATGCTATAGTAAACACATTAATTAACATAGACTTTGAAATTGATCACATAAAATGAGTGGAGCCACCACTTTTCAAAGGACACATATAAATCTGAAATGGCTCCAGGTTCATAGAAACTTCTGTGTAGCAGAATACCTGAAGCTCCTTTGGCTGCAGTTGCCCTGAATGCTTTATCTTACCAAGAATAATACCCCAATGCTACTTCAGTACCACATTTATTCAGAGGCCAAGCTAGTAGCAGCTTGGACCTTGGACCCTATGGGCAAGGACAAGACCCTTCTGGACAACTGAAATAGCTTCCCACAGAATATTTTGCAGTATGTGAAGTCCATGTACCTTCTCTCTCCTTAGGCTATCATGCAGCACTTTATTGACTCTTATTCAATACACGGCTTCAACACAGTCATAGATGGTTGTCAAAGCTTACAGAAGACTAGATATGGAGAATCAGAACTGAAAGTGGGTTATGAGAGGCACTGGCATTAGGAAGAAATAAGATTGACAGTATAGGATCAAAAGAAAAAACTTTTTAGACTTAACATGAAAACATAGCAATACAAGGACATTTTTATATTAGGGCAGGTAGCCTCATATAATTCAGTAACCCATGAGACTTTTGCACTGTTTAATGTTTATTTATTTCTGAGACAGAGAGAGACAGAGCATGAGTGGGAGAGGGGCAGAGAGAGAGGGAGACACAGAATCTGAAGCAGGCTCCAGGCTCTGAGCTGTCAGCACAGAGCCCAACGCGGGGCTTGAACTCACGGACCATGAGATCGAAGTCAGTCGCTCAACAGACTGAGCCACCCAGGCGCCCCTGCACTGTTTAATAATGGGTTATGGAGAAGAAGCTACATTCAATTTCAGCGTTTCCTTTATATAATAGTAGGGAGGAAATAATCTTGTCAGGGAAATTGCCAACAAAAATTGTCCTCCCCACCCCCATCACGGTTATTATTGATGAGATTCATCTGAGCTCAGGTACTCTGATTTGTACCTCTGTGTCCCCAGTACCTAGCACACTGCCTAGTACACAGCAGGTGCTCAACACTTGATGAATGAAAAGAAGGCATGTTTTGAAGGGTTGTATTTTTTAATTTCTGGAAAATTCACTTATGTACGATATCATGCTTTCCAATGATTCACTGAATAAAAATCTTTGTGGAAAACCTACAAACTAGGGAGGCAGGGCCTTCCTTCTTAGGGAATGGTGCTGGATCAATGACAGCCCCTTGCAACAGTAAGTGTGAACCATCCTGATGCCTGGTTCTGAAGATTGGGCATACTTTGGGACCCTGGAGTTTTGTGCCTATTTGGAGAAATTAGAGGCCGTAGGGGAGTCCATTCCAGACACTCGTTTATTTTAAACCCTTAGACACAAGATAGTCCTCCACCAAAGAGCTTCAGGGAGGGAATCCCACATACGATTGGCATGCTGAAGAACACACATGAGGTGTTATTTCACTCCACCTTCCTGTACCTTGGGCTCTTTTGTTAAATCAAAGCTACTTTTCTCTTGCTGGCTGATTAACTACAACTCAACCTTAAGTCTTGGGCCTCAATATGACAAGGCTAAAGATTTCAGAGAGAGAGGTTAATAAGCTAGGGATTGACATATGGGTCAAACTATTGAAATCAATCTATTACTGGTGACTTATATGCCCAGCAAACTATGTCAAGATCTTTACTAGAAAGGGACAAAGAAATAGGAGACCTAGACCTTTTCTTATAGAAAACCATGTAAGGGCTAAGATACAACCAGCTTGGGTTGTAGGAGGTACAACTTCTGCCTCTTGGATTTACCCCAACCCCCAGGGTTCCTCACATAGGATTATATACTTAACACCTATGTGGGTATATGGCCAAATAACCAATGGTTAGTGGATCATAGTGAGATAGTTTTTTTTTTAATTTTTTAATTTTTTAACATTTACATCCAAATTAGTTAGCATATAGTGCAACAATGATTTCAGGAGTAGATTCCTTAGTGCCCCTTACCCATTTAGCCCATCCCCCCTCCCACAACCCCTCCAGCAACCCTCAGTTTGTTCTCCATATTTTTGAGTCTCTTCTGTTTTGTCCCCTTCCCTGTTTTTATATTATTTTTGTTTCCCTTCCCTTATGTTCATCTGTTTTGTCTCTTAAAGTCCTCATATGAGTGAAGTCATATGATTTTTGTCTTTCTCTGACTGACTAATTTCACTTAGCATAATACCCTCTAGTTCTATCCATGTAGTTGCAAATGGCAAGATTTCATTCTTTTTGATTGCCGAGTAATACTCCATTATATGTGTGTATACACACACACAACACACACACACACACCACATCGTCTTTGTCCATTCATCGATAGATGGACATTTGGGCTCTTTCCATACTTTGGTGATTGTTGATAGTGCTGCTATAAACATGGGGGCGCATGTGTCCCTTTGAAACAGCACACCTGTATCCCTTGGATAAATGCCTCGTAGTGCAATTGCTGGGTCATAGGGTAGTTCTATTTTTAGTTTTTTGAGGAACCTCCATACTGTTTTCCAGAGTGGCTGCACCAGCTTGCATTTCCAGAGATAGTTGTTTTTTAAAGAAATCTTTTACTGCACCAGGCTAAACAGCTGTTTTGGTTATGTTCATCTTCCCACTGCTGACTTTGTTTGTTATAAATTGCTGCCTAACAGCACAAAAATTTATTATTTCTCATGATTCTGTGGGCCAAAAATTTCAGCTCTTTTGTGCCCTCATGTGAGCTGGAGTCACTCATTTAGCTGTTTGCCAGAGAGGAAGGTGCAAGAAGGCTTCACTCTCATGTCTGGTGCCTTGGTTTTCCCTCATGTAGTCTCTTTCTCTCTAGGAGAGAAAGAGTAACAAGTGATTAGTGGTATCTAATCATTCAGAAGTCTAGCCTAAGGTTCTATACAGCTGGCTTCCCCAGAAAGCAGAAAAGTGGAAGCTTCTAGTCTAGGTCTGGCATTGACACAAAGTCATGCTCACCTCAGTTTAGTGGTCAAAGAAACTCACTAGGCCAGCCCCAGAGGAGATGAAATAGCCTTCCCTTCTTGATGGAAAAAGCATACAGGGAAAGGCAGAATAGATGGCAGCCATCCTTGGATGCTTTCTAGCATAGGCTTTTTGTTCGAATCTTTGTTTTCCAATTAATTGAATAGATTTTAGGGTCTAGTAACTTGAGTGCCAGGACCAGGGATTGCTCTTTTGTGTGTGTATCTTGAATATTTCCATGGTTCTGGTTTAGAATGAGTCAGTCAGACTTTGATGGAATCAAATGTGGACTGTGTGTGTTTTAACTGGGAGTAGAGGAACGGAGTTCCTATTGGCTGTATGATTAACTCATTACCGAAGCAATCTGAAACAGAACACAACTGTATGTGATTTATGACCAGGGTGGTAAACACTCCTGATGCTACAGGTTCTCAGCCCAGGTGAGGAAACTGGTGTAATCCTAAGATGTCAGAATGTCAGTGGGCCTTCTTCAACAACACTGATTTTGAAGTCTAATTTAAAACTACAGGAATGATACTGAAAGCTTACTGGCAGCTTCCAATGTCTGCCTCTTTGCTTAAATCTAGAACAATCCCGTTCCTTTCAGATACTTTTTTGGAGGAATTCCTGAGATGGTTTTGAAATCAGAATGTCTTCATATGTAGACATAGAGAGACTGAAGAAGTGTGTGTGTGTGTGCACACGCACACACAACTATTGTGAATAGTTGTGCACCTGGTGAAGGGAGCAAGTATGGTCTGAAGTCGAACCTGTGTGCCATAGTCAGTGTGGGGCTGTACCTGCCTGGAGGTAGGGGAAAATAATTTCCACAAGAATGTCCTAAGGTCCCTTTAAGCTGGTGATGGTTCTATGGGCAATACACACACACACACACACACACACACACACACACAGCCAGTTTCCTGCCTTAATTATAGGACAGTGTTCCTTGGAGGTAAGTAAACTTCTTTTCTTGGAAAGAGTTGTTGATTTGGCCCCAAGAATAGCTTTCTGGGAGAGAAGTTGTGGGTGGTAGAGAAGAGTCACGAACTGTAATCACATTTGTACACCAATTTGCATGTTTTCAAAGCACTTTCAAATATATTATTGCACTCAATCCTCACAATCTTGTAATACAGATATTGCTATTTCCATTTTACAGTTGAAAACATAGAGAGTAAGTGATTGTTCAAGAGGCCACAGCTGCTAGATGTGACAGTTAGAACTGAACCTGGGGCTTTGCCATGGCCTTTCCATGTTACTGGTAGAAAAAGCTTAGATTTATGTTTTTTCTCTAAATGTTTTTTTTTCTTGTAAAAAGTTTAAAATAGCTTAAAGTATGAATTGGGCAATTTCTGTAATTCTATTGCTATTGCTAATTTTAGGGGCAACCTTATCTTGCTTTTCTCATAAGCTGTTTTCTATAACATCACCAAACATCTTTATCAAATACCTCAAATCTACATTTGATTTCATCTACATCATCTACAATAAATAAGACAAGTAAGGGGGTGTGCCGTTAAGATTTTCGAGATGAAAAATGGGATCATGAAGGTGACTTTACTCCTAATCATTTCATGTTTTGGATCCACTAGCATTGCCTCATTAGCTGAAAGGTGCCATCTAAAGATTTAGGATCCTACTGCTCAACAGAACCTTGAGAAATCTGTCACCACAGGACACAGCAAGTCAAGCTTTGTTTTCTTGGAGGAATCTTGGGAAAAGACACTGGAAGATCTCAGCTCTGTCATTCACCAGCTGTGTGACCTTGGGCAAGACATGCCCCTCTCTGGGTCTTAGCTTCCTGACCTATAAAATGAAGGCTTTGTTAGATGATCTCTGAGATCCTTGTAACTCTGATATTTTATGTTTATAACTTTCCATCTTGTCTACCCATCATCTAGTATTCTGATTTTGAAGAATCTTCTTCCTGTTCAATTCCTTCTTCTTTAATTACATTTCCTCTATTTGTGCTCTGTGTGAGGTCATGGTAAATTTCATAGCTGCTCCCTCCTGGCCTATAAAGTCCCTGCTCCAGATTATCATAAAAGATTGAGAAAATTAAAATCCATCCCCCTTAGCCTGGCCAATAAGGCTTTTGCAGTCTTGCTCCACTCAGCTTGTCTGCAGTGTATTTCTACTTCCTCTTCTGCAGGAACTTCCTGTTGCAGCTAAGTCAGATATTCTACCCACATCCCCTTCCTAATGGCTCGGTTTTCTAATATTATATACCCTGTGACTTTTTACTACCTATCAAATTCGCTCCATCACTTCTTCTCTGAAGCACTACTTTGGACCTACTGCTTTCCATTATTGGATTTTTTAAAAATCTTTCCAAGTAAATTACAAGCTATTTAACTCAGATATTGTGTGATGCTTCCTTCTGCATCCCCACAGTGCCAAACACAGTTAGTGTGGGTCTATTGATAGGTGAGGGTGTCTATTGGTTAGAAGAGCTTGTCTCCCAATTAGGCACTGGAATTAGGAATTAACATCTCACTGCAGTGTCAAAGCATCCTGACAATGACTACTGGTCATGTCACCCACGGTTCTCTTAGATTACACCAGCAAAGAAGCTTTTTTATTCCCTTCAGCTGGACAAGGAATCCCAGGGACTATAGTCCATGAGGGGTCACTGTTGGGAAGAGAATGGTTGTGCAGGGTAGGCTATGCTACCACAACGACCCTCCCTGCATAACCCAAATATTTACAGCCACAACATTAGTTCATTTTCTCTGAAGCTATCTTTCATACAAAAAAGAATATTTCTATGCCTTATGCATTTTTTCTTCATTTAACCAAATGAAATGATGCTTTTATTGACCACTTAGCTTTTTTAATTCCTTTTTGCTTACAAATCTCCTTTGAACTAGTGAATTGATTTTGATGGGACTTGTTGGGATATTAAAGAGCCCCAAGGTGTGCCCTGAATTCCATGGTGTCTCAGAGGACAGTGAGAAACAAAATGATCACCATCAGCTGCATTAAAAATGGTACACCTGCCATCAATTTAAATTTGTACAGTTGGAAATCTGAAGTTGCTGTTGCATCAGGTGCGTTCATGGGCCAGAGTTCATCTAGAACGCCATCAGAGAATATATTCCTGGTCTTAGGAGTCTCATCTAAAGTGTGAAAATAATTCTTGAGCAGATTTACAAAATGCTAATTGGAATGCACAGCAAATAGGTCAGTTAAGTTCGTGAGCATTTTGAAATTATCATGGGTGATATAAGCATATTTTTATTCCTAGTGTTTAATAAAAGCCATTTCTGCGTTTGAGCCAAGGGCTTTGGCACATGCTCAGTGCAAGTCAAAGGACTAATAACCAGTAATAAAGGGAAATTGAGCCAAGGAATATCTAAGCTGCATATCTCTAGGGATCTTGGAAGCGGCAGAAGGGACAGTCATCGAGACGTGCAGGGTGGACTGCACTCATGTCACCATAATCAATCATTCACTGCAAGCCCAATCTACCAGACCATTCCCAGGAGAAAAGGCCAGGGCTGATCTCATGAAGTCCTTGCTTCATTTGCTTATTTCTATGATTAACTGCAAGTAATTCTGTTTGCTTCATTACCAATAGAAACCACATTAAAGAATTGCCAGGTAGGTGGGAGCAAGAATTTTAAAG
The DNA here is from genome assembly GCF_022837055.1 of Prionailurus viverrinus. Taxonomy (NCBI): domain Eukaryota; kingdom Metazoa; phylum Chordata; class Mammalia; order Carnivora; family Felidae; genus Prionailurus; species Prionailurus viverrinus. The sequence goes on along the minus strand of NC_062572.1, from coordinate 67,228,942 downwards.
GATGGGCAGAGGCAGGAGAGAGGATACTTTATGGCATTTCACTTGGTAATAAAGGAGCTCCTCTCTCTGTCTCTATCTCTTCCTCTGTCTCTGCCACACACACACACACACACACACACACACACACACACAATCATCTGCCTTGGGATTTCCAAATTACTTCATCTTTGGTGACCACATGTGGTGAGAAGATGGGTTGGGAGGTCTCCTGAATTCATTCTAAAAGAAATCTCACTGAATTTTGAAGAAAACATTCCTTTACCTTCACGTGCCAGAGTCAAGACAGGAGGGCAGAGGTCTCCCATGTCAAGGTTAGGCTAGGGGGTAGAGCAAGGCAAAATTTGGGAAAAACCTTTCAGCTTTAGGATGAGGGAAAATAACTTTAACCACACTGCCCAGACCCCTAGTATTTCATACAATTTAAAGCATTTTACAGAGGGGGATGGGCACAGTAGGGAAGAGGACTAAAAAGTACAAACTTCCAGTTGGGGATGCAATAGTACAGCATGGAGAAAATGATTAATAATATGTAACAACTTAGTATGGCGACAGATGGTAGCTAGATTTATTATGGTGATCACTTTGTAAAGTACATAAATGTTGAATCACTATGTTGTACACCTGAAACTAATATAATATTACATGTCAACTACACTTCAATTTAAAAGATTTTTACATATATCTTCTACTTGGATCATTGAAAATATCCTGCACACTATGGTGGGGTTCATCGCTCTTAGTTTGAAAACAGAAAATTCTGAAATTCAGATGAATAAATCAGATTGTTTGTCCAAATACACCTCATGGGAGGCAGCCCTTGTACCAGAAACTGCTTCTTTGATGCCATGCTTTGCTCTAAGCCAGACAGCATGACCCTGTGGCAGGTGCTGCAGCTCTGAGAGTTTCTGGGAAACCAGATGGGGTAAACAGACAGAATCTGAGACCAGGTTCTCTTCCTGGTTCTGTCACATATTTAGACAAGACGCTCATTGGCTTTCTCAGCTCAGGATTCACCATCTGTTCACTGGTAATGGTGATGGGGTGGGAGCAATCATGCCTACTCTGTGACTCTCAGGGAAGGTGTAGGGGTCTGTGGACACCCATTTCTGGGATAGGCGCTTCTCCCATTTGATCCTGACAATAGCACTTCGAAGTCAATATTATCTCTATTTTATATGTCATATGACAGCCTGGAACTCAGAGAGGTTAAGTAACTTGTTGAAGGTATGTGATTTGGTAAGTGGCAGATGTTAGGATTCCAATGCAAGTCTTGTGCTATTTTTACTGTGCTTAGCATCGTAGATGGGATAATGGCTGTGATAGTTCTTTAGATATATACAAAGTTATCCTAATGTAAGAGGAACTGGGTGGTGTTTCAACAAGTATCTGAAGTCTGGAGCAAGCTGGAAGGAGACCAGGGTGAGATAGAGGGGGCCCAGAGCTCCTTGATAATTATGGCAAAGCTGGACACAGTCCCCCACCTCTTCAGTCATCTGTTCTACCTATGTTGAATGTTCTAGATTAATTCACTCATTTGTTTTTTAAACAAGTATCTACTGAGCCTCACCAATGGCCAGGCACTATGCTTAAAACTGGGGTGGCAGCAGGGACACAGGGGAGTAGCAGGCCATCACAGTACATGTGACAGGGGCACTCAGAGAAGAAAAACAGAAGAAATGGAGGGACTTGGTATCTAGAAGAAGCATGGAATGCAAGGTGGGGGAGGAAGGGGGAGCTTCCAGGACAGAGAGTCAGGAAGTGAGTGAAAAGATGTCCAAGAGCAGGCTAAATGGCCAGAGAAAGGCATTTCCCACTCAATTTCAGGAACTAGCATTGCCAGGAATGGTTCAATAGGTGAGACTGACCACAGACAGAATCCATGGATGTGGAAGCCATGGGTCACCCAGCTTGAAATGGTCATCAAAGAAAACAGGCCTTCTTGATGACTCTGAGAAGAGAGTACCTTTGTGTCCTGAAGAACCAGCTAGAAAGCCAGTTGGAGGGGCTCCTTCCAATTTACAAATGACTGGGAACAGGGCAAATGCCTTCAGAGAGAGCATGTGGCATTGGTTGCCTCCCTTGGCAATGAGCCACGCTGCCCTCATCTGCCATAACCTGGGTCAAGCTCTGGAAGCCTCTCTGTGAGACCCTGGCTGGGGCCCCAGCCTGCATGTCTCTGTCCAGCCTCACACACTGTACAGGGCTCAGAGGGAGGTGTTGCTGGGGAGTCCAGCTGCAGTCAGCGAATGCTAAACCTGGAGCCAGCAAATGAGCATTTAGTGCCCTCCCTGCCTTGCTCTTCCCCAGTGGCTTCAGGATCGTTTTTCTGCTTTTCATACTAGAATTAGACTCTTTGAGGACATAGGCTTTGTATTTTTCATGGTGACTGACCCCGATCTGGGCATGGAGTAGGTGTTATTTGTTAGTTGAAGGAATGCTAATTGGTGCTGTTGTAGAACAAACTGCTGTGGAGATTTGTAAGGGAAGCCACTCTGAGTTTGAAGCTTCACTTAGAGCCACAGAATCATGGAATGCAGGAGCTGGCAGGGTGATGGTGCCTATACCTCATTTTACAGACAAAGAGAATGAGGCCAGAGAAGGCAGGTGAGTCATGTAGGTGCTTAGAAGAATTACATCTACACTTGTTGTGTTTTCATTTCTGGGCCATATTCTTGCCACCAAGACATCACTCGTCTCCTCTCTAAGTGAGCCCTGAACTAGGAAGAAGAATGAAATGCTCAAGTTTCACACACACCTGCTATCTGTTCGCTGTCCCATGGGCTGGATAAAGAACTGAGGTCAGTGTGCCTTGCCTGCTGTGGGTGATCAGGCTGCTCTAAGCTTCCTCAAGGTCTTGTCCAACCTTCCATCTCTCTTTGGGTCCAGTTGGGCTGGTCCCACACTGGGTCAAGTGCACATCCCTCTTAATGTCTTTGTCTTCTCTTTTTCCCACCCTATTCAAACCCTGCCAGGTCTTCAAGGGCCAGCTGTGTTCAGTGCAATGTAATTCAATTCAACAGACATTTATTGAGGGCCTCATGTATACAAGGCATTGTGTAGCCAGACATTTACTGGAGGTGTTGAGGACACTAAGTGAATAAAACACATTTTCTGTTCAAGGCTCAAGGGGAAGACATATCTGTAAACAATCAAGACCCACAGCTCAAGGCTGAGAGTACTAGTAATAAAGATCATTTATTGAGCACCCACAAATTACCGGACTCCGTCCCAGGCACTTAATATTTGTTACTGCCAATCCTTCCAAGGCCAGAAAAGATAAGTATTAGATGCAGCCCAGTGCCTTCAAAAGAGCTCCAGTTTTGCAACTGGTCCTAAGACTAAATTCCATCTCCACTCTACAAATTATGTGTCTTTGGGCAAGTTACTTAACTTCTCTGCATCTTTCATTTGCAAAATGAAGACAACAAAACCTTCATAGGAAGGGTGTGAGGATTAAATGCTAAAATGCACACAAAAGACCTAGTGTTGGCAAAGTGCTTGACAAATGTGACCAGAGGCCCAGATGCTCCAGGAAATGTAAGACATCTGTGAGGGAAGACCTCAGTGAAGCTAGCCATGGATTGGGGCAGGTCATAGGTGGGAGGCATCATTTGAGTTGAGTCTTTAAAGACAGGGAGGAACTGGGTGGGGTTAGAGAATGGTGGCCACCAAAGAGCTCTGGTTGCTGCTGCCCTGAGGGTCCTGTCTTCGTGACGCTTCCCTACACTGTAGGGTGTCTGGGCTGGATTACCCAGACCTCATATAGTATTAGAGGCTTGGGGGAATTTCTGGGCATTTCCCCCCATTATTTATTTAATCCCTTCCTCAACTGAGTATCAGCTACAATCCTCACCAGCTTGAAAGTGAAGACCTCTGAGTTCCCATTATCTTAGTGATCTGTGTAGACTACAGACTGCTGCAGATCATCTACGGGGTTCTGTTTAGACCCTTGGGCTGCTCCTGACTTGAACCCTAAATGGACCAGTTTTTTGGCTGCATGTGTACAAAGACGTGTGTGTTCTGTATTAGAATTTAGCGGTGCTGGGAACCTCAAGCAATCCAGATTGTCTAAACTAGGCCTCCTTTAAAATGTCTTCTGACTTCCACTGCCCAAGGCAATGGGGTGTAGCTGTTGGGTAATATGATTTTCCAATGACCCACATGTCAGTGAGAATCAGATGAGAGCCTGAAGAAAGCAGGCAAGCAAGCAAATGAAAATCCTCATGCAGCGAACAACAACAGCAGCGACAACAAGAACCCTGAGAAAAATCGATAAATAGTTGTGGTGCGGAATGAATGAATGAATACATGAATGGAATTTCCTGAAAAAAGTCCTCTTACCAAAACCATCAGCTTCTTTTAGAGCACGAGGGAGAACTAGGCCCGCTTCCCGGGAGCTGTCAGTGCAGAATTAAGTGTGCTTGGTGGCATTTCCATTCCGGGTAGTGAGTTATGTAGGACTGTCCCCTCCCCGAGCAGAATGAGAGACGGGCGCTGACGGGTGCTGCCAGGAAGCGGCTGCACCTAAGATATGGCAGGGTTAAAACTCGCCTTGGTCTGAAATGTTAAGGGCAAGCCTGCGAGGGCTCCCTTCCCGAGTTTATCACTGCAAACTAGACATTTTCTCATGGGCTCACAGTGTTTATGCTTCTAGGGCTTAGCTGCTTGGATAACAAGGCTAATGAAAGAAATCCTTCCTTTTCACAGAACATCATACCCATAACACGACAACAGCGTGCCCACGGCACTTTATTTCTGAAGGTGCTTTTGTGTTCACACTCCCATTTGAAACCCACAGTAACCCAGTGAGGGAGACGTTATCTCCAGTCATGAGACTCGCAGGCTGAGGGTCAGAAGAGGAAGCTGACTGCTTTAACATGACTCAGGAGGCAAAGAATCAAGGCAGGATTAGAACCCACAACTCCTGACTCCCAGCCCAGTGTGCTTTCCTCCTTGACAAGCTGCCCCCAAATGAAGCATCTTCTCAATGAGTGCACACAATGCTTGAGCCAGTTTTCCCATATAGCTTGGAGTAAATGCTTTCTGGTGATGTTCCCTCCCACTTATTATAAGCACAAGCCTGTTCCTGCTTGAGTCCCCAGAATCAGCTAGCAGTTTTGTACAAATACAGATGAGGGGCCCAACCCCAGATATTCTGATTCTTTAACAAGATGCATTTTTGACACACACATTAAGTGATTCTGATGCATGTTAAACTTTGCAACTTGCTGGTTTAGGGAATACAGTACATTCTCAAGATCACTTGAGCCAGACATGATCTCACATATAAATCTGTTCCCTTGAAAGGTAAGTGAAAAGGGGTGCCTGGGTGGCTCAGTCGGTTAAGCGTCCGACTTTGGCTCAGGTCATGATCTCAAAGCTCGTGAGGTCGAGCCCCGCGTCGGGCTCTGTGCTGACAGCTCAGAGCCTGGAGCCTGCTTCACATTCTGTGTCTCCCTCTCTCTCTGCCCCTTCCCTGCTCATGCTGTGTCTCTCTCTGTCTCAAAAATAAATAAACATTAAAAAAAATTTAAAAAAAAAGGTAAGTGAAAAAGAAGAAAAAGAAAAGATAAAAAAGAAACATCCTTTTTGGCAGCCTTTTCCAAGACTACTACTTTTGCCTTGACACCCCCGCCCCCCTTTCCTTTTACTCCCAACCTGCCAAGCTTTTCTGACCCTCTCTCTGCGCTAGTGTCTGCTCCCTGAGCTGCATCATACTTACATGACTATGTAGTCACTGTGGGTCGGCCTTGTGGTTTTTGGTCCCTATCCTGCACAGTCTCTGAGGGTGAGTCTTCTGTAAGAGTCCTTGGCACAATACTGGAAACTGCAAAGATGCTTTCGGCACATTCTTGGGATGAACCTCTTAACTCTGTTGGATGCTGCCTAGCACCACTCCCTGCATCGATTTGGACAATCAAGTGTGCTTGCTACAGATGCCAAGTCCATTATCAAATAGGCACTGAGTTCCTACAAGGTGAAAACCTAAAATCTCAAAACCCCCCTTCAAAAATGTGGGGACTCATAAATATGGATGTACAAAACATGACTGTTGATGGATTGGCTGATACAGAATTGTGTTGGAAGGTGCAGAGGGTGGTCCAGCCCACAGGTGGGCCTGTTGGTTGGTCGTCGACATCACTCTTGCCTGGGCCAGCTGTTCAGATCCTGGAGGATCTCCCAGGAGGCAGGGGAGAAGGTGTGCACGCTGTCCTACACAAATACCTAGGTCCTACTCAAGCAGTGCACAGAAAATCACCTTTGTCATTCAAAGGAATGGAATGCAGGCCTCTGCAATTGTAACAACTATGATAATAACTGTTTATATTTGCTCCCAACTTTGCCATTTACTAAGTCCTTTCAATGATCTTTTCATAATCACCTACATATTAGGTAAACTGCTACTTCCAAGTTTAGGGAGGAGGAAATGGATGTTCCCAGAGGTGAAATGAATTGTCCCAGGTCATACAGCTAGATGTGTTAGAACCCCACTTTCCTGATGCTGAAATGTCATGCTCTCCCAGGACACCATGTAGCTTGTCACCTGTAGGCCACACCTCTTCAGGATGTAAACTCCCAAACACTTTTCCATATAGATCTAACTCATTTTACATGCAGAGTTTATTCCATAAATCATAATAAAAAAGAATAGAAGGAACTGCAATTAAAAATGTTTTTAATGTTTATTTATTTATGAGAGAGAGAGAGAGAGACAGAGTGCGAGTGGGAGAGGGACAGAGAGAGGGAGCCAGAGAATCCAAAGCAGGCTGCAGACTCTGAACTGTCAGCACAGCACCTGATGCCGGGCTCAAACTCATGGGCTGTGAGATCATGACCTGAGCCAAAGCTGACACTCAACCGACTGAGCCACCCAGGCACCCCAGAAAGAAGAGTGATTTTAAACACATTTAATCAATCATTTAAAAAGTATCAATATAGTCCTTAGTACTATGAAAACATTGTGCCTGGCACTATGGGGGACACAACTGATGTGTAAGGCATGCCCACGGGCGCAAAGCGCTCTAAGCACTGCACAGGGATGGTTTCCAGTGAGTGAAGGTGACAGCAGCTGCCAGTTCCTATGCATGTATGCAGAGCCCTGCTGAAGACCAGAGAAGCTGGGCGAGTAGCTTGATGCCACTGCCAGGTACCTGGTGCCTGTCCAGCTTGTTAGTTCCTGGTTCAGGACTCACTCCACCTGACTCTGGCTTAGCTCAGAGACCTCACTGTAGGGTAGAGGCCAGAGCGTTCTTACAGCCACAGGGCTTCCAGACCAAAGGCCCTCAGTAATAAAAGAGTAACAGGAGAAAAACAAACAAAAGTTTAATAACAAATATATCTCCTTTATATATGGGAGAGACCCAGGACAATCAAGTCACTCTTTGGAATGGTTCAAGCTATCACCCTAAATATCATCTTCAGCTGAAGATAAGATGGTGTGGGGGCCTGGGAAGGTAAAGGTGCATATGGAGAGCTGACCAGGAAGGGCACAGTAAATAAGGGTAAGGATTGTTATGCAGATTTAAGTCACCTTCTCCACTTCTAAAGAGTTTTAGATATTTAGAATGATCTCTTCCTGATACAAAGAGAGACATTCTTACAAATAGAGATTTCCCTTACAAATGTAAATGTCTCTTGCAAAAGGTAACTGGGTTTACTGGATTTTCAGAGCTTCTCCTCTGTTTGCTTCTTAAAAATAATCAGCTGAAGGGGTGCCTCTGTGTGTGGCTAAGTGGGTTAAGCTCCACTTCAGTTTAGGTTGTGATCTTGAGGTTCCTGGGTTCAAGTCTTGCGTCGGTATCTGTGCTAACAGCTTGGAGCCTGGAGCTTGCTTCTGATGCTGTGTCTCCCCCTCTGTCTCTGCTCCTCCCCCACTCACTACCTGTTTGTCTGTCTCTCTCAAAAATGAACATTAAAAATGAATTTTAAAAAATCAGCTGAAGACACTCCTTAGGTCCAAAAGTCATATTATGGGGTGTCCTATTCTGTTCCCCTTCACCAGTTAGCAACTAACAGAGAATTATGAGTCTGGGATCCCCCCTGGGGGGGTGAGCAAGTGAGATGTGTGTGTGCTTGCATGTGAGCTTCTGTGTGGGCACGGGGCTGTGGGAGTAGAAGATGATCCAAGTTCAGAACTAACACCGGGGACTGTGAATGGGCAAATGATTTCCCTGGAGGGTCAGCATTCCATCTCCTACAAGAAGCCATCAAATGGAACTATGCCTGGTTCAGGGGTAGCTAATCTGCAAGGGAGATTTTTTTTTTTTCTTTTCAGTCCGAGCCCCACCTTGCCTTTCCTGCCTTCGTGGATTTCAGTTCATTTATACATGGATTCAGTTGCTTGTTAGTGCGCTCTGCGGTGCCTCCCTAAGGATATAACTCTGCAGATGGACGACATTTTTTATTTTCTTAATATTATTCTTGGCTTTTCAGAGAAGAGTTTTTAATGATTATTCCTCCCGGTATTATTTTAGTCTCCAATTACAATGTGGGTATACTCCAGCACACTGCTATTTTGTAAATGGATGTATATGCTTATTGTTAATTGATTCCCCAAACAGGCCCCAAATGCTTGCATTTAGATTGTGTATTATATTACTTGTATGCCACTGGGCTGGCCCCCTGCCAGCTGGGGCTCTCAGTTCACCAAAATCACCGGTGGACACATCTTGTTTTCCCTAACACCTGTGCAAACTAGTTTGCCTGTCCTTGGCTTTGCTCTCCAGGGAAAGGGAGTTAAGGTGGCACACTATTGAAGAGATGTTCAAAAACCTGAGATCCATCTGTTCTTTTTTCATAAGAAAAGGAAGAGAAAGAGATTTCAACTCCAGTCCCTAGATTATCCATCATTTTGTGAAAACACAAAGGAAAGTGAGCTCTGGTCACCATGTCTTAATGTCTGACCATCAGTGGCTGAATTCTGACAGCAACAACTTGAACCACTCCTCCATGAAGCTCTTCCTGGGGACCTAGCATGTTAGAATTCCTTGCTCTGGGTTGTCTGTCACTACTCCATCCCAGTGCGTACAGGGCTGCTTTACTCACTAACGTGTCTATATCACCTCCAGACTGCACGTGTGGGCTGAGTTCTCTTCTTTCCCTGAGTAATCCTGGTGTCGAGAACTGTACTTGATAGCTGCTAAACTGAATGAATGACAAACAGCTGAATACAGATGCTGTCACAAAAGAGTTTTACTGAAGTTTAACACTGGCTACATGCAAAAAATGGACATGTGATTTTTAAACAAGATGATTATCTATTTTTTAAAATCACAGTATTCAATACAGTATGAAAGCTAAAGTGCATAGCACATGGTGAATAGGGATCTGATCTGTATCAACTGCGAAATGAAATGGACCATCTCAAAGATGTCTTGGAAATGCTGTGGTGATCCAGAGCTATGATCTATGCTTTAGCAGGTAACAGCTCTTATAAAGCATGGAGTTGCAATTGGGAAAACATATTATACATCTTATTCCTTCTTCTATATGATGCAGTAGAGACCAGATTGAATCTAGATCTGTGTTCTTTATCATTATCATTATTATTATTATTGTTACTTTTTTGCATTTAGGATATCTAATCGAAGATGTCAAAGCTAAGGTATGGTATTAGTTTGAACATTCCAGTTCCACGATCTTCTAAAACAGATGCAACAAAACACATTACCCTATAGAAGTCACCCATTGAGGAAGTTGCTTCTTTCCTAACTCTTCTCTGTTACCAGTGTACTTTTATTTTTTTGCGCCCCTATGAACCTACTATTCCCTCCCAGAAAAAAGAGGGATTAAAGTCTTCAAGAGAATGCCCCAAATCCCAAAGGTAGAATTCCAGGCATCAGTCAAAAGGCGAGAAAGCTCTGGGAGGGAAGGTCACTGTATGGGGTTCCTCAAGGTACAGGATTTACAACTCCCAGCCAAGAACTGGTGGCCACCTTCACCTCCGGGTGAGACTGGCCTTGGCCATGATAAAGCCTGTCAAAAGAAGCTAATTCGGCAGTTGGATAGCAGCATGAATGTTTATGTAATGCTAGCCTGAGGTTTAATGCCACAATTAAAAGAATAACAAACCCTCCTGCTGAGGAGCCTTTTGGCTACTCCAGACCCTTTAATTCCCTTCAGAAAACAGCATGTCACTTCCAAGGGTTACCCACAACAGGGCTTGCTTTGGAGACCTAAAGGGGTAATTATCTATTGGGAGAGGCAAGGCTGAGGTCAGTCTGGCTGGGGTGAGGGCCTGCCCTTTGTGCAGATATTGGAATGTCTCAGAATCCCAGCCAAACCGAATCAGCCAGGGCCGTGTCTCATGAGAAGTTACTTCGGGAGGTCATTTTGTCTGCCCTGCTGCTGACTCAGGCGGCCTTTTCCAAGCTAACTAGAGTCAGATGAATTCGTGGGAAAAGCTCTGTCGTCACCATCGAGGACCCAAATGGAGCTGGGCCCTGAGCCCACTGGGTTCTTTGGTGGGCTGTCCACGTCTCACCAAACGGTGATGTCTGGTTCACCTCTGTGTCCCCATGCCCACACACAGACGGCACACGGCCAGGACTGTGGGGGGAAGGGGTGGCCCTCCCTGTTTCCTGTGTGCTCTCCCTTCTTTCCTTTCAGATGCCACCCATCTTTGAAGGCTTAATTCAAGTTCCATCCCTCTGTGCATCTTCCTCTGCTGCTGACATTGCTCCCTGATCTGTCAGTGACCCCTGCACTCAAGTACCCCATGGTGAGTGCCAGAGTCCAGGGAGCCCCTCGAGCCACGGGGTCCCTGCCTTACAGTCCTCCTGGTTTCATTTTACAGGGCCAGCACCATGTCTTTTACATGACAGAAACTCAATAAACACTGGAAACCCACTCCCCTGGTGTGTGAAAGGACCTTGGAGATCAAGTGGCCCAGTGGGTCTCTAACATTTTGTTTTTAAAAAGCAAAGAGAACACTTTAATCTTTTCAAACAAACTATTATGAAGTCTCCTCCCCTGTGGAAAGCAGATAAGAAACCAGCTTCCTGATTGAGGAGAGGGCAGAGGGCTGCAAGCCCCATGTCTGATCTTTCTCTCCCCCACTCAGCCCCCTGAGGCAGCATCTGAAAAACCACTGGTCTGTTCAGACCCTTCACTTTATACATGAGGATGCTGAGGGCCAGAGAAATAAAGTGACCCCACTAGGTTCACACTTATTTCAGTGGCAAATTTGGGAGGAGAATTAAGGTCTCCAAAGTATTGCCTGGGTGACCTTTCCAATTTATGATACTGCTTTACTTTAGGCTAAGAGAAAGGAAGGAAGGAGGCTAGGAAGGAAGGAAGGAGGACAGGAAGGAAAGAAGGAAGGGAGGAAGGAAGGAAGGAAAGAAGGAAGGGAGGAAGGAAGGAAGAAAGGAAGGAAGGAAGGAAGGAAGGAAGGGAGGAAGGGAGGATGGAAGGAAAGAAAGAAAGAAGGAAAACAGTGGGGAGAGGGAAGGGAAATAAAGAAAAACATGAAAATTCAATATGTTCTGGATAAGTTTAATTTAATGTTCTCTTTGATTCCAGCATCAACACAGCCTTATACTTGGTATAGCATACCCCTTGCACTCCCAAAAGTCCAACTGTGATGTTTTTTTAATGAGAATCTTCAGAAAGGGAGTTTAGGAAACCATATCAATGATTAACTCAATTACTTATTAATATTAAGATTTCACACTGCCTATCAAGACTTTGAATTTTCACAGTGAGGAATTTCCACTTAACAGGGCAGTTTGGGTATGCAAGGTGCCTCACACTTAGGGAACACAATCTGCAATGCAGATCAGACCCTGATTAATTCCCAAGAACTAAGGGTCTGTGTTAAATTCTTCTTGCTCCAGGTCCTGTTTCCTGTGAGGGACAGTTTCTCTGCCCCAGGAATGTCACCCCCTTGTGACTTTGCCCACCCTGCTTTCACAGGCCCCATGTGTCTACATTCCATAGGGGGTGAGCTGTGGAGGGTGCCCCCATTGGATGGGAGGTGCTCCTTTTCTCTCCTCTGTGCCTCCTTTTGACTATGCCTCCTGCTTATACTGCATTTCCCAGACTATTTTGTTAGGAAACAGAGGCTCAGAAAGATGAAAGGACCTTCCCAAGGCCAACCTGGCTACTTGATATTAGTCAAGCTCAGTACCCAGGTGTTTGGATACAAATTTACACTCTGTCCACAGTCTCCATGATTGCTCCTTAAAATGGAATTTAGCTCAGTGATGCTACAAGTTAGTATGACAAGGCAGTTACTTTAAAATCATAAGTTTCAGAATCTGTAGTTGTATTAAGAGCACTTGAGAACTCTTCCATTTTCAATCAATCATTCATTCATTGAACAAATATTTATTGACAAATCACTTAGTGCCAGGCACCGTTATGGTGCCGGGCATACACCACCAGGTATTTTAACAGTTCTGTGAATGAAGCGCTCATCCTGTTTAGCTAACACACCCCCCTCAACCTGCCCCGGGAGAATGCCATTATGATTAATGCGGTTCTTATTGTTTTCTTATTAGGTTTCAAGAGAATCACTGAATCTGGTGCTTGCATTTCAATTTTTGATAAATTGGGGAACAGAGGAAAGAAGATAGCCTTAAGGGTAGGAATAAAAGCATTTATTAATATATAAATTAACATTTTAATGAGTATTAATGGCTATATTAGTAGCTATCTCAGTGCCATGTAAGCAACAGGAAGTTTGCCATGGGTGGATTTCCACCTAAATCTTGAGGGCATGGGTTGATCTTTATTCATCTTTGTATCCCTCACAGAATTGAGCCTTGCCCATCATAGATGTGCAATAAAATTTGCTGATTGACTGGTATGCTTCCCAATATCACCATTTACACAACAAGTAATATAGGCCAGGTCCCCCTTAGAACTCTCACCTAAGGCATCTATGGGAAATTTCTAACAAGGCAAGTTCGTCTACAGGGCCAGATTTGCATTTTATCAGAGTCGATGTTTACCTCCACGGTATCATCCTTGGGGGAAGCTTTTTTTCCCCCATCTGTGGCTGATGCTATTGGTCTGATTAGGGCTGACTTGTGGTTCTAGAGATTAAACCAGGAGCTGCAGCATGGAAAGGGCAGGATGCCTACCCAGGGAGGCACAGGAAAGGTTACAGTTTTTCACCACTCCAGGGCAGAACACTTTGTGGAGGTGGAGATGTTCTCTTAGTCTGGGATCCCCATGGAGATTGGGTCCATTCTCAGCTGGTCAAAGGAGAAACTTCTTCCATCATGAGTCTGCGTAGGTATAGTGAGAATAGCACAGACCAGGTAAATATCTCATTCTTTTCACCATCAGACATCTGGGGCCAGGCACTATAGGCCTAAGTCAACTATCAATTCTTTGCATATGGGTAGGTAAGATCTAAACACCTTTACCCTTCCTTCTTTACTTTGGGGCTAAGGTCAAACGGTCATTATTATAATTACACGCATCACAATTAATTTTGTATTTGAGTCCTACAGGCCCTAATTTGGAGCTAGTGTTGTGACTCAAAGAAAGGCAGTATCATTACACAATGGTATTACAAAATGTGTTTTGTCTGTGGTGTGTATCCCTCCTATGTATTCCACACCCCCCATCTCATAAATGTAATGATGCTGGAAATTTCTTTGCCAGAGAGTTAGTGATAAGGCTGAAAGTGGAGGTTACTATGGGAAAGAGAACATAATGACTTATGTTTACACTGGGGGGTAAATGACCAGTTTGAGAGTTTTTCTTAAAGTAGGTTTTGGCTCCGAGACACACAGAGAGGGAAGTAAAGGCTGGGGTATATCAGATCAGGATATGCCTCAGATGGTATTTGTAATAGAGACCTGTGTTTGCTACTAGCTGGCTCCACTGACCTCTACAGTGGCTCCATGATATGAACTTTCGGGGCATCCCTTCACCGAGGCTGAGGTGCAGCCATGGAATAGTGAGCCATCATTGGGCACCTCTCTGGGCACCACACTGGTTAGTGGTAAGTTTCTGGAGACCATCTATACTGAAACTTGGTCAACAGGGATCCTCAAAGAAGCCCTTTCTCTGATCACAGCCCAGAGTAGACAGACCCTTGGTAATGGATTTACCAAGTACTTGAAAGTATTCTGAACTAGACACGACCCTCACTGTTGAGAAATGATGTCTGGGAATTCCCCTCTGCCTTCCCCATCCTTCCAGCCCACCACCCACTCCAGTAATGGCCTTGTGATCTCATCCTCTCAGACAAACTCTGAAGGCATAGTGAACCTGATGTATGTAAATCCTGTGCCTGAGCCAGACTCTCCCAGCAAGGCTGCCCTGAAGAAAATCTATTGCTCTAATCAATTACCAAACTTCCAAATGAAATAGATCGTTCTTTCTTGCTGGAAGACTATCAAGCCGTCATTTTTCTTGGTAATGAGCAATAGTGCAGAGGGGGAATTGCACTTTCTCTGTGGCACTGGACGGAGGGTTCCAGTAAGCAGGGCCTGACCAGGAAAGCTGGGAGTTACCTGCCAAAATGATGGAAAGGTATCTGGAAACTTCTCTCACTCCTAAATGCACTCCAACAAATCTCTCTTGACTGCTTCATAGGGATCAGGCAGTTTTCTGGGTGTGGGAGGTGTAAAATTGAAAAAGGACCCTTCCTCCTGGCCTGGGAATCTCCTAATCTGGCTTGTGCTTCCCTGCTCCCCACTCCTTCCTTGCTGGGTCTGTTTACCCCAATTCACGAGCTATACCTGGTGAGGCGAAGAACTCATTTGGGAGCCTCACCTCCACCATCTGATGGACAGTGTATAGTCTGTTGCCCAGGGATGCTCCATGGGCACTGGTATATAGTCTCCAAGCATTTATCTTTCCCCCAAAATGTGCTCCTGTACGTGCATCTGGGTTCCTGCTTCAGTTTCCCTTCCCAGCCTCCTAATCCCCCTGTGGGCTTGAAACCGCATCTCAAACTTTAGTCTGTTAGGCTGGGTTCTTGCTAGGCTTATTCCCTGAGAACCGAGAGCCCATTTTTCTAGCCCCACTCTTCCTAGGAGGGCCCTGCCATGAGCAGACTGATGAGTCAGTGCCTTGAGGCCACAGCCTACCTGTTTTCAAATAGTACGTGTCCCTGGGCATTTTCTGCAGTAATGCTTTGCCTACTGTAGCAAACCTTCTGATATACAAATGGAGGCCTGATCCCTGTGTGATATCATCCCACCCCTTGGATTCTGGACTCTTCTTCCAAGGCAATGCTTTTTCCAAGATCTGTTTTGGGGACAGGACTTAACACAAATGGGAGAATTCTTGTGGGAGAATTTGGGACACTTGGATTAGGTCTTCCTTCTTTCCCACCTAGTTCCAACTGCGTTCTCTCTCAAGCTTACATCCCTGAGATCTCACTTGTCTCCTGGAGCTGTTCCTGGGTATGGCAGTTACCCACCTAGTGCTCACCTTCTGGATGGAAAGACATCTAGATATTTAGCAGATAAAAATGAACCATTGTGATCAGGCAAAGATAAAGGTATGTATAAAGGGCCATGGAGCAAGCACAGGGAAGGGGTTACTAATGTCATTGGAGTATGGAATGGAGCCAAGGACGTCACAAGGAAAACAGTGGAAATGGACCTTAAAAGAGGGGTGAGGGTTGATTTGGAGGACAAGGGTCTTCCAAGGAAAAGTTACCCTGAAAGGGTCCACTGTTATGAGTAATATGTGAGAGTCTGAAAAAGAAGCTCTAAGTTACTATATACACCCTAGAATTTCAGAGCTTGTTGCCTCAAATATAGTTTCTGCCCCACCGAAGCTATATCCTGGTTGAAAAAAGTTCCTCATGTGGTAAACAGTTGACTAAGGATGCAAGGCTATACATAATAAAGTGCTACTTTGAATACAGACAAGTACCATGGATGTGTTAAGAGCCAAACTGTCTGGCCCAGGTAATGCTCCCTGTAAAGGCTGGGAAGAGAACAAGGCTATTGGCTTGGGATGACTCTGTACACAATTAAAAGGGAGTTACTACATCAGCTAGGAACAGGGATCTTTTTGCTATCTGTAAAATCATATCATGTGGGTGGCTGTCTTCTTTGGCCTGTGCCCTGCAGAGGACTCTATGGGATCTTCAGGAGAGAAGGAGAAAAAAAAAAAGACAATAAAAATAACAGGACTTGATGTGCATGTGTATGAATGAGTGTGTGTCCAAAGAAATGTCTAATGGTGCAACTAGCTCTGAGCACTGGCTGGTGGGGAGGTGTCCTGAATCCAGAGTGGGGAAAATGGCCTTTGTAAATGCCAGCTGGAAATGCTGCTGTGCTGTGCAAGCAGGATGAGAACAAGCTAGTGAGCTGTCACCTTTCCAAGTAAGTTTCCTCTCTGAGTTCAGGGGATCATCTAGCTGTTTGGTGTGGGGCTTTGGGCATCTTGAAGCCTCTTTCAGTGAGGCAGACACCTGTGTGTGGGGAGCAGGGCTGAATGCCTTTTTATTCCACAGCTGGTTGGGCCACTTTCTGGAGGCAGGATCCTGACAGGCAGGCCAAGGGGAATGTGACATTGTGATACTCCATGAAAGAGTGGGCCAGGCTGCTTCCCTGTGAGCTTGGTGACCTACTTCTTCACTCCTACTGGTGGCGGGGTTGGGGGACAGAGCAGCGTGGAGAGTCTGGGGAGTGTGGGAGGGCATGGTCATTGGTCCAAATACATCTCATTTTCTCTAAGCCTGTGCTAAGTACAGCTGTGGGGGGGTGGGGCAGGGGATGGGTCCTGGATAAACTGCTGGGATCAGGATTCAGATTCTGACTTTACAAGTTTCATGATCTTAAGGAGTTTGCTTAATCTCACAAAGACTAATTTTTCTCCCCTAAGTACGGGAATTTTTATGACTACTGAAAAACGCAGAAATGTCAGGTTTAAACACGAAAATAGTTGTAAGCACTTGTTACTCTACAAGAAGCCCTCAGAAATGCTCTCTTCCCATGCTCCCTAATTCTGTAGTAAGAACTCTGAGGCTCAGAGAGGTCAAGCATCTCACCCAACATTGCCCATTAGAGATGGTGATGAGGCAGGAACCTGGGAAGCACAGTGAGAAGGTGGTGGAGAAATGCTCTGGGCTGGCTCTGCCCCAAACTAGCTGTGGAATTTTGGACAACCTCATCTCTCTGGCTTCAAGTTCGCTCTCTGTTAAGCACAGGATGGACCAGACACTCTCCAAAGCCTCTTCCAGTCCTGACACTGAAGGAGACTTATTTACTCTTCTGTGCAGCAGAGGCCTGGCCTATGACCCATAATCCTATGTATTCCAGAAGAAGCAACCATGTGGGCTCCAAGTGAGATAGCTCTACAAAGAGAATTTATCTTAGCAGAACTTCTCAAAGGCTTTGGCCCCAACACCTATTGTGAAAACAATCAAAGGGAGGCAGGGGGTGAGGGCCCACAGAATGCAGAATCACGGCCATTATAGCAGCAGATTGCTGACATAATATAACCCAGCCTTTCTGGGTCTTAACTTTTCAATTCTGTCCAATTTATTTTTCCTTCCCTGTCCCCTCAGTGACATGAAATGCAGTCACAACCTTATCATGGCTTTCCTGTAAGTGTCTTTTCTTCTTCTTTTAAACCTTGATCTCCTTCATGCTAATAAATTAGAACTGAGGCTCACTGTGACAAGGATAGGGGGTTTCTCCCCAAAATATAACTGTGTGCATGTAATAGAAAGAGACAGAGACTGTGAGGCAGAAAGAGATAGAGAGAAAAACACAGAAAGGAAACTTTTGGAGAATTTGTGAGAGAGACAGGTTTTTTTTTTTTTTTAATTTTTAACGTTTATTTTTGAGAGAGAGAGAAAGAGAGGGAGACACAGAATCCAAAGCAGGCTCCTCAACATGGGGCTTGAACCCACAAACTAGGAGATCATGACCTGAGCCAAAGTCAGACACTTAACCAACTGAGCCACCCAGGTGCCCCTAAGACAGACAGGTTTTGACAGAAAGACAAAGAGAGGAAGATAGGGAGGCGATGACACAGATGGATAGGCAGAGATAGGGACATTGGTCCATCTCCTCTTTGTGTCCCTGGCTACAAAGAGGGATGGGACAGAAACTGCCAGGTCCACACATGAGTTGGGTAAGGTGTGGAATGTATTCCATGAGGGGGCATATGGAGTCTTTATTTTCATCCTTGTTCTTTTCAAAGAGATTTCAAGGCCTTTGGCTATACTGGAAGCTCCAGGATAGACCAGCACCATCTGCAGTCCCCAGGCTAGGGCCAAGGATCCTTCATCCCTGAATTTTCCCTTGGATCGACCTGAAAGCAATGATTTGGAGGATGCTGGCATTGCTACCCATGATATCAGCTCAGAGGTCATCCTTGATTTCCAAATATCTCTACATTTTGTGATTCCGTTTACATTTTTACATGTGTATGTTTGGTCTCCACAACCAGATTGTAAACTCCTTGAGGACAGGTGCTTTTGTGTGTGCATGATGCCTTGAACTAAGAGTCTTTAACAAAGTCTTGTTGAGTTACTGGGCTCACATCTTCAGACCACTTTTAATGGTCCATATGAATGGATGCTGGAAGGTTTGAGGGGACTCACTAAATCAACACTGGTTACTTGTATAGGAAAACTTTGTAGATGGCTAGGCACCCATGAATGGGTTGGCAAGCAAAGAAACAATAAAGGACCTGGTTTTGAGGAACTTAGGACTCTCTTCCAAGGGGTGAGAGAGAGAAGAGAATCACACCAAGAACATACATGAAGACCAGTCTGTAACAGTCAACATAAGAAGATTCAGGAGGCCGGCCACTACTGGGAACAGATCTACCCCAATCAGTCTTCCAGAGAGCTAAGGTGCCTTGTTGATGATATTGAATGATGGCATTTCTGAAAATTATTCTAGTCTTTCTTACCTTTGAGAAAAGCAAAGGACAGTGAATCTATTTTGAGCTTGTATTTTAGGTTCAGAGTTGTACTTGGAAGGCCCTAGTTTGTGCAGGGATATTTGTCCCTGTGCCAGATGGCCCCAGATGGCCATGTTTTTCTAACTGATTATTCTTCTTGCCTTTTCTTACTGTTCCTATTTATTCCTGTTGTATGTTTCTGCTTTTTTTATTTTACACATACTCAAATGAGGGAGAACTAAAGGAAGCCCTCACCATTCCTGTCAACTAGCCAACTTTTATTCATTTTTCAGGTAGCTTAAAGTCATTTCTTTTGGGAAGATTTCCAAGCCCCTCAAACTAGGTGGGACTCAGCTTGAGGTATCCCTCTGTTTATGTTCTTCACTAAAATACCCACCACCTTGAACATAGTTACATGCTCAATGATCGGCCTCCACCATCCAATTGCAAACCCACTGAGGGCAGAGGCTGTGCTCACCACTGACTCTTCAGTGCATGGGCCACTGCTGGCTATATGGTGAGTGTTCAATATGTATTTGTTTAATGCATGGATGTGTGCAAGCTGAGGAAGAGTCTTATTTCTCCCACGGAGCAAAGTACATCCCTTGGTGCAGGGATGCTGGCAGTGGAGTAGACACTACCAAAAGATGACTTTTGGGTGAGTGGGAATGTGGTGTTCTCATGGTCTTTCTTGCTCTGCCCTGGCCCATTTCCTCACTGTGACCCACTCATCCAACCTCTGCATGTTACCTCCCCTTGGCCCTTGTGTCTAATGCTCTCTCTGCTCCTCTCCTTTACCAATCTGTGCTTGAGATCAGTCTGCCTCCTCTGCCGGGCCTTCACTGACATTGCCGCATGTGAAGTTCTCTTCTGATCCATGATGGCTTTTTTAGTCTGCTTTTCACAGTGGGCACTTGGGCTGATAATGTCCTCATCCTATGTAGTTACACTCTCTCTTTTTTGTATAGCACATATAATACTAGACCTGCAAGAGGTCATAGACATCATTTTCTCCACCTCCTTCAATGTGCAGGCCAGGATATTGAGGCCCAAGGGGCTTATGTGACCTCTCTGAGGGGACACAGCAGACTAGATCCCCTAGTGGCAAATCTAGGGCTGATTCCAATTCCCATTTTTAGAATTTTGTGCATCACGTCACCCTTGCCTAGGGCTGCTTTACCATAGTACTACAAATTTAGTGCCTTAAAACAACAAATTTATTCTTTCACAGTTCTAGAAGCTTGAAGTCCAAAATCAAGGTGTTGGCAGGATCATGCTTGCTCTGAAGGCTCCAGGAAAGGAGCTTTTCTTGCCTCTTTCAGCATCTGGTGGCTCCCAGCATTCCTTGGCTTGTGGCTGCATCACTCCAATCTTGGCCTCTATCCTCCTCTCTCATTTCCTTTTCTGTTTCCTCCATCAGTGGATTTAGGACCCACCCTCATGCAGATGATCTCATCTCAGGATCCTTACCTTAAAGATGTCTGCAAAGACCTTCATCTCCTAAAGTTTGCATCCTGAGGTTCTGGAGGGGACAACTTTGGAGGGGACCACTAATCAACCCACTATGGCTCTAAATGCAGCAACAGCACAGTATGTCCTGATTCCTGACTGGAAGCAGTGCTGCTGAATGTGTGGCCCGGCCCACTGGCCAGCTGTAGGGAGGTTCTGTGGAGATGATTAGCTTTGACAGAGAAAAGAAGGGAGGTTTTTCCGTGTGAAGGGCAGGGTCTCAGAGGCCGGTGGGAACGGGGCTTGAAGGTGACTTGAGGATGATAGCCCTGGCTAGTGTGTGAGTCAGAGCAGGGGAGGGACATCTGCTGGGCGGGTGGTGGGAGAGGCCTCACCACAATCTGGGGCCAGGGGTGGGAAGAGGGAGGCAGGCGTCTCTCTCCCAAATCTCTCCTTTCCCAGGAAGGTGACTTTTTGCTCTCCATTTGGCCCTCCCCACCCTCGGTTCATCTGAGAGAACCCCAGCACAGAGCAGACTGGGGTGAATGCAGGTGGCCCTGTCACATGTCCCAGTCAGCCACTTGAGAAGAAAATGAGAGAGGCAGTGATGCTAGGCTTTGTGTCCCGCCTCCTGTGAAACGCGTAGGCGGGTCTGTACACAAACATCGGCTCATACAAATAAACCAAACCTGGCCAAAAATAACAGAAAAGGCAACAGATGCTTCCAATTAAAATGTCAGCGTCTCCCGAGAAGCCGCATTCTCACGTGGTGTGGGTGCTCTGGGGCCGAGGACTGCGGGGAGGGACTGCATATGGAAATCTGTGTGCATTATACCATGTCCCAGATGCCACGGAAGACACGGGCCTGACCCTTGCAATTAACACAGTGACTGTTTCTGGGGTGCAGACATGGACTCAGGGAAAAATCAGGAAGTTGTGAAACAGAGAGACTGTTCCCACTGTGTCCCATAGACGAGGAGGAGTCCAGGAGCGTTCTCAGAAAACACTACCCTGGGGGCTTCCTCACACCTTCATCCTCTTCCCTCTTTGCCTTCATTTCCTCATATTCTTTAACATTATCATAAAAGGAAGATCAATGCACAGGAGTAATAGGCAGTCAGTGGGGAAAGGCTGTCAGAAAGATGTGTGTTGGGGATAAAGGGTCAGTACCCCTTGTTCCCTAGTGGTGAGGGTCGGGGAATGATGGACACATGCTGGTGTAGGAAAACAGCACACCAACTCATAGCCTCCCTGACGCTGCTGGTCTCCTAAATCCTTCATAAGATAGTTTCTTTCCAATTGGCTTTGCTGTTTCCTGGTAGTAGGTCCTCATTCCCCTTTCCTTTCAGGGTAGCCTTGCTCTGTTTTCTTTCGGTTTTCCCCAAACTCTTTCTGGCCCCGGTTGGGTAATAACTAAGGAAAGCAATTAAAGAGGCAAGGAAACAAAATGGCAGAAGAGCGAAAGGAAACCAACATTGTTCTTTCCAAAATTTCACCATCTCCTCAGACTAATAGGAAATATGTATTTGAAATGGTGCCTTATTCTAATAAATGAATCTCTTTCTTCTCCTGATTATTTTTATTATCATCACTATTATCATAAAATCCACATTTTATAGCTGAAGAACCAACTACAGTAATGTCCATGGGCAGGAAGAGCAATGGGGAAAATTAATGAACTGAAACCTCATTTGAGTTTCTATTGGGAAAGATGATAATTTGTTGATTTTAATAAGCTCCTAGATTGAGTTGCTACCATAGGCCAGGGCTGGTAGGCCTCAGTACCCACTAGGCAATACAAGATGTAAAATTTAAATATTTTTATGTGAACTCAAACACATTTTAATTTCTTAATGGTCACTATTACTAACCAGATAAGAGAAAGACCTGTCTGCATAAAACAAACAAATAATTAGTTTTGACAACAGAAGCTTAAACAGGACGTTAATTAGCAGCCATAGAGATAGGGAGGTCCTGGATGGGAACAATTACACAGACAAATCCACAGTATGGCTACAATGTGCCAGGGTCCCATCCCTCACCATATGGCTGCAGTCTGGCGAATGGCTCGTTGGCAATTCATTACCATATCGCTTGGAACTCAGGAGCGAATGGTTTATGATTAGCCAATTCATTATGCTATCCTTGGTACCTCAAGGGGGCCCTGAGGGCTTGCCTCCCCCATTGTGTTATTTTAAGGACATATGACAGGGAAGGAACAGCCTTCCCTTCCCCAGCTGCCTCAAAGTACTGTTTGCTGGAAAGTTTTCTGGAATTGAGATAGAATCTTTCAAAAGAAAATAAACAAGCAAAAAATCCCTGCAGTCATGAACTGTAGCCACAGCTGGAACCATTGGAACATTCCAGGAGATGAAAACAAAGATTTCCTCCTCCTTCCCTTCCATCCTACCGAGGACACATCAGCCAACCTTGTGAGTACACTTTAGCTATGCAAGAGCGTGATCAGAGGGGGAAAAAAAAGGACTAAAGACAATTAGACCAGCATACACGAAGTCATGGTTCTTGAAGGGGCCCTATTACTAACTAACTTTAGGTAAGTCAGCTTGATCATTGATCCTTAGCTTCAAAACCTGCAAAATGGACACAATCCTTTACAATCCTTTCTGTCTCACCCATTTCCCAGTGGTGTGGGAAGCCTTGTGAGAGAAGAGTCTTTGATGGGGAAAATTACTCTGAATCCTCGAGGCTGATTACAATGCAGCAGATAGCACTTGAGCCATCAGAGGGATTTATTTTCAAATCATTAGCACAGGTGGGCAAGGAAGAAGGGGGCACAGCCTTTCTCATTGGATCTACTACAGATGGGGTCCGCCTACGTCTGTAAGTAAGTATTTTAACTAGAGTTGCCAAGAAAGAGTGTACAAGATTTTGCATAAGGAAAAAAAGTGAAGATGTGCCCAAGGACTGAAGAAAAGGAACCCATCTCGCAGGGAGCCTGACATAGTAGCAAGAATACCTGAAGAGTCAGAAAACATTAATATAGGTGGGTGACAGTGACAACCCAAATTGAAGGAACAGAGAATGGAGGGAGGACACATAAAACCAGACACTGAGTTAGTTGCATTAATGTGATTCACTAAACATTTGGATGGGCAGGGACATAGCACTGAAGAAGAGAAGCCCCATTGGCAAGTGCAGAGCACAGGATGGTTCCATTTTGGTTAATGTGCATAACATGGAGATGCCGTTTGTAGAGCTTGTTCTGTGAAATCCACTGCAGTCTGTTCCTCAATCCTATAAAAACCTGCCTCTAGTAATAATCCCAAGGCCAAGACAAGGTCCCCATTTCCTGAAAACATACTCAATGCTATCACATGTCACAAACACTATAGGCCACTGCATCATAAATCTGACCTAAAAGAAGCATGCTTGCTACAATCAACAGTAATTACACACTTAATTAGCTCTAATTTTGTTTCCTTCTTAGAATTCCAAAGGGCTCTGGGGAAGACTTTCCATGGCCCAGGTTCTTGGTAAGAGCTGTCCAGGGAACTTTAAAATGATGCCTTCTTCCTGTGACAAATATCCCTGTAGCAAGCAGTAGAGGCATTAAAAAAGAAAAGATTTTATTGACCCTTCTTTGAAAAAAGAAAACACAAAAACCAATACAGGTTCTCAGAATCTTACGGCTTTAAGGAAGCTCTGCCCAGAAAATCCAGAGAACTGGGTCTAAGTTTTGGGCATGACACTGATTCAGGGTGCAATCTTTAATTTGTCAGTTAGCCTCATTAGGCTTCCATCCCCTTGTCTACAAAGTGACTGTAATTATGTTGGCTAGATGATCTCTGAGAAAATGCTTCTCAGAGCATAATCCTACAGACTCAAATAATTGCAAAGAGCCAGAGTTGTGCCTTTGCTTTAGGGATGCTAAAGAAGGGATTTGGGTACTTTTCAGTTCTATCGCTCTAGCATCCCGCCATTCAGTACTGTTGCCATATTTACGGTATATGGGGATTACCAGTGATGCTTGTCAACAACACAAGCCCTAGATCTGAAACCGTTCCCATGGGAATGGGTGTATTTTTTTGGCTCATTCTTGAGCACAACCAAACACCTATCATGTGCCAGGTGCTCTGCCAGGCTCTGGGGTACGAGGATGAGGAGACACAGGCCCTGTCCTGGAGTCTGGTGGGGGGAGTCAGACCCATAAATAGATCATTTCAATACAAGATAGTATGTGGAAGAATAGACTATCACAGAGTTTCTCAAATCTTTTGCCCCAGGGCTTACCTGCATTGGAAACAACTAGGGAGTTTGTGAAAGGCACATTTCTTTCCATCCCTGCCTCATGAATCTGAATCCCTAGGAGCAGAACTTGGGAATCTCCCTGTTTAATAAGTCCTCTAGGATCTTCTGCCTAACAAAAAATTCATTATGGGAAAAGTTAGCTGTGGGAACTCACAAGGCAATGGCACAGCATCTTGTCTTTATGGACCACTTATTTGAGCTCTGTGCTCTTCTAGGTTCTATGGGAAATCCAATAACATCTGAGACAGAGTCCATTCCCTTTGGGATCTTACAGCCTATACTTTTGTCTAGAGCCATAAAAACAGGAAACCATATCCAGGGATAAGGGGGGAAAGCAAAGTTGGAGCTCATCTCTCTTGGTATTTTTGCTCTAGCCAGCTGCAATGACCTGTCAGCTTCTTTCCCCACGACTCTCCTTTTCCCAGGCTGGAAGCCACTAGACTTAACACAGGAAGACTTAGCTCTGCCCAAGGCTCTGGGACCCCATCGATCCTAGGAAGGTTTTAAGCAGCATGTGTGGGGTCCCTTGTCACTGCTAGTGCTGCTCTGACCTAGTAATTAATTATCAGACCTCAGCTGCATTCTAGGCTCCTGCTTCATTCTTATCCAGTGCTCCAGGACCTCTGTAGCGTTTGCTCTTTTGTGTCTATGCCAGGGACGTGGCCTTCAGCTGCAGCTCTGCGAATGGAGGCAATGCCACCTTCTCTATCTGACTATGATGAAGTATTTTCACAAATATCACAGCATTTGAATTACACAACTTACACATTTCCTAGAGAGATAATGTTCTGTTTATTTTATAGGTAAGCATGAGGGACGTAGTTAAGTTTACAAGACTTGCGTCTTCCATTTCAGACTGGAGTCTTCTTATTCACCTATAGTCTGTGTCTATCACATAATAATCAAAGGTCCTTTATCAAGGGGAATGTCTGTGGACGGGACATAACTGGAGAGTTACTCTTTATCTGGGTGTGCCCAATACTTGGAAAGATCTCTGACACCTATGGTGAGCCAGTCTGCAGAGTGGAAATGGTCTGGAATTTGGAGTCCCTCTGTTCCTTACTCTCTATGTGATCTAGGGCAAGTTTTAGCCTTTTTGGCCCTCGGGTTCTTTGCTGGTAATATGGGACAATAATCCCATGCCAGAGGGTATTGTTGAATGAAATAATGTAGGTAATGTCCTTGGCTCAGTAGATATTAGCTTCCCTTCCATTTCCTTATTCTTCTTCCTCTCTACATGGAACCCAAGACACTTTGTTGCTCCCCACTTCTGGAATGAAGGGCCAGTTTTGCACCTCTCAGGTCCTAGAGACTGTTGAGAAATGCTTCTTGCTCTGTTATTTGACTCTGACAGCATCCCTGATTTGTCTTCACCAGATAATAGCTAGTCCTCCCTTCTCATAGCACCATGGAAATCCCACCTCTTTCTGAAACCAAAGAGAACCTGGTGAAAAGGCAGAGATGGATCAATCTTAAGCTTGATAATTTGTCTGCACCTGTCCCTGACCTACTGCTCTGAACTTCAGCTGGGCACAGCGGGACACAGAAGAAAGGACTGGGAACAGAGAAAGCACAACAGTTCCAGCTGCTGTGCTCTTTCTTGGAGAGCTGGAAACCTGTGCACACCTACTAGAGGCTAGGAATGCTCATGCATCAAGGTAAAGCCAGGATTTCAGGTCAGGAAGTATTTTATAGCAACCCAGTATACCAAAGAGACATGCGTGCTCCTTGGGGTGGATTCAAATATAGGCCAAGTGGCTAGAAGGAGTGATTATTTCTACAATGGATAATCTTTCTCACACACTATATTCTTTCTCTCCATGTCCCCTTTATAAAAATAATAAGTAGCCAATTATTATCAATTTATTTGCTGCTTCTTATAATTACATTATCCATGATTAACTCACTGGAGTCTAATTTGACTCTAGAGTTATTTTGTAGGAATGCTCCATCACTGGGCACGGTGGGACTCTTGTGAGCACAGCCTCACTCTGCTGGGCTTATGGAGCTCAATTAATGCACATGGAGAGAGACAAAGAAGAGGATGAGAAATGGCAGGCACCTCGGTCTTGCTGAGTTGCAAAGCCCCTCCACATTCATTATTTCATTTGATACACATAGTGGTTCTATGAGGTAGCTACAAAAGCTGTTATCTACAGTTTACAAACTGGGAAGCAGACCCAGGTCAGATCATAAGATGATGCCCAACAGAGGAGTAAAACCCATGTTTACACCCTGCTAGTGCACCCCTAAGGATATTGATCAGTGATTTTAATGGTAATCATTTCTGTAGTGCTTTGAAGTTTGCAAAAATGTTTTTAAATTCCTGATCTCATTTGACCTTTACAACAATCCTGTGCCACAGAGAAGAAATTATAATGCCCAATTTTACCGAGGAGGTAACTCTGGTTTAGAGAGGTTACTTGATTGAGCTTTTAAGGTATGAAAACTGGGATGGGAATCATGGGCTCCTTCTGATAAAGTGTGTGACTCCATTATAGCACCCCTGGAAGCCAAGAACTTACTAGAAACATGTGATTTAACAGCAATATGGGGTAGACACATGACATTATAACTGCATTTTGTACAAAAAGCTATTCTCTGGGGAGAGGTCCTTAATTTAGGGAGTCCATGAGCTTCTCCTGAAATAACGCATATCTATCTATCCTATCTATCTATCTATCTATCTACCTATCTATCTCTATATGTCCATATGCATGTATATGTAAATATAAACCATATTTTAGGGAGATTCTTTAAAACGTCCATCAGATTTTCGAAAGAGTACGTTAACCCCAAACATCCAGGGTGTTGAATTATTCTGGTCTCTTTTCCACCAATGGACTAAGATGGTGGTCTGGGGAGAGTGGACCAGGAAGGAGATGAAAAGGCTTCAGAGGAGCACAGGGGAAAGGCATCATGTAGGCTAGAGGAGGCAACTATTTTAAGATGTTGGGTCCAGGCAATGGTTACAGTGACAAATGCTGTAGAGACCAAACTGAGGCTTGGACAAGTTGGCATATCTGGCAGAGGAATTTCTGTGGAATTGTGGGACCAGAAAGCAGACTGTGAGGTGTTAAAGAAGGTGGAGATGAGGAAGGGAAGACAGTGAACACAGAAGTACTTCTTTAAAATCTGGCAATTAAGGGAAGTGGAGAGATGGGGTGCTAGCCTGGGGGGAAAGCAGGACCAAGGAAAATTCTCTCCCTCTTTTTTTTTTTTAATCTCCTTAAAAATGGGAGATGATGTGTTTGTGGAGGAAGAATCTAACTGAAAGGGAGAGACCAGGTGAGAACGCAGGAGCCTAATTAGGAGACAGGCGGGGATGAATCCTGAGCTGAGATGGAGCGTTCACTTTAGAATAGATTTGAGACTCTCCTGAAGCAGGCGTGGTGGTGGGAGGGAGAGGTGAAGATGCAGAGAAAGTGTGAGCTTCACGCACTTTTCCTGCCAATTTTGTCTACAGCACTACTTATGGCGCTTACGCGAGCAGCGCGCTCCCATCCAGCTGGGCTGTTCCTGTCACCTCCAGGCACAAGGCCTCCTGGCTCAGGGTGTCTGGCAGCCTCTTGCTGACCTTCCTGTTCTGAGTCTCTCCATCTCTGGGCATCCGACACTGACCCTGTCCAGGGGCTTCTCCACCTGCTCCCTTATGGCTGCTCCTTGAGCCCCCAGCAAACAAAATTCTCCTGGGCTGATTTCAGTAATAAAATACAGGAATCTATTTGGGCAATGGTTTTCCTTGTTGTTGATTTATTTGATTGCTAAACCTTTTAGAAAACTTGTGCTACACAGGGTACAGATACATTATCACTTTATAGCTATACAATAGATGATGTATTTGGCAATTTCTGTATAAAGGTTTTTTTCTGGGTCTTGGACAGAAACAGACTTTCATATTGTTTCTAAGGTGCAATCAGAGACTTGTTATTATTTTACTTTTAGCGCCTTTAATTAATCTATGAAAAGCACTCAGACTGGTGCTTGACACAGAGGGTGAGTGTTAGCTAATGCTGTCATTATCATCACTGTTGTTAGGAGCTGTATGACCAAGGACAATTCAATTCTGACTTAGGGCAGCAATGTCTTCATTCATAAAATAAGGGCAAGATGTTCTCTTTTCAGAGCGTGTTCTGAAGACTTTGGGCTCCACCCCATTGCACACCACCATTTTAATTCATTTTACCCATTTCCTTGGGGTTTCACAGAATGTTCAGTTGAAGAGGGGTTCTCAAAAAAAAGTTACGAGCACTGCACCAGACAGTTGAAGGCCCATCCTCAATAAAAGTACTTGACTGTCTATGTGAAAGAAACTATTGACAATGGACAGAGAAATGAAGTGGTCTCAGGGCAGGTACCACAAGCCAGGGAAGGCTCTTTGGAAGAGGTGAGTTGGAAGGTTAGAATCCGGGTGTTTTTAGCAGTTGATGAGCCTAGAAGAGAAACTGCAATTCCTAGAGTGGGGGGTATAAAGTATAAGTGCAGAAGGACAACTATGGGGGGAGAAAAAAGTTAGCAGCCCAACTCAGACCTATCCCTGAGTGGTAGAAGCCAAATGGGCAGATAAGGGCTTCAGGTATAATTACCCAAGTGGAAATTTGACCAAAGTGTGATGGGATTAACAGCAAAGATGATTGGCTCCACTGAGGAAGCCACCTAGTCAATGCTCTTTCTTGCATGGACAGGAAAGCAGTGTCCAGAGGAGGCAAGCTCCTGTCTAGGGGCACAAAATGCATTACTGCTGACTGGGAGCCACCACTAGCTGTTAACCAACTAGCCTCTCCCCCTCTTCCTTAGCATTAGAGCTCCCAGCTTTTTAGCTGGGCACACTGCTGACTGCATTTAACAAAACATTTCCTAGCCTCCTTTGGGGTTAGGAATGGCCAATAAAATGTCCAGGCAAGTTACGGACTTCCAGGAAAGAACTGTTGGAGGGTATAGGATGGCCCATAGGAAACATTTTGTCCTTCCCTGCTTCTTCCTGCTTCTGACCTTGATGACTTTTAGTTGTGGGGCTGTCTCAGATCATGAAGTGACCCTGGAGATGGAACTCATGTAACTAGGGATGGCAGAGCAGAAAGATGGAAAGAACCTGAGTCCTGGAGAGATCGCACAGACATTGTTATCAGCCCCGGACTGCCAACCTCTGAATTCTTTTATGTTGAGAGAGAGAATGTCCTATTGTATTTAAGCCATTGTCATTCCTGGGCCCTGTTCCTAGCCACAGAATGTTCTTGATGCCCTGGCAGAGCTGGGGCTGGCGGAGCCCCCTGTGTGCCTTGACTATTTTGCTTGGCAGCGCTTTGTGCATGACCCCGCTGCTCCCGTGTGTGGAACTGTCTCGGTGTGTGTGCATGAGCAGAAATCCAAAGCCAAAATAATCTTCAAAGCTGTCAGCTCTGTTTCCTGCAGACTCATGCTCCCCACTGCCTTCTCATTTCCACCGGAGGAAAGAGAGGCTGCTGGTGAATAACTTTTTCTTTCTTGAATTGTTTACTATGTCACACACTCAATATCCACAGCACAGAATGGTACAATGTTCACATCTTGCTGAATTTGTTTTAGCTTTTTTTTTTTAATTAATGAAATAAAACATTGGTTCAGTTGAATCTTCTGTGTACTATCCTTGAGCCTATTAGCCTCCTCCTTCTGAAAATGATTCTCCTGAACTGCATGGATCTTTCTCTGTGTTTTTATGTTTTTACCACACCTATGCGTGAATCTGTAAGTAATAGTATTGTTGTGTATGCTTTAAACATGGATGTAAGCGGTACACTGATATGATATGATTCTTTTTGTTTAACTTGGAATTTCCAAAATAATCCTTCTCTTTTTTTTCTCTAAAATAATCCTTGATACATGAGTCTAGCTCAGGGAGGCTCACTGCTATGAAATGTACAATGCTTTTCCATTGCCCTATTGATGAACATTTAGATTGTTTCCAAATTTTCAATACTGCACACCATACAATAATAAACATCCTTTTATAAGTCATATTACACATAGGAGTGAGTTTTGCTAGGGTATATATCTAGACATAAAACTAGTTGTCATAGAGACACATATCTTCATTTTTACAAGATTTCTCCAAATTGTTCTCTAAAGGGGTTAAATAATGCGCTCCCTCTAGAATGACAGTGCCTATTTCCCTCAAAAATTCAGCACCGTTGAACTATTAATGTTTGACAACTGGGTAGGTGTGAAATGGTATCTGTTTGCTATAATTGGCATTTCCTTGATTATTAATGAGGTAGGGCATCTTTTCATGTTTTTATAGGCCATTTTGATTTACATTTCTATTTTTATATTTTGCCTGTTTTTCTGTTGGGCTGTTTGTCTTTTCCTTGTTGCAGTGTTTTACCAACATATTTTAGATATTAATCCTTTGTTGGTCAAATGCATTGCAACTGCCTCTTACAAATATCTCACTTGTATTTTGGCTTTGCTCATGGTGTCTTTTGTCTTATAGAAATCTTAAGTTTTAATGTGATCCACTTTATGTTTTTCTTTTGTGCTTTTTTTGAATCTTAAGAAATATTTCCCTGGTTTGATATAAAAACATCTTTCTGAACTTTCTTCTAATAGTTTAAATTAAAAAAATTTTTTTTAACGTTTATTCATTTTTGAGAGATGGAGAGAGACAGAGCATGAGTGGGGGAGGGCAGAGAGAGGGAGACATAGAACCAGAAGCAGACTCCAGGCTCTGAGCTGTCAACACAGAGCCCAATGTGGGGCTTGAACTCATGAACCATGAGATAATGACCTGAGCCGAAGTCAGACAGCTAACCAACTGAGCCACCCAGGCACCCCATTCTCCTAATAGTTTAAAAGTTGTTGTTGTTATTTGAACTTTTAGCTTCAAATCCACCTGGAGTTTATCTGCAATATTCTGTTATTTAGTATATGAAATAGAACTCTAATGTTAATTTTCGAGTATGGGGAGACAATTGTTGTGACACTAATATCAAAAGTCCATACTTTACCTATTTATTTGTAATCAACTGCTGTCTTGTACCCAACTTCCCAAAATGCATGGGTCTCTTTCTGAACTTTCTAGTTTATTTCATTAATCTCTGTATCCCTACACCTCCATCACAAGGTTTTATCATGAGTTTTGATGTCTGTTAGGTAAGCCCCTCTTCTTTATGTTCTTTCTCAAAACTCTTTGGCTATTCTTGGCCCCTTTTACTTTATGAATTTTTAAATTTATTTCTTCCAGTTTCATTGAGATATCATCAATGGACAGGCAATGGACATGTAAGTTTAAGGTGTGCAGCATAATGGCTTGACTTCCGTATATTGTGAAATGTATATGAATATTGATGAGTCTTTTAAGGCAATGCCTCCTTACTACCTCTCTCAGCAGGTGCTCCCCACCATCCCATCCCCACGCAAAGATCTGGGTTCCAGCTCCAACACTGCCACCAGATGGCCAACTGTTCTTAGGCCAGTGGTCTAACCTCTCTGGGCTTCAGCTTCATCATCCCTTGTTAGATGTGCTCTGCCTACCTCACGGGACTGGACTGTTGAGTGGAACAAATGAGGTAAGGATATAAGAATTTTTTGGAGAATTAAAAACACAGAGCTAAAGTCAAAAAGAATCAAAAGCAATAAACTCAGGACTGGCCTAAGATAAAAGGTGAAAGTTGGACATTTTTTTCCTCTGCTTTCTGCCTTCTCTACCATTCCTACTCCTTTCTCCCAAACTTCCAGGGTTATGAGACACAGCTCTTTCACTGGGGTGGACATACCATGAAAAGGTGGTGGAGGCAACTTGTGTTAATAAGGTCCGGCTCCAGTTTCAGACTCTAACCTGTGACTTGAGGTAAGTCACTCAAACTCTTTGAATCTCAATTTATTCATTTTTACAAGGGGCATAAAATGTTCCTTCCCCAAGTACTATTGTCAAATTAAAATGAAATAATGGACATGAAAGTTCTTGGTAAAAATGTGAAGGCTTTATAAAAAACAGAAGTTTTTGTTAGTGTTTTTGCTGACAGTTACATGTGACAAAGGACTTACAGGAAAGTAATGGTGTTTACTGTGTTGAAGTGCTTTGCTGTCACCAGTTGAATCAATGCATGTAGGAGAAAGAAATCTACTTTGTAAGTACGGTAGACCCAGTGCAGTATCTACACAGATTTCTAGAAGATGCAAGAAGTCCCTATCATTTAAAAATATTTTTTTAATGTTTATTTTATTTTTGAGAGAGAAAGACAGAATGTGAGTGGGGGAGGGGCAGAGACAGAGGGAGACACAGAATCCAAAGCACGCTCCCGGCTCTGAGCTGTCAGCACAGAGCCCAACACAGGGCTCAAACTCATGAACCATGAGATCATGACCTGAGCTGAAGTCGGACTTCAACCAACTGAGCCACCCAGGTGCCCCAAGAAGTCCCTTTCTTAAATACCATTTCCTTTAGACATTTTCAGTCTGGATGTGCAAAGAAGTGGAGGTGGTTGAGATTCCATGAGGTCTGTGTGGAAAAAAAGACTAAGCTAACCCTGGTGCAGGTATTGGGCTCAGCACTGACTAAAGACAGTGAGCGTCACAGAGACTCAAGGGTGGGAACATATCAGTCTTTGTACCCTCCTCACATATACCATTTTGTTAAAATTAACATTAAGGTTAGCCCTGATGTTCTGTGAAAAGACTTCCTGTGGAGTGAGCACACAGCAATGCCTCCACATCTCTCTACCCCTTGGTACTGAGATGACTGGAGTATCCTGTGCTCTTGTGCCAAAATCAGACTTGGCCTTGCACCAAATGACATCCATGGGCTAGATGACATGAGACCACAGCTCACCTGCTTAATCTCATACAGAACACCCTTTTCCTTGGTAATTTGGTTCCTGTTCTTTCCTCAGTTCTACTGAAACAGGACTTCTTACCTGTTCCCTAGTCACCTCCATGGCTGATGATGGACTGCAATGTCCTGACCAGTCTCTGATGGAAGTTGCTGGAATCCTTCTAAACCAATTAGCAGCATTACCACCCCTGCGTGTAGCCTCTGCCAATGTCCACTTCTCTGCTGTGGCTTGGGAAGAGTCCTGGACTTTTGACCTGGGTTTGGATCTTAGTTGCCAGAACTTGCAATCTGTCTGTCCTTTCCTTTGGGGTCCACACCATTTCTGACCCAGTCTTGTTCTCCTCTTCCCATGTGACTCCTTCCTGCTTTTGCTTCCATGTTCATGCAAGTCTCCTTCTAGACCCTGTCTTGTCTTGCTATAGATGAATCACTTTGCAAAATCTGTCAATTAGGTATCATTCAAAACAGATCACAGCTGACTTTATTATTATTAATATTTTCAAACGTGGGCATGAAACATAGGCACAAGTTCTCTGGTAGAAGCTGTGATTGTCTGCTTATAAACTTCTTTCATCAATGAAGGACAAATTCCACTAGCTACTGGGAGTTGTCCTCTCTGAAGAAAGCAGACTTGTTCAAGATCACAACCTTTCGTTGGGGCAGCCCACACCCTGTGACTGCTTGATGTGGTCACAGCAATCAGAGGGAAAGAGTTTAAAGGCTGAGACCTTGATGACAACTCTGAAGGGCCATCCCCTTCTTGGATTCTCATGGGGTGAGCTGAGGCTTTGGGAAAGCCTGCTGCCCAGCGCCTCTCTCTGCCCATTCCTCCCTCCTTCCCTTACCCTGCAGGGCTTGATCCTAAGCATTCTTACTTCCAACAAGTCTCCAAGTGGAGTCAGAATCTTAGAGACTCTAGCCTACCACAAGGGTCCACAGTTATTTTCTTGCTCAAGCAATCAATGCTCTATCTCACCATTTTCTTTCTCCATAAATTCATTCTCCCTGTGGTGGGCAGACTAATGCCCATCCCCACCCAAAGATGTCCACACCCTAATCCCCCACAACCTGTGAATGTGTTATCTTCTATGCTAAAAATGGACTCTGCAGATGTGAATAAGGTTACTGAACTAAAGATAGGGAGATTATCCTGGATTATTCAAGTGGACTCAGTCTCATCACATGAGTCCTTAAAAGCAGAGAACCCTTCCTGGCTGTGGTCAGGGATGTGATTACAGAAAAAAGATCAGAGAGACCCAATATTTCTGGCTGTGAAGATGGAGGAAGGGGCCACAAGCCATGGAATGCAGGCAGCTTCTATGAGCTGGGCAGGGCTAAGAAATGGATTCTCCCCAGAGTCTCCAGAAAAGAATGTAGCACTGCCAACACTTTGATTTTGGCCCAGTGAGCCCTGTGTAATACCTCTGGCCTATAGAGCTGTGAGATAATAAATTTGTGTTGCTTTAAGTCACTAAGTATGTGGTAATTTGTTACAACAACAATAGGAAAGTAATATATGGCTCAACTTAATATTTGTGCATCTATATGATCTTGGATATACACTTCACCTATGTAAGTCTTACTTCTCTCATCTATAAAATGGTTATTTGGGGCCATATGCTTACAAAACCCCTTATAACTTGATATTTTATGGCCCTAACGGGCTAGATTCCCTACTTTGCAACATTTATTTTTTCCTTCCAATGAGGCAGTTGTTTGCTTGTTTTTGATGATGATACGAGGGCAAGCCTATCTGAAATGCTGCAGGAAGCAACAGAATGGCCATGCACCAGGGTCGGGAGTGGGTATTCTTTCTTTTTGTCTGGCCCTTCTAGTCTGTCTTTATGTTGATTTCTAAATTTCCTATTCCCATAACTCCTCATGACCATAGGAAAAATGCATCTTAGCTGGTGAAAAATTTATAAACCAAAGCCTGATAACAAATAGATTCTGTCATTTTTCTCTCTACTGGTAGACCTTCAAGTACAATTTAAAAAATTTGGTTATGCTGAAAATAATTCATTAAAAGTTGTAGGTACTAAGCTTAGAGGTAAGGTCGCAGTGTTCTGGTTGCTGGTGAAAGTTAGCATTTCTTTAGGGAAATCTACCATTTTTAAGATTAAAAAAATGTCCTTGGCCTGATTTTTGTTAGGAATAAGTATAACAAAGTGGCACTGTAATTAAAATACTGATAAACCCACTAGATATAGCTGTTGTGGAAAAAGAAAAAACTGGACACTAAAATGGGATAAAAATAGAGCCTCATTTGGCCCCGTCACCCTCCTAGTGGGAAACCAATACAGTTGCCACTTCATTAACTGCTCTGCGTTAAGAAAAGCTGAGCTGACCACAAAATAATAATGGCAATAGCACAGTGATAATGATGACGCCTACTACATTTATTTAGCACATTATGCTTCTCAAAGCACTTTCTGTCTATTTACTTGTTTGAGCCCCTAGGTCTCAGTATTTCCACAAGAAAGTGGGGGAGGTGGTGGAGAGCATCATCCACCTGATTTGACAGATGAGGGAATCCTGACCTACAGTGTCTAAATGACCCTCATGTCGTCACAGCTGTGAGCAGCAGGTCTGGGCCTGGGGGCTGCGCTGTACATGGAGATCCACGTTTGTTATAGCTCACTGCCCCTGGCAGTTGGAGTCACCCAACTCAGGGTCAAACACTATCTCCAGAGACATTATTTATACTGCAAACCTAAGGCTAGTAGAAATATTTTTTTTTCTCTCAACAGAAAGAACAAAGTCACTAAAGAATTAAAATTTTTTTAATGTTTATTTATTTTTTAGAGAGAGAGAGAGAGAGAGAGAGAGAGAGAGAGCAGGGGAGGGGCAGAGAGAGAGAGGGAGACACAGAATCCAAAGCATGCTCCAGGCTCTGAGTTGTCAGCACAGAGCCCAACACGGGGCTCTTAACTCATGAACCGCAAAATCATGACCTGACTGAAGTCAGACGCTTAACTGACTGAGCCACCCAGGAGCCCCTAAAGTCACTAAAGAATTAGTCATTAACATCAGCTGGGAAAAGTCCGAAGAATTGAATGGAAGAGAAAGAAAACGGTAAGAAACCTAGAAGTGGTTTTTAGTCTGTCACCCATATCACTAGGATTGTGGTGCTGGCCAGTGTGTCTGTGTATGAGCCAGAGTGGAGGAAAAGTACCCCCTTTTCCACCTTCCTGGGATCCTCCTCATGTTCCCTGGTACAGTTTCCAAGAGCCCCATGTGTTATGTCCTCTGTAAAATGACATCAACACTCACTACTTGCCTCTATCCCCATCCCACAACCCAGGTCCAATTAGCCTGACTAATCTGGAAGGAGATAAGACAACCTGAGGCCAGTGGCACAAAACGGAGTAGCCCTCAAAGGCATCCCCATTTCATCTGAACAATGAGGGGGTGAGACTAGGTCTCCTCAATGATTCCACTTGTTCCAACAATTTCCTATTTTACTTCTGGTGCAGTAGTATCATTTGGACTTGGGTTTGAGAGCCAAGTGGTAACTCTGTGAGTGGGCTACAATGTGACCTTGGTTATTATCACTTAGCCTCCATGAGGCTCAGTTCTCTCACCTATGAAATGGGTGTGATAATAGTGAGTCTCCTTCCCACTTTATACCATTGTCGTGAGAGTCAATAATCCAAATGTAAAGCACTGTTGATCAAGGCTCATCTATGTAGATCTTGCATAGAAGAGATGTTATGGATTTATTATTGGTGGTAGTGCTAATTATTATAATTGTAGTTTAATAGTAACAAGGATCTTATTAGAATCAACAACTGTGGTAGTGCTGGTAAGGCATTTCAGAGATTATTCATCATATGTGGATATTGGCTGGAGAAGTCACTGGTGTTGAGAAAATGTGTACCATGCCCTTTCTCGAATTATTTCCTTGGGGCTTTACAACAATTCTAAGAGTCAGAACTTGTTACTGTCATTTGACACAACAAGAAGCTAAGGCTGAGAGAGAGAGAGAGAGAGAGAGAGAGATAGGCAAACAGACAGAAGTGATTTTAAAGCTGGTATCATGAGAACCTAGTGGCTTCTGCAGACTTCCAGCATTGGCAGGCATATCTAGCACTTCTTATATAGAACAATCTTTAGAGCCTTGTTACCAGGGGCTTGTTGCCTTAATCACAAGAAGGGGGTATGGTTGGTATTAGAAGTTCCTTCATAGGAACAGAATGATTCACTATTCAAAGTCATTGATGAGTCAACTGACTCTGAGTCAACTGCTCTGTGATTGATGTACAGATGCCCATTAAGAATTTTCTCAGCAGGAACTCTCTACACTATGGTTTTTCCTCACAGAGCCCATGAGGTGTGTTCTCCTACCACATAGTGGATTTGTTAGGAAGTGACTGCCAGTCATGGACTAACCCAAGGCCTTTTTTATCAAGGTAAGGCCCATGTGACTAGTGCTCATCGATGGGATATAATGTGTATCAATCACAGGCCAAGGTGGGTAGGAAGTGGGTGTACCATCTTCACTTTCTTCTTCCCTGTCAACCAGGTAGATGAAGAATATAAAGCATAAAACTCAAAGGCCCTAAAAGATGGTGAAGCCACAAGACAGGAGACACCTGGGTTTCTGAATCACCACTTTGATAAACACCCAATGGGGCCTTAGAGAAGGGAAAAATGATCTATGGTGTTAAACCACCAAGATTTGAGTGTTATACGTTACACCAGCTATTGTACTGTAGATCCACTGAAAGATCCACCAGTGTTTCAGACCTGGTCCTAATTCCCTGCCATTTAAAAACTACTGCGTTCCTTCTCCATGGATACCAGCTCACCCATCCTAAGCAGATTTATTTGTGTTCTGTATAGGTGTAGAGAAGCTGGTCTGCTTGTCAAACAACCAATAAATCTATGTTAAGCAAAACAGTAGTTTTCATCAGTAAGTGACCTTATGATAACATTTACATTGCTAGAGAAATCATTCCAACCCTGAACCAGGGGCATCCCAACTCAGGCCCTCCTGGTGGCACATGGCAAGGAAACTAATGAAGTGTGGGGATTATTAATGATTTTATCTTCTCACTTACCCATCCCCTTTCCTTTTACAAACTCACAAATATGTCCAGTAGTGTCAGATCTGTTCATCTATTTTTGACATATAAATAGAACCTATCCTATTGGAATTTTGCAGAGAAAACAGACACTATGTGATTATGCTAGCTTATGTATGAAAGCAGCCATGCATGACTGAGCTGGGAAGACAATGACTCAAGGGGAAGAAGGTCTTCATATGACCTAGCTGTCTCAGGTACTTCTCATGTGCTCCTAGTGACCTCAGAGGGGAAATTTTTTTTTAGTTTTCCATGGCAGCATTACTGGTGGTAACAGTTATTTCAGAAGACACAAATATAGAAAGTTCTAGAACATACTCACAATTTCTTGACAGTGGGGTCAGTGGGTTCTACAAAGAGTCCTGTGAACTCCTATTTAGGTGCCTTCAAGTAGTAAGCAATAAAAAGTCCTGTAAAGATAGACAGTGGAGGTCAACTTTAAATTGCTTTGGGTTTTGATTAAATAACATGTGCTCTTTTTTGTTTTAATTGTAAGGAAAAATGTTCATTTTAGAAAAGAATAGAAAATAAGTATTAGGAAACAAGACATAAAACTCATCTGTCATCCCACCATCCAGATATAACCACTAGTTAACCCATGGAACACTTACAGATTGTTTCATGAGTATTTATGTATATATGGATATTTTTTTTTTCTACTGTTTTTCATTCATAGAATTGAGATCATACTGCATATGCTGTTTGGTGACATGCTTTTCTTTCATTGAATAAGATGTTATGAATATTTTTTGCCACCAGATAAATGTCAACTGTGTGGTACACAGCCTGTAAGATGGTTCCCAGGGATCCCCACTATGTTGCATCCTCACCATTGTGAAATCCATTCCCCTGGAGCGTGGGCGGGACTTCTGGCTTACTTCTAACCAATAGAATATGGCAAGAGTGATGGGATGTCAGTTTGAGATTAGGTTACAAAATCGCTCTGGCTGCTGTCTTGCTCACCCTCTCCTGCTCTCAGGCTCCTTTGCTGTGATGAAACAGCTGCTGTGTTGTGAACTGCCCCAAGGAAAGGAGGGCAATGGAACTGAGGGAGACCTCCACCAGCAGGCTTAAAGGACCTGAATCCTGCCAACACCCACTGGAGTGACCTTGAAAGTGGATTCTCTCCAAGTTAAGCCTTGAGATGGTTCAAACACCTTGACTGCAGCCTTATGAGAAGTCCTGAGTCAGAGGATCCAGTTCAGCCACTGCCCACAGACTCCTGACTCACACTGTGAGATACTATGTTTGTTGCTCTAAGCTGCTAAGCTTTTATGGGGTAAAGCAGCCATAGATAGCTAATATAAACCACACAGTTTGTAATAGTTGTTTAGTATTCCAGTGTAAGGTTTACTCAATCTTCTACTGTTGTGTGTTGCTTATTTTAGTTTATTTATTTTGCTATTATAAACAGGGCAGTAATGGATATCATTGTAGCTAAATCTCAGTACACATCCTTCATTCTTTCCTAAGGATAAATTCCTTGAAGTGGAATAGCTGGATTTC
Source organism: Prionailurus viverrinus (assembly GCF_022837055.1). Taxonomy (NCBI): domain Eukaryota; kingdom Metazoa; phylum Chordata; class Mammalia; order Carnivora; family Felidae; genus Prionailurus; species Prionailurus viverrinus. The sequence continues at coordinate 67,188,982 of NC_062572.1, read as the reverse complement.
AAAGGGTTTTAACCTTTAATGCTTTTGAGATGCTATTTCCCAGTTGCTCTCTGGTAGAACTGTACCCTTTTACACCTCTGCTGGCGGCATTGTGGAGCGGCTGCTGCCCACACCCCAGGGCTTACGTTTCTGAGCCATACTTTTGGTTAAGTTCAACCACTCTCTCTTGAGCTGTGTCTCTCTGCAAACCAGTTAGAAACAAAACCAAAACCAAATCCAAAAACCCAAGAATGAAGCCTAAGGTTGACTCTTCAAAATTACTAGATAATCTGATGCTAAACAGTTTCGTCAAAGTATATTGTTTTGAAGTCAGGCAGATGAATTCAACCACCCTCAAATTGTTATTCTTATCTCTCAGTGAACACTGAACTTCTGAAAAGATGATGATGCTCAAGTCCCCAAGAACTTTGAGAGGGAAAACCACAGTGCTAGTTGAAGTCAAAATAATAATGAGCTATTCTGAAAATCTTAGTTTATTTCAGTCACACAAAGGACTGTCAGTAAATTCAACTTTCTAAATTAGCTGGATGAATTCTATATTTTCTATATTTTACATATAGATATAGATATAGATATAGATAGATATAATTTATTTTTTTAGTTTTGCATACATGGATATCACCACCATTTCCAAATTGCAACTTCACTGTTGGGGAAAGAATAAATATTTTAATGACTATACATTTTAACAGGCTTTGAACCCTGTGGTTGGTTTAAGCTAAGGGTGCAATTTCAGGCATCTAAATAAGTAAATAAATGAGGAAGAAAATCCATGTTAATTGCAGTAATTTGCGGTACTTTCAAATTCTTAATTAAGAAATAAAATAGGATTCATTATCCATGCCCACTGTAGATGGCACACATAGATCACCATTATGACCAGACACAAGACCTGAAGTTATTGCCGTAAATGAAATAACAGAGAGAAATCACTGTTATTGGTGCATTATTGGTCAAAATGTGCAGGCGCAAGGAGGGAGGAAAGAGGACACACAAAATGCCTGTTCTCCATAAATGCCCTTTTTTCTGACCTGGAGATTATGTTATCCCCAAATATCTCCCCTGAGCCTCAGGTCCTGCCCCTCCCTCCTACTCTCTGGGATAGATTCTTCCTTCAAACCTCACGTAAAAATTTCTGAGCCTGTCTGGACACCCTACAGCATCAAATTTTCCCCAGTCACGTGTTCCAGGTCACTTGTGTGCTGGGACTTCAGGTATCTGTGTCATTCTTCTTGGTGTCATTCTTTTGGTGAGTCCTAATATTCTTCTACAAAGGTGGGAAAAAGAGAAGGACTTTTCTTATAACCAGAGGCATTCTGACTCATGCTGCCTTTTGAAAATCATGTATTAAATTAAACTAGGGACAGCATATAATTTGTCATACAAAAATCACTTTTGATTGGGACACATGCTTAATTTGAGAGGACACCAGACATAACCTGGGACTGTTCTAGACGAAGCAGGATGCTTGTGTCCCTAATGAAAATCCATCAAAGTCCCCAGGATAGGGGTAGGGTTGGTGTGGACACAGGTTTTCAGGCAGGTAAGCAGGGAGGTATTCTGCTTTGGTGATGTGGGCGGGAAGGGTAATATCATGTACGTCTGGAAGGAAGAGCACTTATGTGCTGGTTGTAGGCTGGTCATTGTGCTTTTGTTTGGAGTATTTATAATAAGGACTTTGGGTATGCATTTCCCAGGCTCTCCCTTTCCTGTTGTCCTACCCATCTTGGTCTTGCAGGCTGGCATAGATAGTCCATGGTCAGTCAACATGACTCTGGGTTTCATGTCTGTCAACAAGGGCAGTTATGGGCAACAAACTGCAGTCAGCTCAGCAATGAGAAGGGTGCAGAGTGTAAGCAATTTGGAGGAGTTTGAGTGACCCAAGACAAAGGAAGAAGGGAAATCATCCATTGAAGATCTCTTAAAGGAATGAGGAATCTTGTCAGAGATTAGGCACTGAAATTTTTTGAGCAAGTAGGACAGCTTTTGGTTTTACCTATAAACCCAAGGACAATCAGAAATTAACATGTATATTTCTCAGATGCCTATTATATCCTATATGGAAGGCATAAGAATAGTCTGAGACATACATCTTATTCTCAAGGGACTTAAGGAGTAGATTCTTTGAGTTAAAGGCTCCTGTCTTTTGGAAGGGAAACCAGAGAGAAACCTGGACTTGGTATCTCTTCTGACAGCCGGGCTGATCTTTTCTTGGATCACATACATGCTAAAGACCGCCATGGAATTCACAAGGGATGAAAAGAGTGTCTGTATCTTACAGTGTTCCATTTCTCAAAGGATCCTTCCTCTATGGTTGCAACTGGATGGAGTCCAGACCACAGTGGGGCCCTGGGGGGACCTGGGGAAATGTGAACAATTCCTTATTTTTTATATGTGATCCTTATATAAGGATCCTTTCTTACCAAATCATGGCGCAGAATGACATTCTGCTTTTATTTTCTGATGATTTATGGTAAAGAAGATACAGGGCTTTTCCAATTTCAGAAGTAAGCCAAGGAGAAACAATCATAAAATGCATCCATAAAAACGGGCTAGATACCAAGCTAGAAAGAAAACCCCACTGTATAAAGTGTTTCTGTAGAATTTACTGTTTCATGGGTACTGGTACTCCAAGCTTCAATAGTAAGTGACATCAGGATGCTAAGAAAAGGTGTGAAAGATGGGAGGAATGTGGGCAGAAGATCTTTAAACCATGAGAAATGCCTTGGGAAATATGCCTTCTTATGCTGTAGCGAGGAGGAACCAGATTAGTTGCAGAAGGTCTTTTGAAGAAAGGTCTTAAATGCAGTTATGTCTCAACTATTACATTTGAGAACTGTTTGTTCATTCTTTCATTTATTCATTTAATCTAACAAGTATTTATTGAGGATTTTCTCTTTCCCAGATATAATATTACGTGCTGGGGATTCAGAAGGAGCAAGACAGGGATTTACAGCCTTTTAAAGGGGACTTCTACTTTTAAGATGATAGTGTTAAGAAAGCCTTGCCCACTTCTTTCTAAATTCATTCCCAAACAATAAGGAAAATGAACAAGCATAAATACAAATTTCACCTTTGTTGAGGAAAATCTGTCAAATGCAATAAAACTCCAAAAGGAGCAGGTAGATGTTGAAGGATGTCTTGGGCCAAAGACCTCAAGCAAGGTTGGCAGAGCACAGAGTTCATCAAAGAGAACAAAACCAACACAATCTTTTGGGAAGCAACTTGTCTACAGTGAATCAGCTGTCTGTGAGAGAATCCCTGGACCCTTTCTGGCTCCATCAAGAAACAGGGAATATGGTATAAACAAGAAAACAGCTAGGGGTGCTATCTCTGGTTGGGCAAATAAGCACAGACAACCAAAACAATAAACTTTAATGGAAAATATCACTTATATAAAATAAGAACTCAAGGAAGAAATGTCAAGACCACTGAAAGAGATAAAAAATGAGCTAGCAGAGCTCAGGAAAGAAGTAGAAGAGACATAATGTCCTCACAAAAATTAGGAAGCCATCAGAGGCAACAAGAAGGTAAACAGATAATGCTCAAAAAAGTGGGCTTAAGAACTGGAATGCTAAGATGAGCAAGACAAAATGGAAATGATTAGTCAACAAGGATTAGAAAGAGAACATGGTAGCTGTGGAAGATGAAACAGATCAAATAGATGTATGTGTATACATAAATAGACCAAGCAGTGCTTGATAAAGAATATTGAAAAAAAAGAATAGAAATTTTATTTGGAGAATTATAATCACAGAGATAAGATATTTAAGTCTACGTACAAAGCAAAGCCCAAACCAAGCAAAACTATCTGAGAAAGTCAATACAGAACCAGCAACCCAAAAGGTAAAGAAAGACTCTTTACCATAAAAACAAATGAAACAAAACAAAATAAAACGAACAATACAAAACAAAACTAAAACGTCTTTTCTAAGGGGAAAAATTTGGGGTTTGTTTTCAGACTTTTCCATGGTAACATCTCATGCTAGGAGACAGTGCAACTGTGCTTACAAAAATCTCAGTGAGAATTAAATTTAAGGAAGATGTGCTTGGGTGGCTCAGTCGGTTAAGCATCCAAGTCTTGATTTCAGCTCAGGTCATGATCTCATGTTTCATGAGATCCAGCCCTGTGTTGGGCTCTTTGCTTGATAGCATGGAGACTGCTTGGGATTCTCTATCCCTCTCTCTCTACTCTTTCCTCTGCTTATGCTCTCTCTCTGTTTCTCTCAAAAAAAATTAAATTAAAAAAAATTTAAAAATGTTACATTCAAATTTTTGTTCAAGTACAAATGCTGCTACTAAACATCTGACAACCCAGAAAATGTGGTCACTAGTATCCTGTCTGGAATAAATTGCACTTTAACCAACCAGTAGAGAATAGAGAAAGTGTGGCAGAAAGACTAGTACTGGGTTTTTAACAATTTAGTTTAGGCTTAAGATGAAAAAAAAAAAAACCTTAACAAACACTGACCTGTGGCAATTATGGTTCTAGAAAATGATGTACTTTCTAACAAACTAGAACAACATGAAAAACAGTAAAACTAACACAATTCAGGGGTGCCTGGGTTGCTCAGTTGGTTGAGTGTCTGACTCTGGATTTAGACTCATGGGATCAAGTGGTTCATGGGATCGAGCCCTGCCTCCAGCTCTGTGCTAACAGTGCCAAGCCTGCTTGGGATTCTCCCTCTCCCTCTGTCTGCCCTTCTCCTGCTTGCATGTGCACTCTCTCTCTCTCTCTCAAAATAAATAAATAAACATTAAAAAATAAACTAACACAATTCAGAAGGTGAGGAAAGAGAGAAGCTGGGGGAGCCAAGAGTCAAAATTACCATGTAGGGCTAATGAATCAAGGAATAGAAAGAAATATATATTAAAAATTATAAAATTAAGATTAACAGAAATATTACCATCATTGCCATTATTATCACCATCATCATCAACTAAAATTGGGTATGATAGGAAAATGAGAGGCAGGAGAAGAGTAAGTATGAAAATTTCATCATCTTGCAGAGCTATATTTAAGGATATAGAGGATCAAGTATATTATATTTAGTTTACTTAAAAATTAAGAAAAAATATTAAAACTTTCTAAAGCATCACTATGAGCCCATGCATCTATTAAATTAAAAGAGAACAAAACAAAGACCATATAGTAAAATAAAAGCAGAAAGCATATGATATTAAGACTGGTTCTAAGTATATCTAGCAAATTAAAATTAATAAAAGTCAAATGTATCAAGCAAAAGAAATAGATCCTCGGTTTAAATTACAAATAAAAAAAACAATCATATTCTGTGTACAAGAGAAACAAGTAAGACAAAGTGACTGGAAAGTTGAAAATAAAAGGTGGGCAAAGGCAAACCAGCAAACCAAACCAAAACCAAAACAAGGAAAGATCCCAGTTTTAATATTAGACATGTTTCAGACAAGGTTGAGTTCAGGGCACAAAACAGTAGATGATGCAAAAATGGGAACTTTATTGCAATCTCACTGATGCTATAATTATTAGGAGGATTTATGTATGCCCATTTTTTTATAGCAGTAACATTTATTTAAATTTTTTTTAATGTTTATTTATTTTTGAAAGAGAGAGACAGAGTGTGAGCAGAGGTGGGACAGAGAGAGAGAGAGAGAGAGAGAGAGAGAGAGAGAGAGAGAGAATCCGAAGCAGACTCCAGGCTCTGAGCTGTCAGCACAGAGCCCGACAGGGGGTTGAACCCACAAACCGCAAGATCATGACCTGAGCCAAAGTCAGATGCTTAACCGATTGAGCCACCCAGGTGCCCCTAAAGCAGTAACATTTACTACGCTGAAAGGTGGAACATATAAAAATAAAGGCAGAGACACATGAGTAGTAAAAGACTAATACAATTCCCTCCATTCAAGTAATTGAGGATGCTTTCAGAGTCACATAACAATTCATTTTGAGATTATCTGTATTTTTCAACTTCCTGTATTTGTACAAACAGCTACGAGAGATTCTTACAGTGTCTCTCCCTTGCGCTAAAGCCTTCCAAGCTCCCAGTGCCTGCTGCCTGAAGTCCTAAAGCTCCTCTGTGATCTAGCCCCTGCCTAGTTCTCCAGCCTTCCCCCACTCTTCATATGTTCAGAGACATCCCCACAATGGGGGGTTCTCTTTTCCACACTTCCCTTCCTTTGTCTTGGTCCATGCTGTTTCCTCTCTTTGGATGCTCTTTACTCTCTGAGAGCAAGCAGATGTAACCTTTAAGACTTCACGAACATGTCACTTTTCTGGGAAGCCTTCTTTGTCCCCAGTCCTGCCAGCTACAGGACTGTTAGGGCATGCTTGCGACTCCCTATAACTAACCCCGTTCTTTAGGATCAAGGCAATGATGTCTTTACTCCAGACAATGATGTCTTTACTCCAGAACATCCTTCATGCTCCACATGCAAACAGGTACTAAGTCCTACCTTTTCTTCCTTTTTTAGTCTTCATTCCCTCTGTACCCATCTGACCGTTGCCCCCTGCACTCCTGAGCTCCTCTTCTGTAAGTATTTTGCCACCAGCCTCACCCTGCGCCCTGTTTATTCAGCATTCTACTCCTGTACCCATGTGCCTAAAGCACCCCTTGGTCAAGCCAGCTCCTTTGCTCCAAAGTCTCTGATGGGTTCCTTTTCCTTTACGATCAACTCCTTCATATGATGTCAAGGCTTTCTGCAACTGGTCATGATGCCCTTCGTGATGATTGTTCATCACTCCCAACTATTTCATTCATACTGACAACCCCTCCAACCATGCCATCACCATGGGCTTCCTGACCTGCTCCTTATGTTCCTCATGTTCTCTCTCCTTTTCTCTGCTTACTGATCCAAATTTTGCTTCAAGAGCAACTCCATGGTACCCCTCCCTGGTCTACCAGCCCAGTGATTTCTTTTTTTTTTTATTTATTTTTTAAATGTTTATTATTGAGAAACAGAGAGACACAGAGCATGAGCATTGGAGGGGCAGAGAGAAGGGGAGACACAGAATCCAAGGCAGGCTCCAGGATCTGAGCTGTCAGCACAGAGCCCAACGCGGGGCTCGAACCCACAGACCGTGAGATCATGACCTGAGCCGAAGTTGGACACTTAACTGACTGAGCTACCCAGGTTCCCAGCCCATAGATTCCTACTCTGAGCCCTTTGGACATTTATTATCAACACCCTAGCTTGACTTTTATCATAACTCATGCTAGGAGTTGTGCTTATTTGTACATGTTTATCTCATTTGATAGACAGTAAGCCTCAGCAGTAAGATCTTATGCTTCTTCTACACTATTCTCGACATCTTACAAGGGATTGAGAATATGGTAGGTGCTCAGCAATCATAGATGCTTTTTTAAAAACAGAGAATCTGTTGCTTCCATCTGTGTCATTTAGCAGGATGGCAGGTCACCTGAGTCCCGAGCCTTAAGCAGCCTCCTTCACTGCCCTCCTCCCTTCCAGGGTTGTAAGTGACCCAATTTCCAACTGTCATTTTCTAATCATTTACCTAGCCTAATTAATTATGATAGAGTTGCTTAGTATTTTAAAAACTGCTTCCCTACCCATCATCTCAGTGGACCTGCACACAATAGTGTGTTGTAGGCAAGGTGGAGATTTATGGGGAAATAAAGTCAGTGCATCTGGTGCCAGTGAGACCAGACCCCTGGCTTCTATTTCTAGTCTAATAGCCTTTATGGCCGGGCAGGCTGTGTCTCTTCCCTAAGTTTCTAGAACTTCTCTCTGGAAGTGTGAATGTGTGTTTTTAAAACATTGATTTTTGCTCAAATGGCTCTTTATTTTGCTTTTGATTTCTCCTTCCTAGTGAAGATACTGCCCTCCCCCCCTGACGGCAAGCATTCTTTTTCCTTCCTGAATGATGGCCCCACTTGGTCCCCCTTTGGTTTTCTTTGCCTGAGTTTCCACTTAGCCCCGCCACCCCCTGGAGAACCATTCTGGCTTAATGCCTCCTGCATCCTTTCAAATTGTTCTTGTTCCTCAGCTCAGGATTTCCTGCAGGGCTGGCCTTCTTGGCTAATGAGGAGCCTCTAGCTGAAGGCACTGTTCCTGACCAAGTTTCCCAATCCTGCTGGGAGGTGGGGGTTGCGGCTGGCGGGAGAGCGGGTTGCAGTCCTGCACTGATACTCTGCGATCACAGGCAGGAGTCTCTGCTAATGCAGGTCTGGTGAGCCTTGGAACTTGCTGGTACCTGGTTTTGTTTTGAATGACCCACTCTCTTCACACCCCCCACAACCCCAACACTGCATCTTTAAAGTGATTCACTTTACTTTCCTCCAGGAAGGCTCGTTCATATTGTGTTTTCTCTTTCTCTAAATTGTCCAGTGCTATTACTATAATTTGTGGAGGTGGAGTGGGGAGAGTACTATTTATGTTTCAGACTAATTGAGTAGGAGTGACCTTGTATTATGCATTTTGGAGAGATGCTGGGGGCACCCCTCAGCATAACTGTCCATTAAGTAAAATGGGTTTCAAGTTATCACAGTACTAGTAGCAGAGATCTATGATTTTTGTTTCCCCTTCTGTCTTTATTAGCCATAAAGGTGAACAGGCTTTGGCTATCAGACTGGTCCAAGGGGTGCATATGGGACCCAAGCCAGGCCAGCCAGAGTTCTTCCCTAGGAGTGGCAAAGTGGAGCTGGGCAGAGGAAGCCAATCTTGCCGTCCGGCTATTGAGCTGTCAGGATATGAAACTGCAGGAGCTGATGCCAAATTCTAAACAACAGCCAATTTGAGGAAATGACATAACACCCACCGAGAAACGTAAATGGAGATTGAGGGATGGGTGGCATTAACATCTCCAATTCTAGTTATTCATGAAGCTAGCTCCCAACCCTGCTTTTTCAGGAGTCTGGCTACATGAGCCTATAAATCACTTTTTACTGCTGAAGCCAGTTTAATTTGTTAATTGCAACCAAGAAAGTCCTGGATATACAATCCTTCCTGTCCGACTTGTCTCATCAGAGGCTCCAGATGCCCTTGTATTGTCCTTAGCTGCCCCAAACGAGGTGTTCTTACACAGCATCCTTGGGGCCTCCTAGGGGGGTTGATTCCTGCCTGCATATGAACCCGAAAAGTCCTGCCCTCATGGACCCAGTCCCATCATTGGTAGAAAAGGCATAAAATGCATGTGTCCCTATAAGAATCAGAGCTCCACGAGGTAGGGACACAAGGAAACTTGCCTGCTTTCTCTCTGATGTGCCCATCTATCCAGACAGGGCTAGGCACACAGTGGGTACATGGTGAATATTTCTTTTTAAAAAAATTTTAAAATATTTATTTATTGAGAGAGAGAGAGACAGAGAGACAGAGAGAGACAGGAACAGCACAAGTGGAGGATGGGCAGAGAGACAGGGAGACACTGAATCTGAAGCAGGCTCCAGGCTCTGAGCTGTCAGCACAGAGCCCAAATCAGGGCTCAAACTCATGAACTGTGGAGATCATGACCTAAGCCGAAGTCAGACACTTAACCAATTGAGCCACCCAGGCACCTCAAATACTTCTTTTTAAGTAGTCTCCACGTCCAGCTTGGAGCCCAATGCAGGGCTTGAACTCACAACCCTGAGATCAAGACCTGAGCTGAGATCAACAGTTGGATGCTTAACCGACTGAGCTACCCAGGTGTCCCCATGATTGGTATTTGTTAAGCGAAAGAAGCACTGAATGTGGCCATTCATTCATTCATATGCCTTTCTTCTTCTGATTAGACGTCTTCAGTCACTGCCTACTGCACTCTGAATTTAACCCTCCCTCAGCTCAATTTCAACCCACCTGTCTAGCTTCATCTCTCACTGCTCCTCCACGTGTTCAAAGAGCCTCCTAGTATGAAGTAGGAGTTAAGCTCACCAGATTGCAGCCTGTCTCTGCAGCCTCTGTGCCTTTGCTTGGGCAATTCCAATCATCTGGAAGTCACTTTTTCTCTGCACTTCAAAATCTCATGTTTTGAACTCATGCCTCAAGGCCTGGCTCAGAAGAAGCTCATGCCACGTGCTGGCCCTGTTCCTCTCATTCAGAAAGAATCTCATGCTTTTTTGAATCTTCATAGCACCTTCTTTCAGCCTTTGTCTTCTGAATTTGCAATAATAAGAGATACTGAGGCATGTTCATTCTCTTGCCCAGTGGACTCCAGGCTCCTTGGGCACAGTGCTCCTGTTTCTCTCTCTTTGTCCATCAGCTTCTCCTTCTGGCCCTCCTCTTCACCACACATCACCACATTTTCTTACCAACTAGACCCTAGCACAGCCTCACACAAGGTGATGTCCAGTGAATATTATTATGCACGAGGAAATCTGTGCACATCAATGCAAAACAGTAAACTCTGGCCTGACTGGGACAAGCCCGTGGAATCACTGTGCATGGCTTATCCATACAGTGGAGTAAATAAAACTACAGACTTTACTGGGGTTGGCTAATAAAATACATAGCTTATGCAAAGTGCTTAGTCCATGCCGGCACATTATTAGGTGCTCAATAAGTGTTGATTGTTGTTATTGAACAGGTCTTAGGTACCCAGAAAGCCAAAAGGACATTTTGTTTCCATTTTCCATCCAGGCCAGTTCTCTGACATTTACAATCGGATAGTTCTCTCCATTTCATACCTAGCCATGTGGCTTGCCACACATCTACCCCATTCAAGAGTCTTCCCTGTGTGGCTGCCTTCCAGCTAGCCAAGCAGCCAGCTTCTCCCCTCACCACAAACTGTCTCGCCTGCTAGACCAAAGGAAAAGGAAAGGAAAGGGAAGATCAGGCCAGTCAGGGACTCCCGGGCCTGGGCCTGGGAGAGACAGGACAAAACTGACATGTGAAGCAAGGCTGGCTGCTTCCATTAAACTAACTCCCTCTGTCACCTGAGCTGCTGACAATGAGGCCCCACGAGGACATGGATCTGGTCTGGGTGCTTTTCTGTCTTTGCCTCTCTGCACACTCCTCTTCTCTTGCTGGATGCTCAGATAGCTCCAGAGGCTTTCAGGGAGGTGAAGTGCTGTGACAGAGCTCTCTTCTTCTCTCCCTCTCTTTCTGTTTCTGCACTACTCTCTCTGGCTCTGGCTCTCCTCCATCTGTCTTGTTCTACAGATCTGCTTTTTATTCTCTTTAGCTGACCTCGCTGAAATTCCCATCTCTTGCTTTTCTGTCATTTCTCCAGCTATCCCTTTATTGTTTCTGTCTCTCTTAGGCTGACTCTTCCTCCCTCCCTCCTGCCCTCCCCCTGCTCCCCACTCCTCCACCTGCAGTTTGGCTCCCTTGCTCTCCTTTTCATGGCCATAATGCTGCAGTGGTGAGAAGGGGACCATCTATCTGTCAGAGACAGGCTCCGCCAACCTCGACCACCTCTCTCCTGCTGCTGGCAATTATCTGGAGGTTGGCACAGGGCCCGGAAACTGCCGCTTGCACCACCCCGCGGCTCAGGGTCTGCTCCCCCAACCCAGCCCCCTTGGAGGACCGCTTGGTGCCATGCCCAGGATGTGACAACCTGCAAAGGTCACACACACTCCAAAGAAGATGGACTGCTCTACGGGTGGAATTGACATTGGGCAGATTTGCAAATGTCCCTCCAGACTTGCTAGTGTTTCACAGAGGCAAGGAATGAGGTGCAAAAAATAGAAACTATAAATTGCACACAGTGCCCCTACCTCCCCTTAACACACACACTTTAACACTGCCATACATCCAGATTTTTACTTTCTTTATTTTTTTTAAAGGGTGGCTTTCGAATCTGCCTTATTTGAAATATTCATACAAATTCATCCATATGACATCACTGGAAGTTAGTGTACCTGGTACCACCAGGCTGGGAGCTGACCTGTTATTTATAGGAACCTATGTGGCTCTGTAAGCTGAGTCACAGCTGTGACCTGGCACTCTCTTTTTCAGAAGTCGATGAGATTTCAGAGCTGACAGAGACTTTTGAGGCTGTTTATGCCAAGACTCTCATTTCGGGGCTGGGAAATCTGTAAACAAGAGTGTCTAAGAAAGGTACCCAGAGTCAACCGGCAAGTTGGTAGCAAAGGCCAGGGACTCCAGTTTTCAGGCTCCTGGTAAAGTGCCCATCTCACTCTGTACTCCACTGCCTTTAATGAGGGAGGAAACAGATCTTCCAGGAAGACAAATAGTTCTACCCAGGTTACTCAGTTATTAGGTGTTAGAGTCCCAGTATCTTCTGATATCTCATTTATTTGTCCTTGAAACCAGCCAACCAACTCATGAAGCATAATGGCAATCAGAGATATTGAGAAAAGGCTGGGCTAATTACCTTGGGCTGATTTGGGCCTTTGCAGATGGTTCCAAGCATGGAGACTCTTTTCATCAATACTGAAGCAAAGGTATCAATACCGTCAGAAAGTGCTTACGTATGTTCAACGAGTCTTTCCCCCAAGGTCACCATGTGTTATAGGTTCATTTCATGGTAGGGCACCCTGTACCCGCTGTGTGCATGCAGCCACATTCCACGTGCTCACTCAGAGACCTTGTGTCCAGGGTTAGTGGCTCACTGCCACCAGCCTCACGGTAGGCTATATGATATGTGCTGTGCACTGTGGTGCTGCCTCACTTGACATGTGGAAAACCCCAAGTGGAAATGGAGGCATGCAGAAAGGGTGACTGAAGGGTTAGAATATGCTATGAACCTGGCTGTGACCAGATCACGGCTCACTGTTGGGTCAAGTGTAAAGTTGCAGACTGAATAGCCTTGGTTGCTCCCCTGTGGCCACCAGTTAACAAGAGCTGCCATTTATTGGGCATCTGCAGCGCACCAGACACTGTGTCAGAGGCTCCTCCAGCATCATCTCCCTTAATCCTCACTGCCACCCAGGATGGTGGGGGCACCATCACTGTCTGGTACCCTAACTGAGGCTCAGGGAGGCCAAGCCCACAGGGCTGTGGGGAGAGGGAGTGGAGTGCTGAATTGAGGATTTCTAGCCACAAGGGCCGTCCCTGTTCTTTATCCTCTGTCCAACTGCCTCCTGGTTTGTCTATTTACACGGACTCCAGACCCAAGGCTCCTGGAAAAGAAGGGACAGCAGAGTAGTGCAGGTAGTGCAGATGGGCCTGCTTATTTGGGAGGTGAACCTTCCTGTTTACTTTCTAGGCTCCCAAGGGCATCTCAGGATATTACAGAGCAAATACTTATCAAGTATCATCCACCCTAAGGGAAACAAAAAGTTAATGCATGCTCAGAATGTTTGTTTTATTTTTTAAAAAAGAATTTTTAAAAACATTTTTATTTAATTTTAAGAGACAGAGAGACAAAGTGCAAGCGGGGGAGGGGAAGAAAAAGAGAGGGAGACACAGAACCCAAAGCAGGCTCCAGGCTGTGAGCTGTCAGCACAGAGCCCAACACGGGGCTTGAACTCATGAACCAGATCATGACCTGAGCTGGTCAGATGCTTAACCGACTGAGGCATCCAGGTGCCCCTAGCATGTTTTGTTTTAAAAGGGAAGGAATAATCCTAATGATGTGAATGATAATATAGAGAAACATTGAGAATACTGAGTACTTAGTAGGTGATAAGCAGTTTGCTATGTGCCTCACATATATCATAGACATCTGTGAATTAGGCATTATCCCATTTTGCAGGTGAAAAAAACTCAAGTCCAAAGGTATTAAAAGCAAATAATCCCCCCACCCAAACCTCTTCAGATTTATTCACATTTTAAGTGTGGGACTAGGATTCAAATGTCAAACTGCTTGCTTCCAATGCTTTTCCACCATCCTGCTCTCAAGGAAGTACACATTACCAGTTAAAAAGCTTTCTATTAAATAATTAAAACTTCAGAATGGTCCCAGTCCTAAAAGGGATACATTTCAATTACCTGGAACAGTCACCGAGGCAGAACAGCCTCTCTGTCTATATACTCTTCCTCGACTCACTTTCAAATCATGTATCTCGAAACCCTCAGGCTCAAGTGGACAATATACACATCCTGCCTGGCAGCTTCATGAGGGGGCCCTAAAAACTGGGGAATTTACAGGCCCTGCTAGATGGCCTACAAGGCCCTCGCCTGCTCGGCATGCAGGACGCCGGCTGGCCAAAGACTCTGTGGAAACAAGGGCCCAGTTCCAGCAGTCAGCTGGGCTCTAAAAGTCTATGCCTTTGGTACTGAGGTTTTATTTTCCCTTTCGATGCTGTTATGGGGGACAGTTGAAGAGGAAATTCCCTACAGTTCAACAGACTCCAGATTTATGGAGTAGTAGGAAAATATTTGCCCTGTGTTTGAAACTGCTGAAGAGGGGAAAAGAAATGTTGTTTTCTACAGATTTATGAAAACAGAAACATTGATTTGTTTTGCTTGGGGTTTGTCACTTTTCTGAATGATGGCTTGATGTTCTCGGGTGCTTTGAGAGGGCCACATTTCTTTCAGGTAAGCCTGGCACCTGGGAAAATTGTGAGGTTTGTCTCCTGCACCTTCTTCCCCATCCTCTGTGTCCCTCCCATCCTGTGTTCCCTGTAATCTAGACTTTCCCAGGGAGGAAAATAATCTAGCATTAATTCATAGAAATTATGAAGAATGGATGGCTCACAATTCCTTTTGTATTTGTGTCTTTTAAAAAATGCTGAAGGTGAGTAATGATAGCTAACTGAAATATATTCTCACTCTCAAATGATATGATTTTAGGCACTTGGGAGAGAAATAAGTTTGAGTGGAATCTGAAGATCTTTTCACTGCCCTTCATACTGTATCATATAAGCAAAGGTGGGTTCTGACTAAACAGGAGACTGGCTCTGGCTATAAACATAGATTTTGCTTTAGAAGTAGCTCTTTAGAGAGCCAAAATTATTCTAGACACTTTGATCTCAAATATCAGCATGAGGATTCCAAGCACAGTTGAGTGATAGATCCCAGGGCCAAAACTAAATTAGAGTAGGTCCTAAAAAAGGAGATTAGTCTGGGTCTACCAAAGGATGGCTCAGAATGCTGCCCCTAGCAGAGGAGGAAGAAAGAGAAACGCAATTCTCATTAACAGATCGCTCAATTACACCCAAGCTAGGCAGCTCCTGGAGATGACCGTGTCACTCAGATTCATCCTCACATTCTCCAATGTCCCTAATGCAAAGGAGCATCTCTGAGAAGTGACCACAGTAATTCTCTCCCCCGTGCAAGTTCCCCTAATGCAATAAAAATTAGCGAACTCTGATTTACTTCTGCATGTCTGCTCAGCAACCACGGCTGCCGGGACCAGCAGGTTGTCAGTGTCGGGAATAATAAGAAACAGAAGGACTTGGAAAGAGTACAGTAGGAAATAGAAAGTAGGGATAAAGTTTTGGGGGGACAGTGAAGATGAGTTGGGGAAAACAATGTTGAATGGCCTTTGAGAGGGAGGTAAGAGGTGAAATCTGGTAGGAAGGATTGGGGCAGGTGCCCAGGGCCTATGACATTATGTATTGAGACAGGATTTGAGAAATCTCCACTTGGCATCCAAAAAAGTTAAATAAAGGCAAGCCAAAGCTTTTCTCTCTCCAGCTTCCAAGTCACACAGTGAGACCCAGGAGGCAGGAGCCAATAAAATCTTAAAAACACCCAAGGACCAGGCCCACACATTCCAAATGCTTCTTAGGGTGAGTATTTTTTGCAACAAAGCAAAATGAATTTACAAGTATCTCATTAAAGCTGCAGGGGAGGAAGAACGTGAGAAGTTTCCAGGGAGGGAGGGATGGTAAATGGAATTAATAGCACAGAACTCATTAGGACCCATTATTACTAATTTAAGATATGTGAAATGTTACTGATATTTTCTTTATTTGGTGCATAGTCTCTGTTGTTGGTTGGAGTAGATTTCATTAGAGCTTCTTTAGGGTTTTTAAACCTAGACTCTAATCCTATTTTACCTAAGTTGGAATTCACAAAGGAAGATTCTCTTATTGTGGACTAGTTTTGGGAATAGTCAGGAAGTTCCCCTGAATCACAAATTCTGGGCGGGCCCTACTGCAAGGTGGATTGGGCAACCCCAGAGTGTACCTGTGGGGACAGCACCCTAATAGAAGACTTCGCATAGAAGCGGTGGTGGGAAAACAGGTGAGGGGTCAGTGTGTGATTTGTGGAGTGCTGTCAGTGAGGAGTCTCAGCCTCTACCTCCTCTCCTTTCTACCTCCTTTCCTTTACCTGCTTTTGGTGGCTGTCTGAGATGTATATGTTGGAGCCGTCACTGGTTTAAGGCAGCACTGTTTCCTGTCAGATGAGAATATGCTTGAGAAGGTAATAGATCACAGCTTCATGAAAATGGCCTCTCAATCCGTCAGAAGCCAATGGCTCTGTCTTCAAGAGAAGTTTTGAGTATTAAAGGAAGTTGGAAGAGCCCAGAATATAGAGTGAACTAGTGACCAGAGTGGGTAGACAGGGGTGGGAAATGGCTGAGGGTAGGAGGAAGGAGACTCAGTGAAGGGGTAGGGGAGTGAAGATGCTGGGGCTGAACACTCAGTTTTCTTGTCTTCTGGTTTGGTCAGGCCAGGCCTGCAGCACACAGTTATAGGTTCTTCTAAAGAGGGGTTCCTCCCTCAAAGCCATGATGAAAACCACCCACTGAAGTGAGACAGGTCATAGCTTGAACGCTTCTAGCTTCCAAATCTGGTCCCCAAATGTCAGAACTGGATAGGACTACATACTCCCTTGATTCCTGACTATTTTCTTAGCAGCTCTATGTACTGGGCACTGGGTGGTGTCTTGGGAATAGAAGGTTGCAACTTGCAGGGCACTTTTGGGAGATGGATGGCAGGTTAGAGTCTTCTACTTGAGCTGGCACTCTTTTCATTGCTGGAGGGAGTTTGGATCTGACAATCACCTTCATGGAATCACTCATTCAGCAGAGGGATCGCTACAAATCCACTCTAGCCCAGAACTGATGGCCATGCACGGTCCTCCCATGTCTAATCTTCCTCCGCTATACAGACAGCATCTCATTATAATTGTCTTATTTTAACTGTCATTTGTACCCCAAGGTACAGTTTCCGTATATCAGTATACTCACTTGCACCAAACATTCTGTGAGTTATTCTGACTTTGCCAGAACTGTGAAAGGTCATGAGGCAGGATAACTCAACTCACCATCTAGATTTCAAGTGACATGATTCTACCTCTACCTTGCTGTCACAGCTCCACAAACCTACGAGGACATGGGGGCTCAGACATCATATCATGGCTAGTAAATGCGCTTTTGGGCAAATTAAAAATCCTTCTGGGTGCCAGCTTGCTCTTCTATGAAAAGAAATATTCAAAGCTTTCTTCTAGCTCTAACCTGATCACTGAGGTAGGGATGGCTGATGAGCCAGTAGAGGTGGTGCTGAAATCAGTGCATGGCTAGCTGATCATTTCAAGACACTGTCAGGAAGAAAAGACTCTTTAGCAAAGGGGTAGTGGGTGAACAGATTTGGGGGGTGTGGGTAGCCCATGGCCCAAAGGGAAAGGCTCCTCTTCCTGAGTGTCACCCCGAACAGGGGTTTCCTGCCCAGAAGCTGCAGGGCCACTCTGGGTTTTGCAATGATGCCAATTCTCCTTTCCTAATGTTCCGGGAAGAACGTTTTCATGGAACACAAATCACTGGTCCTTCATCCTGTGACAGCAAATGGAGACTAATGATAGGAACTGGGACTTAAGAGATGCCTTTACATTAGTGTCTGTTTCTGCAGACTTATTCCAGAAAGCTCCTTTGTGCTGCCTGGATTGTGGCCTGAGGGCCTCCCCCTGGAGGCTGCAGGATGGCAGATGTTAGGCAGCAGTGCCTCCCCTGGGGCAGGCATCTCTTCTACATCTATCTCTCTTCATGCTGTAGCCTGAAACCCCCAGTTCCCTCATACCCACAGCAAAGCCCCAGCGTGGCATCTGCCCTTTGGCACATCTCTCAACATCATTTTCCTGGGACAGCCTGCATGTGCTTTTCCTCAGCTTTCTGCCACCCTTCTCAGCCACTTTTGATCCTTGATATTCAGTGCCCTGTTGGAGTGCATCTGGATCGAGGATACCCCTTCTCCTCCCACTTCTAAGAGGTAGCTACTCCTATTTTCTCCATTTTACAGATGGGAAAATGGAGGCATAGTGAGGTAAAGTGATTTGGTCAAGGTCATGAAGATGGCAAGTTTCAAAGCCAGAATTGGAACCCAGGCAGTCCAGCTCCTGAGATTGCTGTTGACCTTGTGGTTCTTTATTATTATTATTTATTATTATTATTATTATTATTATTATTATTATTATTATTATTATTTTACCAGCACAGTCTTCTGACTCCCAGTCACAACTTCCTGGTCCCCATGAAAAAAGCCACCACCCAGAGACTCTTTCTAAACTGTTGCTTTCAAACAATGCTTCTAAGATTCTAGAAGTCTCCCAACTGCCTGTGGACCTCAGAGAGAGGGGGTAAAACTGACCTGAAGCAAACCTGGCCACCTTCATGAATCTCCCTTTGCCACCAAAGCTGGTGCTGGTGAGAACCCCAATGAAGAGGTGGGCCTGGGCTGGGTGCTTCTTTTCATTTTCCCTTCTGCATGTACATGTAGTTGGTTTTGGAGGCCTTGCATCAGGGAGAGAGAGAGGAGCATGTGCTGCCCTCTCTAAACTCTACCAGGGATGCTGAACATCTGGGATGGGGTAGGGGAGCTTTTGGGCACCACTGTTAAGGAATAGGTTGCAAATGTGCTATACCATTTATTCTTTCCTACTGATCCAATCTTAAATAAAATCCAATCTTACCTGATAACTGAATCTGAGACTCAAAGAGATGAAATAGGTAAACAAAAAGAAGAACAAAAACAAAACACCTCTTCATAGACTGCAAAATACTGTGCAAGATGTGCTTTGTTATAACTTATTAACATTCAACTTTCACCCAAAGTGGAATTGATTTTTTAAAATTCATATTCATGCATGCTCCCTAATTGGGGGGAGTGTCTGGCAGCCCTGAGGTCTCTAGGTCCCTGCATCTCATGGGTCCTGTAGGCTCTATCCCTCCAGGCACATCTCGCCTGGAATAATAAGGCATTTCTTCACATTCCCTCCACCCTACTGCCCATCTTGCATTCATTCCAAAGGCTGTCTTTACCTCAGCTTTGAGAATCTACAACAGCCCTGCAGCTGGGAAGAGAGTGTATCATTTGGCTTTTTGCCCAGAAAATAAGATGCTTCAAAAAGGTCATTAAAAAAAAAAAAAGTCTCTTGGGGGAGAAAGGGGGGAAAAAAAACCACCTTCTCTCTCTCAAGGTTAATTGAGTGGAAGGTGAACTTTCATCACATGTTGTCCTTTTGTGAAAGCACAGCCTTAAAGATGTGGAGAGGGCAACTGACAGGATGGCATGGACTGGGCTGCTGTGCAGGGACATGGTGCCTCCAAAGTTGGCTCTGAGCTTCCCAGTCCTTGGACAGTGTCCCCACCGAGCAGGAGCAGAAGGGAGTATACAGGCATGCAGCCAGAGCCCAGCCTTCATAGGATATAAAGGAATGTAGGCTGGACGCCTACCCTCAGGGAGCCTTTGCTCTGGAGGATGAAAGGAGGCCCACAGCCAGCCTGTGTGAAATGAATCAGAGACCAGTAGTGTGTTGTTGGTGCTGACTCTGCAGGTGGTGGGTGCTCAGGGCTGACGGGGTTGCCTGTGACCGAGAGTGCTGCTCTAAGGTATGGAAAAAGCCTGACCTGTTTGGGGCCTTTGCACTTGCCTCTTACCATGTGTGTTGACTCTGGTTCTAGCTGAGGATAATTTTGCTCCTTAAAGGGCACGTGGCAATATCTGGGGACATTTTGCCTGTCATGATTGGGAGGGAAGTGCTACTGGTATCAAGTATGTAGAGGCCAAGGATGCTCCTAAACATCCTACAATGTGCAGGTCATCCCCCCCCCCCCCCGATCCAATAAAGAATTATCCAGCCCCAAATATCAATAGTGTCAAAGTGGAGGCACCTTGCCCTAGAACTAGCTCCCACCACCTCCACCCTGGCCACATAACTTCCTCTTTCCTTCACTTTATCTAGGTGTTTGCTCAAACCACCTACCAAAAATCCCTTCATGACCATCTTATATAAAAGAAAAACCCCAATCTCATTCCACCACTCCTTTCCCTCTCCCCATGATTCAATTTTTTCATGGCTCCTATCCTTGTCTGATATGTGCATGTGTGTGGTTGTGTTTGTTTATTAACTGCCTTTCCATGCTAGAATGTAAGCTCTGTGAGAGCAGGGATGCTGCCCCTTTCACTCCTTACTCTGTTCCCAGTGTCTACAACAGAGGATATAGTAGATATTCAGTCAACATTTGTTGAGTTAATGAATAAATGGACACTAATCCCAAGCAGCTGTGTGACCCTGGGCCAGTCACTTAGCTCCTGTAATATGCACTGAAATTCTCATGTGAAAAAAAGAAAGCAAAGGATTAGAATGTTTCAATGGGTCTTTCCAGCTTAAAGTTTTTTCTATTCTCCAAGAAAGAGTAATCTGGGAGTATTGGATGACCCAAGAGGGCAGGTTTCAGTAAGGCAGCACTGTAAAGGCACAGCACGTGGGGTGGAGTCCTACCTGGAGGGGATAGTGTCTGGATTAAATAAACAGAGCACTTAGCCCAAGGCCAGCTTCCCACCAAATGCGTGGTGAATGGCAGCTGTTGTTATTTATGAAGAATTCAGGGCCAGGATTCGGGTGAGGCAAGAGAGGCACTAACCTCAGGCACAGAATTGAAGGTGTGACCAAAAAGCTCTGCCATCTAGACAGATAATATTTTAATCCAATATTTTTTAAAAATAAAAATTAATGCAAAAATCCACAAAGAAGGAAACACCAAGATCTTAGCTAAAGACAAGATCAGTATGACTGTTTCCTTTTGCTTTAGGCTCCCATAGGCCTTGGCACAGTGCTGCTACTGATGCTGTCTTTATTTGAAATTTTGAGATATTTCTCATCAAGGATTTTTTTGGCATGAATTTTGATTTTTAAAAAACATGGCACTGAAATATGATTTGTCTTGATTACTGAGATCTCCATCACTTCCTTCAGTTTTGTGCCTGAGGGTGAGCACCTCACCTTCTTCGCCTGGCTGGAGAGCAATGGACTGTCTAGAAGCAGAGAGAAGCTCCAGACATCCCTCTCTGAGGAAGAGAAACAGGGTGAGGGATGGGTTACACAGATGATGGGGATTAAGGAGAGGGGAGCTTTTGGACAGCGGGTGGGATCTTAGAATTTGAGGGCTAGGTTTCCCAGGCAGACTGGGGCTGAGGAGATGGTCTGATTCCAAGTGAAAAGGAAAAAGATCCCAGGGCTGGGATGGCAGGTCCTGGTTTGCTTGGGACAGTCTTGGGTGCACCAGCTGTCTCAGCAGTGATGAATAATTCCTCCTCTTGCTCTCTAAAGTGTCCAGGGCTGGGCCACCCAGGATGTATGGTCATCCTGGGTCCGGCTGCTGTCCATGCCAGTGCTGTAGTGGGCCTCTCTGAACCCCTACAAAGGAGAAAGACACTGCCCTCCACCTGAGACCCGGTGTCTGATGATGTCTGGTGCTGCTGGAAGAATTCCTCAGACCCATCTCAGACCTTAGCTATGCTTCATAGCTTACCCTTTGCCCTGTAGCCATTTTTCATGTGTCTGACCTTGCCCTTATCTTGCCAGACTCTTTGCCCCTCATGGCCTTGCCGTGTGACCTGCTGCCAACACCACAGAGTAGCTGTCCTGGGAGCAACACTCACAAAGAAGCATGGCATTGTTTTAGTCCATGGTGTTGGAGAGAAGAAAAAAGTGAAATTGACAAGAAAAATAATCAATACATAAAATTAATGTCAAATTTTTTAAATGCCCTTATTTCTATGATATTAACCTACACTTGGATTCCCTTTTACTTGCATTGTTTGTCCTGAGCTTAAAATGCATGTATGGACTAATGTGCAAGGTACCTCGCCAGAAATAGCAGATTCCCATATCACTTATGCATGGTATGAACTAATACAATGATTTAGTGTGTGGTATGTAAAATTAAGCAGTAAGAAGCTCTGAAACCAGAAGGGCATGCACTGTTTTGATGACTGCAAATAATGCCCTTTGATTTCTTTTTTTTTTTTTTTTAATGTACTTGTTTTCATTATCATTGCATATTGGATTGTTAAGTTTTCAGACCCTGGACTACATATTTTACGGGCACTGTCCCTTTTAACTTTAATACATACAGCAATTCTGACAGCGGGTGCTATTGCTTCCATTTTAGAGATCAGAAAATTAAGGCTTATAGGAGTCAAGTTGCCAAAGTCACAAAGTTGGCACATGGCGGACCTGGGATTCAAACCCAGTCTTTTCTGAGTTCAAGCTCTCAGCTAAACCCAAGCACTGTTTTGCCTACCATGGAGGGTTAAACCAGCAGCCAAGGACATCTCTTACACATGTGTCCAGTCTTCTGTCAAAGGGGCATGTGACCAGACCTGTCCCTACCCTTTGTATGAGCACCTCCCACCCCCAGTCCTAAAATGTTCTGCTTAACTGAGGTTTGAGTTACTGAATGGGCAAACAGATAAACCAGGAGGTAATTATTTATATAACCAGCAAAATAATCTTTCAAAATAGAATATCATTAGTCCTTTGAGTAGTTTATTGATGACTCATGATTCTTAAAATCTCTGATAGGAAAGGAATTTAGAAGTTCATCTGATGCAAACTTCCTTGACTACTGAATTGAGATGCCATGAAACTTAAACTAAAAGAGTCTATTGGAGTGAAATTGTGGATAATCATGGATATCATCTCTAAGATGATAATGTGAATGTGAATAGGAAGGAAGAGTTCACTGGACTCAATCTGATTATTTATTTTTCAAGTATTTTTATATCCAATTTTCGGAATAAATAATTTTATCCAAATCTTCCTCTCCCTCCTTTCCATAATCCAAATTCTGTCCATTCTTCAAGTCCTAATTTAATTGTAAGTTTTTTCATGGAAATTCCTCAATGGTGGGACAGCTATTTTTCCTTCTGGACTTCCATTTTTCTCAGTCTTGTTTATGTCACTTAGTGTTTGATTTTCAGACTGCATTCTAATAGTTTCATCATTCTAACTGATTGCGTGAAGGACACAGAAAGTGTATATTCAGTTTCTTGCTTCCCCAGAAGCCCCTCACTTAGGGATTGACTTTGTAGCAGGTGCTTTCAGGGCCCCGCCCTACTCTTTGGACCCTTCAGTGGGCTCCAGCTAACTTAAAAATGTCAGTATCTGCCTTTGTGTGCCTGAAGGCTCCCCTTCCTTCACCGTCAGTAGGGGAAAGCTTGCTCTTTGTATATATGGCAGGCCAGAGTTTCAAAGAGTTACCGCCCTCTAGCAATAGCCCTCAAACTAATGAAGCTCTTAAGTTGGTATATAAACACCCCAGCTCCCTCACTCCTTGAAGTGGTTCTGAATCATGTGCTTTGCACCATTTCCCAGAGTTTTCTTGAGAGGTAGGCTCCAGCGGTCCATAGCAGTAGCTGGCTAAAAAAGTCATGTACCCTTTATTTATTGCATTTTCTCCTTGTGTTACCTGCAGTGCCCAAGTAGATAGTTTACACTCACATCAGGATCTGCTTCTGGGGAACTCAAACCAAGACAGGTATAGAGGATATTGTCAATATTGACTTATTGGTTGGATGATTAGCTGACTGTCAGTGTTTTTCCTTGCAGGTACAGGGATTGTGCATTTTTTTTCGGAAGCCATGGTGCTTTTCTGTCCAGTGGTACTCATTCATTCCTAGTTGAATGGAACAATGATGAGGGCAAGGATTCCCACCCCAGGTTCATCTAGCTCTGTTCACTACTCTGTATTTGTGATCTATTACTGACTTCGGTAAGTAGCAAAGAGCCCAGGGGAATTATGTCAAACCTCTATTCCCTCTCTCCCATCCCTGCTGCTACCAGCTGCATGCAATTCTCATGTTTTATTGTCTTTACATTGATTACCTTCTGACAAGGCCAGGAAGAAATGCTGACCCTTGGTTACAACTAAGCAAAGGCCCCTTCCCTTTGGAAACACAAAAAAGAATGAGAAAATGAACAACAGAAAGATGTTTCCTAACAGGGCCATGTCAAATTTATAGATAAATAAAATATCAAAGATCAAATGAGGCTAGATCAGCAGTTTGGATCTCTCCCCAACCAAGCAGAGAATATGCTGTCGACTCTGTCTTGGACTGATTTCCAACTTTGTGATTCACAGCTGTAGCCAGGCAGAGTACGTCCAATAATGCTATTTGTTTTCCACTTAAAAAAAAAGGCTGGGGAAATATATAAATGGCTCATAGGAGAAGAGGGCATTAGCAGACAGTCAGTCTGACCAAAGCGAGACAGGCAGATGGTTTGTGGGCCTGACGCCAGCTGGGTGTTTCCATAAGTGATCGCATATCTCCTCTCTGTGCCCCAGCACTCGGCTTGATTAAGAGGTCAGGAGCAGGCTGCCACAGCACGAGGCCAGAGCACACATGATATACGGCCAACCTGTCGGTCGCCTAGAAACAGCTCTGTAAAGGGGCCCAAAGACAAATCAATTTATAAGCCCACAAGTTTGGGCCCAGTAGTCTTGGCTGTTATTAAAACATGAAGTTTGATTCTTTGGGCTTGCTTTCTCAAATGTCACTCAGCCCCTTTAACTTTGACCGGACATCACTTCTTTTCCTTTTTAATACAGTAGTATCTTTGGATAAGTGATAATACCTTCCAGGTGGGATTCCGGGAAGTGAGTGAGGCTGGAGGCAGGCAGGCAGGAGAGGGATGCATTCAGGGAAAACTGAGGTGAGGTCTGGTTCTCCTTTCTTCATTTGCTGAGCACTGGGTTCCCAGTACTGTGGAGAAGTACAGGGAGAGGAGGACACATCATCCTTTTCTGGATGGTGAAGGTTTATGTGTATGAAGCAGGGCAACCCAAAGATGTAAAGGGCTGAAATGAGTGATGTGGATAATGCAAATTTTTAAATGGTCGGCGAGGTGGTCAGAAAAAGACTTAGGAAGTGGAACATGAGGTAGGTGGGATTCACACAAATGAAGAAGTCAGATTTGCAGAGATGCAGCAATCATCTGGGTAACCTTCGGAAAACCTCTTAACCTGTATATGCTTCGATAGATTTTATCCTTGCTTTTCAGAGAGCATAGGATTGAGAACTTTCCAGAGAGAGGACTCAGAGAACAAAGGCTAAGCATGATACTCTAGGGCCAATGAGGCACTAGTCTGCCTGGAGTGGGCCTTAAGACTTTGTTCACCGATCTGTGAGTAATCCTATTCTCAAGTGATTTCCACGGCAGACCTGAATGGCTCTTGGAATGCTGCCTGCTGGTCACACCTTCCCCTGCTATGTCCACTCTGCAAACTTATCTGTCCAGTTACAGATTCTGGTTAGTGATCTGGATTGAAATTCTGTCTTCATTCCTGATTAGAAAGATGAAGGATTGTGCTTCCCAACTATAAAATCTGTTTAGTAAATGTTTACTATATACCTACTTTTAGCGAGGCACCAATGTAAGCATGGATGGAAGAGTTAAAAGTCTGCAAGTATAGTCTGTCCCTTACTGTAAGGAGTTTGCAATCTCTTTACAGGGTGGTTAAAATAAATAAATCAAGGCGCAGCAAGCCTCTGAGATAGGCCCCAACAGAGGTGTAAGCAATGTGATGGGGGTTAGAAGTAGTGGTCATTTCTGGTTGGAGGGACCGGGAAAGGTTTCCTGGGGAAGACTATGGGCAGCCCAAAGTTGCCTGAAGTTGAGGGAAGGCAGCAGTCCAGCTTTCTATCTAAAACCCTATGTGGTAAGCAGCAGTCAGAGGTAAAAGGTGACTCTTCAATTCACAACACGGTAAAGGCAACCCAGCTTGAAGGGTAGGTAAAGGCCATGCTAATTTTTGAAGGTTCAGTCTTGGTTTGCCTAGAACGCTCTCAATTTACATATTATTATTAGTAACATCCTCTTTCATTCTCAAAATTGTCCTGGTTTGGACAAGAATTATACAGTCATCTTCATTATAGGTAATGTTTTCAGCAGCCCTTCAGGAGCAGCCAATCTGAGCTATACCAACATAGTAGACTGGGGATGTTCCCTTGAACCAAGAAATCCTCTTTATGTTGCCTCCAAACAAACACACACAGATCAACAATGAGAAAAAGCCAAGGTATTCCTTTCCTGTAGAATGAACCAAGCAATGGAAGCAGGTGGGCACGCCAGACACACACCCATTGTCGAGGTACACTGATAGAGCATGGAATGATCACAAAAAATCTATTAACACACTCGAGCCACACTCAGTCTTGTTTTGCAGATAAACATGGTCTGTGATTATTTTACAACACTGTGAAGGTGCTGGGGGTTGTCCCTCATTTATTACTTGACTAATAAATACTTTAATTACACTTAATAAATAATGTAAGCAGGGCTCACTGAAGTGGTAATTCTTTAAATTAATTATTAACTGCATGCAAAAGGCTGCACTGCCAGTACCACTAAAAGAAAATTCAGCCTTTAATCTAAAGTGATTATTCATTATCTGGTATAAAGGCTCCATTTGCATATTATTAGGGAAATAAACTTTGGCCTCCTTGGCAATACAGATAGATCTCAAAGTCCGTGCATTATGAATCTCCAAATACTAAAGTAATGATAAACAATATGTAATAAAGTCTCCAGTTTATAGCTTTATAACAGCTGGTTTTTGATTTTCCAAATATATTACAATGATAAAGTGACCAGTTAATGTATAAGCTCTTTGTGAAAGGTGGTGCCTACAGATGGTCGACTGATAGGAAACGGTAAATGTGCAAACTGCTCATTTCCCTTGAGATTGGAGCCATAAAATGATCTCAATAAGATATGAGAAGAAAATCTCTCTTTAACCCTTTTCTTAGCTGCAATCCAAACATGGGGCTGCGTTTAGCTGTCTGGTGTGTCTCTTTCTCTGCTCCTCCCAGACTCCCACCTTTCCCCTGATAACAAGTGAAGGGGGAATATCTGGATATGCAGACCTTGTGGTATCCCTGACTCTACCTTGGGGCAAAGAGGTAAGGTAAGGTTCCAGTCAAAAGAGAAAGATGATCTATAAAACAAGCAAAAGACCAAAATTCATGTGCCCCTTGCATTCTCTAACTTGGTACTTTCTCATTGAGCCAGGGCTTCTTCCAGAGGAAGTGACTGACCCCAGATGTGATGGCTGGGGAGCAAGATGCATGGAGCAGCCTCCTAGCATTTAAACTATAAAATTCTGTGGAGAAATGATTGAAAAAGAGGTTTCTGAAGGAGAAGGAGAAATCTCTCTCCTTGACTCCCTTTGGCACAAGTAGGGTTGGGGGATAGGGGGAGGGGATAGGGGGAGGAGATAGGGGGAGGGGAGAGGAGGAGGAGACAGGACGCCAGGAACTCATGAAAATGGTGACAATCACAAGGAGGCAGGGATGACCTCTTTCCCCATTTCATACCCCATCCTATTCATCTCTCTGAACCCCATTCAGAGACTATCTCTTTCAAGAGATCTTCCTTAACTCTCTGTGCATTCCAGCAGCATTCACCTACAGTGTGGGCCAGTCAGTAGTCACTGATTTCTGGGAGGTGGGAAAGGGGCTACATGAGAATGAGGGGTGTCCTTTATTTTTTAAAAAGTTTTTATTTATTATTTTTTTTCAGAGAGAGAGAAAGAGAAAGAGAGAGGGGGGAGAAAGCGTGGAGAGAGGAGGGGCAGAAAGGGAGGGAGAGAGAGAGAATTCCAAGCAGGCTCTGTGCTGTCAGGGCAGAGCCTGATTGATGTGGGGCTCAATCTCATGAACCATGAGATCATGACTCGAACAGAAATCAAGAATTGGACATTTAACCAACTGAGCCATCCAAGCATCCTGAGGGGTGTCCTTTAAAGTGGTCATTCCAAGAACTGAAATTCATTGCAATACTGTTGCTGTGCTCCAAATATGGTTGAAAATTTTTGAGAACTGCCTTTCATGTTTGTTTTAGTCAGTTTGCACTGCTATAACAAAATACCATACACCTTAGGTGGCTTGGATAACAGACAATTATTTACCATAGTTCCACAGGATTAAAGTCTGAGATCAGGGTACCAGCATGGTTGGGTTCTTGGTGAGGATTCTTTTCTTGGCTTGTAGATGGCCACTTTATTGCTATGTCCTCATAGGGCAGAGAGAGAACTCTGAGTCTCTTCCTCTTCTTATAATGACACTAATCCCATCCGGGGCCTCTACCACCTAATGGCTCTTCCTCCTAATATCATCATACTGGGGATTAGGGCTTCAGCATATAAATATGGGGGTGGGGGCACAAACATTCCATCCATAATAATGTTTTTATGAACATCTTCAGTGGGAGAAAAGTCATGTTAATAATAATCACTCTCCTCTGAGTATGAGTGATGTATGCAAATAGTTTCATGTTCATTATCTCATATTATCCCCATAGTACACTAAGAAGTAAATATCATTAGCCAATTACAACTGAGAACACAGAGGTTCAGAGTTCAGTAGCTTGCCTAAGGCCACATAGCTGGTAAGTAGCATACCCTAGATTTGAACTGAGTGACTCCAAAGCCAAGGCATTGATGAGTATGCATACTGCTCTGTCTTTTGAAGGTAGACTAAAGTCTGGGAAATAACTAGTAGTTAATGTCTGAATGTGTTTACCTTCTCATATAATTTATATCACCAATGGAACTTCTCTGGGCATTTTTTTTTTAGCTCAAAGGGAATTCTTTTTTTTTTTTTCCCAAAGGGAATTCTAAGAGTAGGAGTTTTAAGCATACTACTTCTCAGTGGCATGATGCCTGGGGAGAGAAGGGCCTCATCGACCTTCTGAAATCATGCCTTAAAGGCAAGTGCCTAAGTGCCTTCTGTGGTACATACATAGGGCCAACTTCATTCTCATCTAGCCTAATCTGTAGCTCCTTGGGCCATAAAGTGTAATTAGTGTTCACACTTATTATCTCCTTCTGTCTTCCCACTATCCCCAGGCACTAGATTGGTATTATTAATATTTTCATTTTAGAGATGAGAAAACTAAAGCACAGACAGGTTGAGCAACTTCCCTAAGTTTACACAGCAAATGAGGGAAAGACCTAGGGCTCAAATGTAGGAATCTCTGTTTTTATCAATGAAAACTCAATGAACAGATGGATGGTACATCACAAATGTTTCTCATGTCCTATCAAAAACGATGTCAATTTGACAGAAAGAGCGAAAATTCATCTGTACATTTTTTCCCTTACCTACAAGGTTCCCATCCATTATTCATGCATTCCTTCATTGTTCCTGTCACTCACTGATTAATTAATTTAATAAATACTTTCAAAGCACATTACTTGGTGCCAGCTACTGTCCTAGGTACTGGCTATCTAATCTAAATTTAAAAAAGGAAATTGAACCAATGGGCTGTTAACTGAATTGACAAAGTGATCCAATTACTTTGGTGTTGGTGGAGACTTCGTTAGAGACCCCTCCATATTCTCAATCTCCCAGAGGCTCCAGGAGAGATGTGGGGTCTTCAAAAGAACTGCAGACGCACAACTACCTGTGAGCTTCGCCACTGGCTCCCACTTTTGAAAAGATGACTGCGTGATTTCTGATTACAGCCATTAGGCAAAATAAAACACAGAGAACGCTGGCTCACCAGTTTCATCCTGCTTAATCAAATAGCCTCATTCATCATATTCACTCACACTATTCAGGGAAAGTGCTTTTCCGTACTTCAAAGATGGGCATGAGCAAGCCTGATCTGTACTTCCCATTTTGCTCTCCTTCCTTTTTAAATACAAGCAGATGATCTTTCCTTCTTTTTTTCTCCCTTCCAATTCCCGATTGAGAGGCACAGCCTCAGCACAGCAGCAGTCCAGCCAGGAAGAAATCTAAGCTGAGGACAGTATTATCCCTCATGACACTCATAATTCAGCAGGATTTCTTTCTAACTGACTTTGGGGCTGGGCCTGAGCAGGGACCAGAATATCATAGAATGTCGGGCTAGCAGCATCCACAGAGAGAACGCATTCTGGCCACTCATGTTACAGATGAGGCCAGAGAGGGGAAGAAGCTTGTCCAAGGTCACACAGCAAGGTTGTTGCAGAGCAGGGGGCACCAGTTCCCAAATTGGCAATTCCCAAGCTAGTGCCCTCAACTGTCTTATCACCATGACTATTGCTAATACCACAGGAAACCCCAAACAGGGGCTTGGGTTCTTCAGCACCTTCCCTAATCCTACATTCAGGTAAATTGCTGATGGTTTCACACAGGAACCAAACCTTCTTTGTTTATGATAGAGGCCAATTTGCAAAATTGGTGATATTCACTCTATTGTGCTTCTACATCCTCCCTCTGGGTTCCTTTGCCATTTCTGGGTGACTCATTCTCTAGGCACATTCCCCCAGAATTTCATACTGCTAACCAGGTTTTCTCCACAGAACCCAGGCTCTGGAAAGACCCCTTCCTCCTCCTTCCTTAGTCCTAGGTTTCAAGTAAAGAGGAATGCTTTACACTCTCATTTGAATTGAGATCTTACTGGCTAGCAACTAATCTGGGATGAATCTCAAGGTTAAATTTCAAGGGGTTTAGATTTTAGAAAAAAGATTTTTTTTTATATATTTTGCAAAAGGTGTGCATATATAACTGTCCATTTGCCAGTATGGCTGGCCCATATATTGTTTTTAATTTTTTTTTTTACCATTTATTTATTTTTGAGAGAGAGAGAGAGAGAGAGAAGGGGAGGGGCAGAGAGAGAAAGACACAGACCCAGGCTCTGTCAGCTGAGAGCTGTCAGCACAGAGCTCGATGTGGGGCTTGAACTCACAAGCTGTGAGATCATGACCTGAGACAAAGTTGGATACTTAACCAACTGAGCCACCCAGGTGCCCCAACTGGCTCATATACTGACATTGTATGGACGTAGCCTAAAACTTCCTATAGCCTAGCACCTCCCCACCTCCCAGGCACACACACATCCTGGGTAACTTAGATGATGTGATTGATGTATATGGGAGGTGATTTTTTCCCTGTCATCTGGCCTAGCTAAAAATAAATCTTTTGTAAATCAATGTTTAGCAAAAAAATAAATAAGTATCAATGAAATAGCTTCCTTTATCGAATGCTTATTTTGTAATGGAGATTCTGTTAAGAACCTTATACATATATGTCATACTTTTTAATTCTTACAACAATCGTGTTAGGAGTTGAACTGTATCTCCTCCACCTCCACCCAATTCAATATGCTAAAGTCTAACCTGTAATACCTCAGCATGTGACTTATTTGGAAGTAAAGTTACTGCAGATGCAATTTGTTAAGATGAATTCAAACTGAAATGGAGTGGACTTCTAGTCCAATATGACTGTTATCCTTATAAAAAAAGGGGAAATTTGGCCACAAGAGACAGACACACGGATGGAATGTGATGTGAAGATGAAGAGAGAGAGATTTGGGTGATGCTTCTACATCAAAAGACTGCCACAGATCACCAGCACATGACCAGGAACAAGGAGAGAGGCATGGAACAGAGTGCTCTTCACAGCCTCAGAAGGAACCAATCCTGCTGACCCTTTGATCTCGGACTTCTGTACTCCTGAACTGTGAGATAATAAGTATCTCTTGAAGCCACCCGGTCTGTGGAACTTTGTTATGGTGGCCCTAACAAATGAATATAAAGCCTCTATGCACTATTTTCTTTATTTTGCAGACAAAGAAGCAGAGGCTCAGAGAGGTTAAATAACTTGCCTTAGATCACACAGCTGGTAAGGAGCAGAGCCAGAATTTAAACTTAGTACTGCATGCTTTGTTGCTTTTATGTGGGAATCTGTTCTGGAGAGGAATAGAAAAGGTCAATTTTCTCTGTATTTCAAGCAGGATGTGATATATCTTCTTTCTCAGCCTGGCACAGGGCAGCTGGGTCTCCCAGTCCACACCTCATCACCAACTCTGAGGTACATCTTCTATTTCCTCCCACATTTTTCCCCTTCCAGCAACAGCAGAACCCCAAATCAATTGCCTCGGGCTAGCATTAGAAAAATAAATTTTCTGGGGTGCCTGGGTGGCTCAGTCGGTTGAGTGTCTGACTTCAGTTCAGGTCATAATCTCGCCATTTGTGTTCGAGCTCCACATCGGGTTCACTGCTGTCAGCACAGAGCTGGCTTGGGATCCTCTGTCCCCCTTTCTCTCTGCCCCTTCCCCACTGGTGCATGCACTCTCTTTCTCTCTCAAAAATAAACATTAAAGAAATAAAAAGAAAAATAAATTTTCTCACCCCAGTCTTCTCATTTTATTTGATCTTATTTTAATTTTTGTTTAGCCCTGGGAATACATCTGAGGCCCTCAAATACAGTGTACACTTTCATACTGTTTCTGAGGTGGTAAATACCAAAATTCACCAGGAGTGGAGAGAAGGGTCAAGTATAAAATCAAATGCTCCCTTATTCCTGATCTCTGTGGTCAAACGGCCCTCTTGCTGCCTGGTATTCATCCATTCAGCCTTCAAACACACACACACACACACACACACACACACACACACACACACCTGAAAGTTGAACTGGGCTCTTTTACCAAAGCCAAACAGACCAGCTTCCTCCAGGGCCTCCTCATCTTACCGTCCATCCAGCACTAAGCTCTAGTGGGCCCACCCTCAGATGGCTTCTCCCACCATCTTTCCTGAAGCCAAGATCCATGGTGGTCTTGCCTTAGCAGCTATGGCATTCCTGTCTCAGGGTTTTGACTGGGTGGAGAAAAGGGGAGCCCCAGGATAGAGAAATAGCCACCAGCTTGGATTGAATTCCATTTCCAAATCATTTGAATCTAGTGCCCCTCAGCAGGAGGGTACTGGGAGACTTATCCTTGGAATTTCTGCAAGGAAGGACTTCTCAGCATTTCCCAAGCTGAGAAATTATGTAAAACTATATTTTTTAAAGGGGACACTGTTAGTTTTCCAATCCATTGGCCTAGGACGTTGGTGTGACAAGGATGCAGACAATCTGCCAAAGTGGAGGGAGAGGGGGCATGGTTGTCCATCAGAAGGGACAGTCTGGGAGCAGGCAGAAGCAGGTCAGGCAGTTACAAACCAAGAGTGCAGCCTTGAGCCAGGCAAAACAGGAGACCAGAAACAAGAAAGTAGGTCAATACCAGATCAAAACTGTGCAGCCCCAACAAGGCAGCCTTGCTACTCCTCAGACAGGAAGCTCTTTATTTCCCTTGACAGAGTAGGAATCAACACCTAAGTCCCAGGGCAGCACCAGATTGAGACCTAAGAACTCAAAGTGTCCATCATTCTGAGCTTATGGAAGATTCTTATCTATGACTCAAAGTAACAATAGCAATGGTTTTCCTTTATTGCACAATGTCTCTGTGTCCTGGGTCAATTCAAGGACTTTATCTTTGAGGTAGCTTCTATTACTCTCTTCATTTACAGATGACAAAGTACAGAGGATAACTTGCCAAACGTCACACAGCTAGTAAGAAGTAGTGCCAGCCACTCAGATAATTTACTCTTAGAATTCTGTCCATCAGATAGGAAAGTACTTTTAAGGTTGTAGTCTTCAGACCCTGTCCTCTTGTAGGTTAACCTCCCATTTACTAGGCTTACTAGGTTCACCTCCCCCTTAGTTGCTGATATGAGTATTCTGGTGCCCAGAGAACTCTTTTAACTTCTAATAAGCTGGAGAAGTTCTTCTCATGAGGAGGGAAAAGAAAACCAGGTCCAGAGTTTATGCTACCCAATTGCTGTTATGGGTTATGCTGAAATCCCAGGCTACCCAATTGCTGTTATGGTCCTGGAGTGAGTGCCCATAGGTGGACCTGGCCAGGGCTGGGTGTGGATGGAGCATTAGGAGGCAATCACGTAGGATTCAGAGTATGTATGTGAGAGCAAAAGCTATAGAACAATACTTCTGGATTTAGTCCAGGCTGTCATGAATTAATGGCTGACAGAAAGAAAAGAAAGACTTGGAAAAAAAATTCTTGAAAGCTGTGTTTGCATGGAGAGGAGCTCAGTCTGAGCTGCCTGGAGAAGGCCTATATTCATGCCCCTTTGGAAGCCCTGGCCATCCATTTTCATTAGTTTTATGATTTGATCAACTTACAAAGGTCACTTTTTAGCTTCCTGTGAACCACAATATTATGACTGGGCTTAAATAATGCCAAAGCGATTCATTGAGAAGGGAAACATTCAGTTACACCAGTCACTGGGCACTGAAACTAGCTTTCCAAAGCTGAATTGCTCCCTTGTAAGGCAAGGGTCTTGCTTATGAAAACAGAGCACAGAGTCTCCAAGGACTGCTCCATATAGGGCAGAGCCTGGGGAGACTGTCCAGGTAGGAAGTGTGAGCTGGCACCACTTCTCTCCCTGGAGAGTGGTGTGGTCTCTTTTCTTTGAGTTCCTCCACACTGTGACTCCTGCGCCTCTCCCACCCCCAACACTTGCTAGTGTAGACATGGTGCCATCTTCTTGAAAATTCTGCACCAAGCGTAGACACAACTCTTCTGTGTTTTTCCTTAGCACAGCAGAGACCAGTCTACAATGATGTGGCTAATTACATGTAATGATTTCTTTGGCATCTCTTCCTCACTAGCCTCTAAGCATCATAGGAGCAAGAACTAGATTGGCTGTTTTCATCCCCACATCCCGGCACCTACCACAGTGTGTGAAGCCCATTGTAGATGCTCCAGGAATAGCTGCTCATTGACAATTTTTTAAAAAGGGAAAACCAAAAGAGAATATCCCAGAAAATACAGACAGCATGAGAATCGGTAGTTTCTTTACTGAATACTGCTAAACATCAAATCCCTTATTCTAACCCAAGTTAACCACACGTGGGAATCTGAAAAGCAAATCATATACCTTTGCTATTTCAATGCCAAGTCTGCAATGTCTTTCCCTGATCTTGAGATGCTATAGGTCTCAGATAACATTGGGGTTACATAGGGTCATTGGGAAAATTAAAGGAGATACTGCACAGAAAATGCCCAGTGCCTAGTATGGCCAATAATGAACTCCGTGTGTGTCCCTCATAGCTCTGTGCTGGGTTCTTAGCCAGGTAACTTTGTTGGCACTGGATTACCTCTAGGCACTACAAGCTGGTCTTCTTGTCTATTTTCGTAGCATAGGACAGACATGAACCTTTAATTTAACTTTCTTCTTAGATCATTACTACATTTTTACTCTTGGTTTCTAATCTGAGGGATGCTATTCATTGCTTGCTTGAGTGGAAATGGTATTGTTTAGCCTTCAGCAGAATGGGTTTCCTTTAAACAGTTGCTTTGGCTATTATATATATCATCTTAATCAGAGTCTTATATAAAAATCTCTCTTTCTTTTGTAAACACACATGCATGAACATACATGTGTGCACACACATGGAGCCTTTCTTTAAAGTTGTACCTGACCTCTGTCAAACTAGTTTGTGTACATAAAGATAACAGGAGGTGAATCCTCTCGGCTGTAGGGTCAAAAATATTTCTTTGTGTTTTTCAGGCAGGGTTGTGGTTTCAATAGTAATAGAAGGGACCCCTTCCCCCATTAGCATATGTTCTCCTTGACCTGCTTGAGCCAGTCATGCAGAGAAATGCTGATTTGCTGCCTACTATCACAGGAATGATTTTGAAGGTTTAATTCAAGTGATTTTATTTAACCAACCTCCACTGAGCACCTACCATAAACAAAGAACTTACCACATTTTGTACTTAATAGGAGTCTTTATTTTTGTCTTTCCATATCCTTGAGGGCACCATGTTGCTGTTCATTTCTACAGCTTCAGTGCCTGGCACAGTATATAGTAAGTGCCCAATAAATGTTTTGTTGAATGTATGACTGAAGACAGAAGGGCAACAGGAAGTCAGGAGTGTAAGAGTATTTGTAACTCAAGCTTACCAGGCCCTCAGAAGGCAGCAGGGAATCACATACAATAAGAGTATGGGTTTTGTTCTCAGTATGAGTGTGGATTTTCCTTCTGGCAGGAACTATCTACTAAAAAGTTAATTATCCTTTTCAAGTCTCAATCTCCTCATCAATAAAATGGTGGAAACAACAGGTGATTTTGAGGGTTAACCCACTGTTGATGTGCCATAGTGAGTGTTCAACACACAAGTACAACTCCCATACTGCTGCTGGGGTGATGGTGAACATTTCTGCATAGTGAACACTTAATAATCTCCAATGTAAGTTGTGCGTGGGGAAAAGACAGACAGGGGCCATGTGAGATGGAGGTGGCTGGGGGGCTGGAGCAGATGGGTCAGCTCTCTGATGGGGGGGCTTAAATGAGGTGGGGACCCTTGCAGTGTACCGTGATGGTGGGCATGGCTGGCTCTTTGGTGGGAGCACATCTGGTATCAGCAGAAGACAACTACCTTGTCTGACAGTAGGGTTCTGGATGAATGACTATATCTCCTCAATGTGTGTTCCACCATCTAGAAACAAGGAAGTGCCAGCCCCATAGCCCTGATCTCTTTTATGTCCCCTTAGGGTCTGCCAGTATTAGCTGTGTCTCAGTAAGGTACACTCTCTGGTCGCTTTTTACCAGATTTTAGAGTCTAACCACAGCTCTCAAGGACCTTGCTTAGAGGGCAAGAAAAATGGGAGGGAAATGGAAAGAAGATGAAAAGACAGAACAAAGCAGACTGTGTGTGTGGGGGGGGGGGGGGGAGAGGGGGGAGGGCAGGTCTGGAATGGAAAGCACTAATTCAGAACAGCATTCCACCCTCTGTTGTCTATTCCTTGGCCCAATCTGACTGAAATCCTGAGCAGAGGACAGTATGCTTTAGAAGAAAATATGCAAAGAAGTTCAAGTGTGCCTTTCCTTTTTATTTGCATCTCAGTTCATTTTAATCAAGCACCCTCCCCCTTTCCTTGCAACCTGTTTTTTGGGTTTGTTTCTTTGTTTGTTGGGAATGCGTGCCTTTTGGTTTTACCTGCTCTACTGCAACAGTTTTGGGTTTTGACTTTTCCAAAATGAAATCTCTAGCCATTCTGACTTTCTCAGCTTCTGGCCCCACTGGCATCTCCATTTTGCTTTAATTATCCAATTACTGAAGCTATCCAACCTATTTATTCAGGCAATCAAGGCTTTAAATGCATGGATTTATCATCACCTCAAATCACTTGTCACTGTGGTTGAACAAAAATAGAAAGGTAACCAGAATGCTGCAGGAGGTTTGAATCAACATACTTCTCCTGGTCATTACTTTCAAGGTTCCCATATGCAAACACAAAAATTGTAGAAGGGGATGCTCTGACAGGGGTGGGGGGGAGAGGACAAAAGAGTGTGCACAGAAAGGGGATGAAGACTGGAAGGGTTTTGTTTCTGTTCCTCTGAGGATTGGCCTGTACTCCTTACCTGATTTTCCCCACATCCCTCCTTCCCTGCTCTTCTCTCTGTAAGAGGGGCACAGATTGCTGCTTCTCCCTATTTCCTCTATTAACAATGTTGTTGAGTACCCATGTGAAAAGATACAGAGGACTTGGGGGTTAATTTTTATCTGTCAGTTGTACCTTAATAAAGCTGAAGAATGAAAACAAAAACACAGAGCTTGGGAGTTATCAGAGGAAAGAGGAGTGGTCTATAGATCTGGGCTGTTACAGGAAATTCATCTGCTTTCTGGAGTTACCCAGAGTAAGTCCATTTCTTCATTTATCAGACTGCTCTGAACATACTTAAAAACAGACTACTTTTTAAAACATGAACAGCCTTATTTCTTTCAAGCATTTCTCATTCATCATTCTAGGCATTTTACCCCAATGTATCAACTTCTTTATTAAAGGGTGGTAACGCTCAAATTTAACATAAAACTCCAAGGGTGTTATGTGCAGTGAAGGGCAATCACCTCCCTCTCTCCGGGCATGGTATTACTATTAATAGAGCCTCAAAACTTTTTAAGCTTTTTTTGGCATGTCATATGCTGCTGTTTAGCCACGTTCCCCATAATGTGCTTCCTTGGTTGTGAGCTTTTGAGAAACCTACATACAGAAACTTATACTTAGCCTTCTACATTTTAATAGGTTAAATGTGGCCCACTGTATGAGCCATAAAGACCAGTTTAGATTGCAGCATACCTTTCAATGTATTTACCACTTTTACTAAAACTGTAGTTTTCTGTATCCTCATCCTTGTTATTAAGGCTGTCAATCTAAACAATGTTGATACAGAACACTGGGACAGGACACTAGATACTACCCTATTGCTCCATTAATCAGTATTCTCAGGGTTAGCTTTCCCAATCAAAGGCAAAGTCTTACACTGTTAGGTCCCTGGTGTTCCACCAGCACTAATATTTTTAGTATGAAAGTAAGAATAATGGACTAGCTTTGTGAAAACTGTCTTAGTACGACACCAACTTAAAAGAGGACTCTACCAGGTCCAGACCCATCCACAACTTCACAATTTGTGTTTTCTCATGTGGGTGATATCATAACACTAGCTGATGCTGTACTCACTTTTTATGTATAAATTTCTCAATAATATACTGTGTGGTAACAAATGTAATTGACCCATTCTATTTGTTTTCTCCAAATTAATTTAAAATACTCTCTCACTTCCTTTGTCTTTGAGTTTGGCTAATATCCTCACACTTGCAGGTTTCCATCTGTGAGTTTGGTCAAAGCAAGTTTATCTGCAGAATTTCGAAGAATCAGCTTCATCTCCACTTGGCAGCATGTGGTAAATGAACGTATTTCTGGTGAGATTTATTGTATCACCTTCGAGGAAATGCTAACTCCAGAGAGGAGCAGATTGCACAGAACTGTATATTAAAGTTCCTCTTCCTATCTCTGGGCCCAGGTGGAGGGGACAAATGGATTCTTACCTGACTGCAAAATATGATATATTATTATAAACAGAGTCTTGAATTATAGAAAATACTAGTTAGCATAATTACATTACCATATTTTTATATGGAGATTATTATTCAAATACCAAACAGGCAATCTTCCATTGGAAAAAACCAATAAACACTCTCAATCCAGACTTCCACTGTTATGTATGTCACAGTACAAAACAATTTTAAAGTTTAAAACCCATTACATTACAAGAGCTATTCACTTCAAGTAGGTGGCAATTTGCTTCTTTTTTTTTCACCCCACGTTTTGATAGCTATTCACCTCTATCAATTCTTATCTTGCCCATTCTTTAGAAACCAATTGCAGTTTAAAAAGTGCCCATCTATTTCTGATTGAAATCTTCACATGCTGGTTTTTTAAACTATTTTTCAATCTCTTAATAAAATAGATTGCCTCCAGGCTGTCAGTTAGTAAACCCACTAACAATGTAGTGATTCCAAGGACTGCCCTAGCTCATGGGTTTTCCTTGCTCTTGGTTCTGTCCAAGAAACCCCAGATTTCCATTATTGATGCTACATGTACAAAACAGTTTAATGGATTAAACTTACGGAAACTTGTACAAGCAACAAAAACAATATCCTGATTAAATTGAGTTAACCTCTCAGACTTTTAGTCCATGAAATAGAAAATAGGTCTTACACCTTTTTCTTTTATTTGTTAACAGTTGACATCTCAGAGTCTCGTCGGATTGAAAAGTCTTTCCCTATCATTGAGCACAACCTCCATTTGTAAGAGGGGCTCTCAGTCCATCAGTCTTAGAGCAAATACTTCTTAAGGACCCACCCTTGTCTGGAAAGTAAAGGAAGCATAGATATTATGTTGGTCCCTGAGGGCTCCTGCTTTAGAGAGAGAATAATATGAAGCAATCTACAAAGTTAAGGGGGGAGGTTCAGACTACGGGATTACCTGTGATTCAGAGATGGAAGAAATAAGGGGGTGAAGGAGTGGTCCCCAATACCCAGGAAGGTCCCTCAGAGATGGTGATGAGGTTATGTGAGGTGGAGAGGACCATCTGGTGCTGAAGAATAAGTATTATGAGCATGGGGTGAACCAAAGGCAGGGAGAAGTTGGCCATAACGACACTTTCCCCTCCATCCACCTCATCTCAGAGGAGGAAAAGCCACATTTTCTTTTCTGTTGTACCACAGTCATACTCAGTGCCCACTCTGGACTTTCATGCCCATTCCACAGCCTGGGTCTCATCATTCCCCAGGGTTTGAATGTCCTGTGACTTTAAATGATTCTCACATCATCATGATTTGAATCAGATCAAGGTAAATTCCTTCCCAAACCCAAATACGGGAATCAGGAAACTTTAGGATAATGCAACTCCACAAGCATTTATTGATCTCATGTCAATTGATGACATTGCACATTGTCAGACTCCCACATCCTTCTACCTCACAGAAGTGTGACAGATAAGGTAAGGGCCATGAGAATAGCAGGGAGAACTCTGAGAGGGCATTTCCTGTTTGGAGAAATCAGAGCAAGTTATATGCATTTGAGATGACTTTTAGAAATGACTGAGGCTTTTATATTCATCATAAGAAGAAGGCCTAGAAATATAAAAGCATAGGAGAGGCAAAGCATGGACATAGGCAAGCTGAGATCACATTCAAGGAAAAGCAAATAGTTCTGTTTGGCTAACTGCATTGACAATACAATTTTATTAATTATAAAACAATATCTAGTGCATGCTTTCTGTTAAAGGCATCACATTCTGCTCTTTACAAGCATTATTTCAATTAACTCTCGCATATATATCAGCATGTGAGGGGGTACTGAACACATGGGGAAACTGAAGCTTGAGTAGGTTAAGGATCCTGTCTGCAGTCTCTTAGCTAATAAATGTTGAGGCCAGGACGTAAGTCTCATCCATATTGAGAAGGATATAGTTTGGGGAAGATAAAGATTTATTTTGAGATAGGTAACACAGAAGAGTTGATGGAGCACATCTCCAGAGAAAAGGAAGAGAGATCACTTAGAAAATTTGCTGTTATGACAAATGAGAGCCTTTGTAAAATATACAAAAGGAATTTATTTGCTAATATAAGGGAATCAAAATTTCAGACAAACTCTTACCCCTGATGTTGGATTTGATGGCTCAAGCTCAACCCAGCAGACACTTAATAACTGAGGCTGTGTCTATGTGCCATCAAATCCCATCTTGAGATCCCATCTTCCACCAGGCTGTCCTGAGCATCCACATGACCCTATACTAGGGAGACAAAAATGCTGGATAGTTGTAGTCCAGGCCTTTGTAGAGAACCATGTGAGAACCATGAACACACCACAGGTGCCTCACAAGGCCAAATCAAGATTGAAGGTCAGGGGCTTGCACATTAGGGAACAGCAGAGCAATTGGAGTTGGTGACTTCTCT
The DNA here is from genome assembly GCF_022837055.1 of Prionailurus viverrinus. NCBI lineage: Eukaryota > Metazoa > Chordata > Mammalia > Carnivora > Felidae > Prionailurus > Prionailurus viverrinus. Next base: position 67,147,858 of record NC_062572.1, on the reverse strand, counting down.
TGGGCTCTGCCTCACATTGATCATGCTGGCTGTTTTCCAGCACAGAAACTAGCTCTCCTGGGTTAGGATGTATGTGCTGGGCTGACTCCCTGGGGTATGATGAGCAAAAGTCTGATCAGAGACTGAGTATTCTAGGCCACTTGTTAATTAATTACCCCTTTAGTGTTCTAGCTACTTTCTTTGGAAGAAGGCTTCATAATGGTGATTTCCCCAAAGCTACACCAGAAACTTCTTTCAGTCACCTGGGACTGGTCTGCCCCTGCAATAGGGGAGTGTCTTGTCTTTTTTTTTCCTTCCTTGCCATGAAGAACACTGAACAAGGAGGGTGCCATGCTGAGGAATGCTGTTATCCTTTCTAACACTGCTATTTTTATTATAAAAGATGGAGACATAGTAGGAGGTTAATGGCTGCTCAGAATAAAAACAAATAGTGACTAAGAACAAATATGCAAATGAGGCATTGTCTTGCTGGGGGAATGATATTCAACAGTGAAGCTCTGTGCTCCAAGCCTCTTTGCACAAACCAGGGGATGTGTGGACTCCTCTACCAGCACTGTACTGCCTTCCATTGTCAAGTAACCTAACAAGGAGACTTGGTTGGAAAAGTATGAGCCCTCCAAGGGCCAAGGGCTCTACCCAGGGCAGTCTGCTTCTTCCTCTCCCCAGCATCACTCTTCCCATTTCTTTCATCTGATTGAATGAATCATCATTTCACAATGATGTGAATCTGTATGCCTTGCAAAGCCCAGGCCTGGGCACCGAGGGGCGAGTGATCCTGATAGGCCATCAGCCCTACACCAGATTCACTGGGCTTGGGTAATGCTTGTTTCCTCTGTACAGTACACACTCTGTAGAGTCCACAGCACACACATCACTGCTCCCCGGCACTGCTTGCTGACAACTTCCAATTTCTAACATTTTCTAACTGTGCTGACACAGTGTCCTAACCTCCAGCCTTCTGTTGTCCCCATGCCCAATTTCCCCACAGTGTTCCGTCTTTGCAGTTATGAAAGAGGAAAGAGAATCAACCTTATTTGGGTGCATAATGTGCTAGGCGCTTCATAAGTGTTTTTATCTTATTTACTTCTTTTGATAATCCTACAAGGTATCTTTATTTTACTGTAAAGAAACTAAGGCACACAGAGGTTTAGTAAATTACCCAAGGTCACTGAACTAGTTAGTAATAGGCCAAGATTCTTCATTAACCAGACATTGCATGCACACACATACACCACACACTCATTCACTTGCTAGGCATGTGTGTATTTTTTGATTGATAATAGGCATGATATATATAATTTCTTAATTCTTACAAAATACTGTCTCCAGAAATCCCTTGAGAAGAGAGTCTAATGGTCACTGTCAGACTTTAGCATGAATAATGCCATATAAAGAGCTATTCCCTCTACCTATTCAGCATTTAGCTTTATCTAATTATCAACCTAAATGAAATGTTTCATTATTGTTTCCAAATACAGTATAAGAGATCTAAAATCAATTATGGAAGATCTTCTACATCCTTCTTCACTCATCTGCAGATCCTTTGTATCCCATGCTTGGGTCCTAATCTCCTTGTTTCCTCCCCCTTCTAAAATTAAGCCATTCACACCCAGCCAGAGAAGTCTCCTTAAGCATGGGGCTCACACTGGCCAAGGGCTAATGGAGCTCTCTGGCTTGCCCACTCTACCTGTTAGCTCCATTGATCTATAAATCTCTGTGTTTTGGAGGGTAGTGTGCAGAACTTCTTTCTTACCACCATGCAAAGTCCATCCACCTCTGCGGTCCCTCTGTATCTGGGTTATGTTTGCTTTCCAACCTGCCTTCTCAAGATACTCCCTTCAGCGTCTTCCTGAGGTCACAGTTCTCTTCCATAGGCAAAAACTGACAAGAGACTCCCACCTATACCACTCTCTCCCTTTTTCCTGAAATCTGTTAGTCAGTGTTAAATGGGTTACCACAATAGCCCTCTCATTTCTCTTGTGTATGTTTTGTCTATTCAATTTGATTTATAGCTTTGAGGGTAGGAGCCAGGCCTATGCTTTTCTCTAACCTCTGGTAGCAAATGTTCAACAAATGTAACTGCTAAAATGAAGCCATAGAAAGACACCGAGTTAGTGATTTGGAAACCCGTCTTTCATTCCAACCCTGTTACAAACCACCTATACTTAACTCTCAAAGACCGTTTTCCCCATCTGCAAAAATGGTGATGTGTGAGCAAATGGCTTCTAACACCTTTTTCAAAGTTTAGTGAACTGGTTAAACATTTGAAGAGAGAGGAAATTACAAAGAAAGACCTGGCCCAAACACTAATTAACACACAACTGTTCTGAAAATGGAGGCTGAGCTGTGAGCTATATGAATGAAGGAGCAAGAGACAGCACAGTTAATTAAGGCAGATTATTAAGTTTCCTTTAAAAAAATCACTAGGTCCAAGCAATCTGGTCCTCCTTAAGTGAGCCTTTAGGGAATGATGAAAAGAACTTTTGGAGGAAGACAGTGGCGTAGGAGGACACTGGGCTCACCTTGTCTTGCTGATCACTTAGATTCCACCCATATCTGCCTAAATAACCCAGAAAACCGCCAGAAGACTAGCAGAATGGACTCTCCGGAGCCAAATGTAGACAAGAGGCCCATGGAAGAGGGTAGGAAGGGCGGAGAGATGGTGCACGCTACTCAGACTGGCGGGAGGGAGCCGGGTGGTGGAGGGGTAGCCCACCTGGCAAGGCAGAGCCCCCGAGTCTGGCTTGCAAAAGCAGAGGGGCCAGACTGCGTGAGTTCTGACAGCCAGAGGGACTTAACATCTGGAATGTTATAAGTCAACAGCTCTGCTCAGAGAGTGGGAGGGCGAGAGGACACCAGGAGGGAGTGGGGTCAAGCCCCGGAAGACAGAGCTCAGCTTGAGGGGAGCAAAGGCACCGGCCAGTGCCATCTCCCTCTCCCATCCCCCAGCCAAAATCCCAAAGGGAACCAGTTCCCATTACTGAACTTGCTTGCACTGTGCAACACCCAACGCTGTGATTCTGTGGATCCATCCCTCTGATGGGTTGGCCTCCCTCCCAGTGCTGCAGGGCCTCTCCCACAGGGGACCACCACCAGCAAAGTGAGCTAAGCCTGCCCCTCCTGCCACTGTGCACCTTGCGGATCCACCCCGGCTAATATGCCAGATCCCATCGAAGAAGCACCACAAGCCTGGCAGTGTGCAAGTGGCCCAGACAGGGGCCACACCACTCCACAGTGAGTCCTGCCCCTGGGAGAGGGGAAGATAAGGTACACACCATTCTTACTGTGGCCCCAGCAGTGGGCTAGAGACAGACATCAGGTCTGACTGCGGCCCCACCCACCAACACAAGTTACTCCAGACAGCACAGGGGAAGTGCCCTGCAGTTTGGCAGCCACCCCAGGGACTATCCAAAATGACAAAACGGAAGAATTCTCCTCAAAAGAAACTCCAGGAAGTAGTGAAAACTAACAAACGGATCAAAAACGATTTAAGCAATATAACGGAACAAGAATTTAGAATAACAGTCATAAAATTAATCGCTGGGCTTGAAGAAAGTATAGAGGACAGCAGAGAATCTATTGCTACAGAGATCAAGGGACTAAGAAATAGTCATGAAGAGCTAAAAAATGCTATAAATGAGGTGCAAAGTAAAATGGAGGCGACCACAGCTCGGATTGAAGAGGCAGAGGAGAGAATAGGTGAATTAGAAGATAAAATTATTTAAAAAGAGGAAGATGAGAAAAAGAGAGATAAAAAAATCCAGGAGTATGAGGGGAGAATTAGAGAACTAAGTGATGCAATCAAACAGAACAATATCCGTATAATAGGAATTCCAGAAGAGGAAAAGGGAGAGAAAGGGCTAAAGGTGTACTTGAACAAATCATAGCTGAGAACTTCCCTGATCTGGGTAAGGAAAAAGGGATTGAAATCCAAGAGGCACAGAGAACTCCCTTCAGACGTAACTTGAATCGATCTTCTGCACAACATATCATGGTGAAACTGGCAAAATACAAGGATAAAGAGAAAGTTCTGAAAGCAGCTAGGGATAAACACGCTCTAACATATAAAGGGAGACCCATAAGACTAGTGGCAGACCTATCTACTGAAACTTGGCAGGCCAGAAAGGAATGGCAGGAAATCTTCAATGTGATGAACAGAAAAAATATGCAGCCGAGAATTCTTTATCCAGCAAGTCTGTCATTCAGAATAGAAGGAAAGATAAAGGTCTTCCCAAACAAACAAAAACTGAAGGAATTCATCACCACTAAACTAGCCCTACAAGAGATCCTAAGGGGGATTCTGTGAGTGAAATGTTGCAAGGACTACAAAGTGCCAGAGACATCACTACAAGCATGAAACCTACAGACATCACAATGACTCTAAACCCATATATTTCCATAATAACACTGAATGTAAATGGACTAAATGCTCCATCCAAAAGACACAGGGTATCAGAATGGATAAAAAAACAAGACCCATCTATTTGCTGTCTACAAGAGACTCATTTTAGACCTGAGGACACCTTCAGATTGAACGTGAGGGGATTCAGAACTATCTATCATGCTACTGGAAGTCAAAAGAAAGCTAGAGTAGCCATACTTATATCAGACAAACTAGACTTTAAATTAAAGGCTGTAATAAGAGATGAAGAAGGGCATTATATAATAAATACAGGGTCTATCCATGAGGAAGAGCTAATAATTATAAATGTCTATGCGCCGAATATGGAAGCCCCCAAATATATAAAACAATTAATCACGAACATAAGCAACTTTAGTGATAAGAGTGTGGTAACTGCAGGGGACTTTAATACTCCACTTACAACAATGGATAGGTCATCTAGACACAAGATCAATAAAGAAACAAGGGTCCTGAATGATAATTGGATCAGATGGACTTGACAGACATATTTAGAAGTCTGCATCCCAAAGCAACAGAATATACTTTCTTCTTGAGTGCACATGAAACATTCTCCAAGGCAGATCACATACTGGGTCACAAAACAGCCCTTCATAAGTATAAAAGAATTACACCATGCACACTTTCAGACTACAATGCTATGAAAGTTGAAATCAACCACAGGAAAAAGTCTGGAAAACCTCCAAAAGCATGGAGGTTAAAGAACACCCTACTAAAGACTGAATAGGTCAACCAGGCAATTATAGAAGAAATTAAAAAATATATGGAAACAAATGAAAATGAAAATACAACAATCCACACGCTTTGGGATGCAGTGAAAGCAGTCCTGAGAGGAAAATACATTGCAATCCAGGCCTATCTCAAGAAACAAGAAAAATCCCAAATACAAAATCTAACAGCACACCTAAAGGAAATAGAAGCAGAACAGCAAAGACACCCCAAACCCAGCAGAAGAAGAGAAATAATAAAGATCAGAGCAGAAATAAATAATATATAATCTAAAAAAACTGTAGAGAAAATCAATGAAACCAAGAGTTGGTTTTTTGAAAAAATAAACAAAATTGATAACCCCCTAGCCAGGCTTCTCAAAAAGAAAAGGGAGATGACCCAAATAGATAAAATCATGAATGAAAATGGAATTATTACAACAAATCCCTCAGAAATACAAGCAGTTACCAGGGAATACTATGAAAAATTATATGCCAACACACTGGACAATCTGGAAGAAATGGAAAAATTCCTAAGCACCCACACACTTCCAAAACTCAAACAGGAAGAAATAGAAAACTTGAACAGACCCATAACCAGCAAAGAAATTAAATCAGTTATCAAGAATCTCCCAACAAGTAAGAGTCCAGGACCAGATGGCTTCCCAGGGGAATTCTACCAGACATTTAAAGCAGAGATAATACCTATCCTTCTCAAGATGTTCCAAAAAAATAGAAGGGGAAGGAAAACTTCCAGACTCATTCTATGAAGCCAGCAGTACTTTGATTCCTAAACCAGAGACCCAGCAAAAAAGGAGAACTACAGGCCAATATCCCTGATGAATATGGATGCAAAAATTCTCAGTAAGATACTAGCAAATCGAATTCAACAGCATATAAAAAGAATTATTCACCATGATCAAGTGGGATTCATTCCTGGGCCGCAGGGCTCGTTCAACATTCGCAAATCAATCAATGTGATACATCACATTAATAAAAGAAAAGATAAGAATGATATGATCCTGTCAATCGATGCAGAAAAAGCATTTGACAAAATTGAGCATCCTTTCTTAATAAAAACCCTTGAGAAAGTCGGGATAGAAGAAACATACTTAAACATCATAAAAGCCATTTATGAAAAGCCCATAGCTAATATCATCCTCAATGGGGAAAAACTGAGAGCTTTCCCCCTGAGATCAGGAACACGACAGGGATGTCCACTCTCACCACTGTTGTTTAACATAGTGCTAGAAGTGCTAGCATCAGCAATCAGACAACAAAAGGAAATCAAAGGCACCAGAATTGGCAAAGATGAAGTCAAGCTTTCACTTTTTGCAGATGACATGATATTATACATGGAAAACCCGACAGACTCCACCAAAAGTCTGCTAGAACTGATACATGAATTCAGCAAAGTGGCAGAATACAAAATCAATGTACAGAAATCAGTTGCATTCTTATACACTAACAATGAAGCAACAGAAAGACAAATAAAGAAACTGATCCCATTCACAATTGCACCAAGAAGCATAAAATACCTAGGAATAAACCTATCCAAAGATGTAAAATATCTGTAGGCTGAAAACTATAGAAAGCTTATGAAGGAAATTGAAGAAGATATAAAGAAATGGAAAAACATTCCATGCTCATGGATTGGAAGAATAAGTATTGTTCAAATGTCGATACTACCCAAAGCTGTCTACACATTCAATGCAATCCCAATCAAAATTGCACCAGCATTCTTCTCAAAGCTAGAACAAGCAATCCTAAAATTTGTATGGAATCACAAAAGACCCCAAATAGCCAAAGTAATATTGAAGAAGAAGACCAAAGCAGGAGGCATCACAATCCCAGACTTTAGCCTCTACTACAAAGCTGTAATCGTCAAGACAGCATGGTATTGGCACAAAAACAGATACACAGACCAATGGAATAGAATAGAAACCCCAGAATTAGACCCACAAAAGTAACGCCAACTAATCTTTGACAAAGCAGAAAAGAAAATCCAATGGAAAAAAGACAGTCTCTTTAACAAATGGTGCTGGGAGAGCTGGACAGAAACATGCAGAAGAATGAAACTAGACCACTTTCTTACACCATTCACAAAAAATAAACTCAAAATAGATAAAGGACCTGAATGTGAGACAGGAAACCATCAAAATCCTAGAGGAGAAAGCAGGAAAAAACCTCTCTGACCTCAGCCACAGCAATTTCTTACTTGACACATCCCAAAAGGCAAGGGAATTAAAAGCAAAAATGAACTATTGGGACCTCATGAAGATAAAAAGCTTCTGCACTGCAAAGGAAACAATCAACAAAACTAAAAGGCAACGACAGAATGGGAAAAGATATTTGCAAATGACATATCGGACAAAGGGCTAGTATCCAAAATCTATAAAGAACTCACCAAACTCCACACCTGAAAAACAAATAATCCAGTGAAGAAATGGGCTGAAGACATGAATAGACACTTCTCTAAAGAAGACATCCAGATGGCCAACAGGCACATGAAAAGATGCTCAATGTTGCTCCTCATCAGGGAAATACAAATCAAAACCACACTCAGATACCACATCAAGCCAGTAAGAGTGGCTAAAATGAACAAATCAGGAGACTATAGATGCTGGAGAGGATGTGGAGAAACGGGAACCCTCTTGCACTGTTGGTGGGAATGCAAACTGGTGCAGCCACTCTGGAAAACAGTGTGGAAGTTCCTCAAAAAACTAAAAATAGATCTACCCTATGACCCAGCAATAGCACTGCTAGGAATTTACCCAAGGGATACAGGAGTGCTGATGCATAGGGACACCTGTACCCCAATGTTTATAGCAGCACTCTCAACAATAGCCAAATTATGTTAACAGCCTAAATGTCCATCAGCTGATGAATGGATAAAGAAATTGTGGTTTATATACACAATGGAATACTACATGGCAATGAGAAAGAATGAAATATGGCCTTTTGTAGCAACGTGGATAGAACTGGAGAGTGTTATGCTAAGTGAAATAAGTCATACAGAGAAAGACAGATACCATATATTTCCACTCTTATGTAGATCCTGAGAAACTTAACAGAAGACCATGGGGGAGGGGAAGGAGGAAAAAAGAAAGGTTAGAGAGGGAGTGAGCCAAAACATAAGAGACTTAAAAACTGAGAACAAACTGAGGTTTGATGGGGGGTTGGAGGGAGGGGAAGGTGGGTGATGGGTATTGAGGAGGGCACCTGTTGGGATGAACACTGGGTGTTGTATGGAAACCAATTTGAGAATAAATTTCATATAAAAAATAATAATAAAAAAGAACTTTTGGAGTGCAGCGAATCACGTTCCTCAATCACAGACCCTCACTGGACCTGGCTGCAATGGCAGGTTCCCCCACTGCAGAGATCAGAACTCGGTGACCCCAGGGGAGCCACAGAAGAATTCCAGGTGCCCCAGAAGGTAGCTTGACTTGGAAGATCACACTCAAGCACTCTGTCTTCCTTTTACTCTAGACTCTTATCACAGACTAGAATTTCTTTGTGGGGCTGAAATGTATGCAAAATGTTAAGTTAATTCTATTCTAAGACCGGCTAGGCTGGACAGGGCTGTCTGACTATGAGTGGGGGTCCTAGGAGCTAATGGTTGTCCATATCACAGAGTTTGACAAGAGGGAATGGAATGATGGGATAGGGCTTTTCCAGTGCTACTATAGAAAAGCCTGAGGGCTGTGCAGGTGAGATGGTCCTCCTTGAGCCTTGCCAGCATGCTTCTGTTCAGATAGGTCCTTGCCTCTCAAAACATCTGCACAAAGAGTGGCTTCTTATGCTTAGCCGTAAGTCTACTGTCACAGGCAGGTTCTTGCTAGAAATGTGAGCATCCCAGACTCCTGGATTGATGGATTTAGCTTTTAAAAATGTAACTGTGTTAATTTATCCAGTAAGTATTTTTACTTTTGCAAAAAATGAAAATACACAGTATATATTATTTTATAAGGTAATTTTTAATTTAATGATACATTATAAACATCTCTTCATGCCAATAAATCCAGCATCTAACATCTTTGTTCTTTTCTTCCTTGTCCTTGTTGCATAACTCCATTTGTGGTCCCGATCAATGTTCCTCCATATATATAAGACAGTGAATTTTGCCTTTGCTCCCTGGAATCTCTTTCATCCCTGTTCATTAATACACCCGTTACTCAGTCCTTTTATGCATCAGGCACTTGTGAGGGGATGTTGTCAATGCTTACAGGAAAAGTACATGGATTTCTCCCAAGAGAGCAACAGATTCCCATCTCCTCCCAGAAATCTAGAACCAATGGTAGAGAACAAGTTTTGGGAGCTCATTAAGAATCAGTTTATCACCAGTTCATCATGATGAGCCACTATTCAACAAGAACTACTAGTCATCATCCTGAATGACTTCAGGGAAGCTGAATTTATGTCTTATATTTATTAAATAGAGCCCAAATGGAAGTTTCAGTTAGTTTTCCTTCTTTTGGCTTGGGGTAGTAAGTGGGGCAGGATTTTTTAAAGTGCAATCCCAGGGATTGGTCCTTTCTATCATTAAATCTGCTATTCCTTCTGCTCACTTCCCTACCCTGACCCATGTCACCTTGAAGTGGTCCTCCCCCTTTTTGATTTTCCAATTATAATCCACATTTCAGGGCAAACTTATATGGTATATGCTCTGGGGGTTATGTGCCCATAACCTCCAGCTCACAGGGGCAGCTCTCTCTCTAGCCCTCAGGGATTTCCCACAATTTTGTGGTGCCCATTGTCAGTATTGTTCTCTGCTTATATTCATGTTAGCACTATTTCCCTCTGTACTTCCAATATTGTGTACAATTTCTTCAGTTACAATTCTGCAAAGCAGGTTTTTTTATTTTAAAGTTATGGTCTGTGGTCGCCATTTTATAGCTTCTTAAACATGGATCATTTCTATTCAACAATCCAAAGAAGTGACACTGCGCCCTTGAAAGGTGTTGTTTTATTTGAGTTGGATATAATACTGCTAAGACATATGCTATCCCCAGGGACTGGCTGTGTTGTGAGTTTTCCTTGTAAATGTCTAGCTTCCATCTTTAATTCCCAGGCTGGTGCTCCTTGTGTTGAATGACACATCATCCAGAAGTAATGCAGGTATAGTAGCAGGGTAATTTGCATATAAGCTTTCCCTCTGGGACTCCCTTTTAGGAAGGTAGGTTTCTTACATGGAACGAATGGACTTCAATCCAGATAGACTTGCTAAAAACAGTGAACTCTTTCTTACTTGAAAACAGTGTTGTATACCTGTCAATGCTCTTTCATACATCTTATTTCAGATCTTCACTGCACCCTTGTGTGAAAGGTAGGGCATTTATTTTAATCCCCATTTGACAGATAAAGTAAGTGAGGCCTGGAGAGATCTTATGACTTGCCTAAGGTCACATAGCAGCCAAGTTAGAACCACATGCCAGATACCCCTACCTGGGCTATCTCCTTGGCAACACAAATGATGATGTTCTGACAACTGTATCTGTTTCTCTACATCATTTTGCTTCTAAAATATGATCATATTTCTAATCCCATTTAATTCTCAAGAACCTTGGAAGAAACTTATCTGCATCATTGTTTCCAACTTACAGTCAGAGAAACAAACACAGAGACAAAAGGGGCTTTGCTGATCACATGGGGATCAATGGATGAGGTAGGAGAGAACTTGGTTCCCAGACCCTCCAGGTGGAACTTTGACACCCTTTTACACACACACTGTATACCTCAGAGGTTGGTCTCCCTGCTGCCAATAATTTTAAGTAGCATGAGTGTCAGCAGGAACTTCTGGGTGGTCTTCAAAGGAAACATGCCACCCAAATGAACCCATCACTTGGTACTAAGTGACAGGCAGGTGTGCAAGTGGTGTGGTCCCATGGAAAGAACCAAGGGGAGGAGGTCTTGGGCACAGAGCCAGGGTAAGAAGCCAGCTCTTCTGACTTCCAGGCCAGTGCTGTTTTTTTCTAATCCCACTAATAGGAGAAGTCAACAGCTTTTACCATGAAGAAAAATTAAGTGAATGTCCGATCAGGGATTTGGTTTCACCCATGACAAATATAAAGAATCACTCTTACAATCTTCCAGTGAGAAGGGGTTGGGTGTCCATTTCCAAGCTACTTATGTCCCTCAGTAGGCATTTTGGAATGACTCAGTCACTATTAACTAAGTAAAATGACCCAGAGTCTCAACTCAGCCAATACTAATATTTCCCCAATTCTGTGTTGAAGAAGGAATGAATATATTTGGCATCTTAAGAGGTGAAAAGAGATGGTTACAATGCAGTCATTCCCTGAGGGAGGACAGCAGATGGATAGATTTCCTGCTGTTGTGATGGGTGGTCCAGAATCAGCAAAAGAAGGGACTTCCTCACACAACCATGTGTGACCAATGCAAGTTCCCTGGGGCAGAGACAGAACTGTGGGACAGCACTGTGCTTCCCCCAGAAAATGTCCAGTCTTATTTAAGAGCCATTATTCCACTGAGTACACATATGTTTTGCTCACTCAGTTCTGCTTTGTGTTGTGAGGCCTAAGTCAGGATATACTCTGCTTAGAAGTCATTTTTAAAAGAAACTAACATATTCTATGCGATTAGCAAAAGTAAACCATAGCAAGGAACAGAGATGAAGAAAGTATGTCTTCCGCCTTCAGGGAGGCTATATTCCAACTGGAAAGTCATGATTACACACCTGACAAGTCAGTGAGCAACTGAAGAATAATAATGATGAATGACACCCAGTGAAGAACAGAAAGACTGGCTGTCATAGCCCTGGAAAGGGAAAGGTCCAAGGTAGGTGGGACAGTCTGGACAGAATCAGAAGTGTGGGCTTGTGTTGGGTCTTGACTGCTGGATGGCTGCTGGATAGGAGCAGTCACCAGGCAGGTGGTGCCAAAGGCAAGGAAGGAAGTGCAGATGGGAGAAAGCAGGCACACTGACTTGGTCATTTTCCCCAACACAGACTACCCTTTTGTGTCCAGGGACTTGCTCTCTCATAGTCACAAAGGACTACACAAGGCAATGTGGATGACTCAGGAGAAACTTGCCTCCACTTCCAGAGGCTCAAAGAGCATCCTGGGTGAGAAACACCATTTCTGAGATGGAGGGATAGAACACAATTTTTCAGACAAATAAAATCTACCTCCCCCGCCTTCCACCCCAATTTGAAAAAAAAAATACATCTGGGCTGTGTTACCTACCTATAGAGAAAACTTGAAGGGAAATGTGGAAACAGGGATTGCTTTGAAGATCTGCAGAACGTTAATGTCATGTTTGTCAACTAGAAAGTAATGGACAACTTACTAATATATACAAAGGCCTGACTGAAGGAACAAATTCTGGGACACACCGGAGGTAGTGTAGTACTTCCTGTGAGTATATTTTTTAAAGGTGGCAAGAATCCCAGTGCCCTCTCCCAAGGCAAGAGATCTCTTTCTGAGCCATCTCTAAGTACTGGCCATCTAGCCTCTCGTTCTTGCAACTGCTTATTCCATTGATGTACCAGCACATCAGTGGGGCTTAGTAGGGACTGAACCAAGGATACATTTCTAGAGTGGAGGAGACTGTGGAATCATGGTGTTAAGAAGGGAGAGATTAAGACAGCACTGAGAGGTTGGAAAATATTGCTATATGCTTTGCTTATGTCAAAGCAAAATTGAAGCCTGGGCCTGCTACCCTCATCAACTGTTACTATTGTCCTGCCATTCCTATAAGAATTATTCAGTATCTCCTAAGTCATTAACTAGGGCTAGAAGGCCATCTAAAAATAAGAGTGGGTGGTGGAGGACCACTATTTGGATGTATGGGTGGCATATTACCATTGTAGAGCTATTTTGTCTATGCCATATTTAGAAACTTCTTTCAAGAGTTTTTGTTTTCACATTAAAAATCACAGCTCTGGGGCACCTGGGTGGCTCAGTTGGTCAGGTGTCTGACTCTTGATTTTGGCTCAGGTCATGATCCCAGGGTCATGGGATCAAGACCTACATCAGGCTCTATGCTATCAGCTTGGGATTCTCTCTCTCTCTCTCTCTCTCTCTCTCTCTCTCTGCCCCTCCCCTGATTATGCTTTCTTTCTCTCTTTCTCTCTCTCAAAATAAATAAATAAACATTAAAAAAAATCACAGCTCCTAAATGCACTGGATATGCACTTGAGATCTATGGATCAAAACTGGCCTTGCCAGTAGGCAGTCGTGTCTGGGTTGTACTTGGTGGATCATAAATGCTCTGTGAGAGGTTGTTGGATGAATAGAAAACTTAGGGAAAATCATTTCATTTCCCTGGGACTCAGTTTCCTCATCTCTAAAATAGGAGAAATGGTTCCTAGTATCCTAACTAATAGGGTCATGGCGGGTGAAATATGAGGTAATGTTGTTTTTTTTTAATACACTTTAAAAGTAAAAAGTTCTGTAGAAATGCAAGTGGTTATTATTGCAAACTGAGTGGGAGAAGGCCTGTGAGTAGGACCTAGGAAACTTTGGAACTTGTCCAACTCAGCTCATATACTACACCTTGGGAAGTCTATTACCTTCCTGGAGCCTCAGTTATCTCCTATGTAAATGCAAGATTATAGAATCTGTTTACTTCACAGGGGCGTTCTGAAAGTTAACAGAGATGATTATGAATTGCTCTTCTTTGATACGCAATAAAAAAGTTAAGTTATGAGTGCCTAAGTCTTGCCTGTGCTCAGTTGTGATTTTGGAAACAGTTTGCCCCTAGAGAAGTGAAGCTTTTACAGGGAGCTCCCGGGCCTCCCTTTCTTCCTGCTTCTCATCCTCCATACCATGTGTTTTCCATTAGCCTCTCCTTAGCATTCCCCTTCCGGCCCATGCTCCTTGCAATCATTGTTCACCATAGCCCGGATGCAGTCTCCACAGAATCCCAGAATGTTAGAGTTGAGCAGGGTCTCTGAGTCTACAGAACAAACCCCCTTATCTTAGACATGAAAGCATGGAGGCTCAGAATGGTTATACAGCTATCTGGTTGCAAAGTCAGAACCAGAACCTGGGTCCAAGTCCAGTGTTCTTTTTACTGCATGTCACCTTAGGCCTTTTAAATATTGTACTTCCCAACCCCATCTTCTTACAGGAAATCCCATGTGCCCAGGGTTCAGCTGAGATTCTTAATAGATACTGTTATGTGAAGTCTGTGAGTCTGTGCCGTCCTCCCTCTGCCATTTCAGGCATCTCCCTGAAAGCCAGCCCTAAGAGTGGCATTGGTTAGCATGTCCCAAATTCAGTGGGGAGGGGCTACTCCACTCAACTCCAGTGTTTTCTCTCCTTTTCAGGAAGGCAAAAAAGAGATGAGTAAGGGATAGAAAAAACTCCACCTCAATAAATCTTGGGTGGAATGATGCAGTTTGACAAGGTAAATCAAAAATGGAGCACTTGAGCACCAACTCTTGAGACAAAGGCATGCAAATTACCAGGGCTTCTGTTTATTCTGTTTTCTCAACATAAAACATCAAATTAGAATTACTCTATGTCATAATCTGTGGGTTTTTGTTTCTACTTAGGACAGTTGAGCAGACATGCTGGATGTCACATCTGTGATGTATTTAGCAAAACAATTCTTTTAAGAAGATATTTTTTGACTGTCAGAAAGCTTAGTTTCCTATCCTGAGGTTGTCATTATATGTGTGCCCTGGCTGATCACATCCCATGTGTGAGCTCTAGTCTCTTATCCTGAGGTTGTCATTATATGTGTGCCCTGGCTGATCACATCCCATGTGTGAGCTCTAGTCTCTTCATCCGTGAAATGGGTGGGATAGCCTAGATGCTCACTAATGAATCTTTCCATGTCAGCGATTCACTGTAGCCCCTCAGCTTATGCACACTGTTGTTGAATATGAGAGCCTTTTAAAAATTAGTGGTCACCTGGCTTTACTGTGGCAGTTCCTCCACACAGGAGCTTCAGAGCAAAGGGCTGTCACCAGGGCAAATTCTGAACTGTCAAGCAGTGGCCGATTATCCTGTCTTTCAGTTCCTGTTTCCTGACAATTCACATAACCATCCTTCAGAAGGACATGATAATGCAGTGTCTGGATTGTAAAACTGCTCATAAAACATTATGGGATTGTGGGAAATCTGGGTCCCTGTAAGGACGGTGCTGGAATCCAACTTGAGCCTGAGTGGAAAATAAATAAGGAGCTATTTGAAACCGTCATCTTTTCCCCAAACGCAACAGAAAGAGTGAAGATAAATGGAGATACTATCAATTACTGTTTTTCCCAGTGGGAAAGTGATAAAGATATTTAAATAATATGTGACACAATGGAGTGTGGGTCCTAATGGAGGGCTTCCCATCCTTAACAGTGGGAAATTGTAGGTAATGGAATGAGTAGAAAAGCTAGGAGGGGAGAACAAAGAAAGGGCACAAATAAATGAGAGGATGGGGGAGCCAGGCTGAGTCTACACATAAAAATAAAAAGCTGATTGAAACAGAGCACAGGCTTACACAAAGTTTGATTGCTATTGTTTAAATGGAGATCCAGAAAGGAAACATAGAGGATGGGACTCCCAAAAAGGGGTTGAATGGAGAAATGAAAAAGCTTGGGCTGTAAGATCTTAGACAGCAGCACCTTTAGCTACCATTTCTGGGCCATGAAAACATCTGGCTAAGGGGATGGAGCAGGGTTTTGGCTAAGGCTCAGACTTGACACTGGCTTTCTTTCTCCCTGCAAGATCCTCCTCAGAGGTTTGACCCACCCACTTTTAGGGTCTCTCACAGGCTGCTCTATAGATGACTCCTTAATCTACCCCTTGGGTTCCATCCCCTTTCCTTGGGTCCAGTCCTCCACCTCATACCACTCCTCTTCAAACTGCCCCTCTACCCTCCCACTCAACCTAAATCGGCATTCACTTCCTTATCCTTCCCGTATGTTCACACTATGACGGTGGCACCAACTATTTCTCATATCTCTCTAGACTCACTCTTGCATTTCTTCTACTCATCTTCCCTGTTTTATAGCTTCCAAATTCAGTTATTTTTTTCTAGTGAAAACTCTGCACACACAACCTACATTTGTCAGGACCCTCTCACACATTGTTTCTAAACTACTCTAATAGCTCCTTGCATACTGACCTTGACTCCAGCTTCTTCTTCCCATTTGAATCTACTCAGTGCCCTCTTGACAGTCTGATAGTCCTCAAATACTCTCAAATATCTCCAAGAGATCACATTTTCAGCTTTTCTTTTCCATGTTCTCTTTGCTATTCTACAAATATTCTTATCATTTCCATTCACACTCACTTCTGTAGTAGAACCTCCTGTCCCATTGGAGGTCTAATATCCTATTCAAGGCCAAAACCAAGACCCTTTCCTCCAGAAAGCCTACTCTGACTACTGATACTGATGCTGACACACTTATTGCCACATATTGCCATTCAGCATTGGATTAGAAGCTGATCTACATTATCACCCTAAGGTTTGGGGCCAAACATAATTAACTCTTAAGCATTCATTTTTCCATTCCTAAGATCTTCTCCAGGCCTCTCCTACATGCTTGGAAAGAAGAGCACTGGGGGTTCATTGATAATCAATGATTATCTGATCAGCTATACGGCCAGTTAAATGATTTGCAAATTTGACTTTTTTTGAGGAAGGAGCACAAAGCTCAGTCATTTAAATGCATATTTTAAAAATACTGACCATAAACATTGCCTTAACACATGACCATATAACCAATGCTGTCCATCCCATCAAGACATTCTGATGAATTCTGGGGCTAGCACAGTCCTCTCCAGGAGCCCAGTGCATTCTATTTCTACCTGTCATTCTGTATGCTTTCTTAGAATCAATTATGTTTGTTCTCAAGCCCTTTTATGCTGGTTGTAGTTGTAAGTATGCAATTTATGTGGAAATTATGCAAAAATGTGAAATATGAATGCAAAGAGAGTTGTTTCATTGATAAAAACCAAGTCCAAGTTGATTGCTTTGGAAAAAGTCAATAAATAGGAAGTTGATTTTAAAAAAATGATGTTGAATTGACTGTGGGTGAAGCAGCTTTAAGAAATTAGCCAAAAATCATAAAGGTCTTGACAAATTCTGTTTTCACATAGCTTGGAAAATACATTTTAGATTCTAGCTTTACGTTAAAGAAACCAAAACTAGATTATGTAAATTATGTATTCTGGGAATGGTTTTGGGGAAAAGATGATGCAGAACTTTAATTAGAAGGTCCTTACTCAAAGGAAAATTATTATTTTCTCATGAAAAAGAAAAATGAAAACATTGATAAATGAATGCGTATTTATAAGCATAAGCTACAATAAAAGGCTTACTTTCTAAATGTATGTTTAAAGTACTATGACCCATCGAGGCACCTGGGTGGCTCAGTTAGTTAAGTGTCTGACTTTAGCTAAGGTCATGATCTTATGGCTCATGGGTTTGAGCCCCACATTGGACTCTACAGTGAGAGTGCAGAGCCTGCTTGGGATTCTCTCTCTTTACCTTTCTTTCTGCCCCTCTCCAACTTGTGCTTTCTCTCTCTCAAAAATAAATAAACTTTAAAAATAAAATAAAATAAAATAAAATAAAATAAAATAAAATAAAATAAAATATTTTGACCCATTACCAACCATTATTCCAGACTATGTCAGATTAAAGCAATTCTTCTCCAATGAGCATTGCTTACCTTAGTACAGGTAAAAATTTTCCCAGAGTTTTTGATCAGAAACAGGGAAGTTTCTCTTCTTAATACCAGAAGCTCAAACATTTACTTGTGAGGTACAAGATATAGCACTTCTGTGATAGGCAGCCTCTAAAGACACCTCCCAGTGATCTATAGTCCCTGGAGTTCACACCTGTGTAATTCCCTACCTCATCCAATCAGGCTGTCCTGTTGCGTGACAACAGAATATATTATAATAGAATAAACACAATATATCGTACAGCCAGTAGAATGAATCATTAGTGGTAGTGTGATTTCTAAGACTGGGTCATAAGGGCTTTGAGCTTGGTATCTTATATTACTTATCCTGGGGGAAGCCAACCACCATGTTATGAGGACGCTTGAGCAGTCTGGTGGAGACCCTGGTAGTGAAGAAGTGAGGACTCTTCACAACAGCTAATATCAACTTACTTGCCAGCTTGTGAGTGAGCCACCTCAGAAGTATATTTTCTAGCCCTAGCCAAATCTTCAGATGACAATAGCCCTCCCTGACATTTGACTGAAACCTCCTGAGAGACCCCTACCCACCATTGCCTAACCAAGCTATTCCTAAATTTATGATCCTCAGAAATAATGAGATACTAAATTGTTATTATTGTTTTAAGCCATCATGTTTTGGAGAGACTTGTTATGCAGTTATAGATAACACACAATCTTCCAAATAGAGCTGCTATTTCTAGCCAGGGAGAACCTGATATTGAGAACTAATAGCAAGAAGAATGCCTACTCTACTGAGAATACAAAGGACACATTGCTTTTTGTCCTCATGGATCTTATAAAATGAAAAAGGAGAAAGAAGAAGAACTCCATTTTCAACAGCTTCTGGGACAGAACCATAATACAAAAGAAATTTGCTCAATAGTTTGATGGTCAAGAGCAAGGCAGAGTAAAGACACCAGAGACAGAATTGTTTACCCTTCTATTCACACTTTAAAGCTCATCTACAGATGTCACCCCCACTAACAGAGTCAGAGGGAGTCATGAGGAGCCCCAGGGATCATCCAGGTCAGGGTGGGCTTCATGAACCCCACATTCCAGACACAATTCTGTGAAGATTCTCCACCATGTAGTGTGAACATGTTTCTCTCTTTTTTATTTTTTTTAACGTTTATTTATTTTTGAGACAGAGAGAGACACAGCATGAATGGGGGAGGGGCAGAGAGAGAGGGAGACACAGAATCCGAAGCAGGCTCCAGGTTCCGAGCCATCAGCCCAGAACCCGATGTGGGGCTCGAACTCAGGGACCGCGAGATCGTGACCTGAGTCAAAGTCGGACACTTAACTGACTGAGCCACCCAGGCGCCCCCATGTTTCTCTTTTTAATATCTAAGTAAAGCACTCTTGGGTCTAACAACAGCAATTCTCACTGGCAGATTGATCATAGCTTACTGAGTGTTGGTCAGTACTGATCACTTGTTTCCTCTTCACAAGTCTTGTTAAAACTTGAGAAATCAAATGATGATGATGAGTCTGGCTGTATCTTTGGTGCTTCAGCCTGATCAGCCCAACTACGACCAGTTGCATATTCCTAACTATTCTCCTACCTAATTGTTAAGCCACGGATCTGAGGCTTGCACACCGAGGGATCCTCTGATCACTTCTAATATAGTACTTCAAAGCCATCATTAAAAAGGAAATGCATTTCCGCCCCCCCCCCCCCCCCCGAATTAAAACAAGAAGGAAAGCTAGCTGAACAGGGACTTGGGGTAAATCTACCTTTCCAAGTGATAAAACAACTTCTGAAATGTCTTTCTCTTTCTCACCCCAGTCTCATTTAAATTTTCCTACAGCTTTGATCAGATCAATATTCTACTTAAAACCTGAAATGACTCTCTAATCACTCAAATAAATGTCCAAGAATCTTAGCATGACACTTAAAGTGTCATGGTAATGACACTTCAAATCTAGCTTGAAAATACTTGCCAGTCGTATGTCTACCCACAACTCATGGATGTGAACCTGGAGCCCCAACAAATAGTGACCAGCCTCAGAGCACACCAAACACTTCTGCACCTCTTGCTTTCACTCCTGCCATCTTTTCTCCCTGAAATGCTCTCTTTCCAATCACCAGCCCTCCATACCTCTTTAGAATCTAGAAGTTTGAACACCACAAAGTACAGGAACCCTCTCATGACAATACCAAGACTATTGTCATCTCTGGGCTTTTATGCTACTTTCTTACAAGAAGTTGGTTTCTCACTCAACAGTGCAGCTACTACCTAGGGTCTGTACGTATTTTATCTGCTCTTTAAGCTGGTAAGGCCCTAGAGGATGGGAATCAGATTTCATTCCTTGCCATTTCCCCCACGGCACCTAGCAGTATCTTTGGCATTTACAAGAACTTAACTCATTGATGCATGAATGAATTACTGTGTTCCCACTATTGCTCTGTGTCTTTTCCAACTCAACTTACTGCCTGCCCCAAGCACACATTTATTTCCAAGGGGGAACTGCAAAAAAGACAAGAGCAGGGATCTGATATGGGATGGGCAGTGCCATTTCCCTGAATAACTTGACTCAAAATCTGCCCACTTAGCTACTTTTCACCTCCAAATCCAATCAGTTAACTTCATTTAATTGGACTGACTGCAGGTTTTAGAAGGTGGTAAAGTACATGGCTACGCTAAAGGTAAAATTGGATGGGGATTTTTAAAATGTTCCTTCCTCCTTCAATCCCTTCTTTAAAAACACTATTCTTTACTGATTTTTAAAAATTCTTCCATTTGAGATTTAATACTTAGTTTTTTTTTTTTATGTAACTATTCTTGGGAGAGGCCACACTTAAGGTGTGAAAATTATTATTAATGGGATAACCGTGACAGATGACCTGTAAGAAATATGACTCTAGGACTAGGAAAGCGCAAGAAGAAGGCGTAAGAGAAAGGGTCACTGAAAATGGTAAGTGTTAAAGTCCCCAAGAAAACAACAATTTGGTGAATTTGCTGAAGTTTGTTCTCATCCCTAGTAGAATTTTACGTGGCAACTTTTCATGGATCAGAAAACCTCTCTGCTGATGAATAACAACAATCCTGACATTTTTTTTAACCCCCCCATGCCCCCCCCCCATGCTCTAACATAATTGCCTGTGACAGAGCACCAGCTGTATCCCTGTGATGTAATTATTTTCTTTCTGGGGTCCATCCTGTGGGCTCATGTACCTACACATGAACGCCGGTGTGGATGTGCATACACGTGCATGCTGTGTAGGCACAGA
Source organism: Prionailurus viverrinus (assembly GCF_022837055.1). Lineage (NCBI taxonomy): Eukaryota > Metazoa > Chordata > Mammalia > Carnivora > Felidae > Prionailurus > Prionailurus viverrinus. Next base: position 67,126,838 of record NC_062572.1, on the reverse strand, counting down.
GACAGCTCACTGGTCCTTTACACCCCATTCATTTTCCCTCCTAATATGCTACATCAGAAGCACATTGAAATTTCTGGATGTGTAGTAAAACATGAATTTATGGAAAATAAATTAACCTAGTAAAATCCATTCAAATGATCAAATATCCTGTAAAGGTAATTTAAGAAGAAAAAAAAAACTACTGGTTTTGATGGCAGTTTAAAATATCTTTTATTTCTCATAAATAATAGGCTAGTTAAAATGCCCATTTTACTTATATCATGGTAATGAGTTCTATGTGCCGTTCTCAAATCCTCATTCTTCTCTCGTTAAGCCTTCTCAGTAATAATAATGACAATAACAATAATAACAATGGTCATATACAACAAAGAGTAAAGATCATTCGAAAGTTTTCTTCCTCCAAAGAGGAATTTTTGAATGGCTGCACTCTGTGTCTTGAATGCATTATGGTTAATTTCAGATTCCGAGGATGATTAACTCTGACTGGTGGAATAAAAGGCCACGACCAATTATTATTCAGAAAAATCCTGCTGTTTAGCCAAAGAGCGTACAGTGCAATCCAGTCCTTGATGTTCCTGTGATAAATGCTCACATGACAAGGTTATTTGGTGTAGAGCAGCCAGAGTGGTTGCTATGGCAACCTGTTCACAATGCTCATAAATCTGAGGTGTAGTTATCCTTGCTGTGTATGCAAAAAAAAAAAAAAAATAAGGAAAGAAAAAGGAAACCTACAAAGCCAACTCAAGCGGTTTAATTTACAATGCTGCCTCAAAAAAAGAAAAAAATGGGCAAATGAATTCTAAGATAATAGACCTCTCCATATTATATTCTTTCACAATACGGGCACTTAGGACTCAAACGCTCTCTTCAAAGCCAAAAAGACTTTTAAGATAATCATTATGGTAGAGAATATAGGTCATCATTAGCACCAGGAGTGACAAAAATAAAAGAGGTGGTTAGAAATTCGAGTTTGCGGGCATCAATTGTTTTCCCTTGGCACAGTTAGCAATGCAAACAGCTGTTGACAGCGCATCAGGACAGGTACATTCAACGGGGAACAAATGGCTTTTTTAGTCGCTGCTTCCCAGAAATGATGGGCTGTAAGTCTAAGAGGCCAAAGGTCAAGCAGACAATGATGAAATATCCCCCACAGACCCAGTGTCAGGTGGTTCGATGTTAAGATCACTCTGATATGGTCTCTCGGCCTCGATTTCAGCTCTACTCAAGCCCCATTAGAAATAAGGGCAGACTATTAAACCAGCAGGTTGCAAGGGTTTCTCATCTTGGGTATAAGCTCCCTGGCCACCTGGCTCTTTGACCCCCTGTGGCTTATTTCAACCATTATCAGTTTTCTAAATAAAAATTGGGGAAGAGTTGAACCCTTTGAAGTGGCAATTTTTTTAACACTCAGGAATGTGAGAGCCATTGGCTCTGAAGTTACCTAGAATGACAGAGAAGTCTAGTATGTTAATGGTCTAATTTAAATTAAGACTAATATTTGACTTATGCCATCTAACAGTGGAGATGGCTCAATTAGAGAGCTTTGACGGGCACGTTCAGTATGTGATCAAGACTCAGCATATTCACATATTGCAGCGTTCCGAGGAGTCCAACAAACCACACATTTGCTTGGACAACAATGTAAGTACTCAGTTGTAGAAAATTGGAGAGACTGATGACAGAAACACACCTGCTGCCCTTGGGCCTTAATTCTGAGCCACAGCTTAAGTCTTTCCACTAGTCTGTGATAAAGGATACCTACAGGATATGGGACTTCTAAACCTACCCAGTAGGCCAAGGAGGATCCTGACCAACATATTTGGTAGCCAAATAGCTGGTTTACTCACTTGGTCAGCAAATACATACCCAATTTATCAAAATTTGCTCCACCTATTCTTTTAAGAATGCCTAAAAATATGCCATTTGAGATCATCTTTTTGGTTTAAGATGTATCTTCTCCTTTTAAAAAGCAGACACCCTTGTGATCTGAGAAGAGGTTAGAAATGTAGGCTTGTGTGCAAGGTAGCCAGGCAGACTTTAGTACAAAGAAGCTGAGCAGACTGTTTGCAGAGAACAAGTGAACACACCGGGCATTCAGGATGGGAAGAACCATAGACGGAGAAGAAGGATGACTGAAGATTTACAAAGATAATCTCGTTTCCAATGCCATGAGACCCTTGAGGATAGGCACTATATTTTCCAATTATTGTATCTTCAATGCCCAGCACTGTGCAAGGCACGTGGAAAGGTCCACTGGATCTTTGAAGAACTGATGCAATTATGTAAGTATGTGGAGGATAAACTTTCCTCTGGAAAAGTAAATTGCTCGTGTGTCCAAATGTTCTAATGCACTCCTCATTATAGACATGGATGGATCAGTAGGAAGAGAGAAAAGAGTGATGAAAGAAAGACAGAAGAAGGAATTTCCTTCCTCTTAAATTGTTGGGTTCTCTTCGAAGATTCCTCTGTCCACAGACATTTATTCTAGGATTCCAAAAAACTTGGAAAGCTCTGTGCCATTGTTTATTATTTAACCAGGGCCACTTTCCAACTAGTGGCATAGAGGGTTGGACTACATGCACTGTGCCTCAACTCAGACCTACAATGCTGCACGCTGAGTGCTGGGCCTGGAGGGGCACATTCCTCCATTGGCCAGGCCAGAACTCATCCACCACCAACATGACACTAAATGTGGCTTTGCCTAGGCTGATTTGCTGCATTTGCAATGAATTAGAAATTATGCAGATGTACCCTTATTCTCACAATACTCCATACCAAAAAGTATTTGTGCTCCTGTTTGATAATACGGACTCTCTTTGAGAAGCTTTTAAAAATGTGTATTTATTTTTGAGAGAGAGAGTGTGAGTGGGGATGGGGCAGAGAGGGGGTGGGTACAGAGAACCCAAAGCAGGCTCTGCATTGACAGCAGTGAACCTGATATGGGGGCTCAAACTCATGAACTGAACCATGAGATAATGGCCTAAGCCGAAGCTGGACGCTCAACCAACTGGGCCACCCAGGGGCCATGAACTGTGCATGTTTTTAAATGTCAGGTGCAGATCTCTGTGTTTCACATATAGACCTATGCATGATCTTCTCTCTTATCAAACTCTGTGGGATACCTATAGAGTTTTTTATGCATGTAAAATTACATATATGATCTCATTTGTTCCTCATAAAACAATCAGGAAATAGGTACTATCATTACCTTATAAAGAGATGAGAAAACTATGGCTTAGGCATCAGGTTAAATACCTTGGCCAAAGTCACACTGCTAGTATGAGAAGAAAGAGACTGCAATCAAGAACGGTTGCTCCAGAACCCTACATATTAACTACTATGGCTCAGCACTGGCAGAAACAGGGAAAGTCTGATTACTTGCTGAATGACAAAGTTGACGAAAAAGCAACCATGTTTTAGAAAGCACTGGAATTCTGAATCTCAAATGTTCCCATTACCTTAAAGTTCTGGTTGCTCCTTTTTCATAAGCAAAGACAGGAAAGAATGCCTTACTGGAAGTCAGGGACTTAGATCTGAGTCCAGATGAGGAAAGAGGAAAAGGAAAGGAAGCTGAAGAATGCTGGCACAGTATGGTTGTTTGACTATATTTTAACTCAGGCATGTACGTGATGCAACCACCTTCAGTAGCCTTCTTACCACATTGCAACACAATTCTGTAAGCAATTCTACAATTCAACAAGCTAAGCAAAGAGACCCTTTTGGCAGAAAAACCTTCTTTTTCTGGGAGCAGAAACAGTAAACTTTTTTGTTACTAAAGAGAGGAGATTCTCAACAAAATTGCCTAATAAAACTTTGCAACACTCTTTCTCCAGATAACATTAGATAACATAAGCTACTGTGTATAATGATCTTTGAATACATGGGCTTTAGCTCTCCCCCTGGACCATTGGCTCCTTTAAATGGGCACATGGTTCCGTTTATCTTTATCCTCTTCCTAATGATCGATAAAAGGCACTTCAGAAAAACAATAACAACAACAAAACTGACAAGCTGAAGATAGAATGCCAGAGTTCTGCCTTTTCTTTAAAAAAATCAGAAAATGTGGCAATACTAGTCCCAAATTTTTGCATGGAGTAGCAGTTACCCTCGCTAGACAGGTCTTGTCACAGTTCTACCTGACCACTCTGCTTATCTAGCAGCCATGTGAACAGCTGAATTTAAGAACACCACAAAAAATAAGTGAGAAACAGAAGGGCAAGGCCGCCTGGTTCATACACCTCATAGTATTCTACCATCTTGGGGTTGGCCATTCTGGTTATCCTGGCCATGATCAGCACCTGTGCACCCTTTGACTTTTGTCCCACTTGGATGTGCTTTATCTTACTTTGTACACCCAGAGATTTGGTGTCTTCATGGTAAGGGAATTTAAGGGGACTGAGGACAAGCAAATAATTCTTTGGGGATGGGATTCTGGGCTTATCCTCAAGCTCAAATCTGGGGATTATATCAAATCAAGTTATTATAAAAGTAGGTATGTGAACTCCTGCCCATGAGGGTAGTCTCCACTCTGAGCTGAGAATACAGGTCAAGGTGCTAAGATCAAAGATTGCATTTAAAAGTATGCATTAGAGGGCCTGAAACCTTTCTGTTTTCTCTTTTCAGTTCTAGTTACTGCTAATTTACCCATTATCAGGTCAAAGAGTTATGCAAAAAAAAGCTTAGAACATGATGACAAAAATACCTGTGGGATGTACATTTATTTCCCAGGATAAAACATTGTTCCATATGGGAAAAATCCCCCCAATATTTTGATTTGCCAAACCTCCTAGCAAAGCTGTCACTCTAGGGATAAGACTGTGGCCTTACTCTGCAATCTTCATTCAGCTGTTCAGCAGTTTGTGCCAGGTGGTGCTTAAGGCAGGAGATGCAATGGAGAACAACAACAAAAATACCTGGCCCTCGCTTTCAGGGGCACACACTCTATTTGGAAAGACAGATACTAATCAAATAAGTGCCAGGATGAAAAAGAAAGGAGTCCTATGGGAGGCTACAGATCTAGTCTTGGTTGGGACTGTATGTGTTCAGGGAGGGGGGCATGTCTCCAGGGAAAGCTTTCTTGAAAAACTGGCCTGGGGTGCCTAGGTGGCTCAGTCAGTTGAGCGTCGACTTCAGCTCGGGTCATGATCTCACAGCTCCTGAGTTCAAGCCCTGCCTCGGGGTCTGTGCTGACAGCCTGGGGCCTAGAGCCTGTTTCGGATACTGTGTCTCCCTCTCTCTGCCCCTAAGCCACTCGCATCCTGTCTCTGTCTCTCTCAAGAATAAATAAACATTAAAAAAAATTAAAAAAAAAACAACAAAACTGGCCTTTGCGGGGGGTGAGAGAGGGCAGCCCATGATATCTGTTCTTGTGCCTTACATAGAGTAAATGCTGTGGACCCTTGCACCAGGGGATCCCAGCCAGGTCACCATGCTCATTGGTCTTTGTCTCTCAGTTTAAGCATCTTATCTTCAGGGCAATCTTTATTAACATGTACCCTCCCCCTTACACTGAGTCCTCCTCAGCAGTCTTCCCATATCTCCCAATCAGCCCATAACATTGTGGCAAATGTAAGATGAAGACCTGTCATCTCTGCTAACCAGGACCTAGTGCAGCTTGGGTGAGTGCTTGCTGCAGAGTGGACAGATGATCTCCGAGAGAACAGAGATGACATGATTTGCATTGTGGGTGTGGGGAACTGAATCTGTGTTATGGGGAGACTCAAAATTGACTTACACCAAGATAAAGCATCTTTGGCTGGATCAGAGCTCTTAACACAGTGACATTTGGTTTTGAAGCCTGACTATTTTGTTTCTTAAGACTCAGCTGACTGTTTTTCATTTATCCTAATAAAGCATGAATGCTCATTTAAATTAACAACTTTGGGTGAGATTAACAGGTTAAATAGAAAAGTACTGCATAAATTTGCTAATTATATTCCTCTATAGTCAGTGTCTGTTACTTAAGTAAATGACACAGGTGTGTGTGTGTGTGTGTGTGTGTGTGTGTGTGTGTGTATAATCAATTCTCAGTATTTGAGGGAGTTATGTTCTAGAAAGCTGCTTCTAATACTGATTTAGTGAATACTGAGTCATTTCTCCTATGGGAAATACAGGGTTAGGTTCCTGAGAGGCTTTGGTCACATTTTTGCCAACCAACCAATATATAACTTTGTTTTATGTGTGTTTCTGTTTAAAGATACCTTATATAATATATATTGTTAATTCACTAACATTTAAGTCATGGCCAGCAGCATGATATCACTCATGAAAATATATCAAAAATACCATAACTATATATATAATTCATACCTGAATGAAGCTTATCTAACACATATATTTTCTCTGTAAGGCACACCACAGCCTTTTTGAACTTTAGGAATACTAGACAGGACCTCAGCACTGTGCTGCAGGCCATTTTAAACAAGAAAATCACAAATTAAAAGCACAAAAATGCAAAAAAATGTGTGACATTAAATAAACCACAAAAAGACACTTGTTTGTTGTATGACAGCTGAAACAAAAAGGAAGAATGGCTTCCTGTTCAACTTAGCTGAGAATGTGTGAGTCAGACAACTCAAAGTTTTCACCATTCTGCACAGGTCCTTGAATGACTTTGAAAACACTATGAGTATTGATTTGGGGATTATAAATAAATTTTAGCATGCAGACGAATTTTCAATATGAAATCTGCAAAGAGGGATCCAATATCTATAAAAAGATATATATATATATATATATATATATATATATATATATATATATAAAATTATATTCTTCTGCACATTATCTGGCATACAGTAAGTGTCCAATAAACATTTTTTGAATGAGTTAATTAATAAGATTTGCTATTTAATACAGTAAAAATAAAACATTTTGGTTAAGAGAAGGCATTCTTGGTTGACAGTTTGCTTTTTCATTTTGACTGCTTTAAAAATATCGCCCTACTCTCTCCTGCCTTGTTTGGGAAGAAGATCTTGTTGAGATAGATGATCCTTTCTGGTGTCTGTTACTGCATGCTGACCTCAGAGCCCTCAGAGCAGCGTTGGTTAAGAGAGAATTCATATGCTTTATATGAGGTATGTAATAAAGTATATTTAGTAATAAAGTGCTACTGAACATAATTTAACCCTAGGATAATGTGCCTCATAGATTCCTATAAAGATCATCCCAAACAACCTCACCATGAAAGTTTATAAAATTCACTTAAAGTTAAATAACTTCTAGTTATTCTCTAGAATATACTGCTCGTGTGGATTTGGGGAGCAGGGATTTGAAGTACAAACAATTATTTACTTAATACTTTTGCTTCTTCATTTCCATCTAGGAAAAGTCCTGAAAATGTTCTTTGGAAAAAAGGGGTGGGTGGAAAGAAAGTTTGTCTTGAAGCTCAGTGGGTCAGGTTTACTTTGAAAGAGGCAATACCACCATATAAAACTTTAGAATTTTCTTTCTGTTTCATTTCACTACTTTAGTCATAAAAGGGTTTAATAATTGTTTGTTGAGGGAAGCCTAGGTGGCTCAGTTGGTTGGGTGTCCAACTCTTGATCTTGGAAAAGGTCATGGTCTCATGGTTCATGGAATTGAGCCCCATGTCAGGCTTCTGTGCTGACAGCGTGAAGCCTGCTTGGGATTTTTGCTCTCCCTCTCTCTCTCTGCCCCTCCCCACCATCACAAATAAATAAATAAACTTAAAAAATAATAGTTTGTTGAGTAAAGAATCATAGGTACCAAAAGGTTTGATGATAAATAGTCTACTCTATATTCAGAAAAATAAAAAGTCAAGAATGAGCATTAAGGTAGGAGGAGAAGAAGGAGAGAAAAGCTGAAAGATGAGGGAGTAGCCACAGGCCCTGACATCACTCCCATAACCAGTTGTCAGTGGCCCTGGTAATGATGATAAAAACAAAAACAGTAGCTCACATACATATTACAGTTTTCAGTCCTCATATAAAATATCTCATTTAGTCCTTATAACAACTTCTTGCAGTTGATCATTTTAAGAGTGAGGGGCAGAGACCCAGATGCATTTGTTGACTTCTGGAATCTCACCTCTGGTAGCAGAGTGGAAATGGGACTTGTGATTCCAAGTCAGTGCTCTTCCAGCTGCCCGTGGAGGGCTGTAACTGGAGGGGTTGGAGCTTTGAGCCACATGTTTGGGGAGCAGAAGTCAACAGATACTTCAATGGTTGAGTAACTGAACCACTTCCAGAATCCATTTGGTTAAATTCATAGACTCTCAGAGCATTGGTTAAATAAAATAAATCTTAGGGATAATGTTGTACATCTCTATTTTTCAGATTAGGAAACCAGTCCTAGAGGGGTAAAGTGAATTACACAGTCATAGAACTAGTTGGTAGTAAAGCCTCATGCCTCCAAATTCTGGGTCTTCTTCTGCCAGCCTTATGCTATTTCTACTTTCACTGCACTTTTTCTTCCCCACTGCCAACAGCTGCACAATTTTGAATTTTCCTGATGGAGTTTCAAATACATGGTGTGGGGAAATCCTCTCTGTGGTTCACAGATAAGAATTGTAGACTTCCCCACTGTATTAATTAATGGCCTCATTAATCCACATTTAACTGTTCAATTAAATGTTTAATGTAACGCTTAGAGGTGCCATCAATTACCATGTACGAAGCAACTCTTGGAGATCCTAGCCTGGAAGCTGCTATGTACATGTGCAAAATTACTGTCATTCGGACACACCATGTTATCTCATAGAGCTCTATTCAGGGAAGGTGCATTACAGCTCTGGTTTAACTCAGGGTGGATTAAATCAGCGCGTTAGAGGAGAATGGAATTAAATGCTTTGCTGTAATGACTCACATCCTCACAAGTACCACTCATTAATTGTAGGTGCTACATGACATGAATGTGCTAGGGGATGGCAAATATAATATTTTGAATGCTTTCCTTTCCCAGAATTACCCCCAGAGAGGGAGAGAGAAATGATCTCAGTGGTGGTTACTGAAAACATATGCCAGCTTGATTTCCCCAGCAATGATATGAACAGTGAAGACTAAAGCATTTGCGCCTTCGTTCAAAGAAAGGCAGCTCAATTTTCACCAAATGTACTTCAGCCTGACCTAGGTAATAATTAAGCAAGCGACGTGGGGAGGTTCATAACTGCAATTGCTTATTATGTGAGCGAAAATGGTAAGATTTGTTTCTGTGGCAGAGTTCCTCTACGTAGGCTCACAGATTAGAGCTTGCAGTTGCCCCTTTGCAAAGCCGCCAGATGTATGTGACGTGTTGTTTGAATGGACAGTGGTGCTGTCTCCCAGCGCCAGGTCTATGTCTTGCACTAGCTGAAAGAATACAGGATTTTAAAAGTTTGGATCAGGCAATTAACTCTTGTTGTGGGTGAGTGCAAACATTTTGCTTACTAACTAGTGGTTTAGGTATCGAGGAGACTCAGCTTTTATGAGGAGTCTCTGGAGTGAAAGGTGAGAATAACTGGTACCTGGCTCCTCACAGTCTGCTTCTTCGAAGCCTCATGTATCATGAATTTCCTTCCAAGGTTCTGGGTGGGTCTGCTCAGTGTCAGGACAGGAGGAGATGGGGGGTGGTGTGCAGTGGGAGGAAGAGGCAGGTCCAAACCAGGCAGAGTCCAACAGCAAGGCTCAGCATCCAGAAAAAATTCTTGCTAGAGATAGCATTCAAAGCACCTCTTCTGAATGGACAACTGGGTTAAAATTATGAGGTGGATTCAAATGAAAGGAAAGACATTCAGGAATGAGTCTGAGTTAGGCATGAATGGGGGACCATGAGGTAGAGCCATACATGGTCAAACCTGGTCAAAATCTTTGCAGGCAAGGAGGTTTCCATCTGGGTGTTGGGTGGAGTCAGGGGAGTACAGTGGAAGATGAGGAACTTCTAGAATGAAAAGACCCTAACAGTGGGGATGGAAAAGAAGTGGAGAGGCAAGAAAAGTGGATTTTAGAGAACTATTGCTATGTGTTATAATTTGGACCTCAAAGATACCAGCACAGATTAGATATTTTTAATTGGCTTTGGTCATTAAATTTTATTTCTTTGAATATGACACTGTCCTGAAACAGAACCATACGGTACTAAGGGTTTATTAGGTTATATTTTCCTCCATGTGGAAGAATTAGATGGGATAAATCCTGATACTGACTGCTATTTCAGCAATAAGCACTCTCTGATTTCTTTTTATCTATCTATCTATCTATCTATCTATCTATCTATCTATCTATAAATAAATGTTTATTCATTTGAGAGAGAGAGAGAGAGAGAGCACGAACATGAGCAGGGGAGGGGCAGAGAGAGCGGGAGAGAGGGGGACAGAGGACCCAAAGTGGGCTCTGTGCTGACAGCAGCAAGCCCAATGTAGAGCTCGAACTCACAAACACTGGTTTCATGACCTGAGCCGAAGTCGGTGTTTAACCGACTGAGCCACTCAGGTGCCCCTCTCTGATTTCTTATTGAGGTATACAGGAATTTCTGGATGCCCTGGATTCATCTGGACTCTGCTACTTCAACTCTTTGCTACTTGTATCTCTCCCGGCTTTAGCTTGCTGATGTGTTCTGCTCACTGATGTCCTTCTCCCTACACCTTTTGCATCCCAGAGCTCCAGAGCTGTTTCAACTGTTTTTCTGCCTTTTTTTTCTTGGAACTGTTCCTGCGCATCCTCAGATTGCTCTTCTGCCCTGGGGGATATTCTGCAACTTTCCAGACACTTCCATAAAGTGACCTGAGGGCTTATCAAGTAAGTAAGCACACTGTTACCATGGAGTGACAAAATGCCAACTGGAAGAGACATAGATTTTCTGGTCTAAGGTTTTGCAAATTATATGCTAGAGAGCCCTGGAAGTCCCGCACGGAAGTGTCTTGAAGGCTTCTCAGGACAGTGCTGGTGGAAATGAGAATGAGGCTGAGTGGGAAGTCCTCTTCAGCCTCAGCCATTTTTTGTTTTGTTTTTTTTTGTTTTTTGTTTTTTGTTTTTTTTGGTTTATGTATCGGGTTTCTGTGCAAGATTTTGTTCCACTGCTATGAAAATAAGACTGACAAACCCTAATCCATTTGTACTCTTTCTACATGCATAGAAACCAAGGTAAAAATCTAAAGAAATGAATGACCTTACCAAGGAGGCTCAGTTCACCAGTGGCCAGACCAGATAGAAACTTCAGCTTTGGTCTTCTTTCCACTGTACCAGTGGTTGCCACCTGGCTGATCACAGAGACACCTGGAGTCTCTCCTGGGGAGATTCATTCACTAGAAATAGGGGGTATAGTCTGATAACATGTAATCATAAGTTTCCCAGGAGATTCAGACAGATTTGGGAATTACTGCATCATTCCCACTGTCCACCAAGCTTCCCATTCCAGTAAGTATGAAGCACTATAAGAGAGACATCTCCCATTTATGGGAAGAAGGAGGAAAGGGAGGGAACTCAGGAGTTGGCCAAATTCTCTGAGCTCCCAAGACCATAAACTTTCTTACACATCTATGTACTGCACCAGCTTCTGATTCATAGATTAGAATCTAGCCTTATTATTACATAATGCAAAATTAATAATATCATAATACACTTGGCTAATTAATCATGTGTGTATCAGGCATTGTGCTAGATAGTAAGATATACAGATAACAGTGTCATATCTAATGGAGGGAGACAGACAAGTTAATGGACACATATAATTCCAGATTTGGACAGAAAGCAATAAGAGCCCAGATAATGTGAGAACCTCCCAAATTTGGAGGAAGTGAGGGTGTCTTGATACCTGAACTCAGCCAACCAGATAAAGGAAGGGTCTTTCTAGGCAGCATGAACAGTATGAGCAAAGACACATATGTATGGTAGGGCTACGAGTAGGCAGAAAACTGCAAAAAACTTAGCATGTACAGAGAGGGGAAAAGGGGCTGGTGTCAAAGTGAGAAGTTCTGAGCTTGGAGGAGTGGATTTAGCTGGATCATGGAAATCCATACCAGCCTTCACCCTCTGGATGTAGGGAAGCTACTAAAGCATTGTAAGCAGAGGAATTTGGCAATCAAATTTGATTCATATAAAGTATCCACCCACACATCCATCCATCCATCCATCCATCCATCCATCTCTGACTGTTTCAAAGGAGGATACAAAGGAGGACAGATAAACCATAGTCCTTACCCAGCATGCAGGGTGAATAATGCTGAGGCTGTGAACTAGGTTATGAAGTGTCCAGTAATTTCCTGCCTGCTCCTGTGCCCAGGGTGCACCCCTGGTACAGACTCTCTGGTCAGCTCACATGAGAAGGAGTGAGCAGCAATGCAGAGAGCTCAGGAATAACCCATTTTAAGGGTTTGAGAGACAACACTATATCCATATATAGTGGACATAACCCAAAGTTATGGAACACTAATGTCACTTCCAAGCAATTATTACCATTACTAGCTTAAAAATTAAAAAAAAAGATTCTGTGATAAACTTAATTTATTATCCTTAGAATTCTATGATAGAATTAATTATTATTATCCAGTTATAGACTGAATTCTGTCTCCCACCCCATTTTTATGTTGAAGCCCTAACCCCTAATGACTATATTTGGAGATAGGGCCTTTAAAGAGGTAATTAAAGTTAAATAAGGTCATAAGGTTGGGGAACTAATCTGATAGGAAGAGGAAAAAACAACAGAGCAAGAGCTTTCTGTGCAACATAAGGGAAAGGCCACGTGAAGACATAGTGAGAAGGTGGCTGTCTGTAAGCCAAGGAGAGAGGCCTCACAGAAACCGAATCAGCTAGCACCCTGAACTTGGACTTCCAGACATTAGAACTGTGAGAAAAAAAGTGTCTGTTGTTTACACCATCTAGTCTGTGATATTTTTTATGGCAGCCCTAAGATATTAATACAACCTGTTAAGGAATACTGAAGTGTCTTATTCATAACAAGAATTTTTTAGAAGCTAGGAGCTGAAGGAAGATCCATCCTAAAAGTGTATGCAGGGGTGGTGAAGCCCCAGATGCCATCCTATCAATGGCTCACACCTATGACAGGAAATTAAATTCTACTTGAGATTAGTTAAATCCTGTTACATCTCCATTGTTCTAGATTTATGCAAGAGGTCTGGGTTCTGGTCTCAGGACAGCCACCAAATAGTCTGCAAGCTCCTCTCAAGGATTCAGATTCCTTGTTTGTAAAATGAGGATGTTGGGCAGGGGCAGGTTGGGGGGAGTGGCTGAATTCTAATGATACCCTTAGACAACCAAGGGACAATGATTTTATTATTCTTTTCCTCCTGGCCTTCTAGATAGATATTTCAATATTGACAAGATCTACTGAGACATTCACCAGCTAAACACACAATCTAGAAGTGGCCCACTTGCAATAAACCTGATTGGGGAAAGAAATGGACAATTAATTTCAGGCAAACAATAAAAATGTGTGAAAATTAAAGATGTAGAGAAACTAATAATGACAGCGATGAGGGCTGGCTCTGCCTTTATTAGTGTCTTTTGTGTTCTTTTATGAAACGTCTATTATCGGAGAACTGGCTGATTATTCTCTCATAATTACTTCATACAGAATAATTAAATAAAATGCAGACAATAATCTTTTATAGACATTTACAAAGAGAAACATTTTTATGGGAAGAAAGGAAAGGAGGGTGTGTTAGGTAAGAAAGCTAGAATGCGATTCCTCATTCTTGGGTTTTCATGGGGGTTCCTTTGCCAGCTCCTGGCTCTCTGCTAAGACCTCCAAAGGGACTGTAGGCCTCTGTGATAGGTGTTGAGGGCCTAGATCATCACTTCTTTGACTAGAGGGGGGTTTGGCTCCCTGGTATGTAAAGATGTATGGACAGATTTTTTAAAGCAATTCTTGATCCAAATATTCACCTGCTAAACCTTATTCTCTTATATACATCTAGGGATGTCAAGGCAGTTATGATGACAGGCTTTGGAGCTAGAGAGGCCCAGATTCAATTCCCTCTTCCTGAAACTATACCTTGGGGATCATTACTGATACTTCCTTCTTCCTCACCCATCACATCTAATCTATCACCAGTGGCCTTAGGGAGTCTGTCTCCAAAATATCCCCTAAGTCTTCTACTGTTATGTCTACTGCCACCACCCTAGGCAAACATCTCTCTCTTGGACCACTGTAACAACCTGCATACACCTATCTCTCCTAAAAGTCTTGCCCCTATATAATTATTTCTCCATTAAACAACCAGTGTGATCTTTGAAAAATATAAGGCAGATTAGGTCACTCCTGTAATTTAAAACCCTGTAGGGACTTGCTGTGGCACTTATATGGAAATGTACCAAATCCTTTTGCTGAACTACACAGGCTGGCCTGGTGTGGGTTCATCTGGTTTCTCTGCCCTTGACTTTTTTTCCCCTAGGTAACTCCTACACATTGTTCACAATCTTTAATGAGGACAAGGATTTTCATTTGTTTTGGTCACCTAGGATTGTGCTTACCTTCATTAAGCCAGTATTTTTGAAGGGGTGGGTGGGTTAATAAAGTAAATACATTAAAATACTTATGATATTATATAATAATAAGTGATTGGGAAAAACTAAAGCAAGAATGATGGATAAACTAGGGCTAGGTCTGGTGTCAGAGGTCGCCATTTTATATAGGGTAGAAGGGAAGGCCCACGAAGATGAAATTTGAGTAAAGATGTGTAGGAGGCAGGGAGTGAGTCTTGCCACTGAGAAGTCTTCAAAGCAGCAACACCCTAGTCGGTTTGAGCACATCCAGCACCCAGATCTCAGTTTCCAGCTGCCATCATCCACTAAAAAGAACCAGGCATCCTTGGAGGAATGGTTGACTCCAGGGCTGTGGCAGGGAAAGTATAATTCAATGAAGGGCTCAACGAATGACATAACTAGATGAAAAGGACTCAGGAGCCAGATTGAAAGAACTCCTGTTGGCCAAATCTAGGACAAAGCTGAATGTCAAGACAAACAATGACAGGAATGGATTATGACCCATTGAATGAAGTAGAAATCCATGAGTCAATGTTGATATACATAAATGAATACAAGCATGGGGTGAAATTAAAGCTCTTTGTTACAGGAGAATGCCAACTAATAAATGTAGAAGGAATGAAGGAATTAGGAAATCACCTTTTGTCAATCACAGTAACAGGCAAGAAAGAAACAACAGAGGAGGCTAAAAATAGCGGATGAAATGGGACCATGAAAGAGATCGTTACATTACCTCAAAATATCTACACAAAAAATATTTATTAAGTACAAAAGGGAAAAATAATTTCATAGTGGGGAAACCTGGAACATGCCATCTTAATTAGGTTACTACAGTACCAACACGACTGGGACAAACTGACACTGCATGCCACCTGAGGGGTGCCAACATGCAGAACAGCATTGATCCTGTGGTTTCCTGCCCAGAATGCATAACATGGGTCAAATCATGAGGAAGGATGCAACCAACCCCAGTTAAGGGACATTCCACAAAACAACTGCCTTGTAATGTTCAAAAAGGTAAAGAGCATGACACTTGAGAACAAACTAAAAGACTGTTCCAGATGGAGGGAAGCTAGAGAGATGTGACTACTGGGTGCAACTCAGCATTCTTTTGCCATAAAGGACATCATCGGAGCTTGACTGGCATGATTGGCTTGATGTGTAGACTGATTGGCATCTCTGGATGAAGAGTATATAAAACCTCCTTGTACTATTCTCGCAACATTTTTGGTGACTTTGTTTCAAATAATATGACATTAAAAAAATTTACCCTAAACTTCCATACTTCAAATACTGCTAGGTGACAAGCTTCTTGCAGCATAAATTGCAATTGACTGTGATGCGGCCATGAATGGAGACAAGACAGTCGACTGCCTCAGGTCTGTAGGACCTTTGGGGCCACAGCTGATTGGTGAGTATGAGGAGGAAGAAAAGAATGGAGAGGATGTTGACAGGGTGGCTTTGCCCCTTGGCTCTTACTCTTCGCATTTGCAAATTCCTCTGCAGGAGTAGTAGCATAATCAGACCCCTTTTAACTCTAAATGTAAGCTCACCAGTTGTCTTCCTGTGTGGTTGGGAGTGTGTGGGTGGCAGCAAATAGAAGAAAAATCTGAAAAAGTAGAAAAAAATAGATGCAAATGGAAAAAGAAGTTCCATCATAATATATATTCTTCTCCTCCCCTACAGCCCTATCAAACAGAATAATGAAAGGAAAATAAAAAACAAAAATCAGCCACCAGCAGGGAACCTCCCAAGTTCTTTACTGCCAAAAAAAAACAACAGAAGCCAAGGAAGTGGCATTTCACCCACATGGACTTCTTGACGATGGACCTCAGCTGGGTCTCCCACGTCTGGGATATTTATGAGGCTCTGGGAAGGTGTTCAGAACTGGAGATAAACTCTAAACTCCACCACTCAGAGAAGTGTGATGGCTTCAAAGCCTGTGGGTTGGCCAGCTCCTCCTCTGCTGGTTCAGGTGCTCACAACTTGGGCAGCAGATCCCCCACAGGGGACCTCACCCCGGCTCTGGCACTGCCTCTACTGCTTAAAGCCGAAGGTTCTCCTTAGACTCTGGAGCTCTAGTTTGCTTTGCCAATTTTAGCACAGGGGGCAAGAGCATAAACTCAGAAGCCAGGTTGGGTTCAAATCCTGACTCCAGCCCTTACTGGCTGTGTGAACAGAGGTAGGTTTCTGGACCTCTTTCGACCTCAGGGTTCTCATGTCAAAATTTAGAGCATTAATAAGACCTACTTCTTGAAATTATTATGAGGATCGAATGAGATGGAACTTAGTCTAATAAGTGAGCATCTACGCTATTTTTTGGCTCTTTAAATATACTTTTTATTGTGGTAAAATATACATAACACAGAATTTAACCATTTTAGAATGTGTAGCTCTGTGGCATTAAGTATGCACACATTGTTGTACCATCTGTCCATCTCCAGAACTTCATTAACCTCAACTGAAACTCTGTCCCCACTCAACAACAGCTCCCCACTCCCTGCTCCACTCAGCCCCTGTCAACCGCCATTCTGCTTTCTGTTTTAGTAAGTTCGACTACTCCTATAAATTCCTGTAAGTGGAGCTGTACAGTCTTTGTCCTTTTGTGTCTGGCTTAGTTCACATAGCATAATGTCTTCAGGTTTGTCCATGTTATAACACGTGTCAGAATTTCATTCCTTTTTAAGGCTGAATAATATTCCACAATATATATAGAAAACATTTTGTTTATCTGATCATCTATCAACAAACATCTGGGTTGCTTCCAGCTTTTGGTAAATAATACTGCTACGAACACTGGTACAGAAATATTTGTTCAAGTTCCTGCTTTCACTTCTTTTGAGCACACTATTGTTTTATAGTAAGGTCTCCCACCCAATCCCTGCTGCTTCATGATAAGAATCTGGCCTGATGCTCAAGACAGCTTGGAAGTGGCATGGTCATTTGCTTTCCCTCAAGAACCTTGGCCTTCATTATCTGATGTTGGTCAAAAGTAAACATCCAGCCTTGATGTCAGCCATATACTCAATGCAAAGAAATCGGAAGAAGAAAGGTTGATGGGGAGGGCTTTGGACTCTGAAGAATTCCTTTAGAATCCTGGTGTGTTATCTTAAAACTCCATGGGCCTTGCCTTATTCATTTAATCTCTATGAGCCTCAGTTTTCCTATATGTAAAATGAATTCTGTACATAGAATATCTAGTTATTTTTGTGTGTGAAAATTAACAGAAATTATATATGTAAGCTCCTGGGACATAGTAGGCCCTCAGTGAATACTACTTCCTAAATCCCCCACGAGGATTCATGTCACAAGTAATATCAACTGGCAGGTGATTTATTTGTATCATTATCATCATAATCATCATTACTGCTAATTCTTGAGGGTCTACATGGAACAGGCACTGGAGTAAGTATTTTATCTTTACATAGATTAATTTATTCAATTCTGTAAATATTTCTTTAAAGAGGTAAGTCCTATGGTTATCTCCAATTTACAATTGTGATAACTATGGCTCAGAGGGATTCATTAATTTGTGCAAGGTAGTAAGTGATAGAGCCTGGATTCAAACTAGGCAGGTCAACTCCTGAGCTGTATTCTTTACCTTCCTATGCCACTGCCCCACTAACTAACTTCAATAATAAAAATGATAACAAAATAAAATGAATAATAGAAAGTAAAATAAAACAGGAGGAATTCTCACAGTTTGTTGAATGAACATGTATCTGAGTAAATAACTGACCTTAAGGGTATAGGTTAATGAACCACTATAAAGATGGAGAAAAGTCTCTAGTAGAGTTCCACAGGACTCTTCCCTTGACATGATCAGCAGTTTTATTTTATATGAAGTTATAGAAGGAACAATTATACAATCATGTGGATCTGGGAGGGCCAGCTACTAAGATGTCAAAAAGTTCTCTATAGAGATAGATGCAGAACAAACAACATAAATTTTAATAAAAAATATGCAAGGCAAACCTCAGGTAAAAAACAAAACAAAACAAAACTGCACAACTGGAATGTAGATGAAATGACTTGCCAGAAGTTAAATGAGAAAAGATTAAGAATGACTTATTTGGCCAGAAATGCTTCATGCTCTAGTTATGGGATATAGTTGCCAAACATCTAATGTTCCCTGAGACCTTTCCATTAGTGGTACAGTATCCGGATGAGGAAAATGGGCAAAGGACTTAAATAGCCATTTCTCCATAAAAGATCTAGAATGACCATCAGGTGTATGAAAAGATGCTTAACATCAGTAAACATTCGGGAAATGCAAATGAAACCAAAATGAGATAGGACTTCACAACTGCTAAGATGACCAATATAAAAAAAATAGATAATATTTTAAAAGTAATTTCTACTTTGATAGTTTGTGATTCTAAATTTAAAATAACTAAAACACTGTGAGTTGAAAAGGATACTACAAACCTCACATATATTTATGGCGAAGCCTGAGGACTTGATTCAGTGTCTCTTAACTTTCAATTTATACACCATTCTAAGAGCTTGATTCTTTTACTTCCAATATCTTAAGAAATTATATGAAAGCAAATAAAGTAAAGTAGCAACTTACATCAGTGGAAAGTGACTCCTGACAGCCTGGTATGCAACAGAACAATGAGAAGAAGTAGGCATAGAAATTTTCAATTCAATGTCATTTGTCCTCGTATAATACTTTGAGCAATGAAAGTATCATTGCAGCACAGCAAAGCATTTAATGTGCATAATATTTCTGGTTTCATTAACAAGGCAAATGATAAAAGGCTGACTTGCCTTAAGTAGGCAGACTTGAATGAATTAAGATCATCTGAGAGGGGCCCCTGGGTGGCTCAGTCGGTTAAGTGCCAGACCCTTGATTTCAGCTCAGGTCATGATCTCATGGTTTGAGGGTTGGAGCCCTGCATCTGGCTCCATGCTGAAGGTGCAGAGTCTGCTTGGGATTCTGTCTCCCTCTCTCTCTGCCCCTCCCCTGCTTGCTCTCTCTCTCTCTCTTTCTCTCTCTCTCTCTCTCTCTCTCAAAATAAACAAATAAACAAACAATAAGAACAAATTTAAGTAAGACCATCTGAGGTACAGGGTTAAGGATGGGCTAAGAGCCTGGAGCCTTTTAGACCTGAGAGTGGATCCCACCTCTGTCACTTACTAATGGTGAGAACTTGGGTCCCATTTTCTCTTCTGTAAAATAGGGATTATGATACCACAGAGAGCTTTGGGGTCAGAATTCAGCAGGATTATAATGCTTACAAGGTACACTGTCTAGAGCAAGAACTCAGTGAGTACTGGCTGCTGCTCTGGTATGGAGAACTGGCAGAAAAATGGTAGTGTTGTCCATCCAGCCTGCAAATCAGGCCAGAGTTATGCCAGAAAGGGTGGGGAAGAGAGTCAGCCTTATGTTCCCTCAGTCAACCTGGAGAAGGTGAAGTCAGAGTGGATGAACCAGGTCTACTCCTAGTGACTCTCGAGGGCTTCAAGATCCCTCCCACCCTCGTGGGCTATCCAACCTTCAAAAGCTTCTGAGTATTGTCTTGTTTCAGACCTTGGCTTTCCATGATGCACAGGGACAAACTATTGTCACAACCTTTTCTGTAGAAAAAGATGAACTGATGCGTGCTTCCCTGTTAAAGCAGCAAGCGATGTGCCATGTCTCCCAGGAGTGCATACATTATATAAATTTTTGCAGCAGAGGACAAGGTTTCAATTAAGGGAGTGACTCAAATACCAGCAAAATTTTAGGCATGGGTTGGCAGAAGGGAGCAAGGCATTTTCAGGAGTTTGGGTCTTCCTGGACCCTTTTGAGTTATTTCAAAAATAGGTTAAGATCATATGCATACAAAATTGATCTAAAATGTATCAACTTATAAAACTGATACAAACTGATACTATCACATAGGTACAAGGGGAAACATTGAGAGAGGAAAGGCTTTCCAGTCAAAGTGGGTTTTTTTTGTAGAAAGAATGCTAGTGGAGACAATGAAGAAAAATCTTTCATGCTCTATCTTCACCAAGAATTTACTGCTTTCTTGCAAAGAAAATAAGTTGGTTCACATTATTAGAAAGCAAATGTGCTCTTAAAAAGAAAATAAGTTTAATCCCAACATTTTAAATACTGAACCTTCTAATTGTCTACACATTTTTATTACAAAGTGAGATAGAAAAATTATACACATACATATTTGCATATACATATGTTCAAAGGTTCAGATACAAAGTCTACTGTCACACAAAATGATACCTTATTTCAGTATTTTAGATAAGGGAATTTTTTATGTAAGCATGTTATGTGCCAGTTAAAGCGAATAGTGTATACAATAGCCATTTTAGTAGAAGATCTTTTAAAAATTTGTTATTCTACTCTGGCCCATTTTAAGCAGAGCGATTAAATGTATTCTGACATTTTATGGTGAACTCCAGGTCAACACTATGCACACTGATTACCATGCTGTGCTGTGAAGAAACGGTGCTTTCATTGGCCCCAGTAATACCTGGGGCCAGTCATCTGTGTTTTTTCAATCTCCTCCCTAAACATTTAGCAATGAGAATGCATACACATCAAACAAAATTAAAGTCTTAGATAGAAAGTGAAAAACCAGCATATTATAGATGAAAAAAGCATGTGTGTGTGGAGAGGGAGAGGTTGCTGGTGACAGTGTGTCCTGAAGGGGCCAAATGGCCTTGGGTGGCTGTGCTCATTGTGGTTAAGCACAGTGAAGATTTGGGGATTTGGAACCTGCTTTCACTTCTTTCTGTGTGTCCAGGACAATGTATTTACACTCTGAATGCTGCCTACCTCATCTGTAAAATGGGCACAGCAATACTGACTGCCTCCCCCTGGTTATCGTGAGCATTCAGTGAACAGTATGGAAGGTCCTCAGCTCAGTGCCTGGCCCCATTGGCCATTCGTGACAGGTGGCAATTATTATCATTTTCACCCCTGACCAGCCCAGCCAAAATCACATCCCTATTCACACTCACCTCCTAACTCCCTTCCCATTCTCTATATACCCTATTTTATTTGTGCATCTTTTAAAATTACCTGTCTTGGATAATAACATGCAGGCTCCTTTAGGGTAGGGTTTTCTTTGTTCACTAAGTGCCTGGTGTTTAGCAGGTATAAAGGGAACATTTGTTTAAAAAAAATTTTTTTTTTAAAAGGTGATTTTCAACGTTTATTTATTTTTGGGACAGAGAGAGACAGAGCATGAACGGGGGAGGGGCAGAGAGAGAGGGAGACACAGAATCGGAAACAGGCTCCAGGCTCTGAGCCATCAGCCCAGAGCCCGACGCGGGGCTCGAACTCACGGACCGCGAGATCGTGACCTGGCTGAAGTCGGACGCTCAACCGACTGCGCCACCCAGGCGCCCCTAAAAAAATTTTTTTAACGTTGATTTACTATTGAGAGACAGAGAGAGAGCATGAGCATGGGAGGGGCAGAGAGAGAGGGAGACACAGAATCCGAAGCAGACTTCAGGCTCTGAGCTGTCAGCACAGAGCCCAACATGGGGCTGGAACCCACGGACTGTGAGATCATGACACCTAACTGACTGACCCACCTAACTGACTGACCCACCCCAGGAATGTTTGTTTAATAATGAATGAATACAATGGGGCACCTGGGTGGCTCAGTCGGTTAAACATTCTTCTTCAGCTCAGGTCATGATATTGCGGATCGTTCAAGCCCCGCGTCGGGCTCTGTGGTGACAGCTCAGAGCCTGGAGCCTGTTTCAGATTGTGTCTCCCTCTCTCTCTGCCCCTCCCTCACTCATGCTCTGTCTGTCTCTCTCTCAAAAATAAACATTAAAAAATTTTTTTCATAATGAATGAATTCGCTGATGAGGGTGTGGGGCAGATAGCACAATGGACACAAGGTGGACAGCCATTCCCACTGTGAAGCTTAGTGGACTGCAAAACCACTTACTCCATCCTGACTCTCCCATTCTCAGAGCCCCACAAGCTAACGAGGCAGAGATGAGGTACTACCTGAGGTTGTTCAGGGCTTGCCTCACAAAGCCCAGTGACAGGATGGCACATAGAACACAGGAAGCAGGGCAGATATATGTCTCTCTTTAGCACTATCTGGACATGCCAGGGTCTGCGCCAGAACTCAGCTCTCTCCCGGTGCTCACATCACCCTTATCCTGCAGCCTGGGATGTAGGGAGAATAAGGGGCCACCCATGCTCTGCAGCTCCAGGACCTATGGAAAGGCCCTTTTCCTCCTCTCAAATTCTCTCCAA
Organism: Prionailurus viverrinus; assembly: GCF_022837055.1. NCBI lineage: Eukaryota > Metazoa > Chordata > Mammalia > Carnivora > Felidae > Prionailurus > Prionailurus viverrinus. Next base: position 67,104,167 of record NC_062572.1, on the reverse strand, counting down.
ATGTCCTTGGGGCTTTTGCATGCTACAAAGATGTTTTAACTTAAAGTGTAGATATCTGTCAAAATGCAAAGATCTTTAAGCAGGGTCAACATTTTTCCTCCTTGGAGTGTGAAATCTAATCTATAGATCTTTTGGAATGGGGATGAGCATGGGACACTCAGCTCAGGAAACAGGAGAGAAAGGAGAGAACCATTAGGTGAGGTATCCAAACTTTATCAGTTTTCTTATTTTGCTTAAGACCTGCCTAACCCTCTGGCACCTATAAGAAAAATATCCTCAAATATAAAGCAACTTCAGTTCTCTAGCTGAGTAACTGTTTGAGAAACATTTTGTAGCAGAACTCTAGAATGTCACAGTTTTGCAATGCTGACCTGTTAGCTTAATCCAAGGAAGACAGAATGCTGGTTGAAGTTGATTTGGGACTCTGAGAGTAACTACAAGAACAGTGCATTTTATCCCGGAAAATTGGTCAGATCTTCAATATGAGGAATGGTATGAATGAAGAATAAGACAGTTTTTTGGAAAAGCTTAGTTTGGCCACTGGGTTGACCATTACTTTTGGAGAAAATTCATGGTTCAAAAATCATGAACATGGAAACTGTAGCCCATATTTATGAAAAAGAAAATTTATAAAGCATCAAACCAATATCAAAATTTAGTCAGAAAAACAAGTTGCAAGCCTGTCCTGAAGTTAGCACACATTCTGTACCATTACTCAAGCTATACGCTTCAATAGCTGCCTATTAACTGGTTGGAAAGATGATCTTTATCACCAGCAAATGGCTTCAGGTTGGCCAGCTTCCTCTCTATACAAAGCTTCGCACTTGTGTCATATATTTTAAGAAGATTTCTATCAAAACAATTTGAAATCAAAAGATTTTCTCTCTCAAATGGTTAACTCTTGTGCTTATCCATGCCAGATTACTGTGTGTCTATTTATATGCACATATTTTTATATATGAATATTTGTGTCTTAATTATTTATTCAATATTTAAAAAAACTCCATGAGATGCTTCTAGCACATCAGCATGCCTTCTTTGAAGGAGCCAACCCACATTTGGAGGTAGAAGAATCCCTTGGCTTTACAGTCCTATCACGCACAAACATATACCTATGTGCACCTGTGGCCTTTATGCTCCCTCTATATTTATGGATTGCAGTGGAGGATTTGTGATCTGTACCTCTTCTCCATGCAAGTGCTGAGATACTCTTCTTTTCTAGCTAGCATGTGGAATCAGAAACATGGGTGGAATTCCTATCTTTTTCATGATCTCTTGGGGAGTAAAGGAGGATGGTGGAGATGAAGGGTTAGCGGTTATGTATCTGAATATATACAAATGATCAACTCCAGGTACTGCTGGCCTTGGGGCATTGAAGGGAAATGCCAGAGTGGCCCCAGCTGCTGGGAAGGAAAGGAAGGAGCTCTCAAATAGTTCAACAGCTCTTGTTGTTAAGAGCTAAGAAGTGAAACTCTTCTCTATCTGTGATAAAGTAAGGCCTTATTTCAGGTTCATGATTTCTTTAAGATATGAACAAGGTGACTGGGGACTCTTCCTTCTCTGAGCATTCCCAGACTGTACACTGCCTTGAAAAATCAGGTCAATAATGACCTCCTTCCCATATAGCCTGACCTTTCAAGGGATCAATCTAATTTTCAGTCTCTCCTATGGACACAGTATATACCAGCTCTTATGCCTTTTCTACAAGTAGCTGTGGACTGTCTTTCAGCTATGTTATGTGTAAGTGCTATTTCATGTGCGAATCAGTTTTCTGAGGCCAAATAATCCCTTTAAGTTACTAACTGCCATAATAATTCATACAACTTTTTACATGTAAAAACACACAGTGTGAATAAGAGGGGAACAGAACTGTGACCAGTACCACCCCTTTGGACTTGCCCTGAGGATATCTGAAATTTCTACAAGCAGTCATTGAGAGACTTTTGATCTAAGGCATTGATCTTTACTGGGAAAGATAACATAAATGTGAACAACTATATTCATTCAGTTATTCACTCAAAGATTTCTGCTGTGCATTTACTGTGTATAAGGCACGCTGCTGGGTAAATAAGAGGGGCAGTGCAAAATGGAATGGGATATTGCCTTTGCTTTCCAGAAATGTAGTACCCACTACTCATTCTCACCAATAGCCAGTTCTCCTCACCTTGAGGGTGAGGAGGCACATGGTAGGATTGTATTTACTGCCTCCCTGTGTTGGGGACAGGGTATATGATCAGTTTGCCTATGAGCTGTGGCAAGAAGTCATGGGTTCTACTTTCATGCTGGAGCATTTAAGTGCCGGTGTGAGACCCTCCCAGTACTCTTCTTCATGCATGGTGACCAGGAAAGTGTGAGATGGTGGTTGAGTCTGGCCCCTGAGTGACTGCCACGAGCAGAGCCCCCCAGACGATGGACAAGGAATGTGACAGAGTGAGTGTTTAAAACCTTTGAGACTGGGAGTCATTTGATGCTGCAGCATAGCCTGGCCTATTTTGACTAAAATAGGCAGCTCATCCTTATAAGACAGAAACAGGACGTGGGCAAACACAACTATATTATAAGGAAGAAAGATGTAAAGGAGATACAGAAAAATTCTTATGGAGAGCGATTCCTTAATGTGTAGAGTGTACGGGAAAATCCAACGGAAGAAGTGGCAACTGGGCTAGGCCCAGTTTAGAGAAAAACTGTAATTTAGATACGAGCATTCCACAAACAGTTTGAGCCCAGGTCTGGAGGGAGAGAGAGTTAACATTCATAGAATGTTCATAGAGAATAATTCAGATTGAATCACAATTCTATTACTACTAACAAGCTGCTATTTATTGCATGTGCTCATCCTGTGCCTGGTTATATGCCAAGTGGTTTGCATACATTACCATCAACCTTCACAGTGTCCCTGAAAGGTAAGTACTGTCATCATTCCATTTCTACAGTTGAGGAAACCGAGGTTTCAGGGAGGGTCAAGTAACATGCTGGAGGTCCCACAGCCAGTTGATATCGCTGCAAAAACTCAAATCCCAGCCAGAGTCCATGCTGACAACCACAGTGATGTTCTGCTTCTGAAAGCAGGCCCCTTGAATGGAGGGGGACTCTAGGATTACATGTTAGCAAGACTCTGTGTAACTGTTAATGTAGCTGTGCACACTGCCACTCAGCAAGAAGTGAGTCTTTTGGGGATGGGACCCCAGGAGGTGAGCTATGATGGAAGAAGGGGAGAAGCCAGGTATGGAGGCTATGCTTGGGTCCATTAGGGGGTGCTGTGGGCCTTCAGACCACAAGGTTGCGGTTTGCCCTGGTTTTCTAAGACCCTCCTGGGCTCTTTGATTTGTAGAGGACACTGCAGGAAACAGCTCCAACTCCAGGTGTCATGAAAACTGAGTTCCTTGTCACCAATCCTCACTCTACCTTGTCTTCTCTTCAGTTTTAATATGATCTCCCCTCCCATCCAAGAAATTTCCACAAGACCTTTGACCCTTCAGTTTGGGTTTTAAAAGCCAGCCAGAAGTAGCTTCCAGCTGCAATTTTTGAACCCACTCCAGCTAGGCAGATGTAATTTCTCATCTGGTCCTCCTCATTTACCCCAGAATAACTCACCACCATCACTTGCACCTCCACCATTTGGCATATGTTCTTTTCTCTGCTGATTTGAGTCATCTTTTGTCAGTGCAGCTCTCAACACTGAACCCCAAGCACCTCTCCTTTCTGGGCCAAACAATCTCCTCTCCTTCAAATAGACCCTGAACTCCTTGAGGGCAAGCACTGTGCTTTTCACTTCGCTCATGGCACTCAATGCAGTCCTGGGGACATGGAAGGGGCTCAGGGAAGACCTCGGCTGCTTCCAGTTTATTTATTTTCATCTTATCTGAAGCCATTGATTGGCTTCTAGTCTTCCTCTTACTTTTCCGTGTAACCTCTAGAACATCCTAACATCTGCAGTACCTCATTTGAACTCCTGTGTCCATCAGAGCCATTTACTTTGAAGGCTTTTAAAGTCAGTTCTGCATTCAAATTACGACTCCATAATTTCCTAGCTGAGTTATCTTGGGTGAGTCAGTTAAATTATCTACACCTCAGTTCTCATCTGCAAAATGGGAAAACAGTGATGTAACCATGTACTATTATGTGACGATGCTAAATATATAAAATACTCAGCACCTGGGACATAGCAAACACTATATGGGTTTTTAATCCCCCCACTCTCCCTCTAGTTCATTTTCAAGCTTTACTGGAAAAAGTCTGGTTCTTCATCTACTAAATCTACTTCCTTGTGCCTCTGCTAAGTTCGTTCGTTCGTTCTTTCTTTCTTTCTTTTTTTTTTTTCTGTTTAAACCCAGTACCTCAGCACCCTGGGAAGAGGGCTGAGCTGTGCTTCTTGGGGGAGGTTGTGACCTAAGGGTAAATAGCCTGCTGCCAAGCCAGCAGCAGCCCCCACCATTGGAGAGCCGCCCTGTGACTCCTGCGTGCTTAGAAGCGTTATCAAGTTGCAGGGAATTTGGTAGCACTAATCAAACATTTGCTGTGCACCACCTGGAACTGGTGTGTACTTTAAGATAATGTCTGGCTTCAGATTGGATGCTGGTGATTAGAGCAGTAAATTAGCCCCACTTCGTGGCTGCAGGTTTTCTTGGCCCACTTAGCACATCGGAGCAGATTTCAGCATGCAGATGTTTTTCAGCTTCCCTTTTCATCTCCAAGGAGAACAATTACAATATCCTGATGTTCCCCTGCCATCCAATTATTCCCATTTTGCTTCTGTGCTTTAGCTCATCAGTAGCAGAAGGCAGGTAAAGCTTGAAAGCCCCCTGGTCATCTCTGCTTGAAGGTGTTACCGTGCCGGTAACCAGCGAGGGGCTGTCAGCTGAATGATACCTCAGTTAAGGTCTCGCTCGAGTCACAGAGAGCTTTCACCTAATTGAGGACAACTGGCCATTTGGGTTTTATACTTACGTGCCATCTGCCCTCAACACATACACGTACATACACCCTCCTAGGTCCTCAGTTTCTTTGTGGTTTTCCACTTGAACATGAGGTGCAAGATAGATTACGAGAGGGGACCACAGAGACAGTGGCTGGGCAGCTGGGGGTGGACAGAACACCTTGTGGGGTCAGTTGGCTACATACCACCCAGCAGAGGGCAGCAGTGCCTAACAGTCCATCCTAAATCCATCCCTATCTTCAGAGATAGGTCAAGGCAGATGGGGATGACTTTGGAGCATCCTCTGCATCCACAAGAAAGTGGGGAATGTTTCCTTTATAAAGTCTGTCGGCTGATTTCCATTGAAGAACACAGAAAATCCTAGCTCTATGGAGAGAGAACCCGCAGAGAGCAACAGTCTGATCCATTCACTTTATAGCAGCAAAACTTGTTCATGGATTGCCAGGAAGGGTTCCATGCTGCTCTTTACTCTGAAGGTGAAATCAACTGTTGGAGGTGAAGCCAGGATGTCACAGCCAGGGGAAGAGAGGATCTATATGGTGCCCTCAAGCTCTTACTCCTCCTTTTGGTGCATGAGTTAGGTCCCAGTGGTTTAAGAAAAAGTGCAAAGGCTTCTAGTCTCAGCTCTTTCATTTTCAAAGAACTGTAATTTACATCCAGTCTCTATTTCCTTCTGCAGTGCCTATGCTAGCATGCTGTATATAAGAGCAATTCTCTCCCTGCTCTCAGCCAACCCAGAGACTCTTCTTGGCTTCCTATACTTGTTCATGTTTCTGGGGATTTACCCTTGATATTGGTCCTTCTCAAATCCATTCCACAAATGAATCTCAGATTAACCTCACTCATTCTTCTCACCTCATCTCACTGTCAGAGGCCCCTTGGGGACTGCAGTGAGAAAGAAGAGGGAATTGATAGGTCCAGAAGTGAAGGAAGTAAAGAAGCCTGGAAAGCAGAACCCAGGGCAGCCACCCAAGGATATTTTTCAGATTGCTTTTATATAACATTTGGCAGGGATAGTGACGCAGATATTTTGAGTTATGGAACAACTTGGGGCAAGACTAAGCCTGGTTGAAGGTCTACACTGAGAGCATCATAAGGGTATGAACACCTGGAGGCCCATGAAAGGAGCCCCAGGAGGTTGGGGAGAAGTAGAGAAGGCAAGGATGTAATGGGATGATGGGAGTGTAACAAATCTAAATCTTGCCTACATCCAAATTTTGTTTAGGGCCATCAGGGAAGCTGCCGACTGGCTGGATAGTTTTACTAGACGACTGCTAAGCCCATTTTAACTCCCAGCCTCTGGGATTCTAAGAGCTGGACGGAGTTCGGAAGTGCCTTTGGCTGAAGGCGCTTCCATATGGTCACTATGTTTTCCACATGGAGCTGAGCTGTTTTAGCATACAATAGGCCAATGTCCTCTATTTTCTGCAGACATCCAGCATAGAACCTGCTTCTGGGGGCTGCCTAGGATTATAGGAAAAGCAATATACTTGGAATCAAGAGACATGGGTCTTGTTCCTACTTGGTCTTAACTCATTGTGTGATCTTGGGCAAGTCACTTTCCTCTCTGGTTTTTAATTTGCTTTTTTTTTGACAAATCCAGGTACTGGAATACATCAGGGAAGGCAAATGTGTAGCACAAAAGCCAAAAAAAAAAAAAGCCAGGCAGTCAAGGCCCACAGCACATAGTGCTAATAGATTATGGTACTCTTTCCTACTGAACTAGACTCAGAATTCCTTTCAACGCTGCATTTGAAACAGCCATTATCAACCAAACAGAGCTTTTTCTTGAGAGTAAAACTGTTTGCCATCACTGGATGAGACAATTTTAAAGGTTTTCACAGTTCTAAACTAAACTCTTCCTCTGCCATATATTACACAAGACTGCCATGGTCACAGAACAAATGCATATCTAGCAGCTCTTTTCTTTTTTTTTTTTTTTAAATTTTTTTTTTCAACGTTTATTTATTTTTGGGACAGAGAGAGACAGAGCATGAACGGGGGAGGGGCAGAGAGAGAGGGAGACACAGCATCGGAAACAGGCTCCAGGCTCTGAGCCATCAGCCCAGAGCCCGACGCGGGGCTCGAACTCACGGACCGCGAGATCGTGACCTGGCTGAAGTCGGATGCTTAACCGACTGCGCCACCCAGGCGCCCCTAGCAGCTCTTTTCAAAACAGTGACATGAAGTATAAAAAAAGACATTTGAAAATATTGGTGTTATTTGATATATTAGGAGTATTTATGAAGTGCCCACCAAGTGACCAGAACTTTCATAAGTTCTTTATGTAGAAATTAGGCCTAAAATACAAATATTTCCAGGGACTAATGGCACCTAACTTAAACTCACTGTAACCCATAAGGGCATATGGTTCTTTCTAATAATGCAGTGTGGGTAATCATTTAGTTTCTAGGTAGCAAAAGTAGGGTGGAAAGAGTTTACTGGGGAGAACCTGGGAGACGTAATATGGGTAGCTGGGATGCTGCAGAGCAAGTCATATAGACTTACTCTAGCATAAATAACTTTTTTGCATGGTCTTCTCCTATACCTTTAAGTAGAATGAAATACCATTGCCTTGACACTCATTATATTCCTCAATACACTCTGACATGTACTATCTTTCTTATAATAGCATAAACTCTTTGAAGGTAGAATTTGTGTTATTTTCTATATCTCCAACATCTAGCACAAGTATTATTCCAAAATGTTACTTGAATTAAGCTAGAGTCACATTTTTGTCTCCTACCAGTCTGCCCCTTAAAGCATTTATAGTCCATATTACTGGATCCCTCAGAGCTATTCTCAAGACACAGTGAAGAAGAAAATAATAAAATATTAACTCAAATGCTGAAGCTCTCAATTGGTTCAGGTCAGGATCTGGAAGCAAAGGGAATATATAAAATCCCATTCTGTGTCTTTGTGGCTCATGTAGTTTGGGATGATTATAGTCAAAAGACCACAGAAAACTAAATGCAGGAGGTCTTTTCTTTTATGATCCTTAATTTCTTAAACTATAAAATAAGAGGCTTGGTCAAGAATATGTCTAGTGTCTTCCAAATCTAATATCCAATTATGTTTTGATTTGAAGACTGCAATGATTAATTAATCAAATATATGCTCAGTGTCACTATCAACTGCCTGGATTAAGCCTGCTAGATTCTGTCCTACAAGACAGCTCAGCTTCCGCTGGTGGAGAAGATAACTTACTGTCTAACAAGTGAGGAAGACTGGCTAGCTTCATCTATGGAGAGAGGTTTATCAGAAGAATTCAAGAGCAGCTTTCTCAGAAGACTCAAGCTATGAAGTTCTAGGTAAGATGTGTTAGCTCCTGAGGGGTAATATGAAGGTAATATGGCTCAGGAAAACTTGAGAAATTCTACAGGTCATGGATCTGGAGAACAGAACTGGCCAAGGCAGTTCCATATTTGTCAAACAACTGTAGAGTTAACAAAGCATTTTCACAAACGTTACTGCTTTCGATCCCCAACACAGTGCTTAGAATTGTGATTTCTGTTTTCCAGATGAGGAAACTAAAATTTAAGGAGGTTCAGTAAATAGTTAAATTAATTTTGGAAAAGAAAATAAAGAACAGCTCCTGACATCAGAAAGCTGGCCTGGCACTCACATCTAGGTCATGTTATTCTCTTATTGGACAAAAACAATCTCAGAGAATATTAAATTCAGACAAGGTTATTCTGAGACCATAATAAAATAAGACAAATCAAGGTCACTTCATAATTTTGTCTAAACATAGACAAAAACAAGGCCACCATGCCACCCACAAATTATCAAACTGTGGGTAAAATGAGTGACTTTTACTTCTTTACCAGTCATAGATTTATCCTTATTCTCACTGTAGATGAGATGAAGATAAGACTCTTCCCCACTTGTTATAGCATCCAATCTAGAGAAAATCTTTATTTCCTTAGACCCTGTCTCACATCATGCAACCAAGGCCCAAAGACTGTAATAGGCTCTTTCTAACACCCTATTACTGCAATGTCCTGTGGTTCCTCATGGTGTGCATTCTCCCTTGCTGCAAAGAGTAATAAGCCCAACATGTTTAACTGTAGTATGCTCCTGATGGTCTTTGGCTGGAGGATATTGAGAATTTCCATAAGGTTAAATGGATTGCCATGGAAAGACACACAGTAAGGGCTAGGCTTGTGGTACCTAGCCCCCCATTCTTTCCAGGGCACGATACTACTGAACAGGGCTGACCTTTACCACCACCATAGGGGAGAGGCCCAGAGAGTATAGTGGATGCCACCAGGAGATAGTTGTAAGGCACAGGGATTTGAGGAGAATGAATCACCTTAATAATTTCTACTTGAGTCTCTGCTTCAATTTTTCAAATCCCTTTCAAATCTAACTTTAAAAAACATTTTTTTTACATATACTTATTTTTGATAGGGAGAGACAGAGCACAAGTGGGGGAGGGGCAGAGAGAGAAGGAGACACAGAATCTGAAGCAGGCTCCAGGCTCCGAGCTGTCAGCACAGAGCCCGACATGGGGCTTGAACCACAAACTGCGAGGTCATGACCTGAGCTGAAGTTGGATGCTTAACCAACTGGGCCACCCAGGTGCCCCAAATCTAACTTTTTTATTTGAGCCTTACATTACTCTGGTGAGGAAGGTAGGATTAGTATTACTGTGCTATTTGGTAGGTGAGATAGGAAATGATCATCCTTGGCTGGTTTGGGGAGAGTCCCTTTCCTTATCTATCATATTACTCCTACAAGTCCATGCATGGAGGACATGCATAACATTCTTTTTGGCCATAGTCAAATACTGTGATAACCACAAAATTAGAGGATGGGGAGGATTTTATCTAAAATGGGCATGAAGTTTTAATATAATAATAATGTAAGCAAATAGTGATGAAGCTCTGATAAAATTTGGTGTGCTCCTGGGCCTCATTAAGCAGTGGATGGGGCTCAGTTGTGGAAGGTAAGTAGTTTCGACAGAGCATAAAGACAGTATTTTTCTCAGGTCTGGGAACCACATTTTAGAGGATCAGTGGGTACTTGTAGCACATTCAGAAGAGGCTAGTGATTATGAAGAGTGGCTCTGAAACCAGGTCATAGAACAGTTGAGAGAATGAGGGCAGGAGCAGTTAGCCTGGAGAATAGGTCACATGGTGGAGACATGATAGCTTCCTTGAGACATGGGAAAGGCCATCACATGGAAGAGAAAATAGATTCACCATGTTACTTTGGAGGCAGAATTAGGACTAGTGGGTGGAATTTATAAGAAGCCAGCTTTGGCTAAATATAGGAATTGTCTTTTTAACATGAAGAGATGTCCAACAATGTAGATGTCAGAAAGCTTATTATTCTTAAGGGAATTTAAGTACAGCCTGGAGGACATTTTGTCAAGGACACTTGAGAACAGAACCTGTACTAGGTGGAAGTTTGTATTCCATGACACCTGTGGCTATTCCATCTCCACCATGTCCATCTGGGTTGTTCCAGGCAGTGTGTTAGATTCTAGGTGGGAGTGAGGGTCAGGTAGGGGATTCAAGGATTAATAAGATGCAGTCACTTTCTATCTTTTTTTATTTGATCATTTGCTAATTTAATTAGCTCTTTGGTCAGGTATCATCTCCCTATCAGATCCATTTGATAAAAATGTGTTGCACACTTATGTTTTCCAGGCTCTGTGGATACCTTGCTGTATAAAATAGACATGAATCCTCTTCTTATAGATTTCCATAAAGATCCCAAACTTGAGGGCAGGAGCTATATCATAGTCTAATTTTTACCTCCCTAAGAGCATCAGTGAAATGGCATATTAATATGGCTGCATATGTAAGAATAAATTAGAATTCAGGACAATTGTCTAAGCCCAGATACCTTCTGCTGAATCACTTGCCTCTATTATGTTATCTCAAGAGTTTTAAAGGAAAAACTACTTCCGGAACCCTTTGAAGTCAGTTTCCACTAGAGATGGGAGATGGTAATCCAATTTCAATTCTAAATGTGAGCTGTGCTGTAGCTCAGAGATTCTTTTCAAGAAGTAGTTCTCCAAAGATTTTACTCTAGAGACGAGGAATAAAGGGAACGGTCTTCAGACCTCTTTACCAATATTTCAATTCAGTTCAGTTCAATTCAATTCACTTCTTAATGGGAGCCTTTAAGGCACTGTGTTAAGTACTCCAGAGAATTCAGAAACAAGTAAGACCTAGCCCCCAGTCTTAAGAGCTTACTGTCTAGTTTGGAGCCCACAGATAAATGTAAATTCAAAGTAAAATATCTAAATGCCTTAGGGGAGAAATAAAGAGATACATTATAGCAGTTTTTGCGTCAAAGAAGGAAATGATAATTTCACAGGAATTTTGATGTATATGTAAATTTTTATGGTAATTGTTGGGGGTAGGATCTTCCAAGAAGAGAGGTGAGCTTGAGAAAGCAAAAGAGATAGGAATTTGTGGGACAACTCTGGAAAAGTCAAGATATCTGTAACTGGGTGGTTGAGTAGATAGTGGTAGGGGCAAAGATAGAAGATAGGGCCACAGAAGACAGAGGCTCAGATGCCTAGACCAAGGGTTTATTTTAAGTTCAGTAGGTAATAGAGAATCATGGAAGGCTTTCAACCAGAGAAGAGGAATAATAAGAACCATACCATAGAAAAGGTACATTTGGCAGTTTTAAATGGATTGGAAATAAGAGTGATAGGGCAGGTGTCTGTGAGGTAGAGATTACCCAAACAAAAGGGTGAACCAAAAATAAAAAGAAGAGGATGAATCTGAGATGCTAGAGTGGGAGAATCTATAAGGCATTAGCTTTGGAATAAATGTAGCTGGGAAAGGAAAGGGGGAGTAGGAAGGAAGTTAAAAAAAAAAACCTAGGTTAAGGAAAAATAGAAATGCCTGGGGCTTAGACACCAGTTTTGACTTCAGGCTGAGAGTTTGATTGGTAGTCGGAAACCAGCGTCCAAAGCTTGGGATAGGAGGTGGAGTTTGCATCAGGGGTTTACAAGTCATATGGGTAGAAGCCAATGTTATATGAAAAGATGTAACCATCAAGGGACTGAGGGTAAGGATCCTCAACTGTGTTTAAGGAAGAAGAGGAGGGAGTGAAAAAAAACCCACAGAGAATGAAGTTTGTGATGAAGAAGTCACCACTGACGAGACCACATAATTCAGAGGTTACATTTCAAGAAAGCTGGGTTGGTGGTCAATAGATCAAATAGTGTCAGAGGTCAAGGAGGACTAGTAATAAGCAATAGCTTTGAGGTTTGGCAATTACAGATGTTTTGGAAACCTTTAGAAAGTAGCATCAGCTCATGGTAGAAGAAAGAGTCATATTTCAGGAGGTTGTTTGAGCAGTGGAAGCAGTGATGGAAGCCACATTTAAAAGAGGTTAAGGAGGTAATGGAACATTCTGAGAGAATAGCATGGGCAACAACATGTTTTACTGAGACAGAGATATAAGAACCTATCTTTAGAAAGAAGTAGGTAGAAAGTGAGAGGCTAGAGGTATAAGCAAGAAAAAAGAACCAAATACTAGTTGTAAATGTCTCTTATTGAACTGACAGTCAGAAATCATGGACCATAGCTCTAGAGGTTGCCATTCCCATTCTGCTTATACTCCTGCCTCAAAGCCATGCTGTGGCTCCCATAGTCATCTCCTCTTTGCCCCCACCCTGTGCCCACCCACCTACTACCATCAAGAACCATCTTTAAATGCCCCACTTGGCAGAGATCTCTCTCTTCTCTGAATCTCTGTTATATCAACTAAAACCAACCAGCTTAGCCTGAAATGACTTTCTTTACTGAATGGGTTTGTCTTTCTAACTAGACTTGTGAGGGGCAAGAACAGGTTTCATACTTCCCTTGATTCTTAGTAACTCCTACCAGAATTTGAGTACACAATGGGTGCAATAATATCTTAAAGTCACAGAATTAAGTTGAGAAAGTCCAACTACATTATTTTCCTGATGCAAAAATTGAAGTCTGAAGAGGCTTTTATGACATAGTTTACTCATTCCATCATTTGTCAAACACTTGCTAAGCATTTATATGTGGCAGACACTGTGCAAGATGCTCAGGACTTTAGGAGACAAAGAGATTCACAATTTAACCTGGAAAAGAGACATGTAAACAGCTCAGAAAAGTATAAATTATACAAAGTAAAATAGTGGTTTGCACAAGTTGGAACAGGAGGAGGGGCTGTTAATTAAATCTGAGAAATGAGGTCAAGTCCAGAAAAAAAGTGTCGGGGAGGAGGAGCTATTTGCCCTGTGCCTTAAAGAAATATTGAGAACTTACAGCTTGTTAATGTCCATGCCAGCGTGTAGCCCAAATCTCCCAAATCCACACTGTTACTCTTCCAACTTGGGCATTGGTTAATTGCCTAATTGAGTAATTGAATGCTTGGTCTCTTGCCACAGCTTCCCACCCTGCCCTGGCCAGCAGGGATGTAGACTTGACTGGTGCTTGTTAGATATTTGGGTGACAGAAGGTGCCATGCCTCAAGACAAGCCTCTAGGGAAGGGAAGGAGCACAATGGAAGTGGTGAGGCTGCCTAAGATTGGCAGGAGGACAGGGAGAGAAGGGAAGAGGTTAAGAAAATGTGGTTGCAGATTACTCACAGAGCCTGCACGGCATCTGAGCCTCCCAATCTTCTGTCCTACAGCCCTAGAAGTTGGTTCTCTAGGTTAGAAGTCCAGATTATCAAAGAGAGTTCAACCAAGAGAGAGAATGTAGGGGAGGGAAAGCTAGAGACAATTCCATGTAGACGGCTGCATTTTATAGCAGCAACAGCCCAATCAGCAGGAGAGACATGTATTGACATCTCATGGAGAGCTGAGACTGGGAGTCTGTTGCTGTCTTGTGACCTCGATCCTACTACTAACAGCACAGGAAGCCTGGGAGCCTCCATACATTTTTGGGCTTTTGACTCCTAATCCTTAATGTAAGACTGAACAGTTCCTGAGATCCCTTCCAACCCTAGTGGTCTCCAGATTTCTAATTGGAACCCCAAGAAGACAGCAGCTTGTCAATTTCTCTTCTCACCTCAAGAGGAGTCAGAAAATATTTGGCTCTGGCTTTTTAGCATGGGAAGTGGTGGCCCACAGACATCACAGTCGAGATATTAATAGATTATTCCAAATGTTATATTTGCATAGATGCACCACTCATTATGCAGATTGCCAATTATGAACTATTTGTTCTTTCTTCCAGGGGAGAAGTTGTTTATTTGCAAAGTGCAGGAGGGTGACTTTGGGCAGCATGGTGACAGAACCTTAGCCAGGAGATTTTTGTGAGGCTCCCTGAGATGATCTGCACTTTGACACCAGCTGAAGGTCACCAGTGAGTGCTGGGCAGTGAGGTGATGAGAAATGATGAGAAAGAAACCAGTGGAAGATTTTTAAGAGAAGGACTGAAATCAAAAGGTCTTGATACAATAGTGATCAGATGTTTAATGGGAAAGAGAAATTATTTTGCTGTAAATTAGGCACAAACTAAAATGTGCTCAGTCCTTTAGAGCCACAGCATTTCTTCTGGCTGAACCATGCAATGATCAGGTCCTTTCCTTGTAATGCAAAAAAACCCCACCAACTGGGGTGCTTGGGTGGCTCAGGCAGTTAAGCCTTCCACTCTTGATTTCCGTTCAGGCCATGATCTTTTGGTCATGAGATCAGGCCTGTGTTGGGCTCTGAGTTAGGTGTGGAGTCTGCTTAAGGTTCTTACCTCTCCCTCTCCTTCTGCCCCTCCCCTGTTTGCATGTGTGTGCATTCTCTTTCTCTCTCAAAATAAATAAACTTAAAAAAAAAAAACAGCTTCAATAGACACCTGCCACTTACTGAGCATGAATATGTAGGGGCACTGTTTTAAGTCCTTTACTTGGGTTATCTCATTTAACCTCATAGCTCTTAGGAGGCACTGAACTTTGGGGAATTTACATATGCCTCATGCTGAACTTAATATTTGATCTTAGGCTGTCTGATCCCAGAGCCAGTGCACTTACTGGCTACAGTACATACTACTCTTCCTCAGACTCTTATTGCTTTGACCATAGGCCATTTTTCTTGGGGCCATATATAAACACAAGACTGGCTTCTGAGGGCAGGCAGAAACAGGAGCATCTGATATAATGCCCCCAACTGTCCTCTATTAGACTCCAGTTTTCCGCATAAGGCTTTAAATCTGAGAGTTGCTGAAGTTGGCTCCAGAGGGAGTGTGAGGGTGATTAATGAGTTTTTAAGAGGGGAAATGAGTGAGGGATATAGGAGAGGCTAAGAGGGTGTCTGAGACAATGGCTGCCATTAATGCTGGAAGGGATAAAAGCAGAGACTCTTGCAAGAAGAAAGAAGCTTGGAAGTCACCTTGTCTAATGTCATACACAATGCAGGAACCAGAGAGCCCTGAGCTGAACAATATAAATGTATGAAGATGCTGGGAAATGCTGCTGTCTCTTCATAAGAGATCAGGATGAGCAGAAATCAGTAAGTTTCCATGGATGGCATGTGTATGTGCCCAGACCTGGGCAAGATGTCACAGGACATACACAGAAATGAGCCCTGTTGTGGGATGAGCTGGCTTAATTGGGTTTCAAGACTTTTACAAAATGACATAAACTCCACAAGATAGTCTACAAATGACACCAGTGTGGTATAGAGCTGTGCTGTCTAATTTGGTAGCCACTGGCCACAGGTGTCTATTGAGCATTTAAAACGTGAATAGTCCAAATTGTGCTGTAAATTTAAACTACATACTGGATTTTGAAGACATAGTATGAAAAAAATGTAAAGCATATATTTTCTCTTGCTTATATGTTGAAATGATAATATTGTGTATATATTAGATTCAATAAATATTATTAAAATTAATTTTACCTTTTTCTTTTCTTTTTAAAATGTGGTAGCTGGAAAATTTGAAATGATACAGGTGGCTTCCATTATATTTCTATTGGATAGTGCTGGTCTAGATTAGCTCCTGGCTACCTAAGGTATAGTTAACTCATGGACCATTTGCATGGGCATCATCTGTGAGCTTGCTAGAAACACAGGCCCTGAAGTTTAAGAAGCACTAGATAACACCAGTGTTCAATGTCTCCTTTGCGGGCTGTTCTCCTAGTCTGCACACTTAAACAATGCCAGGACTAATAGTAATTACCTGAATGACCAAGAACAAGGTCTGTTCTTAGTCCACATCTTAGATTTTCTCATCTAAGACAAAAAGGAGCTGCCCTTAGGGTCATTTTCAGCCCTATCTAGTGTGCTCTGACTCTATGATTATACTGTAGAAATTTTGTTATCTGGTAGAAAAAGTTAATTGTTCATAACAATTAATTTTTGAATCTCTAGTTCACAGTCAAGGTCTTATCTAAGAAAGTAATACCTTTCTACTTCTTTTCAAGAATATTTAACTCTAGACCAGATAACCTAGTCCCATGTTCTTCTGAAAACTTTATTCCAGCATTCATACTCATGAATAAATTTACTTGGAAAGTAAGCAGTGGAGGGTTTAGTATTTGGAATATATGCACTGAATAATGAAAATGGTCAGACATAATGCCATTACTTACAACTGCTTTTTGAACATCTTCTCTGGCTAGATCTGCAAAATGGGCATTCATCAGTTCCTCCTCAATAGACAAACAAAAAAATTCCTCCTCAATAAGCAAACATTAAGTAGAAAAGCACAGGGGTGAACAGCAGAGTATTTCAAATCAGAAGGACTGAATTTTATAACCAGGCTCTGCCCATATGTGTAATTACAGATAAGTATTTTTACCTGGCTAAGCCTCAGTTCATTTCTCTGCAAAAAGGATAAAATAATGTCACTGTTTATTCACTAAATAGATTATATAGGGACTAAACTAGTTTAGCATGGTGTTGGGATCAATAAATATTATTAATGTTACTAGATGAGACTAACACAGAGTGGGGCTAGGTATTATGTGGGTGAAAAAGTCTTAGGAGAGGGTCTTAATTGTAGTTGAACACCACACTGGGGTGGAATTTGAAATGGTCTTTGAAGTATAATAAAGTTTGGAGAGATGGAAGAGAAAAGGATGGGATCCTAGATAGAAGAAACTCCTGACCTATGGAGCATGAAAGAACTAAGCATGTTTGAGTCATCTAATTTGGTGAATATAAGGGTATAAGGGGAATTATGGTGGAAAAGGGAGGTTGGGTCCTTGGTTGTGGAAACTGAGGTAGAAGAGATTTCAGGGCTACAGGATTAAATTTTTTGATTAACATTGAGAAAATGTGTGTCTACACTACCAAACCATGATGCAGAGCCTCTTTACCTTTGGGGTGTTGTTTGCTTTTGCTACAACAGATTATTCCATCAGACCCATCTCTCTGGCCTGTCTTCCCCCAACCAAGCCATTGGCAATCGGATCTTGCTCCCATGCTGACATTTCCCTGAGACTCATTTCATGTTATTTCTTCACGGGGGCATCTGGGCTGACAATGCAAAGAGACTTTTCCCACATAATTGAAAGGAATTTCTGATTATGCGCGGGGATGTCAGCCATGATGAAGTCTTGGACTGTTTCCAATTCCAGCTGCTTCTGATGACAGTGTTCCAGTCCCCCTTTCTCTCCCCCTCCCTGGCATTCTCCTTGTGAACTTTTTGCTCCCTTCTGGGAGTGATTTCTCAAGATAATATGCTATTTCCAAGCTTTCCTTTCTCCAGCCAGATCGATGGGTCCTGCATGAAGTGTACTCTTTTGGGGGGTCCAGGTCAGAAGCACTGCTATTGCACAGACCTGCACAAATTTCATCAGTAGTTACCCTGTCATTTCCATATCTGGAACCCTGTGCCTGACAGGAAAAGGTTGAGTGAACACACATATATTTTGGGTCTTTCTTTAGAGAAGTTCTTTTGAATATGCAGAACAAAGTGAGGGCTGCATTTATCTCTGACCTTTTCCGGCTCTTTTCTTGCATCTGTTAAGGGAAAAGCAGGCCTCTGAGCTCACCAGTCTCCTCTCCCACGGAGCAGATGATAGAGTTGCCTGGATTCACTTCCTCACCAGCCTTCATTGCTCAGGCCTGCCTGAATCTTTCTCTGTGGCTGATTTTCCTGCAGGTTTCTGGGGGATCCCAGAAAAAAAGGAAACAGTGTCCTTGGGGAGTAGTTGAGGTAGCAGCTAAACATCCAGGACTTTGGGTTCTCACTGTGTGTTCAAACTTTAAATCTCTTTTCCACGAAACAGTTAACCCCATTGTTATCTTCTATGTGTCTCCTAGCACAGGATGTGAGGAAAGAATGTGTATCAAGAAGAGGGAAGGGAAAGTTGGAGAAAGCATCAGGTCCTTCCCCCAGTGCCAATCAGAGATGATGCCTTGGCCTGGAGTGAACAGTTCTTGGTCCATGGTGTCATTGCTGATCTGGTGCAATCCAGGGGTGACTCTGGGGGCAGAAATCTACCAATATAAGCTTTTGCCATTTCTTACAACTTCTCTGGGAAACAGTTAATAACATAGTAGAAAGAACTGGACTTGTTATCAGGAGTCTTGCATTTAGTTCTGGCTAGGACTTTTAGAAGGTATATACACTAAACTGTGGGCTTCACAAAAAGTCACTGCGTCTGCTTCCCAACGTGTCTCAGATTTGGCACTGTGCCTGGTGTATAACAGGTGTTTAATAATGAAAATATGATCTGGAGCAAGTTGATATATTAAATATGTTATATATGTGTGTAACACACACACATACATACTCACAGAGTACTTTTATGTTAAAAGAGATTAAATAAAAGCACTATGAACAATGCCCCAAAACAATGTTCCTAGCATAAAACATACATACATATAAATCTTAGCTTATCCTCCACTGGAACACTGTCCTTCAGCCAACCCAACTATATTTAAAATACCCATCTTGGATCCCTGAATCCTGAGATTTCACCATTAAGTGTATGATATTTCTTTTTATTAGCCTTACATTTTCCTATGACCACCTTTAAAATGAAAATGTACTTGTGTTGGGCATCACATTAAATTCTATATGTGAACTAGTTTGAAAAATTACTTCCTAAAATAGACAGAAAAGACCAACTATCCTTTGGGGGTTTTGTTTTTGTTGTTACTGTTTTAATTTTTTTTAATGTTTATTCATTTTTTGAGAGATACAGAGCATGAGTGGGGGAGGGGGAGAGAGAGTGAGAGGGAGAGAGGGAGACACAGAATCTAAAGCAGGCTCCCAGCTATGAGCTGTCAGCACAGAGCCCGACACGGGGCTCAAACCCATGAAGTGTAAGATTAAGACCTGAGCTGAAGTCAGGCACTTAACTGACTGAGCCACCAAGGCACCCCAGCCAGTTCTCCTTTCGTTTAGCTTCAAAGAGGAGTGGGTAGGTAGAAGGATACTAGATGAGAAAGCTGGAAACCGAGTCTTCATCAGAGATTGAATTACCCCCATCTTTCTGGTCCAGGTGATCAGGCCCAATTTATTTTTATATGGTAGGGGAAACAAAGAGAGGATGTATAGAGGGGATACCCTCTGAAAAGATGAGCAGTGACAGTATTTATTTGTTTTTTCCCATGTTGACTAAGACTAATACAAAATAATTACTTTTACCTAACAGAGAATCTTAGCCTCTCCAGAAGAGCTGGTTGCAGTCACTCATTCAGGAACCCCCATTACAACATCCCAAGTTGTTGCTTGGATTTTTCTTGGCTGAAGATAGCTCCTGAGTCTTAAGGCTTCCCATTCTACTGTTGAATGACCAAAAATTTTAGGAAAGATTTAATTTAGTTGTATGTTTAAGATCTTTGGTATTTACTGGCTATTAACATCATTTGAAACCCTTCAATGTCCAATAGGACCAATTTCTCTTTGGTGTGAGAGAAGTAAGGGGTTAAGCCAAATCAAAGCAGAGTTACGAGGAATCTGAGATTTGTCTTAAGCCCCTTCCACTTGCTCATTATATCTCTCTTGTCCACACGGCCTTTCCTTTATGCTGTCAACACTGGAGGCCAAAAACCTTTCTGGGTTTGACATTTGCACAGTTTCACTAATTGTTAAATGGAAATAAACCTGACTTCCCAAATGCTTAACAAGGGAAACATTATAAAGTCATATGCCTAATGTGATGGGTCTTTCCTTAAACCTTGCCATTGAAGCAGTCATCAACTCTACCCACATCTCAGTCTCTGACTCCTAGGAATTTATACCCAGGGAAAAACTAACAATGAATCCCAGAGACCGAGGTTTCTTAGCTCTTGGTAAGCAAAGATATGGCTGTTATTTTAAGTCTTTTTTTCCCTCCCACACTGCCACCCTCAACTTATGCCTCTTCTATATATTCTAATGTCATGAAATTCAACTGCAACAAACCAAAGTATACATTCAAAGGAAATGAATAACCATATGCATAAGGATGTCACTCTTTTGGGAGAACTTGCTCTTTAGCACTGTTCATAAGACCTTTATTCAGGTAAAGGGACAGCATCAGAATATGTCTCTCCATGTCTCCCTGGTTAAATCTGCTTGAAGGATGTATCTGTTGTTCCTGACCTCCGTGTCCCCATAGTAGGATTGAGGAATGAGTGTGTACAGAGCACCAGAGGACATGAAGGGTCACAGGAACCCAGATGTTTCTGATCCAAGGTGTCAGCCAGTGAGCCTAACATTTGCCTTTCATTAATCAAAAAGAGGATTAAATCTTCAGTGTCTCTTTTTCCAGATAAAGAGGTGCCACTTTGTTCTGATTACAATTCCTCAACTTAGGAGCCAGAAGTAGGCTGAGCCAAGATTGCCTCGGAGAGCAGGGTAAGTAGGGGCCCTGGGAAAGGAGAAAGCTGATGAACCAGTGCAACATCAATAAAAAGCTCTGATCTGTAGCATTTGCTGATTTCCATGGTGTAAATACTTCCATCATGACCAATTTCAAGCTACCAACATGAAGTTACTGAAATTGGAATTGGAGAAAGATGAGCACAGTTGGCTTGGTGTGAGCCAGCTCCAGCATACCAATGGGAGAGTGACCTTTGTGAGGTCACAAGGTCACTAAAATGTCAAACCACAGGATGGCATGATGTTCCAGCATACTTGCTCACTGTTAAAGCAATTTGCTATTTAAAATTGAAAGGTGTTCTCCAAAGGCAAGGGAATTAAAAGCAAAAATGAACTGTTGGGACCTCATCAAGATAAGAAGCTTCTGCACTGCAAAGGAAATAATCAACAAAACTAAAAGGCAACCAAAGGAATGGGAAAAGATATTTGCAAATGACATATCATATAAAGGGCTAGTATCCAAAATCTATAAAGAACTTACCAAACTCCACACCTGAAAAACAAATAATCCAGTGAAGAAATGGGCAGAAGACATGAATAGACACTTTTCCAAAGAAGACATCCAGATGGCCAACAGACACATGAAACGATGCTCAATGTCGCTCATCACCAGGAAAATACAAATCAAAGCCACACTGAGATACCACCTCACACCGGTCAGAGTGGCTAAAATGAACAAATCAGGAAACTATAGATGCTGGCAGGGATGTGGAGAAATGGGAACCCTCTTGCACTGTTGGTGGTATTGCAAACTGGTGCAGCTGCTCTGGAAAACAGTGTGGAGGTTCCTCAAAAAGTTAAAAATAGAACTACCCTATGACCCAGCAATGGCACTGCTAGGAATTTACCCACAGGATACAGGAGTGCTGATGCATAGGGGCACATGTACCCCTATGTTTACAGCAATGCTTTCAACAATAGTCAAATTATGGAAAGAGCCTAACTGTCCATCAACTGATGAATGGATAAAGAAGATGTGGTTTATATATACAATGGAATACTACTTGGCAATGAAAGAATAAAATCATGCCATTTGCAGCAACGTGGATGGAACTGGATTATGCTAAGTGAAGTCAGTCAGTCAGAGAAAGATATCATATGTTTTCACTCATATGTGGATTTTGAGAAACTTAACAGAAGACCATGGGGGAAGGGAAGGGGAAAAATAGTTACAGAGAGGGAGGGAGGCAAACCATAAGAGACTCGTAAATACAGAGAAAAAACTGAGGGTCGATGGGGGTGGGGGAGAGGGGAAAGTGGGTGATGGGCATTGAGGAGGGTACTTGTTGGGATGAGCACTGGGTGTTGTATGTAAGCCAATTTGACAATAAATTATATTTAAAAAAATAAAATGAGAAGATGTTAATTCCTATGTATGAATGTATGTATGTATGTATGTATTCATTCATTCATTGTTAAGAAAGACTGCCACATGCAGCGCCTCATTTGGATGTGTCTGGAGTCTTGGAAGCTTGACTGCCCTATGTTTTCCTATAAATGGACCTTGAGAGCTTGTTTGGAGATTCTAGCAGGAGAGCACAGCTACTCATGTGTTCTTGACCAAAGACTGATTCTTCTCCACCAGGGAAGACTGTACTCCACTGAGCATGCAGCTTTGGGAGGGGTACACTTGGAGTGGAAAGAGAAGAAGGGGACACCTGTCTAGCCAGTCACATCAGCCAAATGAACCCTGGTGATCAATGGCGTGACAGATTCCACAGCCAGATAATCCCTCACATCCAAAGATGGTAATTCTTCAAGTGCAGTTTCTTTTTGCTCTTGTGTATACCAGATTCAGCTGGTTTCTGAGAACCCAAAAACCAAGGAGAAGGATATATTGAGGCAAGTGGCCCCATTCTTTCCATAATGTAGAAGAAACCTTACTTCATTTTACATTTGTGAAATCTTGGTAATTTCCCTCAAACACATAGGGCACCATCTCACTGTGAGACCTTGGTCAAGTCATGTCTCTTTTCTGGGTTCTTGTTTTTGCATCTGCAAAATGAGGCATCTGGGTTACAAAATCTCCCAAGTCCCTCATAGTTTTAACATTCAGTTTTAACAATACTGAAAATCTCAGAGCTACAAATCCACAATATAAAACACAAGTGAAAATTTCCAGTCAAAGAAACACCTTTTTCTGTTTACATGCTGCTGGATAACTGGTTCCCTGCCCCTTACCCAAATGGAGCTGTGATTCTGACAGATTTCTTTCCACACTCCTCTTGCAGGGCCTCAGCACGCCCTGGTATTTGAAAGGATACCAGCAAGTACCAGCCTTTGTCCTTAAGCTGCTTTCCCACTGGCCCAGTATTTGGCCTGACATCCTACCTTTATATATAAACTCTGTTCCATTCTGAAGTGCATAGACCACTCTGATGAAGCAGATGGAATCCATCAGTCACCATAAATGCTTTTGTATCCATAAATATTCTACCAGATACCAGCTGAGCCAATTCTCCCAATGATGAGAGACACGCACCAGGTATGTGTGGAGAGGGGTAAACAGGATACAGAGTCAGTCTCAGGTCTTGGGGAGGTGGAGATATGTCCCAGGCAGAAAGCTGCAGCTAGTTCCCCTGGGCAGCCAGAGGACAGCCAGTGGGTGGTGGGAGAGGGGAAGGCACTAAAGGAATAAAAAGGACTCCAAAAACGAAGGTAGAAAGTGAGAGACAATTCTCTGGCTCACACTTTGCTGAGAACCACTTTGCATATTTCTAGTTTTGCTATAGATGGTAGTGGTGACAGAGGGGTCCTCGGCATGAACTATGCTAGTGCCTTTGTCTCTGTGATTGTCAAGAGTGACTTCCAGACCTGGTAGCACCTGGGTGGACAGATCTGAGTCTGACTTCATCACAACCTTTCCTGCAGCTGATCTAGCTGCACACACTTAGGAGACCGAAGGGGAGGAGAACAAATGTGGAGAGAAGCCAAGAAAGAGGCCGCTGGGTCAAGTGGGGGGCTAAGTCCAGAAAGGGCAATGTGATTGAGGTGACTGCTACGGCTAGTGAGCACAGGGGGCAGACCAGTGGGGCTGGCGAAGCCTGGCTGAGGTGCTGGGTTCAGACTACTGACTGGGGAGGCAGCTGTGCTCTGTTTTCCCCTCTGGGGCACTCTGCTTCATGGTAAGTCCTTTGGAAAGGAAACACTAAAACATATAGTTATACTCACTCTACCCTTGCTGGTGAAATTTTCTAATTACAAAACGTAGTTTACTGAAGTTCATTGAAGTTATTTTTTTGGTTCCTTTGCTTGGGTGTACGTGCTTAGTCTGTTTATGGGATAATCCAGCCCAGTTGCAGCTCTACATTGGCTAAGCGTACAGCTTATGTGTTCTGAGCACACAAGAGAGAGTCCATTCATAGTCCTAGAAAAACAATTAAAAGCTACAATAGTAATAATAGTAATAGTAATAGTAGTAGTAGCTAACAGATACAGTGGTTATTATAAGCCGGGTGGGAGAGCTGTGACTTGAACCCAGTCCTTCTGGCTCTAGAGTGTGTGATGACCTCCACCAAAAGACAGATGTCTCCTTCTCATCGAGAATGTAATCCAAGTGAGACCAGGGGAAGAATACCGATGTAGGGAGCTATAGGTGACCTGGGATCTGTGACACTGGGCACAATACTGTTTCTAATCCTCAATGCCTTCTGTAAATAATCAGAGTAGCAAAGAAGACTATTAAGACCAAGACATCTCACTGTTATGCATCCTGCTTTGCATTTGGTGATCCTCACGCTCCACAAGGGAATGTACACTGTTTTCTACACAAAGAAAGAAGTACCTGGGGCACCTGGGTGGCTCAGTTGGTTAAGTGTCCGACTTCGGCTCAGGTCGTGATCTCATGGTTGGTGAGACTGAGCCTTAAGTTGGGCTCTGTGCTGACAGCATGGAACCTGCTTGGGATTCTCTCTCTTCCTCTTTCTGATTCTCTCTCTTTCTCTCTCTCTCAAAATAAACAACCATTAAAAAAAGGAGTACGTGTAATGACCACTTTCTAGGCAAGATTACTAAGATTACACTAGAAGAATGGATCTCACAAGGCCATAAAGCTAGAAAAAGGCAGAATTGGGACCTGCCTCAGAATTTCTAACTGTAAATCTGGGTCACTGGAAGAAAGAAGAGGTTTTGTACAGTGTTGCTCTGAGCCAGGGGGCCTTGGAAGTCTCTGTACCCTGCTAGGGCTGCTGGGGCTCGAGTGGAAGGTCAGAGGACAACGGGAAAGAGGGTGCTCTTGACTTATTTACCTGTCTGCAATTTCATTTGAAGATGTTATGGCTTGAAAAAGCTTGTCATTCACCCTGTTCCAGGTCTTTCACCCTTCACATCTGGGGCTACAACAGGGCTTCTGACCACTGTCCCCAAGAGCAAAGATGTGAGGAGAGAATGGCACTTTAGTTCTCCATAAAAGCTAGTGAGGCCCTGTGAGTGAATTCCTATTCAGGAGACCACACATTCCCACTCCTGGAAAAACGACTTGGGACAACATTGATAATAAAAATGAACAAAACATGTCATGCTTGCTAGGTGCCAAGCACTATTCTAAAATTGTGTGTTGCCTAATCTATGTTGCTTATAAAAACCTGCAGTTCTTGTTTACAATGAGAGACCATCGACCCCTTTCCAGAAGAAAACTGTTTCCTCTCTTATTGTAATTGCTCTGTTGAAATACATGTGCTCCCATTCCATATATGTATGGATATATATACCTTTCCAGACATTCACACACCCATATATAACACAGGTACTCATTCATTTATATTTACATTCTTGTAAAAATTAATTCTTCTTTTAATTTGTCCATATTTAGTATTTCCATTATTACAGAAGGGCTACCTTATTGCTTTTATCTGACTTTGAACTTGGCAATGACTGAAATAAGTAAGTCGACCAACCATGGGTAAGAGCCTTTAAGCATAGTGTAGGGAAATTTTGATTTTAGGAATTTGGAGACCTGAATTTCAGACTCAACTTTGGTTAGTTATGTACCTGGTTCAAGTGATGTTTATTAATTATCTCCTAAGCATATGGGATTGTGGGGAATACCATAAGTACATGATACAGTCATGGGGGCACATAGAAGATAACGGGACATAGCAGGGTACAGGGAAGATGAAGGGACATGGGGGGTACAGGGAAGCCCAGGGATACAGGTGACCCAGGGAAGATAAAGGGACATGGGGGTACAGGGAAGATAAAGGGACATGAGAGGGGCACAGGGAAGATAAAGGGACATGGGGGTACAGGAAAGATAAAGGGACATGGGGGGCAAAGGGAAGATAAAGGGACACGAGGGGGGCACAGGGAAGATAAAGGGACATGAGAGGGGCACAGGGAAGATAAAGGGGATAGAGGGTTTGGAGGAATGTGAAGGGGGTAGGGAGAGTATAAGGTGAAGACTGGGGAAGGCACTGGAATTTGCAATGAGTCTGGAAGGATAGAAACAGATACTTATTTGTACAAGCCTCTTTTGGCAAGTGAGGGGAATGAATTTTAATGGGGAGGAAGGTGGCCTGGTGAGGCAACAAGAGCCTGGGGTGAGGGGAGCATGCTGAAGCCCCTTCTCTGCTCCCACTCTTTCTTCTCATCTGTTAAAGGAGCAGTGAGAACTGAGTAGGTGACTCCCCAGGGCCCCAGCCCAGACGTGACACCCCAGGAGGTGGTTCATGCCCATTCCTAGCTCTCCCAATAGCCCGGTCCCTCCCGTCAGTGCCACATGGCAAGGACCCAACTGGTGCTTTTGTCTTAATCCATGGCGTTCCAGAATCAACCTCTTCGTTTCTCCATCTCCCACTTCTAAGCACAGCCTCATTGATATTCTGCAAACTTTCCTGGCCCCCTTCTTGTCTAATTCTGTGAGAAGACATTTCAATGAGTCTGAGCTGGGACAATTTAGAGCTGAGACTCGGATCTCTATTCACAGCCAGGGTGCGTTCTCACCAGATTTGAGTCAGGAGGCTAAGCTTTTTAGATCCCCCAACGGCATTGTCTCCAAGTTTTCTCGGGGCCAGGCTGCCAAGTTCATGCGAGGTGCTGATCTCCCTGCTTTCACAGACCTACTTATTAGCAGCTCTCTTTCTTTCTTTTTCTTTTCTTTTTTTTCCCCCTTCCAGGCCCATAGATACAATTATTAGAAATTCCTGGTTTTGTGCCCATATTGAAAGAAGGCCTGAATGGGTATGCTAAGGACCCGAAAGTGAGCCACTCTCCCTAACTCCAGCTTATGCGGTTAATTAGATTTGGATGGTTTCAGAGGAGCAGCTGGAGTTTTCAGAAAATGGGAACCATAAAAAGGGACTATTCAAGGTATTTTGGAGGGGCCTTATAAAACAATACAGCTGTGAAATGGGGTTTGGGAAATACAACGCTCTTGATTTGGGGGGAGGTTTCAGAGGAGAGGGGCGGGCAAGGGGTGACAGGAATGGGTGTGAGCAGGCAGAGAAATGCCAGGCCAGGGCAGATTCCGTTCACATGGACGCTGTTAAGCTGGTGCCACACAGTTCTGGTCCCCATAGCAGCCCTGTCCCTAGTTCGGGGGAACAGCTCCAGCACATGCCAGAGTCAGGTCGACTGGAGAAGATGGGAGTTAAATATTGGCCTTGGAGTACGAGGCTACTCTCATTTGGCTGAAACTATGAAGTTTTTCAGAAAACACAGTTTCTGCAATGCTGGCTTTGTACTCTGCAGGCAGCATGGGTGACAATCCCCCGGCTGTGTCTGACTGTAGGAGAACTGTGCTCTCCCTACTTTGGATTGAATACAGCCTAACCTGGAAGTGCCTAATGCCTGAACCTCTGTGAGAGCCCTGGGTGCTTGCAGTGTGATATTTTGAACTTGTTGAGTATGCAAACACCCTAAGGCAGGAGTCTCCAAAGCCACAGTCTGACAGTGTGACTGGGCCTTCATCTTGCCTGTCCAGAATTCACAGTGGGTTTCTTCATCTCTAAGACCAAGAAGAGTCTGGACGCTCTCGCATTCAGTTATTCACTTGTGATAATGCAGAGCCTTTATGAGAAGGTGTGGAAGGGGGCAGGGTGCAAGAGGGCCTGGGGAGCCTGCAGCTGAACAGGAGGAAAGGCAACTTTCCAGAGTTCCACCTGTAGGAGGAGGGAAGTTCATAGCCAAGTTCCTCATGCAAATTCTACTGCTCGGTGGTCAGCGATCTAAGCATTTCTGGGGTCTGTAGTCAGGAGTGCCCCCGGGGCAAAGGTGGGCATGAACAATGGCATTTTGTTCCATGGAGCAGTAATTAGGAAACTTTATGGAACCTAGTTTTTTCTTTTCTTTTCTTTTCTTTTTTTCTAACTACCGGAAGACTTTCTCCAGACCAAATTCTACCTACAACCCCAGACTATGAAACTGGGAGAAGCAGAACAGCCCTGGTTAAGGGGGAGGGAGCTTGCGTGTTCTCACTCTTCAGATGACCTCTTGGGCGCAGGCACAGAGCACTTGGGCCCCCTTGTTGCTTGGAGCCTCTGCATTCTGCAAAGCAGCCTTCTGCCAAACCCAGACATTTTAACCTGTCCCATATGTTTTTTATATTAGGGTCTGTCTGTGGGTCTGCCCCTTTCCTCCATTCCCGATTCAGATGGAGTCAATGTGTGACAGACTGTCTGGTTGTGTAGGTGGGAGCTCTGTGGGACCAAAACATGGTTATTAATATCAGTGTGTCCATGGGCTGTCAAGCCCTGGAGAGAATCATGGTTTCAAAGAATAGCTCACTCATTCCTTTAGCAAAAGACCACCTTCTTATACCAAAAACACTGTACTGTGTCCTGCTGCTACTGGGGTGAATGAGACACAGTTCCTTCTGTTAAGGGGTTTGTACTCTAATAAGGGTGAAAACCACACACACAATGACTACAGTCCAGGACCACTTCATCAGTACTGCATCAGAAGGGCACCAAATGTTCTCAGAGGAAGGAGGAAGACTTTCATCTCAGTGATCTGACAGGAGCTACACAATGTGCTACCCAGTTTCTGGGGAGAGAACAAGCAGGGATGGATGTGGGCGCTTGCTGCCCAGTGGATTCTGTTTTGACGTTTTAAAGGATTAAATATTAGAAGAGAAGGAATGAATAGAAAAAAGAAGTGAAGAATTTAGGGGTGAGGGGAGGGAGGAAGAGAGAGAGAGAGAGAGAGGGAGAGAGAGAGAGAGAGAGAGAGAGAGAAAGGGAGGGAGGGAGGTCTGCTTTGGACAAGCTTTCAGCGGGTAACACTATAAAACTTCCCTCATTTGATATTTTTAGACACTGTCTGCTCTTAGTTCTTGTATTTTCAATTGTCTGTGTGCCCTTTCTCTCTGTGACATATTTTTAGATTGTTGGCTTCTAAAAGGCAAGAATGGTGGGCAGGTATCTTAGTAAATCAGTTTACATTGCAAGTGTTTCCCTTCCTTGGAAACCGGATCACCAGCTGGAGAGCCTTTAAGCAAACGGAACACACATGGAGCACTCACCTTTCTGTGTTAGCTGGGGTGGAGGTGAAGTATGAGGAAATCCACATGACATAGGGTGCTGGTCCCCAGAAATGGACTATTTGGAGACACAAGACAAACTACCAGAAGCTTTTTAAAAATGAATTTTAGTGAATTCCTAAACTCTGGGACATTGTCTGTGACTATAACTGGCATTGACCATTTGAGGGACTACAGGACATTTCCAAGGGACAGGGGTGAGCTAGGCTCTGCAGAAAGTTCAGGAGTTAGGATAGAAATTGAATTACTAAGTTATTCAGTGCCTAGACTTTAGTCTCAGATACTGTAGGGGACACAAAAAGTAGCAGACCCTTGAGTCACTTTCTGTTTTGTGGTGGGGGTGGTGTAACACACCCAGGAAACCAACCTTACCAATTAAGGAGTGCACAGAGATGCACTGTTGGGTTTTGCAGTTCCAAATGGTAGAGAAGAAAAGGGAGAGGTCTGTGTGGGGCTGGAGAGGCCATCAAGGGAGGGAGTGCCCTTTGATGAAGAAGAGGAATCTGGAGAAATCATAAATCAAACAGTAAGGTTAACCGGGAAGGGAGGAAGTGGAGGGGAATCTTGGGAAGAAGTCCAGAGGCAGGTTAAGCATATCTGGTTAAAATTAAGACATGTCCTGATATGTGTGGAGGGTCTGGGTTGGCAAAGAGCATGAGGGGAATGTGGGCAAAGGTTCTGAATAAAGATTGCATGGGAATTTGGAGACTGGAGGCCTTGAATTCCAAGCTAAGAGATGTGAACTTTTTCCTGTAGCCTAGAGAAGCTCTTTTTTGGACCAGGAAACTGAGCCCCTATCATTTCACCAGTTGGAGAGAGGCCCTCCCCAGTGGTTGGTGGTCAGATAGGAGAAACCTGTGCCAGGACACTCTGCAGCATTCGGAGACACAGACAGAAGGAGCTGGAAACGTCTCGCCATAATTGGCTCTCTCTAGGCTGCTGCCTTGTTGTGAGGAGAGGTGGTACTCCCTCCTCTGCACAGTGATTGCTGGCCCAAAATAGCCCTGCACCTGCTCTGAGATGCCTGCAAGATAATTTCAGCTTCCAAGGAAACTGCCCTGATTGGTGTTGATTTTTCATGACCTCCCTTCAGGCAAACACCTGGAGATAAGCACCTGATCACAGAGGTGCACCCTGGAGAGTTGAAGGCACAGAGGTATGCAGCCTGGGTGCTCCTTATCTCCTACCAGGGAAGGGAGGATCAGGTTCTGGGTGCCTCTCACCCCACGGGTATTGGAACCAAAAGGTTGGGCACTAACTGGCCAATGCAGAGGGCAGGGAAAAGGGCAGAGGGGTAGTGTGGGGACTAGGAGCCTGAGCCATCACCCTGGGGAGCCACTTTGGAAGCAATGCTTGAAGTGGGCCGACTCTGATCTCTGATTTACAGTCTGACTATGACCTATCTTCCCAGCTTATCTCCCACCTCTGCATACTCTTCCTCTTCAGCTCAAACTAGCTTTATGGAAAGATCTTCCTTTAGCTCATGCCTGAAATTCTGGTTTGCTCACCTAACCAAATACTTCCCTTTCAGCTCAAACATCACTTTCTCCTCGGACCTAACGGTGGCCTTCTGTGTATAAAAAAAATCCAGGGCACTTGAGAGAAATACAAATAACTGCTTGAAAACTGGGAGGGATCACACACAGATGAGTGAATTGGCATCATATTTTAAGGCATATTATTGATGCCTGCCTGCTATACTTAAGACACTGTCATGAGTGACTGCATACATAGTCTCTCATCTGATTCTCTCCAGAACTCTACATGGCAGGTGTGGGTATCCTTGTGTCCACTTTTCAGGTGTTTACAAATTTGCCCAAGACCATATAACCTGGAAGTGTTATAAGCTGGGTTGGGCCCCGTGGTCTAAGTTAACAGTCCTTCCTCTATGATGCACTATCTTGGTCACACATTATATAATTGATTATGGGTAAAGAAAAGGTACTTGAACCAAGTCAAGTTTTATGATACAGTGTTTTATTATGTTCCTCTGATGGGCCAATGGGGCTCTGAGGATCCTCACCGATATTTCATATGAACTCAAGCAGGTAGTGCTTCCAGAAGGAGTGGCATGTAGGAGTAATGAGGCTTTGGCCAGAAAGGTAAAGCTCCTTTCTACTGTTTCTTCCATTTCTGAAGCATACTGTTCAATGTAACTCGGTCCATCTGGCAAATTTTTGGAGAATTTAATGTGGAATCCTCATTTTGGCACTTTACTGGGACAGAGGGTAGACAACTAAACCTTTCTCTCATTCTATCTCCTTCAAAGAGTTTATTTTTTATGATTTT
The DNA here is from genome assembly GCF_022837055.1 of Prionailurus viverrinus. NCBI lineage: Eukaryota > Metazoa > Chordata > Mammalia > Carnivora > Felidae > Prionailurus > Prionailurus viverrinus. The sequence continues at coordinate 67,072,702 of NC_062572.1, read as the reverse complement.
TTTAAACTGAAGATATGCACAACCGAATACCTTGATTTGGGAATTATGCGGCTCTTACCCACTCATCTGTTTGGTTCACAAACTCTGTTTTCTCTCTCTCTCTCTCTCTCTCTCTCTCTCTCTCTCTTGCTTTTTTCCCCGTGTTGTGGTTACCAAAAGCTCTATGTCTAAGAACTGGGGGATTTGTAGAAGTCCTCTGAGATGTGGTGGATTCAAACCCTTCACCAAGGTGTGAAAACAACTTCTTCCAGGATCCTGTCAGCCCACCAACCTGGTCTCCTTACACACCTGAGAACATGAGCCCCAGAGCATCACTCTCCTCAGGGCACCTGTGGCTTCTCTTCACTCCTCTGACTGTAGTTGTGGAGGATGGGGTGAAGGAGAGGAAAATCCGAATCCACACACTTTTATTTTTTCTCCCTCTTCTTCTAATTCCACCGTATTTCTCCCTTAAGCGCTATTTTCTTAACCTGTCCTGATAGTAGCAGTAAGAAAAAATAAGTGTCCCAAACTTACTGCCTCAGGAGAGAAATTTAGAGAGCATGAGAAGAGGAAACGTGCTTGTTTTCACAGTCATCCCCAGTGGCTCCTTCTGGCTCCCCATCCTAACTGTAGCTTTCTTTCTCCCCAAACCTACAGACCCAGCTCTTCAGCATCCTGAATTGAAGTTCCCACATCACTAGAATTAAGCAAATAAACAAAATCCATGTGTCAATGAAGGCTGTCCCCTTCATTCTTCCTGCTGTGTACCAGTGTTTGGTGTCCCTGGCATGGCCCAGGTAACTGCAGACCCCAGGCTCCCACGCACTTGAACCTGCAGGGCTGATGGCTTCGTGCACCTGGACCCACCTGAGATCCTGGCTCAGACCTCTGCTTCCCAAACCTGGCTGATCACCCCAACTATATAGGGAACATTCAAAAACATTTGCCCCAGACACCATCCAGAGATTCTGATTCACTAGGTCTATATTTTGTTAAAGCTCCTGGCTAATTCAAGTAAGAGACAATCAGGTTTAAGGACCACTAATCTAGACCACGAATTATTATCTCATTCTTAATCTGTATCTTTATCTCTTTGGACCCAGATTTGCAGTCTACAGTTTATTTCCTCCAGCTATGACTTTAGGAGATCCAGCTTTCTGGTCTCAGATTCAACCACTTTCCATATCATTCCTGTTGCTGTCTCTGCTGATGTGATGGGTTTCTTCCAAGACATCTGTAAGTGGGACATTATCCCATACTAGAGAAATTCCATAAATAGGATAAAAGTCTGTTGAATGGGCCTTGCTATTTAACTAGCACCCCTATACAGTGATGATTATTGAAAATATAAAATTCACAATCATAATAATAGTCACCTATAAGAGAAAACAAAGTTGTTCCCTATCCATTATCTCATTTGGTCTTAGTAAAATCTCTAATACCTACCAGTGTCATTCTGACTATACAGATTTATAAACTTAGACTTGGAGAAGGTAAGGGGCACATGCAAAGATCCATAGAAGCTATCTTTCTGGGCTTTTTGAACACTGAAGGTTACAGTATGCTGAGCACAGCTATGCTTTTGGTACACTGTAATGTAGTTAGAAAACTGACATGTTTTCTAACTGACATGAAGACTGACATGAAGCCCCCACCACCTCCTCATCAAAGCCATCACAGAAGCCCTCAGGTGTTCACAGCAATTCGGCACCACCCTCCAACTCCTACAGCAGTCAGCTTCTCCCTTGGACCCTGGTGGGGATTTATCCTGGTTTCCTTGATTCTTGCTTCCTTAGATGGTAGGCTTGTCCTGACTGTTCCCCAGAAGCCCAACCTGGTCAGCTCACTGGTCAGTCCACCCTGAGATGGAGTGGAACATTAGACAATAATTCTTAGGCACTTGGGACCCAGGTATTATCTAAAGCCAGGGTAAGCCTTATGGAGGCTCTGTGAGTGTGAACATAGCTCAGGAGTCTTTGTGCTTCCTATCCAAAGATGCCTGCCTTCTCCAACCTACCTTAGCTGCCAAAGAAAGATGGTCTCTTACATCTGTGTGAGATATGAATCATTACCAGTATCATGAGTTGTGTTTCACTGAACACCTACTATGCTCCAGGACCTGTGCTTTGTGTACTTGGTCTCCCTACAAGACAGAGGTATGATCTTTTATAGATTAGGGCAATGGACTCCAAGAGATTAGTGCAGAAATGCATGGGCATCTCTCTGCCCCAAGCTACAGAACCAGGAGGTAAAAGGGCCCTGTCTTCATTTCTCAAAGGCAGGTAACTCTCAAGTGTTTGTTCTATGACATTATCTTTCTCCAGTTCCATCACTATATCATCCATTTAAGACATCATACATGTTTAAAAAAATACATAGGAGTGATCAGTCACTGACGTCCTTTAGTGAGTGTTCTTAGTTGATGCTTCCTAGTATACACAGCTGAAAATCCTTTGGGATTTTGAGAGGGGAGAACAACAGATTAATTTGGAGGTTGAGCCACTCTGTTGTATAGCAGGCCAAATAGGGCACATGGGGAGTGAGGGCTTGGGTGGGCAGTACACAGCATGAAATTATGAAAACTTCATCTCTTGCCTATGTTTATTTCATCTGGCTGTTTCTGTGAATATTTTCTTTTACCATAGCAGTGGCTTTACCAGGGCATTAACAACCTGACCCCACTAGATAGCCAAGTGCCATCAGTTTTGGGGATATTGCTCCAACTCTACCAAACAGGGTTTAGGTACAGTATCCCTCAGTGACCTGAGGATGTGCTTATATGTTTGTCTGCTTTACTGAACTGGGAACCTCCACAAGTCAAAACTATTATTTACATGGCTTTTATCTAGCATTAGCCACAGAGTCAACATTACTCAAGAGGTGAGTGGAGGAATCAATCAAAATAACTTTTGTTACCACCAATAACCCAGGAGCTAGCCCATCCAGTCCCTGCGTATTTCCAAAGGTTCCTCAGAAATCATCCTGCTTTCGATGTCTAGAAGCTTTGCTGATTGATTTACCAGGGATTCTTGAAGACTATTGATTAGGTAAATAGAATGCTAACAAGTTGGACTGGTGAGCCAGAGAACATCAATAGCTGAGATAAGCTTGAATCAGCGACTTCTACTGGGTATATAGCACAGGTAATTTGTCTTTATATTTACTTAGAATTGATGTTAAAGAGAACAATTATTCATTCACTCTATAGCTTACCTTAAATATATATACCCCCTCCAAAAAATTACATCAAGTGCCTTTGATATTAAAAAGATAAAGCTAAGAGTTTTGCTGCTTTCTCATAATGGAAGGAGACCAATTAAGAACAAATAATTCCCATCATCTCTACCCATTATGTCTTTCTTAAAAAATTCCTCACTTATTTTGTTAAAAATGTTTTTAATCTAAGAAAGGAGAAAACAATTAGCAGCTCACTTAATCTGTCCATTTAACATAAATCTCTGAGATTTCAGAATAAAGTCAGCCTAAGCAGCCATAGGCAGATTAATACAAAAGATTGGACAATCCAGGGGCCTATGTTTAGTCTTGGAACATGGTGAGAAAAAACCCCACTAGCCACAGGCTTAATGTATGCCTATCATATTCAGACTTTCTAATACATCCATCTTCTTGGTATCCAGCCCCAGGATTCCTTCACATCTAATGTGTTCTTCTTGTCCTGCTGAGGGTTAGTAACGTGGTAGAAAGGAAAACCACTTATGGGCCCAGGTTACAAGGGATGATGCATGCATGGATAATTAAGAGATCTTGAAATTTTAATCTGTACATTCTGCCTGGGCCTACAGGAGAATTATGCTAAAACAGGCTGCCCCAATCCAAAATACTTTCTGTAATACAACTGACCTATGAAATGAACACTATTCTCCCCATATTCCCAAAGAACTGTACACAGCAGGACGGTACTATTTCCAGCAATCTGAGGTTCCTGAATTTCATCAGTTTACCCTTCCTTCCTTCCTTCCTTCCTTCCTTCCTTCCTTCCTTCCTTCCTGTATCCCTGGTGACTAACCATGATCCTAATTCAGGTATTTTCTACCATTGTGAATGGATACCATGTTTGTGTTTCCTGGAATTTTCTTTGAGTTCCCTGAGCATGTAGTTCTTCCTGTGTTTGTTTATGTTGTTTCCTCTTCCTGGAATAATTTATTCCTCCTCTTCTTAGCTCTTGAATCTCTTCACATTCACCTTCTTATCATCCCCTAACCTTGGCTCTCAGCTCATATATCCCTCCCTTAGGGAAGCCTGTTCGGTCTCCACTGCAGCCTCTATCTGGGCTCTCTCTTACATCTTCTCATTTCTTCCTGTATTTTCCTCTGGTGTCATTTGTAAATATGTATCTGTGACATTACTTGGCTAATGTCTATCTCCTCTGATAGACTGTAAGCTCTCTGGGGGCAAAGACTACATCTGTTTTTGCACATCATTACATCTCTAGCACTTGGTCCAGTGCCTTGATCCTCAGTAAGTTGTTTTGGAAGACAGAAAAATAGATGAATTAGACAAAAGAAAGAAAATAAAGGCATGAACTTAAAAATTTGGTCCACTTCTTGTACTTTTTCCTTCTCTTTGTGGGATGGATAAACACGATATGAACTATTTTTTCTCTGCCTAAACTAGATAAATTTGCTCTTTGAATGAAGAATTACAAGAAATAATGTGTGTGGAGGAGTGTGAGCACAAGTTCAATGTGTGTTGCTCCTTCTTTAGAAGCACCTTCTCCATATCTTCTTGAGCAGTTCAGCTCTTACAGAGGGACTGAGTCAGGTTTTACCTTTCCTTTGAAGTCTTCCTTGATAACTAAAGCCCTCACAGATGTATTCCTTCTACAGACTCTTAAAGCACATATCTGTCACATCAGAGAACTTGGGGTTTAAATGGGCCAGTCCCATAACCTGTCCAATACAATAATTCCATGACCATAGCCCTCTCCATGAGTTACTCATAGATGTCATCTTCTTTTGCCAGATGACTCCACTTATTGGATTGAGAAGGATTCCTGATGTCAACCTAACATCTCTGTCTTTGATGATCCCATACTTTAATCCGATTCATGTTCCCCAGAGCTCCCACAGGACATCTACTCCTCCAGGCCCTTCACTGTCCTTCTGATACTTGGATACAGTTGTCACACCTCTTCACTTCCTTCCGTCTACTGTCCATCCTACTCCCACAGTGTTCTTCTCAGTTCTATGCTCCATGTGTGTGTCTCATCCCCTCATATAGACTGTAAGCTCCGGAAAGGAACAACTTCCTTTCTGCCTCTTTTACATACCTCTCAAACCCCACATTTGGCTGAAAACACAATGGGGTTTCATTGCTGAATGAAAAGTGCCTAAGTGTAGTGAAGAAAGGTTATGTTGGAAAAAAAAAAAAAGGAGATTATGTGGGCTGGAGACCCAGGAAGAATAGGATTGCCCTCTTTTCCCATTGTTGACAAAGTTTAACTTATCAATGTGAAGATTTTTCAGCACTCCATATTAGGCCCTTTTCTTCCAGTAAAGAAATACAAAATGTTCCTTTGGTAGGTGAAGAGGAAATTATTTTCCCACCAGTTGGTATAAGAATAAAAGAGTAAAGACAACTCTCATTGGAAAGCCGTAGGAACTGAGAAGACTATCTGTTAAAGACAATTTAACACATACAGAAAAAGATCAAGGAAGAAGTAGGATGAAAGAGGAGACAGTGTGGAATTCGGAACATGGCCAGTCCAAGAGCGCCATTTCTCTGGTATCCCCTAGTCCCAGAGGATGCATTAGGTTTAATGCAGAAAATGACTGACAAATTACTAGGTCACTGAGTGTGAAATTTATACTTTTTGCTCCTTGCTTTCTCCCATCCTATAATTGTATCGACCTAACCAGTAAAAATATTGCTATTGTCTTCTTTATTAAGGCACCTCTGAAAAGGGAACTGCTGTGTCTCAGTAGATTTTTTTCCTGGATAAATCTTTTCCTTGTGATAAATAAATTTCCTAATAGGGTCTTATTTAAATAACACAGTGCTGGGAGTGAGGCAGAAATCAAAAGATGAACCATTAAGCCCAGTAATAGGAAAGTGGTGTGTGTCAGCAGCATTGCCACGTACCGAGAAGCCACATCAATTAGATACCTAATGTGGGACCTGTCACATAAACCAGTCCAGCCACACACCCCTCATGCTCCCACTATTGATTGTCGCCCAGATATTTAGAATTAAACCGAGCCTCTTAATTATTAAGCACACAGAGCTATGCTGGTCCTGCCATCAGGAGACTGAACTACAGCCTCTTTCTGAGGAATTTCCCTCATGGTGATGAACGTGCTCTCCCTGTGACCTTGGGCTGTGAGTGTGTTTGTTTTATAATCAACCCGATCTGAGACACGGGGTGTTCCTGGGAATCAGAGAAATCAGAAATAGCAACCATTCAGCGCATCTCAGTGGCATACCTCATGATTCTGGGGCTTTATCCAGGTTGGTTTTTAGCAACATTTACTCACTTTGGAGAAAATGCTCTTTAAATCAGATTCTTATACATTTCTCTGGCTTTTTAGCCACCACCGGTCATAGGGAACTCTCCGTGCCCTGCACCTTTTTCTAATATTGTCCACTCTCTGGACTCTGTTCAAGGATATGTGCTCTGTCTTTTTGCCTGCTGTCCTCCCAGGTGGGTGCTGTAACTCGTTTTGCTTTCATCTTAAGTCTTCATTGGTGTGCAGCACAAGGTTGGACACATAGCATATGCTCAATAAAAATGATAATATTGCTTCCTTTGACTGCTTCTGATTTCTTAGCCTACCTTAAGCAGTCATTGATTCCACCATTGATAGATTTAGATGTTGCCTCTTGTCAAATTACCTAGGCACACAGAATACTTAGAGACTGCTTTCAGGTCCCTTGGCATTTTCATTTAGCTAAGTTATGCCTAGTTAGTTCTCTTAATCTTCTTCTATGTTCCACTTCTTGCCTTTAATTTTTTACAATCTAGAGATGACAGCACCTTGGATAATTCTAGGGCAACATTTGGGGAAATGCCCAGGAGAGGAGAGTGCTGTAGCCAAGAGGGGTGATGTTTGTGCCGTCTCCCTGTTCACTGCATTCACTGCATGATGTATCAGAATTGAAATGCTGGGTGCAAACCACGGACAACTGTTGCTGTCTGTCTCTGCTTGACCTTTGCTGTGTCTGGAAATGGATGTGCTGGTCTGCCACCTAGGAGGCCCATTGATATATTTCCATTCATCCACAGGAGGTGGTTGGAATGTGGCCAGCTAATCAAAACATAGAATAGGGGAAAGGGGATTGTTAGCAACCTTTTTTAAAAAACAGAATCAGCTTCTATCCACATGACATGGTCCACAAGCCCCGTATGCCACTTTTGGTATACTGCGAAGTTCTTGAAGTCCTCACGTGGCTGTTCTCATCTACCTGGGGACTTATGTGGCTTTTCTCCCATTTGATATCATCCCCAGGCTGAATCATGCAAAACTTTTGATCAAGCAAAGCTTTCCAGTGAACAAAAGTCCTTCCACATATGATCTATGTCCAAATGGACAGGGAATGAAGCACCTTTTAAAAGCACAAAAGCAAAATGAGCATAGAGACATTGACAAGAAAGTAGTGAGACTCCGTTATAAACTATCTCAATCTGGCATGAATTGTATCCTAAGTCCAATCTTTTCTCCTCAGTCAACAAAACGTTCATCCCTGACATGGAGGCCAGGAGCCTGACACAAATTGAAACCTCTGATACTAACATTCCAATCAGTTGCTGCTGAATGCAAAGTATGAGGCTAAAACTATCCGGTGACTAGCCATGCAAAAGGAAGACAGGGTCACATAAGTGGTCTGAATGCAAAAGAAATGGGAGACGGAACAATACAAGAAACATGTTTTAGTTCATCTTCTAGAGCCCAGACTATTAGTCTTTGCTTTTTTACTTCCTACAGTGTGATTCTGGGCAAGCCACTCAACCTCTCTGGGTCTCAGTTTCTTTATAAATTACAGCAAATTGTTACTGTCCTATCCATCTCCCAAATTGGTTATGAGGAACATAGAACTGCAGCATTTTGGAACTGAAGATGACTTTGTTGAGTCTAACATTTTTCTGTTACAAATGAAACAACTGAGGTCCAGAGCTACCAAGGCTGAATAGTAGAACTTTAGGAGGAACAGGGGAGACCACGATCCAAATCACAGCCATAGAGTGTTTGTGCTAAAAGTGACCTTGGGACTGACCTGGTACAGTATTGTTATTTTATAGTGAGAATACTGAAGCCCAGAAAAAGAGAGAAATTAGGGAATTCATGGGAAAACTGGGGCTGTCCCTTGGGTATTTGGAGCCACTGTCATCTAGTCCAAGTGAGATGAACTATGTGCAAGGCTTTTGAGAAATCCAAACTTTTATTTACATGTACATAAATGTGTAAAAGAACTAAATACCATCGATGAACATTTCAAACCTTGTAAATAATTTTCATAGACATCTCACAAACCAGAACTTATGACTGATGTCATCTTGTTCACTCTGGACTTTCTATAGGCTGTGGGCCAGTGCATCCCTGACCTGGTGGAAAAGCTGGGTAAGCTTCTGCCAGAGAAACGGTCTCAGTGCCCTGGATGGTGTGGTAGTGCAGAGATAACTGTATGATGGCAAAGAGCCTCAACTCATGAAGTCTACCTGTGCCTATTATGTACATCTCACTCAGTTGAGATGCTATGGGGATGCAGGGATAAGACCTTGTTTTGCAGGGAGCTCACAGCTGTGTGGGTATGGGGGAAGTGGGCTGGGGCACACAGGATAATGGGATGAGACCCAAGGTAGATCTTGAAAGATGCCATCATGGAGGTAAAAGTGCTAAAAGAACATTGGGGTTAAACATAATAATTATAAATGGTCTGTCAATGGAAGGTTCTGTAGCTGTATTTATGTTTATATTGAGCCTTGAAGATTGAGTCGATGGTAAGTGAGGAATGAAAGTAGATAAAGCCTAAATTAAAGATTCAAAAGGACTAAAGAATCAGAATACGCTGACCTCCCTGTATTAAGACTTATTATAAAACTAGAGTTATTATAACAGTGTGGTATTAGTACAGGGACAGATGGAGAACTAGATATAGAGCCCTAAAACAGACACTTTTCTTTTCTGGATTCCTGATCTATGATAAAGGTGATCTTGTAGATTTACAGGTGAAGGAAAGATTGTCCCATACTTTGGAGTAGAGACAACTGGTTATCCAAATGGAAAGAAAATGATGTCAGATATTGGATCACTACTTCAATCTTGAACATAAATCAATGTCAGAGAAAGATCTAAATATGAAAGGCAAAACTTTTTTTAAAGAAAATTTCAGTAAAAAAATTTCAGTAAAAAAAAAAATTTTTGTTTATCAAAAGTTGCCATTAAAAGAAAAATCACGCACAGAGAAGATATCTGCAACTCCAAAAATCAACAAAAGATTGATGTTTAAAACATATTTTTCTAAACTGGTAAAAATCACAAAGAAAAGACAACCCAACAGAAAAGGAGATAAAATATGAACATGCAGTTCCAAAAGAGGAAATATAAATCACAATAAATCTGTAAGCAGAAGTTCAACTCTTATTATCAGGCAAATGTGAATTAAACTATAGTGAGATACAGGGTCTCACCCATGATATTAGCAAACACTATAAGGTCTGACAATTCCAAGTGTTGGCAAGGATACAGACTGATGGGATCTCTCATCCACGGTTAATTAGAGTGTGAATTGACACCACTAATTTGGACAGCAATGTGTCATACCTAGTAAAGTTGAAGATGCGTATTTCCTATATTCCTGCAAATTTTCTTATAAATATTTTCTCTAGATGAACACTTATAGTGAGGTCAAGAATACACATATCTGAATCACTGCACAGTGTAAAACTGGAGAAAACCCACAGGTCCCATCAAAGGAGACTGCGTAAATAAACTGGGACGGTTCTGCAGTGGAATGATACAGAGCACTGTAAACAGATGAACTAAATGATATGTATGGATCAATCTCACAAATTAAGCCCAGAAGTGATGGTTGGTTTGCTTGAGAACTAGAGACGGCAGGGTAATAAACAAAAGGGAACCAGAGCTGTGCTTCTGAAAAGAAGCAGAAGGTCTCATATGCATGATGCAATGTGAGTTGGGCTTCTCTCCTGAACATCTGACTGTTGGATTCGTGAAGTCATTGCTAGAGTAGACACTCTAACTTTTCTATCTCCATGTCTCTGGCACCTATCAGAACGCCTGGCATGGAGTAAGTTCTCAATAATAGATATTTTTAGACTTTTATTTAAGTTTTAGTTAACATACAGTGCAATATTGGTTTCAGGAGCAGAATTCAGTGACTCATCACATATAACACCAAGTGCTCATCATAAGAAGGGCCCTCTTTAATACCCACCACTCATCTATAAGGTATTTTTATTTTATTTATTTATTTTTAGAGAGTGAGTGAGAGTGAGGGAGAGGGGCAGAAGGAGAGAGAGAGTGTTAAGCAGGCTCCACACTCAGTGTGGAGCCCAACGTGGGGCTTAATCCCACAATCCTGGGATCATGATCTGACCCAAGCCAAAATCAAGAGTTGGATGCTTAAGCTGACTAAGCCACCCAAGTGCCCCTATAATGTATTTTTAAATGAATGAATGTGCCAGAACCAATTCTACCTTTCTTTATAGGGATACACACAGAAAGACATAGTGTGCTCTTTGTTCTTACTACATTCACTTCCTGGCCAGATGATTTTCTCCTTTTCTCAATCTCCCTGAGTCTTCGCAGAGTGAAATCGCTTACTGGATCCGTCATTTTGACAACATTTCTGGGATGTGCCTCTTCCCTTTTGTATCCTGCTTGTATTCTGCTTGAATTCTCCAAGATCTTACCCTATATACCTCTTCATCTGCATATTCATTTGTATCCTATATAATAAATAGGTCATCATAAATATACAGCTTTCCTGAGTTCTGTGAGTTGTTCTAGTGATTCCTGAGCCTGAGGATGTTGTGGTAAGCCCAAAATCTGTAAGTGGCTACAAGTGCTTGGGGGGTACCTGGCACTTGTGGCTAGTATCTGGAGTGGAAGCAGTGTTGTGGGAATGAGCCCTTAACTTGTTGGGTCTGCACCAACCCTGGGTAGTTAGTGTTAGAACTGAACCAAATCGGTGGACACCTCATTGATGTCAGACAGTTAATGTTGAAGAATATATGGGTGAAGTAACATCTCAACGAACTGATCAGTGTATGTTTATTTAGTAAACAATATATGTAGGAGACTTTGCCATACATTATGGACATAAAAAGAGTAACAACAACAACCACCACAACAACAAAGATAGTGACAAGATTTAACTAGAGAACCACACAGAAGGTCAACATACATTGACCCTTTTAATTCTAAGAACAAAACTGGAATATTACAGCTAATGAAACTTACTGGGCCAGCAAATTGTAGCTGCTTGTATGTGCAGATTTCATCATGAACGCTTTCTTAGGAAAGGATAGCCTTGTAAAATGAGCCTACCCCCACCCTAGGGACTATAGTTTCGGGATAACTGAGGTCTCATATAATCAGATATTGCTGTCACATAAAATCTGGTCTCGTCATCACCTCACAAATTGTCTCTTCTGGATCCTCTATGCAGTTTGTACAGAGAGTGACTTTATATTTTTTGATCTCACGATACCTGGAATTTCTAAGACCCTTTGAATAACCAGAAGGAACCACAGGGCCATAATCTGACTGGGTTAGGGACTCCGGGACCCTTTCAAAGGCCTCATAAAGGGGAGAGAGAATCCTTTCAGCAAAAATTAAATCATAGCATTTTATTTTTATCAGATACTTGCTATCATTTTCCCCCTCCCTTTGCTGCCATGAAAATTGAGAAACTGGGAATCCAATTACAAAGGCGAGATAAAAAGGAAAGATAGTAAAACATTTTAATTGGATGGAAGAGACTCTGAATTGTGTTCTCTTGCTCTGTGCTGCAACTTCTCTGTGTGTCACAGCAGCAGAGGGGGTCACTGGAGATAGGGACAGTAAAGTGACACGAGAGAAATAGGAACCGCCATGTGAGCGTCCCTATCAATAAGGGGACCATCATTGTAGCATCCTGGTCCCCTAGCATTATTGATTTCCACCTGACCACCTGAAAGAACATACTGATAGGAAGAATGTAGCCCAAATAAAAAAGACCTAGCTCCTCTGTGGGGCTCATTTCAGATGTAGATTTTCAGAGCAGTGAGAGACTGTGATCAAACAAATTTCGATAAATGAAGGTAGCTTTGGAGGGAGGGTTTCCCTTGGAGTTGGATCAGGGTTTTGCTCATGAGAAAAAGCAGCAGAAAAAGGTTTTCAGCAGTACTGAAGGACAATCCAATAGGACTACCTGGAGTAGAAATGGTAAGATTACTTTTGATGGGGGGCACTGCCCATCTGCCCAGATTTAGGTTCTATGTCCAGTTTTCTGACCCCAGCTACTATCAGACTTGGCAACTCATCAGGGCTTTAGGGACCAGGGACAATGGTGTTTGTCATTCATATCTCAAAGACTGATTAAAGGATGCCTCAGGGGTGTCGGGGTGGCTCAGTCTGTTGAGCTTCCACTCTTCAGCTCAGATCATGATCTCACAGTTCGTGAGTTTGAGTCCTACATTGGGCTCTGCACTGACAGTGCCGAGTCTGCTTGGGATTCTCTGTCTCCCTCTCTCTCTGCCCCTCCCTCACTTGCTCTCTATCTCTCTCTAAAAATAAAAATAAAAAATAAATCAACTTTAAAGGGTGCTTCAATAGACTTTGGTCACATAGAAAGTTTGGTAGATTGAGAGGTGCCTTCTTTAGTTCTAATTTGAAAAGTGGGTTTAGAAGTTTTATATTTCTCTCAAGGACAAAGCTTGAGCACTGAAGTGCACTGTCACAGGAAGGTCTTTGGAATTAGGATCAATTCCTGATTGCCTTTCCAATTCTGTTAATCACCAACTTCTGCCCAGTTTGTCTCCTAACAAGTAACTCCTCAAATAACTCAAATAACTGCTTCTCTCCATCCTAATCATCAATACTCTGGTAAAAACCAGACACCATTTTCTACAGGACACTAGCAATAACCTTCTTTCTGGATCCCTGAATTCGCTCTGACTGCTCTCAAAAGTGTTCTCCACATTTTAGCCAAAGCTATCTCAAAATGTAAATCTAATCATGCCCCTTTGTTCACCAATTACAACTCTATAGGGCCCAGCATGGACTGGCTCCTGTTCACTTCTCTGACCTTGACTTTAAATCGCACTTTCCCTCACTCTCCATCTTAGCCATATGACTTGCCATCTCTCTCTCTTTTGGGGGCAGGATAGGTCTCCCTACTGTGTCCTTTCCCCAGAACACTCTCCCTCTGGTTCCCTTCTTCTTATCCTTCAGATCTCAGCTAAGCCTTCCTTGTCCAGCAAGGTCTCACCTGCTCACCCTCACCTCAAGCACCTATAACTATACACAGCTGCATTCTTTAAAAAAATTTTTTAAATGTTGGTTAACACAGTCAATTCCCACTATTGATGGTAGTTGGGTGAGTGAATACTTAACTATTGGTTCTAAGGGAAATACACAATTGGGTTCCTATGAACCTTTGGTCACATTTTTTGTCAGTCAATGAATACATGATCTTGTTTTATGGGTGTTTCTGTTTAAAGACACCTTATTTAATATATATTGTGGATTTATTAACATTGATCTCTTGGTTAACAGCACTGTACCTTCATCCTGAAGGAAGTTTATCTATTTTCCTCGTAAGGTGTATCACAGCCTTCTTGCACTTAGGAACACTAGACAATACTTCAGCTCAATGCTTGAGGCCATTTAAAACAGTAAATTCACCAAGAAGAAGCTCAAAAGTGCAAAAAATTGTGGCACCAAACAGATCACAAAGACACTTTTACAGTATGAAAGAACTTAACAAGAAGACAACATAGTGCTTTATTCAAACTCAGCCGGGAAAGTGCATATCTGGTGACTCAAATTTTTTGCTGCTCTGTGCAAGTCTGTAAAAGACTTCAAAGGTGTTGCCTGTGTTGATTTTGGGGTTACAAATACATTTTAGCAAGCAGGCAAATTCACAAATATGAAATCAATAAATAATGAGGATCAATAATATTTTATACTCAATAAATAATGAGGATCAATTATATTTTATACTCACTAGATTATAAATTATATGAAGTTTGTTTGGTTGTTTTTTACTTTCCACTTGATTCACAGTACCTAACAGTACCTGGAAAGTGACACATGCTCAATAAATAGATGTTTGGGGGTATCTAAGTGGCTCAGTTGGTTAAGTGATGGACTCTTGATTTCACCTCAGATCATGATCTCACAGTTGTGAGATCAAGCCCTGCACTAGGCTCCATGCTAAGTGTGGACCTGCTTGGGATTCTCTCTCTCTCCCTCTCTCTGCCTCTCCTCTGCTCTCTTGCTCTCTCTCTCTCTCAAAAATAAATAAACATTTAAAAAATAAAATAAATAGATGTTCAGTAAATGAATAAATGTGAGGGATAACTGAGGCTGGATACTGGAAAAAAAAATAGCAGTCTTCGTCATTTGTCTGCTTGTTTAAAGGAATAGCCTAAACTCCTCTACAACCATCCTTGGGGCCTCTGTCTGAGGGAGAATTCTGGGCTGGATGATATGGTGGATGACTCAGAATAGTTCTCCAGTATTATTATAAAAGTTGTCATGGGACTGACCTACCTGAGATGTAATCATCCATCAACTGGACATATCTACAGCATAGACCACTTCTTGAGGTAACAGGATGTGACAGTTGGTATCACCCCAGATCCACGGTATGATATTCCTACGGTAACATACATTAAGGGCCAAAGCAGAGACCAGAACTTCCAGCACCTGACTTCCACACCAGTGCCCTTTCCCCACACCACAGAATCCCCTTTCAAACAAACAGTGCTTATAGCTTGTGTTTCATTAATCTACCAATTATTTCATAGGAAGGGCATTTCTAATGCAGAATCTCTGCCTTCCAAGAGACCAATAAAGTTCTATTCTAATTTTAACCACCTAGTAGCTTTGGGAACCAGAGCTCACAAATATTCCTGGAATTATCTACATTGGTGGGACTTTTCTATCAGTTATTCCACAATGGATCTCAAGGACTGTAACTTGAACTTTAGTTCTTCTATTCAAGAATATTCTACCTTCATAACCAGGATAACCAATTCTCTAATTTTTCAAGGATCTTCTTGCCTCATTTTATCTTCACACATCCTGGGATGAAAGTAGGGTGGATACTTACACCTTCATTTATGGATAGGCAGGTCATGTTGCCCCCCACACACTTCTCAGGGCTACTAGGAGGAATGAGATTTCTGTGTGCATATGGAAAAGCACACAGTAGTTTCTCAAAAAAGACCTGCTAATCTAAATTGTTGGCCCAGAGAAGTGATTGCCCAAAGTCACATAAAAATAATAGGGAGGAAGGTGGTTTCCTTACTACTGTGTAATTGCTTCTGGACAAGCCAAAGTTTTAGGATGCAGAACATGTTCCAGAAATGCTGCTCTGAGAAAGTAGGGCACCACACTGGCAGCAGATGAACAAGTCTGAATAACTAAACAAAGTACAGCTAGAGGAAGTTTTCTTCCCAGATAGCCCCAGTGACCTACCAAGTCACCCAAAGGAACCTTTGCTGTGTCTAGGTGACTCACAGCAAAAGTGTCTGATGGACCAGGCTTCATAGAATGCAGCTTTAGTCACGTCTTCTCTGTGCTTTAATGCAATGAACCCAGCTAAGTTGACCATATGTCTTGGTTTGCCTAGGACAGAGCCAGTTACATCTGTTGTTCTGGCATTATTATTAATAATGCCCTCTTCTGCTCTCCAATAAGTTTTTTCTTTTTGTACTCTCAATAAATTATATGATCACCCTATCCATAGACTACACCATCAAACCTGCTCAGCCTGTAATGCCACGCATCACCAATCTGCCAAAAACCTGCCCATACAACCTGTTCTCTCCTTTCTTCTCAACATCTACCAGGTCAGCTGATGGTCCTTCCACTGTCCACAACCCATGCCACATTATTTTTCATCTATTTATATTATCTGTAATTTACTTCAAAATGCATTAGGAGGGATGGCATAATGGGTGCATAGATGTTAACTTTAATCTGTAGAGACTATTGATTAATATTTGTAGTTTCTTAATCAGGAATACACACTCCACAAGGGGTTAGTTAGCATTAGAAAGACTCTAATCAGAAACCATAACTTCAGAGACACCTACCACAGGCCTTCAGCTTTATTTTTTTTTTAATCTATTTATTTTGAGAGAGAGAGAGAGAGAGAGAGAGAGAGAGCACGAGCAGGGAAGAGGGAGAGAGGGAGAGAGAGAGAGAATCCCAAGAAGGCTCCACACTGTCAGCGCAAAGCCCTTGTGGGGCTCTAACTCACCAACCGTGAGATCATGACCCAAGCTGAAACCAAGAGTCTGACGCTTAACCAACTGAACCACCCAGTTATGGGTTATGACCAGAGGCTTTGTTAATTAGAATAATGGAAGTTAGAAACCTTTTCTTTTTCATTGACAGCTAGAAATGTGGGATTTTTTTGGGGGGGGGGCACTGTTTTATGGGCAGCCCTGCCCTTCCACAAACAAAGTATAATAAACTAGTGAGAACAATTTTCTCTTCACTTTGGAATAGTGTCCCTTGGGTTAGGAATCCAAATGGGTCCTGTGTCTTTGTTTATCAGACTAGAAGATTACTGAAATCCTGCCACCAGAACATTGCTCCATCTGTTTCAGTATGGATTTTCATACAAGGACAGAGGGACACTACCCATGTTGTTTACAGCACAGGTTATGTGACTGTTTTCATACCTGCCTGTTAATAAACTTGTTTATATATGGCAGAATTGAGTACTCCTTGGAAGCATGACTCAACTGGTAAATTATAATATGGAAGCAAGTTAGTAGGAAAACAGACCTATAGACCTTTCCTACTTCTAACTTTGGAGGCTACCAGTACCTACCAAAAATAACTTAATAGTTGGCACAAGTCAGTCTGCAAAGAGTTCCATACCTTGTTACATGTTGTTTTTCCTTACTAGATTGCCTCTTCTTCCTATCCCCCATTCCAATTCATTCCCATCCTTCAAAGCCCAGTTCAGGTGCCCCTCAGAGCCAAAGGACCTTCTGATTATTCTAGTCCTTTTGGATTCCTATTCTAAACTCTTATACCACTTAGAGCTGGACACACACAATCTAGTACATGGGGATTTTTTCTTTCATTATTATTTTTTTCTCTGATTATTTTTGTCTATACACTTCTTAAAAATTGTATTGTAAACATCCTGGGTGTGGAGATGTGTTCTTCCGTTGGATGCCTTTAATGCCTGACCCAAAGGTAAGCACATATTATATGCTCAGTAAATACTTGCTGGCTTGTCAATTTATTTAAGGATCTGAACCAACAAGTCTTGAGCCTCCATGTATTTGGACTGGGGCAAGGTGGAGGCCAGCTGAAGGATGCTGAATTCTGGGATGTGGGTTTAGATTTGGTGGTGGACGAGACAGGGAGCTATCACAGGCAGTTACTGTTACATTTCCATGTGAAATACGGGGCCAAAAGAGCAGTCCCAGAACATCTGTCCAGGGCTGGAGGCCAATGCATATCCTCCAGATGTTACTCAGGGATCTATGAATGCACTCTTCCTGCTCTGTTGGCAAGGAGGTAACAGAGGGAAGGAGGCAAGATCCAGGGGGAAAACTGATGAAATAAAAGAGACATTATAAGGCACACCTTCAGAGAGCAGTTGATTTATAGGTTCTGAATATTACACTATAAATATCAGCATCTTAGAATCTCAGAGTGAGAAAGGGCCCTTAGAGATCATCTGGTCCAACCTCCTGCCCAATGCAGAATTATTAACTATGGCAGGCTGATGTTAATAAGGATCCCCTGCTGCTTTCTCTGGAAAGCTCCATTTTTCAAGGGTCTCTCCCTCACCTTTATATCCGGTTAGGCTACTGCCCAGAGGACATTTTCCCAGTTCAAATACCTTTTTGTTTCCTTTTGGATTTGCTTCTTTTAAATCTGTTTTCCTTACCAATAAGGCAACACAAAAGCAGGCTGTCCAGGTGGTGTATGTTGTATCTCCTTCACCACCCTCACTTTTCTAATTAATTGGTCCATTTTCAAAGCTGAAACTGGCAGGCACTTACTCCTTTAGGGTCTCTCTATCCCTGCCAAAAACAGCCATGTTAAAAAACCTATTTTATGGCTAGATTTTCCAAAGTTACAGCCTCTCTCATTCCAACCAGCTTGGCAAGAAGGAGGCCAAAACCCAGATTAAGCCATTTTCTCCTCGTTATCGCCCCATTAAGCTTGCAAAGATGCTGTGGAAGCCCAGGGCTTCATCTACCTGTTCTGGCCAGGGAGCCAGGAGAGTTTAGCACCTTCCTCTGAAAGGAGCCATTTATTCAGTGAGTCAGGGACAGGCCCCTCCTTTCCTGGCTAGAAGAAGAAACCCTACAAGTGAAGTGCAGTAAATCCTTGGCTGCATGGAAGCCTTGGAGAATTCCGGTGAGGCAAGTTTTCCAGGTAGCTTAAGATGACTTTTTAGACTTCAAAATTCAAAATAATTCTAGCTATTTTGGAAGACATTTCTACAAAGTATTTTCTGCATTTCCATGTCTTCTTAAATAGAGTATTCTGACCATGACTTATCCTTTCTTGGTTGCTGAGGGTCATCTGTATTGACACTAATTCTACTGGCTTTAATGAATCATAGGAGTTGTGCAACACTGATGGTCACATCCAGAATGCAAAATGCTTTAGATTCTTATGTCTGAATATAATAGCTTTTATGCCACCATCCTCTACTGCAATCAATGAATCTACTTTCAATAGGACATCCTCAAAAGGACATCTCATTTATACACACGACAACATGGGTGAATCTCAAAATAATTATGCTGAGTGCCAAGAAGCTAGACAAAAACAAACCAAAAAAAATAAAATAAAATAAAATAAAATAAAATAAAATAAAATAAAATAAAATAAAATAAAAAAGAAAGAGTCCACACTGCATGATTCCATTTATATAAAACTTTATGGAATGCAAAGTAATCTATAGTGACCAAAAGAAAATCAGTGGTTGCCTGGCGTAGGGGGGGATTACCAAGGGACATAAGGTAACTTATAGGGGTGATGGGTATATTCCTAGTCTTGACTGTGATGGTGGTTTCAAGAGTGTACGTATTTGTCAAAACTTTGAAATTGTGTGCTTTAAATCAGTGTCATTTATTTTATGTCAATCATACCCCCCCAAAAGGTATTTAAATAAGTAAGGATATAAGTGAATAAACAATAAATAAATAAAAGCTATATACTTGTTCGCTCAAATTCTTGTGGGAGCACACATGACTGAAGGCAGGAGGTGAATACTTTGCAGGTAGAGAGAGGCAGGGGAGGCAGGTGGAACAGGGCTCTCAGAACAGATGCCTCCTCAGCTAGCAGTGGGTGGAGAAGCACCTGGTCTGTGGTGGGTGGCACTCACTCACCGTTTACTGAGTGCTGCCACGGCATGCTCTTGGCACTTCATGGGGATTAACTCATTGACTCCTTACGATGAGCCCAAGAGGTAGAGGTGCAAATTTTATTTTACTATTTTATAGATAAAAGAAAAGGGTGATGAAGGCAAAGTGGCTTCTGTATATGAGCGGTCATCTAAAACAGACATCCAAAGGACGGTTTCCGATGTGCTAGGAGTTTACAGACCAAGATAGACCCACAGAGGGAAGTACATTTATGTGATATTGTGACCAAAATGCTTAATGACTTTATTTCTAATTCTTCAGTAGGTGTAATGGGAATTTGGTAACTGCTTCTGTGGTTTAAGGGGCGCCTGGGTGGCTCAGTCGGTTAAGCAGCCAACTTCGGCTCAGGTCATGATTTCGCGGTCCGTGAGTTCGAGACCCGTGTCAGGCTCTGTGCTGACAGCTCAGAGCCTGGAGCCTGTTTCAGATTCTGTGTCTCCCTCTCTCTGACCCTCCCCTGTTCATGCTCTGTCTCTCTCTGTCTCAAAAATAAATAAACATTAAAAAATTTTTTTTTTTAAAGTTGTAAGAAGTTTAAAAAAAACACTAATATCTAGGGTGGTCCTCATGGACACAGAATATGTAGCTACTACACCTCATTTCCCAAATATTGCCTGTGCACCCTAGTTCTGCTGGCTAGTGTTTAAACATCATTAATAAAGGATTAACAAAATATTCTCATCAAACAGGCAAAACAAAATGCAATTGCTATTTGGATTCCTAATATGCAGACTTACATTTACCATAAAAGGCGATGACTGGGATGCCATTTTTACATTAGCTCTTCTATTGTATCACTGATTACATACAAATCCTGAAGCAAACAATTCAGCATTGATCAGGCCTCAAGGGACAGATGCAAAGGAACAGAATGTGGAATAAACCAGAAATATTTCCTTTACCTTAAATTACTAGTTTTTGTAAGAAGAAACTGCGACTAACGTCAGAACCTGTTATGTACCTTCATAGTGTATCATATACCGCTAGGTATAATAAACTATATATAGCCCTCAATTTAAAACCAGTCTCAGTCATTCTCAACAGACACTTTTATAAAGTTAAAGAACCATTTCAAATATTATTATGAATAAGTGTCAGTGCTGGGTGGGCCTGGCACTCCATAAACACTTATTAAATTAATGAAGGGAGGCAAGATCCTGTTGCCCAAAAAAAAAGCACAGCCAGTCAAGCATTACACTTTTTTTCTCTTTTAACAAGGCATCGTTAGGACTGATGGGCCACGAGTCTTTAGCCCTTTGAACCTGCCATTGTCCACAGCACAGTGTGGTGCTCCTCAGGAAACTTCAATAAAGATTCATGGCTTAAGTGATTACAATTTACTGACTCCACGATTTTTCTCAGGACCAGTGCTGGGACAGGTCCTCTGTTATTTTCTATGTATACTGTTCTAGAATATAAATTACACTGCCAATGCAAAATAAATGGCATTAAACCATGCATTGAATTTTAAGGAAATACCCCAAAAATGCCTTTCACATAGTCCCTCTTTGCATTATGCCTCAATCCCAACTACTTCTTTACTATTGCAGAGACTCTATATATTCACCCTTAGAGATGTGCAGCCACTGGGTCTGTTGCATGAGGTAGCCACCACTACAAATAAGGATTATATTATTTTTTGCCTCTCTATCTAAATATTTTCATCTCTCAGTTCCAGACCACTCTGCTTGATCCTCTGAGAGGGCAAATAATTTCTTCTGTCAATGGATATGATTCCCCAGAAGATACTGATGCATTTGGGAGTATAATTTGGCCAGGGAAGGAGATAACCTGAAACCACAAACCGCCCTAAACACTCTATTATTAACAAAGAGAAAAAGGCCGAATTGAGTTGGAGAAAAGCCTTGCTGAATGATAAATTGCCAGGCCCTGTGTAGCTCAGAAGGTTTCACCCCAGCTGCATTTTTATGAATTCTTGAGGAAAGAACTTTGAAATGGAAAGTCTAATAGTCAGGATTTGAATGGCTGCATTTGCTCCCTAAGGTGGCCTGAATCTTGAGAAACATGGCTGATAAATTCACCCTGTACATCTCCCCACTCCTGACCCTGTAGGCTTCTCTCCTCATGCAAAATTGCATCATTCAAACTGCTGCCAGTACTTTTATTCCAGTTTAAGCTGTGGACTTAGTATACAGCCATAATTCCAGAAACTTCTCTGGAAGCAGTTGTCATTCTGGGTGAAGGCTTTGACTCAGCCTTGCAATTTTTTATACCTCTTCGGTTTTATTTTATTATTTTTTTATTCTCCTTGAGTTATGGTTACCTATTTGCTTTATTTCCTCCCTTCCACTCTCTTGGAAGCCTCCTGAGAGATGTTTCTACAGTATCCATCCAGGTCCTTGATCATTAGTGGACACATTATATCTTTGAAACATGGAATTGACTGTCAAGGGGAAGCCTAGAAAGATGAAAACAAAGCGACTCTACCACACTGGTTGATGAGAATGTTATGGCTGACTTTAACTTTAGAGAAGATGTTTTAAGAGATGAGACAGTAGATGTAGATTTCAAAGGGGCAAGGACTTATCCTCTACAGACAGCTATGTACTTCAAAAAAACAAAGATTTTGTTTGTTTTTGTGCTTTTGGTTGGGGGAAAATAGATGAAACAAGAATTCAACAATGCTGATGATATTCAAGGTGAGTGATGGTACATGGGGTATATATACTATTCTATTTTTGTATATATTTGAAAGTTTAAACAATTTTTAATTAGATAAAAAGTAAGAAAAAAAGAGAGACTGCCCTTAGAAACTGGCCAACCAAGGGACGAATAGCTTTCTTCTGCCTGTTAGAATTTTTATGCCATTGGAAAATGATTTTGTGTGTGTTTAAGTGGATATTACAAGAAACTTCACTTTGGGTCTCATTTCATGAGGCCCCAAATCTGAGAACAAAGAGAGTTAGGTGTCCGTATATTCTAAAGAGAGATGCCAGAACCTCTATTCAATAGTTGCTAGGAAGGTGGCTGTTGTGGGTCAATATGTGTCCTTTAAAAAGAAATGTTGACGTTCTAACCCCAGGTACCTGTGATCTAATCCTATTTAGAAATAAATTCTTTGCAGATGTAATCAAGTTAACATGAGAGCATGCTGGAGTAGGGGGTACTTTAAATCTATTGGCTGGTGTCCTTATACACAGAGACACTCACAGAGGGAAGAAAGCCATGCAAAGACAAAGGCAGAAATCAGAGTGATGCATCTGCCAGACAAGGAATGTCCAGAGTTGCTGGCAACCACCAGAAGCTAGGAGAGGCATGGAACAGATTCTCCCTCAGAGTGTCCAGATGGAGCCAAGTCTGCTGATACCTTGGTTTCAGACTTCTATCCTCCAGAACTGTAAGAGAATAAACTTCTGTTGTTTTAAGCCACCAGTTTGTGGTAATTTGCTACTGCAGCTCTAGGAAACTAATTCAGTGGCCAAACACTAGTTCTGCTGCCCATAGCTCATTATTCATCCTTCCTCTACCATATAAGATGGGAATTTAGAGGGAGAAGGCTGGGGAGAATAGATCTCTGCAGAGAGAGTTTCCAGGAAGTATGGCTCCCTTCCACTCAACTCTTCACATTCAACTAGGTCAAGGGGCTTCCAGAAAACTGTCAGGGAGCTTGACCTGTATCACTAGATTTTGAAGGATTCAGAGCCTGGTGCCTGATTCCCAAGTGAAGATGTCCAAAGACTGCAGCACCTGTAGTGGCTGAGGAAAGAGTGAGGACTGTGCTGGCTTCCAAATATTTCCTGTGGGTTAGAAGAAAGGCCAGTGGATTCTGCAGAAGTGACTAGGAATAAGCTCTTCTGAAAGGATCCTGCTCAAGAGCTGCCTGCCAGGATGAGGGAGCC
The DNA here is from genome assembly GCF_022837055.1 of Prionailurus viverrinus. Taxonomy (NCBI): domain Eukaryota; kingdom Metazoa; phylum Chordata; class Mammalia; order Carnivora; family Felidae; genus Prionailurus; species Prionailurus viverrinus. The sequence goes on along the minus strand of NC_062572.1, from coordinate 67,049,257 downwards.
ACAGCAGAAAGATTTGACATGAGTTTCACCACCAACAGCTTGAAATAAAGGGAGATTCAAAGTTGTTCAGACAGAGGTATCAGTGTACATAGAAACCATTCAGGGTTGGACTTCAGAAAGGAGAAGACTGACAAAGAACTCATAAAAGTGTCCCATGAGAGAAAGAGCTGGTATTTGTTCACCTAATTCAAAATGAGCCCAATACGGTAGAGACAACTTGTTACTAAAAGCTGTGTTCTTTTCCTCAAATTTTCTTTCCTCATTGTAGTCAATCTTGAGGTCTGGAGTGTAGAAAAACAAATTCTATCAAGAATAAGGTCGGAATGAGAAAAGGATATAAAACAGATTATGTATACCCCTCCTTCCCGAGTTCGAATGGTGTGGAGCTTTTCACCACTTTTGACCCAACAATTCAATACCTCAAAATGAGACTGTCTGTTGATATCTAAAAATGACTTTGAAAACTAGGGGCTGTGAGATATCACTAAAGACAGAGATAGCCAGTGGCAGGAAGAAATTAATTTCTTTCTTTCTTACACCTTACTCAGCCCAGCTTGTTCAATAAACCAATAACACTTGCTAGTTTTACCATCTCTAAAATAGTATAGGCTGCCTAATGGTAAGAACTATGTAATGTATGTCTTTAGTCATTTCATACAAATGTCTAACAGAATCTTGGACATAGAAAGACCCAGCAATAATTTTAGCTACTTATGCATTTCTTACGTCCCTTGGGTTTTATGATATACACAATCATTCACATACTTTTTGAAAATGCATGAAGCACTTCCATGTTTGTGGATGTGTGCTATGTGTAATTTTATCTTCTCAACAATCACATAAGTTCAGGAAGACAGAGATTACTTCAAACATCTAGTTCAAGAATGAAGATTTAGCTTCTCTAGCTAGTGAGTGACAGTGAAAGACTTGAGCCATGGTCTTCTTATTTCAAAGCCAATGCTCTTTCTCTCCAATACAAGCTTCCTATAATTGGATATGGTTTGGGAACAAAGGGTCTTGGGGTCTGAGACAGAGCAGCAAATGATGACTCTGGATGACAAGTAAAAGATTTCTCTGGTAATATCACATCCATGTCTTCATATGTGTGTACTGAGCTTGAAAAGAGTGTATTTGTGCTCATCCATGAGCCCATATATTCCCATGTCCTACTTGGGGTGGTTGGACATCTTGCCTTCCTGTATAAATCCCCCTCATTCAAAGAGAGGGACCATGGCTAACATTCCATCTCGATCCCTTCTCATACCCTGGCAGCCAGGCACCATCATCACTCATGCACAGAAATGTTTTCCCAGCCTCCCATTAGAAGACCATGTGCTCCGAAATGCAGCTTCAAGCCTAGTGATGGATTTTCCCCAAGCCACCCACACTCTTTTGCCTGTGACCAATTGCACAATTTCAAATCCATCTGGCTTGGCTTAGGGGTGTGGTTGGAATCCAAAAAAGAGTTTGTCTTGATGCATCACAAACACAAAGAGTCACAATCATAGCTGTGGGCTCCCTAGTCCCTTGCTTGACCCCACTGAGTGAACTGGCTATGACATCAGCCCTGTTTACTTTCAAGGTCTCATCTCATATCCAAAGACTCATCAACCAACCTGGATCTGACCCAACTTCAGTCACTGGGATCCAAAGTTATTTAATTCTTTGTGCCTCAGTTTCCTTATTTTTAGAATAAGATAGTCATTTCATTTTTCAGGTTTGTTAGGAAGATTAAAGGAGATTATATATGTAAAGCACTTGTCACTGTGCCTAGCATATAGTGTAACCTCAATAAATGGTAAAGATGATAATATAATATTAAAAATAAGTTATAATTATTACTTACTACATTGCAAACCATAACAGTTTGAAATCTGAACTGGTTATCTTCCTAGTTAAGTTATTTAAGTTTTCCTTGGCTCCATGAAAATTTAATGAGCTAAAAAGTGTGTCACATGTCCCATTCTAGCAATTTTCTCCCAAAATCGACATCTATAGCTGGTTGAACAGTGTGCCAGGCACTGTGGGAGCTTCAAAGAGGAGGAAGACACACTTCTAGACTTGTAGAAACTCGGAATCTCACAGTGGAGATGAGGTGTACACATATTAAACTACTGAATGACAATATAGTCTAGTGACAGTTTAGGAAAGTAAAAAAAAAAAAAAAGCCTTTTTTTCCCCAATCCCACTGAAACTTGTCCCTCCTTAGAAATTACTCTAGCTATCAATCATCAGCTTTGGCCCCAGTGCCCAAACATGTTTCTAAATGGAAACTATGTTGGGGCACAGTTTTTTCTATTAGTACAGGGAGTTGTTATCTGCAAACTGATGGTTATATAAAGATCTGTTAGGGAGAGGAAGGAGGTCACCAGCATATACCAGCATATAAACACACACAGAGAATCCCCAAGTTCAACTTCTTTGAAATGAGCTTGCTCATTGTCTTACAAGAAATACATAATTGTGTGGCCGATTTCTCCATCATAATCTGCTCCATAATACGGAAGAAATGCTACCTTGCCAAAGGAAATAAGATGTTGCAATCAACACGTCTCCTCAGACCTTGTCAAAAAGCCATAACTGTAACAAAATAAACAAATAGATAATCAAAACACTCCTTTTCCCTTTCCCCTTGTTGTCTCTGTCTCTCTGTCTCTGTCTCTGTCTCTCTCTCTTTTCCACTTTGAATGCTCCATTAGACTGTAGAAGATTTCACAGTTTTCTCCAGCTCTGGAAAAATCGTTAGGCCCTTCTGCTGGTCGGCTTTGGAAACATTTGGAACAAATTATCTCTACTTTTGGAATCTGAATAAAGGAATGTGAGCCTCACTAGAGAAATGTGAAATCTAGGGTGGGATTCGCAAAAACGGTTTAAGGTTTGCTTTTGCACACATACTTTTTTCGAGTTTGTTTGGGTTTGGAACATAGTACAAGAAAAATAACAGGACTTGCAATGTGCTTTCCATAATTCCTTTGCTTTTCATAAAACCCACTGGCCCCTCCCCCAATGCTCCATCATCCCCCTCAGAAGCTTTCCAGCTTGAGTGTCAAGCATGCCCTTCTTACATAACATGAAATCCACCAATTAAGGTAAAGCAAGAGGAAGGAGATTTTCTAAGGATTTACTGTTGACCCAATCTCATGTATGCTTTTTATTATGCTACCAACTTCATGATATCCAAACACCCCCTGGAAAGAAGCTGACATAGCCCTCCGAGGGAGTTATTTGAGACTTCATGAATCTCAGTATTGAGTTGTCTTATCTGAGCCCCAAAGCAGCTATAGTAGAGTATAATAACTTCAGTCCAACTCAAGACAGTTAGGTTCTGACAGGGTTGACTTCAGCCCTATTCTGCTTTTCAAGACTTTGCCCATCTCTTCTACCCAGGTACTGTGGTTGATATTTAGTGATAACAGGATCGAAGTCCTAAGAGGTTGAAAGATAACACAGTCATCTTCCTGGGCCACAAGGTGCTTCTAAGACATTTTTCCTGGGATTTCCAGGCTATGTTCCCTTCCTGCTCAGCAGACACAGCACCTTCAAGAAGAGAAGGCACTCATTTCACAGAAGAGGACAAAATTAGGAAGGTGGGGAGAGAGAATTGTAGAACCTCTGCTTTAGAAGCGAGAAATCCTTATGGAACAACATTTTTTTTCCACCACTTTGTTTTTCCAGTTGCTAAGGGAGTTATAGTGACCACACCTGCTTAATCTTCTGGACAGTCTATTTTCAATGTTCTCTTCAGTTATCCACCTTCAAACATGATATTTGTCAAATCATGTCCTCATTTTTAGTTCAGAAAAATGTGGACATTATAATATTTCTACAGTTTATAATGCCTTATTCAGAGGTTCCCTAAGACCTCACCAAACCTCATTATTTCTTTCCTTCATTCCTATGCCACAGCTTAGTTAGTTAAATATGCATCACACTCAGCCAATAATAGTATAAAAATGCCTAGGTTAGTTCACCCACTACTGAATGGTTAAACACATGTGGTCTATACATACAACATAATATTATTAAGCCTTGAAAAGGAATGAAATTCTGATACATGCTTCAATATGGATGAACCTTAAACATTATGGTAAGTGAAATAAGCCAGACACAAAGGACAAATATTGTATGATTTCATTTATATGAGGTACCTATGCTAAGAAAAGTCACAGAAACAGAAAGTAGAATGAAGGCTACCAGGGAGTGAGGAAGTAGAGAAAAAGTAAGTGAGAGGTTGCTGTTTAATGAGTACAGAGTCTCCATTTGGGTTGATGAAAAAGTTCTGGAAATGGACAGTGATGATGGTTGCATAACACTGTGAATATACTTAATGCCACTGAATTGTATACATTAAAAAAACAGTCAAAATGGTAAATTTGACGTTATGTATATTCTATCACAATAAGAAAACAAAGTTTTGGGGCTGCTGATTTGCAGACCCTTATTACTGGCAAGAAAGCCTCATATGCACATTCTTTGGAGTAAAGAAATACATTATGGCTGCTACCAAGTAGGTGGTAACACTCATAATAGAAAATTGTGGTGCATAGAACCTTACTCAAATGAAGGACATTTTGGACACAGCATCTGTTTTTAAGAGCAGGACTGGGTAACTCTTCATTGCCTTCTTCCATCAGGAACTTCCTAATGAGGTTTCCTGCACTCTGGATAGGAACTGAGATCAGGAAATTTGTAAAGCCTGTCTTAGGTCTGCTTATCCAACCTGCAGCATGAAAGAGGTTAGCCACGAAGAAAGGTCTGCCTTCATTTCTTAGCACTTGAGCTCAGGAAGCACCGGAACTAGAGCTCTATTTACCCTTTCACACAGTAACCAGCCCACTAGTAAATGGGACCAATGAAGGGCATGGTACTGAGCAATCTGATGCCACTCTCCTGTCCAGGAGTGTGAGGGGATCAGATGAAATTACTAGAGAAGGGTATGACAGAGGGGCAAAGAAGCAGGGGAGAAAGATTTTTGCTCCTGTCTCCAACATAGCTCACTTGCTGCCCAGAGTCCTTTCTCTTCTTCATCAGTGCCTTTTCATACATTTTGGGGTACTGATGATATAAGCCCCAAATTCAGTGGAATGCTCCTGTGTTTTGGGGAAAGTATAGAGAATCTGGAGATGAAGTGCCACCAAGAGAAAGAGGGTAATCACTATTCATGAGAATCAGAGCCAAATCGTAGCACTGCAGAATAAAACCTGTGAGGAACATGCATTCAGGTAGAAATGCTTCTAACAGAAAATTGTGGTTCTGGGAACTTCACTCACATGAGGTATATTTTGTACAGAGCATTTCTTATCATTTTGCCTTCTGAAAGCCAGAAGCAAAAAATAGTTTAAAATAAAGAACCTCATCCTGGAAGTCTGTCCTTTGACTTGGAAAAGTGGTAGGAAAGTGGGAAAGAAAGGCTACCCAACTAAGTGTCAGGGGGCCTGACACTTTTGCCTCCAGGTCAGTCAGGTCTGCTTTACTCCTCAAATTCCCCATTGGACAAATGAAGGACTGGCCTAGAGTAGTGATGTAAACTGGGGTGTGCTCTGGAATGTTTTCTAAAAAGCATTTATGTGTGGGTTCTCCTCCCCACTTTGTGATTCAGACTCTGTATGTGTGTGTTGGGGGAGGACAGCAGGAAGTAGAGAGTTGGGAGGGTGGTGCACACACACAGATTTTGAAAACAGTTTCTCTGGTGATTCACCATGCATCCCTGGTTAGCATCTACTGATCAAGATTATAGCTAAGGTCACTTTCCGTTCTAATCTTCTTAAGATTTTATAAAAACAAAGACTGACTACCTACTAAGGCCATTAAATGTGGTTTTTATAAGGATCACATGAGAAAATAATGCATATGGATGTCCTAGAATATGGTGCTATACAAATGTAAGCACTTATTAGGGTTCCCATAATTCTGTGCATTATTCAAGTAGTTCATCAAATATTAAGCATACCCTCTTAGATTAGAATTCTGCAATGATAAGTCTAGGGAATAGGATCTACACTTGGCACTTCTGCCTGAGTTTCTTTTAGGAAGAACATTTGCCAGTGTAATAATATCCCTGCTTGTTTTCTGATAATGTGAATACATGCAAGTCAAAAAAGGATAGCCCTAGATATATACCCATTTTCCAGCAAAGCTAAGCCATGGAAAACCCGGATCTACCTAAAATCTACCCATTTTTCTCGGTTCAGATGCTGTGTGTGCCCTGAAAGCTTCTTTTTTTTTTTTATCCTGAAAGTTTCTAGTCTTACTGAAGAGATGGGGGTTGTTTGATTGTCACTACCCTATTCCCAGAAGCTGATAGCCATCCTCGCGCCCTGGCCTCTAGAATGACTCTTAAAGTAGAGTTGGTTAGTATGCTACAAAGGAGAGAAGTCTTTGCCTAGAAACCTTCATTTCCATTGAGCTAATGAGAGTGCTGTCACCTAAATTTTCATTGTTTTAAGAGCAAGTGGAGGCTGACAGTTTCCTTTCAAGCTTGAATGATGAAGAGAAAACATCCCACAGCCTCATCTGGCTGGCTTGCTGCGAGGTAATGAGCCCTGTGCAGCACCCATCTCTGCTAGACTGGGATGACCTTATGTCTGGTAATGCATCAGGGAAGAGTGAAAAACGCACTGCGGGTCCCGCCAACAATTCCCCCAGGACGTGCTGAATGTGCCAAACAGTTTAGTAAATAGATCTCGAGTTACCGTGTTGAAACCTATTCCAACGTATTGCAACACAGAATGTCTCAATCCAAAGGTCATGCTTCACTTTGCAAAGACCCTGTGTGAAGGGGTCCAGGCGGTGGCTGGGGGGGGGGGGGTTGTGAATGGAGGTGAGGGTCAGGAGATAAAATATTCGTAGCATTAAAAATAAATTTCAAAACCTTCCCTGGCTAATTGCATTTTATTCCCAGTCAAGCAGGGGATTTCATTTGCTGTCGGTCTTTGTTTCAAGACTTGCTGGAGTTTCTTGGGATAAGATGACAGCACGATGTGGTGTGAGAAGGGGTAGATGGAGCTGGGCAGTGTCCTACAAAGGCAAGGAGAGCATATATAACTGATGGGGTAAGGCCAGGATGGAGTTCAAAGGGCTCAACTTTCCTGATCTCTTTCCTTTCCTCCCCTCTTCCTCCCTCCCTCCCTCCCTTCCTTCCTTCCTTCCTTTTTAAATTGGCTGTTTATTTTTCCTTCCCTGACTTTTTGCTTTCTTAGCTTTTGTAGTCCTTTGAAGGACGAATAAAAGAGGACTTAGAGCTATGAATATTGCTTAAAATAGTTGCTGGACATTGCTTGGGTGCAGAGAAGAGTAAACGGATTGAAAAAAAATTGGTTAAGTGTCCAACTTTGGCTCAGGTCATGATATTGTGGTTTGTGGGTTCGAGCCCTGTGTTGGGCTCTGTGCTGATAGCTCAGAGCTTGGAGCCTGCTTTGGATTCTGTGTCTCCCTCTCTCTCTGCCCCTCCCCCAGTCACACTCTCTCTTTCCCTGTCTCTCTCAAAAATAAACAAACATTTAAAAAGAAAAAAAGAAAAAAAATTTGGATCAAATCTGGCTTTGCAAGTACAGGTAACCAGTGGCTGCCTCCATAGTGTGGTTTGAAAAATGCCTGGAGAAGGGACATCATGCTTCCACCATTATTGGCTTAAATACTGAAGATCCTAAACAAAGTATTTACTTTGATTCGATGGATACCTGGTGACCAGCTATTATGTTCCTAGCGATGTATGGTATCGAAAAGTTAATACTTAACTCCAAAGAGCTTACTCCCTTTTGAGTGATGGACATATGCCCCACTACCCCCACATGTGCTTACATTGCTTGTTCCTGCTTTCAAATTATAATGTCTCTTTCATACTTTCTCTTTTGCTCTCCTTTCTACTGCCATTAAACTTGAAATCTCCAGAGCATGCATTTTACACAGAGTGCTAAGCATAGTTCAACAGATATCCCTGAAATCAATAGTGAAAACAGAAAGAAAAACCTGCTACTTTCCAATGTTTGTTAGTGCAAAAGCCTGAGAAACCATGATGTATTCTGGCGGTGGGAGGTGAAAAGGGGTCAGGCTATATACTGGTGTTTGGAACTTGTCTTGGCAAAAAAGTCCATGAAGATGAGAACCTTAATTTATTTGAGTGGCTGCATAGCAACAACAGTCTGAAGAAGGAAGTACCCCACTGCTGTGGGGGCATCCTCAATCCTCAGAACATACTGACTCAATGACATTAGGTTGAATCTTAATAAATTGGTGATATTTGACTGTTTTTGACCTACAAAAATGACAATTTTCTAGGGTTCAATCTAATACAAAGCAGAATTTGAAAAAGCCCATAATGGAAGCAAACAAAATCAGAAGAATGAGAGAGAAATACGTGGTTAGATTTAGGAATCTGTACTTCTTAAACCTCTATTTCTTTCTGGTTATAGACTGAAAATAGATCCCCAAATTCTTATGTTAAAACCTCATCCCCAATGTAATGATATTAAGAGGTGGGGTCCTTGGGAGGTAATTAAATCATGAAGGTGGAGCCCTCCTCAATGGGATTAGTACCTTTATAAAAGACACCTCAGACAGCTCCTTTCACCATGTGAGAACACAGTAAAAAGATAGCTGTCTATGAACCAGGGAGAAGGCTCTCATGAGACACTGAATCTGTCAGTGTCTTGATCTTGGACTATCCAGTCTCCAAAACCATGAGAAAATAATTTCTGTCATTTACAAGCCACCCAATCTGTTTTGTTACAACAGCCCAAATGGACAAGCACACCTCTCTTCTTCCCTTTGGCCTTCTCAAACTTATTACATATTTATGGGAAAATGCTTTAAGGGGGGATATGGCAGCTGGCTGACAGCAAGACTCCAAAGGGTGATGTTTAACACAAGGGGTGGCTTCTTGGAAGAGGCCTGACATAAAAAACAGGGAGAAATCATCAGGAAGTTGAGTGGACATCGGAAAATAGCAAAATTTGTTGTTCTGAAATTCTGTTAACAGTTCACTAAGGTTATTGTTCCAACAGTCACAAAATGTTTGCATTAGCTAGAATGCATTAAGGAATATATACAGTATTTATGCAGCAAAATCACAGCTTGGTTTCCATCACAATTTGTTTACCCTGTAAAAATAGTCTTACAAGGTCCACAAGTTCTGAATTACACACCTCAAGACCACTCTACGTTAAGATGCAGCCAGGTGGTGTTTTTATTTGTTTGTTCTGCATTTATGTTAAGCAGGATCAAAAGAAAATTGACTCAACTTGGCATTCATCCCTTTTGTCTAATTTTGTGTTTCAAAAGAATTATTAGAAAAAAGTCTGTGATCTCCAATTTATCAGTTCAAGCATTGGGGATAACTGGTTATGTTGGATGATTTTTAAGGTTCCTTCGAACTCTAGGATCTTCAGATTCTCTGATGTAGTAGAAAAAGCACTAAGCTGGGAGTCAGGGTTCCAAGCTAACCATGCAAACAAATAGCTGTGTGAGCTTGAAAAGGAGACAAGACTCTTTTGTTCATCCACAATGGGAGAGGATTAGACCAGATATTGCATTGTTCAACCCAATATTCCCAGGAAGGCTGAAAATGAAAGAGGAGACGTTCCTAATTGCAAATGGGAAAAGAGGAGGAGGTAGATCAGAAAATGACATTTTCTGACCTGAAGTGTTATGAATCTACCTGAAAGGTCAAACAAATGCATAACATTTATCAGATTGATGGTGTTCACTTGGATGGGAAATTCCATGTCATAAAATGTTACCAAAGTTCCAGTCTACCTTTCCATGCGTATTGATACCTTTAGCTAATTGTCAATAGGTCTGCCCTTGGAAATGTTTAAGCCCTCAATTAGTGTTTGCTATTATTCCTCATTTGGAAATAAGAGCTGACATTCTGAGTTGACAGTCTTTCCAAATGGCCAGAAGCTCTAATGGTCAGGTTCTAACCAACCAACCTAACATATATCTAGCACTAAATTATGTAATTTGTCCTATCTACAAATGCAAAGTGTGACTATCCCAACAAGGGGGACATTTTTGCAGCTGGATAAAATTAATAAGATAAAAAATTTCCCATTTAGTCCTACCTTGAGCTGCTCCAGAATAAGTCCTGGAGAAAAGACTGTTGTATATTTTAGAATTAACATCATATTAACTTTATTTTAAATATGTGTTCCTCCATCAAAAACATCACCAATAGATGTGAATGACACTACTTACCCCATCTTGTTTCTCTACCACTATGTCCCCACCTCATCCTCAACCATAAAACAAACCAAAACAAAGCAAAAAGTCAGACTTGCTAAGTTTTCAATGACTCCATTCACAGGGCATTATAGAATCAACCAGAGAGAACATGCTGGAACCTCCCCACCTTCCTGTTGCCTAGTGCCCTTCGGGAGTCTCTCCAAATGTCCCTCTTCTCTTTGCAGCAGCTCTAAAAATAGAGGATGGCTGCTCAGTACAGGTGCTGTTTGTGAAAATGTTCTTCTTGCATTTAGCCTGCCTGGCTTAGTGATTAAGGCTCTGCAGACACTCAGCATCCCCTGGACTCTGCTGTGTCAGCTCTTCTTTATAATGGTGAGGGAGCTGGAGGGTAATTCTGGGACTGCTGTTTATAGGGACTCTCTTTCTCCTTCAGAACACAGAGCAGGCTTTCTTCCTTTCTCATCCCACCATCAAGAGCTTCATGCTCCACAACAGCCTGGAGGGAATCTCAAGATGAGTCTGCAACTACAGTGCTCCCCAGAATGAACTAGCTTTTTCAAACGCATCTACTTTCTACAAAGAACTGGCACACATGTTGGGGGATAAAAAATCAGGAGACTAAAAGTATAGTTGGCACCTTTTGGACCTTGCAATAATTATATCCATAAGATCATAAGATGATATCTCACAATGGAAGTTTATTGATCATCGGGTCCTGGGGTTGTTGAACCTTAGCATGCTTCACAATCTTACCTGGTATGTTTGTTTCAAGTGCTGTTTTTCATGCCCACTCCTTAATACTCTGATTCAGCAGGTCTTGGGGAAGCCTAGGGATCTGCCTTTCTAGACATGCATCCAGATGATGTGGATATACTTGGTCCTCAGACTAAACAGTGAGAACCACTTCTCTGAATAATTCTCTTATGTAAAGATGAGGAAAGTAAGACCCAGAACATGGAAGCAATACTTTAACTAGGGCTTCAGCTAGAACTCTGGTTTGCTGTCTTCTTGTCTAGAATTCTTTCCATATGAAATCATATGGTTTCCACATGTTCAAGCCCATGAACACTGGTGATGCAATATTCATACAGATGCTGTTGAGGTCAAAGTTTAAAAGGCACTTTCGAATGAGAAGGAAGCTTTCTCTTCTGGCAGTGCATGGGGAGTATAGCCATATGTCCTGACCAATGAATTTTGGTGGTTCCTTGGACCAGCCATTACACCTTTCCAACCCTTATATTTCAAAACTAGTATAACAAACCAACCACCCTTTCTTACCTTATGATAGCAATTGATGTGGCATGGCTGAAAGTACTTGAGCTGTGTCCTTAACTGGGACTCAGCTGAAAGTCTGGATCCCTCCCATGATCTCTGCCAGGCTCAAAGGGTCCAATGCCAGGATCACTGGACCACAAGTCAGGCTAAGCCTGATGCACTGCCAGAGATCAGTAGCCCTGGTTTGTGACTGACAGGGAAGTAGGAAGACACTTTTTCCAAAAAACACAGACCATCATGACTATGGGAGATTTCTCCACCAGGGAGTCCTGTCTTTGGAGAATAAGCTCCTCTGGGTTTTCTTTCTTACCACCCCATGTGAATAGGTTTGTGTTCTGTGACTTGTGGGTACATGGGAATTCTTGGCCTTACCTTGAGGAAGGGATCCTGTATACAAGGGCCAAAGGGTACAAATCTTTAAATTTAAACCTCTTAGAAACTGAAAACTATAACACATATTAGAAATCCTCTAGATCAAACTATTCTACTTACCCCACAGAGCAATGAAATAAGAGATAAGCAAATATATAAGTTTCACGTAAAGGGCTGAACTTGTGGAAACAATTTTTAATATTTTTGTAACAATTAGTGAACAGACTAGAAAGGTAGTCTAGAAAACCTAAACTAGAAAAAAAGGGGTGAGGCATAGAAGTAGCACTTGCAACTAGGAAACTAGGCCAGTTGGGTGAATTTGCCTGAGGTCTCATAGCATTTTAATAGCAGACTCTAGTTTCTAACTCTTCGGAATAAAGCTTTTTCTAAGACATAAGATTTCCCAGTTTTGAAGAATATCAAACCTACCATAGGACAAAGTATTTTTCTCTTCTCTCCTTGTATGTAAAAGGAAAGAGCACATTAATTGCTAGTGTTGTTTGTACTAGAACAAAGGTGAGAACCCAGAACTTCTGGAAAAATTACGTATTTGATTGAAGTTATTTAACTACAACTACTACCTCAGCACAGTGATTGAGTTAAGCACAGTTTGATGATGTTGGGACTCTGGGCAATTGCAGATCAAGTGTGCCTTGCAGGGGACCTGGACTAAGAGAATAAGGTGTTTATTGGGATGAGGTGTCTGACTCAGACAAAGTCTACAATTGGTTTTCAAAATCCCAGATGGACTCATTCATTTACTCAATATATATTAATTGAGCAGCTCCTAGGTGTCAGACATATGCCAGGCATTAGTGATTGGCTGATGGACAGGATGGTCATGGGCCCAGTTCTCCTGATACTGTAGCTTATAAATGGTGCACACAAATAAACAGTCTTCATCATACTATGTGTGTGAGCAGGGTAATGTGAGGGTACAGAGAATGTATATCGAACCAAGCCTGGGAGGTGGTGAAGAGGTCAGAGAGGTTTTCCCACAAGAACTGTTATGTGCCAACACTGTGCTAGGTACTAGAAAGGTAACAGACACTGTCTTCAGGTGGTTTCCTGTCTAGAAGGGAAGACAGATCTGCATAACTGGGTGATAAACTCTGTCACAGGAGTGGGGGAGAACTCCTGTGCCAGGGAAAAACCAAAGAGGGGGCTGTAGGTCAACGATCATCAAGAAGAACATCTTTGAGCTGAACCTCAAAGCATGGTAAGGAATTTTCCAGGTGCAAGGAGATGACTGGAGTAATAAAGAGGTCATAAAGAGGAAGCGAAGCACATGGAAAGACTATAGGTAAGGGTCAGAACTGGGTAGAATAAGAGGAGTGAGAGGTCTTCTCCTATATGGAAGCCAGCCTGGGGCTTCCTTGGCACAAGTGAGGAGTGTGTGCGGTGATAACAATGCAGTATCCATGTACTGTAACTTGGATTCAGGTTCTCCAATTCCCCTGACATCATCTTCACTGCAATGTACTCAAGTGTGACTCAAAATTTGGCTGTGCATTTGGCCTTTCCTGAGACTCCAGAAGACCTTGCAAGCAAGCATGCTGACTGGTATTAAGTGATACCTATAGTCTGTGGAGGATCTGCCCAGGAACCAGGAGCACAAGGTATGGGGTCACAATGTAAATCACGGACTGTAGGTGAACAGAGTCAAATCTGGGCCATTTACAGCTTGTGGTACTCTCCCTTCCATCCTAGGTACCCAGATACTCAGAGACGCCCTCTCAGAGGTTCTCCAGGGCTGGTGTTTCCTCAGAACAGTCTCATTTCCCCAATATACCTTAAGGTAAAGCAGCTGGAAGAATGGAAAAGGTGTAGTGGTTGTCACTACAGATCCTCAGGATGATATGAGAAGACATGCATGAAAGACTCAGTGTTCTCCTAGGCTTGTAATGGGCTCCCTAAATTGTTGTATGTCCCCATCTATCTCCTTGGGCCCTAAAGGGTAGTAATCAATTATTCTCTAACCAAATAAGGTATTTGTGACTAAAATCGGTTTAATCGTTTTCCATCTTAAGGGATTTCTGAAGCCACCATGATTTAACTCCAAGGAATAACTCTGTAACCAGCTGGTTGATCAGTAACCAGCAAGGAAACCCAATTTTGTACCAAGAGGCCTATTTTAGATATCTTAGTGTCTACACTAAAAGCTGGCTTCTCCCCTGTCATCGGAGCAGTGAATCTCAAGGTTTGGCCTCAGGGTAGGATCACTTAGAGTCTGCCATGCTATTTCTCACCACTTTGAAACTGCCCCTTGTTACAGGGCATCATGGGTGGTTAGCACCAGAGCTTGTCATAGTTCTAAGGTGGGGCAAGACCACTATGGGAGGCTGTGCAGGTGGCCAATGAGGTCACTTGAGGAAGGGAAAAGAATCCCAGCTTAGTTCCATACTTTAAATTTAGAGCAGTAAGAGGAGCATGGATCAAAGGCCAAAAATGTATTCCATGCACCAATATGTCTTTGCCCTGTACATATGGAGACACTGTCCAGGATCTAAAGGCCTATCTTAAAAATTATACCTCTCATCTATGGAGAATTTTCCCATGGTCCAACTCACTTGGGTAGCAAAATCGTCATCAGCTCTGAGCCTGTGCCCATTCCTTCCAGCTGAAGCCTGTCACTCAGGAGAGCAGTGGGCTGGGACAATTGGCCCGGTGTTTGCAAAGGCAGCCCAAACTTGAATCTTCCCTCTCAGGGACAGAGAGGGGGCAAACTGCTTTCCCTAAATATTTCTGGCCGGTTCTCTCCAGTACCAGGCAGGATCCCAAGCCTGCCCACGATGTGTCTATCCCTCCAGTCTTTGTTGCCACCTCCTCTGTGCTCAGAGCCAGCTGCCTCCCACTCCTGGAAGCCTGCCAGCATCACCCTCCAAAGAGGCGCGTCTCAATCAAGTTATTTATTCACCTAATCAAAAAGGAAATAATGTATACAATTTACAGTCTTCCCAGGTCCTAGCTCCCACGAAGACTGGGGAGGGGGAGCTACAATAGAAAGCAGAGCTTTCCAGGTGGGGCTCTGACAGCCCCCAGTAACCCCCTGTTTGGGGAGATGAGCCATGAGCCCCACTGTCCAAGTGGTCCAGAAGCCCCTGCCATGATCAAAAGGAGAAAATGGACAAAAAAAGAGGCCAACCTCTGACTGAAGCTGTGGATAATGTCATAAAAACAGACCAGGGATACAGACAGAAGGGGAGGCATCTGCTAAGCTCAGGGCATTCAGAATGTGGGGCCCAGGGGCTCAAGAACCCCAAAAAGCATGGCAAAAGCTGAAAGCACACACTGGCTGCCTTCGTTAGGTGTGTTCCTTTAAAGCTCCATGTTTCTTTCTGCCTCGAGCTGTGACCAGAAATCACCCCTTTACCAGATCCCAATTTCCTTATATTCTGCCAGCTCTTGTTCATCTTCCAAATTTCAGCTAAAATAACACTTTTGAAGGTAGGCTTTCTCTGGTCTTCCCATCTAAAAACAGTCCCCTGGCTATTATCTCTCATAGCTTACAAATCTTTCTCTCCCTAACATTTCATATGGTTCAAATTATATAGCCATTTGCAAACTTATTTGTTTAAGGACTAACTCCCTCAGTGGATTATAAGCTTCAATGGAGCAGAGACAGTTCTCTTAAGATCTTGAGGAGCTTAGTACCATGCCTGATGGTACATACTAGATGCTCAATAAACATCATTTGTTATGATGTAATGTGTTCTGTATTTTAACCATTTATTCGTTTGTTTATTTATTTTAATATTTATTTATTTTTGAGAGAGAGAGACAGAGCATGAGTGGGGGAGGGGGAGAGAGAGAGAGGGAGACAGAATCCAAAACAGGATCCAGCCTGTCAACACAGAGCCTGATGTGGGGCTTGAACTCATGAACCGTGAAATCATGACCTGAGCCAAAGTCGGTCGCTTAACTGACTGAGCCTCCCAGGTGCCCCTTAACTACCTATTTAAATACTTTATCTGTATATCCAGATTTCAAGTTCCTTGAACAAAAGGGGATGTGGATCTCAAAATACTTTATACTCCCAATGAACCTAGCAAGTTCAGTTTTAATCCATATGGTCTTAATACAAAAAAAAAAAAAAAAAAAAAAAAGTTCTGCACATGGTCAGGGCTGGAAGAGGCACTAGAATGCAGTGGTTCAGAGCTCAGACTCTGGAATTGGCTGAACCCAGGTTCAGATTCCTCAGCTTCTTCGAGTCTCTGTCCTCCCATCAGTTAACATAATGCTTCACTTCATAGGTTTGTTGTGAACATAAATGAAGAAACCATGACTAACACAGGGCCTAGAGTCAGCATTCTTCAAATGGGAGCTCTCACTAGGTAGCTTTTGGGAAAACATATGGATCGGTGTTGGCTATTTGGAGCTACCTTCATGGAGCAGAGGCCTCAACTTGGTTCTAGAAGGATGGAGAAGGTTTGTGAGTTGAAGGTGAAGGAAAAGAAGCTCTGCCCATGGAAGCACAGCACAGGAATGAGTCATCCAGGTCATGCATAGAAGTTGGTGACTTCACAGGGCAGAACACATGGAATACTGCTGTATTCTTCTTGGCTCCTCAACTCAAAATTCTCACACTTGGAAATTTTCAAAGGTCCAGGGAGCTCCAAGCATCATGAAGGGTTTAGAATGCAGGCCCTCTCCGCTCTAGAAATCCCTAAGGAAAAGACAACGTCGCACAGGGTCCTCAGAAGCACTCAAGCAGTCACTTTCTTTGCAACACCACCACCAATCCAGTTCCACATGTTAGAAGATTTTAAATACCAGACTGGCTGATTCATTCAGTGAAACGACCAGCTGTGCAGCTTGGGCAAGACACTGCACCTTCCCTGTTGGATTATCAGATATCTGCATCCTTCTTCCTCTAACGTTCCCTTCCCTCTGCCTGTCCTCTGTGGCACTGCAGCAGCAGGAAGCCTCCTGATGGCTGTCATTTACTCGGCCCATATAGGTTCCCCTGCTTCTAGAAGCTTTCCCTGATTTCTCCTCCCTGCAGCAAACAAGATACTGTTCCTCTTATTGCCAGGCAGCTAGTGATGCACTTCCTGGCATCCCCTCTTGCATGATTCTCCTCTTGCATCCTAAATCCAGCCCAGCATTTATAGGCTCTCACCTTTTCTCAAATTCTAGCCTATCTAGTCCATACAACTTGCTAACAGCTTTCCAAAGCTAATATGAAATTTCCTTCTGGGGATTCTCACTGTATCTTCTCCTGGAGTTTGTGATGCACCAGAGGGTAGGGACAGCATCTTACTCATCTCTGTGCCCAAGTTCTACTCCCTCCTGCCGAAACTCCAGCCTGGTGTCTTGTACGCAGTAGGTGCTCCATAACCATGGCTGCTTTACTGAGAGTATTCATTTCTCCTAGATTCCCAGTTCATAATTGTAGCATTGTGGAAACATGCTTCTTCTTTTATCTTCAGGTTACGCAGCCCCACCTTGTACTATCACAAAATGTGCTTTTTCTCTGCCATTGCCAATTGTCAGTGGAGCAAGGCTGTCAGGCCAAATAGCCCTTATTTCATGGAGGAATTGATGTGTGTAGGGGAGACAGGAGAGGATCTTAAACCCAGAGACCTGAGGCCACATTCCAGCTGTGTGACCTTGGGTAAATCCCTCAACCCTTCATTGTCCTACTGTCCTCACCTATTGTTTAGGAATGGTTAGCACAGTGCTTTACCAACAGCAGGATGCTGCTTCAATGTCAAGTTGCATTATATAATTAATATCCCTACTTACAGGGATTGTGGCCTCCTGGAGGATAGGCACAATCTTTGTATCTTCAGTATTTGGTATAGTAGCCAGCCCAAGGCAAGGCCTTAATGACTATTTATGGAGGTCCCACTGAGATCATAGACAGCAGTGTCTCTTAGACCAGAGTCAGGTGGCTCTACCCTATGCTTTAATAAATTAAAATAAGACTGGTGATCTTGCTTTTCCTTGGAAAGAAATAGCAGTCATCCCTAGGACCAAAGAAAGCCTGAAGGGTAGAGATTTGTTTTGCTCCACTTTGTTTTTTTGTCCTCTGTAGCCTTGAAAGATATAGCCACAACTTGCCTCTCCCATTGGACTCTTGGTAGTTTAGCACACATTCAAGATATACTCTGTATTGGACCTGAGGTGGTCACTGGTAAGACAGTGACAAACAAGGCAAGTTTTCTGCCATCACAAGGATTTGCATCAATGACTTTGGTTCTTCTGCTCTTCTCCTTATTAAGAGGGAGCCTCAGACATTTCCAAATACTGGAATTCCCTTATTAGATTTTTAATAATAAAAGCAGGACAGATGGTAAGTGAAGGCAAGGGAATAACAGCTCTCCTTTCTGAGAGGACAGGAATATCTGGGTTCACATACATGCACATACAAATAATCTTAATATAAAATCACAGCAGAAATTTAGAATATTCCAAATAATGACACTAATAATAGCTAATGTTTACTGAACAGTTACCTTCTGCCAGGCATTGTTCTAAGCACTTTACATGTATTAACTAGTTTGGTACTCATAATCTTATTAGGAAGAGTGTGCTATTGTTATCTGCATTTTACAAATGAGGAAACTGAGACACTGAAGGGCATGAGTAGCTCATGCAATATTATCTAGCTAGAGCAAGGATATGAACTTAGGCAGTCTGGCTCTGGGTTCCTGCTCACAGGTTAGCAATCAAGAAGGTAACTGGGTTTACTTTACAGACTTGTTGAGAAATGGTGTAGCAGAGAGTAGTAGAAGGGTGGTGATGTCTTGGAGGTCTAGGCCCTAGTCAAGCTACCGACTGCCCCTCTGACCCTAAGCCAGTCACTTCTCTTGGGCTTCCATGCCTTGGGCCACAGAGAAAGGAGGTAGTCGCTTAGTGCCAAGTTCCACCTCTGCATCCTCAAAAAGCTGCCTTTGTTGCCCTCAACAGAGAAGAATCCACTTAGCTCATCAAATTAATCCATTTAGTGTGGGTTAGGTAGTTCTCTCTTTCCCTGGAAGAAAACAGCTCCGCGGGAGGCCAGGGGTATCACCAAGCCAGAGAGCGTAAAGCCAGTTGCCTGGCACTAGCAGGTACCCATTTGTCTTGGAAGAAAGGTCTGGGCACCAGTCCTGGGCATAGTGGGGAGAGTACCATGCATGTCCTTGGTCAGCATCACTGCCCAAGTGAACCGGCTTTCCTGTGACTTTGGTCTTGGAGCAAAAACCCCACACCTGCAGTCAGCAAATATCGTACCCCTCTATGGTCTGCAAATTCCAGGATGAGAAGCTGGGGTGGGGGTGGGGTGAGGCCTGAGAAGGAGCCCAAGCTTTCTCTTTGGCTAAGTAGACTGGAAAACGTGAAATTAACACACATTGTTTATTTCACGCTCTCAGCCTTGCCTACACAATAGCACAAATTAAATTCTGCACTAACCAGACGAGCAATTAGCCCACAGTGAAGATCGGGCTTTCAGCTGATTGCTGAGGCATTCCATTCACACTATTTATGAAGGGAACAAACTTACTGAAAATATTTTTGTAGCAATAATTTTTTCTGATACACATTTTCCCCCAATTTGCTGCATTACCCCACACTTCCTGGTATTTGAGATGATTTGGCTAGGTTTTCTGAAGAGCAGTATGTAGTTCATCAAAGAGAAATTCATCTTGGGTCAATACCCAGTAATTAGCATCATTTTCATTGAAAATGAAGCTGCTGTCATTTTGGGAAAAGCAGAGGTTTTTTCTCCCCCGAAGTCTGAAGGTAGCCTGCAGTAGGATCAGAGATCTTGCTGCATCAAAGACCAAGCATTCTAAATCGTAGTTTATTGTCTCTCATACTTCCTGATTTCCATCTCCTACCAGTAAAAATAATAAGACCTAACATTTACTGCAGACATATTGTGAGCAAACCACTGCTCTAAGCATTGTTTATATAGTAATCACCCAATGAGAGGTGCTGTCATTGTTTTCACTTCATAAATGAACCCAGTGAAGCATGGAAAGGTTACATAGCTTGCCTATCCACAGCCACACAGCTTGTAAGTGATGGAGTAGGGATTGGAACCAGAGCCCACGTGTTAACCACTGTGGTGGACTCAGCAGCATGAGGATTTTGTTACTCTTTATTCAAGTTCCCAATTTGAAGGCATCCATATCTCTTTTTAGATAGAGCTAACTGGTCTTCAGCATCAACGGTTTATTCAGTTTCTGTTTCCTCTTGGCCCAGCTCCTCCTCTCCCATGACCTGGCCTCTGAACAGTCTGCCACTCTCTCTCGACCTCAATTCTCTGGACCTTCCTAGTCCCTGCCACGCACAAGTCCCAGATCAGTTCTGCTAAAATACTGCTTGTGATACTCCTTTGCTCACATGGTGAACTTTGGGAATGTTGTCGGGTTTATCAGAAACCTGGCTTAACAGCAGTGACTGTCAGTCAGATGTGCATGTGCACCTGAATTACCCAGGAAGCTGTTCAATATTTCAGATGCGTGGAATTTGAATGTCCAGTGATGCAGTAAGACATTTGGGATTTTTGAAAATCAATAGGCTTTAACTACCTTTACTTAAAAATTCTCAGATCCTATAATGGGACTTAAGATAGTGGTTATAAGTCCAGACCCAGCAGCTATCCTGCATAGGTCCAAAGCCTAGCTTTACCACATAGCAGCTGGAAGATTTGGGACAAGTCTCCTAATCTCTCTGTGCCCAGTTCCCTCATCTATAAAACAGATAAAAATACACCCACTTCATATGCAATTGTGAGAATTAAATGATAAAAGGTATATACAGTGCCATATAAGTATGCCGGTAGTATTACTGGATGATGATTCAGTTCCTTTGCTTGGCATTCAAGACTCCCCATCAGTGGTTCTGGCTTTTCACTTTAGCTTTTGGTACTACCATTCCCTACTACTGACTCCTTACCATATGTCTACTTCTACTCTAACATATATGTATACAAAGTCTTTTAACTTTCCTTATTCCAGCTTTCTTATGATAAACAAAATCCTTATACTTGCTATCTCATATCTCAGTACCTCTCAAGTGTCTGAAGCTGGCAGGTGCAGAGTAAAAATTTGTATACACTTGCACCTCTGGGCTTGTGAACTTTACCTTCTGGATCTAGTCAGTAGCCATTGCCCTGGGCTTCCCTAGGTCAATGTGTGGCTCCAAGGGAAACATCACCACCTTCTCTGTGCTATGTGCCTATAAGCTCTTTCAATGGAACTGCTCTAGTAGACTCACTGGCATTTGCCTGCTGGATGCCTGGGCTTTCAATATTGCCTGAACTTCCCTGGCTAGCAGGTCTTCACATCCTTGTCCAGGCTGTCTGTATCTTCCTGTCACCACCAAGTCAGCAGGGCACATCTCTTGGAGCACATCTTCAAAGCTGGGTTGACTTTCTGTTTCTATTACTCTAACCCCAACGCCACTCTTTAGCCTCCATCTGGGCCACTGCTTGTGGTCTTCACTTGCTCTACCATTTAATGGCAGGTTCCTTGAGAGGATGGAGTGTGTCCACTTCCACAGAACCTTATGATCACATGTCTTGCTGTTATATAGACTGACACAGTGCACACTTCAATTACATCACCAAAAGCAGCATAAGTCCAAATTACAAACCCACTTTACCTGTACATTGCCTCCATCAGCATTAACAAATGCAAAAGGATTTCCTATGGATGTCGCATGGCACCTAGGATAGCTATTTTTTACAAACCAATGCCTAGGCAATATTGACGAATGGCTGAGAGCAGCAGAGCAAATTCTATTCCTGGAGAAGCCTGCATTCCAGTTCAGACTGTGTGGCTTGGTTGAGGCACTTAATGTGAATAAAGTTTAGTTTTCTGCACTCTACTACAAATTAGAAACAACAATATCTATTTCTGGCAAAACAGTGATGGTCTTGCCTACCAGACTGGCAAAGTATGATATTACTAAGTGTGGATGAAGAGGTAGCACCATGGAGTCCTTCAACCACTGCTAGTAGTGAGCATAAAATGCCAATTTGGAGAGCAATGTGTTCATATCTGGTAAAGCTGCACATACTCCAGATGCACAAATTCTGTCACCTAGTATTTCAATTTCTAGAGAAACTTGGGCTCCAGGAGCCAAGTAGCATGTTTGTTGAAGCATCGTTGCAACAGCAAGATGGGAAAGAACCTACAATGTTCAGCAATAGTAGAATGAGTAAATATATAACATATTAATTAAAGGGAATATTACAGGACATAGAAAAACATGAACTATAGTCACATGTATCAATATGAATGAGTCTCAAAACCAAAATGTTAAATGAAATAAAAAATCAGGATACCTACATTATGAACAGCATATATATGAAGTTTCATAAAACATGAAATTATACTATGTGTTGTATAGAGATAGACACAAAAAAGAATGATATATATGACATTTAGAATAGTGGTTACTTATGGATTAAAAGAAGGGAGATAAGGTGGGGGTCATTTTAGAAGGGTACGTAAGCTATGTATCTGTAATGTTTTATTTCCTAAGTTGGGTAATAGCTATAAGGGGGTTCGTTAAGTTATTAATTATACTCTTTTGGTATGCCTTACGTGTTTCATTTTAAAATGAACAAAA
The DNA here is from genome assembly GCF_022837055.1 of Prionailurus viverrinus. Taxonomy (NCBI): domain Eukaryota; kingdom Metazoa; phylum Chordata; class Mammalia; order Carnivora; family Felidae; genus Prionailurus; species Prionailurus viverrinus. The sequence goes on along the minus strand of NC_062572.1, from coordinate 67,026,856 downwards.
AAAGGGGTGCCTGGGTGGCTCAGTTGATTAAGTGTCTGACTTCAGCTCAGGTCATGATTTCACGGTTCATAAGTTTGAGCCCGGTGTTGGGCTCTATACTGTCAGTTTAGAGCCTGGGGCCTGCTTCGGATTCTGTGTCTCCCTCTCTCTCTGCCCCTCCCCAACTTGTGCTCTGTCTCCGCCTCTCTCAAAATGAAATAAACATTTAAAAAAAGAGAAAATGGAGGCACGTGGGTGGCTCATTCAGTTGGGTATCCGATTTCGGCTCAGGTCATGATCTCACGGTCTGTGAGTTTGAGCCCCTTGTGGGGCTCTGTGCTGACAGCTCAGAGCCTGGAGCTTGCTTCAGATTCTGTGTCTCCCTCTCATGCTCTGCTCCTCCCCTGTTCATGCTGTCTGTCTCTCTCTCAAGAATAAATAAAAACATTAAAAAGAATTTTTTTAAAAAGAGAAAATGTTATGTAAAATGAGCAAAAAAAATAAAAAAGAAATGAAGAAAAAATAAAAAGCTCTGAGCAACATAATCAAGTATTGGGCTGTAGAGAAAAGTATTAGGTTTCAGTGACTCTTCACTGGACAGTAGAGGAGTCAGGGATTTATGGTGAACACAACAGTCTGTCCACCTTGCAATTAGTCTCCTCATCAGTACAGCAGGGAACCCCAATGTCCTTGCTATTCACAGAGTGTTTGTGAAGATTACATGATATAATAACTCTTCCAGTGCTTTCTGAGAGTGATGGTCACCCATGGTAAGAGGATTCCTGAAGTCTAATAGGAAGAGAAAGATTAGGAAAGTGAGCACGATCAATGCCAAATCACCTAAAAGGTATTTGAAGGAATAGAGAAAACTCACTAGAATAAGGAAGCTTCCAGAATGACATGATCACAGTTTTTGAAACTTTTGGACATCTACTCATGGCCGACATCTTACTCTGTGTAGGTCAAGAGAGTAGAACCTAGACATGTGAGCAAATTCTTCAGGGAGGAGAACTACACTGGCATATAGAGGGAGGGAGAATTTCCTAATAAATTTCTCAACTGGATCAGGAATTTCTCACTGGATAGGAATCTCCAAAACTTAGGTTGAATTCTACCTATCAGAAAAAAACAAAACAAAACAAAACGAAACAAAACAAAACACTTGGAGAACATAGAAGGGAGAAATAGATGACCTGTGGATCCCTTGCAAGTCTGAGTCCCTTGTTCAGTGGTCCCAAAATGCTCTGAAATACCTCCTTGTGTGATCATGGTTATGGAAACCCTAAAATAACTGAGCCACTCAAATGACGTCAGGAACTGATAGGAAACAACAGATGGCCTCAGTGGCATTTAAAAGTGTTATGTTTTTGCTATGTTCAGAACAGGGGGAAAGAAAATTCTGAGTATAAATCATAAATATTAGCTTTACTTAACCAATTATTTTTATAATGAAGTTATTATTTGGCCATCTGGATAAAATCATACTGCAAGGGATGGCAAGGCAACCTGGGAGGAAGGGAGTGAGGCAGAACTAACAGCTCCAAGGACAATCAGCTCCCAGATTCCAGTATACAAGTATCCTGCTTCTTGGCAAACTGTGAATGAGGGAAGGAAAGCATATTACAGGAGAGGCAACCTCACAGGAGACAAAATTCATGGCAGCTTCAAAGTATGTATAAGAGGATGGTTCAGGCAAGCTCTTCTAAATACTTTCCTTTTTCCACTTACTGATTCTCCAAATTTTACTATTCTAGAGACAGTATAAGAGTGGCAGCTCTAGGGTCAAACTTCTTGGGTTGAAATCCCATCACTTAATAGGTGATACCCTTGGGAAAGTTACTAAGATTCTTTTAATCTTAATTTTTTTTATCTGCAAAATGGGGATTTTAGGTAGAAAAGTACACACACATGTGCACACCTACACACAGAGTTTACCAGGTGTAAGAACCCATTAAGTGTTGGCTTTCATAATTATCAGAGCCCGATTCTTCCAGCCTTCTCCAGTGTTATAAGTTTTCAACAACTGTCCTTATCTCAACATGAATGGCCAAATTATGTCCTTATCCTGACAACGGGATTTTATAGGAAGAAGAAGAGCATAAAGGGACAGATATGGCTATTGAAGGAATAAGAGCCAAAGTGGAAGACTGGAGGGAGTTCTGCCTCCTTTGGTGGCTTGAATATAGCTGAGGGTCAGCCCTTCTAAGAGAAACAAGTTCTCCATTCCATAGCCATGTTGTTTACCTCTGAATTCTATGGGCTTCCCTGGTGGTCAGCACTTCCTGGATGGATTTTCTGGATGAAGATTCTGAAGCTCTCAAGAGAATGAAGTTTCCAGGTCACCTGGGTGGCTCAGTTGGTTAAGCATCCAACTCTTGATTTTGGCTCAGGTCATGATCTCATGGTCTGTGGGTTTGAGCCCCACATCCAGTTCTGCTCTGATGGTGTGGAGCCTGCCTGGGATTGTCTCTCTGCCTCTCTCTCTGCAATCCCTCCCCAGCTCATGTGTGCTTTCTCTCTCTCTCTCTCAAAATAAATAAACTTAATTTAAAGAGAGAGAGAGAGAGAGAGAGAGAGAGAGAGAGAGAGAGAGAAGGTTTCAAAGAAGCAGAGGGAGAAATTGTTTCTGTTGCAACCAATGCCAAAATGAAGCTTCTGTATCCCAAAGTGCAGACCATGAACCTCAGGCACTCTTGAATTGGCCTGGCTACTTTTGCTCTTCCAATTAGCCTTCTGATGCTGAAGGAGAGGGACTGCTTTAAGAAGCAAGAGGGAAATGAGAATAGATGGTTCTTATGGTCTCTAGAAAGAATACCTGAGCAAGTTACTGTAGTGGAAGCAATGATTCATTCTTAGACCAAGATCTTAGCTACCATCCAGGCCAAATCTTCATTTTCCAACTGAAGAAACTGGTTCCCAAGAGAGTGCAGTGGCTTTTCCAAGAGTCCCTAGGTGACCTAGTGGCAAAGCTGGTCTCCTGACCTAGGTTCTGCACTCTTTTCACTCAAGCAATGGCTGGAAAACTGGCCACTGAGCAAATTTCAAGCTAAGCATGGTTTCTACATGTTTACATGGTTAAAAAAAATCAAGAAGAATGTTTTGTGACATGTGAAAATTACATGAAATTAATATTTCATTGTTCATAAGCAAAGTTTTATTGGAACACAGTCACATCCATCCACCTATGTATTGTCTATGGCTGTTTTGCTATAAAAGCACAATCAAGCAGGTGGGACAGAGACCATATGACCCACAATGTCTTTACAGAAAAAATGGCCCCTTATAGAAAAAGTTTGCACTAATGTATGTTACTCCTATGCATTGAAAAATAAATTAGAGATGAAAAGAAGAAATAAAATACCTTTAAGGAACATAGTTTTAAAAGTTCCTTCATGTACTTTGGACTTGCTTGTTCAGAAAATCTACTTGGTGCCTCTTGCATACCCAGTGGCAAGAAGTTCGGTGGGGAAGTTAATAATGAGAATGTTAATTTGTGTTCCTGACCAATACCTCCTAATGGGCTCTACTCTCCTGGGTGAGGAAGGACTAAAAGGAAGATATGGTTTCCCTATCGGCCAGCGAGAACCAAGGACCCTGAATACCCCAGTCCCTTCCTTGCTGAGAGGATCCTGATCAAATGTTATTGGATATTAAATATGCATTACTGCAAGCATTAATTGAGGATTTAATATGCTCCCTAATTAAAATTTGGTGGAGAGAAGTTCATCATATTTAGAAACACAGTATTAAAAATCCTCAGAAACTTAATAAAATTATAAATCGGAATATCTTCTCTGAAATTAATGAGCCAAAATATTATAGCCAAGCAGGAGTCAGCCGTGTCTGGAATTCTGAAGGTCATTTGGAGTCATAAAAATGCAGTTTTCAGTTTTATGGTTTCCGAACAATAATAAGGCTGAGAAGAAATCTGGCAGAAAAAAAAATCATCTCTGCTACACACAGCAATTAATATAATAAGAAGCCCTAAGCTGGTGACTAAGGCAGAGAAGCTGGTCTAATTTAGAGTTCTAAATTTCAAGCAGTGGGTGGAAGTGTGATAAGTGGTAGGGTCAGATGTGTCTGCAGCGATACATGGTGGCTTGGAGGGAGAGGGTTGTAACAGAGGGTGGGGTAAGAACAGGAAAGGAGAGAGCATCAGAAAATCAGGGGGAGAATGTCCTAATAATAAAACCCATCCAGAAAGGATCAAGAGCCCCAGGAAGCAGTGAGTTCATGCTCACTGGAAGAATTCAAAGCAGAGACCTAGCTAGGGTGGAGATTCCCACTACGGGTGGAGGTCAAACTAGATGACATCCAAGTGCACTTCAAGATTAAGATTTTGAAATCCTTTGACCTTGGAAAGATACATTCTGCTAGGAAGTACCAATAACATTAAACAGTTTGTTGGCTTGATTTACTCTTGGGTGCACCAAAAGACAGTCGAAGACCTCAGACTCCTTCCTTAACACATGTGTTCACTTAGTGTTGTATCCTATATCTCCAACAACAGCACTCTTTCCTACTGTTCACCCAGCCCTGATGCTGGTCCCGCAATGCTTTGGCCTCCCCTACCACATCACCATTAGCTTTCTGTATCTGGAACAAGTTCCATCTCTCCCCAGGACTACTGTTAACTCAAGCCCATCAGCCCTGTTCCCAACCTCTGTCATAGGTCAGGTTGCAAGCACTCACCATGCATTTGGCCATGAGCACTATTTGTGGAATGATTCCCAGAGGTGGTTTCTGCCTCTCAGACAGTCTCTTATTGACTCCATGAGAGCAAGGAAAACACATAAGTATTCTCTAACAAGGCTCCATTTGATCTGTGTTAGACATAATTGATGTGCTAATGAAGAGTTATCCTATGTTCCTAAATGAAATAGGGAGCAGGAGCCTTTACCCAGAGGTGGTTCTTTAACTCTGTGGGCCTCTGAGTCCTCCTCTCTAGCAGATGAATACAAACTGGAAGCATATGCTGAATGCTGTCTGCCTCTCAGGGGATCCAAAGGTAGCACTATGCAGTAAGCTTACTTTATCCTCTTTAGCACTATGAATCTTGTCTCCTCTCTAGCTCCCGATAACAGCTTTAGATCTTCCATTCATTCCTTAGAGAATGATCACTGTTTCACCAAAGAATGGTCACCCTCCCACCACACAGACCACCTACTACCCAGGGTTTGCATTTAATAAAAGTTCCAAAGCCTTAAGTTAATTGCTACAGAAGTGGCAAAGTGTATGGAAGGGCCCAAACGACAACATTTGTACTTTTGTTATATATTCGTGAAGAAAATATTTATGTACGTGTGTGACTGAAATCCTCTTGCAATGACTTGTTAGTCTTCCTAGGGGTCAGCGGCCCATAGGTTGGAAAACTATTCTACATCATTAAATTTCATTTATAGAAAAAGAAAATCCTGAGTAATATGATCTCTGGGTCATCTTTTCAATGAGTCAGGATGTCAAGTAATTAGAAAAACACTTCAGTTATTAATTATCACATTTTCTGAAAGTTTCTGCAGTTTGTAGACAGTGCTTATAGTAGATATATGTAGATAGTGTAGAGAGTAGAGTTTGTGATAGATACTTTCATGAGCAAGGAGAATACAACAAGTATGAGACATAGGCCCCATCCTCAGAGGGCTTGGAGTCTGGTTGAGGTCCCACCAGACACACATAAACATAAACCAAAGGCATCTATGGAGAGGACCAAGAGACGAGCACAGGAAGTAAAATGGAGACCAGGTGAAGCCATGCTTGTTGAGCTGAAACAGCGAAGAGTGACTCCTTGGAGACTCTCTGGAAAGAATCGTATTCTAACATTATTGACATATCGTATACATACTGAAAAAATGGGAAGTGGGGAGCCTGCCAAGTCTTGAAGAGTTGGGTTTCTTGAACATTCAGTTTTCTCAAACTGTTCAAAGAATGCACATTTTAAATCATAATTGTAATAAATTAGAAATTCAACTGGTGTGTCATTATTAGCATCTTTTCATAGAGAGGTCCAATTACTCTGCTGCTACAGGTATGTGGAAGGCTTTCAAGCACAATGCATATTTAACATGTCTGGGTCACATTGTAAGTGCTTGGGGATGGATGCATCATTGACTGATGGGGACAGCTGGACCTCACTCCAACACTAGTGTTATAGACTATGATCTTGGTATAAAGCTTGACTCTTGATCTTTTGGCCAAATGTAAGAAAAAAGAAACATTAATAACATACAGAGAACAGATCCACTTTTAAAGTTGCACGGTGTACATCAACTATTTGACTAGCCTATAAATTGATTTGCCAAGGTGGTTCTGCAGTGAACATTACTGTGACATTTCAGACCCACCAAAAAAAGAACACAAAAAATCATGGAAGAGGGCAGAGGTGTCTCCTCATCTGGCACATCATAAGTCAAGTCTGTATACATTTCACATAGATAAGAGCAGCCACTACAGGTGGCTGTGTCCAGAAATGTGCATCATAGAAGCCTTGTCTCTACCAAGCTCTCCATCCCTGGACACTTCCATGAAAGTTCCTTGATGCACAGTGATCTTGGACCCTGGCTTTGACGTGTGACAAAGAGATTGCCTTTTATCCATAGTTACCCAATACTGACTTCCACAGGAAGGATCTTTCTGAGGAATTGTTTTGGTAGTTTGTTTGACTGGTTAATGACTTTGAACAATGATCACTCACTGCTCTATATTTTTGCTAACAGTTTCCATGCACATGTCCCATCTTCTCACTTATACTACATGTATTTTATGAGTAAAGACTGAATCTGAAATGTAAGAGATACAAGCAGTGGCTTGTACTAGGATGAGCATATGAACTTACAAGAATAGTATTTTTTGGGGCGCCTGGGTGGCGCAGTCGGTTAAGCGTCCGACTTCAGCCAGGTCACGATCTCGCAGTCCGTGAGTTCGAGCCCCGCGTCGGGCTCTGGGCTGATGGCTCAGAGCCTGGAGCCTGTTTCTGATTCTGTGTCTCCCTCTCTCTCTGCCCCTCCCCCATTCATGCTCTGTCTCTCTCTGTCCCAAAAATAAATAAACGTTGAAAAAAAAAATTTTAAAAAAAGAATAGTATTTTTCTTTCTGTAATAGAAGCTGAGTTTCTGTTGGGTATAGAAAGAAGACCCTGATCCAGGACTTGACAAAACCAAAGAATGGATAACTAAAGAAGAAATAAAGAAGGGGTGCCTGGGTAGCTCAGTTGGTTGAGTGTCCGACTTCAGATCTGGTCATGATCTCACAGTTCATGGGTTTGAGCCCCGCGTCGGGCCCTGTGCTGACATCTTGGAGCCTGGAGCCTGCTTTAGATTCTGTGTCTCACTCTCTCTGCCCCACCTCTGCTCATGCTCTGTTTCTCTCTCTCAAAAATAAATAAACATTAAAAAAATAAGAAAGAAAGAAAGAAAGAAAGAAAGAAAGAAAGAAAGAAAGAAAGAAAGAAAGAAGGTTCCCATCTCTGGAAAGTATAAGCAGCCAGACATACTGGAAAGATTAGGTACAGTGATGGGAAAAGAGCCAGGGGGCCCAGACAAACAGACAAGGGGCCTTACTCCATAACTTCCTGAGAGAATTTTGACAAAGTCACTGTCCCTCTCTGGGCTTCAATGTCCTCATCTAGTGAATAAAGTCATTGGAAAAGCTACTCTGCAAGGTTCCTGCTAGTGCAGATATCTGCTAATTCAATGGCTTCCAGCTATCTACAAGTGAGTATAGACCAACCATCTACTTATTCCAAACCTCAGCAGCCAGAGACACCATCATGTGAAAATAGACCTGTTAGAGATCAACCAAAGTATCTTGAGTTGATAAAACCCACAACAGCCTCATTCAGGACTAGATTATGTGACATTTTTCAGAGAGGTACCAAGCACAGACTTGGTCTCTTCCTCTGCAGGGTCTCCTGTGTAGATGAAAAGAGAGGAGACATAAACATAGATGATAAGCATTACAGGGCAGAGAGGGGAACACGAAATAGAGTGGCCATTGTAAGACCTGGAAGAACCCAACAGAGGTAATGAGACCTGAGGGCTGGCACTGAGAAACAGGCTTCAGAGACAAGTGTTCTTTGGGTGGAATATTCAGGGGAGGGCCTGACCTGGAAAACAGGAGCATGGAGCTTTGTGGGGGTGGACGAGCAATATTTTAAACAAGAGTAAATATTCACGGTGGTGAGAATGTTTGTGGCGCATTCAGGGATAAGTAAGTAGACCAGAAGGCTGTAGAAAAGGTTTCCGAAGAGGAGCAACAGGAGACTACACAGGGTACAAAAATCATCCCAACCGATGATTTGGCATTATGGAGAGGAAACAACCTGCTCGATAGATTGCATTTTCCTTTCTCAAAGCTGTTGCTTTGGCTTTTAACTTCACCACACAAACAAACCAGTTTGATTGAATGGAGCAAAAACAAAATTTCTGAAATCAGTCACAAATTCTCTGAGCCAAGAGCAGGCACAAATGTGAGTATCTGTGATGCCAATATCCACTTCTTAGTTTTTCTCAGCAACTCCCTCTTTCTTGGTAAATAGGTAGGCAGGTCAGGACTCTTTTAAAGGGTAAAGGAGAAGAGGCTTCTGGATGGACCTGCCACGGGTCCATGAATGGTACAGCCTCTGGCCAGCTCAGGTGGGACTCCAGGTCCTCCTTCTGCTGTGTCTGGAGGACCCTAAGTTGTCTTTATTCACTGGCTTCTTATCCACCCAGTATAGCAGCTCAGTGAGGTCAAAATAGCAGAGTTGAGAACCACAGGGTCAGTATTAGGTTCTAGTCCTGACTCAACTACTAGCTGTGGTATGTGACCGTGAATAAGTCCCCACTAAGCCTCAGTTTCCTGGTCTCTAAAATGGGGTAATATTACTGTGCCCTCCTTACACAATTGTAAAAATGTTTTATAAATCATAAACTTTTTTAGGAAGAGTGGTAATCCCTGAGCCAGCCAGCAGGCAGATGATTTGCTTATGTAGGAAGTCACATCATCCACGTTTCATTGACCCCAACTCCTACCCAACCTTCAAGGCCCAGATAACAATCCTCCCACATCAGCATCATCTCCTTTTCCTATTGGCCATGTGATATTTCCTCTGTTATAGCAGAGTTATTCGACACATATCGGCCTCCTTTATGAGGCTGCTCCTGGGGCAACAAATACAGGCTGTGAGTCAGACAGGGTTCAAACCAAGATCTACCTCACACTAGCTGTGTGATCTTGGGGAAGGAATGTACTCATCAATGCCTCCATTTCTTCATCTGTAAAATGGGCATAATAATAGTACTTACCTCAGAGGTGCTCTGAGGATTCATCATATTTAAGTATGTAGAATGCTTAAGACAGTGCCTGGTCCATAGTGGGAAAGTAATCAGGATTCACTATTAACTATTTTTACTTATGAAAAGGAAGTTTTGTTTTAATTGCACCTGTCCTATACCATCTAGTCCAGTGACTGGCATGTAAGAGGTAACTGTTATGGACTGAATGTTTGTGCCGCTTGCCTCTGCTCCCTGCCCGCGCCCCCCCACCCATTCCTATACTGAAATCCTGATGCCCAATTTGATGATATTAGGAGGCAGGGCCTTTGGGAGGTGCTCAGGTCATGAAGGTGACACCCTCAGGAATGGGACTGGTGCCTCTATAAAAGAGGTTCCAGAGAGATCCCTAGCCTCTTCTACCATGTGAAGACACAGTGAGAAGGCACTGGCTAAAATATGCCACATTGGCATACTGATCATTTTGAACTTCATAGCACTTGAAAAACAGCATGTAGGAGTACTGACAATAGTGACTCCATCTTTGATGACATCCCTGAAGGCTACACGTTCCAGGCCCCTTGGAGGTTAATGTATGCCATGGCCAGACTGCACGGAGGCTTGTTCTGGTTTTCCTAAATTTGTTTCGATAACGAGTAGAGACAATATAGTTCCCCAACCCCTCCTGACGGCGCCACAAGTTCTGATAAGTGTGGACCTCACCAGGGTGCCCTCCCGCACATCCCCTTGCTCTATAAAAATCTGTAGACTGAGGTCCAGACTTTGCGGAGAATAGCTGCACAGCTGTCTACCTTGTGGTCCACCAGATCTTCTCTGGAACTCATGCTGAATAAATTTCTGTGTAAACCACATGGAGTTGCCTGCCTTGTTTCTTTGTCTCAAAGTGCTTTCCTAGTTTAGAGGATCCTTTCTAGTCCCTCCTCCACCTTCCAACCAGAAAATGCAGGGAGAGGCTTTCTCTGAACTCCCTTTATCTGCCTAAAGACAGATCTTCCAAAAGGAATGTAAGTGACAATCCCCTCCCCAAAAGTGTCATCAACCAGAAAGGACTAAATCTTATCACAGGAGAGGAGACTGGAAGTCAACACCACACCCAGACAGGCGTTGTCACAAACTATCATACCTCCAGTCTATTCTTTTAAGGGCCCATTTATCTTCCCTAAGAATCATTTCTTTTTCCTTAAGAGGCTACATCTCCCCAACCCTTTCTCTATTAAGATGGTATTTAAGCCTGAATTCTCAGCCACCTCTAAAGTTATTCATTTTTTTTTCTGATATCTCCTTTGTGCATACAAAGTACACGTTAATAAATTTCTGTTTGTTTCTCTCTTGTTAGTCTATTATTACAGAGGTCTCAGCCAAGAACTCAGAAGGGTCAAATTATGTTTCTTCCCCTTCACTATGAACCAGGAAGAGGACCCTCACCCAACCATGCTGGTGCCTTGATTTTGGACTTCCCAGTCTCCAGAACCACAAACAATAAATTTCTATTGTTTACAAGCTACCCAGTATCTGGTATTTTTATAGCAGCCTGAATGGACTAAGACAGTGATAAATAAACTTTTTTTTTTTTATTATGTGAATGAATTATTACAACACAGCATTATCATCAGTTTCAAATTAAATGGGAAGGAAATGATGCAGCTTCTTAGACTTCAATGTGGGAGGGTTCGGTAAAATTACATATTAGTGACAAGGACTCTGGAGACAGACACAGCAGGCTTAACTACTTAACTATCTGTGCAAACCTAAGCAATTTACTTAACTTCTCTGAGCCCCAGGGCCCTCAACTGTAAAATGAAGATGTGACAGCCCCTACCTCACTACTTCTGCTGAAAAATGGAAGAAGGAAATCCTACAACACAGGAGACTGCAAGTCCTCAGAAAGGGCTGCTAGATGCTGACACACAGACAAGAGAGAGCAACAGTGCCACATAGGTGGTCTTACTCTTTCCCTTCTTGAAGCCATAGCCTCTCTTCTGAACCGTGCCTGGACCAAGCCGGGACCTGCCCTTGGGTCCTGACCTCCAAGGGACAATAATTAAGATGGAGTAGCCACTCCTCTTCCTGTGGAAAATGCACAAGGCAAAACCACAAACCTAATTACTGGCCAAATAACTAACAAGAATAAAAAGCCAGGAAGCCACTCCCCTGCACATCTTTCTGCCAGCCTCAAACATTAGCACCATTTGAGACAGCCTAGGAGGACAGGCCAAAGACACAAGTACTGGGAACTGACTCTCTTAGGCCAGGACTTGATTCAGGAAAGGAGCAGCAGAGGGGACCTGCTGCATTATTTTCCTCAGCTGCATTATAAAGTAGGGTGTGTGTGTGTGTGTGTGTGTGTGTGTGTGTGTGTGTGTGTCCCTTCCTTTTCCTGGGATCTAATCTACATCATCATCACAATAGCAAAGGCCCAGAGAAGACAATAGTTAAAGTGGCATGCCAAGAGTCTCTCCCTAATTCCCTGTCTTTACATAGAACAGATCTTTGCACAGAATGCTGGAAACCCTCTAAAGAGAAAGAGCTTTGCATTTACTGGTGGCAGCTCGATGTCATGGGCAACACCAGCAGCACTCCTGTGAACCCCACTCTTTATGAATTAGGAGCTGAGCTATCTCCCATGAACACTGTCTATTCAGAACCCAAGCTGAATGCCTTATCTCTTTTACCGAATTTCTAATGTGTCAAAGAATCTAATTTGCAAAACAAAACTACCTTTTAGCCAGAGGGCTTGTGATGGGCTTTATCAGTTACTCTGCATTTTTTCACAGCTAAACAATGGCTCTTCAACCAATGGGTCAAGCAGCTCAGCTCCAGACTGTGTCTTTAAAAACACAAAAACTTGGTGAATTGTTCCTTAGTAGAGAATGAGAAAGATGTCACTGTCATACTAAAGAGCAAGAAAACCTGGCCTTTGGGGGTATATGCTCTCTCAGTCTTCCCAGTGAATTAGGTCAGAAAATCCCCCTCTTTTCTCTCCCAGAGAACCACACAGGAGGCTGACTTTGGGAGAGATTTAAATTGGATATTTTTATTTAAATTTCAGTTTTCATAATTAAAATGATGTTAATATACAATCAAACATTAATCACATTCTGACGCATGCTAACCTCCACTGAAAGCCTGCAGACAGATGGTCTTTGATCAGGTTTGCTATCTAAACAAGAGGAAGAAAAATGAAGCTACAGGGGGCAAAGGCTGGGGAATAAAAGGTGGCGAAAGGGGCCTCAGGAAGAGGAAATCCTATTTTGAAATGATTTGATCAGTAGAGAGTAAACAGGTCTTAACACCATACTTGCTGTAGATATTGCCTGTGGATAGGTGTAGCCTGAGCTCCCGGTAGATTTTTGCATGCTGCACTGTCATATTTGCATCAAGGGGAAGACAAAACAAACAAGCCACTTTAAATAAATGGGTATTTCATTAGCCTTTTCTCTAAGTAACAGCAACAAGCATTGCCCTGGATGGCCTGCTTTCTCACTGCTGCTCTACCAATTACAGGGATGTCTCTTCCGACAAATGGTTCTAGAACACATTTTCCTAAATCTTAAATTATCTCTCTTGCTACTTTACAGAAAATGATGTGAGGAATAAAAGAAATGATGCGTATGTCCAGTTAAAAGTAATAAATATTCAGAAGATACTATATTATGATTATAGGTTTTTCATGGCTCCAACTGTGGCCTGATTAAGTAAATTCATCTTTGAAGGATTTTTCCACTTACTTTTTAAAATGGAGACACAGGCATAGAGTATAAAATGCCTCTTTGTCTTTAAAGTGAACTTATTTTGACCTTTTGAATGAGTGGCTTGTCACATTTTATCTGTGTTCTAAATGGGATTGTAAACTCTCTCCTTCAGGGTGATGCCCATGCCGGACAGTCAGGTTGTTTGGTCAATCCCATGGGGCAAGTGCCTGCTGTGTGCAGAAATAATAACCTGGACCCTGAAGACGACTAGTGAAGATAGAGCTATTCGTCTGGCAGGGATTGGTGTCTCTGGTCACTCAGGGACTGACATTAACACTTGTTAATGCACTTTCATGTACATTATCCCATTGGACCCTCCAAATGATCCTGTTGGGTCAACAGAATGGCTATTTTTACTCCTATTTTGTAGATTAAGCAACTGACACTCAGGAAGTTAGGGTGATCTGTCCCAAATCCATAGCTACCAGGTAACAGAACAGGAATTAGAACTAAGCCTGTCTCTTCCACGGCAGGTAACTTCCACATGGAGCATCCTGGCTTGATGTGCGACCCTGCTCACGATCACTGACAAAATGCTCTCATCCACATTCGTCCTCAGAGGATGTGAGATTCAAAATGCCATCCTGGATAAGAATTCTGTCAAAGAATGCTAATCAAATCTGGCCTGATTTGATGTCAGCTCTTCCGTTCATCCCAATTGTGAAGCTAAGCTATAATTAATACATAAAAGATGGTGATTACACTGAATTAGACAACATATCGGGAGAAACCACACTTTCAGACTGTCTTTCAGTAGTTGCTGCACCTTCAAGAAATAAATCTAACAAGGCAGTTATTATCAGGTTAATAGACTATCTGAGTGTCACTCATGATCTCCTGCATTGATTGTTATGCCCAATATCCTTCTTCTTCTTTCATTCTCCAGTGAAACAGATTCCTATTCATCTTCCCACATTCTTTCCTTCTTCCAGCACTGTATTTTTATTGTTTTCTTCCATAGGGGAACATGTAACTTTAAATCAAAATAAGAGGCAGAATAATAGAGGGTCTCACATCTGCCTTCCTTACTCAGTATCAAAATATCTTACAAGGCCTCAAAAGAAGCTATCAAAGAGGCATAAAGGAAACAATAAACATGAAAAGAACAATAGGATATTTGAAAAGGAGAAAAATATCTCAGCCAACAGAGACAGACACTTTTATGATGGTTACCCTGGGACAAATACATTCAGAAAAGAAGTTGTCTTACATTTCTCCATAAACTGAGGAAGTAGAGACCACCACTCTTCACACACAATGCCCCCTTACCATTGCTGAAAACAGAGCTTGGGGAACATCAACTCCTACTGATGGGCATAGCGAGTGGGTTTGGGGTACCCAGAGCAGGAATATAGTTATTCTTCACTGATGGACCCAACAGCAAAATTCTAGAGGGAAGGTTGACTCCCTGATCATTTGGTGAAAGGACCAAGACACTGGTTTAGCTAACCTTTGTTTGTTTGTTTGTTTGTTTGTTTGTTTGTTTGTTTTTTGGTTTAGCTAATTTTGAGATACCAAATGAACCCTTGGGTGACAGATGTTGTAGCCAGGTTAGCTTATTTGGCTTCTCTACTTTATGCCACAGAAACAGTTCCATCAGTTGGGTGTCTAATTATATCCCAACCTAACCTGCTCCCTGCATAAAAAGCTAATGTCTCTGTATAGGAACAGTCATAGGATCTTTGGGAGACTAGGACTGTTTTGTCTTACAATTGTACCTACCCCATTCCATCCCAAGATGGAACACATAGTAAATTCTAAGGTCCTTTATTCCATGGTGCTGTCCTCTGGAGACAAGATTCTTATTCTATTGACCTTTATTTCCTCAGAGCCCCTTTATTTCCTCATGCACATCATGGATAGTTAATAAATATTTGCTAAATTAGATGTCTGGTGCTCACTTAAGACTTATTTCATTCAAAAATTAATTCCAAACCTAAGAAATGATATAAAGAATATTAAGAAATGATGAGCAAAAAAAAAAATAGGGAACATTCTTTGAGCATTTACCCTGTGGCATATCCCCTGTAGTTTCTTCCCTCTGTGATCTGCTTTTTGCTTACAACAGTCCCTTGAGGTTAATATTAGTTGTTATTCCCATTCTGCGGATGGGCAAAGTTGGAGCTCAATTCAGTAGCCCATGGTTAAGTTATACAGCAAGTAAGTATTTCTATGATAAAAGACACCAGAGAGGGAAAGTGAGATAAATCTGGCATTTCGCCCACTTCTGCGGTCCTTCAGATAGCTCCCATAGCCAACGCGATTGATAGTGCAGAAATCAGTTATCAAGGCGAAAAGGCAGGCTGTGGATAGATAAGGCCTGTAAAAATGGACAGAACATGACATGCCTCACTGGGAGGACTGATGGAAAGGATTGGTATTGCTTCCGAGAAATGTGCTGATTCTTATCCAGCAGTGACTGTGCCCTGACCTTTTCTAAGGAAACATGTTTGTAATGGGTTCTTTCCTCTTCTCCTTTTCAGTTGTAGGAAGCTACAGTCTGTGAAGAGGATGGACAGCTTCTTGATGATGATCCTAGACAGCCCTATGACAACCCATAATAATGGCTATAGTGGTCACAATCACCACCACTGCTGCAAGTGGCATATCAAGGGACTTGGAGAGCTATGAGCAGCTGCATTTTCCATGGGTGTTCCCCTACTCTCAAAAAAAAAAAGACTTTAAAAAATGTATATTAAGGAACATTTAAAGAGGGTGCAAAGTGAATGGGTAATATGGAACCAAGCTGAAAAATGGCTCATCACTGGTATAAATCACAATCTCCCATTGGTCCAAAATGGAATGGGAGGGGCTTGCACTTCTGTGCCAAGATTAGCCTTGGGACAAGCTCCGTCACCACTTACCACATCACTGCAAGAATGGGATTTCTTATTCATTGCTTTGCTTGAACTATGAGTTCCAGCACACTACCAGTCCACTGGAGGCAATTAATGTATATTTGACCAGTGAGTAATGGAATGAAAGGAAAAGTTTTATGATTCATTAAGGATTCACTTTAACTGAAGACTATCATATGCTTTCAAAAACTAGAAAAACAAATATGTGTATTTCAAACATTTTGAAAAAGCCTTAACATGAACTAGGTTCCCTGAACTGCACTTCACAGATGCTGAGAAATATGTGGCCAAAACGGAGTGGGGAACAGAGGGAGGTCTATGATTAACTGAGCTTGGGAATTCAGGAGTAAGCAAAGTTAAGTGTCATCTTTAAAGCAGGATTCCAAGCTTGTAAGATGCCAATATGCACTGTGTGTCTTCATAAAAGTGTTATATAATGTAGTCAAATATATTTGACCACAGAAATAATTTTCAAGTTACTCCTGTTCACATTTGTAAAATTCCTCTGCAGGAACAATTTAGCTTAGTAGACACTTAAGGATTTTATAGGACCAAGGAAGGCATGCCAGGTTGCACAGCACTTACCATTCATGCATTCCTTCTAGTAACTTCTATAATACCTATGCGATATAGTTCTAAAAGATAATTGAGGGGGAAGCAAAATAAATAACAGTTTGTCCCTGTCACAAGTTAATAGGAACAGCAACAGATATGCTAATATTAATAGTACTAATATTAATTTATAGCTTGCATAGTCAAAGGATATATAAAGTGCAGGGAAATTTGATTAGAAAGTAATTTATTTAGAAGTCAAGGAAAAAAAGTAAATTAGAGCAGACCCTATGGCATAGCCTAGAAGTTACTTCCGTGAGTAAATATCTAATACCTGTTTGATGACTCACTATACACAAGGGAAAAACAGGCATAAAAATGTGTGGCTATTTGAGATTTTCGACAGATATTTAAACTTCTGGAAAATGTGAAGATTCTCATCCTATGTGGATGGCATTCTTTGAAAATCATCACTCATCTGAAAATGGTAAATGCAATGACCCTTTTCAGATGACATCTGTTTTCCCTCCAAATATGAGGCCTAGAGTGAACTCATTCCTACTTGCTTTAAATTCCTTCATCCCAGCAAACTCCCCTGGCCTCAGTGTCTCACATGGGCTGTCTCCTGTGTAAAATATGCTTCCTCTTACTCTCCCCACATTCCTCAGATCTCTCCAATATCAACTTAAAATGGCACTTCTCCTGATGACCTTGCTTGATCCCTTCAATCTAAATTAGGCACCTCCCTCTGGTCCCTCTCATCATTTCTGGTTCTTACAACTGCATATATATGTATATTTGAAAATATGTCTTCCCCATTAGGCTAAGCTTCATGAAGACAGGGGCTGTGTCTATTATGTTTACCACTTAATCTCCACCATCTAGAATACTTCTTGGTGTAAAGACACCCAATAAATATTTGACAAGTGAATACATGAATGAAATGAATGGCGGGTGAAAAAAACTCAAGACTACCAAACGAAAAACTGAGATGTAGCTATAAACTCATATGCCTACATTCATACATCTGAGTGCTTTGCATGTCAAAAAAGTTCCCCGTGGGAAGTTGCCTGTTTACACTAATAAAGTAATTGCTGTTTAAAATATGTTTAGAATCCTCCTTTTGGAAGAGTGCTCAGAGCCTGATTCAGGGTGACCTGATTTTGTGAAATGGCCAGAAATCCTTCAGAACTGACCCCAAAGAACCTGGAAGAAGTTTAATCATCTTTTGGGGGGCTAAGAAATAGGGCTCGTAATTTGACTTGGAAGACAACTTCCAAACTAGAAATCCACTAATAACATACGTTGCATCATCACTGTGATCATGAAGGAGCTACTGGAGATGCACATGAAAGGGGATAACACTTACTTGGATAGTGATTAAAAAATGCATCTTGTGACTTTAAAGTTTTATTTCCTAATTTATAAGGTTAATGAAACATCAGAACAAAAATAACGGGTGCATCTGGAGATAAACTGGCCCAATATACTCAATAGTTTCTAACTGCACATGCAACATGTAAGCTAATCCAGCCTGTCCCACAACCAACAGGGCTTCTCAAAGTCATTGTTCTGAGGGAGTTATCAATTTCCCATAAGACTTATTTGGGGGACCCTATTTCAGGAGGAAAGAATAATAATTGAGTGTTATAATGGAGATTCATCTGGTCTGGGTATAACTGCCCCCACAACCCACTCCTTCCTTGCACCATAATGAGATCATGTGTGAAAGCCTAAATTATGTAAATGAAAAGGCTCCACTAATACCGCTGAAATATTCCTGGAGTGTTACACTTGACAACCTCAAAGTACATTTCACACTGCTAATGACTTCATCACTAACACAACTGCCATGAGTCAAGCAGTTTCCATGGCAACGCCCTAGTACAGCTGTTTACCCATATAAAGTATTGCACCTACTTAGTTACATATACAGACAGATCACTAGATTCCTAGGTACTGAAATTGAAATAATTCAATTTTCAATGTCTCTCTTTATGAAGTGATTCTGCCAGCTATAGGGATTAGCATATCAATGTGACTTTGACAGGGGTTGCCGCAAAAGACATATTTTGCAGGCACTTCATGTCAATTAGAGCCCTAACTGTTTCATGGAATAATCATTCCTGCCAGATTAAGGTCGGGCTGCAAGGTAATTTAATTGGTGCCATTATATGTAGAAAAAAAATGCTCTAATAGAGTGCATACACTGTCTCTGCCAGGAAAGGGGAGGGCTGCACAAAGCAAATGACTGAAAAGAATTGCCTTCTTAGCCATTTAGAAGGGATTTAAAAACACCACACACACCAAGATGGGAGCCTCTGCGATGTTATTTCCTGGATTAGCTGGGAGGAAAACTTTGAAGGAGAGGGAGGATGAGGGCCAGTTCGTGGTTTTCTCCAAAGGCTTTTTTTTTCCCCCAGTACAGGAACCTGGAATAGCATGACAGTTCAATTGATTCATCACCATAACACCTATGTAAGCTTTATGAAATGCTATGGTCGCATTTGCTGAGGGGGGCATTTGTCTCCAGGCTGGGGAAGGGAAGTCACAAAGCAGACTGGAAGCTACTCAGTATGCCAAGGAGTGTGCTGAACACCACTTTCTCCCTCTCCTGGAGGAGTAAAACATGCCTCACACCTTTACTGTTCTTTGTTGCCAGAGTTCTCTAATATAACCCCCCCATTGCCTCAGAGAGGCTTGTTATCATCTCTAGCTTCCCACAGTTGGGAGTTTGGAGAAAATGGCAGAAGCAAGGGGTAGCACCACCCAGGTGTTCCAATCTTGATGGAAAAAAAAAAGCAGGGGAAATATTCTTAGAGGGAAAGATAGATATTTTCTGTTTTGGAGAACACTTAGCTCACTCATCATTCCCCATTATTGTCATGCAACTATTTATGGGGGAATGAGAAATAATAGTCTCATCTTTGTTATGTTCTCACCATTAATCCCCACTAGGAGTCTCCCCATGTGAAGTCCTCTGATTAAAGACTTACACATCCTATATCGTGCAAAGAACTAAGTTGGCATTTAATTACATCTGACTGTGTATCATCAGTGATTATTTTGTGTTTCCATGTCTTATAACTCCACTCCCAGCATTTGCTGCTTGAGGGTGGGGCTCATGTTTTTTATATCTTTATAGTGCCTGGATGCCAACATGTGTCCCACATGACATGTTTTGTATTCAGTACTTCTTTAACATCCACTGATGATGTTGGGGAATCATTTCTAAAATATCAAAGAAGTCAGTGAACCTTAGAGGATATAGCATATGCAAGGAAAATACTGATTGTCAGAGGTGGTCTCTAACATACCTAATTTTACCAATTAGGGAAGCTATACTGATTAGTCTAGGGCAGCACTGACCCATAGAAATATAATGTAAGTCATGTGTGAAATTTTAAATTTTCTAGTAGCCACATTAAAAAGTAAAATTACAGATGAAATCAATTATTTTGTTTAATCTGATTTATCCAAATTGTATCATTTCAATATGTAATCAACACAAAAATTACCAATGAGATATTTTTGTGTGTGTGCACGAAGTCTTTGAAACCCAGTGTGTTTTTTACCCTTAGAGCAGATCTCAAATTGGACTGGCCACATTCCAAGTACTCACTAGCTGTGCAGGGCTGGTGGCTGCTCTGTTGGACAGAACAGTTCTAGGTTCCCACTGTCAGTCATAGTAGAGCAACAGAACCCACGTCTCTTGACCCTCAAGCCAACATTCTTTCCACCTCAGAGCTGATTCCCCTTCTGCCTGCCCCCTGCAGTACATCCTGGCTTCAGCTGTGAACCAAACTCCAGCAAACATGTCTGAGAAGCTCATAGCCACACAAAGCTGATAAGTCTCAGGAGAAAGTGAGTGAGTTTGCCTTGCTTTTAACAATCAATGCAGGTTTAAAACAGTGCAATGGAAGCTTGAAGGTTTCTGGGTGAAGGGAAGAGCAGCCACAGATGGGATCTTGGCAGTTGGAGGCCTTGTCAATGTTATTATCAAGAATCCATTGTATCTGTCCATTTGTCAGCAAGGAAGCCCTCACCATGTGCCATATTTCTCTCTTTCAGTGTACAAACTCATTTATCAAGGCACAGAGTTATTCTCTCAGGTTCTTCAGGTCTTGCCTCAACTTG
Organism: Prionailurus viverrinus; assembly: GCF_022837055.1. NCBI lineage: Eukaryota > Metazoa > Chordata > Mammalia > Carnivora > Felidae > Prionailurus > Prionailurus viverrinus. Next base: position 67,006,309 of record NC_062572.1, on the reverse strand, counting down.
ACAGTGACCCTTTAAATGATGTTAAAAGAAAACAAAATCCTTACCTTGCATAACACCTTGGTACCTCTTAATGGAGAGGGGCTCTTTGTGAGTTAACATACCCAGTTGGAGATTAGTAACCACCTCCCCTCTTCTCAGCCTTGGGGATACTTTTAGGGGAAATAGGTGTACCTGGACCACACACGGGATACAGATGATGCCAGAAGAGTTTTTCATTTGAGGATAAAGACTATATTCCAGAAGCTTAGCCAATTTGCACATACAGCAGGACTTCTAGGTGTCCTGGTCAGGGGACAGGGTAGAAGTTAAGGAATATTGGTCTGTGGTTCAGTAGAGTTTATATAACAGCGTTGTGGGGTTTAAAAAAATAGGACTGTTGGGGAGCCAGGGTGGCTCAGTCAAATAAGCATCCAGCTCTTTAAATAAGTGTCCAACCTTCAGCTCAGGTCATGATCTCAGGGTTCGTGGGTTTGAGCTCTGCATTAGACTCTGTGCGGACAGTGTGGAGCCTGCTTGGGATTCTCCCTTTCTGCCTCTCTCCGCCTCTCCCTGGCTTGTGCTCACTTTCTCTCTCTCCCTCAAAATAAATAATAAATAAAAAAAATAGGTCTGTCCCCCTCTTATATTGATGGGTAGAATTTTGTGTTAGTGGAATCCCAGGGTATTTAATTAGGGAATTTTTATTAAATCTTGGCTCCCAGGGGCTCATAGGACCACTGTGGAGGTGACTGGAATTGGAGGGGGATAGTGTCAGTTCTCTTTTGCTTAAGCATCCTTGCTGCCTCCTCCCTTGGGCTGGTGGTGCATATCCACCAATTAAAAAATATTTTAAAATAAAAAAGATTTTAAAATGTGATAAGAAATTAAACAACAGAAAGTAGTGTGAGAGATATGGACGCAATGATAAAAGCAAAGGATGAGCAGTGTACCGGGTCCCTGCCAATACTACCCCATAGAAGGAAGGCAAGTGTCTTTGTTGAAGTGGCTGAGAATGATCAACAGGTGTCTGGGCACCTACTTGCTCAGAGCTAGGGTATACCTTGATGGCCCCAGGCCTTGCACAGACCAGTGAGATCCTGGGTTAGTGAGCCCCAGAATGCTTTCACTCATGTTTAGCATGAGTTGGTGGAATGTACTGTTACTGCATGTAGGTGGTTTCACCCTCACAGGAACCACAAGTAGGATTAGAGATGTCCCTGGTCCTCAGAGTCCACATATCCCCTTGGGAGTAAGAGGTGTGTGTGTGTGTGTGTGTGTGTGTGTGTGTGTGTGTGTGTGAGGGGGTGGGGGCTGGGAATAAGATCAAAAGCGTAGCAGAGGGAAAGTTCATGCTCTCTGCACTCGCAGAATGGTACTATGTCAGCTATGTAAGAACGATCTCAATTGCCACTCAGAATCCTTACAAGGAAGGAACTATTATTCTCCCTGTTTCTGCAGTTCCCTAACAGACATGGTTTTATTCTCCTCAAATATATGGTCTGTTTTAGGGTTCAGTATATACTATGTGTCTGGCAACATATGCCACACAGAGAAGCGAGAAGTGGTGAGTAAGGATATCATGCCTGCCCACCTCTCTCCCAAGCTGCCTGTGAATAAAACGAGGTGTCTAGAGAGGTGGGGCACTGGCCCAGGGACCCTTTTCAGGCAGGGCAAGTGAACTGTACCTTCCAGTGTTTGCTATTATTATCACCACCCACCCTCCTGCCCCATGGAGGGTGGAGCAGGGGATCCTGGCATGCCATCTATGTGTTCAGGAGTCTGGGGCAAGGCAGCTCACCATGTATAATCAATTCAAACACACAGGGTTAGACCACTAGGAGCATCACAGAGTTTGGTTTAGATTTTCGGCAACGGACTCTACTCCTAAGTCCACCTTAGACCCAAGAAAAGATGTCTGAGAAGGAGAAGGGTCAGAAGCAGCAGGTGCCACCATTTGCCCCTTTGTGTCTGCAAGGTTCATTCACTGTCTTCCTCTCATTTTTTTTTACCTCCCAGAAACCCCGTGAACTGAATATTTCTTTAAGTAAGAGTGTCCCTGTTTAGAGAGGCAAAATGGAAGCTCACAGAACTAAAGTAACTTGCTCAAGGCTGTTGGGCAAGTGACAAAGGGAAGTAGGACTGAAGAACAGTTGTCCTGCTCCCAGCAGGATTCAGCAGCAAGAAGGGTAGCATACTGGGGCTATCCAGTCCCCAGGCTTATGGTTGGCCAGGGCGGCCATGCCAGCAGGGGTCCTGGGGGATTTTATCCCCTGTCGCTGGTGTCAGGCCAAAGGGAGAGGACTTTGTGGTGTCTGGGAGAAGTTTAAAGTAGGAGGCACTGCCCAAATGGCTTATGAGAGCAAGGAGCACCCTTGGGAAGAAGGGAGCCCAGACAAACAGCCAAAGAGTCTGAGAGGAAAGGTGTAAGTCTGGGACAGCTGGTGAGGTGGGGTGCAGGAGTACAGAAGGGACAGAGTGAGGGGTAATCATTGATTCTCATGGCCACCATGTGGCCTCCATTTCCTTCCTGAAATTTCACAGCATCAGAATTTGAGAAGGTAAGGTTGCAAGCTGTCTGGGAGAGAACACTTTTGTGTCCTGTACCCATGAACTCCCTCATGGGCTAACAATGAACTCCCTTACCACAGACCGTGAGCTGTTGCTCTCCAGGTGTCTGTGTGGGAAATCACCTGCAGGGCCTTGACCTGCATGTAACGTTCACAGGATGGTACCCTAATTCCAACCTGCCCTTTTGTTCCTCTGAGGTGACATGGGTGGCAATCAGTATGCTGTTCATGCAAGTTGCAGTAATTTCTCCCCAAAATATTTACCAGCTTTTACCTCTTTCTAATTAATGCCGACAGGTAATCCCTCCTCCCACAAGGAAACAATTCCCTCTTCTGAGCAGGTGTGCGGTTATCCTTCATCCACGACAGCTTAGACACAGGCAAACAGGAGTAACACGCACCACCTTCCAGAAGCTATAAAGGGAAAGGTCTTTCTGCTTTCTTTTAAATCTCTGTGGGGTTAGTTTGTTTGTTTTAAATGAGACAGCGTGTAAATGGCTCTCCTTAGGAGAAGGGAGTTCTAATGAACAAGCCTGGCCCATTTTCCACTGGGTAATGAGTGCACCCAGGTAGCTGCCGGGAACAGTGATGTATTCTGTTGTCACCCTGATTTTACACCGGGGCTGGGTGGCCTGTTTAATACATGAACATAAATCTATCAGCTGTTTTTACATGTTCCCATTTGGAAAGCCAAAGTCTTAGAATAACACATGCTCTGTGTTTGCGAGATTGGCACAGTCCTTCCATCACTTCCGTAACATCTATGAGCATTTGCAGGTACTGTGTATTATGGACCCTAACATTTGTGGACATGCATGCTTGTGTGTGTGCAAGTGCATGCGCGCGTGCACACACACACAGAGTCATGCATACATTAGAACAGTGAATGCCAGTGAAAAGAAAGAGGGATTTTGAACACTAGAAACCCTCTCAGTCCCTCAGCTTCTGAGAGGGAGAAGATAGGGTATGGGATGAACAAAAGCAACACTCAGCCAAAACTTAGAGCGCCCTCCCTTAGGCTTCTACAAAATGGGGGCAAATATGGTCCCTTCGTTTTTTTCCACCACCAAAATTTTGAATTCTAAGATTTGGAACTTGGCACAAGTGAGAAATCACAAGTCAGGTTTTAATAAAGGAGAAAGGAGAGGCCGCAATGCCATGGGGGTTTTGGACATGTGCGGATGAAGGGCATAATAAATGGCACTGGATGAAGAGGCGGAAGGTGGCAAGAGACAATGTTCAAAATGTTGACTATTTCTGAATCCAAACGGCTCTGAGCATCCAATCAAGACCATGTGATCATATGGACAAAGATGGAAACATGGGCCATGATAAAGAGGAGAGAAACTCAATTGTATGCTAATAGCAATAAAGCAAAATGAGAAATGCCCAGGTGAGAACATGAGTGTTTCCAAGGAAGTCTGGAAGACCAATCTTGGAAGGGGTGCTGATGAAACACAGTGCGCATGGAAATTCAAACTCAGCTCAGCTGTCAGCATCTGGGAGAGTCGCTAAGCCACAGTGTGCCAATTTCTAGAGCTCTTGTGCCCTCTAGGTCTGGTTCTAAACCCTGACCACATGTTAGAAATACCTGGGGAGTTTTTTAGAAATACCAATTACCAGGCTCCAAACCAGACCAAAGATGAGAAGCTGTAGCCGAGGCACGGGCATTTTTCAAGCTCACCAGGTGATTCTAACGGGGACGCAAAGTTAAGAATTGCTACTCTGAAGAAATGTGGGGCAGCTGTGGATTCCCTCAATTGAGGTCTGACATGCACCCCAAAGTATAGACCTGCATAGACCCAGGCCCTGAGAAATATCATGCATAAAACTCTGGTTGTGGTTCTCTGTAAATCCCTCTGCCCCAATAACAACACAGTGGCTGAGGGAATAATCGCTGGACTGCACGGAAGAAGCATCTAGCTCTAGTCTCAATTCTTCCACTAACGAGCTATATTACCCTCGGCTTACCACTTTAGACCAGTGCCTGAACTGTAATTTATTTTTAGTGAGTGAATAAAAAGACACTGAGTTTCTTATAAAAGGAAAAGATTAGATGAGAGGTCCCCAAGACCCCTTCAAATTCTAAAATTTGGAAACGAATATAGATCCTCTTATAATCTGCTTCTACTCTGCCAATAGAATGTATCACTCACATTTAAAAGAAACCTTTCAAGTTACCATTGTCATGTTAGATGTTAATATTAGGGGACTCTGAGTAAGGAGTATATGAGAAACCTCTGTAATATCTTCACAACTTTTCTGTAAACCTTGGATGCCCACAGTATTCCAGAATCAAAAGTGTATTAAAATAAAATCAAACCAAACCAAACTCTTCCATCCCATTGGATGGTTTCTTCCCTGTCTTCTGAACAGAACTTGTACATCCCGACATTTGAGCCTTTTCCGGGGCTAGCCCCCTCACCTGAATTTTTCTTTTTCTTTCTTCTCCCCTTCCTTACATCCCCACTTAAGTTCCTCTCTTCCAGCCTAAAAGGGGCACTTGATCACTTTTGAGAGTCTTCCAGTCCTCAAACCCTCATTTTGTGTTCCGTCATCTTCTCCAGCTCTGGGGCCAACCTCTCCCTTCATTTAGGTTTTGGATCAGTCAGTGTCCAGCCAGGAAAAGAAAATGGAATTTGTGACACAGGGGGTACAAAAGATGAAAATCCAGTGTAGAAGCAGGAGGCCACCCCCTCTGGGCTGAAAGAATGAAGGGAGAAGGTTCTGTTACCAAAGCCCAGGGTCCAGGTAATCCTCTACCTGGGGCAGGGAACTGGGGGATTGGAGCCCTAGAGTGGTTTGTCTAGTAGGGACCTGGAGCATGCTGATGACACAGCACGTGTCAAAACACTGCCAAAGTAGAAGCAGAGAGGAAAGAAATCCTCTCTCCATCTCCCTAATAGTGCCTTCCACTGGCTGTATCCAGTAGCTTCCACTGGAACTTGGGAAACAATCTGGCAAGCAGCAGCCCCCCTGTGGTACAAAGCAAAGTAGGAGCAGGGTAAGGAATGGGTTTGAGGGCAAAAGGTCAAGAACTTATACTGTACCTATAGCCTGTATAACACAATCTGATGGTTAATTGTATCCTATTCTGTCTGATATTGTAAGACAGAGTACCCAATAGAAATGGAATGCAAGCCATGAAATGTAGACCACACAGACTATTTTAAATTTTCTACTAGTCATATTTTAAAAATGAAAAAAAAATGTGTGTAATTTTAATAATATATTTTATCTCACCCAAAATACCCAAATATTATAATTTTAACATGGAATCAATACTACCAGGCTTAACGAGATAATTTAATTTCTTTTTCCATACGAAATCCAGTGTGCAGCTTATACTTACAGCACTTCTCAACTGGGATATTGCAAGTGCTCAATAGTCACATGTGCCTAGTGGCTGACTACTGAAGTCTTGAGTGATTTCATAAGAGAGTGTAGGATATGAATCCACTGTGGAGAATGTCTCCATATCTAAAAGAAAACCTCACGTGAGTGAAAGTTCCAAAAAAATTCATAACCGGGAATTGAAAAAAAGTAAGAAGAAAACACAACAGGAACCTGTTGAACATAGATCTTAGAAGTCTGAATAAGGCAGTGCTATATAATGCTAAATTTAGTAACATTTAAAGCTTTTTCACACATAATATTAAGTAGCTTTGGAATCATGGGCTGTTATTGATTTGCGGGTTTCTCTTGGATGATGTTGGATGATGATAAATTAGTTTTTAATATCTCCCATGTTTATTAATAAGAAAAAGACTACAGTGTTCACAAATGTCCCTCCTGTCATCTTCTCAAAGTTGGAGGGAAATTTTTTCTTACAGGAGGTAATGGCTCAGTGCCTGGGGAATTTTGGGATTGTAAAAGTCTCAACAGGTCATGAGCATCACAAATCAGACGCACACAGTGTAGGGGCAGTGATTAGTTCTAATGGGGGAGGGAAGAAAATGAGATAGGAGTTTCAAGGTGTGATCATGGCCTATTGTTTCTACTCAGTGATGGTGTGCAAGTGTTGATTATATTGCTAGTTTTCATAGTCCATGTATATTTTATAAATGCTTTTATTCTTTTGATATTTAATAAAATCACAAATGGCACTCATGCAAATGCATACAAAGTAAATGAGGAAGGCAAAAGGTAAGGAAGGAAAAAAGGAAGGAAGAGGGTGAGGAAAAGGAGAAAGGAGAGAATAAGGGGAAACAAAGAACACAGAATATCCAACTGGTATAAACTGACTTCAGGCAGAGAGATGCTTTGTTGTATTTTGAAACCCCATCTTTGCAGTCTGCCCCACTGTCCAGCTTCATACATCTAGGGCAGATGTCTCCTAGACATGGAGATACTCCAGAGTAGATAAGGCTGGGCCTTGGCATTTCCCTCTGGCAAAAGGCCATTATCTTTTGACAAATACTGTGTCTTTTATGAGATGATTCTTTGAGGTCAGACCCTTTGATTGGCTTTTATGAGAAAAATAGAAAGGCACATGATTTGCAAAAATTGGGATGGTGTTGGTGTGGTGGAATGATACAACTTGGGCTTCAATGCCAGCTGAACACACAGTAGATTAGGGACCTCTCCCTGGCTTTTGGAATAAGTCCAGACTTGAAAATGACAAACTATAGAGTTAAGTTGGGATCCATTGTAATTGAGTGCCTCATGACTCCGAACAGAAGTATCCCAGATGCTGGGTCTACTCTCACTCACAGCAGACTACTCACATGCCATTCTAAGCCAGGCCTTACTAAAAAGGGCAGGGTGGACTTCTCTTCTGGAGTTGGCACCAGGTCTCAAACCCCCTCTTTCAAATCAGGCCAGGGGTTCAATGGCTCAGCATCTCATTCTATTTGCATTAGCCTGGTAGTAGTACAAACTCTTTGACCCAAAGGCCTTCACTGCCACAGGGGAGTAAGCTGGGCCAACATGCAACTGGCCAGGACTTGGCATTCTAGGCATGGATTCAAAGAGTAAGTAAGACTTAACTCCAGTATAAAAGCAGCTACATGAGCAAGAAGCAGGCAGAAAGCAGGACCTAGGTCAGGAATGCCCTGAGAGGTAGGCAGGCATCTGAACTAGAGCAGTTCAGGAGTTGAGCCACTTGCCAGAGCTCAAGTGGCTGCCTATTCTCTATTTTATACTCTTGGCTGCTGAGTATCATTGGACCTGGAAGTGTTTAATATTAACAGAAAGGTATAGGATCTGCCTCAGGAGTCTTGCATCATGATGAGGCAGGATTACTTCACTTTTCCTGCTGTGGAGTGATCTTATTTCTACTAATAAGCAGGGAAAGTGATGGGCTTGTTTTATTTACCAAGAAATACTTCTAAATTCCCCTCTAGCATCTAAGAGAGGTGAGAGAGAATGATGACAAGCATTCTCAACATATTTCAACTGACAGAATCACATAATTAAATTTTGATTGGAAAGGGCCTGGAGAAACAAACAAAAAAATCTAAGCTATCCCATATTTCTTTTTTCTTCCCAATGATTCAAGTGGTCTTTGAAAGCAGGAATGATCTCAGACATTCTGCTGTTCATTTAACATACAGATGGACAATTAACCCAGCCTGATGCTTATGGCAGTGATGGAGTGGGCAAGACATTATTCATGTGTCTGCACGTGCATGTGTACGAGTATACATTTATGTGTGTGCAAGTGTGTATATGTATGAGTCTAGGAGCACACAAATAAGGTGGCTGAGTTGGGGATGTAGTGAGTAAACTCCAAGAATAGCAGGGGCACTGTTAACCCCCATAAAAATGATTTGGAATTTAAATAGCAAGTGTTCAGAAGTGATAGGCAAAATAGACCTGGAAGACTGTTTGTGGTACAGATGGGATCTGACGCTCTCTGAGCAGGGAGAAGCACTGTCAGTGTTTTGACAGACACAGACTGATGTTCAGGACAGAGCCAAGGAGGTGATGGGTGGAGGGACTTGGTGGGGGTGGGGGGCTGGAGACCCCCATGACAGATTGACAAACATGCACAGGAATTCTCAAAGCAGAGGGCAGAGAGAGAGGAGATATGAAGATAAAGACAGAGGAAGACTGAGATGCTGGTGGTGGGGAGAGGTGAGAAGGGTGGAACTGCATTTACCACATCTGCCTCTTTGGGGACTATTAAGGAGGTAAAGGCAGGGGCCAAAAACCAGACTGCATGGGGAATAAGCATCACTGTCCAGCACTTTATTTCTCCTTGCAGTCTCTGGAGCTGGCAGGACTGCTTAGTGCTCCAGAGAGGGAAACCCCAATGACAAATGCCTCCCATGAGGGCTAAGGGTCACAGACAACCATCCAGACTGTGTTCCTCTTCCAGGACCTGTAGAAATGTTATGCTGAAGGAAAACTAGAGCCTGAAGGAGCATAAAATCACTATAAACTGTGGCCTGTGAGACAGCAGACCCCTATATAGACTTAAACACTTGGTGGTGGAGATAGTACTCTCCAAATGTGGATCCTCAACCCACTTGGACCAAATCATTCCCTTACCCTTCCCAGACTTTCCACAGCCCCTCAGAATTCTTGTATGCTCCTGAACCTGGGCTATCCTGCCCTCCTCTCTGATCCATCCCACCTGTCTACATTGAGGCCCCTTCTCTCACATGCCCAGCCTCTTCAGGCCGATGCAGTGTCCTTGTGCTGATTTCCACTAGTGTGCATCCTGGGCCCTTAGAATCCAGCAGGCAGTGTGGTGGTGTGGTCACAACACTTAAAATCAGGAAGACCCCACTCAAATCTTTCCTCTGCCCCTCATTAGCCCTGTGCTCCTGGGAAAGTTAGTCACTCTCTTGGAGCCTCAGTTTCCTGGTTTGTGGAGTAAAAATATGCAGCAGGAAAGCAAGCTCATTACAATTAAATCAGTGGTTATCAACCAGGGGAAACTTGAGCAATTATGCAGTTTTGGTTGTCACAAGTGCAGGAGGGGAGGTTAATTCTGGCGTCTTGTCATTAGAGGCCAGGGAATGCTACTAAATATCCTAAATGCATAGGATAGCCCTCCACAACAAAGAATTTTCCAGCCCCAAGTGTCAATAGTGCCGAGGTTCCTTATAAAATTTCTTTCAATGTCTCATGGGTTCTCTATCAATGATAGCTTCTATCATGGATTGCATGTATATATAATATATATATACATGTTATTGGAAGATTGTAAGCTTCTTGAGGGCAGGCAGAGGCTGTATCTAAAAACTTTTTGTTTCTCATTCAGAGCCCTGCACAGCAAAAAGGCTCACAATTTCTTATAAACATGGAAGAGACTTTGACTCCTGGCAAAAAAGTAAATCTGTTTTGTACAGCTGGGTTCATCTGTTCATGGCTTAAGATGGAAGTAAAGCCATATACTATGCTTCTCCCCTCCCCCAAATCTGCAGTATTAGAAGATAATGTTAAAACTATATCCAGATCATTCTAAAAACAGTTCAAAAGAGAAAAATACAGTCAAGTCACTGCGTTCCAACAGGTTGACAACAAAAGAAAGACTGTTTGACTAAATTCATCCTTTTTATACTGCAAGCCATCAAAATGACATATGAGCAGGGCCTGGCCAGTGTGAGAAAATGTCACCTTTGCACATAAATTCATCAGAAATGTTTCAAGAGGCCTGTTTTTTCTGGAAAATATTGTAGGTAAATTTCAAAGTCTTTCTACTGCTCCTTTGTAATTATTCTAAAACATATCTCAGACAATCTGCTATTGCCACCATGTTATGTTTTCTTTTATCACTGGCTGCCCAGCACAGGAACTGGCCCACTGGATCCTCAGTGGATATTTGCTGAGGAAGACGTAAACCTTCCCCATGGCCTATAGAACAGATCAGAGCCAGGCTATGCGGCCAGAATGTCTGAATATCTCAGCTCCACAATTCACATGCATGTGCGTCATGTTGCTTATGACCTCTATATTTCTGCTTCCCATCTATGAAATGGGTATGTATGTTGCCTATCTTTGGGGGCTGTTGTGAGATAATACTTACCAAGTATCTCTATATCACACATCATATATAGTGAATGTGCACTAGTAAGTATCAGTCAGCAACTATGCTGTTTACAAAGCAAAATAAACGATGATCACCCTCCAGCTTTCAGAAAGAGAAGAATATTTGTAAAAAAAAATTTTTATATAACATTTTATAACACTTCATGAGCTTTTTGCTTTTTGACCATCAGAGTGATCCTGTGAGTTAGGTAAGCCAATATTACCTATTTCCTGCCCAAGCCAGGTATCCAGCCAAAGTCAGAATTCCTGCCTCCAATGCTCTACCACAATGGGTGTGTTAACAGGGGAATTTTGCCTACCCCCAGGAGACATTTGACAATGTTTGGAGACAATTGGGCAATGCTGTTGGCATCTAGTGAGCAGAGGCCAGGGGTGCTGCTAACATCATACTATGCAGAGGACAGCCCCTACAACAAAATAATTATCTGACCCCAAATGTCACCAGTGCCAAGGTTGAGAAACCCTGACTTAACAGGAAATCTCATGTTCTTCTCACCAAACACACAGATGAGACACTTAATTAGTATCAGAAAAACCCACACTTTATGAGGAAACCACTGATTCATCTCATGGGCTATGTATTTCAACGGGAAGCTCCTAAAGAAGGCCCTGTGTAAATTTCCACATATTCACTAAACCACAAATTCACAGTGATTATCACAGAATTTAGCGGTGTTTGGGGGAGCACCCTAACCATGTGAATTTGGCTTCATAGACAAAGTCCTCCTATGTGTGGATAATCACAAGGAGCTAGTTCTGGGATGGAGGGAGAGGTGGTATAAGACCAGGTTGTAATTATTGGGAGAAATCCATACTATCAGGCTATTCATGTAAATGCTAAATATGTTCAGAAGGTGGGAAAATGGAAGTCCCTTTTAAAAAACGGCTAAGATGAGGCACCTGGGTGGCTCAGTCGGTTGAGCGTCTGACTTCAGCCCAGGTCATGATCTCGCGGTCCGTGAGTTTGAGCCCTGCGTCGGGCTCTGTGCTGACAGCTCAGAGCCCAGAGTCTGTTTCAGATTCTGTGTCTCCCTCTCTCTCTGACCCTCCCCTGTTCATGCTCTGTCTCTCTCTGTCTCAAAAATAAATAAACATTAAAAAAAATAAAAATAAAAAAAAATAAAAAAAAAAAAACAGGCTAAAAAAGGATGGGGACTTTTTGGACCCTGTGCACATATTTGTGTGCCTCTAATATATCAAACAGATCCTGTGTTAAGTGTGTTATCTCATTTATCCTCACAACAACCTTATTAGGTAGAAACTGAGGCTTAGAAAAACTAAGGGTATATTTCACAGATTTTAAATCAAATACATTTTTCACATTTTAACATTCTGGAATGGAATGCACCTTAAAACACTGATGCCATCTTAGAATCAGTGTTGGCTTTTTTCCCCCCTTTTCTTTTTTTTTTCACATTTTAATACATCTGAAGTGAGGATTCATCTTACAATCTTTGGCTTCTCAGATTCATAAAATATGGTCATTTATCCAAGATCACACTACTAATAACATGGCAGAACTGGCAACTGTAAGATGCTAGATGCTATTCATTTCTAATCCAGCAAGGAAATTCAAGTGGTGCATTACAGGTTTCCCATAAAATCAGCTAAAGTGTTTTTTCCTGAGATGAGTGGATGACTGCAGGGAGATAAGGAAAATGGTACATTTGTGTTACTCAATGTTTTTGGGGAAGTTTTAAAGTAATGGGATGGAACGAAAAGGGTAAAGGCCAAGGGTGATTGTTAACATCAACATTATTGGATCTAAGTCTATCAGAGAAGACAAGCAATTAAATATATGTAATATAGATTTACATATATAATAAAATACATATGTAATAAAATAATATAATAAAATGTTATATTGCTGATAGAAATAGCCAGGGCTAGAGTGGGAGGTCAGGTCTAGCTATCAACCATTATGCTGTTGGTTGTCTTGGGCACGGGAGTTTGGAGACCAATAAAATATAGTTTAACTTAGGAGGGCTTGATGATAATTCAGTTATTCATATGGCACCAATCTATGCCTAGGAACAGAATTTATTTTGAACTTGTTCCAAATGGTATTCTAACTCAATGGTAACATAAATAGGTAATGTCTAATACCTACACTTGTTGAATGCAACAATGTTTAAAGGAAAAAAAATCATGGCCAGGATTATGGGCTTTCTCTATCCGATACCACTTGTGTTCCTGAAGTTGTCATGCTCACTAATGTCATACTGCTGTTACTTGGCATGTTTATCCTACCTCACTACTCCCCTTGTCTTTGCCTAGAAAAATTCACTCATGTTTCATTTTTCAAAGCTGATCTCCTAAGAGCCTGTCTTGATTTCCTTAGACATAAGAGCCTCTCCTATGCTTCCTCTGCACTTTGTGTATATTTCTGTTTCAAGGACCATGAAGCTCCACTGAATATTTTGCAGTCCATTTCTGTCTGGTCCTTGTGAATCATTTTATCCTTTTGGACTCATCAGCATAGCCCCTGATTTACACATGATAGTGAACTGGCTAAAAGTATGAATAAGTGAGGTATGCATGCCATGAAATGTCTCCTCACCATGGCCTAGAGGGCTCTAATGATCTACCCCAGCTGTCTCTCAGACCCCATTTCCCAACATACTCTGCCTCACACACTTCCATCCTAACCCACACGTCTCCTTACTGTCCCCAAACACCAGACCTCTGGTACTGCACGTTTGCTTTTACAACTGTCCGGAGCACTCTCCTCTGAGATGCATGCCATAGCTCATTCCCTTTCTTGATTTGAGTCTCTGCTTAAATGTCATCTGCACAAAGTGTTTTGGCTATATTGTCAAAAGTAGTACCTTTCTTCTTCATTCTCTTATTTGACTTCTTAGCACTTATCAACAACCTACATATTTGTATATATTCATTTTTTTAATATGCCAATCTTCCCTACTGGAATATAAGGTAATGAAGATGAGGATTTCTATCTGCAGATATTAATCACTCAGCAATAAATGAATCATTCAATTACTATCTTTAATGAGACTACTTCCACCTGGTGGTAAAACGCAGAACTGCAGGCATAGTGCCTCTAGAGAAAATCACTTTTTTGGAGCACCTAATACAGCTATACACCATTTTAAGTTCTTTGCATCTATTATCTCATTTATCACTCATAATAGCCCTAGCACACAGGTACCATCACATCCAATTTAAAAGAGGAAATAATTGTGGTTCTTCTAAATCTCATGTACTTTCTTTTATACCCTGCTATCTTTACATTATCTCATTGTTGTAAATCTACCTATCCCATTACCTTTATTCAACAATTTACTCACTTCTTGAGTTTATCCTATATGTTTCAATTCTTAGGGATGCATACAGATTTTCTCATATAGGAGTTTAGCAAAGTATTTGTTTCTTCTTCCTGTTATGTATATATACTCTTTCATTGTTACTTTCATCCAAAAATAAAGTCACTCAAAATGTGGAACAGGTACCACATATTCTGTGAAACATGAAAAACAGTACTTTACTTGTTCCTACCCACTACCACCCTTTTCCAGGGGTAATGCTTAAGCATTACAGAGAAACATAATCTTAGCATGAGTGACGGAAAGATTGCAAGGTGGGAAGGAGCTTTAAAAAGAGAATTCAGTTCATGCACCTCTATAGTTCTCCCTGAAAGAGACCTTCAAACTCATTCATCAGGCAGAGAATCAAGACTGGAAAAACTGTTCTTGGCAGAGCTGTGCTTGAGGAATTCACACCAAGAATAACATTCTCAAGGGAGCCTAGGGTGTGTTCAATGAAGAGTAAATGATGTTCAAGAGGACAAGAGAGTTATCAGGGAGGTCACAGAGAATTATGAGTCACACTCCCTTGGGCAAGGCCTGAAATACTATTACAGAAGTCATTATAAAGGATCTGAGGACACTGCCCTTACTCTGTTGGGCTTTGGTGGTTCCCACCTTCAACATCTGTTGACTGGCAATATCTTGCTCTGAAAAAAATATGAATTTGCTGGAGCATGGATTTCCTACTCTATGGATGACTTACAGAACAAAGCCATGTTAATAAAATGTTCATAACTGTGGAAAAATCAGACATTTGAAAAACCTGGATCTTATAAAAACTTGGACTACATCTATGAGCAAAGGTAATAAAAGATCTATGGCTGGGTCTTAGCCTTGGAAAACAATGGCTAAGGCATCATTTAATCCCAAAGACTTCCAATAATGTAAGAGAAAAAAAGGGACTACAAGTTTAGTAAATTGTTCAAGTCTTAATATTTAAGCTAGTAGCAGACTAAAGTTTTCTCATTAAGACAGATGTTTAATTTCACTAATGAGAACAACACACACCTTGCCTGAATTGACCCAGGAAGATCAACATGGGTGAAACTATACAGACAAATTACAGCTGATCAATTCACTTTGGCCTCTGCTCCAAGCACTATATATAAGGTCTCAAAGTTTTGGGTACCACTTTTGGTCAGTTAGGTTGTACTATCACCAATACAAGGGACTCCTGGCAAGCCCATTGTCACATAAATGGAATACAAAAATATAAGGAAGTAGAGGTGAACTGTATTACATTTTCTTGAATTAAGTATTTCTTGTATTAGGTAATCCTCATTAGTCCTGCCTTGAAATTATAATTCAAACTAAATAAAATTCATTAAACATTAAATATGACATAAATTTTCAGCATAATGGAACCTTAGTGTTCAGTGGACTTAAATCCTCTTCACCCTTCCATGTCATTTCACAGATGATTACCCTGAGCCCAGAGAAGAAAAGGGACTTGCAGAAGTCACAGTTAAGTTTTAATTTCCAAAAAAAGAAGAGGATTTTATTTCACTCAAAGAACAATCTGTGCTAACATACTGAATCTGGCTTGCTCTCCTATTTGTCCTACATCTTACCTCCCAGCTCCTTGTTAATGCTTTCTTTATAGACTTTCAGACTTTTCTTTGGAGACCTTGCTACTCTGCCCATCTTTTTGTGCTTCCTCTTTTCTTCTTTGGCACCCCCTACCACAAACACACAACAAACACACATTATCAGAGAAAAACTGACTCTAGACTATAGTGGTGTTTGATGGTTTTATTGTACACCATCCATTCCCTCTTGATTTGGAAAGAGAAACTCTTCTTCCTGAAAAATATTCTCCCCAACCACTTCAGTGTCAATGATTTGAGTAGTATCTTGATTTTACCTCCAGGTTCAGAGAGAGGAATGTGACTCACACCTGACCAATCACAGCATCCAATTGCCCTGGCCACAGAGATTTGTTCAATTAGAGCCATGTGACCCAATTAGAGCCAAAAAGGCAATATCATAATAGAAGCATTCTGTCAGGAGTACCATAATAGAGGCATTCTCTCTTGCTAAACTTACAGTTACGGGGATGTAAGCCTGGAACTGCTGGATGATCATTTTACTTCTGCAATGTATAGAGTCACCGAAAATGAAATCAATACATAGCAAAGCAGAGTGGAAGGATGGAGAAAAACCCATTCTGATGATATTGTTAGAACTGCTTGATTCATCTGAGCTTGAAACCTTAGACATTTCAGTTATATGAACCAAAAAATCACCCTTTTATTTAAGCCAGTTGGTTCCATTATTCTGACACCTGCAATAGCAAGATTCCTGACAGACTCTTCCGTGTAGAGTTTATCTAATATCTAGGTTCACCCAGAAGGGATTTGGTTGCTGGTTTAGGTATCTTTTTATCATTGCATGTTTTGCTGGTACTTTTAAAGTCACTTTTCAGTTGCTTCATGCTTTTTCATAAAGTCATGACTTATAATTAAACCATCAGCCTATATTTACATTCAACCTGTGAATTCCCTGAGTTTTCTAGGATCTAGGATGGCATGGTCTTTAGACTCTAGAATCACCTCTCAAGTGAGAAAAAAACATTGCTAGAGAGAGAGCTAAAACTAAACTGGCCCAACCACTAAGATGTCTACACAACAGAGGGCATTTCCTTTGGGGAAATGCTGGCTTGATTCTTACAAGAACTACTATTTCCCTTTGCTCTTATGACTTGGTTAAGTTTTGCAAATGCAGCCTGAATTTCAAACAGAGGCATTACTAGCCTTCTTTACCTGGAAGTGGGGCCCCCACTGTACAAAGGGGATATGGACACTGGTGCCATTAGCTGTACTACTCATTTACCATGCCTGCTCTCTATTTTCAGCCCTGTGTGGATGGCTTTAAAGAACACCCTCATTGATGTATAAAAGCAGCTAAAAGTTTACTGTGCTCCCCTATATGGCAAATCTGTGTTAAAGCAAAGTTTTATTTCAAGGTAAAGACCTATAGGTATCAGCCAAAAACAAATGAGAAGAAAGTTCTCAGCACACTGAAATCCTTCCCATCCATTCTGCTTTTGGATAAGGAGTGCCCTATTAATGAAAATGAAAGGGCAGACCCTTGGGAATCAAATTCAGGTCATTTTCAAAGTTTTATCTTGATTTGGCACTATAAAACTTGGCCTATTCAGGTCTCCTTCTGGAAGCATGACTCAACCTCAGGGCCTTACCTCCTTCTGTCAGTGATCATTACTGGTAACCTCAACCTCCTCCCATCCATTTAATACACACACACACACACACACACCAAAATGAGGCTCTAATTTGCTGAACTCTGGACCTTTCCAATTACTCTCATGATCTGGTATGACTATCCAGCCTCACCTGTCATGTGGAGCTCCACCTTTGGCCAGCCTGACCCACAGCAGTTACCAGCTCCCACCCATGCCCACCCAACCAGAAGAAATGTCAGGAGTCTGGACCTGTGACCACCTGCTTGCTGCTCCAAGGCTGGACCACACTGCTCACAACTGTATATATGTGCTTCCAAATTGGTCACATGCCATGTATTTTGACTTTACATAATGCATGTTGCTCTCCCAAAGAGACAACAGGACAAAGAAGGGAAAAATAAACAGCAGCATTGCTTTTCACTTTAGCTAAGACAAAATCCTTTATGGGGCACATGGGTGGCTCAGTCAGTTAAGTGTCTGACTTTGGCTCAGGTCATGATCTCAAGGTTCGTGGGTTCAAACCCCCTGCATCGGTCTCTGTGCTGATAGCTCAGAGCCTGGAGACTGTTTTGGATTCTGTGTCTCCCTGTCTCTGCCCCTCCCCTGCTCATGCTCTGTCTCTATCTCAAAAATAAATAAACATTAAAAAAATGTTTTTTAAAAAGACAAAAATCCTTTGTCATTTTGAATCCAATTGTTTATGAAACAATGGAGTCACAGCAGTTGTATATATGATATCCTACCATTTGTTTAGCATGGGTCATAAACTGCTTTCGGTTTCTTATATATTACATATTATTATTATATATTAGTGCTCAACATTTCTGTTTAACATTAAATGGAAATTAACTACTTGTGGATTTTTTTTCCCATTTCTCTCATATTTTGAGGAAAAGACATATTTACATTACCCAGCTCCTAGCAGAGGGCTTAGGCAGATATTTGTATTAAATAAACCCATAGTTTATCAATACATATTTATTGAGCACTCGGTATTTGCTTCAACATTGTTCTGGTTACTGTGGGATTTACAGAAGAAAACTTTATGGTACCCTCTCTTCCCTGGAGATTATGGAGTTTATGGGTGGGGGGCAGGGCAGAGTAAGATTAATGAGCATGAAACAAATAGAGACAAATGCAAAACATTTTATGGTCAAGTAGTGTATCATGAGCAATGGGCTCTGTTTGCTATAGGGTTTTAAAAAACAAACCAAAGTTCCTGAGAAAGTAAACTTTTTATAATCATGAGCTGAAAGGGAAGAACAACAAACAGGCCTATCCTTCAGTCCATGCCAAACTGCTCCCTACAGTTTATCTCCTCAGAGTTGTTTCAAGCAGTCTTGAATGCTGCTCAGCATCCAGTTTCCATCAAAGTCACTGGGAAATACCAGAAACTGAAGTGTTCTCCATCCCAGAGAGTTTTTTCCAGCACCCAAACACTTATCACCCCATCTCTTACTGCCTTTCACAATTCCTTGTCATCGTTTCTTAAGTCACTAAAGGTCTCCTGGTACCTTTGTCTTCCATCTCCTTGATGTGGTTGGCCCAGTGTTCCACACATCTCATCTCCCTTGTCCCTCACTTTTGGTTTCTTTCCTTTATATTTCCCCTCACAATGATGATCATATTCCTCCCCAGGAATGTCCTCCATATTAAATAAACTGTTAGGGTGTGACTCACAGGATTCAGAGTACTTTGTTTATTTTCACTTATGTTTTAAATGTTTATTTACAAATATTTTTTTTCAACATTTATTTTTGAGAGACAGAGTGCAAGTGGGGGAGGGGCGAGAGAGATGGAGACACAGAATCTGAGGCACGCTCCAGGGTCTGAGCTGTCAGCAGCAGAGCCCGATGTGGGGCTCAAACCCACGAACTGTGAGATCATGACCTGAGTCGAAGTCGGACACTTGACTGACTGAGCTGCCCAGGCGCCCCAGGAGTACTTTAGGGGCAACAGCTTTGCTGTTCTTTAACATCAAAACACTCCTAGTTCATGGTTGTATCTCAGTGTTTAGTAGTGTCATGGTGGGTGCTGGGTGCATGGATTAGCTCACCCTCCTAAAAGTACTTAGTTCTCCCAAGAATGGCTACCATGGGCCTAAAAGGGATGATAGCACAGTGGAATGGCACGTGACATCTTCATGCTTTTGAAGCCAGGAAGAATACAGTGAGGATAACAAGAGAAGGGTGGTAGTTCACACAATGTTGTATAGTTATCAAATTACATAGTAAAGTATGGAGCCTGAGAGGTCAGAATAAACAGTCAGGTTCTCAGCTCTGTCTATTGCTAGCTAGACGAGGAGGATTGAGTGTCAGTAGACATCTTATAACATACCCACCTATCTCAGGTTTGACAAAGTGACCCAATGGGGCAAGCCTGTGTCTGTACATATTGCAAGGATTTTTAAGACAGGATTGAGTAGTTGGAATTGTTGGCAGAGCACTAAATACTAACACTTTCTATACAAGTTGTCAATGAGGGCAAGAAAATCACCAGTACAATTGGAGGATCTCCAGTACCCATAAAGACACTCATATAAATATACACACTTGTTTGCCTGGTTACCCTTCAAATCCATGTCATGTTTAAAGAGATTTTGTCACTGTCCAGACTCCGCTCTCACTAACTCACAAGGCAGTATTCTCACATGTTACAGAAAATACAGGATGTTTGTCTGATATTTGTTTGATCACATGCCACATTCCTTACCCTGACCTGTAGCAAGAATTACTCAAGTCCCTCAGCTTAGCATCCAGTCTGACAGCCACAGCTATAAAATTATAGATCTTTGGTTCCAACAAAATTAGTGTACACATAGCTTGTATGTGTAATTTGGCAATGTGTCTGTGAAGGGTGTTTGGTACCCAGGGAATAACCACACACCAACTGAAAACCTCTACTTACAGTGAGCTTTTCATAACATTATGGCCATAAGAGGATGTGAGAAATGTATGAAAAACTTGATCTTAAAACTATTCCTTTGCTTAAGTATGTTTGATATAATATATATATATATATATATATATATATGAACATACATGCATATAAGTTATATATTATATATAATATGTAAATAAGGAGTTTTGGTTGTTGAACTCTCCATGAAAATAAAGCCTTGATTAATAGCTATGAAGAGGCCCCACACTCAGTGAATTTTAGATAACTCAGTCCGAACAGAAGTTTAAATAATGTAAATGAAAGGATTAAGGATATGTAAATAAAGCCAATGACTAAAAGGAGCCACTTATCATGGCACAGGGAAGTGACCTCAACAAGTGACCTCAGTCCCTTCTCAGCCTCTAGTGTGGTATTCTTGGGAAATGAACCTGTCAAAATTTATATTCAAATTCCTCAAATTCAATGCCATTACATCCTCCATCCTCTCTTAGCTTATTGGCCAGGACTAGTCACATGGCCTCATGAAAGCAGAAGGTGGTTAGGAGCCTAGCAGTGATGACTTCTACTCCTCCTGTAAGTTTGTGGTCAAAGTCACCTCAAGGAGACCCACACTTTATATAACAATCTCCTACCCTGGTCCCTGGTGTACCTGATTTTCCCCTCTCCCTCTTTTTTTTTTTTTTTAAGTGATTTTATATATCTCCTTTTTACCTATTATATACCTTAACCACTGTACTTGATGTCTGTCTCTGGTAGAATGTACACTTCACAACAGTGAGAACTTTTTGTCTCTTTTGATAAGTGTTGTATCCCTAGTGCCTAAAACCATGGGCAGCATGAATTAGGTATTCAATAATATTAGTTGACCTGACATGAATTTTAAGAACATTGAAAAACATGCAACTCACTGATATATGCTTATGAATTGCCCTTATCTATACTACTTCCCCAAATAATGGGGTTACCCTCTCAGACCAATCCCCGAAGTACTTTTTACTAAATTATTTATTTAAAAATGTTGAAGTTACAATTGTGTCTCTCTTAATGTGACAGGATTTCTCTCATTCATAGGTAGGTTTTCTATCTCTGACAGTATTCTGTCAAGCCAAGTGCTTTTGACAAGGGTCCAGATGAAATGAAAGAGGAGTTAGACACAGAGCAAATGGATATCTGGGTGCTAAAGGGTGTGTTTTAGAACCACACAGATTCAGCTTTCAAAAGGATCTTAGAGGACTTCCTGTCCAACTTTCTAGCCTCTTGGAGAAGTTCTCAGCAATGAAGATTCATAACTGTGTAAGATGGCCTATTCAATTGTCGGGCCATTCTAAGAATTAAAAAATTCTTTCTTACATTTAATGAAAATTTGCATCACCATATATTCGACTAATTTGTCTTGGTTTGGCTTAATGGAGCTAGTCAGGAAAGGTCTAATTCTTATTCCACATGAAATGCTTTCACAAACTTGAAGAGAATCATCCTGGTCTCACTCCAACTTCCAATATAGTCACGATAATTCCAGCATTTAGTTGCTCATAGCCCATGTGTTATATGCCCCCCAATAAATCTTTTTCAATGGCTAGATAAACCACTGCTGGATGAATGAATATACGGATGCATATAAGAAGAGGGTTCACTCACTGATTAATGAATGCCTTGACTTTAGACCCCTCACCACCTCTGGCATCATTTTCTACATGCTCTCGTCTTCACTGGTGTAGTCTTAAAGTAAATTTTCTACAACATAACCATCCAGGAGACATATGAACTATACAGAAAACAAAACAACTAAGAGTTAAATGTGACTTTCTGTTTTTCAAAACCCAAAAACCATACTGTAAGGCAAAAGACAAAAAGAACTACACACAAATACTGTGTTATAGTTAGTAAATTTGCTTCTCATAAGGGGATGGGTTCATAATTCTGAAACTATTTCATGTGTATTCTAGTTTAGAACAAATAAGTAAATATATTGTAGATAATGAGAGTCAGGTTAGAAAAATCTAAAAATCTGTTAGAAAATCTGTTCTTTTTCACTACTGGAAAATAAAATTACACATAAGAAAAGAGAAAAGGGTATAATAAACCTTGTGGTGTTGAATTAAAATGAAAAATATGAGTATGAACTCAAGGCTTTTTAATATATGTACATAAGTACCTAAATAAATATAGATGCATGTGAGTGCATAAGTTAATATTCATTCACTTATTTGTAAGCTCCGTCTGCTATGAGGAATTAGGAGCAATGACACTACAATAGCAATGAGCATACCTGGTGCTCAGATCATGATTTCTAACTGCCATCCTCCAACAGATAGAGCCAGGGCTCCTTGAAGATACCTTTTTGATTCCAAAGCTACTCAGAGAAAACACAAGATGATCCTGGGGCATATTGTGGTGCCAAAAAGTTATGAAGTGCTTTAAAAAGAATGCAGATATGTCAAAATGGCATAGGGACCAACATAAAAGAGCTCTTAATGACCAAATCTAGAACAATAGGATAAAACAAATATGTATAAGTCCATACTTATATACATCAACATCTGAATAAATAAATGTGGGAAAAGTAATAGCTTTTCCTTCTAGAATAATTTTATTTAAAAATGTAGAAAAAATAGGGAAATGGAAAATCATCATTAAGACACTACATTAGAATTGTTACTGGCAAGATCCCCAACATAAAATTAGTGGGGGAAAGTTTGAAGAGAGACAGCATATTTATATAACCTCATCTCCCTAAGATATATTAATTTCAGAGGGAAAAATAGAACTTCACACAGTTGAACAACTTATCAAACACTAACTTAACTAAGTGATAAAGGTTAATATCACCAGCAAATAGATGTCATCATTTGACACCTGACTGATACACTGAGTACACATCACTTCCTAGGTAGACTTCTTACCAAAATACATAACCACAATCTAGTAATGAGAAAACATAAGACAACCCCAGATAGAAGGATGGTCTACAAAATTAATGACAGCTACTCTTCAAAAGTTTGAAGGCCATGAAAGATAAAGAAAGACTGAGGAACTGTCACGATTAGAGGAGACTCAGGAGGGATGAGGGCTAAAGGTATGACATGATACTGGATCATCATGTATGATACTGGATCAGATCCTGGAACAAAAAAAGCACAGTAGTGGAAAAACGAGTGAAATCCAAATATAGTCTACAGTTAGTTAATAGTACTATAGTAACTTAGTTTTTATATTTGTGCTATGGTTATGCAAGATATTAATATTTGGGGAAGTTGGATTGGGCGCCTGGGTAGCTCAGTTAGTTGAGTGACCCTTGGTTTGGGCTCAGATCATGATCCCAGGGTCATGGGATTGAGCCCCATATTGGGCCCTGTGCTGGGTGTGGAGCTTACTTGAGATTCTGTCTCTCTCCCTCTGCCCCTCTTCCCCGCTCATGCATGCTCTCTCTCTCTTTCAAATTATATATATATATGCACACACACAAATACATACGTATATATTTAGGGAAACTGGTAAAGCATTTATAGGCATTCTTTGTACTAGTTTTGCAACTTTTCTGTTAAGTCTAAAATTATTTCAAAATAGAAATTTTAAAATAAACATACATGTTTTAAGGGTTGATCACTCATTCTGGCTCATGCTGACACTGCCTTTGTTCCATCCTCTCCTTGATGTTCATCACATAGCAATGTGCTCAATTAATGTTGTGAAAGGAAAAAAAATGTCAGCAAGGTGGTACATACTCAGGACTGGGTAGGGTGTGGAGATGGAAAAGTGGGACGGCTCCCCCCAGAGTCAGAAGCTCTGACTTGCAGCAAGGACCTTAATTCTAGTTCTGGCTCATCAGATTGTTGTTTTTGATGATGTGACCTTGAGAAAGTTATTCAATCATTTCTGTCCAGAAATGATTAACAGTGACCTTGCCTCCCTCACTCTCAGCGTCACTGTTGGGCTCAAAGGCCACAGTGAGAGTCTGGACCAATGCAATGACAGAGGCATGACCTCACTTAGAGTTCCCCTGCATTTATCGCATGTCTAACTCATTTACTTTTCATGGTACATAGTGGTATTTTACAAGGGGTGGCATGTGTAGTGGTTAAGTCTCCAGGCTCTGGGTTTATACTGCCTGGTTCCCATTCTAATGTCACTGCATACTCCTGTGTTGTAATTTCCTTGGCTGTAACATAAGGGTAGTGACAAAACCTACCTCGTAGGGTTGTTGTAAGGATTAAAGGACATAATATTTGTAAATCTTTTAATCTTGCAACATGGTAAACAGTATAGTGTTTGTTTTTAACATTACATTAATATTGTTTTCCCCAGTACTTCATGACACTATTCAGAATATTATTTACCTCCTCTGGGTATAGCAACTTGTGCCCTCCTAACTAAACAGTAGGTTTTTTGAGGGCAGGGATTCATGTGGCATGTGCTCAGACTTCCCCAGCATGATGCCTTGTGCACAGGAGTTGCTCAATAAATATCCAATGATTGATTGATTCATAAAGCCCTAAAGCCAATGTTCTCTTACTTCACAATTTTGCTTCGGGCCAACTTGTCATCTGTGTATATTTAAACAAACTTAGAAAATAGAAAATTCTCTAGTGCTAGAACTGGTCTTTCCTGAACTCTGTCAGAGTTTGCTGTGGGAGTCGTTAGCTTTTTGACATCTCTTCCTCCCATCCCTCTCCACCAAAAATCGCCTGTCAGCACCATGTCTGAGAAGACAAACTTAGAAATAGCACGCCCGACACTCAATCTTTGACTGTACTCTGCCCTTCTCTTTCCTCTTGTTTGGAAGAAAAAAAAAAACCCTGCCATCCACTTTCCCAGATTATCTCTTTATGTTCTTTTGTCCCTGTTTCCAAGAATACATATTCAGAATCAACTTGAGCTTCAATGGTTGGCAATTACTAAAGAAATAAAATATCACCCTCCTTGTTACGCATTTTGGCCACATTCTTTTTGGTGCTTCCATTTTCAATATCTAAAGTGCAGTGCTCCTTCGGTGCCCTTGAAGATGTACTTGTTTCCTTACTGAATGCATTATTCCATAGAAGAAAAAAATATCATCTTTCAATTTATGAATCCCTCTTATCTTTACTCTTCACCTTTCCTTCTCTTTGTGTTTCTTCCACTTACATACTTCTAAATTATTTCTGGCCAAACATGAGGCAGCCAAGTTGGGATCCTGGGTCTGTTGCTATCATTATGATCATTCCTATGGTGCCATTTGTATGAAATAAAGTCCCATAGATTTGGGCGTACTGCAGACTCCTTTTATTTTTGCAAACAGCAATGATTTTGCTCAAGAATTATCCAGGGGCGCCTGGGTGGCGCAGTTGGTTAAGCGTCCGACTTCAGCCAGGTCACGATCTCGCGGTCCGTGAGTTCGAGCCCCGCGTCGGGCTCTGGGCTGATGGCTCGGAGCCTGAAGCCTGTTTCCGATTCTGGGTCCCCCTCTCTCTCTGCCCCTCCCCCATTCATGCTCTGTCTCTCTCTCTGTCCCAAAAATAAAATAAAATAAAAAAACGTTGAAAAAAAAAATTAAAAAAAAAAAATTAAAAAAAAAAAAAGAATGTTAAAAAAAAAGAATTATCCAAATGCTGCCCCCCCACCCTGGCTGCCGTCTCTCTCCAATATATTATTTCCTCCCATTTTGCCTCTATGGCTCAGTAGTGGAAATGTTTCATGAGTCCCAGAAGTTTTATTATTCTCCTGACCCTAAATAAGTGTCCCAGAATGAAAGGGGTACTTCCCCACCCTGTGGGAAAGGGAGAGGAGATGATAAAACATTAGCACTGAAGTCCTCTAAATCTCTTCTCCTTTCTTTCCTTGCCTAACTCTGGTGGGCCAAAACCACAGGCTTCTATTCTAAGAAGAGAAAGTGTGGGAGATAGAAAGCAATGTAGCCTGAGATGAACTGACCTGTGAGTGTGCTAGTGTGCACATGCTTGGGCATACTCCAAAGAGAATGGCTACTCCAAATAAGACACTCCACTTATTTGTGGTGATATGGCAGCTGAGAGAGGCACAAGGTCTGGGTTTGAACAACCTGTACTGTGTCTCAGTTCTGCCACCTTCAAACTTTCCTCCATGACCTTGGTCAAATTACATATGTGATCATCTTTGGGAAGGGGAGAGACAATTCAAATCTTTCTCACTGGGCTGTCATGGGAATCAAGGCATTCTGCACTTGTTGAAGTATTCACAAATAGCAAAATACCATGTGGATGCTTTTATTCAAAAATAGATTTTGCAGCAATGAATAAGAGTATGGTTATTAATATGGCCATTCAAATCAACTCATCAGTATGATCTGCACTTACCATGTGGGAAAAAAGCATTAGACAAGGTTCTTGGCCATAGAAGCTTAAAGTCCAGTTGAGAAGACAAAACTTACACAGCTTGTCAAGAGTTACACAGCTGAATCCATGAGAAAGCAGAGAAAATCTGGAGTTAAATTCTGTGCTGTGGAATACTCTGCAATGGTGTTAGGATTTTGGAGGTTTAAATACCTCGTTAGGAAATAACATTGAACATACACTCCTCCTTCTAAGTCCGGGTAATTCTTTAACTAGAAAGCAACAAGGAGTGATATGTGAGATGCAGGAACCTCCTAGGCATCCAAGTTCCTACCTTGGAGGGTCTCATACTCTAGGCCACTGTGTTCTACCATTGTCAACCTCTTGTCACAGAAAAGAGTAGTGGGAGCATAATGTAAGAAGAAGAGGGGCACCTGGGTGGCTCAGTCGGTTAAACTTCTGACTTTGGCTCAGGTCATGATCTCACGGTTCATAGTTTCGAGCCCCACATCAGTCTCTGTGCTGACAGCTCAGAGCCTGGAGCCTGCTTTGAATTCTGTGTCTCCCTCTCTCTCTGCCCCTCTCCCCTCCCCCACTCCTGCGCACGCGTGTGCTCTCTCTCTCTCTCTCTCTCTCTCAAAAATAAAGAAACCTAAAAAAAATTCTTTTAAAAAAGAATGAAGAGTGCAAGTAGGGTTAATCAGCCTTGTTCAAATCATACCTCCCAAATGTAATGGCTGGGAACCTTAGATAAGTTACTTACGCTCTTCAGGTCTTGGGTACCATAACTGTACCTGTCATAGAATGATGGGGATGATGGGTGAATACATGTTAATACTAAGAACAGTGCTTGGCACATAGTATGTGCTCAGTAAAAGCTAGTTGTAGTTGTAGCAACTGTCACTGCTATTATTACTATTATTGTTAACAGTAGTATTTCCCAAAGTGTGTTCAGAAGACACTAGTACTGCAAGTATTTCCTCATACAGGGGAGGGGGTTCTGTGGCTGAAATATATGGTAATTTCTGAATTTTACATATAAAAATGTGCATGAGCATTGCAACATATGAGAAACCCTTAAAAATAAAGATATTTGGGGCGCCTGGGTGGTGCAGTCAGTTAAGCGTCCGACTTCAGCCAGGTCACGATCTCGTGGTCCGTGAGTTCGAGCCCCACGTCGGGCTCTGGGCTGATGGCTCAGAGCCTGGAGCCTGTTTCCGATTCTGTGTCTCCCTCTCTCTCTGCCCCTCGCCCGTTCATGCTCTGTCTCTCTCTGTCCCCAAAATAAATAAAAGTTTAAAAAAAATTTTTTAAAAATAAAGATATTTAACACAGACCAACTAGATTGTTAATCATACCCATGTGGCCCTTGGTTCCTATATAAGACAGTGACTTTAGACTTCCTCTATAAAGCACACATCAAAAAAAAAAAAAAAATAAATAAATAAATAAATAAAAGCACACATCAAGGAACTTACTCTAAGAGAGTAAAAAGAGGTGAGATATCTCCAATTTATAAGTACTCTGAATTTAATCAAGGACTATACAGCGACAATAAAATCAATTGGAAATATTGACTGTATTGTGAGTGCTTTGTTAAAAAATTTCAAATGATTTGCATATTTTAATGTAATTATTATTTCTTTATTGATTGATTAAAAACAAGTAAAATACTGACTTTTCTCTCTGGCCATCAGCTCACCTGCAATTTTAGAGAGTTTAAAATTGTGTCGTTCTCCATCTCACTAATGAAAAAAGGGCCACAAAGGAATGTGATGAGGAATACATGTATCTCATCCACCGGCAAACACAAAAGTTAGGGAGCTTAACTCAACCTGCAACATAGGAGAAACCGTTAAAGGAAGACATTTAAAAAGATTTTATCTGATTTATCTAAAACTCTTCAGCTTCCATTTTCCCTGGAACAATTAACTTCCTAAGTTGAAATGCAATTTTATGAGACAATTTTAGGGTCAATGTGTCTGTATGCAGTGATCACCTTATTGTCTACCTTCTACCTCTTTGAAAATGTGCTATCACTGCCAGTCTTTGCAGAGACCCACCTTGACCACATGCCTACTTTTCAGAAGACGTGCCTTTGGGAAAACATTGGGGGAAGTGTGAGGAAAGAAGGCAAGAGTAACAGGATCTAATAAAATTTAATTTCTTAAAAAAAATTTTTAATGTTTATTTTCTTTTTGAGAGAGAGACAGAGACAGAGACAGAGAGAGACAATGCAAGCAAGGGAGGGGCAGAGAGAGAGGAGACATAGAATCTGAAGTAGGCTCCAGGCTCTGAGCTGTCAGCACAGAGCCCAATGCGGGGCTCGAACCCACAAACCGCAAGATCATGACCTGAGCCAAAATCGGATGCTTAACTGACTGAGCCACCTAGGCACCCTTAAAATTTAATTTCTGATATTTTCTCTAGGTGTGTATACATGATATTTGGGAGGCCTTCCATTCAGGGCCTTTCCAGTGCCGACATTCCAAATCCCTATTTCATGCTAAACCTGTGTTTTAACTCTTTCCTCTTACTTTACTTAGATAGTCAAGAAAAGTAACTTTGAAAAATAAAGGCTACTAACCGTTAGGTTCTTATTTTAGTCATCAGCTGGTGATGGAAAGCTTCCTGCTGAATTTGAACTTTCCGATATATGTTTTAATGATAGTTCCACAATTGGTAAATTGGCCTTTCTTAAAATAAAATTATTGTACCAGAAGAGCAATAAGAAGCACAATCAGTTAAGATGCCTTCACTCAATGGAGTTCATCAGTTTCTTGCAGGACAGGCTAAGAGGAAGTGAGAAAATGAACTTGTAAGATAAACAGAAAAGGAGAGGCAGGAGGCTGAAAGCCATTTTTGACCCTAGCAGGATATACCTCTGGGAGCTCTCTAGGCAGTTGGAAGATCATGAAGAGATGCCAAGTTCAAATGGAACTCAAAGAGTTCAAAGGGTGGTTGAAATGAAAGTGATGTATTCTGGTTTTCTTTTGCATGTGGCTTTGGGCTGGCCTTATCTCTGAAACCTCATTCCTATTCAGCAGCCATTGCTTCTCCAACTATTCCTGTTGCTTGACGTTAACTCCCAGTGAATGATCAACAATCCAAATACTTTGATAAGAGCTTGTTCCTCTTGTCCTCCACTATCTGAAATTTAGGGAATTTTAGATAGATGGTACCACCAGTCTCTTCACCAGGGAAAATCAAGGGTCCTGGGGGACGGTGGTGGGCACATGTTCAGGCTCCTCCAGCAGTGACTGCAACTCAGGATACAACCATCTCCCAGCTCCTCGATGCATAAGGCCAAACCAGGTGTCAGGAGTCAAAAATAGAACGAACACTCAAGTCTAAGGCTGGAGTCAATTCAAAGGGCTTAGTCTTGTAAGATCTATCAAAGGCAGGTATCTGGGCCTTCCTACTCTCCCTGTGTCTGCAGGCATCTGAGATGTGAAGGGCAGAGGAGCTGCCCATGAGACTGTGCCAGGGACACCACTGACTGGGGTTTGGGGCTGGTGGCATATGGGTTTTCTTTTTAAATATATACATTTTTTCATCTTGGTTAAAACCACAAGTATTTGAAATACTCCCAAAGGAATGAAATCTCAGACCTGCGGAATGTCAGTCGTGGAAATTAAATGGCCACCACGTGACCTAGCAAATGCCACTGTGGAAAATAAACATATGATGCTGAGCAGACCCGCTGTTTACTCTAACATTTTGAGATGACAGGCAATCACTTTCCAAAACCACGGCCAGAGGTAGAGCTCTCAGAAGGCTTAAATCAAGAGTCTTTTAAAGCAAATTGACTATTCGGCTGTGATTCTTCAGCAAATTAAGGATCTGCTCTTGAATGCTGGACAATGAAAGCCTGGACAAAGCTACTAAACACGCACAAGCACACTCTTCCTTTTTGGCCACAAAAAAACCATGCTGTTAAGTACAGTCTTGCTCAATCCTGCTTGCAGCTGTGCAAAACCAAGATCTCTTTATTTTAAAGGAGCAAGGCCTGTAGCTTAACTCCGTTGTGATGCTAGAGGGAATGTGAGGCAGGGCTGGGAAGAGGAAACATCAGGGTGATTGAGGGTGCCAGAGGAGAGGGGGAAAGGATTGGGTAACGGAAAGGGAGAGCCATAAAGGATGCAGAGGGAAAGAAAAAGGTGGCACAGTGTGAGGCACGCAATAAAGATGGAAAGAGGAGAGAGGGAATGGGAAAAAGAGATGAGGAAAAGAAGTGAAAAATGGGAGTATGGGGAGAGAACCAGCAAAATGGCTAAAAGAGGGCAATGGAGGGAAGCAGGGTGTCCCTTTTTCAGGCACTTGCACGGAAGCCCCCTTGTCCCTTCAGATAGCATTACTAATGCGGCGGACTTGGCCAGCATGGCACCACACAGCTGGAATCAATCGGAGTGAATGTGGGCGGCTGCCCAGGCCGGCTCTGGGGAGGCAGTGGGAAGCCCTGCCCTCTGGTTTGGCAAGGTCTGGCTCAAGCCTGCCAGAATCATCAGCCTCTTTGGGACAGCAAGAACTTGGCCTACCCCAGCCTTCAGCAGCCCTGAAATCCAGGCCCATGTGGACCGCTCAGGCTCCGCCCACATTTTCACCTGAATTGCTGGAATGTTCAAATGGAATAATTTCTCTCCTCAAAGGCAGAGATAAAGCAGTATAGATTCTTCCCAGAGAAAAAGCAAAATCCAGTCAACTGCCTTTAGGCCTTCAAAGCATTGGAATTGAGGTCCAGTGTTTCCTAGTATATGGAAACAAAATCTTGGCCAAATCGCACAGTTGGATGGTGAGTATTTATACCTCTCTCTCTCCTCCTCCCTTCAAGGCCCCTTTCCAAATTTTAAGCATCTCAGCTCATTTGATTCAAGTCTGTGTGTGGTCTACAATGTGCTTGGTCACTGTCCTGTGCAGGAAATGCTGAGTGACTGACATTCCCAGGGTTTGTCTTCAGGTTGCTTGCAAGCTCTTCCACATTCCTGTGTCTCTCCAAGCCAAAGTCTTAGGATGTTGACAAAAGCAAGGACATGACAATGTTCCCAGCTAACAGCACCAGGGTTCTAAATGAGACAACCTGGGTTAAAGTGTCAGCAAACACACTGCCTGGCTGTGTGACCTTGGGCCAAGGACTCCCCACCTGTGACATGAAGCTATGGGACTGGGTGACCTGTAGGGTTCCTTCTTGTGTTTCATATCTGTGATTCTCCTAGAAAACTTCCTCACTTCCCCCTATTGCCGATTTCCACCAATTTCCAACACAGAATCAAATAGGATGTGAACTGCTCATATTTCTTTTTAGGCATGGAATAGAATTTCCTCACCCATTCAGGCACATGAGAACTTTAATAAACAACAACAACAACAACAACAACAAAACTATTCACTATGAAAATTTAATTTGGGAAATAGAAATTAAACCAAATATTTCTTAAATCACTTTAATGAGTTTACAAAATTGAAGTAAATCTATTTATTCTCTAAAGATAAGCTCTGGAGCTAGAGGTTCAGTTGCATCTTTCAAATGGCTTGGGGTGGGGGTGAGGGAGAGGGAAAGTATATTCATATCTGAAAATGATTAAATGAAAATTTAATTCTTAATTATCCTCCTAACAGCTGCTGATGGAAAATGATGTGTGCACACCAAATTTTAAAGTGCCTGGGTTCTGTGCTTTCAAATTAAGATTTTTTTTTATGCAGTCATTTGACTTTTAAAGTTATAATGAATGTCTGTGTTCAAAGCATCCAACATATTTCAAAGAGCAAATACTTTAAGTATTGTATAAAAGTACAGTGCTCGTTTTCCCAAATCTATGGATTTCTTTGAACTTGCTTTGATATGTTTCTTGGTCTGTTTTCTGTCTTCTCTCCATTGTGTTTCTTATCATTATACTTGCTCTTTCCTACCTCTCAATACTGGGCCATTGGGATGCTCGCTTATCAGACTGTGTTAGAACAAAGGTTCTCACAGTGTGGCCTTCCAGCCATCAGCAGGAGCATCAACTGGGAACTCATTATCATCACAAATTATTGGGCCCCACTCTGACCTGTGGAGTCAGAAATTGGGTAGGTTCCCCCAAGTTCCACAGGAGATTCTGATGTTCAATATGAGAATTTGGGTTAAAGGAAGGAATTAGAAACTGAAGCAGAAGGTTATAGGGTGGCAGAACTGAACCTTTTTAATTCCGTCAGTCACGGATTTGCTCCTTGACCACCCCAACTCTCATCTTTTTTGAATGCCTCTCCTTATTTTAGCCTATCGGTAGAAATGGAGGAAACATGTAGCCAATAATACTTCCTAATTCCTTTTGATCTCTTTCCATTGAGTTCTCTTGTCTGTAAAAAGAATTCAGTGTCAAATTGCTTTGAGTATGTTGGCACCTAGGTAAAACATAAAGTGACAATAACTAGCTTTGATTTTAATGTTTCTCAAATTGGGTTTATAGAAAGCCTGAACATTGTCAAGTTTGAACAACACTGATGTAGAACATCAGGAGTCACAAATACCACTCTATAGACTGTTCCTGATCTGTGATTGAGTTCTTGTCAGAATGAAGCAAGGTGTTCAGGTGAAGATGTTCAAGTTATTTTGCATTTGTTTGCTTGTTTTTTTAATAAGGCCAGATATTCAATTTAAATGAATATGACTTTTTTGGGTGTAAGATTTTGTCCTTCAATTTTTTTTTGCTGTTAATACGTTCTTTATTTTTTTTAAACCTCTATATTTGGCAAAGCAAAATCAGAAACCCTAAAAGACACCCCTGTTAAAAAATTATTGGTAGTAAGATGCAAAAAGTCTAGGAAACAAAGCCATAAGTCATTTCTAAGGTCCCTGTATGCTTTCAAATTTCTGTGGTCCCAAATTTCTCCTCATCTCTCTACTATCCCAATCTTAGGTGATTTCAAATCTTCAGGTTTCTCTTATAACACAATCAATTCTCATTTTTTTTTTCACGAATAAAATAAAAATCTATGATTCTGATATAGAGTTAAAAAGATAGAATATGTCCATGGCTAAAATTAGCAACTCAGGCAACAACAGATGTTGGCAAGGATGGGGAGAAAGAGGATATCTTCTGCACTGCTGTTGGGAATGCAAACTGGTACAGTCACTCTGGAAAACAGTATGGAGGTTCCTCAAAAAATTACAGGTAGAACTACCCTACAACCCAGCAACTGCACTATTAGGTATTTATCCAAAGGATACAGGTGTGCTGTTTCAAAGGGGCACATGCACCCCAGTGTTTATAGCAGCACTATCAACAATAGCCAAGTATGGAAAGAGCTCAAAAGTCCATCAAGAGGTAAATGGATAAAGAAGATGTTGTGTACACATACAATACGGTATTAATGAAAAAGAATGAAACCTTGCCATTTGCAACAATGTGGATGGGAATAGAGTATATTATGCTAAGCAAAATTAGAGAAAGACAAATATCATAGGACTTCACTCATATGTGGAATTTAAGATACAAAACAGATGAACATAATGGAAGGGAAGCTAAAAAGATGGAGGGGGACAAAACATAAGAGACTCTTAAATATAGAGAACAAACTGAGGGTTGCTGGAGGGCTTGTGGGTGGGGGGATGGGCTAAATGGGCAAGGAGAATTAAGGAAGACACTTGCTGGGATAAGCTCTGGGTGTTATATGTAGGGGATGAATCACTGGATTCTACTCCTGAAATCATTATTGCACTATATGCTAAATAACTTAGATGTAAGTTAAAAAAAAGAAAAAAGAAAAAAAGAAAGATAGAGTCTGTTCAATCCAGAGTTTGGTGTGAGGCTCAAGGCACCCCTGGTATAATTCCCATTACTGATAGCAATGGGGACCAAGGTCTTTCTATTGTGGAAATAGCTTTTATCAATAACAGGGCCTTCTGAAGAAGGCTGATGCATCAAACAAAGCAAAGAACTCAAGAGATACATGTTTCCTCCATCAAATTTTTAATGTTTTATTCTGTTAATAATGCTGCTCTGTTTCTTTAAGCTCCAGACCAGGAGAGATGCTGCCATTACAGGTAGGAAGGGGTTGCATTTGCACAGATCCTCTATTACCTACCTATTAGAGGTTGTGTTTTCCCAAATTCATATTTTAAAACCCTAATCCCCCAGTATCTAGAATGTGACTGTATTTGGAGAAAATTTTGTTGTGGTAGGCTTTGTTGTGGTAGCCTTAGGAAACTAATATACTACCTATCCTGTGAATCATAATGCATTTTCTTTTTTTTTAAATTTTTTTAATGTTTATTTATTTTTTGAGAGACAGAGACAGAGCATGAGCGGAGGAGGGGACAAAGAGAGAGAGAGAGAGTCACAGATTCCGAAGCAGGCTCCAGCCTCCGAGCTGTCAGCATAGAGCCTGACACAGGCCTCGAACTCATGAACCATGAGATCATGACCTGAGCTGAGGTCGTAAGCTTAACCGACTGAGCCACCCAGGCACCCCCCAGAATGCATTTTCAAGGGAAGAATTTTCTTCTGACAGGGAAGATAGTTTGAGTTCTTTGACTACAGTGCAAAAATCGCGAAGCAAGATTCTTCTTTGTCTATAAATGAATTATGAAGTTTTCTCAGCCTTACTTCACAGTGTATGATCTTATAATCTTTTATATTCTGAATCACAAACACTCTTTCCTAGAATGATGGAGTGAAGAGATTTCAGAGATCATCTGCTCTACCTACCCTTCCCACCCTCTGTTTATAGAAAAAAAAACATGAAGTACTAAAAGGTTAACTAAGCAATTGAGTTGGGTCATTGGCTAGTTATTGGCAGAGACAAACCTTGGTCCAAGGTCTTGATCCCAATCCTAATTACCTTCACCAGATAAGTCTGCTTTTGATTCTTTTTCTGCACACATTTGCTGAATTACTATATGCAAGGTACTGTGATACAGGCTTTAGGTTAAGGACAGTGTCTCTCAACCAGAAGTACACAACAGAAACACATGGTGAGATTTTTCAAAATTTGGATGCCAGGCACCAACTTCAGGCCTACTAAATCCAAATGTGCTGGAGTGTTTAACAAGTGGAGTGTCATAATATGGTACATGTATGGCTGCCTTTTCAAGAAAGTGCAGAACCATGAATATACTATTTGCCACTCCTTCCAAGCAGCATATGAAGGTTCCAGGTCCTCCATATCCTCACCAACATTTGAGATGGTCAGTCTTTGTAATGTCAGCTCTTTGTACTATTATAGCATAATGTTTTTAATGTCTGCATTTTATTTCATAATATAATCAACTCCTTTTCTATTGATGGATATTTATGTGATTCCAATCATTTGTTGTGACAACAATATTGCCCAGTACAGTGCATCCATTTTATATACTGACCCACTACACAGCCAAATCCAGGAACCATCATTCCCAATGTAGTTTATGTAAAAATACCCTAGACCTGTCCATTTTAACTGCCCAAGTTTTTAATAAGTAGGAAAAAGAGTCCTAAAAGGCATAGTCACACTGTGCCAAAGAGCAGGCACATTTAATTGTCTGCACCTGTGTATGAGTTTTTATCAGAAAGATGATAGCAGCAGCCAAGGGAGTGGGTAAGATCAACCAGAGAAAACCTGAAAATTTGAAGGATGAGAAGAGAGGATGTAGAAAGACAGAACATGAAACACCAACATTTAACATACAGAGAGAGAAAAAGGGAAAAGGTGAATGACATTAAAGGCAAGACAAGTATATGTTCAGAGTGATTAAGTGACTTACCCAGTGCTGCCCAGCTGGAGGCCAGCAAAGCACAGACAATACCTGACAAGGTTCTATCAGTGCAATTTACCTTCTGGCCAAGTACATTTTGCAACTTGAATTCCCTCTTTCCACCACTTTGTTCCTCTCTTCCTCCTTTTCCCCTCCCCCCATATTTTTATGCATATTAATTTGTTCACCTTTTCCCATAACTACTCCCTTCCCACCTGATTTATCTTTCTGAAAGAAAACGAAGAAAGCTTAATTTCTCCAGATCCAGCTCTAAGAGGCACAAGCCATGCAACCTTGTGAGTCAGCTGCCTTTCTGGTAGGTTATTGGTGATGAGATGTGTTTTGAGGACCAGGTGGCAATACAGGTGTCTTAGATACAGAAATGCTCATAGCCAGGGTGGGAGAAGATGCAGAGAGGGTGCCTCAACATCACTGAAACCCCAAACAATTGGCTCCACAGTGCCCTGAATTGACCAAACTTGACAATGTTTTGCGGAAGATGGTGAGGAGAGTGACAATGACATCCATTTTGAAAAAGAAGCCTTGTTTTTGCAGGGTCACTCACTCATAATGTTCTCCTATGAATGCCTAGTGCTCTACAAATATTTGTACCTTACAGAACTATTCATATAAATTTTCCATAATGTAAGCAAAGCACCTAAAGAGAGTTTGGCATGGAGCCAGTGATCTCTATAAGGTAGCCAGTATGATCACTGTTTAATACCAGGATATGATCTGATTTTAGTAATGACTGGCTTCAGATTAGCACCCCCGTGGGAGAACAATGCCCACCTGCAATATAAAAGATCACGTATCTCTGGAGGGATATGGAAAGAACAGGAAGTTTTCCTTAATTACTCTGACTTCATTGTATGAAAGCACATACAGCCTCTGTCTGCATGAACATTTGGTTTGACAACATCAGACAAGAAAAGCTTATTCTTTAACACTATCTCATCCATGACCTGACCTGAAGGATCCAGAATTGGAGAGCTCTGTTATGCACCTGTCTGTGTTTCACAGAAGAGAGGTGATTGCGGCACCAAGACTCAGAAGCTAGCTCACAGGTGCATAAATGGGGAGGGTATGTATGTGTGGGAAGAGAGAGCCAGACAGAGGGATAGAGGCACAGGGAAAGAGAACTGTGAGAACATCAGCTACAGGAGAGATGACCATTTGTTTCTCTTAATCTCCTAAGGCTTCCCTCTCTCTGTAGCCTTCCACTAACCCTTTCAGAAGAGCTGTGAATATTATTTCTCATGGGGCCTACACATTTTCCCAGCTAGCTTGCCTAGGCATCTCATCTTCAAAGTTTCCAGTAATGTTCACAACTGGCTTTCAGTTCAGGGAAACAGACCTATAAAGATAACACTTTTTTCTCCCAACGATGTCTCAGACCCAAAAAAGCAACTATCTAGAAGATTCAGTTGTAGGACAAGTTTCTGTGATAAGTTCAGGAGGAGTCAGCCCTTTTGATCTTCTGGACCACTTTGCAATCCCAGACCAGCACTGTGCAGTGGGTCTCCAATGGACAGCCTTGATTTAACCCTATTTACCACTGATTACCTTTGAAGATCAGGGAGATGGAAAGTACATTTAGAAAACAGGGAGAAGGGGCAATGAGTACAGCAAGAGGATGAAGAAGGAAAACTAAAGGTGAGAGATGAAAAGAATAATGGAACAATTGGGGCAAAGGAAGGAAAGAAAAAAGAAAAGGAAGAGTAGAAAATAAAGAAAAAGAATAAAGAGGGGAAATATGTTATATGTGATAATAAAACACTTTAAAGTGGTCATGGAATAAAAGCAAGATTAAAAATCAAATGAGGACTTATTAAAATATACCCTCAAATGTGTGCATGCATGGATGAGTGTCTGTCAATGGAATCCTTGATCTAAAACCCAAAGATCAAACTACAGCTAATGCCCTGAACAGAAAAACATTAATATAGATGCTCATTAGGACCTATTTAAATGCCTCTTGATTTTAGCCTCTTGTTTCTTTAAAATGACCACACCTCAGTTGAGTTATCAAGACATGCTGGTAAATCATATTGTTTGAATTTCCACAGGTGGGTTTATGCTATTTCTTCTATTCCAATTCCAGGATCTGGCCTTAGTGAGGATCCTTCTTATCTTCTGGTGGTTATTAGGCCTGTTTGGATATTTAGCCAATGTCTTTGATTCATGGAATGAATTTGACATTTTCTTTTCTTTTAAAAGATTTTTTAAATGTTTATTTATTTTTCAGAGAGACAGAGACAGAACATGAGCAGGGGAAGGACAGAGAGAGAGAGGGAGACACAGCAGGCTCCTAAGCAGGCTCCAGGCTCCAAGCTATCAGCACAGAGCTCGATGCAGGGTTCAAACTCATGAGCCATGAGATCACAGCCTGAGCCGAAGTCAGACGCTTAACTGACTGAGCCACCCAGATGCCCTGAATTTGACATTTTCTACACTAGAAATGAAAGTCATTTTTGCCAAGTGTTGCAGGTGGAAGGAAGGAGAGAGACCATTCACTGGACCTATAAGGAGACAAAGACCAGAGGGGCAGGTGGTTTTCAGGAGGCCAAACACTATAGTTCTGCCTCTAGTGACACTCAGGCAAGTGA
Source organism: Prionailurus viverrinus (assembly GCF_022837055.1). Taxonomy (NCBI): domain Eukaryota; kingdom Metazoa; phylum Chordata; class Mammalia; order Carnivora; family Felidae; genus Prionailurus; species Prionailurus viverrinus. The sequence goes on along the minus strand of NC_062572.1, from coordinate 66,967,725 downwards.
CTCAACCTCTTTGAGCTCTTATATCTGTTCTCAAACAAGCATTATAATATTTGCTTCAAGAATTTTTCAGAAGATTAAAAGAAAGAATGCTTGAAACATAAATAACACAAACCAAAGTAAGTGCTCAATAAATGTTAAGCACATGTGCACACACAAAGACCCAGTTAACAACACCTTAGTGTCCTCATCAGGGCGTCACAGGGATGTAGCTAAGTCCAAATATAAGATAATAGAAAAAGAGTAAATGAGTGAGCAAATTAAAGTTACTTCCCCTCCTTAGTTTAAAAAGAAACGTAAAAACATTTTTATAGGGGCACATGGCTGGCTCTGTTGGCAGAACATTTAACTCTTGACCTCAGGGTCGTGAGTCCAAACCCCATGTTGGGCATGGAACCTACTTAAAAAAATTATGAAAGTCCTTTAAGAAGGAAACAATTGTGGGGGCACCTGGGTGGCTCAGCAGATTAAGCTTCCAACTTCAGCTCAGGCCAGGATCTCGAGGCTTGTGAGTTTGAGCCCCACGTCAGGCTCTGATAGCTCGGAGCCTGCTTCACATTCTGTGTCTCCCCCTCTCTCTCTCTGCCCCTCCCCTCTCACTCTCTCTCTCTCTCAAAAATAAAAACATTAATTTTTTTAAAAAAAATAAGGAAACAATTATGTCAAAAATGCGCTTATGTAAAAATCCTTCTCTGTTGATACTGAAGGAAACACACTTATAAACGGCTAACAGTTGCTCCCAAATGAATGTCGCTTATATACATGTATAGACCCATGCATGTATACAGTCTGATGACTATCTGGAGGAAACTCCCCAAAGAAATCTGGATCCCTTCTTCTATTTCCTTGAAAAGACACTAAAGGGAATTTAAAAGAGAAAAATTATGGAAAGTGGACAGCAATGAAAATATCATTTCACTCAGGTTCATAAATCATTTAAAAAATTCTTCTTTCGTTTCCCACCACCCAGCAGATTTATTGAAAATTTATCACCAGTCCTTTCAGGGAAACTTCCCCTTGTTCAGAAGAGAGAGGATTTTGACCTAAATTGCCTAAGAGCTAAGCCAGAATACCATTGTAGTTCTGCGGCTCCATTTCAAAACTAGCCTGTATTTTACAGAATTTCAAACATCCAAGTCACTTCCAGTCACAGGAGCTAAAATTGGGCAGGGTGGAACTGTGGCTGTCAGAACTGATAAACATTTCCTGAATGCCAATTGGTTGGAGAACCATGTCTCTGAATGCCATTAAGAGAGTCTGAAGTCTACCTCAACACGTAACCTGAAGTTGCAATTGCTTGTCAGGAAATTGAGACTTTGTTTGAACAAGCTCAACCAATATTTTATTCCCTCATTCTGTGGTGCAGGGGTCTTGTGAGTGCTGAGATCTCTGGAGGGAACAGGCCAAGTCTTCCTGTTCTGCACTAGGATGAGAATAATAAAGTTCAAATACCTTGATCCCAGGGATCAGGATCTTTCTATATGGACCAGTACCTTCTATGGGCCTCGGAAGAGCTTAAGGAGAAGAAATAAAAATCAAATCAAAGCATCCAATAAGTGCTATGGTAGGACAAAATAGGTTTGACAAAGTCTAAGACCTTTTTCTGGTTGGAAATTTTGTTCTCTAAGGCAAAGTTTTCCTTGGCAAAACTGGAAGAGGGTGTTTCTTTTTTCTTGCCTCCCTCCCTCCTTCCTTTCCTATGCAGTGACCACTGCCAGCTAATTATTTACTGCACAAATTCAGAGCAGGCTGCTACCCTCTTTTCAAGGTAGTATTTAATATACATTTCTTCCCCTCCCCCAAGACTCTTATTGATACAGAAGGAAGTCTTTTGTTCACATGACAAATCCAACCTAAACTTGTTGAAGCACAAAGGAAACTTATGAGATCACCTGGCTGCTGGAAAGGTGTGGGTGTGGTGTCCTGGGCCTCAGCAACACTTGCAGTTAGGGACTATAATTCTACCAACCTTCCTATTTTTCTCCCTCTCATCTATGCTTCTGACTGAGTCACTTCCATTCTCTCCCACCACAGGTTGGCTTCTTTTATAACAGGGCCCATGGTTGCCTACAAGTTTAGTGCTTCATTTCAGATTACCAGAGAGCTTCTCCTCTTTTGGAACCCAAATTTTAAAATGCTAAGAAAGAGCTTTGACTGAGCTAATGTAAATAAGGTGCCCATGACCAGAATAATCAATCAAAGACAGCAGAGTAAGGTTCTATAATTGGCCCCACCTGTTCAGGGGGCAGATCTGTTCGAAAATGGCAGCTCCCATTTGAACTCCTCTGGAAAGAAGGGAGGAGGAGTGTATCTGGAAGAAGGAAGGAGGGTGGGAAGGAGTAGACAAAGTGATGTATGTTTCTCAGACAAATCTACAAATATTCCTATGTAAATCTGTTGCTTATATTTAAGTCTTGATACAGATAAGTAGCTGAGGCCAGGATCTAGGAGTTCAGACCACACATTTCCAGGCCTCCATAATCCATCAAGGAGGCCATATGCTATTACTGTCCTTATCATGATGTCTTCAGTATCGCCCGCTTGGTTTTAGTAGTTATGTAGTTATGTCTTTTTACACAATGGATGTGTTTTTGGAAAGTGACTGTATAAATCAATTTTTCTAAAGAAAATCAAATTAAAAAAAATTTTTTTTTCAACGTTTATTTATTTTTGGGACAGAGAGAGACAGAGCATGAACGGGGGAGGGGCAGAAAGAGAGGGAGACACAGAATCGGAAACAGGCTCCAGGCTCTGAGCCATCAGCCCAGAGCCTGACGCGGGGCTCGAACTCACAGACCGCGAGATCGTGACCTGGCTGAAGTCGGACGCTTAACCGACTGCACCACCCAGGCGTCCCCTAAAGAAAATCAAATTTTAAATGAACTGGTGAAATTTATTATTTAAATAACTCTTTTTTTTTAAAGTGGTAATTCAGGGCACCTGGGAGGTTCCGTTGGTTAAACGTCTGACTCTTGGTTTCAGCTCAGGTCATGATCTCATAGTCTGTGAGTTTGAGCCCCACATCAGACTCTGCACTGACAGCTGCGGAGCCTGCTTGGGATTCTCTGTCTCCCTCTCTCTCTACCCCTCTCCCCCTCAAAAATAGATAAATGAACATTAAAAAAAAATAAAAGTGGTAATTCATTTAAAGTGATAACCTTTTTTAAAGAGTGATGCATATATAGTCAATTACTTTACAAAAAGAAACCAAGAATATACAATGGGGGAAAACACTCTCTTCAATAAATGATGTTGGGTAAACTAAACAGCCACACACAATAGAATGAAACTAGACCCCTATCTTACACCATACACAAAAATCAACTCAAATGGATTAAAACTTGAACATAAAACTTGAATCCATAAAACTCCTAGAAGAAAACATGGGGGTAAAGTTCCTTTATATCAGTCCTGGTGATAGGTTTGTTTAGATTTGACCCCAAAAGCAAAGGCAACAAAAACAAAAATAAACAAGTAGTACTACATCAAATTAAAAAGTTTCTGCACAGCAAAGAAAACCATTAATAAAATGAAAAGGCAACCTACTGAATGGGAGAAAATATTTGGAAATTATATCCCTAGTAATATCTAAAATATATAAAGAACTCCTACAACTCAATAGCAAAACCAAAAATAATCCAATGAAAAATGAAAATAGGAATTTTCCGGGGTGCCTGGGTGGCTCAATCAGTTGAGCATCTGACTCTTGAGTTTGGCTCAGGTCACAACCTCAGGGTCCTGGGATTGAACCCTGCATGGGGCTCCATGATGAGCATGGAGACTGCTTGGGATTCTCTCTCTCTCTCTCTCTCTCTCTCTTTCCCCTCTCTTACCCTGCTCTTACATGCTTTCCCTCTCCCTCTCTAAAATAAAAAAAAAAATAGACATTTTTCCAAAGAAGACATACAGATGGCCACAAGTTACATGGAAAGATGCTCAACAAAATTAATCATCAGGGAAATGCAAATGAAACCACAATGAAATCACCTCACAACTGTTAGAACAGATATTATCAAAAAGACAAGAAATAGCAAACATTAGCAAAGATGTGGAGAAAGGGAACCTTTGTGCACTATTTGTGGGAACATACATTGGTGCAGCCACTATGGAAAGTGGTGCAGCCACTATGTTTGGAGATTCCTCAAAAAAATTACAAACAGAACTACCATATGATACAGAAATCCCACTTCTAGTTATTTACCTGAAGAAATGAAAGTTATAACTCAAAAATATTATCTGCACCCCATGTTTATGGGGGCAGCATTATTTACAATAGCTAAGACATAGAAACAAACTAAGTGTCCATTGGTGGATGAATGGGAAAAAATGTGATAGATATAGATATAGATATAGATATAGATATAGATGGTGTAATAACAATGGAATATTATTTATCCATAAAAAGAAGGAAATTTTGCCATCTGTAACAACATGGATAGACTTTGAGGGCACTAAGGTCAACAAACAAAAAAAGACAAAGATTATATGATCTCACTTAGTGTGAAATCTAAAAAAACAAACAAAACACCCAAAAACTAGCTCATAGATACAGAGAATAGTAGCTGAGAGTACTGGTTCTGAGTCATGAAGACCTGGTTTTAAATCCAAGCTGGGTGAACATGAGCAAATCACTTAACCTCTACACGCATGCTTCCTCATCTGTAAAATGGCCGTGAAAACAGCTAAGAAAATTATTGTTAAGATTAATTAGGGTAATGTTTAGAAGTACTTAGCACACCTGCAAACTCTCACTCACAGTAAGCAATAATAAATTTGACTCTTAGTCATTATTTCTCATTCCTCCATTCAGCCATCCTTCACTGAGCACCCACTAAATGTGCCCGGCCCCATGCTAGGCCAGGAATGTAGCCCAGGATAATTACTACAACTGAATATTAAATTTAGCTTTTAGCTTCCTGGCTGCCAAGGCCCAAAGGGCCATATTAATTATTGCTAAGGTTTTTTTTCCGAGCTCAAGTTTATTCAGTTCTGTGATACTTCTACAAGAAGGTTGATACAAAAAAGGTTTAAGCTCTGAAGGAATGGCCATCTAATTACGGACTTTCAGATACCAAGACAACCATATGAGAATGACATCTCAGCACTCAATAGGCTTAAGCTTGTGGTAGCACAAATCAACCCATATTGACAATACCCCACACATCCCTGCACTTCCAATATAAACTAAAAAATATAAACTAAACATGGAGGTGACCGTTGCAACATCTCACTCTCTGAAAATAGGATTGGTCCTCCTAGCTAATGAGAAAAATATGCAAGTTTGGTCTAATAGAGATGTGACCCTGGCTATAAATTATTCTTTTATAATTGTAAATACAGTGCTTAAGAAATGAACTTGCATGGCCAAGATGCACGTATGCATTCATTTAGTCTGATCTTGAGTAATTCACATTAATAAGAAAGACACAGGGCCCCATCTTGCCATATGCTAGCAGTCACTTTACTGGACTCGAGATAGAATCAAAGTAATTGCTCCATAAAGTAAAGCAGTTAGTAATAACCTAAACTCCAAAAGCCCTTTAATTTTCTGATTCATATCTTTAATCAATTTGCAACATGGAGCAATTGAGTTTTCCCTCTAGTTTTCCCAATTGTTTGCTCAAAAGGGCTGCTCTGCTGCCTTTGACTGACGTGACATTATTGCATTTATATTGACTTTTACGGCAGTTTTTACAACATTCGAGGTGCATAAGTTACATGAAAATGTAGCACGGGAACATTTCAGGATGAAAGTAAGCCATAAAGAGAGTGCCCGGCTATAATGTCTGCAATTTACAGTGTGAGGACTTTACAAATGGAGGAGAGCAAACCAGGCCTGGGCTTGGCGTCATCTGCTTCCAAACCCCTCAGGAAATGGTCCAAGCTGCCTCCCTCCAGACCTGGACCTGAAGAAGCCAAAATTGTGATGGCTGCTTCAGGCTTTACTGTGCCGTGAGGTGCTCTGAAATACTTTCTCAGACACGTAGGACCATTTTCTAGTTTCAAAGCCGGAGCAAGGGAAAGTATGGGGAGAGGATGCTAATGAGGCATGTTTGCTCTGAAAATCAAATAAGTGAACTGAGGCCTACAGTAAACCAGGGGATGGTTTGAAGATGACACTACTACTGGTTGGTTATCACCTGTTCTCAGCTGGCACCTCCATCTCTGCCATTCACTTTTTACCTGGGACCTGGCAGGGAGGTGGAAACAAAGGGAAGGTCATTTTCCATCTATAGATCCTCATGTCCACTTCTTCTCTAATTGAGATGACCCTTTTAACTCAGGCCCTCAGCATCTCCTGCCTAATTGGCTCCAAATCTCCAGCCCCTTGCCTCTCCTGTCCTCCCTTGTCTTTTCTGAAAACATGTCAAGTGGCTTCCCCCTCCTTCAGAGTAAGTCCTCAATCCTTTCTTCAGCATCCTGGGAAAACCACACTGCAGCATTTTACCTTTCAAGGTGACTGCCTCCATTCAAACCACACCAGGGAGTAACTGGTCTGTGCACCAGCACTTCACTTTGAGTGTTCCCAGCACTCCTTCCCCTGCACTCCATCATTTCTCTACCTACTAAAACATTTGGAGAGGTCAAGAGCTACACCCTAGAGCTTAATTCCCTGGTTTGAATCTCAGTTGTACCACTTACTGCCTCTGGGACCCTAGGAAAATTACTTAGCTCCTGTGCCTCAATTTCCTCATCTACAAAATGGGTATAATAGCAATACCTACATCACTGGATTGTTATGAGGATTAATTTATTCTATATATGTAAATAGCACTTGGCAGACTAAGGGCTATTTAAGTGTAAGCAGCTATTTGAATGTTGCATTATTCCGTATTTCTTCTTTTAGAATACCCTTTCTACTTTCTCTGCTAATCAAAATCCAATCCTTCCAGAATTAGCATGCTTCCTCCTCAGTCAAGTCATACTAGATTTTCCTGTCAGAATGAGGAGGCACCCTTCTGTGCCTTTGTCACCCCCCCTGCATATGTTTTTTACTTAGAATTTTTACTAAGATCACATGTGTTTCTGCCCAGAAGATCATGATTTTCATAAGTAACAGGAGCCACTGCATAAAAGGATGACAGCAGATGACTGAGCCAACTGTCAGACTTGCTTGTCTTCCTCACCCCATAGGTTTGCCACCTTTGGGGTCCTGTTGTGGGATGCAAACACACATAGTGCAAAGTTAATTTCTGGTATATTACCTGTGATTTGGTCTTCGCTTTGAAAAGTTCAAAGTTCCAAGGAAAATTTAAATCAGAGAAGCTATATCAGTCCTCTTACACCTACAGACCTCCTGGACAGACCTTCTGGTAAAGCAAGATTGGAACAGAGGCCTAGAAAAGCGGGTCCAACACTTTCCTACCTAGGGAGGATCTGGGGCTGGCTGGTGGTTAGCTCCAGAGGTACATAGAGCTGACTGTACCACCCAGAACCAAAGAAGCAATTCATTAGCAGCTACCACTGTAGAGATGAAAGAATAAAGTCCTTGGTCAATGTTCCTGTTGGGAAACTTTCTTTCAACATGTGGCCTTTATCTTAGACACACCTTTTCAAAAAAAAACACAACACTCCTCATGAACTAGGAGTGTCTTTATTTTAGTCTTTCTGATCATGTAGTTAATGCATCTATGCTCTTGTGGGTTGTAAGGCCCTTGAGGTGGGGGACTATGCCTTTTAGGTATCTACTTTTGAACATTTTTATTTTTAAAATACTAAAACGCAAACAAAAAAGTCACTGCTAATCTGACTTCAGAAAATTATACGAAATACAAACCAAGAATGTGACCCTTTCCACCCCACCCCCCATATTGCTATTAGTTTCATACAAAGTCTTCCTGTTTCTCTAGCTGCCTCTCTCTTTTTCTCTACTCTCTCTTACTTAAGTCCCATCTGACTATCTATCTTTCTATCTCTATCTACTTGCCTACATGCATAATTTATGCATATAATCCCATAAACATACACACATAGTTAGCATAAAATTTTGGCCTGCAGAATTTTTTCCCCATTTAATGCTCTATCGTGAACATCTTTTCCCAAGTCATCTGAATCTGCCTCATTTTTACCAATGCTTACACTCTTAGAAATGGAGTATTAAGTCAAGAAGAATGGGCATTTTGGGGTAGTAAGCCCTCAAATTCTGCAACAGTACAGTGCCATCTTAACTTTCTGACATGGCTTTCTGTACTCTAACCTCTCTCTCAGATAACCAGGGGCCTAACTGTTCCTTGAACAGGGGATGGCTTTCCATGTATCTTATATTCACCTCCTGAGCCCCCCTCTCTCAGTGCCCCGTAAGGTGCTATACAAACAGCAAGTGCTCAATAAAAGCCTATTATAAGAATGAATGGACATGCAGGAAACCCAATATAATGCTACCCAGTCAAGACCATAACCACCTGCTAGACAGACTGCATATGTAGTTGAGGGACTTTCTGTGTTGCTTTCAGGAAGTTACTGAGCTTTTTTTTGTTTCCTCAGTTTCCCATTCATTCAGTAAGTCTAGAGACACTGGTTTGTCTCCCTGGAGACCTTGGGTGGAATCTGGTATTTCAAAGTGCTTAATGGTGCTGCTCAGTAAATAAAAGATGTCATTAATATGCATGAAGCTATTTCATCAAGAGGCCAACAGAGCAAATTTAAAAGCTATCTTCAAGGGAAAAGAACTAAACTGCCATTATCATGCATACTAATAACCACAATGGAAGTCTGCAGGAGCCAGGACAATGCACTCCCTGGGGCCCCTCAGCCTGTGCTGAAACCTTAAGGTGCCCCTGGTCTTGCTGTCAGCTTCTAGGAGAAGGGCTGGAGGAGAATCATCTTTTACCTCCAGACTCCCACAAGCAGGACGGGAGCTCTCTGCATTCCAGGGCTGTGCTTAAGGGCCCTAAGATGATGCATCTAATGGTTTCCGAGAACTGTCCCTAACAATATGAAAAATTAGATGGGAAACAGCCAATGCATGGGCAAGAGAAAAGCTCGAGAGGATTTATGATTTGCCACCACTCCAAGGTCACATTTCTACTCACAGACATGAGAAATGGGGTGCGTGGTTAAGGCAGAGTCATTAGGAGTGAACTGAGCACACTGTCCCGACTGATGAGTTAGCAACAAGCTGGGAAAAGAGGTTAGGGGCCTTGGGCTGCCATGTGACCTTGGGCAAAGTCCTTATACTTTTGTCACCTGGAACTTACACCTTATCTCATCTATACTTCATCCATAGGAAATCAAAAACACCGTCCTGAGGATCTTCTGTGTTCATATTAGCAAGGAGTATAGTGTCTTCCTCTTGAGGATTCTTCTTTAATTATCCAAGAATTGCCAATGGGGCCAGTTTTCATTCAAGTGTCAGGAGAACTTAGGAGACTGATGTGTCCATTAAAGGTCCCCAGTTGAGCTGCCTTTGTTTCTATTATTACCACAGGTACTGCTGTTAAAAAGATTCCCACCCCACAGAGTCCCCTGTGTTCTTTCTATGGATGAGATGGTGCCTTTACGAGTCCAGATCCTGTGATACGTTGTGGGAGGAGGGTCTCCTCATTTGTGACCCCCTACTACTAGGCTGTCAGTGGTTACACACCCATGCCCAGCAGCCCTATTTCAGAGCAATACTTCCAGATAGGTAAAGTCTTTCTTACTAAGAGATAACATTTGACCCACTCCAAGCTAATATACATGGTCTAAAGGGGATGTTTAAAATCTGAGCCTCCCAGGGGATCCCTTGGCACCTGTGTAAACTTACTCATCTCTTCTCCAGCTAAACATACTACAGAGTAACAAAAGGGTGCAAAGATTTATCTCCTTCACATTTTACATTTGCCTAATTGGGAGGGACCACCTTTCTGTTCAGAAAAGAGGCAAATTTAAAGGGTTCCAAAGTTACCTTCTGTACCCACCTACACAGTGAAATAGCAGATAAATTCTCTCATTAAAAAAAATAAGTTCTACCTTTCCAGTTATTTTGCTCAATGTATAATGTGCTTTACTAACATCTTCTTCATCTATCTAACTGGGAGGTTGTAAAGATCAAATAAGGCATTGGATGAAAACATGCATTTTGAAAAGTAAAAAAAAGAAGAGCTAAATGATAAATACAAGGAATTTCTATAAAAATGATGCATTCCATTGGAAACAGAGTTTGGTTCTAGAAACTCTGGGTTGACTTCTAGGCAGGTAGGTCCTCCCAAAAGGCAGTAGATAATAAAAATTGGTTCTCTGAGGGAGCTCAGGGACAGAGCATGTTTGATTTGTGATACAAACACAGAGAGGAAGCCAAAAGAATGGAAAGATGAATGAAAGTAGTTACAAAGACAGTATAACTAATATACAATATCCATCTCCCACATAAATAATTGCTGCTCCCTTATCTTTTTCCTCCAAAATTTTGTATATTTCTGAAGCCACTTACACACTCTGGAATTCACTTTCCTAAATGTCAATGAGGTAGACAGACTAAAGTCAGTGGTTTTCTTTTCTTTTTTTTTTAGTCATAGAATGTCTTGTATGAACAAGGACTTATAAGATGACCAATACATAAATCCACTGAAGTATAGTGTTTGAATACTCTAAGACACAAATGGTAATCTTCCAACATCTGTTCATACTTTATAGAGTAGGAGATGCTGCCTTACCTAGTGAGTTCACCATGAGCCCTTTGTTGATATTTTAGGTCCATGGTGTTTGGTGCCCAAGGCCCAGATCCTCAGCCCAGGACTGTATGTACAATTACACTGAGTTTCTTGAGTAATCTAGCACTGTTGAGCAGATGAAGGAATTTATCTAAGTAATCAGCACTTAATTTTTCCTAATTTTTCAAACAGAGAGAATAATTGACTCTGGCCAGAGGTATAATGTGAAGAAATTACCTCTGATAATGCCTGGAAGGCCATAAGCAGTCTAGACAATGAATATGTCAGATAGCCTTTCTTTATCTAATATTAAGCCTGCATTCTCCTAATGAGCTAATTTCTCACTTTTCTGATAGGTAGCTTTAAATTCACCCCTTACTCCAAAAAAGCAGAAAAAGCCAGTGTTTTACAGAAAAGAAACAATTCCACTTTACTGCATAAAGGCACTGTAGCTTTTGGGAAATGCTTTTAGGTGGGGCAGTGGGTGGGTGGAGAGTGAAGAGCACTTTCCCAAAAATGTAAAGACAACCTCAAGAGGCAATAAGGCTAAGACACACTTAACAAAAATCAGGCCAGTAAGCCAAACTTAGAGTCATGACAAACATATGGCCCCATCACAGCTTAACTTTGCTTCTCTTGAGTCACCCTTTCTTCATAAATCTTTTTCATGACCACAGATCCTAAAGCAAAACCATGAAACACGGGAGGTTTGTGTTTGGTTTATTCCAATGTTGCACTTTCATCCATACCAAGAGAAAAAGACACCCACTCATCAGGAACAAAGAACCACATAATCTGTACATCAACAGGTTGGTTTGGGGAGGGGGTAGTTTGCCGTGAACAAGACAGCATCCCAGTAACATGCTTTTGCCAGGCAGGTGAGATTAGATTAGGAGAAAGTTGATCATAAGAGGTCAACTTGTGGAATCTCCTGAAACACACAGGAATCCTTTCCACAACATGGCAGAAAGATGGTCACTCAGGTTGTGTTTGAGCCTCTTGACATACAGGAACTTCCTGCCCCTCCAATATGCAGATTCTGCTGTTGGACCACTTTCCATGTGAGAAAGTTGTTGGAAAGTAGAACAAAACTAAGGGGACCCAACATTTCTTGTGGATTTTTTAAATTAAAAATGTTTATTTTTTTTATTTTTAGAGAGAGTGTGAGTCAGGGTGGACGGGTGCAGAGAGAGGGAGAGAGAGAAATCCCAAGCAGGCTCCATGCTGTCAGCGTAGAGCCTGATGTGGGGCTTCATGAGATCATGACTGGGCCCAAATCAAGAATCAGATGCTTAACTGGCTGAGCCACCTAGGCACCCTTCTTGTAGTTTCAAAGACAGATGCAAGAAGAAAATGTCTAGCCAAAAATAAAGCATTTTGAGTATTAAAAATCTCACATAGCCATTTAAGTTGGAGGAAAATTGTGTAGGAAGTCAACCTGCAACCTCTCCTTTCATAGAACCCCTCCTAAACCCACACAGCACTGGTAGCCTCTTCCACATAGCTTGGCACTTGATAATTTTTTAAATTATCTTATCCTTTTGTGGTTTCATGGCTGTGCCTCACAAGTGGGTATACGGCTGCTTAACGGCATCTTCCATGACATGCAGCCTGGAGCTAGCTGACTGTTCTTTAAAGACCTTGGTTACTAAACCAATTAAACGGAACAGATTTTTAAAAGTGACAGCCTAGAATATATTTAAATATAGTCTCCTGATTGGGTCCCAAAGATATTGTCTACAGTGTTAGCTTGGTGGATCTGGGTTTGCCAAATGAGTCTCCAAAGCTGGAATCCAAGTTGGTTGTTTCTTCCACATCTCTAAATGGTCACTGAAATGCCAAAGAATTAGAACATGGGTTGAGATGTGTTATTATGATGACCTCATTAATCCTTCCCTTTTTGTACCTGCAGGTTCAGTCCTGGTCCAAGCTCTCAGAATTTTGTGTTTTTTATTATTACATTGGGCTCCTAGTTTAAATGCTTCAGCCTGGTTTTCAAGGTGTTATGTTAGAGGTTTCCAGCTTCACCTGTTGCTTCTTCCCAGAGAGGTTTATGTTTCTTCTTTGGTAACACTCTTGAGACATGTACTCAATTATTTGATGGATTGTCTTCACTACCACACTATAAAACTCCACATGGGCAGTAGCTGCACCCTGGATATTCACTGGGCAACTCACAACACTTAGATGTTCGATAACTACTTAGTGAATGAAGGATCTAATTCCCCATGTACACCCCACAGCATGACATAACTGAGGTGTGCACCACTCTTCAAACTGGCTCCCCACTCTCCTGCACTGTTATTGGTCATATCATTTGCTATTTCATCTAAATTATAGCCATATTATGAGAAAATGCCAAAGATGTTGTGAAGACAATGACTTGGACATAATTTGAGTAATGAGAAAACAAAGGTCAGAGTATACTGGCTTGAGATAAGAAAGGATTTTTAGGGTCATGAGCTGAGAAAGGCCTACCATCATCATAAGAATAGCAAGATTTTATTATTTCAGTTGTGCCTCTGCATTATACTGCAACCTTAGCCAGATTATTTAGACTCTCTGTACATTTATTGGTTCCTTACTTTGTGATGCTTGGATAGCAATGCCATTCTACTCTATGACATCTATGAGTCTGTGTAGAATAACTGTAAAACACCCTGGGCTTTGGCACTTAATGCCAATACACTTACTTTGTTTTTGTTAAATATTTAATATAACTGCAACCTGGGCTCAAAAAAATTTTTTTCCTGCCGGAGGTATTAACACATAACAATTTATTCCAATAATTTGCACAAATGACATTAGGAATATATTTTCTGGAAAACAACAGATTCTTCAAAATTCTCTTTGAGTCCTCCTTCCCTGGCTCTCTGTGAGGATTGGATTTAGTTCAACATTTCTTAAAAGGCTTTCATATGCCAGGCCCCATAAGGAATAGTTGAGGGAAAGGAGATCTGTCTTCAAGTATCTTGTAACAGGCAAAAGAATGCCCCCCAAAGATATCTACATCTTTATCCCCACATTCTGTGGATATGCCACCTTACCTAGCAAAAGGACTTTGTAAATATGATAAAGTTAAAGGCCATGAGATCAGAAGACTTTCCTGGATTAGCCTATCAGGGTGGGTACAATCTAATTACATAGCTGGAGTCCCTTTACTGATGGTGGTCAGAGAGGGAGGTATGTCTACAGAAAAATGGTTAGAGAGATACCATCATGCTATCTCTGAGGTTGGGAAAAGGAGTCCACAAGCCATGGAATGAAGGTGGCCTTTAGAAGCTAGAAAAAGCAAGAAAATAGATCCAGAGCTTCAAGTATGAAACACAACTGTGCCAACACCCTAATTTTGACCTTTGTTGGACCTCCGACCTGAAAAATTATAAGGTAATAAATCTGTGTTGTTTAAGCCACTAAGTTTGTAGCAACTTTTTATGACAGCAATAGAAAACTAACACAGACCTCATGAAATAACAAATTAGAAACAAAGGGAGAAATCATGACAATCTAAGGACATCTGGGATAAATTCTGCAAAAGTGAGATAAGTCAGTAACATCGATAATAATGATAATGGTTATAATAATAATGCTTAAATAACACTGAAGAGCATTCGTGTAATGCTTGAGATATGTTTTATTATTGATACCATTTTATAGATGTGGTAACTGAGGCACAGGGATATTAACTAACTTGCCCACGTTTATATAGCAAATACATGCAGATCTAGAATTTGAAACCATGTTCACTCCATAGGGTTGAAAGATCTCACCTGGGAAACCAGCAGCAATTTTCTAGATTATGGGAGATTTTGCTGGACCTTGAACTGGTAAGTAGGGTTTTGAGTGAAGAGACTAGTCAGACCACCATGTGGAGGAGTTATGTGAAGAATGGCATGGGGACACCACTATGGTTGGGGGAAGGTGAAGAATGAGTTGGCATCACGTACAGTGCCAGAGGGTGTACTAGGAGATACAGGTTGGAAAAACAGGTTCAAAATAAATCACAAAGCTCTGAGCATGGTAGGCACTGGGTTCTAATTTGTAGGTAGATGGGAGCTATAGAAGTTTTCTACATGGAATGAGATGGTAGAACCCATTCAGCTTTTTACCTGATCTACCAAGAAAGCAAGAATTGGAAAGCAGTGAGAAAAGGCATTTATTTCTTAAAAAGTCTTGCCTATGGGAAAAATCACTGGCTTGAGTCTCAGGAGATCTATATTGATTATTCGCCTCCAAAATTCTGAATTTTTTCTTCAACATTAAACTCCTTAGTTATTAACTCCTGATTTCTAATCCTCCAGAAGGCAGGAACTGGGTTCTATCTGTGTGTATCTCCAGCACCTATTTTAGGGCCCAACTCAGCATAGGGGTTTCTAGAGAAGAAACTGATAAATGAATGGTCAGGTCAAGTAATGCATTCCTGAACTTCTTTTATTGGAGATACATGCCTTGTCTGCTTTCTGGAAAGACTGTAGGCCAATAATGCACAGAGCAGACGCTCAGGAAACATGTGTATGCCAAACCAAACAGTCTTGCTAAAAATTGGAGAGTATCCAGACACCAGATTTCAGCAGTTTCCGTGATTTCTGCCCTGGGAGATGTGGTGACGGTGGTGAGGGGATGTGAGAGCTGGGAAAGGCCAGCTGGCCCACCAGGCCTGCTTTCAGCTTTAGGAACCACTGGAGAGGTAGACTGGGCCACAGGCTCAGGGGCTGCATGACCATGGACCATCACATGACAGGAGTGCTGGATATCGAAGGGGTGGGGTCTGAGAAATGCAGCATCCATGGGAGACAGCCTGAACTAGTCTGTATGCACTGGGGTGTCTCTCTGCAGCCTTCCAAAGAATCTGTCAAGGCCCTGAACTCACTGAGTGGTGAATGCCACTGGCTTTCTTGTAGAAAAAGGTGAAGGGTGGCATTTTACATCAGAGTACGATGAGAGTCAAAGGCAGCCTGACGCTAGGGAAGAGGGGGTTCTGTGAGGGACACTCTGGACTTTTGAGAAGAGTGTCTCTTCATTCCCACCCCACCCCTCACTGAGAGGATTTGGGGGCCAAAATCAGAGACCCTCGTGAAAAAACTCCCTTCCAGGGGCACCTGGGTGGCTTAGTCGGTTAGGTGTCCAACTTCAGCTCAGGTCATGATCTCATGGCTTGTGAGTTCGAGCCCCACCTCCGGCTCTATGCTGGTGGCTCCAAGCCTGAAGCCTGCTTCGGCCTCTGTGGTCTCCCCACTCTCTCTTTGCTCCCCAACCCCACTTGCGCTCGCTCTTTCTCTCTCTCTCTCTCAAAAATAAATAAAAACATTTAAAAAATTTTTTTAAACACACAAAAAACCTCCCTTCCATGAGGAACACTAAAAGGCTGTGTCCTGAGGTTATGGCAGTCACTTGGACATGACCTGAGTCACTGAGCATCCAAAATAGTCCTAGAGAGGCTGAAAGAACCAAAAACCACAGTAGGCCTCACATGGTGGCAGGAAGGGGAGGGAGAGTGTCTCACATGAAGGTATAGCCAAGACAAGTCTCCCAGAATTCATCCTCAGAGGTGTTGGTAATAGCTCCACCTCTAGAGAAGTTTCTGACAATTACATTTATTGACAATCGTCCCTACTAGAACTGCTGTCATGGTAACTTGACAATAGATTCTTTTTCAATGACCCTAAATATTTTTCCTTCTCTTTTTACTAAAATACAATTCAACTTTAAAGAAAATGTTGTAATAATAATAATAAATCACTCCATATCCTGTCACCCAACACAATCCCTATTGTCAGTGTCTTTTATTTTAATTCCTCTAATCAATGACAGATTTTCTCTTGTCTTATAGAAGGGACATTCCCAACGAGAAGATGAGACATTCTTTATAGAAGAATTTTTCCATTATCTATTTAAAGTGATACAATCTACTTTAAATGGAGCACAAAGGATCTATTCACATATGAACCTAGAACCTCTTTTTCCTACTGTGGAATCTGGCCTGGCCCCAAGCCTTGGGGCAAGTTTTCTGAAATTTAGCAAATTGAAGTAATTAACACATGCATCTTGTTAAAGTAGGAGCAAGAGAATGTGGCTGACAGAAGCATGGAAACAATAGTGCATACCCATGAAGATGAAGTCTGGCTTTCAGGACTGGCACTTACATTTCACTGTAGTCTGAGCCTCGGATGGCTTTCCATTATGCTCCCACTGTTCTCGGCACAAACCAGATCCAGATAGACCAGTCTCCCATCATCATGCCTACGCCCTTCCTCTCTGGCATCTTCCCTTTCTCTCTGACCATCCAGTGCACGGGTCACAGCTGCAAAAAGCCATTCTTGCCCTTCCAATATGGAGATTGGAAAGGCAAATTTGTGCTTTCCTCAGACTTCCTTCCAGCTAGGGGAGGCCTTGTGACCCCTTTATCATCAATGAGACATAAGAAGTTGCTTTTGTTGGAGACAAGTTGTCCTGAAAAGCATTTTTCTTACCTGCTGGAAGGAAACAGATAGGCTGGCACCAACCTTTCTCCTTTCCATCTTTCTGCCTTGAATACAGATGTGAAGTCTAGAGGTGCATGGCCTTCTTGTGACAAGAAAGTGATGGCACCTGAGGGCAAGGGCAAGGGAACAATCTCCCTCCAATTGAGCTGTTGACTGTGTACCAGCAGCTGCCCACCTCCTGAGTCTTACTAAGAGAGAAAAATCGACTCCCCCATTTATTTAAGTTGCTGTGAATCAGGTTTTTTATTACTTGCAATCAAAAGTATTTTTAACTGATGTAACCACCCTCATTAGCCTCCCCTAAGCAATCCAACCTGAGAGGCTATGTATACAATGGTTACAAATTTGGATTTTGGAACCAACCTTAATTTTAAATCCTGGAGCTATCACTGACTAGCCAAATAACCTCGACCCAGTTTCCTAATTGCCAGAAGCTTCATTTACTTGTCTATAATGTGGGAATCACAGTGGTGTATGCTTCATATAAATGCTGAATGAGATAATGCACATATAATATTAAAATAATGACTGTCAGATAAGTGTCAAATAACCCTGGTTTTCCTAGCAGAAGTGCTACTATCATCCCTCAGCACCCATTGAAGACTGAGATTTCTAAACTCTTCCTGTGTCCTGCAGCTGGCTCACTCCTCCCCTTCACAGTGCCCCATTTTTGACTCTGCACTGAGAAGAGAGAATCCAGAGTAGGTACTCCACCCATTTGCCCAGACTTGCCCCTCGTGGACCTCCACTTGGGGCCTAAGTTGGACCTGGATGTGATTAGCTCTCACAGTTTCTGTTTGGCTCCTAAAACTGATTTGGGGCCTCATTCTACTTACCCTTCAGTTTCCTTGAAGGAGGAACTTAGAGCAGAAAGAGGGAAGGAAGAGAGTTATGACTCCATTTTCCATTCCCCTGCTTCCGAGTGGCCCCAGATGCTCTGGCTGTTGCCATGGCAGTGGACTCTGAGACACCACCACGGCAGCCACTTGGTCTCCCTGGCACTTCAAGGATGGGAAAAATAAATCATTCAAAGAGCCCCTTTCCCCCTTGGGAACTGGGGATTATGCTGAAACTTTATTATTACTTTAAATAAATAAATTACTCCCTTGAGGCCAGATGAAAACTTGCTCTTATTAAATTTTTTGAAGAAGGAAAGCAATTGGAGAATAAAATCAAAGGTGACCAAATGGATTGAAGTGGCTCCTCAGAAGCTGACATAATAGCAATTTGTATTTATATTATGCTTCTCATCAAAGGAGCATTTCACAAAGGCCCTGTTTCCCCAGAGTTGCCCCATGGAGCTCGACTCCAACACAGAAGAGCCCAAAGTCTTGGGGGTCTGCCAGTTCCAAAGCTCAGCCTCAGGCTCTGACCACAGTGGATGACCTCCTGTCTCAACCTCAGGGCCAGCTTAGTTTCAGAGCCCTTATGGAAACTTCGAGAAGGCATCTATGTCCCTACTGGACAGTGGGAAAGAGAATGGCTGCCTCCCATGGAAGAACTTCTAGTGAAGACAGGTCATGAAAGTCTAATCAGGGGATGGTTGATCTCTCTCTCTCTCTCTCTCTCTCTCTCTCTCTCTCTTTCCCTCATACACACACACACACACACACACACACACACACACACACACACACTGAAAACTTCTGGAAATTAGAGCCTTATCCGAGATTAAGTTTCCTCCCTGACTATCAATTAGCAAAGACCAGGACTTTTTATTGTGTTTGGTTTTCCCCAAGTGTTTCAGGCATTCAGGCAAGTGATAAAAGACTTTTTCTTTTCTTATAGTCTAGATGAGAGACAAGACACCTACATATGTATATAAAGTAAAGCATCTATCAAAGGAATGTCTTTTATTTGTTTCCACAGTTAGGGGTTAAGTGTCCTTCAATGAAATAACTGCACAGGTGAATTGATGAAGAAAGAGGGGGGATCAATGTGATGGTAAGTGAAAGTTTCCAGGTAGGAATGATCACTTTCCCTGCGGAGTCAGACATGCTTTCACTCCTCAATCACAAAAGCAATTTAAAAACTACAGCTACCGTTTATTGAAAGCTTTTTTTTTTTTTTTGGCACTGTTGTAGAATTCAATATGTTTTAAAAAATTTTTTCACCATAATCATTCTCATAGTACCACTTTACAGATGAGGAGAAAGGAGTTGTGACTTGTCCAGGGACTTGGTAAGGCTGGGTTGGGGGCCCAGCTCTACCTGGCTCCAAACCTATGCTCCTCCTCAGCGCCTCCTGTCTCCTTCCAACCATAGTCTTGCCTCATCTTCCCACCACAATGTCCACATCCATACTTGTTCCATGGAAACTCCACACTTGGAATACCTTCTTCCTATTTTATCTAGCAAAATTCTGTATTTTCTTTTCAGCCCAACCCTACCTCCAAAGCTTCCAGGATCCAGGCTATGTCCCAGCATAGCCACCAAGCAAATAATCCATCAAGCAGAGCAGAGAAGGGATCCCACATTGATTAATGTGTAATGGCAAGCGACTCCTACCACCTGTAGCAAGACTGTTTCCCATCCTGAACTTCTATCCTTTGTGACCTCACATGCACAGGGATGGTGAGCTCCTTACAGTCAGAGGCCAGGGTCTAAGTCCCAGCTCCATCAGTGACCACCTCTGATCTTAGGCAGGCCACTAAACATCTCTAAGAATTATTATCCTCATTTGGAAATGGAGAAAATAATAGAACCCACTTCCTAGGGCTACTAGAAGGATTAAATGAAACATTAACTATTAAAGACTTGGCACTACTTGGAGCACAGTCATGTTGGCCATGATTATTGGCAATTAGTGTGTTGGTAGAAATGGCAACCCTATATGCTCCTCATACGGTATTAGCTTTGGTGAGTTGGCTGAGGCTCCACGTGGCACTGAGAGGGAAGTAAAGGCTTTTCAGTGACAGCAGCGGAGTGTCATTGATGAGTGCTGGGACATACATATGCACTATTTAAGCTCCATAAATGGTGGCTTCCCATGAATAGGACCAACTCCTAGGGAGACTGATCCCCAGCAGGTGACATAAGAAGTGTCAAACAATAGGATAAAAATGGTTTGGAATATTTAAAAGAGATGGTGTGCAGTGATATTCAGAAGGGCAGTTGGACTTCTGCAGGCCTAAGTGTCTCTATCTGGGAAAACATTTTCCCACTTCCTCTTTCTTGTTCACACCACCCTTAGCTCATGCCCAACCCCCACATCCATGCCCTCACTCCTTGCCTTTGTCTATGTTAATCACAACTATTCTTACATCTCAGTTGAAATCTCATTGTGCCACAAAGCTTATCTTACCGCTGCAGTCCAAATGTCTCTCTCCTTTCCCTGAGCCCTTAAATCAGAACTGTCTGTATCTCTCACATGTCAGTTTCAGTATGGTGACCTTGCACTAATATTCCATTGTTCACATTTAAGCCTTGATGATTAGTCTGCAGTTCTTCATGGACAGGACCCATGCCAAATAAAGATCTTTGCATTCCAAAACCAAGGTCACTACAGAGGCCAGATGGGGCTGATAACAAGTTTTCAAGCTACATACTTGTTCGACAGAAAGATAAGTAGCAACTAACTGGCCTGGCAGGTCTTGAAAGTTCATAAGACAAATGCTTTCATTTGAAATAAATAAACTGAGAACCAATGAGGGGATGTTCCTAGATCAGATTCACAGTTAATGTCAGAGCCCAGACTACTGTTTTTCTACTTGGGCTACGGGAAGTGTTAAGGTTTATAAGAGAGAACCCAAACCAAATTATGCTTCCCACCCTCTCCCCTTTCCCTTTTATACCTTTATCTTAATGGAAGTTCTGAGTTTTGTTGTTTAATCAGAAACACAGTCCAAAATATATGTTCACTTTGGGTCCACTGTGGGCCTTCCAAACTTTGCTATTTTGAAAACATGGACTCTCTAGCCTCAACTTCTACATTCTACTCTACCCTGTTGAAATACCTACAGTCCCCACAAAGCTCCCGCACCAGTCTTTGCACATCTTTTCCATGACTCACTCCACTTGGCTAGTCTTCTCCCCACTTAGGACTTATTTTTAAGTCCTATGTGAAGTCTTCACCAACCCTCCTAAGACTGGGGTATTCCCACCAAGTGCTGCCCTAGTTCTTTGGGAGAATTCCTCCTCCCCATCTTGTTCATTCCTGAAATATGCTCCAGATGAGGGCTGCCATCTTGATAAGACCCTGCCACCCTGGTAGCAGTGACTGGCCAGGCAGCAGGCACCCATTGAACCTGGACCAAAGTATCTCACTGCTGTGGCCACATTGACTGGTTCACAGAAGACTCCATGATGTAAGATAAGCCAATTAGAGGCTTCCTCCAGAATGCTTCAAGCTTAAACTGATAGGAGGGCACTTATTTTCCTCTCTAATAATGCACTAAAGATGAGAGGTCGGAGGGTCTGGAAGCCATGGTTCCCTCTTACTGGAGAAGTCATTCTGAAATGATGAAGCCTACTGAGAGAGAAGACCAAAGACAACACTTAGAAGAAGAGAATCTTGGCCATGTTTGATTCTTTATTTTCCCAGTGCAGCTGTCATCCTGCCAGTTAGATGGTTTGATAAAACAACCATATTAGAAAGCTGAATTGTACCTCCTCCCAAATTCATACGATGAATCCCTAACCCCTAGTACCTCCAGTGAAGGTGGCCACTCAACTAAGATCAGGTGGCTTGGTTTAAACACAAGTGGGTGAAAACTCTTCCTAGGGCATTTTTCCAACTTCCAAACCAGCTATTTGCTTACTCCCAGGAAGGGTTTTTTCCTAGCTCTAATAAGAATGACTTTACCTGGTCAAGTTCAAAATTGCTCTTTTATTTCATCTAATAATATCTGAATTCTAGGTTGGACCACCACTCGTTCACCAAGAATCTACTGCATGCCTACTAGTTATCAGAAAACAGAGAAGCCTGACCACACAGTAGCTTAGGCTGCTATAGAACATCTATCATTGAACTTAAATTCAATGTCCTAACCTTCTACAAGCGTCAGCCTTGGGGACTACTTCTTAAATCTTCAAAAGCTTTGCGGTCTATTTATTCTCGATTGTGTTTTTTGGTTGTTTTGCCTGCTATAATCCTCATGTACTGCTGCCTGCTCACTCCGTTCCATTGCAGGGGTGCTCTTTCTCCTAAAATAAAGTTTCTGAACATATTTTCCTGCCTCCCCATACATCAATAAACCCCTTGCTTGTTTAAAAGTAAACTAAAGTGTTTACTCAGAAAAATTCAGCAAACAGGTTAAAAACAAACAATAAGAAATTTATTAAGCTATAAAAAAGTCTTCAGTAACTGGTATTTGAGGTTTTCAGAGGTGTGAAAACAGAAAACTTATTTTTTTAAGTTCCCTTTGCTCTTTCAAATGCATCTCTCCCCCACAAGTCTCACATAGCTCTCTTAATATTTCATTCATGGCTTTGATAATCTCCTTCCACCTTTCACCTCCTCTTTTCCTCACTATATTGTACCACTTGTGAAAACTATGGCTAAAAATCAGTTCTTTGTGGTGAACATGCTTCTAACAAATAATTATCTTTACTTGTTTCTTGTTTCACTTACTGAAAGACTACAGAAAAAACTTGACTTAAACAGCCTTTTATTTAAATAAAATTTTACACACTTATTCATTTAAACAGCACTGCTATGTCTTCCACAAAAATGCAGACAAAAAATATTAAAATTATTTGCCGCATCTATCTTTCAATATTCTATATGTGGACACAAGATAAATTCTTGTGTTGAGGTAAAGGTTTTAAAAATAAACAACAAATAAATTCTCTGACTATAAGTGTCTTTGTCCTAATTATGGGAAAATAGAGAAGAATTCAGTTGTCTGTGGGTCACAATCCAGTCTACTCAACGCTCTAAAAGAATCTACTTTTCTGCTTTCTCAGATGTTCTCAGTCTTATCTTCTCAAAGATTTTACCTTATTTTAATCCAGAGTATTTTTAAGTATTACAAAAATAACAACTAAAAAATGATTCTGAATTCAGATGTGCTTGTAAAATGCTAGATAGAATAACTTAAGTTTTGTGGGTTTTTTTGTTTTTTTGTTTTTTGTTTTTGTTTTTTTAAAGCAGCAAGACTCCTCAGATTTTAAAATACTTGCATACCATGAGGACCCACAAGGGGTGCCATTGGAAGCAACACTCACAAATTTATTTGACCTCCCATACCCACTTTGTGCAAAAAATCTTTTAGGATTAGTGGTCTAGGGAGTAATGGTATGATGTCTCTAATCATTTCAAGTGACTTAGAGAAGGAAGAAATCTTAAAGGCCTAACACAAAAACATTTTTATTTTCTTTTAAAAATTCTAGCTACTACTCTACTTGACTTTAAAACTGCTACTAATTGCCTTAGAGGAAGTGCTGATTTGGGTAGTACCATATGGCATATTCTTTTTTTAAAGGGCTGTATTTAAACCCTTTAATCAAATAATCAAATATTTCATAATAGAGAGAAAATCAAGTCACCAAAAATAATCATTGGAAAGTAATGAACATTTTACCTTCACCACAAATTTGAGATGATGGATACACAAAATGTGGTCTATCCACCCAGTGGAATAGTATTCAGGCTGAAAACAGAAGGAAATTCTGACATATGCTACAACACGGATGAACCTGGAACACATTATGCAAAATGAAATAAGCCAGACACAAAAAGACAAATGTTATATGATTCTACTTATATGATATGCCTAGAAGAAGCAAATTCATAGACATATAAAATAGGAATGGTGGTTGCTAGGGGTTGCAGGGAGGGAGGAAATGGGAAGTTATTGTCTAATAAGTATGGAGTTGCAATTTGGGAAGAAGAAACAATTCTGGAGATGGATGGCGGTGATGACTGCACAACAATGTGAATGCACTTAAAACCACTTAACTATGCACTTAAAGATGGCTAAAATGGTAAATTTCATGTTATGTATATTTTACAATAAAAAAATAACAGTTTGAGGTGATCAGCATATGGTAATCCCACAATAAAGAAGGGTGGGATATCAAGAAGAGAAAGGAGAACCTGAGCAATTGGTATTTGAAGAATATTTAGGGGCACCTGGGTGGCTCAGATGGTTAAAGTGTCCGACTCTTGGGGCGCCTGGGTGGCCCAGTCGGTTAAGCGTCCGACTTCAGCCAGGTCACGATCTCATGATCCGTGAGTTCGAGCCCCGCGTCAGGCTCTGGGCTGATGGCTCAGAGCCTGGAGCCTGTTTCCAATTCTGTGTCTCCCTCTCTCTCTGCCCCTCCCCCGTTCATGCTCTGTCTCTCTCTGTCCCAAAAATAAATTAAAAAAAAAAAAGTGTCCGACTCTTGATTTCGGCTCAGATCATGATCTCACGGTTCATGGGTTCAAGCCCTGCATTGGGTTCTGCACTGACAGTGCAGAGCCTGCTTGGGATTGTCTCTCTCCCTCTCTCAAAATAAATAAATAAACTTAAAAGAAAAAGAATATTTAAAGTAAATCTCTATTCAGATTTTTCAAAATACATTTTTCTTTAATAGAGTGGGTAAAGTAACATAGCAATTTTGAAGGAGAGAACTAAGGACAAAAATATTTAAAGTCCTCAGTTCCCAGGGCGCCTGGGTGGCTCAGTCATTTAAGTGTCCAACTTTGGCTCATGTCATCATCTCACAGTTCGTGGGTTTGAGCCCTGAGTCGGGCTCTGTGCTGACAGCTCAGAGCCTGGAGCCTGCTTCAGATTCTGTGTCTCCCTCTCTCTCTCTGCCCCTCCCCCACTTGCCCTCTGTGTCTCTCTCTCTCAAAAATAAATAAACATTAAATTTTTTTAAGATTAAAAAAATAAAAAGTCCTAAGTTCTTAATATGTTAAATTTTGAATATATATGAGACCCTAATGCATAGAAGAAGAGGCCTAAGTAATATCATAGATAGAAACACAAGAAGTTTTTAACCTTGTTCTCAAATAATTTATAATCACACCGTAAGACTCACCCATGAGTAACCTGGAGTCAAGATACTCTGTGCTGATACATGTGTATGAGTTATAAATATAGAACTCCAGGCACCAAGTTTGATCGAGGACCCATTTCCTGTTCTTCACACCTACCCTAATTCTCCTAGCGCCAACATTCAGATCCAGCTCCACTGCCTCTGAGAAGCCATTGGTCAATGTTCTAAGCCACTGAGGTTTACCTTTTTAAATCCTGTAATCACACTCTTCCTGTAACCATTCAGAGCCTTGCCCTTTTCTCTCAATGGTTTTAGGTAGACACTGCAACATGGTTAATATATATTTTTATGCATTTTCATGTGTTTTCCCTATTTGGTTAAGATATCCATTGCTTTGGGGATGATTAAAATAGTTAAAATAGGAATGAAAGGAAAAAGAGGAAAATGGGTGCTTTTTGTCCTAGTGCAAGAAGGTTTTAAAAGCAAGATATGGTCTAGAGAGAAGGATTTTCTAAATTCCCAAAGTTCCCCTTTGCAGATTAGAAGCCAAACCCAGCAAACTCCATGGTAGAATTTTACCCTCACATTGCAGAGAATAGAGACAATAGGGAGTTTTCTACAGATAAGACGAGAAGAAAGCATTTGCAGGCAAGAAAGAAGATAATTTTGTGTGGATACCACAGGATAAGAGTATTGTCAGGTTCTCTGAGAATCAAAGGCCTGGACTTTCTTGGGTCTTGACCAAAGGTGGGAAGTTAGTTCACTGAAACATTAGACTCTAGAGACTGAGGCCTTCTAGAACATCCAGGTTGCTGCTCTGCCCCTCTGCACCCAAGATGGCTAGGGAAAATCTTAAAGTCTGAGACGGAAAGCTCTGATTTCACATTTCATGAGCAAAGCTTGAGTTCCCATATGCTTCCATGGGAGGGAGGAACAGACACAGAGTTACTGAGACCTTGTAACACTGGATTCGATGAGAAGGATTAAAAAAAAGGATTAGATGAAAAGGATAAAAACCTCTCCAACATGTATATATTTGATGATTATATATTTTGATGGTGTGAGCAACAGCATAATACCCACAAAAAACAGATGAGATTCTCCATGTGGGAAGCTACCAGCACAAAGTGCTCAGGGACCAGACCAACCTCACTCTGGTGAAGGTAGGGAGAACTGTATATAAGAAAGGCCACCTCGCCCCCCACCCCAGAGGGTGTGTCAGCTTTCCCTGCAAGCATCTCACCATCTTGGGAGGGGATACAGAGGTGCTTCTTGTGAAAAGAGAAATATTCCTGACAGAGCATTTATATAGTTCAAACTCACAGAATATTTGTCTAAATTAGTCCCAATTATACCTAAGAAACTATTCTAAAATGAAAAAGACTGAATCACCTTTAATTGGAAATTTTAAATCCCTTCTATCACTATGGGTAGAACTGAGGAAAACAGGCATAGAAAAGAAATATATTCTTTTAGGGGCGCCTGGGTGACTCAGTCCGTTGAGCGTCCAACTCTTGATCTGGGCTCAGGTCACAATCTCACGGTTTGTGTGTTCCAGCTCTGCTCTGACAACATGGAGCCTGCTTGGGATTCTGTCTCTCCTTCTCTCTGCCCCTTCCCTGCTTGCACACTCTCTCTCAAAATACATAAATAAACTTAAAAAAAGAAATGCATTCTTTTATTTTTTGACCCATTTAGAGTATGTAAATGCTAATCCCTTTTCACATGTTTAACACAACAAGTAGACTGCAGTCTCCCAGAGATCTGTGCAATGCTTTATGCTATATACACAATAGGTGCCTCTAAAATGTACTATATGAAGAAAAGAAAGAAAACAATATGGATTTCATTTCTTCCCTGCCTCTCACTCCACCAAAGTCAAGATAAATTATAAAACAGAGAGATTTAAAAAAAATAGCATAAGAAAAATCACAGAGAGAGTTCTGGAAAAAGAACTGGCATTCAGAAAGTCACAGGGTTTAGTCCTTGGAATATTAATACTGCTGGCCACAGACAGTCCTCCTGCCAAGGGTTCTGTCAATAAGCTGAGGTAAATATCTATCTGGACCAGTAAAGTCCCACAAAAGTAATAAGCAAAGTTTTCAATCCTCAAAAATATTTGAACATCTCTCTCTCTTACAGAGAAAAAAACCCTGGAACTTCTCATAAATGGATATTTCCCTTGGGGAACTAATATCCTCTCCAGGGTCAAACCTGCATTCTCCTGAAGATTCAGTGAGGCAACATTCACAGGAAAGTCAGTTATTTTTTTCTTTCTTATTCTCTTACCTTAAAATTCACTTTACTTTAAGAGGTCACTGAATATACATTCTTCTAATTGGAGCTTTCACTAGGAGAGAAACTAGGGCAAATTTTAGACAGAGCAAAGACAATCTTAAAAGTTGGCAACCAGGCCAGGGAAGTCTTAATGAGAAAGTTAACAGACTAGCTGGCTTTTTGTTGGTGTGCATGATGAGGTGTGCAAAGCTATTAACAACAGAACTCTGCAAAAAGCAGTGTGGAAAGCAGGTGAATATTGATTCTCTGTCTGAAGCTCATAAATAATTAAAGAGGCAATTGTAGTTTAAAGAAACAGGCACTACTTTTTTTTTTTAATATATAACCTGGCATAGTGGTATTCAGAAACTCCCTGTATTCAGTATCCCATAAAAAATATCCTTCTTATCCTTTAAGAAACCACTCAAATTTCATCTCATTCATAAAGCCTTTCCTGACCCGTCATCCAGCCATCACCAACCATTCCCTTCTCTGAACTCAAAGAGCATTTATTGCCCCCAGCACTCAGTGGGCATAAGCTGTTAGGTATCATTTTTTTTTTCTTAAACAAACATGATCCAATAGATGATAAAATCCTCCAGGGTAGGGTTCGCATTAAATTCCTCTTATTATCCCTAGTATCTAGCCTGGAGCCTGATCCACAGCCCATAAGAGTTCAATAAATGTTTGTTGTTAATGATGATATGTTGTAGATGCATCTGAAACATAATCTGGATAAACACAATACAGGAAAAGTGCAAATCATCATCTAACGAACATGCAAGCCAAGAAATCAATACAAGAGAGCTGTCTGAACTCCAAGTGAAAGACAAAGTAATGCCCTTCTCCCTGGCCCAACATCCAACATGGTGATGGATTGTGCTACATAAAATTATCGATAAAGACCAATGTAGCCACAATGATTTCTAAACAGTAGCAAGAAATATTAGATACAAAATGTAACATTATAACAAAGGCAGCAGAACTGAGAGGCAATATATGGGAGAAACAGACAGATTTGGTTGATGAAGAACTTCTTTACAAATAAGTAACATGGAATATAATGAAAGCATGGCATTTTCATTTCCTCCTTCTCTATCTTCCCAGCCCAGAGACTGAGATGCTGATTTCTTACAAGATACTTCGAATGAATGTCACTTGCCCCTCAAACAAAGGAGCAGGAAGGCAAACTTGGGCATTCAACCTTTGCCAAAACAAACTCAACCCTTTAAATGAGTTATGGTATTACAATATGAGTCAGGTTGCGTACATTCATACAATCCTCATTCACATATACAGAGAGTAAAACAATCTACTTACCTCTTGTCTGAATTCCTATCTCCTTCCGCAAGGTTTGGCTTATTAACTTAGTAACAGAAAGTACGGGCCAAATCTGTTCCAGCAGTGAAACTCATCTTGCCTTTCCCTGTCACTCTTTATTCTTTTTCTATTTACACCCTTTCTTTTATCCTGATGGTAGGGGACTCTTAGGGAGAAGGCTCTCTACCACTGTTATTGAATATGTAGGTAACATATTCAGTGCCCACATTGGTCTAACTGATACGAAGCTGTGAAAAGATTAATCAGGCAAACCCAAATGCCGTTGGTCCCTGGGCAAGGATCTGGAGCAAGATGGGAGGAAGGGAAGACCAAGTGGGGGCCACAGGTTGAAATTCTCCCCTAGACTGCATATGCTTTGTTGCTATATGGACAACTGGAACAAGGATAATTAACTTAACTGATCAATTCAACAGAACATTGATAATGATTTGACTGTTTCAATAGGATTTACTAGTTTCTCTGGCTTAATTAACCTACCAAGAAGATTTGAATGAGTGCATTTACTCTTCACCTCATCCACTACCATGTTTATGAGTCACCTTTAAAATTTTGAAGGGGTCAAGGAACTTGCAAAATTAATTGTCTATATAGATACAGCTCTGGTCTAGTTTTTCTTCACTATTATTAATCATTTTCGTGCATTGAATACACTAGCTAAAAGAAATGAGGATTGAATTCCATGGGTTAATCTATGTGTAGCAATAACAATTTCTATAGCCAACTTGGCTTCCTTCACAGCCAAAGGAAGACCAAAACCACCTCATTTCTTTGAAATAATTTGCCTGTGGTATCTCTTTGTGAGCCAAAGTTCTTATTGAAATAAAGAAAGAACTATACATATATAAAGTATTCCTATATTTAGTGAATACAGGAAGCTTCCATTATAAGATATAGAATTTTCCTTCTAGATCCTAAAGACATGGCCTTAGAAGTGATTCATGTACTCACGGTCATTCAAGTCCTGTTGGCACAGTAGATTGAGGTCCTCCACGCCTTTTCTTTGTCTGTAGATAGAGGTGGAAATATTTCAGTGGGATGTACTCATGTCCAGAAACACCCAGGAAAACATGTCCAGAAAACATCCAGTTTTCTAACTGGAAAGAGTCTAAACAGAATACAGAGTTCATTTAGGATGGTTATTTTTTTAGAATGATGGAGGCAGCCTGCAAAATGGTGAGTTGGAGCAATGGTTGCAGCCAGCACAAGGAGGCACTGTGGGGCAGAAAGTGGGATTCCCCACTAGATGGCGCTAGGATACATCTGTGGCATCCATGGGTATTGCTACCAAGGCAGAGCAGAGGGACGGGATCAGCTTTCACTCCTTTGTAAGCAAGGCTCTATATAGAGTGCTGTATGGATTAAAGTGAGTTTACGTGGGTATTTCACACCTCCTTAGGTTTGATCTTAAATTGAAGATATACCTGGGATGGCACATGTATATGTTCTTATGAGTAGGATTCCACATGCGGGTATGAATATGGGTGAGTATGAACACACATATACACAGAAAAATGTTACCTTATATAGACAGATATGGGTTGATATGAGTATAGATACAGATGGAGGGACGTTATTACAACAAATAGAAATCTGGATGGAGAAAGAGGACTAGTTTCTGTTGAATGTGTACAGTCTGCCAGGACTGTATATTTTCTCACTGAAATGTGACAATAGCTGTGAAAATTGGCTATTATTACCTCCATGTTTACCATAAAGAGGAAATTTCATGAGCTTCATACAGATTAAGAAACTTGCTCAAGGTTACAGAGTTGAAAAACTGCAGGGCTTGGATTAAAATCTAGGTCTGCTTAGCTCCAAAACTTTAACACAGTCTTCAAAACCATAATACAGTCATGCTTCACATCACATAGACTTGCAATAGATTTTTGCAATGTGCAAATTAATTCCACACCATAATTGTGGTATGTTTGCACAAACAATACAGACATGTGCATTATACAAAATTAAAATAATGTATATGCAAAAGCTTGATCTATGTTGGATTGCAAATATATATATAAAGTTAAATACCACATTCCACTTTCCCCCTTTTTACCCCGAGATAATTATTGAAGAACCCCATCATAGAACTATACATAAGAATGAATTCTAATACGTGACCCAATTAAAATGAGTCATTTAAAAGAATAGTAAGCTTATTTTAAAATGGATATACCAAATCCACATGCATACATAATTGAATACATTCACTACTTGCCACAAAATACATTACCATTAAGGTGACACTATGAATTCCATTAATATTGCCTCTTTATGTTGTAGGAAAAGCCATTTCCATTGAGGTGGTTGGAACACCTTAATTCAACCCACTCCACTAGGGTCTATTGTCATTGAAGACTGTGTAGCCTTTGGGCACAAGCCTTTCAATCTTTTTTTATTCTCCAGAAAGTGTGTTGTTCTGTAAATTATGTTTTTGTGACGCAGATTAAAGAAGATTAAAGAAGATAGTGTATAATGAGCATTTAGCACAATGTTTGGCAAAAAAAAAAGTAAAATAAAAGTTAAAAGTCAACAATGGTGAGTATGATGACTGTAAGGAGAAAGAAAAGGAAGCAGAGGAGGGAGTGCTGAAGGAAGGGAAGACTAAGGAGGAGAAGAGAAAATGTAAGAAGAAAGAAGCGGACAAAGAGAAAAGAAAGAAGGTAGAATTATAGTGAGATAAGGATCAAAGTGACAACTTCGCCCTTGCCTTCTCAGTGTCAGAGCTTCTCCCAGAGATACAAAAACACCATCTGAAATAATATGGGATATTAAATATATGCCCTGCCCCCTGAAAATTATTCTATTCTTCATCTTAGGCTTTGTGCAATTTTCCTTTTTTTGTCTAAGATTGGTTACCTTTTCTGTAGGCTAAAGAAGAATGTCCTGAGAACAGAGCCCCTGGTTGAGATTGTGGAATTGAAAAGGAGGAGAAAGGCAATAAGCATTTCATCAACTTGTACTCTGGGCACTTGGAAAATATTTTGGCTGTGTTATTTACAAATGGACTATTTGGCAGCATGGTAAAGGTTAACATCGCTGCTCTGAAACTAGATGGAAGATGCGGAAACTCCTAGAGAAAAAGTGAAATAGATTTTCTCTGGTGTTTCTGAGCTCTAAAAAACAGTATCTGAAAGGAGAAATCATAACCCAGACAGAGGGGAAAAAAGGAAAATATTCTCAAAAGTAAAATTCCATTTAGTAAATTTCCTATGTAGATTTTTGTCATATCAGGCCTGTTTCTTTCCTTTATGTTGGGGAGTGTTGGGAATTGAGTTGGTAATAAGTTAATAGCAATAATACAGGCTAACATTTATTGAATATTACTATATGCAGAGCACTGTTTTTCATGTATTTTATCACTTTATACTCAATATAATTCCATAAAGTAGGTATCATACTACAGATGAGAAATATGAGGCTCAGGGAATTTAAATAATTTGGTTAAAGGCACACAAGTATTAGTTGGCAGAGCTAAAACTCAAACCAAGGGCTAGCTGAAAGGAAAGCCATCTGTGGTTTACCATGCTACACTTAGATAACTTACAAGATGCCTGCTTCACTAACTCACACACAGTAGGTATTTGATAATGCTTCCCTTTGCTTTCTTCAAAGGTGTTACTGCCCTTGGATTGTTTTTTCTTTTTCTTTTAAGTTTATTTATTTATTTTGAGAGAGAGAGAGAGAGAGTAAGAGAACATGAGTAGGGGAGGGGCAGAGAGAAAAGAAGAGAGAGAATCCCAAGCAGGCTCCTCACTGTCAGCACAGAGCCCCATGTAGGGCTCGAACCCATGAACTATTAAGATCATGACCTGAGCTGAAACTGAAGAGTTGGACACTCTACCAACTGAGCCACCCAGGTGGCCCTGTTACTTCTTTCAATAAAGCTGTTTTTATCTGTGCACAGGCTGAGAGAATGGGGGTCTGAAATATTCATTCTCTCTTGGATGTTTCTGTTTGGCTGATCCTAGATCTTTGCATAAAAGCCTAGCATCATCCTTCCCTGGGCTTACAAAGCCATGAGATATGGGCCAACAATTGGAGGTTACCTCCATGGGTACTTGAGGAGATGAGACAGGCAGGGATGAGAAGGAAGATGTCTGACCCCCCTGGGGGTCCTTTTTCTACACCATTCTGGCACATTCACACTTATAAAATCATGTGAGATACCTAAATTTTTTAAGTTAAGGGAGAAACTCAAAGCTTCACCTTGTCTCTAGCAAATAATTTTCTGAGCTATTACAGGACTATAACAAATTGGATCAGGAGCACTGGGCATGGTGGCCACTAATCAGTTATTGGCACAGTAGGAGGACATGACATCAGCTATAGCTGTTGTTCAAGGAATGACTATTTCAACTCTTGTCCTACAGTCTCCTTTTATCTGCTTAAACTCCAAACTAGGATAGCAAGATGAGTGATGAAATCAAGGCCCATAGATGTCCAAGGTCACACCATTAGTCTACAAGTGAACTAGAATCCAGGTGTTGTTGTTGTTTGTTAAACTTCCAGTCAAAACTAATCTCTGATTCAAGGTATTTCCACAAATATTGGAAGATGGCTTGCTGGGGAAAGAAAGGAGGATCCTAATTAGTCAAATGTGTTTGGGAAATGTGGCATTCTCTATCATCTTTTCAGAATGTAAGATATACATTATGCACACAAAAGTCTCATAAATCCTGCTATAAAATTTTAAAGCTCATTCTCCCCATAAATTCTGTACATTTTTTTCCAGGTTTTTTTTTAAACACCTGTTAATATGCAGAGGCACTAGTATTTCTTAGAGCCAATTTTAAGAAATAACACCTCAAAGCAATTCAGAGAGAGTTCTGGAAATGTTTCTTATTGGGAATCAAAGTATAAATAATAATTATAATAATTGCCTTTTGTTGATATTTCTTTTATTGGTATTTTTATTGGTATGCTCATACTCTCTCTCTTCAGAATACCGCCATATATTTGTAATAGGTCTCTTGGGTCCCCAACTTTTCCTGTCAGATTGATTCTCTATTTTCCTACCAGATCTTCCTTTCCTAAATACACTTTCATTAAGCCTTTCTCACCCCTCTATCTGTGACATTCTACTGTTCTCAGTCTGGCATTTTGATCTCCGCGCTGCTCTCCAAGATGAGCCCTTTGGTTTAATCAACCAACTCACTCTCTGATCCCTGCACAGGATACAAGCTTTCTCAATTCCCCCACCTTTGTGTTCTCCCCTCTGCCCACATGTGCAGGTGTATTTGTCAATAGATTGCGGTTCCTCTGAGAGCACAGGTGGTTATGTGCTCATTACTGCTTCCTTCACAGGACCAGTTGTCTACCTGCATTGCCTTCAAATCCCGCCCCCCTCATCTATGACTCTCAAAAATGAATGTCCCTAAGCAGGATCACATTTGATGACCTGACACTCAGCAACTCATGTGGTGTTATCTTTAAGCTTAACTGTGGTGACAAAATTTTATTATTAAAGAAGTCAGAAATATCTAAAAGAATTAATTTCTGAGGGAAAAAGCAACATACATTTTTGTTCTGTCTTTTTAAAAAGTTTATTGAAATTTTAGACTTCAAGCCCAAGTTTTTGTGTTGGTTGTAGGAACAAGTGTCCATGGGGTTATGTCAAGGACATACTCCAAGTAGTTCCATTTCTACCTTATAAAGTAACTGTTTGCAGAAGGATCAATGAATATAAAGGCAGAGAGGATGAGATAGAAGGACAATCGATAGTCAAAATATCTGGCTTTGGGTTCTGGTTTTATGGATGACTCCTGAGTGACCTTGGGAAAAGTGACTTAACCTTCCTGGGCAGCACTTCCCTCGGCTGTAAAATAAGAAATCTAATATTTAAACTCACAGGGTTATTGTGGGAATTAACTGTGGTAATTGCTGTAAAATGCCTTGTAAATTATAAGGGGTTCTGCAAATATTACTGTTAAGGAAAGATTCTGGGCATCTCAGGTTTATTTGTCTGAGATGCCCAGAATATTGGATCAGGAGCACTGGGCATGGTGGCCACTAATCAGTTATTGGCACAGTAGGAGGACATGCCATCAGCTATAGCTGTTGTTCTAGAGGTATAGCTGTTGTTAATACTAGAGGTATTTCCAACTGACCTAGAATAATTTCTATCACAGAACATGAGATTCTCTTATGTCTCTATGATCGCTCCATGTTCTAGTTCCAACTCTGTTCATATTTACATTTAGCGGAGTTAACTTTTTAAAAACATTTTTTTTCTCTTTATTGTTTGAAGACTGCTGCTCGAGCTGTTGTTAGTAACCCAATGAAGTATGCTGAATCCAACCTAGGACTTTCAACTCCCCCCGCACTGTCCCCCCCCTCCCTCCCCAGTACACACACATACCATCAGGTTTTCCTTCAATTCTTCCCCTTCCATTCCCTTCTGTTCCCTTCCCTCCCTCCTCCTTTCCTTTTCTCTCCTTCATGCCTTCTTCTCTTACTATTTTCTTTCTTCCAGTAAGAGTCTAGAAATATTCACATCAGAAAATACTACATGACCAGAGTGACTATATTCTACTTCACCTCTGCCTGAGTCTACATGAAACACTTTGTAAAGCCTCACCATTTTCTCCAGTGCATTCAGTTCGGCTCTACTCAAACATAGGTAAAATGTACCTAACTGTATGTTATTTACCAATTAGGTCCCAGGGCAGACTATAAAGTTAATGCAAAATCTACTATGCAAGACACTTGATTACTGAAGAGCATCCCCCAGGCATTCTGCAGCCTATAGGGGTGATACATTTTCTATGATATGATGGGAATTATTGGCTCACTGGACCAGAACGCTCTCAGAGTCCACGTAAAGACCCTTATTTTCACAATGAATTGAAAAGCCAACAGACTCTGGTTTCCTGCATATTCACAGTTTGCAGATTATTGATCTGATAATGAATCCACTCAGCATCCTCTGGGTATCCTTAGTTCAATGTATGTGCAATTCCCCTTCACAAGGCCTGCGTCACACAACCCCTGGAACCAGCACCTGCACACCAGCTGCTTATGGTGCTCAATTTCTCAGATGATTTTTGTCTTTAAAGTGTAGTATTTTGGCCTTCCTCAAAAATACAAGGTCAAGAAAAGTAATACCCCCTAGGAAATAATAAGTAAATTGCCATAGGCACTGAATTATAAACAAGAAAGGCCTGCATAAATATCATAGAATTTTCAAGCTGGAATGAAATGTAATATAATTGTTTACAACTTATTGCATATTAAGGCTAGCCTTGGACTAAAGGCAAACTCGTTTTCAAATTAAGTGTGTGTAAGTGTCTGTGTGTATTTTCCTAATCCAGTACCCTCATGTCATGCAGCCTTTCAGGAAGGTGTGTTCTTCAGTGGCTAACTTGAGTTACACAAGAGCTACAGAGAATATTTGGGAGGTAAGGTCAAACTTGATCTCATCCCCATCTGGACTTTTAGAAAAATTATCTTCTAAATTTCAATATAAAAATCAAGTTTGGGGGCGCCTGGGTGGCTCAGTCAGTTAAGCATATGACTCTCAGTTTCAGCTCAGGTCATGATCTCGTAGTTTTATGAGTTCAAGCCCTGAGTAGGGCTCTGTGCTGGCAGCACGGTGCCTGCTTGGGATTCTCTCTCTCCCTCTCTCTCTCTGCCCCTCTCCCACTCACACTGTCTCTCTCAAAATAAACAAACTTTAAAAATTAAAAAAAAAGACTAAGTCTGCTCTGAATGACCACTATCTCCTATATGCAGATGAAAAGGTACACACTACTTGTCTATTTCCATGGCCTGCCTATCCCCACCAGCCTCTCCATTTCATGTGTCCATCTCAGGCTCTATTGGAGATCCTTCTGCTTCAAGCAGAACTCCAAAGCAGAATCTGTGATCTGAACTACTGCTCTGCCTCCCATTCTCTTCTCCCTTTGGAAGTCCCTCTCTCTTTCCACACTCCTGTCTTCTTGCACTGGAGCTGAGGGGTTCTGTAGCAGATCCCTTTGTTGAGATCCCAGAGATTCACATATTTGAAGTGTTCACTTTGCATCTGTGAAATAAAAGAATGAATGGATGGATTCCAGAAGGGGTCCAGCCAGTAATCCTCTCTATAAGGTCTTGCTCTCTGACATGTTCCATGTTCCACCGGATCTTCATGTTTTTAATATGTGAAAGACTGAAAAGATCTCTAAAGTCATCAAATTCATTTTCTAGTGATGGGATTTTAGCTTCAAGGCACACATGAAGTCTTGAGTCATATGTCTTTGAGTTGCATTTTCTCAATCTCTTTTTCTATTAAGGGCTCATAAGCACCAGAAAGGCAATAACCCTTTTCTTGCTTCTGGGTTTAACCCCCAGTGGTCCTCAGTATATAATTCTGTTCAACAAATCCTGATGTCCAGCTATTTCTGGTCCTTCCATCCCCAGATAATTTAGAGTTAACTGTAATAAAATGATTTGGAACTTACTGCATGAAGTCACTAAAGATCCTTTGTCAGGTAATTGTTCTTTTATCTCTAAAAGAACATTCCAGCTTGTCCTTTACATTCACTGGCTCAAAGTTCATGCAACCTATGCACATGACACCTACACCACTTTTGGCCTGCTGATCTGAAGACATCATCCATCAGCAGATGAATGGTAATGCTGATCTTTGGCCCTCTATGCTGCCTGACTGGTGTTGCTGGGGGAAGGTCAAGGGCCTGCTGGACTGCTGCTAGGATGCTGGGATGTTGGAGGAAAGGCTCTTGGGACAGTGGTTCCCATGTTCAACATCAAATTGTAGGCTCCAGTTCTCAACTAGTTCCATATCATGGTCAACACTACAACTATACCTCAACACCTACATCTTCTATCAAGGTATTCTGAACAGAGCTGAAAAAGCTACTACCAAAGACAGGTATCTCCTCTCAGCAAACTCTACCCTACTTCCCATTCCTTCTCACCTCATGGCATTCTCTCTTCATGCAAAATTTATATAATGGACTGTAAGGCAGGGGGTTCATTCTGGCAAGCAACTGGGTAGGTACCTTACCTGAAAAGGGATTTTTTTTAACCACAAAAAGAGGTTTAAAAATTGGAAATTGCTTTTAATTCACAAAAATGCTTTGATTAAATTTGGCTAGCTGATATAAAATCAAGGCTTACATATCCAGTAAACTTTCCTTTGACATTAACCAGTTAACCTGCATATAAGGCAATGATTTGTTAACAGTATTTATTTTATAGGTAAGGCCAATTAGCATTGGGATTTTTAGCCATAATAAATTTGCAATATCTACTTTATTCTCAAGAATGTTATTGATAATACAAAATAAGAACACATACTTATCATCATTGCCTTTATACCCACACTTACAAAGAATCTAGACACCCCACCATACAACATTCTCAAAAGTCAACAAACCCCAACCCTCCATTAGACCAGTCAGAAGCTTTCACAGTTAACAGGGAGCCATACACTTCAGCTCTGCAATCACACTATGGTAATGGTGGAGCAAATCATCAGGTAGACTAGTAGGATTCCATTTAACAACCATTCAGTGAGCCTGAATAGTTGGAATAGATTTTGGAACTTCCTCCTACGTGCACAGATGGATCTGTAAATATGTCCTCTTGTTCTAAAAGGAGCCTCAAGAGGCTAATATTCATCCATCTCAAAAAAACTTGTTTGAACTCTTGGGGGATTCCCTTTAGTTTTGTCATTACCACTATGGAATAATATACACATAATTAAGTGACAGCATGCCCTTTGTTTGAACATTATTAAATATACAACAATTATCACATATAGGATATTCTATGTGCATACAAGTCCCTTTAGGGTAATGCATATTCTCAACCCCAACCAAAGCCAAAATGAGTTATTAACATTTACTCTTCAAGTTCTGTAAAACCAACTTTCAGATCGTGGCACTAAACACTCAACTGCTCAGGCACCTACACAAGCTGGCTGGAGAATTCGTGTGCTATAGTGTTTGACACACTCATTCTCTCAGGTGAAATACTGCGGGCAAAACAGCATAATTTATTAGGCTGGTATGGCAAGGCTGAATAATTAGATCATCTCCTTGTACAAGGCTACATTTTATGATGATCTTTTTAACACTGTAATCTAAATTGGGGTTGGAGTCAGAGGCGTGGAGGGGGGTTGAAAGTAAACTAATTGGGAGATGCTGTATGAGAAATAACAGCTATACCATTCCATGCCATTGAAAGTAGGATCCTATCCTCAAAAGGCTTTCAAATCATCTATACTATTGGCTAACAAGCACTTCAAATCTTTTAATAATGGGAAAATGATCATATGTGCATACACACACACACACACACACACACACAATGTTAGGATTTTTGGTGGATGGAGAGAAAAAGGAAAAGAAGCTTAGAAGCCAATAATTTCCTCCATGAACAGGCAGAAACAAATTTCCAAATGTTAGTAAGACGGCACAAAATTAGAAAAAGCTATGCCTTACCCTGCAGTTCCTCCTGAGCCTTGAAATGATGGTTTTGAGAAGAGTAGCCAATGTCACCAAAGAGACAACTCTGAATAAGAATTTGGGATCCTTCTCAGGTGGTCAAGGTGAAGAAGGCAGCTGACATGGGGGACACATGTGTGTTCAGGTGTTTGCTATCTTGGCTCACTCAGTCCTTCCTTATTCTTTATCAGCAACTGAGCACTAAAGTGGGTTTGGCAAATCTAGGAGATCTGCTTTTGAAGTGCCTCCCCTTGGACTGCCTTCATTAGCATCCCGTTCTCCTTCAATGGTCAAGTGTTACGTGAGGATCAGGTTGTTCTCCCATTGGAGAATTTGCTTATCATTAAGTAGCCAGACAACCCATCTCAGGGGCCCCAGCGAGAACTATTGGAAGATCATGCTTCCTGTGGCCACTCTGGTTCTGCTTGGTCTCCCCTCTGCCACATTGTTTCCTCTTTTTTTCTTTACACATTACTGAAAGGTTAAATTTTTACAAATCTTATATTCATAAGACATTTTTGTCTTTGAGCTGATTGAAGATAAGGAGGGCTGGTACACCTGGCCTTCCCAGGATGGAAAACTCCATTTGAGAAACTAATTGACTATCTTGAAGGTTGGTACATGAACAAACTTTACCATGAAATTCAGAAAACAGAGGCAGATTCAGAGAAAAGGTCATGATAAATGCTTCACATAGGATCTTGTCCCTTCCTCTCTGAAGAGGACCAAACCAAAGTCAAATTCCATCCCTGTGGTTATGACTGAACTGAAGCAATTTTAAACTCAGGTGCCTAGAATGTCAGCTTTCATCTTCACTTCATTCTTCTCCTTCATTATCATTATCACAAAAAGAAACACAAATAGTCTTTTATTCCCCAACCTTAAGCAGAATGATTTGCACATATTTGCCTTAAGCATAGGGTAAAAACTAAGGCTCACTCATATTCACAGTTTCCTTTGAACATCACATAATTGGTCCCTAGATTTCCCTGAAATCTTATATTTTATTCTGAAACCCTTACATTAGCTATGACTTTATCCTAAGGATCAACTCCCTTTAAGCCTCAATATCTATCCCTTGCTTTGGGAAATGCAACTGTTTTTCCAAAGGCTCAGCATGCTGCCCTTTGGGCTTTTCCTATATCTATAGCAACCACTCTGTTGGGGAACCTTACAAATAAAACTAGGCTTTGGGGTTTGGCACACATAAAAAGACACACTGCAATAATAAACATTTTCGGTTCTTT
Organism: Prionailurus viverrinus; assembly: GCF_022837055.1. NCBI lineage: Eukaryota > Metazoa > Chordata > Mammalia > Carnivora > Felidae > Prionailurus > Prionailurus viverrinus. The sequence goes on along the minus strand of NC_062572.1, from coordinate 66,927,371 downwards.
GTTTAAAGCAGCAACAACAGCAACAACAGCTTATTAATAACTGCTGAGGTACTGTCTCGGTTCTGAATAATGAAAATGGATCCTATTCCTTGAAATTTAGTATATTTCCAAGTTGATTTGCTCCTGCATTTAAGGCATTTCCATCTGATAAATTAATATGAGACCTATGTTTAGAAGAGATGTATGGTCTCAACTGGCAATTGAGAGTGAAGTTCTCTGTTATCTTTAAAGGAGTTTCCTAATTTCCTCTAAGAGGTGTATATTCCTATTTTTAAAGTCTTCCCTTTCAAAGAAATCTAATGGTTTTGTGAGGCCATTCACTCTGCTCTCAGCATTCCCATGAGGCTTAGAGGAGAACAAGTACCAAATATTTTATAAATGGGGATAAATAAAGAAAACAATGTCTAGTCATGTTGGATTCAATGCAACATTTCCTTTTATTTAATAATCTCCTTAATAAAAGGAACCAGGGCTCCTTGGAGAAATGGCTGATTCTGAGACTGGTACAGGAAATATATAAGATAAGCTTAGAGAATCTTGCATCACCAAGAAGTAAGAATTTAAATACACAGACACAAACAGATGGTGAGAATGTGAAAGGAACACAAAGAGAGGCAAAAGCATTCAATGGCCAAAGCTGGAACAATTTGGACAACAAAATAAATAAAGTAGTAAAATAAGTATTCACGAGTCTGTATGGGAGGAAAAACTTCCTTCTATTTTCTTATGTTCTGTGATGGGGCCTAAGAGTTAAACTGACATAAGACATTAACAGCAAGAAGGATACAAATTTTATGTAATATTTTTACATGTACACAGGAATCTTCAGAAGGAAAATAAAGAAACTGTTAAGCTCAAAAGCTTATATAGGTTTTTTTTAAACAAAAACCAATAAATTGTGGGGATATGACAAGACACACACATTTAGAATAGAGGCAGTAAATCTTTGGACACTGGCCAGGAAATATATGGGAGAAATTAATGGAAGATAAGGATTATTTTAGTAGGTTTGTTCATACAGGTATATTTTGGAAATGATTCCAGTCTCTGGTGAAAAGAATGTTCTTGTGCTGATACAAAGAGGCCATCTATTCATGCGAAATTTTAGAACCTGGTTTTAGCAGAAAAGAGAAAGAGAACTCTCCTGTATCTACTGTTTCTCAATGCCTTCAGCTCAAAAAAAAAAAAATCAGTATGCTAAAATGATATATTTTGAAGTAACATGTACTTCATGTTACTTTTGAAGTAACATGAAGTCACTGAACTCCTTCAAGTACATACTGACATAAATAAATGATTAAATAAATAAATGGGGGACAATAGACAAATATCCCAAGCAGAACAGTTCCAAATAACTTATGTGGATAACCAGCTCTCAAGAAGGTTAAACATAACTCCCCACTCTTTTCAGTGCATGCTGCTTATTAAAGTGACTTCCTTCCAAAGAGATTCCACACAATATGGACAAGGGAAAAAGAGTTAACTTTCTAGTTGATAAACCTTACAAACATTATCTCAAACATAAAAATGATCTCATCTTGATAGCATGTACCCTTGATATGAAGTGATGAGAATACCACATTAGCCCTGTGGTCTTCCCCCCAGAGAGACATGACCCCACTGCAATCATGATAAAAATGTTAGGAAAATGCCAATTTAAGGACTTTCTACAAAATAACTGACCATTAGCCTTCAAAACTGTCAAGGATATCCAAAAATGGAAGTGTGACCTTCTGTCACAGCAAGAGGAGGCTAAGAAGACATGATAACTAAATGTAATGTGGTATCCTCTGTGGGATCCTAGAAGCAAACAAGATAAAAAACAAGGAAATCTGAATAAAAGCATAATAACGTATCAATATTGGTTCACTAATTGAGATAAATATACCATACTGATATAAGATGTTAATATAGGGGCAAAAAGGATGGGCATATGGGAATTCTAGCTTTGCACTGTTTTATAAGTCTAAAATTATTCTAGAATAAAAAGACTGTTTCCTTTAAAAATGTAATTTATTTACTATACCCTAGGCAAAGCTTAAGTGTATGGTACATTGACTTTCAACAAATGTTTGTTGAATGTATGAAAATAAAATTTATTCTTTATTCTCTCTGAGTTGACCTTAGTAAATCACCTTCTATTCAGGAGGTCTTCTTTTAATTAATACCAAAATGACTTTGAGGGCAAAAGTGGTATATAAAAAAAAAGGAATTCTATCGTGGAAAAATGAGAATTTCTTAGCAAGGAAAGTATATATGACATAACTTAAAATCTCCATCACAATAAAACATTAAAAATGATAACATTAATAAGAGGTTAAAATTTTTATGTTCAAAATACTTTCACATTTATTTGCAATGCCAATTCCTAGAATAATGAATTGAAAAAGGCAAAGTAGACATTACTTTCTCCATTGTAAACATCAAGAATCTTGACACAAAGGGAAAATACACAACACATTTAATGTAGAGAAGTGCTTCCTGATCTACATGTTGGCAATAATTAGATTGTAGCTTGGGTCAGTGGTCTCACTTCTCTGGGGTCCAGTTTCCCTATCTGAAAATGAAGGGTACATTCATGATAGAGGAAAGTTCATGTAGAATACAAACCCTCCTCCAATCCAAACACATAGAATATAATAAATTTATTGTAAAATAAATACATAAATGCACTAAATATTATGAAAAAAAAAATCCAAGGACCAAAAAGGAAAGGAAAGTATGGTATAGGCAGAGGCTAAAGCCCCCATGGTCACCAAGGGGATAAGACTAGCTGTGTATGTATGGTCCAGGTGGGGCCCTCAGATGGGAATGTGTGGGCTCCAAATGGCTCAGACTATGTGTAACAGAGATTGAAACATCTTCTCTTGTCTGCCCAGGTGGCCTCTAAAAACATGGTCCTTCAGAACCTACTGCCAAGTCAAAATTCTCACATGAGCCTGCTTTCCAGGCTATTGTAGGCATGAGCACTGAGAGTATTGCTGAACTGATAAAATAAGGTTGTCTGTATCCAGACACCAAGAGGCATCGGCTAAAGCAATCATGAAATGGCCTTCCCAGAAAGAGGCATAGGGAGGAACTCCCCAAGAGATGAGTGAAACCAAAGAAATGGGAGAATTCTCATTCAAGGAAATAGAAATAATTGAAAAAAATCTAAAAAGATGTTTAAAAATCAATTTCTTTGAAATCCTCAAAGAAATATGGGAGGATTGGGAGACTCAATAGTGTGTTAAGTATTAGGCTAACAACCAAAGAAATTGTGAAGTAAAAGCTGAAATTGAGAAAATATCCCAGGATGAAAACAGAAAGACATAGTGACAGAAAAAAAAAATGAAAGAAACTGACATCAAGGCTATGAAGTACTAACATGTCTAATAAGAAATTCAGAAGAAAAAATATACAAAGAATGAGAGACAGGGTCAAAAGGAGTTAGGTAATGGCTGAAATTTTCTAGAATTAGAAAGGTAAGAGTCTTCAAATTGGGGAAACCATATTTGCCTAGCAAGACAAATAAAGATACATCCACATATAGACATTGCAATGGATGAAAGACTGTAAATCCCACCAGAGAAGAAAAATTACCTTAAAATAACAGTAACCTGGCTGACCCAGCTCACTTTTTCACTAATAAAAGAATGTGTCAAAGTGCTATGGGAAAAAAATTGTAAATGTAAAATGTTATGCCTTCAAGAATAAATGTAAATGAAGATATCTTCAGGACTAAGTTTATTACTAACTTACTGCAAGAACTATTAAAGGATATAATTCATCAAAACTAAAAATAAATTCAGAAATGAGGAGTGGGATTCAAGAAAATTGTTGAGCAAAGAAACTGGATATAGTGATAAAAATACATACTTACTGTAAACAAAAAAAGAAAATATGCTTCTTTTGTGTTTAAAACATGTTAGAATTAAAATTCTAAACAACAATAGCATGAATTTGAGAGTGAGGAGATCTAAGGAGTATGAGGTATACTAAGTTTCTTCCCTATACACATTGTTAGAAAATTAGTAATGGAATATGTATATTGAAAATTTGAGGGCAACCGCTAAGAGAACAAAAATGCATAATTTACAAACCACTATGAGGGAGAAAAGAACAAAAGACAGAAAATTATATCAACCCAAAAAGGCTACTAATGAAGAGGGGAAAAGAAGTAAAGAAAAAGTAACATAAAGAGAATATACAAAATAAGATGATAGAAATAAATCCAAATACATAGAGAGCAGCAATTTTTTTTAATTTTTTTTTCAACGTTTATTTATTTTTGGGACAGAGAGAGACAGAGCATGAACGGGGGAGGGGCAGAGAGAGAGGGAGACACAGCATCGGAAACAGGCTCCAGGCTCTGAGCCATCAGCCCAGAGCCTGACGCGGGACTCGAACTCACAGACCGCGAGATCGTGACCTGGCTGAAGTCGGACGCTTAACTGACTGCGCCACCCAGGCGCCCCAGAGCAGCAATTTTTAGAATAATACTTTATACATACCATTGATGCCTATTATGTAAGTTTTAAATCCCTAATAAATTATAATGCAGATACATATTTATGTAACCAACTCTATAGAATGTTTTAAATAGACGGAAAGAATCAAACTCATAATAGTGGTTGAATATTGAGTGAGAGGTCTAAGAAGACTTTATCTACATTTATTAATTATATATTATTAATATTTAAAAAAGAAAACAAAATATTCACTCTTAGTAATTGGAGGTGATGCAAACCCAGGTATTATTAGATTTACGTTTGTATGCCTTACATTTTTCCATTAAAAAAAATTAGGCTTAGTTATTCCTTCTATGTCTAAAAAAACGTATATATTTCTGAAAATACCAAAAAACAGCCAGGCAGCTACAGGAAGAATCAGAACTAGCACCAAGGTCTCCTAATTCCAAGTCCATACTTTTTCCCTTTACACCAATATTCTAGGTGTTCTGGTTATAATCAATGTTCGCTGCTCCCTGGGGTCCTTAGAGATGACTTTTGAAAGTTCATACAAGTCTGGGCTTTCATCACTTTTTCTTCTACTCTCAATGCCTAGATTGGCACCAATTTACCCTGGAGTGGTTCTTGTGAGCCTTAATTGAGGACCACAAAAGATAGCAAGATCTCTAAGTGAGTAGTCTGAATAATTTCCTCAAGCAGATCACTCTGTGGAATTTCATTTTCAACATGAATGGTCACACTTCAAGCAATGAATGAGATGCATTGTTCAGGGGGAAATGACGCACTCAATTCTGTAGTGCTGCTCAACTGTCCCAGTGCAACTTAGCAGTGCGTCAGCATTTTCATTATAAACCCATCAGCGGGATGTAAGTGCCCAGAGGCTACCTCTGAAATCAATTTGCTGAGTCACTGCTGAGAAGGGTTGGCTGGATAGGACCCACAGGATTGTCACAAACACAAACACGAACCTCTTCTAGTATGACTCTCCTGACCATATTGGTCCTCACCCTGACCTCTTTATAACCCTGAATTTTCCATCCTTCATGATTTGTCCAAGTCCATCTTAGAGAAAGCTTCTCCCTTTGCTCATTAGTTTCCTGTTGTCTTTAAACTCCTTTTGTACTTAATGTTATATGCAGCTTAGCAGTTATTTACAAGTTGTCTTGGCCTGAGTTATTTCAGGGATATTTGTTCTGTTTGCCAAGTAAACAAGAGAGGCCTCTGAAAGCAGCCCCTTGTTTCAGGGACTGAAACACAGTTTGAGAACAGTGCTGACAACTACCAGGCACTAGAGAATTAGCTATGTGTTGCTTGACTGCTTCATGGCAAGTCATATAACTCCAAGTCCTCTGTTGAGAGAAGACACCAGTTCCACTCCTCTGGATCAGCCCTCCTTAAAGTCTTGAAGTTGGTGGAGTAAGATGGGGCACAGACCACTCTCAAATTGTCTATATTCATACTTCTCCATTGTTCCACAAAGGTAGCAGTCTGTTTAAGAAATATTCCTCAATATTACCTTAAGGTTGGCAAACTCAAAGCAGATTTGGACTTACAGGGAGCACCTAAAGGGTAATCAACAATAGCTGTAAACCTTACCTTACTGCCACTTGAGAGAATCAGAGCCTCACAGAGGAAAAGTCCCTTAGCTCAGGAGCTTCAAATTCTTCAAATGTGATCTACAGTAAGAACTCCATTTTACATTGCAGCAGAGTGCATATGTGTGATTGAATGAGAGAGGAAGAAAATGAGAATTAAACAAAAGTTGTAGGAAATTCTAACTACTATATGTGGTTCAGTTGATATTATAGGTCTTGTCTTATCTTCTCCTATTCTATGATAAAATTCTATCCCATTTTAATTCATTTTTTGAATGTTGCATATGACTAAACATATTGAATTTATGATTCTAATACAGAAATTACTTTTCCTATATCCCAGATAAGAATTTCTTATTCTCCTACCATTCAGTAACTGCTTCAACCACTTTAGTGACCTCCTGATCAGTAAGGAGTTCTTTGGAATATTTGATAAGATCTCTTTCTTAGTAACTTCTGTACCTGGCCAGATATGTTTTTGGAGCTTTTCTTGTTGTCTTGAATTGTGTGTAAGGCCAAAGCCCCAACTCAAAATGAAATGTTGCAACTAGACACCTCCTTTTAGGGCTTTCTGAGAGGCCACAGATGGCTTCCCACTCAATAAGCTACAATCCCCTCCTCCTATCCCCAGTTTCAATAGGAAGAAGACTGAAATTGTAAATTAAAACTTAAAAAAAACCTTAAAATACCATAAAAAATGTGATCTTGGGGCACCTAGGTGGCTCAGTTGGTTGAGCATCCCACTCTTGGTTTTGGCTCAGGTCATGATCTCGGGGTTGTAGGATTGAACCCCAGGTCAGCATGGAAACTGCTTCAGATTCTCTCTCTCCCTCTGCCCCTCTCCCCAGCTCACACATGTTCTCTCTCTCTAAAATTATATATATATATATATATATATATATATATATATATGTATGTAATATTGAGAGGAATATTTGACAAAATATTTGAGAAATGTACACAGTGAAAACTACAAATTACTGAGAGATAGTAAAGAAGACCTAAGTAAATTTGGTCATGGGGTAGAAGATAATATTCCCAAGATGTCAATTTTCTCAAATTCATCTATAGATTCAATGCAATTCCAAGTAAAATCTGAGTAGGCATTTGTAGAAAATGGAAAACTGATTTTAAAATTCATATGGAAATACAGAGAATCTAGAAAAACAAAAACAACTTTGAAAAAGAGCAAAGTTGGATAACTAGCACTACCTGATTTCAAGACTTACTATAAATCCACAGTAATTAAAACAGTATGGTGTTGGCATAAAAGTAGACAAATATACCAATGAATAGAATAGAGAATTCAGAAATAGATCACTACATATATGGACAATCTATTTTCTAAAAAGGTACAAAATTCAATTCAGAAAGACATTCTTTCCTACAAAAGGTACTGGAACAATTGAATATTCACATGCCTAAAGTGACCTTGGATACACATACCATGTGCAAATATTAATTCAAAATAGATCACAGACTAAATGTAAATCCTTAAAGTATAAATTTTTATATATGAACCAAAAGTATAATCCATAAGAAAGAATTTGATAAATTGGACTTTCTCAAATTAAAAATGCTGCTCTTCAAAAGATATTAAGAGAATGAAAAGATAAGTCACAGGGAGAAAATACTGACACATTATATATATCTGATAAAGGACTTATATCCAGAATACATAAAGAACTCTGAAAATGTAATAATAAGAAAATAAGCAACCCAATAGAAATATGAACAAAAGATTTCAACAGACACTTGATCAAAGAAGATAAAAAAAAATTAAATAAGCACATGAAAAGATACTCATTAGGGAAAGAAAAATAAAACCACATTGAGATACCACACTATACACCTAGAAAGGCTAAAATTAAAAGGCTGACCATATCCAGTGTTGACAAAGATGTAGAGGAACTGGAAGTTGTGTACGTTCCTATGGGGACGTAAAATGATACAAGCATTTTTGAAGATTTTAGTGTTTTTCAGAAAGTTAAGCAACACCTACTATATGATCCAGCCATTCCAATCATAAGTATTTTACCCAAGGGAAATAAAAAAAAACATATGTTTACACAAAGATTTGTACATGGATGCTCATAGCAGCTTTATTGGTAATAGCCAAGAACTTGAAACAGCCCATATGTCTATCAATAGGAAAACAGATAAACAAATTGTGGTATAGGCATATTTCAGAGATATTGCAGGTTTGGTTCCAGACCACTGCAATAAAATGAATATTGCAATAAAGCAGGTTAAATGAATTTTTTGGTTTCCCAACGCCTGCGAAAGTTTTGTTTACACTATGCTGTAGTCTGTTAACTGTGCGGTAGTATTATGTATAAAAAAATAATGCATATTCCTTAATTTAAAAATACTTTATTGCTAAAAAATGCAAACTATCATCTTAGCTTTCAGCAAATTGTAATCTTGTTGCTGGTGTAGGATCTTGCCTCCATGTTGATGGCTGCCAACTGATCATGGTGGTGGTTACTGGAGGCTGGGGACGCTGTAGCAATTTCTTAAAATAAGACAACAGTGAAGGTTACCTCATCTATTAATTTTTCCTTTCATGAACATATGGTATATGATGCTGTCTGATAGCATTTGAGCACAGAACTTCTTTCAAAATTGGAGTTAATGCCCTCAAACCCTGACAATGCTTTATAAACTAAGTTTATGTAAGATGCTAAACCCTTTCTGGTCATTTCAACAAAGAATATTTATTAGGAGTAGATTCCATGTCAAGAAACTACTTTTTGTGCTCATCCATAAGGTAACTCCTCATTCATTAAAGCTGTATCATGAGATTGCAGCAACTCGGCCATCTTTTCAGTCTCCACTTCTAATTCTAGTTTTCTTGCTATTTCCACCACATCGGCAGTTACTTCCTCCACCAAAGTCTTGAACCCTTCAAAATCATCATAGAATCAACTTCTTCAAAACTCCTGTTAACATGGATATTTTGACCTCTTCCCATGAATCACAAATGGTCTCAATAGCATCCATAGGATGGTGAATCCTTTCCAGAAGGTGTTCAATTTCCTTTGCCTAGATTCATCAGAGGAATCAGTGCCAGTGGCAGCTATAGCTATAGCTTGTGGGGAACAAGCCTACAGTGATGGGTTAACAAGGCATAAAGAATTAGAAAGCCATAGATGTCCTCACCCAAGTTTGGGTAAACAAGATTAGGTAAATAAGAATAGGTAAGGCAGAAAAAAAAAAAGAATAGGTAAGGCAAGCAAAGGCCCTAGTATAGACAGGGTGGGGCAAAGGCCCAAAGATATATGAGGTAAACAAGATTAGGTATTCAGAGCGGAAATGCTCCCCAATTTAGTACTACAGCAGAAAGCTGCTTTCATAGGAAGGAAGGACCAAATTAGGTAAACAAGCAAATAGGGATATAGACTGTTGCTGGGAGAAGTTGCCCAGAGCAAGTTAATTAGCAAAAGAAAGGTGCCTTGTTGACCCTGGGGTAGCTTGCTCTTTCTTGTCCCCTAGACCAATTTAGGTAAACAGAGGTGGTGCCTCACATCTGCTGTAAATAACCTTCTGCTCAGTGCCAGGATTTTGTTTTGTATTAACCCAAACCCCTAACCCTGCATATCCTCAAAACCCCCTTTCCTTCATACCCATGAGTTAATGTTCACAGTTTGTCTCTTTGTGCACGTCCATCACCATGTTTGTAAGCTTCTGATCCTAATAAGAATGGAGCAAGGACCCTTAATCGGGACTCTTGTCTTCTCCCGGACACTAGCCACCTGGAGCATTTTTAATCTTGCGTCCCGCTTTCTTGCTGGACAAGAAAGAACTCCAGACTCAGAGTCTACGACACCTTACAAAATTTATCTCTTAAATAATAAAACTTAAAAGTCAAAATTAGTCCTTGATCCATTCAGAATGGATGCTGTCAGCAAGCATGAAAACAATGTTAATCTTGTTGTACATCAGATCTCTTGGGTGGACAGGCACATTGCCAATGAGCAGTGATATTTTTTAAAATACTTATATTTTTAAAAATAATCTTAAAAAAATTTTTTTTCTGAGAAGTAGGTTTCAACAGTGGGCTTAAAATATTCAGCAACAATGTTGTAAACAGAGGTGCTGTCATCCTGGTCGTGTTCCATTTATATAGCATAAGTGGAATAAATTTAGCATAATGCTTAAAAGCCCTAGGATTTTTGGAATGGTAAATCAGTACCAGCTTATATTTAAGGTCACCATTTAGCTGTCTTAGCCTGTAACAAGAGAGTCAGACAGTCCTTTGAAGCTTTGAAGCCAAGCATTGACTTCTCTCTAGTCATGAAAATCCTAGGTGGCATCTTTCAATATACATCTGTTTCATCATATTGAAAATAGTATAGGCACCTTCATTAATTATCTTAGGTAGACCTTCTGGGTAACTTGCTGCAGCTTCTACATCACCACTTGCTGCTTCACTTTGCACTTTGATGATATGAAGATGGTTTCTTTCCATAAACCTCATTAACCAAGCTCTACTAGCTTCAAAGTTTTCTTCTACAGCTCCATCACCTCTCAGTCTTCAAAGAGTTGAAGAGAGTGGGGATCATAGTCTACTGGAGGAGAGGACTGGAGTCATACAGGAATCTGGCTTATAATGTGCCTTGGAGAGACAGACAAGGAAAGGGAGGCTCAGCAGAGATGGAGGTGGCTGTCAGCTGGGAGAAGACAAGGTTGCCCTCCTGGTTCCCCACTGAACTGTAAGCCCTTTGGTGCAAGAACAGTGTCCTCTCTCTCTGGACCATGTTGCATGAAAGCCAAAATTCCCTATCTGGAACAAGGTAAACATTATGCCTTTCCCTTCTAAACAAGGCTACGTGGAATACAGAGAATGGACATGGTTTATAACCTTGCACCTGCAGTTCTTAGCTATGAAGATTTGGACACAGTACTTACCACTTCTCAGTTCTTCATTTTTACATCTATACAACTTGAATAATAACAATACCTTTGCTTTTAGTTGATTAATTCAGTGATATCCTGAAGTTTGTGTGAAAAGTGCAGACCCTGTGTAGATGGCTGGCAGGGTGGACTTTCTTCGTGTTATGGAATTGGCAAGAAGATGTCTTGTTCTCACTGAGCTGGAGACAAGAGGAAGGGAGAGGTGGATTCTGGTGAATTTTATAACACTGCTGCAGCCCATCTTTATCTCTCATGGAGTTAGACCAGTTGACCAACTTGGTAATTGATTCAGTGACAGAAATTCCAAAGAGACTGACCTGAAATGATTCTCCAACCCAACTTCTTACACTAATAATATGGGACACCTATTAAAAATGCAGACTATTAGTAATCAAAATTCTGCCAAAAAACAAGAGTCCAGAGCCAGATGGCTTTCCAGGGGAATTCTACCAAACATTTAAGGAAGAGTTAACATCTATTCTCTTGAAACTGTTCCAAAAAATAGAAATGGAAGGAAAACTTCCAAACTCTTTCTATGAAGCCAGCATTACCTTGATTCCAAAACCAGACAGAGACCCCACTAAAAAGGAGAAGTATAGACCAATTTCCCTGATGAACATGGATGAAAAAATCCTCAACAAGATATTAGCCAACCAGATCCAACAATACATTAAAAAAATTATTCACCACGACCAAGTGGGATTCATACGTGGGATACAGGGCTGGTTCAATATCTGCAAAACAATTAACATGATTCATCACAACAATAAAAGAAAGGACAAGAACCATATGATCCTCTCAATAGGTGCAGAGAAAGCATTTGACAAAATATAGCATCCTTTCTTGATAAAAACCCCGAATAAAGTAGGGATAGAGGGATCATACCTTGAGATCATAAAAGCCATATATGAATGGCCCAACACTAATATCATCCTCAATGGGGAAAAACTGAGAGCTTTCCCCCTAAGGTCAGGAACAAGACAGGGATGTCCACTCTCACCGCTGTTATTCAACACAGTATTGGAAGTCTTAGCCTCTGCAATAAGACAACACAAAATAATAAAAGGCATCCAAATAGGCCAGGAGGAGGTCAAACTTTCACTCTTCGCAGATGACATGATACTGTATATGGAAAACCCAAAAGATTCCACACAAAAAAAACTGCTAGAATTGATTCAGGAATTCAGCAAAGTTGCAGGATATAAAATCAATGCACAGAAATCGGTTGCATTCCTATATACCAAAAATGAAGAGACAGAAAGAGAAATCAAGGAATCGATCCCATTTACATGTGCACAAAAAACCATAAAATACCTAGGAATAAATCTAACCAAAGAGGTGAAAAATCTATACACTGAAAACTATAGAAAGCTTATGAAAGAAATTGAAAAAGACAAAAAAAAATGGAAAAAGATTCCATGCTCCTGGATACGAAGAACAAATATTGTTATAATGTTGATACTACCCAAAGCAATCTACATATTCAATGCAATCCCTATCAAAATAACACCAGCAATCTTCACAGAGCTAGAAAAAATAATCCTAAATTTGTATGGAACCAGAAAAGACCCCAAATAGCCAAAGCAATCTTGAAATAGAAAAACAAAAGCAGGAGGCATCACAATCCCAGACTTCAAGCTATACTACAAAGCTGTAATAATCAAGACAGTATGGTACTGGCACAAGAAAAGACACTCAGATCAATGGAACAGAATAGAGAACCCAGAAATGGACCCACTAACGTATGGCCAACTAATCTTTGACAAAGCAGGAAAGAATATCCAATGGAATAAAGACAGTCTTGTCAGCAAGTGGTGCTGGGAAAACTGGACAGCAACATGCAAAAGAATGAACCTGGACCACTTTCTTACACCATGCACAAAAATAAACTCAAAATGGATGAAAGACCTCAATGTAAGACAGGAAGCCATCAAAATCCTCAAGGAGAAAGCAGCAACTTCTTACTCAACACGTCTCCGGAGGCAAGGGAAACAAAAGCAAAAATGAACTACTGGGAACTCATCAAAATAAAAAGCTTCTGCACAGCGAAGGAAACAATCAGCAAAACTAAAAGGCAACCAAGAGAATGGGAGAAGATATTTGCAAATGACATATCAGATAAAGGGTTAGTACCCAAAATCTATAAAGAACTTATCAAACTCAACACCCAAAAAAAACCAAACAAACCAGTGAAGAAATGGGCAAAATACATGAATAGACACTTCTCCAAAGAAGACATCCAGATAGTCAACCGACACATGAAAAAATTCTCAACATCACTCATCATCAGGGAAATACAAATCAAAACCACAATGAGATACCACCTTACACCTGTCAGAATGGCTAACATTAACAACTCAGGCAACAACAGATGTTGGCGAGGATGTGGAGAAAGAGGGATATCTTTTACATTGTTGGTAGCAATGCAAGCTGGGGCAGCCACTCTGGAAAACAGTATGGAGGTTCCTCAAAAACTAAAAATAGAACTACCCTACAACCCAGCAATTGCACTACTAGGCATTTATCCACAGGATACAGGTGTGCTGTTTTGAAGGGACACATGCACCCCCATGTTTATAGCAGCACTATCAACAATAGCCAAAGTATGGAAAGAGCCCAAATTCCCATCGATGGATGAATGGATAAAGAAGATGTGGTATACACACACACACACACACACACACACACACACACACACACACACACACACAATGGAGTATTAGTCGGCAATCAAAAAGAATGAAATCTTGCCATTTGCAACTATGTGGATGGAACTGGAGGATATTATGCTAAGTGAAATTAGAGAAAGACAAAAATCATACGACTTCACTCATATGAGGACTTTAGGAGACAAAACAAATGAACAGAAGGGAAGGGAAACAAAATATAAAAACAGGGAGGGGGACAAAACAGAAGAGACTCATAAATATGGAGAACAAACTGAGAGTTACTGGAGGGGTTGTGGGAAGGGATGGGCTAAATGGGTAAGGGGCATTAAGGAATCTACCCATGAAATCATTGTTTCACTATATGCTAACTATTTTGGATGTAAATTTTAAAAAATAAAAAATAAAATAAAATTTAAAAAATGCAGACTATTAGACTCATGCAGAAGTTCTGTTTCATTCAACCTACGATATGAACAGGGAAACTATATTTTAAATGCCTAATGCAAGTAGTCTAAAACAGCATTTGGAAACCTGTGCCCTTGAGGTCTGTCAGTTCCAACACTAAGTGTCAACATTCATTTATTTGTCTGTCCCCCCAAAAGGGATTTGCCAACTTTTGTAGTTTGATTTCCTGCTTTCCCAAGCAAGATCTAAAGGAAGGGTTTGTAGAGAAAATTATTGTATAAATAAGGAAAATGTTTAGCCTGCTGAAGATTAAAGGTCAACAAATGATTCCCAAGAAATTATAAAAGCCACTTGGTATGCAAATAATGCCACCAAATGGGAAATGTGCTAATAACAAATTATATTTATCTCACTTGCAAAGCTTTTTCTGATATTCTGATTCATATTACAAACCTGTGCCCCCACTCAAGACCCAGGCATCAGATGTATCTTGGGGAAAACCAGGGCTGCCATCTCAGGCTCTGTGCCTTTGGAGGTCTTCTGGGGCCAGGAGGTGACACTCCACAGGGAACTACTGAGAGAGGAGGACTCTTCTAAATGTAAACTAAGTTGAATTAAGGAATGACACTGCTTGCCTACTTTGACACACACCCTGGGCTCTCCCTTTGTTGTTGGATTTGTGATTTACTTCTATGCTTACTTCCCTAAACAAAGATCCTCAGCTTTTTACACCTAGATTAAGACATAAATTGAATGAGGATCAGTGGCCTGGATGAATTAGCAATAATCATCATTGAACAGGTGCCCAGGGATTCTGTAAATTCTCACCTGTGGACGTTGGCAGTTGAGAAATGGGGATCTGAGCAATACAGAAGACTACTCTTGGTTGCCTACTTGGTTACTTCTCTCTTGTATCTCCTTCAAACTATATTCTTGGTCTACCAACACATTCTCCCCATCTTTTATCATCTCCAACTTAACAGTCTATGTCAGGTTTATAAGGACCTGTAGGTGGGAGCTACATCCAAATAGTTCATTTTTATACCTTCTAAATTATAGTCTCCATACAGGGAATATTGACGTTCCCAGGATATGTAAGCATCCTGTGAACTTTGGCCCAAATCTTCTCTTCTTCATGGAGACTGCTCTGAAGGTCACTTGGCATAAGCAGAGACTGCCTATGGCACAAACTTGTCTTTAGTGAGTTGGGAAATATCCTCTATTAACATCGACAGGATACTTCCCTGTAGTCTCATGCAATGTTGAAGAAATGGAACCTACTCTCTTTCACAGACTTTTTAAGAAATTTTACTGACCTTGTAATACCCATTGGCATAAGATAACTCAAGCTTGACTCAATAGGATATATTTTCACAAAGATAAACATTTTTTCACAATATTCTCTAAGGATAACACCTTCCTATCACTAAAACAACTTTTTTTTTTCCTACCAGAAGCAGAGACTGGGGTAAGAGCATAGTTATCAGAAGATAAGGAAGGAATGATCTGGAAACCCTACATTTGCCCTGATTCACAGATGTTTTTCTTCAAGGGCATCATTAGTCAACCTCAATTTCTTTTTTGGCAACCACCTATTAATGCTAAAAAGTCCTAGTTTTCTACATTTCTTCCAACACCATAGTGCCAAGACTATCTCCTTCCCAAATTTCAGTGAACAATACTGTTTTTTTTTCCAAGGAGAGTATCCTAGGGAATGTAAATCTCAGTTCATAATTTGAGATCCCCAAAACCAAGAATCATTATTGTTCCACAACTTAATTCCAATTGCAAGTCCATTCTATTGGGGTTGGTGGCAGACATTTAACCTTATTCAGTTTGTCATTCCTTCCACTTCTTTCTCTAGATTATATTTAGATCTTGGTTACATATGCAGTCTCAAGTATTGGGAAGGCCCCATTTAAACTTTGAGGTAGTCTATCTATCCAGTCAAACACAGAACATTACAAATTTTCTTTGGTTCTTCATTATTGGTCTATATAAGTCATGGACTAGGCATTTCTTGTTTCTGCTACAGTTACCAAAGTAGACAAAAACATTTTAAGCTAAAGAAAATACATAATGCTCCCAGGTGGTGAGAACTTGAAGAGCAATCATGCTCTCAAAAGAAGGATTCTTTGGGACAGCAGAAGGGAGTGCTGTGGTGGGCAATAGTGATTTCTGAAGATAATCTAAAGGATCTCACAAGCAACTACAGAGGATTATCCCAGCAGAGGGAGTAACTGAGAAGCCATTTATGTCAAGGAATGGCTTTTAAGAAGACAAAGTCCTGGGATTATAAAAAGTTTCAGTTAGAGGAGACTGATAGAGCGATGAGAAGATCATTTTCAAAGCTTTACCATGGGAACCTGGTAGAAAGTAGAATTCCTGGGTAGAAAGTTCACAAAAATGTAAAGCCTTCCCTTTAAGACTGCAGCCCCCAGGAGTTTCTTACTCTCCCACTCATTCACACTCAGCCTCGAGCAATTCATTAGAATTGCTGGTAAGTATTACCAGGTAAGTATTCCTACCAGTTTGACTCTGGTGGCTTCTGCTCCAGTTAAGCAGACCTCAACTATCACACTTGGGATGTGCCTGTCTCTTCAGATTTTTGGGTAGCAATTTACCCTGAAACTCCAGTTCTCTGATGGGTCAAAGAAAAATCCTTAATATTCAGTTTATCCAGCTTTTCCTGTAATAAGGAAGAGAGTGTTGAGTTCCAAGTTCTTTACGTGTGGGAGCTGAAATTGGAAGTCTCTAAAGGTTTTTCTCCATATTTTCTTCTGTAAGTTTTATAGATTTAGGATTTACACTTAAGTCTATGATCCATTTTTAATTAATTTTTGTAGTTGGTGCAATATATTAATTGATGTTATTTTTTGTTTCCCTTTTTTTTGTTGTTTGCATATGGATATCTAATTGTTCCAATATCATATATCGAAAAAACTATACTTTCTCCATTTAGTTGCCTTGCACCTCCATCCAAAATCAGTTGTCCATGTATAAGTGGGTCTCTATTTGGTTCTATTTTCCTTATGTCTATATTAAATCCAATGCCATATAGTCTTGGTTACTGTGGATTTATAATAAGTACTGAAATCAGATAGTGTTTCTCTGCAAACTCTGTTCTTTTCAAAGTGCTTTGCATTTCCCTAGGCATTTTAGAACCATCTTGTCAATTCCTACAAAAAAAAAAAGACCTCTGGTATTTTGATTGGGATTGTACTGAATTTAGAGGCCAATATGAAGAGAACTGACATCTTAACAATACTGAATATTCTGACATAAGAGCAATGTATATTGCTCCATTTATTTAAATCTTTATTTACTCACAGCAATGCTTTGCAGTTTTCTGTGTACTGGTCTTACAATTTTTGGATCAGATTTTTGCCTAAGTATTTCATATATTTTGATGAAGCAAATACAATTTTTGTGAAACAACACAGTTTCTTATTTAAGCCATTTAACAATTGACTATGTTGTTAATTTCAGCTGAAAATATACTACCTATGCCTTGTTTAATGTTTCAATCATTATTTGTGATTTCTTCCATTACTTTTATACTTAAAAAGTGGCTTCCAATTGTGATATTAAATAAATACCTACCTTTTCCCCACCTTGGCTTAAAAGTTTTAAATTAAACTGCTTCATTTATGTGGATTGTTTTGTGTATATGGTGTGAGGTAAGGATCCAACACTATCTCCATTCCAAATAATTAACTATTGTGTCAGCACAAGTCATTCCTTCACTTTTTAAATTTAACCCTTGATTTGTGATGACATTTTAATAGACATCTCTTCATTATTAACTTTCATAAATAATAATCATGATATGTTCCAGAACAAATTTATGTCAACTACATCTGCACCAAGAGGTGCCATTAGTGGTCATCTGTGGTCATTTTAGTTTATTTACTAAATGTATTTGTATTTTTCATTGCTAATTTTGACTTATTTTACTAATATCATGAAGTCCATCATATAAAAGAAATGTAATTAGCAGTGTGAATATGGTAAAATGAGGACAGAAACAAAGTAGAGATCATTTTTTAAAGCAGAGTCTTAAAAAATGAAACATTACAAACATTTGAAGTTTCTCAGAAACTGACAAAATTGCACACATGAGTTCCACAGTTAGAAATGATTCTGATGGACAAAAACAAATCAATTCAATACAGGAAAGTGCTGGGTTCCTCTGCAATAAATAATAATTCACACTAACAAAGAAAACTAATGGGCAGAATTTTAGGTGTGGGCTAAAGAAATATCAACATCAGAAGCCATTTGTGAAATATTCTGAGAGGATAGGAGTTTGAGAACATAAAATCTCTATGGCAAGATTAGGCTGCTGATTCACTCCAGTTCAAGGCTTATTCATATCAGCACATCAAAATGAGCAGTAAGATAGCAAGTGACGTTATTTTAACTGCTGATGTCTTCAGGTCTCATTCAGGGATATTCAAGGAGACCTGTCTACCTTAGGAGTCTTTATCAGTTTCCACAAAACGGGTTTTCCAAAAGCATAATACATAAGCTAATACATGAGGAAGGCTATCCCTGGGTTTAAAGCACTGAAAGACCACCTCTCAATCTAATTTGGTAGGAATGTATTGGGAGAAGCCATCTTAGACACCACCTTCCTAATCACTTTAAGCTTATGAACAGATGAACCTGTGAACTATATTTCTAAATTTAAAAGGTAATAATTCTAACCTATACTTAACCTCTGTTTTTGGCCATTATACTGTTCCAGTCACCAGTCTATAAAGTCTGGCACCAATACCCTACTGTTGTAATTACTTCCTCATAATTTTTATTTTTAAAAAAAAAATCCTGGCAGTCTGCATCCTTTATTCTTCCAGATAAATTCTAGAGTCACTAGATTGAATTAAACTATAAGCTACAATTGAGATGAATTGTCATATTTATATTTAGTTTTCCTATATACAAACATAGCATATTTCTCATGTATTAAGGCATGTTTATACCCTCAGTCAATTTTTTTGACTTTCTTCATGTGACTATAGCACATTTTATATTTGGCTACATTATGTATTTGGGTTTTTTTTTTGTTTTTTTGTGTGTGTTTTTTTTTGCTTTATGTATTTTTGTATTTTTTGTATTCATAAATTTGCTTTTTTTAAAATAATATTTTCTATCTGATTTTTTTTTCCAAATAGAGGCAGATCTGGATTTCTATGTCTTTTTTCTACATTATCAAATACTCATGTTGACTTTGGTAGTTTTTACATTAGTCTTCTTCCTAAATACTATCCATCTTTTTCTATGTTCTGGTACAAGAGGATTAGCTATCTTTCCAAAGTTTAAAATAACATATTTTTCAAGTCAGCTGGAGTCTGGTCTTTGAGGGCCTTTTTTCCCCAATTATTTTTCTTCTCTTTAAATCAATATGGAAAGGTATAGTTTTTCCAAGAAAACCACACATTTCTTTAAGAATTTCAAATTACCTCCCTAAGGTGTTATATAGTAGTATGTTACTTTAAAAGTATTGTGTCTACATATTCAATGCAATCCCTATCAAAATAACACCAGCATTCTTCACAGAGCTAGAACAAATAATCCTAAATTTGTATGGAACCAGAAAAGACCCCAAATAGCCAAAGCAATCTTGAAAAAGAAAACAAAAGCAGGAGGCATCACAATCCCAGACTTCAAGCTATACTACAAAGCTGTAATCATCAAGACAATATGGTACTGGCACAAGAACAGACATTCAGATCAATAGAACAGAATAGAGAGCCCAGAAATGGACCCACAAACGTATGGCCAACTAATCTTTGACAAAGCAGAAGAGAATATCCAATGGAATAGAGACAGTCTTGTCAGCAAGTGGTGCTGGGAAAACTGGACAGCAACATGCAAAAGAATGAACCTGGACCACTTTCTTACACCATGCACAAAAATAAACTCAAAATGGATGAAAGACCTCAATGTAAGACAGGAAGCCATCAAAATCCTCAAGGAGAAAGCAGGCAAAAACCTCTTTGATCTTGACCACAGCAACTTCTTACTCAACACGTCTCCAGATGCAAATGAAAAAAAAGCAAAAATGAACTACTGGGAACTCATCAAAATAAAAAGCTTCCGGGGCGCCTGGGTGGCTCAGTCGGTTGGGCATCCGACTTCAGCTCAGGTCATGATCTCACAGACTGTGAGTTTGAGCCCCGCATCAGGCTCTGTGCTGACAGCTCAGAGCCTGAAGCCTGCTTCAGATTCTATGTCTCCCTCTCTTTCTGCCCCCCCCCTCTGAAATGAACAAACATTAAAAAAATAAAAATAAAAAGCTTCTGAACAGCGAAGGAAACAATCAGCAAAACTAAAAGGCAACTGACAGAATGGCTAACATGCAAAATATCATTTGCAAATGACATATCAGATAAAGGATTAGTACCCAAAATCTATAAAGAACTTATCAAACTCAACACCCAAAAAAAACCAAACAATCCAGTGAAGAAATGGGCAAAATACATGAAAAGACACTTCTCCAAAGAAGACATCCAGATAGTCAACCGACACATGAAAAAATTCTCAACATCACTCATCATCAGGGAAATACAAATCAAAACCACAATGAGATACCACCTTACACCTGTCAGAATGGCTAACATTAACAACTCAGGCAACAACAGATGTTGGCGAGGATGTGGAGAAAGAGGGATATCTTTTACATTGTTGGTAGCAATGCAAGCTGGGGCAGCCACTCTGGAAAACAGTATGGAGGTTCCTCAAAAACTAAAAATAGAACTACCTTACAACCCAGCAATTGCACTACTAGGCATTTATCCACAGGATACAGGTGTGCTGTTTTGAAGGGACACATGCACCCCCATGTTTATAGCAGCACTATCAACAATAGCCAAAGTATGGAAAGAGCCCAAATGTCCATTGATGGGTGAATGGATAAAGAAAATGTGGCATATATATACAATGGAGTATTATTCAGAAATCAAAAAGAATGAAATCTTGCCATTTGCAACTACGTGGATGGAACTGGAGGGTATTATGCTAAGTGAAATTAGTCAGAGAAAGATAAAAATCATATGACTTCACTCATATGAGGACTTTAAGAGACAAAACAGATGAACATAAGGGAAGGGAAACAAAAATAAGATAAAAACAGGGAGGGGGACAAAACAGAAGAGACTCATAAATATGGAGAACAAACTGAGGGTTACAGGAGGGGTTATGGGCTAAATGGGTAAGGGACACTAGGGCATCTACTCCTGAAATCATTGTTGCACAATATGCTAACTAATTTGGATGTAAATTAAAAAAAAATAAAAAATAAAATTGAAGTATTGTGTATCTATTATTTTTTCAATTTTGTATTGTAGTAAAATACACAAAACACAAAATCTACTACCTTATTCATTTTTAAGTATACAAGTTAGTGGTGTTAAAATATATTCATAATGTTGTGCAACCATCACCACTGCCCATCTCCATAACTCTTTTCTTGTAAAACTAAAACCTTGTACCCATTAGCTTATTTCATTTCTCCCTCCCCCAGCTCATGGAAACCACTACTCCACTTTCAGTTTCTGATTTTGAACACTCTAAGTACTCTTTTAAATGGAATCATACAGTATTTGTCTTTTTGTAAGTGACAAATTTCACTTAGCAAAATGTCATCAAGGTTCATCCATATTCCTTCCTTTTTAAAGCTGCATAATATTTCATTGCATGGATATACCACATTTTATTTATCTGGTTATCTGCCAATGGGCATTTGGGTTGCTTCCATGTTTTAGCTATTGTGAATAATGCTGCTATGAACATGGGTGTACAAATATCCTTTTGAGACCCTGCTTTCAATTCTTTTGTGTATATATCCAAAACTGGAATGGCTGAATCATATGGTAATTCTATTTTTAATTTTTTGAGGAACTGACAGTGTTTTCACAGTGGTTGTACCATTTTGCATTCCTACCAACAATACATGAGAATTCCAATTTCTCCATATCCTCACAACACTTATTATTTTCTTTTTTTGTTGTTGCTTTTGTTTTTGCTTTTGTTTTATGCTATCCATGATAATGGGTGTGAGGTGGTATTTCATTGTAGTTTTGATTTGTATTTACCTAATGATTAGTGATACTGAGCATTTTCTCATGTGCTTATTGGTTATTTGCACGTCTTCTTTAGAGAAATGCCTATTCGATTCCTTTGCTTATTTTTGATTTTGGTTTGGGGTTTTTTGTTGAGTGTTAGGCGTTTTCTATATATTCTGGATATTAATCCCTTATAACTTACATGATTTGTAAATATTTTCTCTGTTTCTATGGGTTGTCTTTTTACTCTGTTGACATTGTCCTTTGATGTACAAAATTATAAAATTTTCATGAAGTCTGATTTGTCTTTCTTCAGTAGATCTCTTTTTATAATACCCTTTTAATTTTTTGTCATATTTTTAAAATCATATTTTCCAGAGATCATTTATTTTGTTGAGATTTTTGCCCCTAATGTACCAGATATTGTAAAAATTCTGTTTATCTAATTTTTCTACTTTGTAATGTACTAATTTCTTTATTTCATATCTATTCTTATACTCCCTTTATTTTTTGGTGTATTAAAGCTTATTAAGCTGTATGCTTAATTCATTACTTTCATTCCTTATTGCTTAATTAAAAACACACACACACATAAAATGGTAGGAGTTTTCCCAGTGATTCTGTTTTGCCCACAAACCATACATTTTGATTAACACTGCTCTTGTTTTCGGTACTAACAATTTTATAATTATAGTTTTTATTTCCTCTCAAATCCAAGAAATTTTTATGGAAATTGCCTCTGTTAAAAAATAAACTCTTATTTAATCTATATTTATGCAACCTCATTATTATATTTAAATCTCTTAATTAGTCTACTTCATACATTAAAGAGTGTCACAGATTTATTAAGGTAAGGTTTGTGCAAATTTCTTCTTATTTCTTATGGGTTTTAAAAATATTTTGATATTTTTGATTGGTACATAAATCTCTGCTTCAGATGACATCTTTTATCAATTAAAAATAACCCTTTGGGGACTCAGTCAGTTAGGCATCCAACTCTTGATTTCAGATCAGGTCATGATGTCATGGTTCATGAGTTCGAGCCCTGCATCAAGCTCTGTGCTGACAGTTCAGAGCCTGCTTGGGATTCCCTCTCTCCCTCTCTCTCTGCCACTCCCCTGCCTGTACTTGTACATGCCCACATGCTCATGCATGTTCATGCACATGTGCTCTCTCTTTCTCGGGGCTCTAGGGTGTCTCAACTTATTTTTTAAAACTTGTTTTATTATTATTTTTTTAAATGACGCTTTGTCTTATTCTGTGTATTTTTTCTTTTTATTTTACTTTATATAAAATTAATATTGTCATTTATTTTTTTCTAATGTCTGAATTTGCTTGATACAGGTTTTTGTTGTTGTTTTAGTTTTAACTTTTTTGAGTGCTGTTTATAAAAGAACACATATTGGAATTTTACAAAGAGAGTCTTTTACAAAAGAAGGGTTAAGATATTTTACATTCACTTTATATCTTGTTTGGCCCTCCTTCAGGGTTATGAAAAGACTATGCAATAATCCTTTGAGTTACATTACTTCCATCTGAAAAGCCACATTGCTGACTCTACTCATACCCTCCTTCCTGGGGCTTTGTACCTCTGCTGGGCTGAGGTAATAGGGCGAGAAAGAGAACTAGATATAGGACTAGACGTAGGAATAAGTAAATGGACTGATTTGGATCAGGCATCTGATCCAAAGAGGCCCTATGAAATTCCCAGACTCAAGAGTCAATAGGGCACTTATATAGTAATGGTGGGGCAGCCCAAACACTCCCTCACCTTACAGGAGTTTGAAAGCATGATAAAGAAAGTCAGCAGTCAATAGAGAATACAAACCTCTGAAATACACTGAGCATATGGAAAAGTTGTAGAAGAAATGAAATGACAGAGCAGGCAGTCCGTAGTATCTGGGGAGGCTGAGAGTCCAGCAGGTGTGCTGCAGTGTGGAACTGATGTGGGAAACAAGCACAACCAGGTGAGAGCTGAATGGCATTTCAGGTCACCATCACATGTGCTGGGTTGGTGTTCTGGGCTGCCCCACTTCCCTGTGCCCCCTTTTCACCTTAGGGAACCCAAGAGTATCTGAATTTGTAATCAAAGGGCCCCAAATAACACATTGCTTCCCACTTTCTATTCATAAACTTCTGTGCTCTTTCCTTTATTTTCTATATTTTGCTATGTGGAATATGTTGTTTGATTTTATATGCTATAATGACTCGAAGGGATTATATCCTGTTTTGAATTCTATTAGTGAATATCTTTCAGTTTTCCAAAAATATCATTTTATTAAGTGTTAGTTGATATTTCTGTAACTATTAAAATCAAGAACGGAGTCTCCTGAGTCTTATTTATACAAGGGAAGGGATTTAGCATCGTTTTATTGCTCTGACTTGATACTTCTTTTAAAATAATAAACTAGCATTTTTATACAGCTTGTTGATAAATCACTATTCTTTTTATGATACATGTATCATCTTTCAAATTCTTCAACATTTAAATTATTTTTAAGCAACTACTTTATAAGATTTAGTTTTAAGTTATTTTGAGAGAGAGAGCATGTCTATGCACAAGTTGGGGAGGGGCAGAGTGAGAAGGAGAGAGAGAATTCCAAGCAGGCTCCACACTGTCAGGACTGAGCCTGATGTGGGGCTCAAACTCATGAAGGGTGAGATCATCACCAGAGCCAAAACCAAGAGTGGGATGCTTAACTGACTGAGCCACCCTGGAGCCCCAAGAATTATTTTAATTCTATGTTTAAGTGAACCATTTCAATGCTTATTTCTCAATCTTTTATACCTCAATGTCCATATTCTTTATTATAATTAGCAAATGACTACATAGTGATCCCTTGGTACCAAGAATTGTAAGCACATAAGAATAAGGACTCATTTAACCCTCATAACAGCCCCATGAAATGAGTGCTAATATTATCCCCATTTTATAGATCAACAAACAGAGGTACAGAATTATAACGTGCCTACAGTCACATGACTAGTTATTAACAGAGCAGGATGTAAAACTCAGGCAGTGAGGTGCCAAGCCCATGTTTTCAGTCGATCTGCTCTACTGCCTCTCACCTGTAAGCTCTTAATTTTAATTAATTTTTCCATAGGTTCTTGTACCTTTTTTCAAAAACAGTATTGGAGTGGTATATTTTCTGAGTCCCTATATGCCTGAGAATTATTTTTTATTCCTTTCATTTATGAAATACAAATTCATTTAACACAGAGCATATTCTTTAAACAAAAATATATACATATTTTTATTAACAAGGTAGAAAAAATATTCATGGAATAACTTTCAGGGAGAACCCTGGGTTGTTTTTGCTCTTTGCTTTTCTTTGTCAAGAAAGAATACTGATAAACTGCAGGGCCAAGAGGCAAGATTCTAAGAGCATGTTTCTGTGGCAAAGGAAGCTGGTTAGAGTAGTGTGAATGTAGCAAGGGTGGAGACAAAAGAGAAGATTGGGAGGGCAGAGAGAAAGGAAGTGAGAGACAGCAAGATGGCCTATGACCCTACATGATGCTCTGCAAAGGCTCCTTAGGACCTCTCCCAAATATCTAAGCTCATGCATGTGAACAGATGAATCAGCACTCATATCACATGTGGCTCTGTGAAAGCTAATGAAGGTCCTGGGTCTGGCACACAGATTGATAAAGGTAGAACAACAATGCCTGGGAAAGCACAGGAAGTAAGCAAAGAAGTAAAGAGAAGGTAATCTCCCTGGGAATTTTCAGAAATCACCTGGGAAGGCTTCAAACTATCCTAGGCAAAGGAATGGGAGATTGAAGTCCATTTACTTAAATCTGTCTGGGGAAGGAATGCCCTAGCTGACATCTTCAGTAAGTATCTATTTTATAATGTTCTCTGGATATAAACTTGTTGCAGTATTCTAAGTGTGAATTGTGCTGGGAAAGAGATTAATCACTTCTACTTATGTGATCAGACATTTTCTTCAGCTCAAAAATATGTATTTTCTAATTAATCACAGTGAGCAAAGTTACAGGTGCCAGACTCAAATAGTCAGGGTGTGGGAACAGCTCATTGATGTGTGACTTGTGGAAACTTGTCCAAATTATATCTTCCCGTGCTCAGGTTTTCTCACCCGTAAAGCAAAGGTAAATGCTGCACCTACCTGCACTGTTCTGTGCAACGATGTGAAGATGCTTTAGCATATACCTGACACAAAGTAAGGGGCTTAATAAAAGTTAGCTGTTACTGTGGTTGAATATTTGACTATCAATTCTCTTCCAATTATTCTAGCACCTTCCTCAGGAATGTCTATAATTCTGTTGTTTGTTTATTCAGAAGCATTTATACTTATGTTTTTTTCATTATTTACTTTGGTTTTGCTTCACAGTCTGGTAAAACATCTCAGGTTTGCCCTCTAAATCACTGGTTTAATTTTCCATTATGTCTTCCTTGTTCTTTAATGCCAATAATGTATACCTTAATACTGCTACTGTGTTTTTGGTTTTCTTGTGATTGTTTTTTATAGTACCCATCTCTTTCATCTCATCCACCAATGTTTTCATCTCATTACTCTCCCTCCTAATATGACTTTCAATTACTTCTTTTATGGAGACTAGATCCTATTGCTTCCTACTAAGAATGCGAAACTGTTTTCAAATTTTCTGCTTTCCATAGTAAATGATTTTTCATAGCAGTTCACTTTTATTATATTTTGATATGAAATTCTGCTATTATTTTAAGTGTTTTGTCTTTTATGGACCTCAATAACAAATGAATTGTTTCTTCTTCATGGAAGAGAAGAACGGAGATCCTCTGTTGCCCACTGACAGGCTCTTTGCCTGGGGCTCTTCCCTTTGCCCTCTGGGTTGTGGGTCAAATCTTTCTCTTAGGTTTGCAGCTCAACACTGGACTGCAACTCTCAGTGTCTTCTTCTTCTTTAGCTTTGATAGTCTGAACAGATGAAATACATGAAAAAACAGAGGATATCTTGAGAGCAGAACCTTCCCTCTACCTTTACCTGCAGTGCTTTACTTTAGGTCATCCTCTTTCACTCACTCATTCATTCATTCATTCATTCCTATTTCATGTAGACAGGCATTTAATAACTATGAGTTGTATGTATATAATGAGCACTGAGGATAAAACAAAACATCCTTGGTATCTCTCAAGAAGCATACACACATAATATTAACAAGATATAATTGTAAATTTGTGAATACTGTGAGGAGAAAGAGTAATGTGGTGAACATATATATTTTAGAGCAGAAACAAATTCAGTGTCGGTAGCTATCAAGGAAGACTTCTCTGTGGAACTGACATTTAAGCTGATAACTGAAGGCTGAATTGAAGTCATTTAATGGAATAAGAAGAACAACATTCCAGATGGGGGGAACAGTATATGTAAATACACTGATGAAAGACTGGATGCAAGGGGTGTGTGGAATGCAGTGCTCTGTGAAAACAGCCAGGGGCCAGCTTAAGTAGAGTCTGCACATCTTATTAAGGACACTGGTCTCTATTTTAAAAGCAATGGAATACCACTAACCAGATTTTAAGCATTGTAGTGATATGCTACTGATATGGTCTTTAGAAAATCTCCCTGCTTGGAGAGTAAAAATTGAATTAGAGAACTTATCATGGACTCAGTAAAACCAGCTAGGGTTATTTTAGTGTCCTAAGTAAGAAAGAATGGCAGGTTAGTTGTATAGGGACAGAGATGGGTAGATTGGAGAGACATATGAAGGGCAAAAGTAACAGAACTTGGTGAAAGAATGGGGTAGAAGGAGAAAGGAGGTCAAGGATGTCCCCTACATCCTAATTTGTGCAATTTGGCTAGATGGTAGAGTTTTTCACTGAGATCATATTTTAAAATAGGCTTGAAAGAAAAAGCTTGAGATTATTGTTGATAATATTTAAGTTTGAGAAGCTATAGAGACATCTAAGCAACAATTTCAAGAAAACAACTAAAGCGCAGATCTCGAGCTCAAAATAAAGGTTTAGGCTTATTTTGTAAGCTTTGTGAGTCTTTGGTGAATAGGCAGCAGCCAATGCTGTAGATGCCCAAGAGATTTTTTAAAAATTTTTTTTAACATTTATTTGTTTTTGAGACAGAGAGAGACAGAGCATGAACAGGGGAGGGGCAGAGAGAGAGGGAGACACAGAATCTGAAACAGGCTCCAGGCTCTGAGCTGTCAGCACAAAGCCCGACGTGGGGCTTGAACTCACGGATTGTGAGATCATGACCTGAGCCGAAGTTGGACACTTAACCGACTGAGCCACCCAGGGGCCCCGATGCCCAAGAGATTTCTAAGGAAGAGGAACTGGTGTGCACAAAGAAGCAGGTTAGGACTGGGCCTTGTGAAACCAACTCCACATTTACGAGCTGCGGGAAGAGAATAAAAAAGCAAATCAGACTACAATGTCCATAATGTAGAAGGAAAATCAGGAGAGTAGATGTGAAAGGAACTGAGGGAAGGAAGGGTTTCCAGAAGGACTAATGGCCAACAATGCCAAATAAGAAATTTGTCACCTTAGTTTTCTTATCTTTCTAGCTAGGATTATAAAAATGTTATTCTGGGGGTTTCCATCTGTGAGTACATATGGAAATGGAAGTACTAGCTGGGAGAGGGAGGAAGTGAAAGGAAAAATCTAGGCTGGACAACTAGTAGCTACTGTGTGGAAGCTTTTTGTATGATGCAGATCCTGTGTATCTGAACTAGGGAAGGGGGGCGGGTTCTACGGGGATGGGGAAGCAGGGTTTGGGGACTGGGAGGTAATGGTGATGTGGCAAAATCATCACACTGGTTCCGGAGTTAGACTGAGTTCAAATCCTAGTTCTGCTTCTTCACTAACTAAGGAATCTTGAGCAAGTTTCCTGTGCTCTTCTCCATCTGCCAAATGGGAATCGAAATATGACTTACCACCTGTTGTGGTTGTGAGCATTACATGAATTAATATTTGCACAGTACTCCTGACAGTGCCTAGCACTTTGGAATACACATTGGGCATCAGCTACAATTTTTAGTTCAAGAGAACAAGCTTATTCTCTTTCCAGGGGATAGCAGAGGTAGACAACCAGTTCTGCACACCAGTCTGACAGTCTCCCTAGCAGTCTACACTGCCAGGCTCACAACCTGCTTCACCAGGTTGCTAAGATATATTATCTACTCTGGTTCTTATATGAATTTTATATGGAGAAAATAGTAGGTTATTAGTCAGAGACTCTTTTATGCTATAATTTTTCTATTTTATTTATTTCAACAGGTATTTGAAGAAGAAATCAGCTCCTCTTAATAGAATTACTTGTCACATAGACTAACAACAATTAATGGCTCAGCAAACTGATAAGACCCTTATGTTTTACTCCCCTGAACAAATAAGTGTTCAAAGAGTGTGACCCCTTTCAAAAGTACACTGTCAGCACCCTTTACAGCAGGCTCATCAAGGTTGCTAACCCTGTGGTCCAATCATAAGTCAATACCACAGAATATTCCATAATGTTGTAACCCATCACAATGAACAGCTCGCAGTGTGACTTATTGAACCCAAGTCTTATTCCTTCTTGTCTGTCACCTTAGAGAACAGCTTACTCAAGAATTTAGGTCTGTGGTTCTGTTTTCCATGTAACACAACCTATTCTAAGTCACAAAAGTCAAACACTGTGAAGAGGCTCATTCCTCTTCCCTGCCTACCCAGCTATCACACACAAAGGTCTCAGTATTACCACAGGCAACCAAAGCTACAGTCTGTCAGGAATCTTCTGGAGTTGTCAGTTTGTACTATTGTTCCTCTATACCCATTTATTGATTATCAAACGTAGATAACCTTTTCACCTTTTTTTTGTTTTAATTTTGACAGAGAGAGAGAGAGTGTGTGTGTGTGTGTGTGTGTGTGTATGTGCATGTGTGCATGAGCATGTAAGGGGCAGAGAAAGAGTGAGACAGAGAATCCCAAGCAGACTCTGCGGAGCCCAATGTGGGGCTTGGGGCTTGATCTCACAAATCGTGAGATCATGACCTGAGCCGAAATCAAGAGTTGGACACTTAACTGACTGAGCCACCCAGGCACCTCAACCTTCCTTTCTTTTTAAATTTAATATATCTTGGGTATCTTTATATATCAAAATACAGAGAGCTCTCTTCTTTTTTAAAGCTCCATATTATGTCATTATATGGATATATGATGATTTATTTTAAAGGCCCTATTGACAGACTAGTGGTTTGTTTCCAATCTTTTGCTATTACAAACAAGGCTGCAATTAATAACCTTGTAAGTATATTATTTTGCACCTGTGCAAGAATATTTGTGGGATAAATTCCCAGAAGTGGTATTACTAGGTCAAAGCATATTTGCATTTGTAATTTTGACAGATATCACCAAATTGCCCTCCATAGGGGTTGTGCTAATATAAATTCCCACCAGCAATGTCTGAAAAGGGTCTATTTCCCCACAGCTTTGCCAACAGGGTATGTTTTTGATCTTTGGATTTTTGCCAATCTGATAAGTAAAAAATGGGATCACAGTCTAATTTTAATTTCCATTTCTCTTATTATGCATGAGTTGTGCATCATTTCATATAAGAGCCTTTTGCATTTTCATTTCTGTTCATATGTATCCATCCATCAGGTTGTTCTTTTTCTCCGATTTTAAACATGTATAGCCCCTTCTTCATAATTTTTAACATACCACCCTGGGACTCAATCCTTATGTTTTTGGTCAGGGCCCTTTCCTGCCTTAATTCCCTACTAATAAACATGTAAGTGTATGTATGTGGTGAAGGGGTACATGAGACTATTATTAGAAGTGGAAAGAAATGAGGAATGGCAATTTATGATTGACATTCAAGCTCTGACTCTTTTTTTTTTAATGGTGATTCTGGCAGACTCTCTCCACTTATAGCAAGGTTTCATTTCTTCCCAGTTCTGAAAGAAACGTGCAAATTAAAGAATATGTGTAACCTCCCCAGAGTGGTCTTCCTAGAACAATTACTCTCAAGATAGTAGTTAGGAAAATGGTGGAGCAAAGAATGGGATTTGAGGGAACTTGTCCAGGAGGAATCACCTTTACAACCACCTGTCAGTCACCTGGAAATCCAGTAGCAAAGAAGAAAAATGGCCAGGACTCTGTCATCGCTAGGGGGAAGGTAGAGTGAGTGTCATTCTTAATAGAGATGCTGATGTGGTGGGAGAGATCTGCTATGACATGCTCACTGCCACGAAGAAAACTCATTCCCTAGGTGTACATATCTGATCTACCCTGTGCTTTAAAAATAGAAACAGCGAGCCCAGTTGAGGAGCGGCTCAGGGTGGGAAGGAAGCATAATCAAATGCAAGAATTGCCCTGGTAACACATCCATGAGGTAACAGAGTTTACTCCATAATATCATTTAAGGTGAAACTCAGAAAATGATTTGAAAAATGACCACCAACCTAACAGAGTAAAACCAGCAGACTAAGCTCTGTCAGAGCTTATGTGCCCCAGAACAAATTGTTAAAGTATTCCTGGGCTCAGTTTCTGGTTCTGTAAAATGGGGTGGGAGGAGGATGGGGCATCTCAGGACCCTTTGTCAACTTTATTTACTATGATTCCCTGATGGGGCACAGAACTAGGGTGCTATCAAACAGGGCCATGAATTTAGTTTCCAAGAATTTAAAGAAAATTTATACTTAAGTGATACTTATCACTGATTGAAAATAATTGACAATTATTTGTGGTACTCTGCTCATGCTTCAAGTTGCCAGTCAGTTACTAAAGTCTTCCCAGCTGCCACAGGCCAAAGGCCCTCATCTCTTCTACAACCCTCCAGGCCCTAAACACCTATGTTCACAGCAGACCTAGCAGTGTTAAATATCAGGACATTTGGCTGAGTCATCTTCCCACACCCATCCATGAAATTTTGCCTTGCTTTCGTTTTCCTTTACAAATATTTTCTCAGGTGATCTCTACTCTTGACACTTTAGCTCTCAACTGCATGCCAACAAGAGATAAAACAAATTGATATTGGCCTTCTATGTTGAGCAGGGACTACTGCTAGGCATCCTATGCAATGCCTCATTATTATTATTGTCATTGTTTCTAGATTTAAATGACGAGAAATGGGTTTTACTTTAAGACTTCCTAAACTTGATTACAGAATCTTAGAGATGGAAGAAACATTAAAAATATCAGTTGTCTCTCACCCATTTCAAAATTCCTTATGCAGCATTCCTGCCAAAGGGCCATCTAGTTGCTTAACACTCCTGCTGACAGAGAACTCACTACCTGACAGCTAATCGCATTAGCATCTTAACAATGACATTAAGTGGCTTCCCCTTTGCCCTTTTAGAAGAGATGTGACATTGATCCATTGCTCCTCTTGTCTTTACTCATTCTAAGTTAGGAGAGAGCATTTGGCAGTTTGATAGTACCAATTTAGTGTTTATTTAATAGTAAAAGTTCCAAATGCCAGCTGTAATCTTTACTAGCTGTTTTTGTGTTGGTGATACAATTCTAACAATTATATTTTATGAAGTCATTTCCATTAGGGTTGAGGCAATCTAGGAACGAATCAGGATCAGAAAGCAGAAGAACTAGGACTTTGTCACAGTTTTGCTCATAAGTGGAGACTTTAGGGAAAAACCAGCTCTCTTTCTGGTTCTCGATTTCCTAATATGTAAAATAAGGAGAAGAACATGGACAGTTTCTAAATACCTACCTTCCTTTCCCAGCTATAACTTTTTTTTTTCAACGTTTATTTATTTTTGGGACAGAGAGAGACAGAGCATGAACGGGGGAGGGGCAGAGAGAGAGGGAGACACAGAATCGGAAACAGGCTCCAGGCTCTGAGCCATCAGCCCAGAGCCCGACGCGGGGCTCGAACCCACGGACCGCGAGATCGTGACCTGGCTGAAGTCGGACGCTTAACCGACTGCGCCACCCAGGCGCCCCGCAGCTATAACTTTTAATAGGCCATGACATTGCTTTGCAAATGGAAGATACCAAAAATGGTAAATAAATGAAAGCACGAATTTCTATGACTAAGTGAATATGTAGACAAGGTAGATAATCCAGTAGATATAGCTCAGGCTTGCCAGAAAAGCTCCAGTTATTACCAATATCCGTGAAAATTAAGATAAAACAGGATTTCCACATGCTTGATGACTACTGAGATGACAATTCCACTTAGACTCTTTATTATTTTACTGCATTAAGGACATTGGCTCCTAAGAAATATCATCTCACCTAAAAGGGGAACTCTGAATTAACTTTATGGATGATTGGGCTCTTTTCTATAAATTATTTTGATGGTGGCTGGACATATTGGCTGGCATACAGAAGGGAGGAGGCCAACTTGGGAGATAGCCTGAGCCAAATCTCCAGTGCCAGCTTAGTGTGAAGGGAATGCAAGACAAAGGTTAGGGAGGGAGTGAGTAACTAAGGGAATAATTCTTTGAGTGAAGTCAAGACTTATTTACATGCTCAACCCAAGCCAATCACTGCTTACGACATTGATACACATGGAAGATTATTTTCTGGCACAAATCTGTGTGTGGAGAATTTAGTTGTCTATGGAAAATAACAACCACAAGAACTCTGAAGGAAAACAGCTTCTCTAAATTTAGGACGTCAGTGGCAATTTGCCCCCTGAGGGCTAATAAAAGAAGCTGTACCCTAGAGAAATCTGAACACCAGAGGAAGGTTTCCAAAACTGTTTAAGATGATTTGAGGGATTCATGGTGGAACTTTGCAAAAAATTTCATTATTTAGCTTTCACCACTATGTCCCAATAGATTGTTGGTTTGGGCCCACTGGTGGTTTGGAACTACTGGTTTATTTGAGAAATAAGAAACTATAGCATGGTGAAGTGAAAAGAACATTGGCCTGAGAATTAAGAGATCAGAATTATAGTCTCAGCTTTATAAATTTGGGCTGTGCTTTTGTTATCTGTAAACGAGGGGAGAGATGACTGTTAAGATTTCTTCCAGCATTAATTGTCCATGAACTTTTTACATTTATAAAAAATAAAGATTATATCTATCTGACTTTTATATCTTCAACTCTGAGGTCATTGGACCTATCAGTTTTAAATTCCCATGTAATTACAGTGGTGGATTCTGCTGGTCCACCTTTCTCTTCTATATAAGCTCTTAATTCTAGACTACCTGTTTTACTCACCATCCCTTTGCAAATGGTGGCCTCTTTTTAAAATTATACATTTCTTCATTTCTCCAAATATCCAATTATTTCTGCAGGTTTTCACATCCATCAAGCCATAGGAAAAACAGACTTTTTTTTTTAAGTTGACTGATAAAATGCACTACATCCACTTAAATTTGAATTTGAATATTTTAGTGTAAGTATATTTCATGCAATATTTAGGATATGCTTATGGTAAAAATTATTCAGTAATTTTATGAAATTCAAATTTAACTGGGCATCTTATATTTTTATTTTTTAACTTTAGTAACCTTACCTTTGACCAGAGTTCTTTCTCCTCATTCCCAAAGTCCCACAGAACTTCATTTGAACCATTATGTACACTTACTTATGTTATCATCCAACATTTTGACTGTATGGGTCCATCCGATTTCCCTAACTAGATTATTAGTCCTGTGAGAGACAGAGCTAGATGCTACACATTTTACATCTCCTCCTACCCCAAGTGGTGCTTCTTATTATTTCAAAATTGGCTGATTCCTTTGAGACTCCTTCACAACCCATGTACTTGCTCCCAATTATTAAGTCACAGTCTGCTTCTTCTTCAAGCTAAGATAACAGAATCATACCACATTAGCCCGGGCCCACAAGAAAATAGGATGGGACTCAATGAAAATTAACATTAAGGTCCACAACAGTTGATCAGTTGTTACCAATGATAATGAAAAATATAAATTGATCAAATTTCTTCTAGTGAATTGAAAATTACTATAAAGTCACTTGCAAAGCTGAATTCTTATTTGCCAGTTTGGTCTTACCTTCTCTTAACTTAAAAGATCCATTTTGCAAGGCACCAAACTTCCTAATGCTTTTGAATGTCTCATATGATAGTGAGTTCCTTTTGTGTCCATATAAAAACATTCAATATTGTGTATTCCTGCCCCTAGAAAAACCAAGGGTACCAACCGACTTCTCTCCGTAAAATAAAGTTCTTTACTTTAACTTCATTTCCATGCTGGTTCTGTTCTCTTTCAAGTCTTACCTACTTGCATGGAGCACTCACCACTTCCCAAACACACCCTGAACCTTTGTTTGCTCTTCTGTCTCCATCTCTAATGCTCACCGTCTCTGCCTTTCTAAATCCTACTTATTCATAGTCCCTGCTTTGTGAAGACCTAGGAATCTAGTGTGACACTATCGCTTTAGATATGAAAAAAAGATGGACCTTGGATCTATCTATTCAATACTCTGTAGCAGAGTGACAGAGCCAAGGCTCAAAAATGTCCCCAGTCTTTTATTTCTGCTTTTTCTTTTTTTTTTTTAATTTTTTTTAATGTTTATTTCTGAGACAGAGAGAGACAGAGCATGAGTGGGGGAGGGGCAGAGAGAGAGGGGGACACAGAATCTGAAGCAGGCTCCAGGCTCTGAGCTATCAGCACAGAGCCCAATGCAGGGCTCGAACTCACAGACTGCGAGATCATGACCTGAGCCGAAGCCGGACACTCAACTGACTGAGCCACCCAGGCGCCCCTATTTCTACCTTTTCTAAGTTCTTTCTTCAAGAACCACCTTGGGGTGCCTTGGTGGTTCAGTCGGTTAAGCAGCTGACTTTTGCTCAAGCCATAATGTCATAATTCTTGAGTTCGCGCCCTGCATCAGGCTCTATGCTAATGCCTGCTTGGGATTCTCTGTTAAAACAAGAACCACCTTTAGCTACCACCTCTTTTTTAAAGGCTTTCCTTATCATCCCAACCAGAAATATTCTTTCTCTCTCCTTTAACTACGGACAGCATTTTATTTGTAGCTCTCTTAAAGTACTTCATCCTTTTTAGGTTGTGTTTTTATTGTTGGCAAGTTTCTAAAATAAAACTATTCCTTTTGCTAAGAGGAGATTGGGTGTCCCTCTGGAGTACTATTTTCCTAAATGCCTGAGGGTTCTGTTGGGAAAAAAATGGATAGATGGTGTCACCCATTTGCTGTACCCAAGGACTGAGGCTTTCATAAGCAAGGAAGTATGGCTGTACTTCACTCTAGGGAAAGCGTTCAGCACAGAGAAGCATCTGTGGAAAAAGGGAGAAGGAATGCCCTGGATTATTCCAGGGACACAGGCTAAAAATGATAGAAAAGAGACGGCCTTGTGAAGAACTTCACTGTATCTTGTTGTATTCCTACTCCATCAGAGTAACTTGTCATAAATAGGTTAAGAGAGACACATGAAAGAGGTATTATTATGCTAGGGGCATTTTAAAAAACTCATGTAACTGTGACACTGTGATTACAACCCTACCAAAGAGCTTTAGAGGTGACACCAGTGGGAGCAACCTTAAAAATGGAGTGAATCAGTGAGCAGAGGGAGAGGGCTGAATGAGGACCAGGCATGTCAATGTTGGCTGCCAGATCAATGATGGAATCAGCTGCAGAAGGTGACATGTGGCAGTCACAGGTCTCAATGTCAGAATGGACTGGGCTACCAAATAGTTTCAACAAAAATTCCATAGAACACTAAATTAAACTTGGTAGAACTTAAAATATGATATATATATATATATTATATTTCATATGGGAAGTTCATCAACAACCAACCTTTTGGCAAATAATTGACTTTAAAGCATATGGCTTTTTATCAATGCCATTTTCTTTCAGAAAACTCTTTTTTTCCCCCAGAATTTTAGAATAAGAGGAATGTGCATAAACAGAGAAACTACATATGGTTAATTTCTTAGTGACTCAAACTCAAACCTTCACTGGTTGTATATCTACCTACTAACCATTTATGGGCCAGCTACTATGTGTCCAGACCTGAGCAGTGGCCCATATAGAACAGTAAACAAAACAGGCATGACCTCTATTCTTAGTGAACTTGGTCCTGTGATCCAACAACATAACATACTATTTATACACCATTTGACACAGGACTTAAAATATATAGTAAGTTTTAATAAATGTGGAGCAGCAGATTTATGCCGAAAATACATTTCTTCATTTTTAAGTCCATTCTATCACCAGAAGCCTTTTCCAAGGCACTGAATGCCTCATAAAAAGACAGCTCTTTTTTCCCAATACAATACCCTGATTAAAATGCTTCATCATCAACACTGAAAAACCGAATAATCAAATTAAAAATGGACAGAAGAATAGACATACAGATGGCCAACAGACACATGAAAAAATCACTCAACATCACTAATCATTAGGGACATGAAAATCAAAAGCACAATGAGGTATCACCTCATACCAGTCAGAATGGTTAGTATCAAAAAAACAAATAAGTGTTGGTGAGGAGAACTGTTACTGGGAATGCAAGTTGATGTAGTCACTATGAATAACACTATGCAAGTTCTTCAAAAAACTAAAATTAGAACTACCATATGATCCAGTATTCCACTTCTAGGTATTTACCCAAAGAAAACAAAAACACTAATTTGGAAAGATACATATACCCCTATGTTTATTGCAGCATTATTTAAAATACCCAAACATGGAAGCAACCTAAGTTTCCATCAATAGATGAATGCATAAAGAAAATGTGGCATATATACATAATAGAATATTACTCAGCCATAAAAAAGAATGAAATCTTGCCATTCATGATGACATGGCTAGGCCTAGAGGGTATTATGCTAAGTGAAATAAGTCAGACAGAGAAAGATAAATACCATATGATTTCGCTTATGTGTGAAATATAAAAAACAAAACAAATAATAACATAAAAGAGAAAGATATTCATAAATTTAGAGAAGAAGTTTGTGGTTGCCAAAGTGGAGAGTGGGAAGACAGGCAAAATGGGTGAAAGGGATAAAAATAAATAAAAATAAAATAAAATACTTCAACAAAAGAAGATTTCTCATGATCAATTATATTCCAAGCACTGAAATCACAATAGGGTAAATTTCTAAAGGAAGTCACTTTTACCAAGATGTAAGGACTTACATGTGTAGGTTTTGTGCTTCAAATGTAAGTCCATGTCAAAGATATTATTAAAAACTATAACTTACTGAGTGCTTCTTATATGGCTAGTACTGTTCTAACCCTTCTTGGTTTTGGTTGAATTCAATCTATACAAACTATAAGAGGTAGGCATTAATTATTATTTCCATCTTACAGATGGGGTAGATGAGGCACTGAGAGATTAACAACTTGCTCATAGACACAAAGCTACCATGTGGTTCACCCAGAATTCAACTAAAAAATTCGGCTTTACAGATGACGTGCTATTGGCTATACAACGTGATAAGTTGTTTGCCTTAACCATAAATACTAAAAGTCATATTAGGGTTTTTTTTTTTTTTGCCCTAGAGCAATGTAGGAAGTAAATAAAAAGCTTTAAGGCAAAATAGCTCATTTTTCTTCTATCAATTATGCATTACCTTAAACAAAGTTGCAATAAATGAGAAAGATAAAGCTTAACAACAATGACACTGTCATGAACCATACAATTATGAAAGGGAACTATTCAGCATTATTATGAAGTAGCAGATCCAGGGCAATACCAAGAGTGCATGAACTCTCTACCAAGCTACTCAACAAACTGGCTGTTTTTTGAGCTAGCCATGCTCAGTAGAGGTAGATCTGCAATAACACCTCAGTCAGGCTCATTTAGTTATACAAATGACAAAGGAGCACAACAGCATGTAGGGGAAGCCTACACAGAAAATCTGAGCTCAAATCAGGTTATGACACAGGACAGCAGAACTTAGCTGGAAAATGACAAAGGCTTTTGTCTTAGCTTGTTTCCCATCTGAGCAGAGAGCTCAGATAACATTCCACCTGGTACAAAACCAGACACTACCTGGAAACCCTGAATCAGCACCAGCTGGAGTCATCAGACGGGTAGGCTAGCTGCTGCCAGGAGGGAAGGCAGGAAGGTGGGTTGCTTGGGGCGCTTCAGTGAAAGGTGAGACTTGGAGAAAAAGGGCCTAGGGTCTCCAAGTTCCACTGGCAAGCTCCTCAGCCAGAAACCACCCACTGGCTGTACACTCAGACTGGTCTATTGTGGAGAATGGAGAGTGTAGATTTATTAATAAACATGCCTCTGGGGCGCCTGGGTGGCGCAGTCGGTTAAGCGTCCGACTTCAGCCAGGTCACGATCTTGCGGTCCGTGAGTTCGAGCCCCGCGTCGGGCTCTGGGCTGATGGCTCAGAGCCTGGAGCCTGTTTCCGATTCTGTGTCTCCCTCTCTCTCTGTCCCTCCCCCGTTCATGCTCTGTCTCTCTGTCCCAAAAATAAATAAACGTTGAAAAAAAAATTTAATAAAAAAAAAAAATAAACATGCCTCACCACTTCCATAAAAGTAGTGACAGGGGCAGAACACAACTGAAGTCAGGTTACAGCCCCAATGCTTAACACAGTCTGCATACAAGTGTTTGTCAGCTCTGTCTTATCTGTGCCTTCCTGTTTTGAGCTTCTAGAAGAAAAGCATTAGCTCTTAAATTCATGGTTCTCCTTCTTTGTGGTTGTGGTCAGTTCAGTGGCTATTGAGAGGCATGATCAACAGTTTGTGGGGGGACTGACATCCAGGGCTGCGCCCAGGCTTGACATTGACCCAACAGCACATGAAGATTAACAAAGATAGTGACATTATTCAGTAGCATGTAGCATATAGTAAACAAGAAACTGTCAGTATGTTTGAAAGTCATTACATCTCATGCTGTCAACATAAAATATATCAAGTGGCCTATCAAAGAAGTAACCCCTCCTAGTGGAGCAGTAGCAAGTGCAAATAGGGATACTCTGTGGAATTGTCATGATGCAGGGCCAGGTGTGGCTACCTATTTTTCCTCAATGAGTATAACATTCCCCTGGGAACCATAAGGGACAACCCTGAGTTACTGACACTATCCTAATTCACCACATTCAGAGGGTTATGAGTCAGAACAGAGAGTAACAGAACCCCACAGAGACAGACAGGCTGATGCTGCCCTCTTTGGGCCTTTAGCCAAATCAGTTTGGGGACAGGACCAAGGCCAGAGGCCTCAGAGAATAGGAGTAAGTAACCACATCTCATCTAGGGAGAACAGGACTGTATACTGAGAAAGACTCTCTTCACAGAGCACCCATATGCATTAGTTCATTTATTCATCCCAGGTGTTATGGAATGTTTGTATTGCTTTCAAGGTGACTGGTACAAACGGGGCTTGGCGGGGCAGGGTGGGGGGCTTATGTGAACTGCCTGATGGCACAAACCTATGAGTCATGGAACTGAAATTCAAACTCAGTCTGTGGTTATCAGAGCAGATTGGCGTCTATACCAGGTCCAGCCAATTAAACTCAAGAGTAGAATCTGGGCCAGATTCAGAAAGATCTTAAGACCACGTGCTTATGTTGAGTAATGTTTGTAGTACAGCAGATCACTTTTAAAACCCAGTTTACAAGAAGAGAGAAAGTAATTACAAAACATTTGGTCATATATACTGTGGGTCAGATAATAAATCCTATCACCTTCAGACTTAGGAAACCTTCTCCTCAGACATGATGAGCATTACAACAGGGGCTTGACATTGTCCAGAGTGTGTTCCAATCCTGGTGAGAGGAATCAATCCACGCCAGAGCTGCTGTACTGAATCTGCTTTCAGATTAATTTGCACAGTATTTTTAAAAAATTTTTTTAACGTTTACTTATTTGAGAGAGAGGGGTGGGTCAGAGAGGCAGAAAGAAAGTGAGAGAGAGAATCCCAAGCCCGATCCATGCTGTCAGAGCAGAGCCCAATGCGGGGCTTGAACTCACAAAGTGTGAGATCATGACCTGGGCTGAAATCAAGAGTTGGCCACTTAACCAACTGAGCCACCCAGGTGCCCCCATTTGCACAGTATTTTAAACTTTAAACTAGAGACCTTCAAAAACATATATTCTCACCTGCTGGAAGAAATCAGATGGCGTTAGTCTGACAATTCATTTACCTTGACTCCAGGTATAATGTTTAAACACTTTCTAGATATGTATACCACCAAATGCTGTGTGTTCTAAAGAAGTTTTTCCAGCTGACCCAGATCATGACCTTAGACCTTAGTAACTGTTCAACATGCTTTATGGTTTCAGGAATTTGAAAGACTCTTTCTCAAAAGCTATTTCCCTGATTGCCTATTTTACCTTCCATGCAACTCATGAAAGAAATTCAGTTCCCCACTCAAATTCCCAGATGTGGCTCAGTCCTGCTTTATCTCTGGAATCTTCTCCCAAATACAGCAAATACAGGATGAGAAATAGCTAGACTCAGAAAAGAACAATTAGCCAGTGCTGAAGCAAGCCTGCTGACAAGCCTTCTTTAAGATCTTCAGCGTTTGCCTTCAGACACATGCTTCCTATTTTAATTCCCTTTCCTCCTCTTTATAAAAATCTATTCCCAACTGCCTTTATGAAATATTAGTTCTTCAGATGACAGTCATCCCATCACACCTTCCACATGCTTTGTTTGCTCTTTGTATCTGCTGGACCTTCTGGCTCTGGGATCTACTCCTGTGTTTGTGTTGCTGCTAAGGAGGGACAGCCAGAGACAGAAGTGAAAATGTGTCTGGTTGTCAGAAGTGGCCAGGAGAGGGTGTGGCTCAGGGTGGAGGGAAGGGGCCTGTGTGTAACATGCAGGCTGGCCAGACTCAAATCCATCCGGTCACCATCTTGTAAGGATGCTGCTCATTGCTTGTGTCCACTACAACATCGGCAGCTTGCCTCAGAGTGAGGCAGGACCATTCTGTATATAGCAGGGCTCAGAGAGATTATTTGTAGGATTTCATTATTTAGGCAAAAAGACTGTCAAAAATGAATGGCTAATGAGAGGTATACATTTCATTAAAAATTATCTTAAGCTTTTAAATAATTAGCTATAAATACTGTCCAGTAAGTTTCCAATATTACCTCCTAGTTCTTCCCCATAAAGAACACTTTGGTAAAGCATTCAATAACACTCCCCTCCTCTCTGGAACACCCCACAATGCCCTTCTGCTAACCCCACTTCTGTGAGCCATCACAGCCGATCTTCACTGCACTGACTTTTGTTGTTTATTCCAGAGCCCTTATTATTAAGTTTTCAATCTTTCCATCTGCAAATGCCCAAGCTTCCATGTGAACGTGTACTTCTGGAACCATGAATTGCCTTCCTATGTTTTACAAGATGTTAGCTGCCTGCTTTGCTTGTAAATTCCAGAAATGACTTGATGGGTCTGCAGTTCCCTCTCCAGCTTCAGCATCCTGCCCTGCCTGGATTCTCTCTGCTGAGCTCTTCCTCAATCCTTCACTGTGGTAAAGGCAGGGGATCCAGCTCCTGATTTGGAGCAGCATTAAGCATCTTTCCTGAAGTTATCCATTGGGCAAGCCACCTCCATCTTATATGCAATACCATGTCAATGATAAATGTCAATGGAAACATGAGGTTTCCTCAAGTCACTTTTTAGTGCTGTTGGTAACTTCCTTAAATATTATCTTTTGTGAAGACATTTAGCATTTTCTAATTAATTTCACACATTCATTAATTGAAAATACTGAGTTAATTAGGACTGGTATTATTCCTATTTTGTAAATGAGTAAACTAAGTCCCAGAGAGGTAAATTATGTGTTTAAGCTCAAAACTGCTAAGCATCAGAAGATACTGTCTCCTGAAACTTAGTTCACAATTTAGATGTGCTTATGGAAAACTATCGTGTGAAATGATTTCTGGAAAATAAAATCAGTTGGCCCAGGGGAAACTCGCTATTTAAAAGAGACCCATTGTGAGTCATTTTGTAAAGCAAATATTCTCTAATGCATCTATTTTACAAATCTGGATTTGTAAACAACATATACTTGCTGAAAGTGGGGTAGGTGTGAGCCTGAACATTTCAGGGTACTGAATCTTACTTGGAGTTTCTCCTGGCAAGAGGTAGTACACAGGCTGGCAGAGTCCATAATGTGAGTAAAAGGCAGCATCAGAAGGGGCAAATCCCCTACAGACACTTGA
This sequence comes from Prionailurus viverrinus, assembly GCF_022837055.1. Classification (NCBI taxonomy): domain Eukaryota; kingdom Metazoa; phylum Chordata; class Mammalia; order Carnivora; family Felidae; genus Prionailurus; species Prionailurus viverrinus. Next base: position 66,884,239 of record NC_062572.1, on the reverse strand, counting down.
GCAAATCTAGCCCCTGAATTTGACCATTGGTTAGCTACTTCCCATTTTCTGTCTGGAAAACTGCTCTTACCAGGACTGAAGTATCAAACATCTAGGCCCAAGTCTGCACCTTGCTTTTGTCCATTACCTCTTTGCCTCAACCTGTCTCACCGTTCTCTGTCTCCTGACCTCCCGTGCCCCATGTTCAGCCCAAGTTGCAAATTTTGCTATTGATACAGCTCCTTGGTCATACCTTTGCCTCTGCTTTGTCTTACCCTTTCGCCCAACTTTCTTCCTCCTGGTCTTGCTACTTGAAAGGTCCTCAGCTCAGATAGATTAGGGATTCTGAGTCCTGGATGTATATGAGAATAACCTGGAGAACTTTAAAATTTCTTCTAATGCCTTGGCTCACCATCAAAATTCTTACTTAATTGGGCTGCTATAGGGGTTGAAGGTAGTGTGTGTGTGTGTGTGTGTGTGTGTGTGTGTGTGTGTGTGTATGTTTTACATCACCTAAATGATGTAATAAAACAGAGAAACCCTTGATCTACTCCATGGCCTGATGTTAACCTGTGACCCCTGGTTACTGGATGGTCTTTGTTATGGGCTTAATCATATCCCCCCAAATTCATATGCCGAGGTTTTAACTTCCAGTCCTTATTTAGAGATAAGGTCTTTACAGAGATAATCAAGTTAAAATGAGGTTATTAGAGTAGAACCTAACCAAATAGAATTGGTGTCATCATAAAAAAAGGGGAAATTTGGAGATAAACACATATACAGGGAGGATACCATGTGAATGTGAGGATGGTCATCTATTAGCCAAGGAGAGAGGCCTGGAGCAGATGTGAAGGCCTAGCACCTTCAGAGGGAGAAAACACCTTGATTTCAGATTCCTAGCTGCCAGAACCATGAAACAACAAATTTCTGTTGTTTAAGTCTCTCAGTTTGTGGTACTTCATATGGGAGCCCCAGGAAACTAACATAGCCCTCAAGATGGCACTGCAATTGCCCTGATCCTGGAGCATAGCTAGAGTGACCAACGTGCTCCAATTTGCCCAGGATTTTCCCAGATTTACCACTGAAAATCAACCTAATGGTTAAGTGCATAGGCTCCAGATCCAGAAAACCCAGGTTTAAAACCCATCTCTGCTTTTTCTTGGCTATGTTGCTTTGAACCTCAGCATCTTCAGCTGCAAAAAGACCTATCTCACAGTACTATTGTGTGGATGATGCGGGCTAAAATGGGTAAAAACATCTAGAACTTCTCCTGGTACAGTGAGCTCTCAATAATTATTAACTAAATCTATATTGTCATACACCATTAAAGTCAGAAAGTAGTCATGTACAAATACCTGCTTTCAAGACAATGAGATAGTTAAGGGGCTTGCTTCAAAAGATGAATGCAGTCAAAGTCCTTTGCCTGCCATTCATTCACTACAATCCTAGTTTTTCTTCCTACTGACTATGAAATGGCCTTGACACTTCTCAACATTTCTGCTATACAATGCACATTTACATCAATTGAAACAAAAATATATTGTTTTAAGCATTGTGTGTTTCTTTCCCATCTGCTTGCAAAACCATGAAGAAGGCAACCCCCAGGAAACAAGTAAAATTCAAGACATGGTTCAATGGTGAACCCTGTAACAAGTCATAACCAAAAGCGCTCATTCAAAAAGGCAGACAGACTTGTAAATGAGGAGGTGTAGTTCTCTGAAGACAGGTGAAGTGGGGAAAAGACTGCAAGAAGGACTGACACTGAAGTTGGGTCTTAAATGAGGCAAAGGCACTGGTGGGTTAGGACTAGTTCAAACAGAGGGGGGCACACCAGTAAAAGCAAGAAGATGTGAAACTGCCTGGCATGTTAGGAAACTAGAAGTCATTTGGTTATCTCCAGAGTGTAGGAGCATGTGGAGGTTTATTAAGAGAAGAATTCAACCCATCCTGATTTCTTCTGACTTTAGAATAATCAATATGAATGAGTTTTGCCTTCGAAGCCAGATTTTAAGTTCAATGACGAATTTAATTACAGTACAGTGGTTTTTACCTCTTGGTATCCTAGTAAATTCTGCCATAAAATTTTGCCAGCTAGTAAAATTTTGCCATAAGTTATTTACTAATAAAAGTAGCTAATTGTGCCAAGAATACTTTGTAGGATGGATGGATGTTGTATACACATGTACATACATGCATTAATTCTTTTTTTTAATTAATTTATTTATTTTGAGAGAGACAGAGACAGCATGAGTGGGGGAGGGACAGACAGAAAGGGAGACAGAGAATCCCAAGCAGGCTCCGCACTGTCAGTCACTCTCACGAAACCGTGAGATCATGACCTGAGCTAAAACCGAGAGTCAGATGCTTAACCAACTGAGCCACCCAGGTGCCCCTATACATGCATTAATTCTTAAATTTATTTTTTTGGAATCTATGTGTCACCTTATAGAACTTATTCTGACAACCCCATCCTTCCACCCCTCCCACCCTTGGGCTTGCTTGGAATCAGAATCTGTCTAAATCTACCATGTAGCAACAACCTCGGTGAGCCCTGGTTCCACCAAATGTGGCATATAAACCAAGTTCATACCCATGTTCCCATATACAGCCATTCATATCAGCCTCCTCATTATAGCTGCTCTTGTATTGCTTGATTTTGGATTTAGTTTTCTTTCCTGGTAACTTCTTTTCCTGGTAACTATGCCAACTTACTTTCCTGGTAACATCTTTGCTTTCTTTCTTCTGGACCCATTTGCTCTGCTCCAGTTTATGGATCCTCTGATCTGAAATCATGGCTCTCCTGGATGTGTAGTCATGCATAATCCTCTCTATGTAAAAGGTATGAGGGTTTCTCAAGCCTGGCTGTGCATGAGAATCACATGTAAATCACATGTGAAGTCAGGTGCATAGCCTCTGCCCTGGTTATTTTGATTTAGCAGAAATAGAAGGAGCACAGTTTCCCGTATATGTATAGAGATTATCCCATAGATCATTCTCATGCACAGGCAGGGATAAGAAGCATTTAATTGGACATTAAGTCATGGTTTCCTTAGGCTTTCCCTTTCCCATTGCTGCATAAGTCCAAAATCCTATTTGCCCATTATAGTGTAGCAAAGACAAAAACAGAGGAAACTATATGTTCTCAGGTGCAAGTTAATGGGGCCACTGCAATGACGCTAGTCTTTGCAAGTTTAGTGACAAGGCAACATCCATAGGAAGAGAGGACACAGACATCTAATGTTTCCATCTAGCCCCACTGGTTATACTCTCGATAATCATTAGGAGATATGGAGTAGGAGCCAAAACCCAACCCTAATAATAACTGGAAACCTGTTTGGAAATCCAGCTATAATATTCTCCTATGAGCTGTTGTGCAGGTCATTGAACATGAACATTCTTTGAAGTCAGGGGCTTTCAATGAAATCTTGAGATACAAGTGTGTAGGCTTTTAGGAAGGAAAAACCAGAGGGTGTTATGGTTATCTTGGTGCCTGCAGTGGGGAACATGGTCCAACCACGGGAGACCATCCTGCTTCAACTGATGTCTCCAGGAAGCACAGCTAATCTCTTCTGCTGCCACATCCCTTTGGTGTAGGTCTTTAATCTCTGAAATGTGCTGACATTGTTCATTATCCCAGATACCAACAAGATTCAATTAGTTTCTACAGGGATGTCCATTTTACGAAGCTGAATGTGAATGAAAGACCTTGGTGTAAGTGGTGCACTTATCAAACCAAGATTTTACCATGTTATTCATTAGGCAAATAAATTAATGTCAGGCCTCCTTATCTACCAGGCCATCAAGGGACAGGCCAGCTCCTTGACAGAATTCTTTTATGAACAGTCATTTGTGTGAGAAAGGAAATCTTGGTGAAAGCCCTAATGGAAATGCCAATGAATAAGGGTATTTTCTGCAAAGCAGATGCAGCGTGTTCAGGGAAGGGGAGCTACGGGACCTAAAATTTTGTTAAGACCTAAAATTTCATGTGCTGCCTTGGTATATTTGGGCCCCATGAAGCCAAAAAAGCCCAACTGTGAGTTCTTTTTCTCTCTCCAAATATACTCCCCCATCTGATAGCAAAGCAGCCACCCAGCTAGCTTCCCTATTAGCTGGACCAACTACACCATCTTCAGCCCTTAACCTAGTGGATTCACCTCCCTCACAGACTGAAGACTTATTCAAAGGAGCCAAGCATATCCTCCTTTGGGAATCAGAGGTCACCTCACCCTCTTGTTACAACAAGTCTTGCTTCCCTGTGCCTCTGCTTATTCACTCTATCCTAGGCACCACTCCCATGTGGCCCCACATTGTGTGCAATGTCCTCTCCCCTCTCTCCAATCCCACATTGTGAGTGTACATTACAAACTAACTTCTATCAACCTCATTTGTCCAGTGTCAAAGTGTCAGGTGCTCAAACATCTTGTACTATTTAGGGAGGAGGATCCCCCCTCATCAGAGGTGGTCAGAACAGAGGCTCAGCCCTCTCCATCTGTGGCAGAACTTTGGCCATGGTGATCACAGAATGGACAGTCAGGGCCCTAGATTCCAATCCTAGCATTTCCAATCAGACATGCTACTTAGCCCCACTTAGACTCGGCTTCTCTATCTGGAAAATAGCTATAATAACATTGGTCTCCACCTGCTTCATAGGTTTTTATGACATCTAATGTTTTAGAATACTGAAGAAATTAAAAATCTGTGGGGTTGTGCTATAATTACTGAATCCTATTTTTAGAATAGTTTTTTTTCACTTTGTCTAAGATAAATGGGGTCACTAGTGATAGCTAAACAGTTCCTTCTGAGTAACTTGGAAGAGTTCCCCTTCATCCTTCCTACTAGTTCCCCTGAGATGCTACCTAAAAGAAGAGGAGGAGGGAGAAGAAAAAGGAGAGAGACGACAATGGAATCATTTGATCACAGAAATGACAGGGTAGCAATTTTTCTTTGCAATATTCTAAGACAAATATGCCAAATTGTGCCACCACATTTCTTCATCTAAAGCCCTGTTTGGGCATGATGTGTGGGGACAGGGAGAGAGCAAGAGTCAAGAATTAGAAATACCTGAGCTCTGCCTATAAGGAATAATAATATAATGTAGATAACAGACACCTTTAAGTGCCTTATAAAATAATATACAAACACGTAAAAATTGATATATCTTTTTTTCTCCCTTTTTGCCAAACCCCCTTATCCTTCAAATCCCTACTTCTACATAAACAGTCTTCCCTGAAGCTTCATTCCTCAGTGATTGCATAGAATGATAGAATCTTGGGATTGGCACAGACTTAAAGGTCAGTTGCACCAGCCCCAATCTCTGCCTCCCTGTTCCCATGATGTGGAAATGCTACAATAAAGGTTTGCCTGGGTGAGAATAAAGCACTTACAACTGGGGGCATGGAAGTGGAGGGGAAGTTTACATGATGGGTATCTAGGAGGGATTTGCCATATTAAGAAAGGGGGAAACAGAGCTTTAGGTAGAGGGAAGATCACTCTCAAAGTGAAGGAAGAAGCAGAGAGCACAGAACATCTATCTAATGGCAAATAAGTCAGGAGGTCTAGAATGTTAAGTCCACATGAAAGTGAGTTTGGAGGTAAGGTAAAAGGATGGTTGATCCTGGGATAGCATATTCCCTATTTTATTTTTATTTCTTAATTTATTTACTTTTGAGAGAGAGAGACAGACAGACAGACATAGCATGAGCAGGGGAGGGCAGAAAGAGACAGAGACACAGAATCTGAAGCAGGCTCCAGGCTCTGAGCTGTTAGAACAGAGCCTGATGTGGGCTTGAACTCACAAGCTGTGATATTGTGACCTGAGCCAAAGTTGACAATCAACCGACTGAGCCACCCAGGCACCCCACGTATTCCCTATTTTGAAGAAACTTTAATTTTATATTGAAGGTAATGGAAAAGAATAAAGGAATTAAATAATGTGTTTATATGTATGCATGTGTATTATACACAGATCCATACTTCAAAAAGCTCCCAGTGGACGTAAGTAGAATGAAGTTGCACAGGTAAATTGCAAGCTAGGAGGAACTAGTGTTAAGACTTCAGATGAGAAATGAGAAGGGGTCAAGATATAGCTGTGGCAGCGATTAAGGAGAAAAGTGGATTTGCTTTAAGCTCTCTCCATGGAAAAGTAAAATTCGGTGTATGGAGTGTAAAGAGCCAATGGGCTCTTACACCAACCCTTCTACTTTGTAGCTGGGTGACCTGAGGCAAGTCCCTCTCTCTATCTAGGACTCCTTTTTTTTTTTTTTTTTCATCTGTGAAATGAGAGGGTTGAACTAGATGTGTTACTATCCCTTCCAGCTCTAACACTCTCTAATACTATGATTCTGGTCCAATTTGAATGGCATCCAAGGAAATTTGGTTAGTGAAATTCCCAAAAGACCTCATTATAAAGTGCTCCCATAGATTAGAGCCCCAGGACAGCTATGGCAAGACTTCAGAAGACTATTATTAAAGATAATAATAGTGTTTTGTTTTTACACAACACTTTCACACCTATAATCACCTATAATCTATGTTAATCTTCATCATAGCATTGTGAGGCAAAGAGATATAATGATCGTTATCCACATTTTAAAGATGAGGAATCAGTCCTTGAAAGCTCAAAAGACTTGCCTGAGGTCCCAAACAAGTCCTGGTGGAGTCTGGACTAGCATCCTTGTCTCTGAACTTACCCTGCAGAGTTCTTTACATTACCTTGGGCTGCTTCTGGTCTGATCAGAACCTTTTAGATGCAAGCATAATTAGGACCTCACCCAGTCCACTCCAGTGCACTCTGAGATTAATGGCCACCAGGATCAACTTCCACTTGGCTTGTTAGATTGGCAGGAATGGACTTGAGTATTTGTGACCTACTCATACTAGAGAAGTATTACTGGGAAGAGGTTCCAAGTAGCTTGATTTTGACAGTAAGGGAACCCTCAGTTTGGTTTCATGCAAACAGAATCTGAGATTCCCTCATTTGCTATGTGAATTATAAGTCAAAAATGCAACTTTTAGGGTGTCCAGGCCTAGGAAATGAGATATTGTAGGAGAGTAATTATAGAAATATTTAAGATCAAAGATCTTTCCTTGCCCTATCTGCTGCTCCTCTACTGTATTGTAAGGAGGACCCATCAGGATTTGTGATGAAAGAAGATATTAAATTCCTCACAGAATTCTCACCCTGTAACAGATGGGCAAGATCACGGTAAATTGTTTTCTTGCCCTGCTGACTCTGGATCCAGCCAAATCTACTATTTATTCCACCTCCTCAATCCCCTGTCACATGTTCCATACTGGGTGGTTGGAGATTGAGTGATTTTTGTGGAATGAAGAAAAGAAAGGAGAGAGGGATGAGGGAGGGAGGAGAGATGTTTATATATTTATAACATTTAAAGAGTACCTGCTAGGTGCCAGGCACTTACTTTATATATATATTATCTTTCTTATCCTTATAATAATCCTATTAAATAAATTGCATATTACCATTTTAGAGATGAAATCAAGAAAGTAAAGTAGCTTATTTAAGATTACATGGGCAAATAAACCTAGAATTTGAATCCTGGAATGTATGACTCCAAATTATTTTCACCTCACTATGGTACTTTCCAATTCCATTGGTCAGTTTGCTGCTGACCTTGAAAGTTTATCCAAAAGGACAACCTCAATTTTGCACAGAATGGCTAAAATCTGGGAATCATAAAGGGTAGTAAGACAAGAAATGGGTGGGTGTTAAATAAGAATTTAACTAATAATTACATAGACTTTTACATGTTCTTCACATTATTTTATCTATATTTTCCATTTGTTATTTCTGATGAGAAAACTGAGGCCAGTAAAAGTTATATGCAACACAACCAGTTCATTTCAGAGCCAAGATTCAAACCCAGATTTCCTGGTCCATATTTTGGGGTCAGTTCCACTCCACACCATGCTCTCATATAGAACCCTTCATCCATGGTAAAGAGACAATGATGGCAAATGAAAGCTTCTTCAACATTTTAATGATTCTGGTGATACTGACATTCTTGTTTTGCTAAGATCTCTATAAATGCTGTCCTTAAAATTCCCCATGATAAAGGTAATGACGTCACAGACAAAGCTGGAGAAGTACATTCATTGGCACCTTTACCAGTTTCCTTCTTTTTCCAGAACTGTTCAGATATTATAAGATTAAGAAATGTGTTTTTAGGGTGATTTGGTCCAGAAAGTTCCAAAAGGAAATGACAAGAAATGATTTCCACACTTTAAAATTAAAAATACTCATCTTACTCACTTTAAAAGGAAGTGAGGAGGTGGCAAGAGAAGCTGTAACAGACTCTTCACAAAAAAGACTCAATCCCTTGTAATTAATGGGAACCTCTAAAATCAGAAGGCAAGGCCATTAATCATTCAGCCAACTCTCCATGAGGTTGGCATCACCCACTCACCCACACACCTTTAATGACTCAATTCACAACGGGCAAACTTGAACTGCAGGGATGGTCCTCAGAGCAGCATTTTAAAACTACTGCCAGTGAAATGTGAATGCTGTCACTAAATCAATGAGTTTGTTCTCTTTCTAGACCATATATGTGGCTTTTTTTTAAGACTAGGCTGGGAGGTGTTGAAATTGCTTCTAGGATTAGAATTGCTAGGCAGGAAGGTTTTTGTTTTTGTTTTTGTTTTTGTTTTTTCACTATATATTAGGAATTCTTAACAATTAGATCTGAGAAGAGGAAGATGCTTCTTGTCAGACAGCAAGCTTAATATGCTGACAATTGTCCAAGGGAGGCTGAAGGTGCAGGAGAAAGGATATTTCCACTGGGTGGGAGGTTGGCTCCTGTTTCCTTTTAATTCAAAAGTATTTGTGTTCTTTTCTTCGTTATTTCTTGGAGTGACGTAATTAGTCAAGAAGACATATAATGGAGCAAACTCTTCCAGGAAACTCCCAGATGGACTGTAAGAGCACAGGGACTCTCCCAAGAGAAGACTGCCAGGAATAGTGGCCGTTTCCAACTAGATGATTCCCCAAGAATTGCATACAGGGATCACCACCAATCTTCTGGTGAACAGAAAAATGTTTTTCATCCAAATTCTCCTACGGTTTTGTTAAACCTTAATAAGCTAAAGTTCATCTAACTAGAATATTTAACTACTGGATCTCATGACATTGACTGAATATTTTAATTTTATCAGAAAGTGGAAGAAAAACATTATAGATGAAGAAATTTTTTTTAAGTATAGGTTATCTGGAAGTCAACACAGACTCAGCCTCCTCTGCTTCCAACAGATATTTCTGGGCATGGGCAATGAAATGGGATTTGTGCCAGGCAGTTTCCACAGGCATTGCTTCAGAAAACAGCATCATAAAACAGTTATGATATTTCTATTTTATAGTGGAGGACATGGGGATTCAAAGAAGTTCAATGACAATTCCAAGATGACTCTCTAACCTTCTCTATTATTTTAGAAGAAATATTTACTCCCAGACTCTGATGCCTCCTCATTAGTGGGGAAAAACAAGTACTGATACACAACAGACTTCACTTATAAGGAAATAATGCGGTAAGACCACTGGGAATTTCTACTTGTCCTCCAAGTACACAAAGAATTAAATTTAACAGAACTCCTAGCCTCCTAGTATATGAGGAATTGACTATAATTTTTTTTCAATTATATAGACGTTATCTGTTATGCGCTGCATTATGTTCCTTCAAAATTCATTTGTTGAAGCTCTGACCCCAGTACTGTATATAACTATATTTGGAGATGGGGCCATTAAATAGGTGCTTAAGTGAAAATGAGGCTATTAGTGTGGCCCCTAATTCAATATGATTGGTGTCCTCTTAAGAAGAGGCAATTTGGACATAGAGAGAGACAGCAGGGATGTGCACACATAGAGAAAAGACCAGGTGAAGAGGCCATCTGCAAGTCAAGGAGAGAGGCCTCAGAAGAAACCAACCCTGCCAGCACCTTAATCTTGGATTTCCAGCTCCAAGAACTGTGAGAAAATATATGTCTGTGATTTAAGCCACCCAGTCTGTTATTTTGTTCTGGAAGCCCTAGAACACTAACACATTATCTTTATGGAAGATGGAAGCAGTTTTATTATTCAGACAAAAATGGTTACAAGATGTAGTTGTTGTTTCTCCTGAAAGATGGAATATATAGGTCTTTTACATTACTGTGATCAATCCTGATTCCTTATCTATAAGGACAGGGAGGTACAAGCCATAGACAGCAATAGAGTTGGGACCACTCCAGTTGGAATTCTACCAGTGAGGAACTCACAGCCTATTCATATGGATAAGTTTTTAGCTAAAGGATCTAAATAAATATATTCAATATATTAAAGAACTATATTCTTGGTGCTTTGCTAGTCATACTCAATATCATTCAGCAAAGAAACTCAACGTTATATGTGAAATCACACAACCACATAAATATAAATACATATATTTGTAAAGACAAATTCTGTTTATATCCCTGGAACCTCAATGATTTAAATCAATATGCTGTCTAAAAGAAATTTCTGTGATGATGAAAATGTTCTATATTTGTGCTGTACTATATGGTAACCACTATCCACATATGGCTACTGAGGACTTGAAATGTGGCTAGTGCTGAGAAACAGAATTTTTAGTTTTTTATTCATTTTAATTAAGTTAAATTTAAATAGCCACATGTACTTAGTGGCTATCATATTGGATAGTACAGTTCTAGATCATATGAAAAAATTAAACATGGCTTTAGTTTTGTTTGGAAATAAACAGAAGTAAAGTAAAAACACAAAGAAACAAAATTCAGTGTCTTGTAATATTTTACTACAGATTCTGTTTTGCTTGGCAAACACTGATTTGACCTTTTTAAGAAATGAAAAACAAAGACTTAAAACCTATACAATGTTTTTCAATATACAATTATATACCAAAGGGAAGTTAAAGAATTATAGAATTTCAGACCTATAAGAGACCTGAGAAACAGGCAGTTCTGGATTTCTGATTTTAAGAAAGTGGACTGAGCACTTTATAAATATATATACGTCTTGTACCAAATCATCACATGTATAAAAATAAATAAATTACTGCAAAGCCAAATTCAAGAACAAGAAACACATCTATAAAAGAGAAACACAGAATGACAGGAAAAGTCACTGCCATGGTGATAATGAGGACAGATACCTGCTACTTTGCCATCCCACAAAGAGTCTCATGGATAATGCAAACTTGTGTGGGAAAGTTGTGTGGAAAAATTTTCTTAATGACAAACATTTAATCAACAGCCACCAATTATTAGAGGAAAGCTAACACTATAAAAGAAATCAGAGAAACAGAGTAATCTGAAAACCTCTTAAAATATTTAAATTTTTCTCAGGAAAATGATCATATTCCCCCGAAAAGCTATGAAACCAAAACAGGAGATTATGAAACAAGAGTAAGTGACTATGACAAGGAACCGGATTTTTAAAATGAAAAATATAATGGCAAGAAAAAAAAAGAAGATGAAGGTCTAGCCAAACAGCTAATATAAAGTTGAATTCACACAGACAGATGGCAAGGAGATAGAAAAATGTAAGACAAATATTAAGTGATAGGAAAACTTGATCCAGAAATTCCAAATCCATCTGAGTTCCAGAAACTGCAATCAGAAAAAAAAAAAAAAAAAAAAAAAAAAAAATGGGGAAGAGAGAATATTTACAGAAATAATGCAGAAAAATGTCCCCAAACTAAGAGGAAGGGGAGACGTGAGTCTTGGTTTGTACGGACCTGAAAACCTGGGGAGAACTGCCAACGACAACATACCTGGACACACAGCTGTAACATTTCGGAAACTCAAGGGAAGAATAATATCTAAAAGCTGCCAGAGAGGAAAGGCAGACTCCCTACAAGAGATGGGAATGGAGTGACATCAGTCATCTCATTAGGAAATCATGCAGCACGTTTGCACCGGAAGTGTCATTTCTTCTGGAGGAATAGACATTAGCCTCAGAACTTCAGGGGTCATTTGGACGTCTCGCTTCTCTGCAATGTGAAGACACGATGGTAACGCCCACCACCTGCACAATCTCTGTAGCGACAGTGACCCTCTCATAACTGGTTTTCATACCTAAATACTCCCGGAATACTCACGCCCTGTTCGTGGCTCTCCTAACAGGAAGTTTCTACTCCAAGAAAGGGAACTTGCTCACTTGCTCTCTCACACAGGCTACACCTACCCTGGCCTTGAGGAAGCCCCGCCTGCCACGTGTTCTTTCAGTGTTGGTTGCAAACTGCATCCCCGCACTTGGAAGGAGGGCGAGGAGGGCTTAGAGAGAGGACGAGCCCGCAGCCAAGGAGCGTTGGCGGGTTCTGGAGCCTGGAACTCACCCAGGAGACTCGCTCCTCCAGGCACCGTAGGACACGCACCTCCTCACCGCAGGTTCTGGGCGCTCCCACGAGGCAGGACGGCTAACTGCGCGCATGCGTCCAGAGGATCTGAGCACCACGCGCTCGCTCCCTGCGTGCTGGAAATGGCTCCGCGGAGGGCCGGCGGGCAGAACGTACATTCCGACCTGCGAGAGAGGGTGAGGAGGTGAGGAGCCTCTGCTTGCAAGGGTCCAGATCCCGGGTCAGCCAGTCGCGTCCCCTCCGGGACCTCCTCCAGCTCTCCAGCCCCCGTGACCCTCTCGTAGTCCAACCACGCCCTGCCCCTCATGCCCGGGGCTGAGCAAGGTTCCCCTCGGGTGGAGGTGGTTCCTTCGGCTGCTACACAGCTGCACCTGAGGCGTCCGCCAGGGCAGCAATCGAGGCTCACGCAGGAGAAAACGGCATCCAGAGAATGATTCCCAAAGTAAGTAACAGTTTTCTTCACCAAGAGCCTCATGATTAAAACCACTGACTCATTAAGCCTCCTGGGCTGGGGTCAGATCACTCAGGTGTTCACTCGAATCCCTATGGGATTTAATGAAGACGGCACATTAGCCAAATCCTAGGGTGTGAACACAGTGTCCTGCTGCCAGTGGCACAGGTGCCTCCTTGTGAGGCAGTGATAGAGTCCAAGGCCATCCCATTTTTGAGGACAGCTTTCTCTGTTAGAGACATCTCAGTATTTGGTGAAGACAGGTTTTGTCAGCTGTCACTGAAGGTTTGCTAGGTGAAATATGTCCTCCAGGCCCATGGAGGGAAGGAAGACAGGGGCCAAAATGATTGATCAGTAGAAAACTGAATGTGCCCACCTGGCCTTGACAAGAGGGAGGTTGGCAGCTTTAGGAACCTGACAAGGTTGTGCCCCCCATACCTGTTGGTGGGGTTCTACACGTAATGGCTACACTATGCCATCTTTTATTTAAAAGATGAACTAATGAGGCCTAGGAAAACCAGTGGTTTTTTTTTGAAGTTGACAGAGCTAGTACAACCTGAGCTGACATTTCAGACATTCCATTGCTTTTTCTGCCACCCTACTTGGGTTGCATTCCACTTAGATTTTATTGTACACTATGCATCATTGTTCTCTGAATACTTCTTGTGTCTGTATCATATACCCACAGTAAACTGTGAACTGCTTCAGAGCAAGGACCATTTCTTATAGTTATTCTTGTAACATATACCATATGCTCAGGCATACAGAAGATTCCAGCACATGTTTCTTAATTTGAATGGAATAAGTTGCCCCATGACCCTGCAAGTACCTCTACAATAGCACTTGGTTTTGAGAAAACACCCATCTGTACTCATCCTGCTGGGAGTAATATGCCAGTAGCATCCTGCCAAGGAGTAATTCTGTCCTACTTTGGGTATTTACTGATATCACTGGCTTCTAAATAGAAGCAACCCTATTTTGAAGGCATTCTTGGGAAATTTCCTTTATCTCTTTTTTTTTTCCCCATACCAATTCCCTTCTAAAGCAGTATAAAAAAGATTTAAAGAATGACTGTGGAATCAGCCTCAGAGATTCCAAGAATAATAATTCACATATGTCTTGAAAGGTTTAGGTGTAAGATGAACAACATAAGCTCCAGGCATATTTATGGAGTCAAAAAAAGCAATATTATTTTACATAAATATATATTTTATAAAAGAATAAATGGAGGCTCCTAACAAGTCTCATGCCTGAGGTGCCTTAGGTTATGCTTCTGATAAGTGAAGGATCAGAGAATGGATTCCTGGTCTTTCTAACCCTCAGTCTGGTGATGCTTCCTCTCATTACAGCTGCTGTACCCTGGAGGGTGAGGGGAAATGCCATCAAAGGTTACTGCTAGAACATTCCTTCAGACATATATGAAGGCTAAACCAGATGGACTCCAGGAAGTATGCAACAGGTAAGGCATCTTGGAGAGTTAAAAATAAATTCTCCTGATCATTCTTTAGAAAGTTAGAGGGAGAGATCATATCATAGCCAGGTGAAAGTTCAATAAAATCTTCCCACCAGCTAAGGAAGATGATCAAGAAATTCAGTTCTGACCCCGCTCACGGGCAATTGCAGGCATTCTCAAAAAGCTCCTGTCTTCCCAAAATAAATGTCTGTTCCACTTGAGTTAAAATTAGACACACATTAATTCTGGCTGTTGACATGAGGCCTCTGGCAAGCTGGGTGGAATCCAGAATCCTCTACAGAAATGACCAGGCTCTGTAGACATCTCCCAAGGCACCCAGCTAAAGGATTAAATTGTCTCACCATTTCTCCATCACCAGTGCCCTCTGTCCCTGCCTCACAACTAACCATGTTCCAGCAAATGCCAGGACATGAGCAAAAACTGCCTCTCTCTTTGTGGCTGAAGTTCCAAATGGAATGGCACAAATGTAGGTGGTTTTATTTTTTATAATGTCAATTCCTTGCCCTGACCTTATACTATTCAGTATATAATTTATCCATTCTTTGGACAAATATTTATTGATCATCTACATTGTGCTTAGTGTCAGGGCGTATGACTAGGTCCCTGCCCTCAGTGGCCCCATGACTAAGGTGTAGAAATTATTATTGTTTTATGTTCTGCCTTTAATGAATAAGGAAATAGACACAGAAATGTTAAGTGACTTCCCAACACTAGTGTTGGAGTACGAAAAAGTCCAATTTTTTCAGTGTCTCAGAGATGTGACTTCCCTTTTATCCTTATTTCCTTCAAAACAGACAAACCTCATAGCAGCTTTTAGTACTGCCTTATTAATGCTGTTTTTATAGTTTTCCCCAAAAGATATTAAAGATATGTGAATACATGTAAGAGCATTCATGTTTAGATTGGTGAAAGTAATTTTTTATGTGTGTATAAGGAAAGGAAGAAATATAGTTTAACCAAAACTTCCTCTCAAACTGTTTTTTATCTCCATGATCTATATGGATGTAAAAAATTACCTATTGAGACAACTGTTTTAGTTTTGTGTTTGTTTACTATGATTCTGGCCCTCATTGTTTCAGGCCTGCATTCTTGCAATAAATATTCCTAGAAAAGTTTTCTATTTAACTCAGTTTTTCAAGGGACTTAATTGTTTTTTCTGTAGAACAAAGTCTTCCTGTGGGATGGAGTTAAAACTCCTTTGGACTATCCAGTGATCAGACCCAATATTCCTATTAATTCAATTCACTACTTTGAGTATTTAGACTTGGGATACAACAGTGTAAAATTCTGAGCCTTGTACCCAAGGAACTCCTCATCTGGCAATGGAGGAGACCAGTAAGCAAATAGTCACAATCTATGGGGAAATCCCTTGTAGGAGCCTATGGCAAGCAGAGAGACAGCTCCTTGGAGAAGTAACTGGCTCAGTTGGAAGATGTGTGGTCAAGAAAAGCCTCTTGGAAGAAGACATGTGTGAAAGTTTCTGCAACAAAAGTCCTCCTTTTCAGCCAGGCCAGTCTCCTCACTGTTGTTTGTGCCAGCCATGTGCATTTCTGCCTCCTACTGTCTCTAATTCAATGACTCCTACTGGTCAAGCATTAACTATGTCCTAGATGTACGTCACAGATACAAAATCTTACCACACTTGCTCTCAAGGAACTTAGAGTTATTGGGAGAACTTATTTCCTGTGTCTGCCATGCATTTGCTTGATACATTTAGAAGACTTCAAATATGTACAGGATATTGATTTCCAACATCATCATTTACTTTATCCAAATATCCATCTTCAAGAACATGTCTTCCATGAATTCATTCTATAATCTCCCAAGATTCAGAAATACTCCTACATGCCTGGGATTCCCATTATATACTTTTTGTTCCCTTATGGTATTACATATATAGATTGTACTTTCATATAGTGTCATCGGTCAATGCTGAAGGGATCCACGAGAAAAGTCTCCGAGGATTATGTACTGTGTCACCACCCATCACTTTTGAAAAAGTGCTGTTTATTTTTTTACCAAGAGTCTTCTTCATGGTGCTCCATGAGAGACATTCCTAGCTGGTGTTAGTATTAGGAGAGTTCTGGGTCTCCCTAACAGTCCATATAATTTTACTTGATATGACACTATATAATTTGTGTAATTCATCAGATTTTCCTTTTTAAGGGAGACTAAATGTTTAATAACCAAATTGGTGGCCAACTCATAGGAAGCATCTGTGGGGTGTTTGGATCCATTTACTTCCTTCCTTCTCTCTTCTCACCTAATTTCTCTTTATTTCTCACCATTTTGCATAATTTGGTAAGCTACCTAAGTCTCTTCTAGACTGAACAATCCCTTCTGATTAAATAAGAATCATATTTACACTACTTTTTTATCATCTAAGCCTGTAGCCCAGGGTTAGCATGAGGCTAGGGTTACATTACAGCTTTCAGGGGTGAATTTCCTGAGAACTATTTGCCTGTTTTGCTGCTATACAAGTAGGCAGAGTCCCCTGAAGGAATACAAGAGAAAAATCTCTTCTTTTGTTTCATGATCTTAACAAATTGAAACAAAGCCAAGATGTGAATTTCAAAGACCAATACTGGAGTCTTCAAGTCTGAGCAACAAAAATATAATTTCAGGCCTTGAAGTTCTCATCTACTAGAAGGTAGGAAATGGGGAAAGCTGACCCTTATTTATGTTCCTGATTTGCCAAGCTGTAATGATATTCTTTTCCTTAAATTTTATCGATTTTGATAAACTCTGAACTCTGTCTTGCTTTAGGGAAAGCTATAGAGCTATAGATTTTTATGTCAAAAAAAATTTGTAAGATCAACATTTGTTCTTTGCTGAAGGCCTGTGGAGAATATGGAGAGTATGCTTAGTGAAAAAAAGGCTTCAGTAACCAGCATGCAGAAAAGCCCAGGAAACCACTGATTGGCTCCAGGAAGCTGGACTCAGGCCAAGTCTCAATGACCTTTTCTATAGAATGCATTCCAGCCAATTGAAACTCCCAGCCTAGTCCCCAAAGTGATAATGCTGTCCCTAGCCCAGGTTTCTACCCTCCATTTCTTAGACCACTTAGCAAGTTGTTGATCCAGCATCGAGCTGACTTCTGTCTAGGGCCTACATTGCAGGAATTGGTCTTCTGGGCCAGCTGTTACTTGTCTGTGTAAGAGAGATGGTTAATATCACAGACTGGAGGGTCCCTTGTAAGAGACCCTTTTTGTCTCCCAGTCTTCCACAGACTATTTCCTTTAATAATATGCAGTGAGGGTATGATATTTTATCATAAAAAATTTATTCTTTGGATACAAGTGTCTCGTATTCCTGTGTCTTGATGTGTCAGTATGAATGAGACTTTCTGGAGTGTTTGATCCTGACAGCTTACCTTCCTAAAGCTGGGGGATAATTGCCTTGTTATCAAGGAGAACCAGAGAAAAGAGGGGAAATGAATGAGAGACAGAAAGGAGAGAGAATCAGTTCAATCCCAAGTCAATTTTAGTACTTAAAAAGTAGTAAAATAAATATGAACTTTTTCTGGAGGAAAATATCTTCATCCTACAAATAAATTTTCAAGGAAAATGACCAGCCCACAGTCAGTATAAACAAGAACACAAACAAACGAATATGTTTGCAAACTGGCAGAAACAACAGACAATAAAAATATAGTTACAAAGATGTCATGTTTTATAAATATTGCACAAATACTATCAAATAACTGTGTTTACTATATCTATATCTAAAAATATTAAAAGCTCTTGAAAATATCTTCAGGGAACAGACCATAAAAAGTAGGTTAGCAAACTAGACAACAATAAAAATAAATAGTTGGCATCTGTGTAGGATGTAGAAAGCTCAAAAAAAATCATTCTCACCTTTAGAACAAGAAAAGCTGAGTAAACTATGAAAATAAAATTTTTCTTGAAGCCATTAGAGAGCTAAGGTTTCAGGGCTAGCATAGCCTGAAACCCATGGAAAGGAGAAGTATCCAAGAAGAGCAGGGCACCAGCACTTATGCATCTGGGGCAGGTGCTGAGCATCATACAAGCTGGTAGGAAGTACTCAGCTAACATCTGCAACTATTGCAAAAGGCTAAGTATGGCATAGCATGAGAATATGGAAACACCAGAAGCCTCAGACACAAAGAAAATGAGTACTTGTTTTCAGGCTTTTTTTTAATGTTTATTTATTTTTGAGAGAAAGAGGGGGAGAGGGGCAGAGAGAGGGAGGGAGACACAGAATCTGAAACAGGCTCCAGGCTCTGAGCTGTCAGCACAAAGCCTGACACGGGGCTCAAACTTGGGAATGGCGAAATCATGACCTAGGCCAAAGTCAGATGCTTAACTCACAAGAAAGATAGGAGAAAAAAAGATGGTAAGAGAGTAGAGGAAGCCCCCTTCCCCCCCCCCCACGCCCCCCCCTCCCCCCACTGATGTGGTGCAGGCCTGGAAGGGAGAGCAGCACCAACTGCAGGAAAGGCAAAAAGTCCCACCTAGATTTGGCTCCTGTGTCTTTCCTACAGGACAAAAGGCTTAAGCTGCTAGGAGAATAGCTAAGACCCTATAACTCTCAAGGTACAAGTGAACATGCATCATGGCTAGGGGAAGAAAACAGAAAAAAAAAAACCCTGTATTTCTGGGGAAGAGAGGGGGGACAAGAAAACATGTTTCCAGAACACTAGAGATTCCACACCACTGAGAGAGAGGCAGAGTCATGGAGAAAGCCCCACACATGAGACCCAGGGACAAAGCATCTGCCTAATGCTGACGCTGGTCCAGGACAACAGAGAATTCCTACCTGCTCCTCCTGCTTCCAACCAGGCTAGCAAGAACTGAGTAACAAATAACAGTAGTTTATGAGGAGGGGGCAGGATAAGAATATCCAGAATGACCCTCTCTCTGTGAGTCTCAGACACAAAGAGAAGACTCAGTGCTAATGGTGAATCAGACATGGAGAAAATAAGTCTGACAAAACCAGTTCCTCTCCCATGCGTAAGGTAATAAATGAATCTACAATTAAAGCTAGAGAGTTTAATACTTCTCTCTCCGTATCAACTAGAACAAGCAGGCCGAAAATCAGTAAGGATATAGAAGACATGAACGACATTATCAACCAACTTGATATAACTGAATTTTATTGAATACTTGACCCAATGATGACATATCTCTATCCATTAAAGAGATTGAATTTGTTGTTTAAAAACTGTCAAACAGTGGAATCTCCAGGCTCATCTCCCTTCACTGACAAAAACTTCGTAGGCTACACCAAAAAGATGATTTGCTGTATTTCAGGCCAGAAGAAAATTACCCCTGATGGAAGGGATGAAATGCAAGAAAAGACTGATGAATACAGAGGGGAACATATGGGTGTAAAGCTAAAAAAAAACTATTAACTTTATAATATAATTAACATATCTACTTGGAGGGAAAACTGGCTAAAACTAAGATGCTGGACAACAATGAAACAATGGAATATTAGTTCAGGAGGGTTGATCATATTTAAAATATTCTGAGACCCTTGTATTATTTAGGAAGTGGGCAAACATTTTAGTCATCAGACTTTGTTACAAATGCATGTTCAAATAGTTACTGTAAGCACATGTGTACACTCATACACATGCATACACACCAGAAAAATAGTTTATAAATATAATGAAAAAAATGACCTAATAAAGGGGAAGAGGGGAAAAAATCAACAGAAAGCAAGAAAGAAGGACAAACTGAAGAAAAGGCAAGGCAAATAGAAGCCATGATCAGATGATATAAGTAAGTCCAGATTTATCAGTAATCACAGTAAATTTAGGTACACTAAATTCTCAAAAGGCAAGGATTGGGGTGCCTGAATGGCTCAGTTGGTTAAGCATCTGACTCTTGGTCTCAGCTCAGGTCTTGATCTCAGGGTCATGAGTTTAAGCCCTGGATTGGGCTTTGTGCTGGGCAGGAAGCTACTTCAACAACAGCAAAAAATGCAAGGACTGCCAGACAGCATTTTTTTTATAAACACTAAATCTAGTTATTGACTATTTTCAAAAGATACACCTTAATAAGGATATAGAAAGTTTGAAAGATGATATAAGGGGGAAAAGAGGGATGTGTCCAGAAGTTACTAACCAAAAGAAAGCTGATGTAGCAATATTGATACAATATTGAAGTCAACAGACTTCAAGACAAAGATTATTAGAAATAAAGTTGGTCACAATTCAATGATAAAAGATTCAAAAATATTTAATTCACCAGGAAGATATATAACAATTCTAAATTCATACGTGTTCTCTAAAAGAGCCTAAAAAGATCTGAAGCAAAAATTTTATAATTCTCGAGAAATTGACAGATACATCATTAGAGGTGTGGGAAATTTCAATACATTTCTCTCAGAAATTATAAAATATTAGCAATGATATTTATATTGCCGTTATTTCCTTTGGTCTAATGGATACATATTGAGTATCAAACTCAAAGTGTGGAGGCTACACGTTTGTTGTACGTGTTCTGGGTTTATTTTCCAGGTTTGATTATGTTTTCTTATTCCAGCTTTATTGAGATACAATTGACACATAACGTGTAAATTTAACGTGTACAATGTGGTGATTAGATAGATAATAGATATGATTGATAGATATCAAAATGTTTATCACAATAAGGGTAGTTACCACATCCCTCACCTTACATAATTGACATTTTGTTATTGTTGCCACTATGGTGAGAATATTAAGGCTCTACTGTCATAGAAACTTCCAAGTATATAATAAAATATTGATTATAGCCCCCATGCTGTACATTAGAACCTCCTGGAAATTATTCATCTTGTAACTGAAAATTTATACCCTTGACCAATGTGTCCCCAATTCCCCAACCCTTCAGCCCCTAGCAACAACCATTCTATTCTGTTTCTTCGAGTTCAGTGTTTTTAGATTCCACATACAAATGAAATCATACAGTATTTTCTTTCTTTGTCTTAATTCAATTAGCATAATGCCCTTAAGTTCCATCCATGTCTCATAAATGGAAAGGTTTCTGTATTTTTATAGCTGAATAATATTCCTTTGTGTATATATACCACATTTTCTTTATCCATTCACTCATCAATGGACACTTAGATTGCTTTCATGTCTTGACTATTGTAAATAATTCTTCAGTGAACATGGGAGTGCAGATTATCTTTTCGAGATAGCGATTTCATCACTAGATTAGAAAGAAAATATGGCACTAGACGGCAAATGGCAGCTTACTCTGGTGTCCTAGTATTAACATTTTTAGCTTGTCACACCTTAGCATGGCATTGGCACTTATACTCTTCTTTCTAGACCCCCACTTTCCTAGTGTCAGCTCTGAAGTCTAGCTTCGTATATAAAAAGCTCTAAAGCCTTCTAGACACCTGCTTCTGCCTTTGCCCATTTAACCATCTCTGTCTCTAAATGCTGAGGCTGATTATTCACTCTGCCTATTTTATCCTGTAACTCTTAGGGACCCCATTTCTGTTGTCCTGATGCTCACACATTACCTGATATCCTCTCTGGGAGCCAAGCCTTTCCCCACACACTCTCAACTTTGATTTCCTGCCTGCACATCTTCCTCCATATTTTGCCAGCATTTTTGAACATGACTTTTTTGGTCCTTTCTGGCTCATGTCACCATTATACTACAGTAACCCAGTCCTGACAGTTTGAATCCTAAACCGCAAAATACTCTAAGGAGACCAACAAAGGGTTAGGGGAAGCACAGCATCCCAAAAACTTTTAATTATGATGAGATTATAGAAAAGTATAACATGGGCGGACAGTAATTTTGCCATTCAATTTTGCCAGGCCGCCTTTGCAGCAGTCAGTGAAGCATGTTTTATATTTATAATTGGTATGTGCTGCTGCTCAGGGGTGGGCGGTTGCATTCCCACAATACATCACAGTGTAAGTTGCTGACATGCCCTTCCCTCTGGCTTCTCTGGACTAGAAGAAACCCATTTATTATTATTATTATTATTATTATTATTATTGATATTGTTTGTGTCTGCCTTTGCTTTTAAGTTTTTCATTGGCATTAATTAAAGGGTCCTTGGGCTTGCAAAGCAGGCAGACATCCCAGTCAAAAGGAGGGTTTTATGCAGGCCTTACTCTCTCTGACAGCACAAAAGCAGTTCAAATGAGGAAACATCAAACATCATCATTTTAATTTATAAGGACATGGGGTACTTTGTAATTGGACAGTTCCTGATGACAGGGAAGTCACTTGAAGACTAATCAGGACTGGTGGCAAAACAAGGCTCAGGCCAGATCAGGATGCTTGTCTGCCATGTCAAGGCAGCTAGCAATATAACTATCAGAGAAAGTAAGGTCTTCAGGCTCAGATGAGCAGAGACTAGAATGTGGGGAGATTCCTGTGTTTTAGAGAAATAAATGAGTGAGAATAAGACCCAGAGGAGAGGAAAGGTTTTCAAAAGGGTACACAAAGATTAAGAAACGAGACTAACTACTCAGAAAACAGGCCAGAATATATAATCAGTATTATCCTTCATAGGAGATACCTTAGGGTCTTGAAGAGGTAGAAAGAATATTTTTCTAGGGGTGAGTTCACCAGGGTTCTAATCCACACCGCATGCCTATCTAATTGTGTGTCATGGAGCAATCCGTTTCTTCCTGTCTTTGGGTTGCAGTTTCTTCATGTGTAAAATTAAGAGGTAGTACCACACAGTTTCTTAGCCCTCCCTACCTACCCTCTCACATCCTACCATGCTAGTCGACTGACTGTCAAAACAGTTCTAGAATATCTCTCTTTCCATTGCCTTTAGAGATGATTTGCATCCACAGCTACATGTATGGACACACATACATACACACATATACAAGCACACATGTGCACACAGACACATTCCACAGATGAGGCAATCATTTCAACGATACCTCTTGTGAATTTATAACCCAAATGATGTATTTAAGTCTGACTATTTACCTTATTTCTATTTTGGCATCAATTGGCTTTTAATTTTCTTTAAAAATTAAATCACATATGGAATCAAAGAGCTTCTGTTGAAATACTTACTATATGCCAACATTTTGCCAGGAAGATTCATTTATGTCCTCTTTGATCATTCATATATTATCAAAGATATATAAAGCTAACAATATTATTCCCATTTAATAGTGGAGGAAAACAAGGTTCAATAATCTGCCAGAATTAGACAACTACAAAGGGTAAGCATATTTTAAATAATACTTTCTAGCTACAGTTTAAAGGATAAAGACTTGATCATTGGTATTTATCAAAATCTTAGCAATATTTTCATCCCCATCTGAAATTCTGTCTCCAGCATGATATTCTTCCTATCTATTCCAACCTCTCCCTCCTCAGAAATGATTATTCCACTCACTGGGAATTTCAGAGTCTTCTAATATCTCATCATGAGGTGCATGATTCTTACTTAAACATGAGCTCTTTGACAGCAGAAACCATGTCTTATTTTGTCCTGGAGCCTTCAGTGGAAATCATTAGACTAAGAAAATAGTAAGTACCCAATAAAAGAAGAAATAAATAACAATAACTATTTGAGTGGCCTAGTTGAATTCTATTTTTCCCATGTGTTCCTAGCATCTTTCTGTTAAAGATGTAAAAGAAGATAGAAGTCCCAGTGTATTCATTGCAAATACTTGAGGGAAGGTATCAAAGGCAAAGATTCTGATTGCCTCTTTCTCTCCATTAATGGGGTGGTGAAGGACAGAGCACAACATACTGTACTTAATGCAGATTCTGCTCAGTGAAACAATGATTACAATCAATTTGACTACTAATGTGACTTATCTTGTAAATTGCTGGGTCATTAACTTCAACAACATCAATGTGCTGTCACTATCCAATTCCACCAAATTAGTGTCCGAGGTAATAGGAGAACGAATGTATTAGTGCGTTATTGGTGGCTAATAGAGACAGCAAGTCTTTAATGTGCTACAGAGAGCAGCTGAGGCACCAGAGACTGAGACAACAAGACCAGGGGAATTGGATGAAGAGTCAGGATCCACAACACGGTGGCGCATTAGGGCTGCTACAGGCACTTGGTGCCTTTGAAGGTGAAAGAGCTGGGTACTAGGGAGATCTTAACCTGTGGCAGGGAAAAGTGTACATTCATTGACATTTGGGGCAAAAGTAACAAAACTGTAGCATTTGGATTATCAAAGGATGAAGGGCCTATCTTAAGGTCAGGTGCTTAAAGCAGGGACTTTTGCTGCTAGCCCTGAATTCACAAATGCAAAGGAACATTTATTCCGCACAGAAATGAAGACAATCCTTATAACCTGAATCTAACATTGGATCAATCTCAAGACCTATCCTAGAAATTACTTAGCAAATTACATTCATATTCAATTTAAAAATTCCTTTGATTTCTAGGGGGAAAAAACCTGAAATATTTATGTCCATGTTCTATAGATACCCTTTACACTCTCACTTGCCATCCTTTCTAGTTGAGAAGCTGCTACTCCCATAGCCCCATGGGAGCAGCATTCAAACCACATGACCCCTCCCTTTTCACCATTCATTGAAGAAGAGATGAATACCTGAATGAGGTGGGTCAGGCATACTCAGATTCTCAGGAGAATGGAGATTAAACCAGTCAGAGATTGTTAGGCACCTAAATGTAACTCCTTTAAGTTGGAGTGGGTGCCAGAATGCCAAAGCCACATTCAAGCTCACATTATGGGGGAGCAGAATCTAAGAACCTTGTGAAAGATGTTCTAATGCAGAAAAGAGAATGAAAGATTTAAGCGTAGAGAGAAGCTGTCTCAGAGAGATGGAGAAAGAATGGCTGCCTGTCTGCTTTCCAGGTCCTGGGCATAAAACCCACTGCATATCTGACAATTGGATTTTATGCATGTTTCCTGTATCTTTTTGCTAACCTGGATTTAGTAGATTTCTGTTTCATCCACTCAAGAAACCTATAAGATACTCTAGTTTCTTCATGATTGTCAACAAACATTTATTGATCACTTGCTGTATGTAGCACATTAAATCCTGCCAGAGACACTCAAAACTGAAAGAAGGGGTTATTGCTTCTTAGGGAGTTATAACTTGAGTTGGAAAGATTTTTCTAAGTATTGGATAGAGTTGCGTCTTTCTTTATTGAAAGCGGGACTTATCGGAGCTCAGGGTCAGCAATCTGTATAGACCTTCAGGACTGGGAGCCAAGGTGGGAAATGTAAAGAGTACATGAGAGGCATCCTGTGTCAAGTTGGGATTTGACAATTCTACAGCCATCATTGCCACCACTACCATAGCCCGTCATTGACTGTAGGCCCCTATGAATGTGACTCTGGGCCTCCATACTTTTCATGGCTATACCATAAGGTAATTCTATGAATATGCCTTTTAAAGGAGGGAAACATGGCACAGCTAACAAGCAACAGAGCTTGAATTTAAACCCCAAGACTATTTCCAGATCCTGCTGGGAGCCATTTTTTCCATCTCCTTTCTGTGTCAGTCTTTCTTCAGAGGCCATGTCTCTTTTCTCTTTTCAGGTGATTGTTGACCTTCCGAATCAAACCTATAATTATTAAAGTGCCTTATACCAGTAACCTAAGTCTTAAGAGAAATTTAAGTCATCATTTATCCACCCCTACCCCTGGGTGGATGTGGGGGTGCTTGCAGAACATCTGATTCCTGCATCTGAAAGAAAAAGCATTGTGCCTTTTCTATGAAAGTTTAGGCATCTAAAGGAGCCGGGTGGCGTGGGGGAGGGTAGGTAAAAACATCTTTAGGACAACCCTGAAACCATACCTTATAAGCCTGCAAATGAAGATTGCTCTAATTTTACATATGGAATGAAACTCCAGGAGACTTCAGAATTTTCTTGAATTCATATATATTCATATGAAGTGATATCTTTTATCATGATATTGGTCAGAAAAGCATCTTTGTTGATACTAGGCTTCAGTTGGTTTATTTTAGAATGTGCTATATTATATTCCCTTCTCTAAAGAAAAGATGCATTAATATGTTGAGATTGGACATGTGGTGTATATCACTCAATATAATCAATGTGCATGCAAAAAAATGAACCTGGACCACTTTCTTACACCATACACAAAAATAAACTCAAAATGGATGAAAGACCTCAATGTAAGACAAGAAGCCATCAAAGTCCTAGAGGAGAAAGCAGGCAAAAACCTCTTTGGCCTCAACCACAGCAGCTTCTTCCTCAACATGTCTCTGGAGGCAAGGGAAACAAAAGCAAAAATGAACTATTGGGACTTCATCAAGATAAAAAGCTTCTGCACAGTGAAGGAAACAGTCAGCAAAACTAAAAGTCAACCTACAGAATGGGAGAAGATATTTGCAAATGACATATCAGATAAAGGGTTAGTATCCAAAATCTATAAAGAACTTATCAAACTCAACACCCAAAAAACAAATAATCTCACAAATGCTCAACATCACTCATCATCAGAGAAATACAAATTAAAACCACAATGAGATGCCACCTCACACCAGTCAGAATGGCTAAAATTAACAACTCAGGCAACAACAGTTGTTGGCGAGGATGTGGAGAAAGAGGATCTCTTTTGCACTGCTGGTGGGAATGCAAACTGGTGCAGCCACTCTAGAAAACAGTATGGAGTTTCCTCAAAAAGTTAAAAATAGAACTACCCTACAACCCAGCAATTATACTACTAGTTATATATCCAAGGATACAGGTGTACTGTTTTGAAGGGGAACATGCACCACAATGTTTATAGCAGCACTATCAACAGTAGCCAAAGTATGGAAAGAGCCCCAAATGTCCACTGACGGATGAATGGATAAAGAATGGAGAATCACTCAGCAATTAAAAAAAAATGAAATTTTACCATTTGCAACAATGTGGATGGCACTAGAGGGTATTATGCTAAGTGAAATAAGTCAATCAGAGAAAGACAAGTATCATATGACTTCACTCACATGTGGAACTTAAGATACAAAACAGATGAACATAAGGGAAGGGAAGCAAAAATAATATAAAAACAGGGAGGGGGACAAAACATAAGAGACTCTTAAATACAGAGAACTAACGGAGGGTTGCTGGAGAAGTTGTGGGGGGAGATGGGTAAGGAAGACTTGTTGGGATAAGCACTGGGTGTTATACATAGGAGATGAATCACTGGAATCTACTGAAATAATTATTGCACTATATGCTAACTTGGGTGTGTGTGTGTGTGTGTGTGTGTGTGTGTGTATACACACACACACATATGTATAAAATTTATTGTTAATATATACATTGATTATGTATATGTATTGATTATGTATTCATTATGTATGATTATATATATATATAATCAATGTGCATTTCCCATGAACAATTCTATCTTGCCATGATCCATACTATACAAGATATGCAGGGAATTGTGAAGCCAACCATCATAGAACCTGTCACTTTGTCAAGGGTAACAGATGTACCCATGACATGTATTATGGCTTTGAACTATTGAATACTGAATAGATTTTCCACATCCTAGCAAAGAATTACCGACACAGAGCTACTACCAGGTGACAGAGATCATTGAGCATTGACACTTGGCACAATGGGTTGGACATATCAAAATTATAACACATGCATAGAGTTTTAAGAAACTTTTTATTTTGAAATAACTATATTCACAGGAATCTGCAAGGAAATGTGCAGAGAAGTGTAGTGCACCATTCTGTCATGCTCCCTCAGTGTTAACATCTTACACAACTCTACTACGTAATTAAAACCAGGAATTTGACATTAGCATAATCCACTGAGTTTATTAAAATTGTACCAATTATAGATACAATAATTTATTTAGGTGTGTGTTTAAAGTTCTATGGAATATTATCACATTGTAGCCTTGCATAACTGTCACCACAATCAGTATACTCAGCTGTACCATTATGACCAAAGATTTCTCCGATGCTATCCCTTTAGAGCCATACTTTCCATGCCCTCCTCAATACCCCTAATCCCTGGAAACCACTAATCTGTTCTCCATCTCTGTAATTATGTTTTTGCATGAGTGGTACATGAATGGAATCATGTTATACTTCCTTTTGAGATTTTTTTAATTCAGAATAATTTTCTTGAGCTTCTTCTACATTTTGTATATACCAATAGTTTGTTCATTGTTATTGCTAAATAGTATTCTATGGTATGGATTACCACAGTTTATTTAACCATGCACCCATTAAAGGATACATGGGTAGTTTCCATGTTTCCAGTCAGGAAGTATCTCAAATATGCTCTAAACATTTGCATAACGTTGTTGCATGAAGATAAGTCTTCCTTTCTCTGAAGTAAATACTCAAGACTGAAATTTCTGGGTTAGATGTTCAGTAGATTTTTTTAGTTTTGAAAGAAACCATTTTCTAACGTAGCTGTATCATTCTACATTCCCACCAGCAGTGATCCAGTTTCTCTGCATCCTCACCACCATTTTTCATTTTAGCCATTCTGATAGGAGTGTAGTGATATCTCACTGCATTTGAAATTTGCATTTCTCTGGGGCGCCTGGGTGGCGCAGTTGGTTAAGCGTCTGACTTCAGCCAGGTCACGATCTCGCGGTCCGTGAGTTCGAGCCCCGCGTCAGGCTCTGGGCTGATGGCTCAGAGCCTGGAGCCTGTTTCCGATTCTGTGTCTCCCTCTCTCTCTGCCCCTCCCCCGTTCATGCTCTGTCTCTGTCCCAAAAATAAATAAATGTTGAAAAAAAAAATTAAAAAAAATAAAAAATTTAAAAAAAAGAAAGAAATTTGCATTTCTCTAATAGCTGATGATGTTGAACATCTTTTCATGTGTTTATTTGCCATCTGTATACCCTCTTCATTGAAATGTCTGTGCATGTTTTTGCCCATTTTGTAGTTGGATTTTTTATTAATGTTGAGTTTTAAGACACACAAGACTTTTTCATGTAACAAGCATTACTTCAAGCCTTCTACTTGGAGGACAATTTCTACTTTATATATATACTTTATATATATATATACATATATCTACTTTATATATATGCTTTATATATATATAAAGTAGACAGTTTCTTTATATATGTATATATATATAGTAGACAATTTCTACTATATATATACTTTATATATACTTTATATATATATATAGTAGAAATTGTATATATATGTGTGTGTGTGTATATATATATAGTAGAAATTGTATATATGTGTGTGTGTGTATATATACATATACATATACATATATATGTATATGTATATGTATATGTATATGTATATGTATATGTATACACTTTACATTCTAGGCAAGATTTACTCTTAACCGGGTTATTCTGCTAAAGTGATGCACAGTAGCAGGCACTTCACTGCTTTCCTTTGCATTCATTTAGTATATACCTAATAAGTACCCTGCTTACTTTTATAAATTAATAAGTCATGTTTTCTAAATATATTTTAAGCATCTAATTAATTAGTATACTCCTATACAATCTACACCATCCTCCTTCTCCTTCATCTTTTACTATTCTGCCCATTGAATCCTATGTGCACTCAGCCCCAACTTCCAAATCCTCCTCAAATAGCCCATATTCTTCTTGACTCTCTACCTTTGTACATGATGTTTCCTCAGACTAGAATATCCCTTGCCTCCTCCTTCATGTAGAAAACTCCTACTCGAGCCTCAAAATCCAGTTCTAATACCATCACCTCCATGAAGCTGTCTCTAACTTCCCCAGCCAGTTAGACATTTCTATGCTCTTATTTCATTGTGCTGGACTTTCAATTATAGTACCTACTATCCTAAGAATTTCCCAGCTTTTCAAATAATTAATTTGTCACATTAACGTGTTTTCCTTCTCCTGTACAATAACAGATAGGGTACATTGAATGTGCGAGGCTGGCACTGTACTACCTAGTGCATTCTCATACTTTAGTTCCTACCAGCCTTCAAATGGCACACTTCCCAAAAAACAACCATGTTCCTTTCCGAATTTGTTTATGACAATCAAACTTTTCATTGTAATTATGTAATTTAATCATATATTATTTAAACTGATGAGATATGAGTGTGAAATACAAGGAGATATTGTTTCTATGAAAATCAAGTTAATTTGTTTAGAAAGAATTGATAAAAGCAAGTCAAATTAGAGATGGGTGAAAAATTATGAGTAAGAGCAAAAACATAAAATTCCAGAGGTGTTCAAAATTCAGATAGTTTTGATGTATTTTTAACTTTTCCTTTCTTTAAAACGAAAGAAAAATAAAATTGGAAACTGTATATAATGCATTATGGATATGATTTGTGTAAGGAAGACCATATGAAACTCCAATTAGTGAACCCATAAAAAAAAGTCCTTGGACTTACATTAAAACTAGTTAATTACATTTTAAGCAAAATGGATAGCATTTGTAGCATTAGTATTTTTTTATAGTTCTTCTCTTTAACTTTCCAAACATACAAAATACAGGTTTGAGTTGCATTAGCCAAGAAGGCTTTTATTATGTTTTCTATTGAACCTTATCATTCAAAAAACCTTTTTGTTTACATGCTTTCTGACTAGATTGAGAGCTTCTTAATGTCAGGAACCTGGCATTTTGCCTGACACATCATGAGTACTCAATAAATTATTGTTGAATGAATGAAAAGAAATCTGTAAAGCAAATTTATAAAAATCAAAAGGAAATTGTATCTTATGATCTTCATGCAATTATTTAATCCAATTCATTCAAAGAAGTTATCAGTCTTAAATATCAATAGTCAGTTTAGAGGAGTTCATTCTCTCTCCTTACACAACTACACATGTCCAACAGAATTTGAACCTTTTTAATGGTGTTGGTTAGTCTATAAATGTATGTATGTGTGTATATATATGTATATGTATATGTACATATATGTCTATACATGTGTCTCTGCATGTATATAAAATATGGTCCTATAAATTTACCTAGATTTCATTGTAATAAAAAATCAGCCTTTCAGCATGGAGATGTTCTATCTGTCTTAACTATTATTATTTTCCTGCATAGTTTTTGTAATATGGTCATGATATAGTCTACCACAACCTAGATAGCTAAAATGGAACATTTAAAAGGGTGAGCCCAAGTTTAACCCCAGGAATTTCATCCAGAGTACAGTATATTACTCATAAACCAAGTTTTTAATCTAGACATTTTCTCTGAGTAGCATCCATGTGAAATCTAACATGCAAGGTAAGGTGCTTTGCACCAGCTTTTGCCAAGTGTCTGAAAGACCTTAAAGGTTAGAGGGCTCCTCTTAGCATGATCCTTAGTCCACTTAACACAGAATGTACAACTGAGAGGGCTGTTCATAGCTCTACTTCTGCAGTTAAGTGATTTGACTGGTCAGTTATTTTTAGGGCTTCATCAGCAATTATGAAAAGAATCAGTTTCTGTATTGCTGATTACCTTTGGCTTAGCTCTCGTCCTTCCTTTGTCACTTTGGAGAACAGGTGACACAATCCATCTTGGTGCAAGTGTCAACCGTCTTGTCTCTCAACTGGGAAGCTAGAAGTGACAGCTTGGTGTATTAAGAGGTCTCTGCCTGAATAAATTGATGTCAAGTTTTATTACACATAGACCAAGCAAGGAGGCACAAGACAACCACTCAACAACTATGCATTGAACCAACAAATGGTATACAGCAGTATTACCATTTCTTGAAATAAAGATAGAGGCAGGAAAAGTCTGTGTTCTTTAGAATGCTAAAGTCCACCAAAGAAGACATATGATACACACAAACCAAGATATTGGTAAAGTCCTTATGGTGCTGAATGAAAGCACTTCCCTGTCCTTCTAAGCTGGAGCTTGTCCCATGGCTGGAGCTGAGGTTCTCCAAACAAATGCTTCTTGGAAGCACCAAGACTTCTGAAGACTTAAAGAAACAGAGAACTGGAATGGAGTAAGTAGCCTCAGGGAAGTGGCTCACACTCATAACTTAGTTTAAAAGAGAGAGAGATGGGTTAGGGAAAGATTTTTAAGTAAAAACCATTCCCTAGAAGTAAAACAAAAAGATATAAATCAATACCACTAGCATTTTTAATACTTATGTGAGTAACTCTGTGCTAGATTTTGGAAGAGTACTTTTGAAGGTAAGAGTTGCAATCCAGTAGAGAATTGCAAGATCAGGATTTAAAAAAATATATGAATAGAATAGAATAGAATAGAATAGAATAGAATAGAATAGAATAGAATAGAATAGAATAGAATAGAAAATACGAGAATACCTCATATACTAAAGGTAGATGTATATTTGTTTCAGTTATGGGTGTGTAGAATATTGAGTCACAGTGTGACAATGTATTGCTTACTATTCATAGCAGTATAAGACTAAAATATTGCTCTAGAAAGTTCTTTCCAAACTTGACTAACAATCAAAACCATCTAGGAGCTGTAAAAACATACAAGTTTCCAGGTCCTATCCTAAAAGGAGGAATTCAGGAGCCTGTGGAAGCTGCCTCCGAAAAAGCTATGGTCCATGAATCACTAACTCTATTTAAAATGAGCATATGAAAAACAGAAAATTAACAAAAGTGAGAGAGTATTGTACAACCTGAGCATTCAGACCCACAAGCAGACATAAGGAATGATGAATATAGAAGTTTATCTTAGAAGACTGTTAGGGAAGATACATGGAGCATCTATTCTGAGCAGGATATAAAGGTACCCAAGGCATTGCATTTTGAGGAGGAAGAGATAGAACCCTTACATACAAAAAGCTTGATGCCTCCAGGCCCTATTTCTGACATAAGTACCAATAAGTGAGGAAAAATGATATCTGAGGATAGAGTCCACCAGTGAAAGACTCATGAGGTGAGGCTTGCCTTGGCTGAGCCCTGGAGAATAATTCAACCAAAGACTTCTGGAAGGAAGAGTGTTTTACTTGTGTTGGGCACCAATTGCTAAGAACATGATAATTGTGAATGAGTAGACAAAGTTAGTGGAGGGAAAATAAAAAGATAAGCCAAAAAGGTAGGTCTGAATGGTATGTTCTCATGTAACATTAGCTCCTGCCCTATATATTGAGAAATGTAAGACAGGTAGAATCAGAGGGAAAAATAAACCCTGACAGGACAATTAAGTTTTCCCATCCCTTCTCTTAGTCTCTACAGCAAAGTTATACAGAGATGTAAAAAGAAAGCATCCAAAGATACCCTCTAAAATACTTGGCCATGGGGCGCCTGGGTGGCCCCGTCGGTTAAGGGTCTGACTTCGGCTCAGGTCATGATCTCACAGCTCATGAGCTCGAGCCCCACGTTGGGTTCTGTGCTGACAGCTCAGAGCCTGGAGCCTGCTTCAGATTCTGTGTCTCCCTCTCTCTCTGCCCTCCCCCACTCACACTCTGTCTCTGTCTCTCTCAAAAATAAATAAAACGTTAAAAAAATTTTTTTTAAATAATAAAATGAGATAAAATAAAATACTTGACCATGTTCTTCTGGCTATAAGAGGCTGGATGCTCAGGTTTAAAAAAACAGATTTAGAAAAGCATTTTTGTTTTAAGACCATAAGGAAAGACACACAGTACTAATTTTAACTTCCTCCATTGCAGCTATGGTTCTTGACCCATTGCTGCACATTAGAATAATCTGGGAGATTTCAAAATTCTCAATGCTCGGGCTCCTCCCTCAGGAAATCAAAGCAGAGTTTCCAGGGGTGGATCCAGAGCATTTGTGCCTTTGAATAGTGCCCCAGGTAACAGGCCTGAGAACCATTGAAATGTGAATCCTAAAATCCAGACTGCTAAAGCAGAGCAGAGTTTACGCTCTTTTTTTTTTTTGCTTTTCAACAAAAGAAATCAGACTGATATCTATTTTTTTTCCAACCTTGCCTCAGGCTGTAGCTGCAATAGAACCATGGACAGCAAGGATTCTTTTTCTTAACTCGGTAGGCAAAACCAAAGATGAGCTTTTAGGCTGAAGCTCCTGACAGCTGCTCCTGCTCAGTGTCAATTATACTAACCTAGACATCCTCTCCTTCCAGGCACACCTCCCCAGTGGCACACCATTGTTAGACTTTCATGTTTAAAAATTTTCAGTGGTCCTCATTTCTTTAATGGCAAAGCCCAAACTCTTCATCTAGGCATTCCTGGCCCTTCCTGATCTGGCTCTAAATACTTACTCAAGGTGGGGTCTCAGTATTCTGGCTGCACAGATTGCTACACTATTCTGTACTGAATGGAAATGCCACATTCTTGTTTCTACCCTTCTCTTTTACCACATCTGCAATGACAACAGTTCTGTTCTTACTCTCACTTTATCCATTTGTTGCTACTCAATGTCAAAGTCCAGTTTAAGTGTCTACTTGACTATCAATAATCTAACACCCTACAACTTCTATGAAGCTTCTTCCCAGTACTCCAACATTCAGAAATATGTCAGATTTAATGGCACAAAAACAATTTCAAGATGTTCAGTGAAGAAGTTTCATTGTATTTACATCATTATTCAGTTTAATGATTATGCCATCCAGCTGCCTGGGACTGAATCCTACTTTAACCAATTTATCATTTGATCTCTCTAAGCTTCGTTTTTTTTTTCACATGTAAAATTGGGGAAATAATTCACAGATCAAATCAGATAATGCAATAAAATTCTTTAGCACAGGGCTTGGTCCCCAGTGAATATTCAATGAATTCTAGGTATTTTTGCTTGTTTGTCTGTCTGTTCATATATTCTTGTCTCTCCAGCAAAACTGCAAGATCATCTAAGGATCAGTTCTATTTCTTAACTTTACTGCCTGGAATATAATACTATACTAAAACAATATGCAGTTTGAAATCAAAGCATCTTGTATGACCTTGGCATACAGTTTGACCTGTTTGAACTTCAGTTCTCTGATGTCTAAAATGGGAATAATAATAATAATAGTATTTCTTGTACTATAGGGATTAAAGAAAATAATATACCAGCAAGTTCTTTGTAATCTTCCAGGTACTATTAAAAAAAGGGTAGTTGTAGTTATCATAGTGAACCTATACATTTATTGAATGTGACATCTAAATTTGAGAACATCAATAAATTTACTTACTGAAAATATAGGTTCTTTGTGTATTTATTCATTTAAAATAAAAAAGTAGATGCAAAATCCATGTCTTAATTTCTTCATCTGTAATATAACATTAAACAAGGAGATCATTAATGTGTTGTCTGACTCTAAGTTCTAGATTTTTGGAAAATGCCTATGCTTTTATGTAAGCTTAAAAAATATAAGCAGGAGATTGTGTGTGTGTGTTTGTGTGTGTATGTATAAAGTACATATATATGTATATATGTGTATATGTATATATGTATATATGGACTTTTTAAATGCATTTACTATACATAAGAAAGTAAATGGAAAAATACATAGGCATATGTTATTAGCGATTATCTCTAGAAGGTAGAATTATGGGTGATTTAAACATATTCTGCTATATATTTTTTGTGTGTGATTTCAGATTTTGTACAATGAAGTTGCAGTAACGTTAGATTTAAAAAAAAGTATTGTTGGGGTGCCTGGGTGACTCAGTCAGTTAAGCACCCGACTTTTGATTTTGGCTCAGGTCATGATCTTGCAGTTCGTGAATTCGAGCCCCACATTGGGCTTTGTGCTGATAGCGTGGAACCTGTGTGGGATTCCTTTTCTCCTTTTCTCTCTGTCCCTCCCCTCTCTGTCCATCCCCTGCTCTCTCTCAAAAATAAATAAATAAGTAAACATTTTAAAGGAACTATATAAAGATAAATAAAAAAATTGTTTAAAAATAATAGTCCTTGAGACATAAAAGTCTGTCCCCAAAATGCACATATATATGTGTGTGTGTGTATCTTTTGGGATGAGTGACTGGTGACATCCTATGACTGCTTCTTGCCAAACATACATTTTTGCTCATTGCTCATCATACTTAGGAAAATGAAAGGACAGAATAAGTAGAGTGGAGGCATACCCCTGAAGCCTTATTTAAGCTTTAAAATAAAATTATTACAATCACATTAAAAAATTTGAAAACACAAAAAATACAAAATTTAAGAATGATTTTCCCAGAGAAGCCTAGCATGTTCCAGCAGCACTTACTGGCCTGATGTAGTACAGTAACCAAGTTCCCTCAGATATTACCAGAGGCTAGGTGACTTTATAACTGTGTGTCAAGGAGGCCCAAAGGAGATCAAGGACAAAGAGCTTAGGTTGCCTTTTGAAAGTACTGAAAAAATAGAAATTTATGTCGAAAGTAATTACTATGCTTTTATAGATAGAAAAATATTTAACATGTTTCCCTAAATAGGAACAGATCTCCCACTTTCAAATGCAAACTATAGAAAACAGGATTTTCTCCATAGATATGAACTGTATAGGCATAACTTTGAAAGTGTATATCGGTTACAGAAAATAATCACTGTATATTGTTGTTCTGCTTTAATTTGGGGAACTTTGAAGTTCATTTTAACCCTTTCATGTGGGCTGTGAGTTACTGAAGGAGCAGCATACTCAGATGGACATAAGATAGTATGGGTTAGAGATTCTCAGACACTGTATTAGACAGGCTCTAAGGGGTTATATCCTATAACTTAAGGTAAAAATTTTCCATAGAAAGTACAGTTTCCATCCTTTTTCCAAGGAGTCTGTGACCCCAAAGGGTATCCAGGACAGTCCTGGCTTATGCCTGTTTCTCTGACATAATTTTTATTAGAATCCCCTTTCACTCTCAAAGTTGTCCCAACTCAGATGATGAATTATTTGGTCACTCTTTTTAAGGTCCGTGGGTCAAGGCATTGCTTTTTCTCTTTTTGTGGAATGCCCCTTGTCAGGAGGAACAGCTTTGAGAGAAGTTTCATGAAATTCTCTGAATATAAATAATACAGTTCTTGATTTAAACTCCCTCATTGTATATTCTGCTTAAATTTAGAAACACAGCAGCTGAATATCTGCCCAGTGGTTCATCCACCACTCCAAAATGTTTCTGTCCATCTTTTTCTTATTTGCATTACATCTGGGTAAACACTAGAAATGGCAGGTAAAGAAAATATTTGTTTTTTATTTTGTGCATTCATTCAAGTAGCATTAGTAAATACCCATTTAATAATAGTTCTGTAGTACTGGAGAGGAAAAAAAAGTAACATATGGTCTAATTTGTCCCTTAGCTTATAATTTGTTGGAGGAAATAAGACTCACACTTATTAAAAAACATGATAATAAAAAGATACTACCATATACCTACTAGAATAGCCAAAAGCAGGAACACTGATAACACCAAATGCTGGCAAGAATATGGAGCAACAGGAACTCTCATTTATTGCTGGTGGAAATGCAAAATGGAAGATAATTTGGTGGTTTCTTACAAAACTAAACATATCCATCAATTCCCTCAGTATTTACCCATAGGAATTGAAAACTCATCCATACAAATATCAGCATACTGGTGTTTATAGCAGCTTGATTGATAATTGCCAAGACTTAGAAGCAACCAAGATGTCTATCAGTAGGCAAATAAATAAACTGGTACATCCAGGGAATGGAGTATTATTCACTGCTAAGAAAGAAATGAGCTACCAATACATGAAAGGACATGGAAGAAACATAAATGCATATTATTAAATGATGGAAGCCAATATGAAAAGGTTACATACTGTATAATTCCAATTATATGACATTCTAAAACTATGGAGACAGTGAAAAGATCAGTGGTTGCTAGGGGTTGGGGGGGGAGGGATGAATAGGTTCTGCACAGAGTATTTTTAGGGCAGTGAAGATACTCTGTATGTTACTATAATGATGAATACTATCATTATACATTTGTCCAAACCAATAGAATATATAATACCAAGAGTGAGACATAATGTGAACTGTGGATTTTGGCTGATTATGACGTGTCAATGTAGGTTCATCAGTTGTAACAAATGTACCCTCAGGCAGGGGATGTTGATGATGGGGGAAGCTATGCATATGTGGGAGTAGGAGATATATGGAAAATCTGTGTACCTTCCTCCCAATTTTGCCATGAACCTAAAACTGCTCTAAAACAATAAAGTCTTAATAATTTTAAATTTTTTTTAATGTTTACTTTTTGAGAGAGAGAGAAACAGAGCTTGAGCAGGGGAGGGGCAGAGAGAGAGAGAGAAAGAGAGACAGAATCTGAAGCAGGCTCCAGGCCTGCACTATCAGCATACAGACTGACGTGGGGCTCAAACCCACAAACTGTGAGATTGTGACCTGAGCTGAAGTCGGACCCTTAACCGACTGAGCCACCCAGGCGCCCCAAGTCTTAATAATTTTTTAAAGACAACTAATGAATGCGAGGTAGATAATTAGTGGTCTAAGACTTTGTAGGGAGAGCTCACTGTAAGTTAGAATAGTTAAAAGGACTGATTGTGATGAGTTTTTGAAAAACCTTGAATGCCAGCCAGGGCTATGGGGAGAGATTATCCTCTAAACAATGGAACGCCTTTGGACATTCTTAAGCAAAAGCTAGAATGTACTAATGTAACTTGAGAAAAGACTCTAAGGCATGACTTCCTGAAAATAAATTAATTCCTTAGTTTTCCCAAAGACAGTCACAATAATTTTCAGGCATTATAGATCTTCCCAGCCCCATAGCACCTGTCTGATTGCTTAATCTTTCCATTTTGGCTTTCTGTAGGCAGTTATTTAAGTATATTTTGAATCCACATGGACTTGTTAGTGGTTCTGTTATCTTTCTAGAGAAACTCTTCAAGTCCAGGGACAATGTCTAATTCTATTGTGCTTCTCTGAATAATATTTCTGTTTCTCTGTCTCTGTCTGTCTGTCTGTCTCACACACACACACACACACACACACACACACACACACACACACACACTTCATCTCAAATAGAAGCTAGTCCTGAGTCTTGATGCAAGTGGTGGATGAAGATTTGGTTTCATTTTAGTGGTCATTTTTCATATTCAAATTAGCAAGAAAGGCTATTGGTGGGAATCATAATTGTATGTGAGAGAGAAAAAGTCACCTGTGTCACAATGGAAACTCTAAGTAAAATCCCTCATCCTGTTGGATTTTCCAGCAGTATTTGACAGAGTTTATCATTCTCTTATCATCCTGATCTTTAAATATTACAGAACTCTAAGGCTCAGTTCTTGATTATCTTCTCTATTTTCTTTTACCTAGTGAACTCCTTCAGTCCCATGGCTTTAAATAACATTTACATTGATTATGCCCAAATTTATATCTTTACTTCTGACCTCTCTTTCTGATCCCCAAATACATGTCTTTAACTACCTACTTCTCATTCCTACTTGGATATTGATAGGCAACTCAAGCTTTACGTGTTTGAAATGAAACTCTTGATTCAGAGCCTTCCACCAAAGTCCTTATGCTCTCACTCTATTCCTTGTCTCACACATGGCAACTCCATTCTAACAGTTAGCTACTCAGACCAGAAAAACTTAGAGTCATCCTGGTTATGAGTCATCTTTGACATCTGTCTTTCTCTGGTGCCACAAATCCAATCCATCAGCAACTCCTGTAAGCTCAACCTTGGAAATATATTTAGATTCCAGACCACTTCTCTCCATTTCCATTACTGCTTCCCTATTCTAACAGTCATCCATTTCCTCCTGAATTATTTAAATTGCCTCGAAACTGGTCTCCCTGCTTCCATCCTTGCATTTGCATAGTCTGCTCAACACAAAACAGCACAGTAATCCTTCTAAAATGTAAATCAGATTACAACACTCCTCCACTCAAAGCCCTACAATGGCTCCCCTCTCAGAGTAAAAGGTCAAGACCTATCTTCCTATGATAAGACACTATTCTGTCTGGCCCCACTACTGCTCTGACCTCATTTCCTACCACTCTCCTCAATGTTCTCTTGGCTCTAGCCACTAGTTGCTTAGTTGTTCCTTAAACATCCCAGGTACATTGAAAATAGCACCTTCCCCATTCCTGACTGTATATCCTTATCCCACTTTGTTACTTTCTCAGATTATTAACCCTGCCCCACATATTATGTATTTCTTTGTTTGTGTGTTATCCGCCACTACTAGAATATTGGACTATAACTTCATGGGGGGCAGGATTTCTTATTTATTTGTATACAGCTGTATCCCCAGTGCCTAAAAGATTGCCTAGAACATGTTAGATATTCAATAAATATTTGTTGAAGAAGTTAATATGTGAATGAATGAATGAATGAATGAATGAATGAATGAATGAATGAATATACAGGCAAATAAACACATAAATAAACTTCCTGTCTTGCTCATCCACAGAGATTCTACCTTTGTTAGAGTTCAAAAGTTGTTGTACCAGAAACCTAATTCTAACACATAAGTAACTACCCAGGTTTTTTGGTTTGTTTTCAAGAAAAATTGTAAGAGTTCACATGCCTCCTTGACTGCTCCATACCCTCTTAGGACTATCTGTGATCTTTTCTACTGCAAATCGTCAAATAGTAGAACAATAAGGGTCACGAGACCATCTGGTCCAAATGAGCATTTCAGAAGAGCAGAAACTGAGGCTCAGGCTCATGAAATAACTTCCTCAAGGTTACAGAGCTGGTTAAAAGCAGATAATTATAATCTTTATGCCCACTGCTTTTTTTCCTACCAGCACAAGGATAAGGAATCTCTCTATTCCGTTCTCTCATTGTCCTTGCTACCACTTTTCTGATGAAAATCCAACAGCAGTAGTCTTTAAAGAGAGTCAGAGTTTCAAGTGCATTTGAGGCTCAGTGATGACTTTCTCAGAGAGCAAGAGGCTGTTGACAGGGTCCCTTTACTTTCATAGAACAGAAGAGGCAGAGATTCATCTGTGGGCATTGGCAGAGCTGATGCTTACTGACAAGGCCCCAGAATGGAAATATCCTGCTTGTCCTTTTAACAGGATTTCAGCCAGAGATTTCAGGGAAAAGTACTGCAGCCTAGTGGGCTGTGAATATGAGTGGAAATGTCAGAGCTATGAATCAGTTAACACATTTTTATTTAGCATCTTCCTGTGAAAGAGGATGAGAAGACATGGCTCCTGCACTCAGATTTCTTACCATTTCAGAGCGGAGTCAAGAACAGAACAAGAACCTGTTAGATCTTAGAGGTTCTAGCACTTTAGACTTGGAAAGCATGACCTGGGTATCAAGAATGGGGATAGTTTTCATGGAGGACAAAATGCTTAATTTTGTCATGAAGGGTAACTTGGATTTAAGTAGTTGAAGAGGATTGTGGTGCAATGCTTTCTTCTGTTCTCTTTGGATTTGAGAAGTACGTTCATATCCTTCAGCTCATGGGACCCTGAAACTCTTTTTCCCAGAGAAATTGAGACTCCAACCTGTGAAGTAACCCGCATTCTCAAATCAGGTTAGAGCCAGAGTCCCCACATCTCCCTCCCAGGACACTTTCTAATAGAATGCTCTACTGGAAGACTGCTCCTCTGATTCTTTTTCTGTATTCTCAAGATGCAGGTACTGACTTAGTCTTGGAAATTCTCAAGGAGATCAAACTTGGCGCCTGTCCTAAGTTCCAAGACATAATTTAAAAAAAGAAAGTTTAAGGCATCCCAAGGTGTCAGTTTCCTCTTTGCTGTTCATAACCCAAATGTTTTAATAGCCCTGAGGTGCCCTCCACCTATGGGGCCCTAACTCTTTGAGGCCTATCTATGGAGGGTGCACAGTTGACCTGGCCCTGCTGATGAGAAAAGCACAGATGTCTACCATCTGGTCAGGGGTCCTTGTGCAAGTGCCAATTTCCTGTCACTGACAGCCAGCCCTTGATTGATGGAATTTGGTACTCCACCTTTTTTTTTTTCTTAGTACAATATAACCTCATGAATTCAGATGGCACTTAGCCAAAATGAGAGAATTTGAACTTGGGCAGGGGTAAAGTTTACCATCAATGAAATGAGGGTCTGTTAAATAAATTACCAATGTAAACAGGATTGTAAAAAGGACAATTTAATCTACTTACAAGAATAAATTGTTTTCAAGCACTTAAATTGCATAAATTTACATACAGTGTGCTAATTACAAATGATTGATAGCCAGTCATTCAAACACATCTGGTAGGAACCCTGTTCTGTAATACATTGCTAGACACTAGACTGCATTACTTAAAGTACTTGAAAATAGTACAAATATATTTTATATATGTATATAGGTATTCACACACACTCATATAAGACAGTCCTTGTTTTTCATCAAACCATATTCCTGGAAACCACACCAGAAAGGATTATCAAACACAGATCACTGAGAGCCAAATTATATTTTCAGATAGGAACAATGTTATGATTGGAACTGGTATGCCAGACCCAGAGATCACACTAAGTAAATCATGTATTCAATCAGCATTTGGTCATAACAACCTAAAGGCTACGGCATCCGCAACTAGAAAAGGCAACTCCTATTTATTGAGCAGCTGCTACATCTGAGTGCCTTACATGTATAATCTCAGTTATCAGTACATGACCATGATGGAGTTACTGCCTCCATTTTCTGGAAACAACACTGAAACTCTAAGAGAATAATTAAGTTACACGCAATCCCATAGTTGTAATCAGTACAGTTAGAAATTAAATCTAGGTCTGGGGCGCCTGGGTGGCTCAGTTGGTTAAGCTTCTGACTTCGGCTCAGGTCATGATCTCACGGTTTGTGGGTTTGAGCCCCACGTCGGGCTCTGTGCTGACAGCTCAGAGCCTGGAGCCTGTTTCAGATTCTGTGTCTCCCTCTCTCTCTGCCCTTCCCTCGCTCTCTCTCTCTCTCTCTCAAAAATAAACATTAAAAAAAAAGAAATTAAATCTAGGTCTGATTCCAAATCTCAGTGCTTCCTTTCAAAATGTAATATCTATACTCCATTAAATTGTTAAGTTGTATGTAGGTATGCAAAGTCTATATAACCTATTAAATGTCAATAAATATAATTGCTGTTTTCTATG
The DNA here is from genome assembly GCF_022837055.1 of Prionailurus viverrinus. Lineage (NCBI taxonomy): Eukaryota > Metazoa > Chordata > Mammalia > Carnivora > Felidae > Prionailurus > Prionailurus viverrinus. Next base: position 66,841,162 of record NC_062572.1, on the reverse strand, counting down.
GCCTGGATGAAAGTCCAGTCCTCTACAAAGACTCACTGTTAAACCAAATCTGCCTCCTTTTAGGCAAATATATTTGCCAAACCGTAAAACTTATTCAAATGTAAGATACTAATTTAAAGACATTTGTAGTATCTTCAACATGTGTTATTTTATACATTTTTTTCAATTATTGGTGTACATGTCTTATTGTCCCTAATAGATATTAAGCTCATTAAGAGTAGAAACTAATATCACTAATATCTTTGCACCTACCACCATTATTTATTTTACTCCCTAGAATATTATTTTGGCCAGTAAGGGCTTAGATGTGTTCGTGGCATGAATTAGTAAATGAATTAATTATTTTTATTATATGTTATAATATACCATAAATTTAAAATCAATATGTGGCTATAATAAATATTTGAGTGCAGTTTTTAAGTTTACTTTAAATATTAGAAAGTTATTGATGGTGGTAGTGGGGAGAGGGAGGACTAGGGAATGATTTGGATCTCTAAGGAATTTGGAAAACAGACTTCTCTTGAAAAAGATTTCCTGTAGCTAGCAAATCAATCAAAATTAATCCCTTGACTTCAAAAGTTATTATTATTTAAGTTAAATAATAATAACAACAGTAGCTTTATTATAGTAAGACATACATAAAAGTGACTATTTTAGCCATTTGTAAGTGTACAATTCAGTGGCATTAAAAACATTCACAATGATGTGCAACTATCACCATCTATCTCCAGAACATTTTCATCTCAAACAGGAAAAATAATTCCCCATTCCCCCTCTCCTAGCCCCTGCAACCTCTATTATATTTTGTGTTTCGAAGAATTTGCCTGTCCTCATGTAAATGGAATCATGCAATATTTGTTTAATACAACATTTACTTCATCTAAATATTTGAAATCCTCATTATCAACTTCAAGATTGATAAATTAGAGTTCAGAGACATCTTGACCCTAGTCCTCTTATTTTTAATATTTGTTTTCTTCTCTCCTTGTATTTGGTAATATAAAAGGCAGGCTGACTGGTACGAATTCAGGAAAGGGAACCAGAAAGAGGTCTAGATGTACAAATAGGAACAGTTGCCTTCATGCTTGAACAAGGGCAATGTTCATATTCATCAATTGATTGCATGTGCACGAGGATCCGTTTAATAGCCTCCTTTTTCCCTCTCCAACTCCCCACGCCCACCTCTTGTCTTTTCCTTCCCTTATTTAATTATCACTGAGAAGATTCAAGTAAATAGATAAAATATCAAAATGGTGAGTATTCATTATGCCAGTGTTAAATAAAAAAAAGAAAGAAAACAGCAACAGTGGGTGTCAACATGCCAGGGAATTATCAACATTTTTACTTATTCTGACTATTCTTTTTACTAGTTCACTCAAACCAATTTAAAAGGTGCTGAATGAACCATTAAAATCACTCAGTGTACTATGAGCAGGTCACTAGCCACAGGAACTTAAAATGGAACTAGCCATCAGCTCTTGCTATAAAGTGCCATCTTGTTTTTAACTGCTAAATCAAGGAGTCTCCATTTTCAGTGGAGCCTTTGCGTTACCTGTTCTCCCTACTGAAAAAATGCTCTCTTTGTTAATGTCATGCCATTACTCCTCATCACCTTTCCTTGTACTGGGTTGAATAATTCCTTTGCCTCCTTAGAAGTTAAACACTTCAAATATTTATAGGCTGTAACTTGAAAAGTTTTGGGCTAATGGATCATGTTTCTACCTGAGGGACTCCTTCATTTTCCAAAATTACTGTAGGCGCATAATCTTTAATCCTCCATTATTTCTGATTTCTCCAGGTTAAGCATCTGTGGGCGGCAGCGAATTTAACTGACACCTCCAAGCTGCCTTTTTAAGATAAAGACTTTTCTTCCCTACGTTTAATATTTGAGCTTTCAAGAGAACAAATTGGCTCTGTAGTTTCTGGCATAGGAAATCAGATTTGGCCAAACAAAACATTAAGACTGAGGAGATTCTTGCACTGGAATACAGGTAGATTTTATTACAAAATACTTCTAAAGTTTTATATTATTCAGTGAATAAGCAGCTGTGAATCATCAAATGAGAGATTATCCATGAAAGGGGTTTGAAAAATAAAAAAAAAATATTGTCAAAATAAAAGTTGTATTAGCATTGATATGAATTGTGCCAGATTGTTTGGATATTTGAAGTTTTATTTACTTTATGCTAAAACTTAAAAAGAGTAATAGTGTTGGATATATTCATAAAATTTATTGCACAGAATTTATTCTCTTATTTATAACATAAGGCCATCACACTGAACATTATTACTATAATAAGGGTAGCTCACATTTATTGAAGGTTTATTCCATGTCAGTATATAGAGCTAAGTATTTTACAAAGATTATATCCATGCCTACTATATCTCTCTGAAGGAGACTTTATTTCCCAAATGTTCAAGTGAGAAATATGGAGCTTACAAGGTTGTTACCTCAGGTCATTCTACTGGACTTGAACCCTGTCAGTTCAATGGCAGTGCCTGGGTTCTTATCAGAGCTTTTTTCTTCTGTGATATTATGAAGCCCTGCAGGTACTGAAGTGCATCCACAACTTTTTGTTTACCTAAATGGGTGCAGCTTCCAAGTTTTGAGTTTCCACATGGGATCTAGGGAGTTTTGCCTTCCTCTTCTACTGTCAAACTATGAGATGTCCTGTCTTTCTCCTCTCTCTGTGACAGTCCCCTCCCTTCTCTTCTGATTTGATTCTGCAGGTCTCCTAAGGACTTAGAATCCATATGAACATGTGAAAATTGTGTAGTAAAAAAAAAGTCAATCTGCACTGAGTGAGGTACTAGGAAGACTGTCCTGAGTGAAATGAGCTACTGAATAAAGTTGTCTTATACACATGTAGCTTCAAGAATGCTGTAGGTGGTGTGGGAGCTGCATTAAGTAGAAATTGGACTAGAGGCTTTCTGTGGGCTTCTCAGTTTAGACATTTTATGAATCTATATGTGAAATTCTTATAAACATACCAGAGTAAACTACTTGTTCATTGATTCATTAATTCCTTTTTCAGTACCTTACTGAACACCTGCTCTGAGCCAGTCACTATTCTGGAAGTCAAACATATAGTGCATATATGGTGAGCAAAACAAAAATAGTCACTGTCCTCAAAAAGGACACTTTCATGGGACAGGAGGGCTCAGGCCACAAACACATAAATAAGCAAGATCATTGCTGAAGAAAAGTACAACCCGGGAATGTAACAGAATGTGGTAGGTCTTGGAAGTGTCTCCCAGGAGGTGGCATTAGAAGTGAGTCTTGAATGACAAGAAGGAACAAATACATGAGGGAATATCTATTTAGGCACTGAAAACAAAAAAGTAAAAAATTCCCAAGGCAGGAATAAGCTGCGCTTCTTTACGAAACAGAAGGTCAGTGTGGCTGGAACTTAGAGAAGGAGAACACAGAGGCCAGATCACAGAGGGACTGATAGCTCAGTCTCCACACAATAAGAAACACTAGAGGGTTTTAAGCTGCAAGAAGGCATGACATGATTTACATTTTTAAGATATAGTTTGACTGCTATATGGAGAATAGATTTTGTTGCCATGTACAGCTTCCTAGGATCTATAAACAGCTTTCTTAAACTAAACTTTGATTAGGACACTCATTTTATCTGCTTGAAAAAAAAAAAACTCAAAAGAGAGAGTTTCATCTTATGTCACTTAACAAAGTCCTTCATCACCTCACTCTGGGTGTAGTAATATGCTCATCTCCAAGATACCTGGAGGCACTAAGGGCAGAAGCTTAGGATTTTAGCCATCTTGTATTCTTGGTCCCTCAGGCATCTAATTTAGGAGTACACAAGGACTTTTCTGCCTCACTCCCAAGTCCTGGCCCAATCCTTTCCGCTTTACTCTCTGAGGCTGGAAACACTACCTTTTACATCATTAATGTAAGATTAAGACTCCCTAGTTAAACACGTGTCTCTAAGGGGAGTAACTTGGAGCTTATCGTCTTTGGTCACTGTCATCTCAACTAGAGAATTAGAAATTGAGGGCCAGAGAAGTCAATGGGATATACATTGAGGACCTCTGGATCTACAAAGATGGGGCAAGACCAGATGTAGATGAGAGGAGACATCAAAATCAAAAGCCCCTGAACAGACAAGTTGCCTACAACTGCCATTCACTTTTGCTTTGTTCTACCCTTTTCTTCTGTCTGAATGTTAGTTCTCTTTTTCTTCACCCTGCTTGAGTGAGCAACAGTCTCTTTTGTTTATGGAAAGAATTAAAAGACAGATTTCTGAAACTCTGTGCCTAAAACCAAAACAGAAAGATAAAGTTGAGTCTCCAGAGAGCCACTCAAGAACCTCTCAATTAGTAGCCAATACTCAATGCAGCAAGAAATCATGTACCTAGTGGAATGAAGAATACCAGGAAAAGACTAATGCCTTTTAAAAATAGATAGTTTGATATAGTGGAAAGAGAACTGGGTGAAACACTGGAGACCTGATCAGGAATGCCAGGTCTAGCATTTACCCATGTGGGACTTTACCAGAAGGAGAGCTTATTTCAAGGAATTTACAGTAAATGAATCAGTGGCCAATGAATTAGCCCTCATAAAAATTCTCAATTTACCAAATAAATCTCCAGTAGACTATCTGGCAGTAGGAAGGCAAACTTGTCATCACCCAAAGCTAACTCCGATGCATAAATTAAACCTCATTCATGTATGTGTGTGTGTATGTATGCATAGTTATAGTCATATATGTGAATATGCACAAGCAAACTTATATGCATGTGACATATAGATATAAATATACATGTTCACATGTGTACATATCTACACACATAAGCAAGCCTATATGCATGTATGTATCTGTATATGAACATTTGAGTGTGAGTATACAAGTAAACTCATATGTTATGCATGTGTATATATGAGTTTGAACTTCTCTTTAGTAGGGAGACTCCAGCCATGATAGAGTAACTGGTACTTGACTCACCTGCCCACCAAATAACTATAAAACCAGAATAGATCATATAAAATAATTATTTGAATATTTTTAGGAACAATCACATGAAATGTTATGCTCTTTAAGAGAATGAAGGCGGAGAAAAGGATACCCACATTCACTCAGACTTTCTCCCTGAGGATGTTTTCTAGGCTCTAATGAAGGAAAGAGAAACCCAAATAATGAATAGTGATCTTTATAGGCAAAAGAAGAAAATTCAGAGTCTGGATCTACTACCATAACTGGAATTTTGGAGTAGGGTGTCAGAAAAAGGTAAACAATAGGAAGAGCATTTCAAAAATATATGTGGAAATAGGCCCCAGGTCCTGAGCCAATCTCCAGTCTTTGCAGATACAACATGAGACTATAGGAAGGCTGGGTGATAGCAGATGCTGGGGAGTTGAGAGCTCATCAGAGATCACAGAGACCCCGCAGAAGAGTGGGGGTATTTTGGGAAAGACCTTGGACAATTAGAGATCCTAAAAAAACCCTACTATGTAAGGCCCATGCCTTGACAATAAGGGGGAAAAACTGAAAAAGATCTGCTTTAGCAGAGCTTTTACCAGGCTCTGAACAGAATCAAGGAGATTCACCAATAATTTAATCACCTACCAGAATAAAATTCAACTCCTTTTAACAGAAGATAACATAATTCAAAACCTCTGCAAAACATTATTTAAAATGTCCAGCATATCATCAAAATTTACTAGACATAAAATGAAAGAGAAAAAAAGTGACTGACAATAGAGAGATGAGACAAGGAACAGAAGCAAATCCAGAGGGAATTAGATATTGGAATTAACAGACAAGGACATCAAAAAACTATGTTAAATTTAAAAACTAGAGTGGAAAATGGATGGAATGGATAAAAGAAAAAATATTTCCACAGAATCTATTTTTAAAAAATAATTACATTAACACTCTAGAAGTACAAAATACAGTATCTGAAATCGGATGGGTTTAACAATAGCCTGGACACAATAGAAGATAGGATAATTGGAGAGGTTGTTAGAATATACCCAAACTGAAGCACAAGAAGAAAAAAAAACAGTAAGAAAGAGTGGAAAGAAATGTGTAAGTTGAAATAAACTATCTAACATATATGTGATTGCAATCATAGGAGAAGAAAGGAGAAGGAATAGGAAAAAAATGATATTTGGAGAAAAATGGCCAAAAACGTTCTAATTCTGATGAAAGATACCAACCCACAGGTTTAACAGCTCAGTGAGGCATAAGTGGGAAAATACAAAAACATCATATGTAAGTACCATATAGTTAAACTTTCAGAAACAAAATGAAAGAGAACATTTCAGTAGAGATAGACACTGGAGTAGAGAAGGGAGCTTAATTTCTTTAAATAACCTTTGTATGCCACATTGCTGAGAACCTTTGGCTAATTCTTTGACAATTCTTTAACTGTTCAGATAAAATAGGAGATTGGACTATATGCTCCTTTGGAAGTTACTTAAGAGCTGCCTCAATTTTACTTCTTTCATAAAGTCTTAAACCTAACCATTTCAGCTCCCCTGATTACTGGAACAGAACCAGGAAGTATCTCTTTCTTCTTGTTCTCTCAGTGATCATGCTTCCTCATTCCACTGCTCAGGTCCTTAAGGATGCATGAACATTTCACATAGCTCCTTAGGAATTCTATATCTCCTTAAGGATGCACAAACATTTCATATAACTCTTTTAAAGCTTAGCAATACTAGAATAAATTATACTCTCTATGAAGTTTTGTTACATTGAATTAATTAAATGTATTAGTCCTCATAACAAAAAAAGAATGTGAAGTTTGCAGATATGTTTTCACTCATATAATCCACATATTCTTTCTATCAATATTTATTATGCTCCTTCTATATGTGAAGCACTTGTATCTAAAAAACAATGTACCATTGTTCCATAAATTTTCAAAATGTACATAAAATAGGCCAAATAAATGCCAAATTCAGTATCCTGTTAAACATTATTATCCATTTACAATATCTATTACCCTTTTAAAATTTCAATACCTAAGTCTTCTATAATCAATTGCAATTGCATGAATACACAATAACTTTTTTATTAAATCTGAGTTTAAATATTTGTTGTAGAGCCTTAATTTAAAATCTGACCCTCTTTCAAATGGAATGCCTTTATGAAATTTAATAAAACATGAAGGTCATAAAATGTATTAAACTGTTGTACTTTCCATTTTTAATTCTGAACAGGCAAGATTAAAGAGAGTAGCTTGCTTTCTTATAGCAAGGCAAGGCAGATTGGAAGAAAGGATAATTTCTCTTTTTCTGGGCCCTCACCCTCAGGAAGAGTCCTATCAACTAGTGTGGGAAAGACTGAGTACAAAAAGACAGGGGAACATACCAGATGACCTCCCCAGTATCTTCAAGCCTGAAGATTCCATAACACATTCTCTTATTGAGCAAAATGTGTCCAGAGAAATTTTAACAAATAGCAAGATCCCAGCTGCTTATAGTTAAAAGATCATCAAAAACCATATGAAAGGTCTGTAAGAAACAAATATTCCAACTAGAGCAAGACGACCTCCTCAGAGCAGGACTGACCTGTTTATGAGACACTGGATTTTTGGGAGGGGATTTGAGAAAAAAAATCATAAGAGGTGTTAGCCTTTAAACTATGTTTATTCATTCCTTAATGTCCTCTCTAGCTGATTGTTATGGTATAAGGGCACTTGATAGTTAATAAGTACCTATTGAAGGAACAGATATGCAGACCTCCTCTGCCACATTTTTCTCGTGAATATGATTCAAATCTGAAATGCTTCTGACAACAATTTTGGTTGCTTGAAAAACAGTGGGTTTTGTTTTATTTTTTTCAACATCTTGTAAAGAAGTTCACTGAATAGCTTGGTTCTCAAACATTGGTTATGACCCAAATTAAAGTTGCTGACGCTCTACAAAATGGCTTGGAAACCTCCCCAGAAAAAGAAACAGTCCACCCTCCCTGTTCCCAGCCTCCAGGGCAACTGCAAAAGAGCAAGGAACATGGAGTCTTTTATAAGAGGGAATCCTCTAGAATGTTCTCCACTCATACCACCTGAACTCTGATGAGGGGTAGGGAAAGACATAACACTTTTCTCTTATTAGATAATCACCAGCTGTCCCCAGTTGACTGGCAATGCCATTCTCACTTTTGGCCTGAGGTTTTGAGGATAGGAGGATGGAGAGGAAAGAAAGAAAAAAGTATTAATACATTTTTTATTGATCATTTATGATATGGCAGGCATTGTTCAGTGGAATATGAAGACAAGTAAGACACTGCTGTCATTGATTTGGAGGAGTTACCAATTCTCTAGCAGAGAACTGTGCTGGTTAGCTTTCATTTACCCATCCTGACTCACCACCCACCCTCTTCAGTGTCCCAGAAGACTGAGCAGTATGGACCATATCAAGTTCTCTTGCCCTCTGTCTTCTGATTGGTTCCGTTTATGCAGAACCTTGCAGACGCAGTGGACTGGGAGTGAGAGAACTTGGGGAATATTTATTCCCCCAGCTCCCTCCTTGCTTGGTCACCTATGCTGGCTGCATTTCTCAACTTAAAGCCATATCTCCTGTTAGCATTGCTCCCAACATTCTCTCTCCTTAGGCGTCTTGTAACCACAACCTTCCCCCTTACTCCTTTAGGGCTGACAGATGGTAGTACAGCCCCTATCACTAGACCAGGGTGTTGCACTATTCACTGTAGTTCACTGCACCTTGCCCACACCTTTGACAATAGTTCTTTTATTATACCATCCTCAAATGCCCAATTTTATTGTGCCATCTGTGACTGATACAAGGACTTTTGTTTATTTGCTCTGTGATTTTGGCCAAGTTATCTGCCCTGTCTGTATCTCATATTCTGGACATAATAACATATATGTTATATAACTATTTTGAGGATTTGAGAAGTATACAAAGCATCCAATACACAGTAACAACCAGCTGCTTTACTCAGGCATTGGAATTACTCAAATTCAAATATATGTGTTTAGCCAAAATAGTGAGGAAGGTAGAGGGAAGAAGAGAATGGGAGAGGGGAGAACAAGCTATAAAATTTGGTGATTCTGTAGTCATTTCCCTTAATGAGTGTCTGCCTTAAGCTGGTCTTAGTTCTCACGTGACCCTTATTCTGTGAGAATCTTCCCATGTTGACTGGGATTTTGCTGTTTGAAGAGTTGTATTTCGTATTCCACATGACCCCTAAACAAAAGCCAACCACTTCTCTGGTGCCCAGCCAAGGAACAGTTCTCTGGTGGAAAAACTGGCTGAGTTGAATATATTGAGAAGTTGTAAATTGCTGTTTTCTTTGGGATTTCAAGATAATTTTTATTTTGAATCATGTTTTTAGGCTTTAGAAACCACTCTTCAAATAGGATGGCTCTCCAATGTGTTCAGCCACAAGGAAGCTGTCACTCTATCTTTACTGTTTACATGTTGGACTCCACCACCAGATTCCTGTCCTTTGTCCTTGTAGATCTAATCCAAATAGATACTCCATACAAATTTACTGAACAATTGAATAAAAACATAAAAGAGTAGAGTCAGACCACAAAATGTTTTACAAAATCATCAATCCCTAGGAAATATTTATTTTCTTTTCTCCCCCTAATGGAGAACTGGAATGCATAGTGGATCCAGAGAAGTCAGTGGCTTACTTGGATGTTCACTTAAGGTCAAAATATGGGTGTTTCAGTTCACTACACCTCAAGGATGTGAGTTAGAGGTTTGGAGATTCACAGATATGAATGAGGGGTTCTTCTGTGGCTGCTCTACTATATAAACTAATCATATTTCCTAAAACTAAACTTTTGGCCTCTCCAAGTCTTGATTTATTATTTTTAAATGGAATACATAATGCTTGCTTGCATATATCTTATTTCTTGCTTTATTGTTAGTTTCCTCTAAGAAGGTTGAGAGTGGGTATTAAAGTGTTGGTACAACTAAGGTGGTATGAAAGGCTAACAATGTAGCTCTTCGTCTGTCTGCATTTCCTCTATCTTCTTGAGAGTAGACCTCTAGTTTCTTGAGGTGTTCACAGCTCTATGTCCACATGCCAGGGGTATTTTTCTTGGAATAGAGCAGTCTGAATACCAATTCCTACCCTGGAGCAAAGTACACATTTTCTCAATATCCCTTTTAATTCTTTCTGGGCCCCTGGTGTAATCTCCTAGTATGGCAAGCAGTTCTAAAGAGCCTGCAGTTTGTAAACGATGCTAACAAGAAAACCATGGCAGAAGAAAATTTTAATTCACTTTCTTAACTTATTTATAGATTTCTCCTCCTACCTGCATTTGTAGCTAGCTGACTAATATATGTTAGCCAAGGAAGTCTGAATAAGCCATCAGTGTTAAGTGACAATGACAAAAGAGAATGTTCTACTCTGAAATTGGATAATTGGATCAATCCACTGGTCTCTCAGTGACCTCAAGACTTTGGGACATAAGTGTTTGAGTAAGTCAAACTTTTGGCCCTTAATAAATTTATGTAATCTTGATCTGTCTAGAAAATCAATTCACTTTATCTAGGAAATTAAACCTCATTTAATATTTAAATTACCTTTAGTTAAATTTCTGGCTGTCATGTGTCATTCATTTAATCATTCATGTATTATTCAACAAATATTAATTGAATTCTGCTGCATAGTACTGTTCTACATACTGGGGATACAGTCATGAATAAAACAAACACAAAAGCAAGTAGAAGTCCTTGCCCTCATAGAGTTTATATGCTAGGGGAACATATGAAAAATGGACAGCATACATAAATAACCATGTAGTATATTCAAAAATAGGAAGTTCTGTGGTGAACAATAAAGGGGAAGGGGGATAAGGATGGCTTGGGTAGAAGCTTCCGGTTAAAAAGGCAACATGGCAAAGTGCCCAAGGTGGAGTGTGCCTGGCATTTTTGTTGTACCAGGAGGCCATTGTGCTATAAGGACCAAGGCAGAGAAAGCAGTTTTAGAGGTGATGTCTGAGAGGGGAGGGCTCAGATATGTAGGGCCTTGTGGATCTCTATGAAGTAATTTTGGCTTTTACCCTGAATAAAATGAGAAGGCACTGGAGGGTTTTGAGCAAATGAGTGACATGATTTGACTGATATTTTAACAGATGCATTCTGTTAAGGTTAGGATGAAGGGTCTAAGGTTAGAAGTTAGGGAAGTTTGGAGAGGCCTACTATGATCTGAGCAAAATATGAAAACATAATAGCGGTTTTGATCAGGAGGAAGAGGTACAGGTAGTAGGAAGTGGTCATTTGAGCCAACAATTTGATGATGGATAGGATTGGGGTGAGAGAAAGTGAGGGGTCAATGATGACACTGATGTGTTCTGCCTGCACAATCACCAGGATGTTCATATCACTGTGAGGGAGACAAGTGCAGAGGAGTCAGTTTGGGGAGAAAGGTCAGAAGTTCAGATTTTGACATATCAGGATCTTCCCAGTGGGTCCAGTGTTGGGCTGAGAAGGGAATATTGGGAGGACCACACCCAAGGAGTCCAAACCCTGAATGGGTAGTCATTCAATCCATCAACCAATATTTTTGAATGACTAGCATGTGCCAGGCAGGGTTCTAGTCTCTGGGTCTGCAGCAGTGACTAAGACAGATAAATCTTCCTTTATTTCTTTTATTCTTTTTAAGTTTATTTATTTTGAGAGAGACAGAGAAAGTACAAATGGGGGAGGGGCAGAGAGAGAGAGACAGAGAATCCCAAACAGTCTCTGCACTGCCAGAGCAGAGCCTGACACGGGGCTCAAACTCACAAAACTGCTAGATCATGATCCGAGCCGAAACCAAGAGTTGGACGCTTAACCAACTGAGCCACCCAGGAATCCCTAAATCCTCTTTCTTTAAGGGCCTTCGTTATTTTGGGGGTATACAGAGGTGATGGATGGTTGGATGGATAGATGAATGGGCAGATGGACTGATTGATATATATGTGTGAAATAAATTCCGAAAAGTGATAAGTCCTTTGAATAAAAATAAAAGTGTTTAAAAAGAAATAGAGAGGTCCATTGCAGCATTGCAGAAACTTTTTTTAGCTAAAGTGACCAGAAGGAAATGCCTCTCTGAGAAAATGACACATATACTGAGTAGTTCTGAATGATGAGAAAGAGCCAGCCATAGCAAGACGTGGGAGAAGACATTCCAAGCAGAAAAGTCATTAAATGAAGATCCTGAGCTTATGGTAACCCTGAAGTGTTCAAGGGACAGGAGGAAGGCCAATGAGGCTGAAGGGTTGTGTGTATGGGATAGAATGGTGGAGGGAGTTGGGAAGAAAAGTGTGGGAAAGATAGGCAAGCCCCAGGTCAGGTAGAACCTTGCAGGCTACAGAAGTTTAGATTTCATTCCACATTTAAATACAAACACAGGAGGGTTCTGAACAGGGGTCTAAATCTGATTTGTGTTTTTAAATATCTCTCCAACAGCTCTTCAAGTGACCTTATGGAGAGGTAAGAGAAGAAGCATGGGATCTGTTGGTAGCTATTAGAGTGGGTTGTCACATGAAGACAGAAAAGTGTTGGGATGTGGGAATATATTCTCAACCTACTCTATCCAATACAGTAGCTGATAGAGTGTCACATTTGACTATTTACATTTATGTTTAAATTCATTAAAATTAAATACAATGAAAAATTCAGTTCCTTAATCACACTAGCCATATTCCAAGTGCTCAACAGTCACATGTGGCTTGTGGCTTCCTTATTGTACAGCACAGCTATAGAACATTCCAATAATCACAGGAAGTTCTGTTGGACAGTGCTGCTATAAAAATAAAGTCACAAGACTTGATACTGACAAGCTGATATAGCTATAGATGAAGGTGATACAATGATTTGATGCCAAATAGGTCCTCAGGGAAGCGGGAATGGACTAAATGCATTAGATTCAAATAGTCCAGGAAAAGTGGGGCAAAAACTGCAGTGAATGTGATAATTTTCCCTGTTTTATTTGGAATATTGGATTTTCACAGACTAATGCATCCTGACCTCCACATACCATGTTCCTTCTATAAAATAGCCTTTTATCTCAACATATTCCTAATAAGGATCTAGACCTTTATTTTCCCTATATTAGTCAGTTATCCTTTGGTTACAAGTATTAGAAGTCCACACAAAGTAGTTTAAATTTTAGAAAGTGAGTTATAAAGGGGTAAATGCATAACTCAGAACTCAATAGCTACCATAATAGCATGGCATCCTAGGACCTAGAGGGTTGTGAGGTAGAGTTTCTTACTGCTGCTCCATTTTTCTCTACCACAGATGAACTTCTCTATTCATGTATCCATCATGTAAACCAGAGCAGTCCCCAAATGGCCACAACCCCAAGGTTACATAGCCTTCTAGTTGAAGCATTGAGCACTGATTTTTTGATGTATTTAATCTGTGAATTCTTTTTTATATCCCGAGAGACACAACCTGTGGCCAGATTTATGGAACCACTGATACTGGGACTGAGTCTTAAAGAGGAGACTCTCTAGGAGATGGGCATGAATGAGGAGAAACTGACAGGTGGAGGAGTGACTGGCATTTCTGCTAGTGTCTCCTGTTTCTGCTCTGTACTCATGTTAATACCAGAAGATTATACCAGAGCTATAACAAGCCAGAGAGCCATCTATTAATTATACATTTATTTAGCAATAAGTGTGGCATTCTAGAAGACATGATTCCTATGCTGCAGGTGTTTACCAAATGCTAGGCATTACTGAAACAGAATCTGTGGCTTGAGAGACAGGATCAACAGGAATGAATCAGGTAAGCAGCCTCTGGCCAGTGTTATTTACATAAAAAGAGAGGGCCCAACAAAATTGTAACCTCACAAGAGTCATGATGGAAATAGCTGTTCTTGTATCCATCATCAATCAGACCTCTGTCTCACTGATAATTCCTTGCACTGAGTTTGGGTGGCCTCCTGTCATTCCTGGAGAACCTGGGGTAGTTGCTCATTTCTTGATGTTTAAAGACAGAGACCATGATTTCTTTATCCTTCACTCTGTGGCACAGTTTTTGGCATATAGTAGCTATTCCATACATGTTAAATGACTGAGTGGATGGGTGTATGGATGGGTGCATGAATGTATGGGAGGATGGATGGTTGATGATACAGGGCTCAGTTGAAAAGTTTAGCATCACTATGAGCTCTGCCTCGTCTCCTGGAGAGGCCGGATCCTCCTCTTACTGCATGAAAAATCCTCTTTTACCAGTCTCTTTCAAAAGCCAAGGACATGTACTAGTATTACATGAGACTTTGACATTTGTATTAAGTGGTATCAGCAAAAGGCAAACAAAGAGACCATGCCCACATTGGCCTGAGGAGCCAAACAATTCTCAGTATTTAAGGCTAAATAAAATGTTTTCTTCTGGAGGTAGAAGTACACCTTTAATATCAAAAATATACCTTTCATGAAAGGTAGAGGAATTAAATTGTTTATAACAAAAGGCAGGGATTCCTGGTTTGGGTTTCTGTTCAGTAATGGCTATTACGTAGGTTTAGACCTGTGTTGGACTGTTGCTGAGCAGTAAGCATATCTTACCAAAGGCCAGGAAGCTGCTAACACATTTGCCATTCATTCAGCAAGTGCTGTTTAAGTGCTGCTTGTGAGCATGTGAGTATACTTGAGCTAAAGAGCTCATAGCCTAGGTATAACAGGAGCTCCACAGAAAGCCAGTGTGCCACCACCCACACTCTGAACGAATTTTCCAGGAAACAACTCTAAACTGGCCAAGTAGCTTTTAGTTACGGTGATTCCCTCCTACCCTAGTCCTTTTGGAGTTACCGACACTGAGCTTAAAACTCGTTCAGTTCATCCTGTGCAGTGCACCATGTGTACCTTCAGCAGCTAAGCTGACATTTGTTAACGTAATGTAAGACTGAAGCAAATAGGTGGGAAACACGCACTTCGGGTCATTGAATCCAAACCATGCTCTCACTTCAGCCTGTTTTCTGCACAGCAGGCCTTGGCTCTAATGACTCTGTTTCTCATTGAACTCCTAGAATAGCAGCAGTCTCCATTTCCTTTAGTGTGTTGCCCATCCCTCCTTGGGGGAAAATCAGCTCCTTGTGCTTTTCTCATTCTAATGAGCTTCTAGGAGTTGGGAACAAATGCATCTTAGAGACATGAAGAGGACAGAATGCAGCTACCTACATGGGAGGAGGCACAAAAGTGTACAAGTGGTGCTTAATGTAATTAGATTCAGTTACATGAGCATTTATGGAGTGCCTAGGCTTGGGACAAGGGAGAATTGGGGGTATTAAAATTCTTTGAGAGCTTACTATATCTCAGGCACCAGGACAGGAGCATTACATGAGCCAGATGATTTTATTCTCCCCACTCAGTGAGGATACATTACAGCCTGCATTTTAGAGACAAGAAAGGAGAAGTTAAGCAACTTGCCCAAGTCACACAGCTAGAAATGGCCTCAAAGCCAAAATCTTCTGTCTACACCAAAGCCTAATCTCACTCCGCTTTTCTGTCTCTTGGTGCTGACAAGGCAGAGGAAAGATGCAAAAAGATGCAAGTCAAACCTACAAGTAATGACAGCACTATGGAGTTTAACAGGAAATAAGGAGCAGAGAGCATCCCAGGGAACTGAAGGAGGCATGGGATAGAAGGGGCCTGGGTTCAAAGCCCAGTTCTGCCACTTTGTTGTCCTCTTACAAAGCCAGGCAAAGGTGGTACTGAGCACTCTGCCGGCTGTCCCTCCACTCATGGTTCCCACCACATGAGGCCAACTCTTCGGTGCACTAAAGGTTTTGCAGACTATCTGCCCCTCTCCCCTCAGAAGCTCCACCAATTTTTGTATTTTTCACTGAATTCAGCAAGCATTTATTAAATGCCTACTATGTACATACTATGCATGCCTCCTGCTTAAAAAAATTTGCAGCTATTCAGTGTCAAGGATTTATTTGCATGTGTGAAATCAAATGTATATCTGATTATTCACTGCAGCATTATATGAATACCAAACTAGAAAAGTGGATAAATAAACTATAGTGCCTCCATACAGATGACTGTTCTGTAGCTGTCTTTAAAACTGAGGGAAAAACCCCTCCAAACTATATCGTTAAATAAAAGAACAAGTGGCAGAATATTTGGCATGCTACCATTTGTGTGTCACACATATACATGTATGTTTGTGAACTGTGCAAAGACACACAAGAGACCAATAGCTTTGTTTCCTCCAGGAGGGAGCTGGATGGCTGAGGAATTGGAATAGGAGGGAGGCTTTTCACTATATAGCAGTGCTTTTCAAACTACCTGTGGCAGGAAGGGAGCCTCAATATTTTCCATCACATTCATCACAGCCCAGGAGGTAGTCTTGTTGTGCATGTTTGCATACAGCTTGCTCTGCATGTTGCTTACCACATGAATCTGATGACATCTAACTAGTCTCTGACCTTTTCCTGGACTGGAGTCCATTGGTTTTGTGCTTGGTTGACAATGTCACATTGCTATAAAAGTTTCTAACTCTCTAATTCTTACTCTGAATTTCTCTGATGCACCAGAAGCAAACAGTTCATGGACCAGCACTGCTTTCTAAACTTTGACTTTGGATATATTATCTATCCCAAGCAATCTACTTTTTTTTTTTAATTTTTTTTTTAACGTTTATTTATTTTGGGGACAGAGAGAGACAGAGCATGAACGGGGGAGGGGCAGAGAGAGAGGGAGACACCGAATTGGAAGCAGGCTCCAGGCTCTGAGCCATCAGCCCAGAGCCCGACGCGGGGCTCGAACTCATGAACCGTGAGATCGTGACCTGAGCCGAAGTTGGACGCTCAACCGACTGAGCCACCCAGGCGCCCCAGCAATCTGCTTTTTAAAAAAATGCTAATGACCTTCCATTAGCACAGCAACCTTGCAAGGAATGAGAAATAGATTTGGTGATCTTGGATTCCTTTGGATTCTCTCTTCCAGCATCAGCTCTCCGCAAAACTGTGAGATTGATCTAGGGTATAGTTGGCTCTTTCAATACTCTCTGACAGGTGAGCTTTGTAGCCACTCCCCTTCCCCTTAAGGGAACTGCCGTAAAGTCCCTCCCTATCCCCATCCTGACCCTTCCTGTGGCTATCAACTCACACTTACACAGATGTGCAGCCCTAATACAAACATAAAGATTTCCTTTCCCATGTAAACAGAGGAATTGAAAATACAGTTTTCCATACAAGGAAGAAAGGCATCCAGATTGGATGACAGATATCATTCTTGAGTATTTTTAGCTGGCCACCACTTGCCACTGGTCAGCCCCCAGGAAGAGTACATGAGTAGACAGAAAAAACCTAGGGAGCTGGGGAGCTGAGAGTGGGAAACAGGGGTTCTACAGACTGTTCATGGCACGAACAGTATGTGGCATGGAGCTGACAAGGAGGAGACTAAAATGGAAGATTAAGGGAAATGAGACTATCCATTGTAGATTCACATAATCAATAAATTGGTGATTAAAAGAACTAAACTGGGCAGAGTCATCTTAAAAAGCCAAATAGTCACCAGATCAAAAGAAATCAAGCTGAATATTTTAACCTCTCTAAAGGGAGAATGCATCTATCAGAAGCATACCCTGGAGTCCTGAGGCAGATGTTAGCAGTGTCCATGCAGGCTGTAACCACAGGAGAGACAGCTAGACTCAAGAACATAAACTTCTAGGTCCTTCTGATGTCAGAAGTGTCCCTACTGCAGAGATGGTAGCCTCATCCTTGACCTACCACTTGCCACCAAAGAGCTCATCCCCCTTGAACTCATGACATATGGATAAGCAATCTGTCAATACAGTTTGCATTGCCATGTGTTTTTGCCCAGAGGGAGAGAATGTGTCACCTTTTCTGTTGTATGCCTCATTATAAATCAGTAAGCTGGCTCTGTGCTCTGTATTCCAGGCTCATAAACCCGTATAATGTGAGTCTACTCTGGGGATGCAGATCCACGTTTGGTCAAGAGGAAGAGTCAAGAGTATGAGCTCATAAGGCTGAAGAAGTAGCCATGAACTGTGGTTTTATCAACATGGTGTACACAGAGTAATTGTGGGAGCCAGAGAGCTAAAGGCTGAGGAATCAGGATCACAATGACTCTCAAATTTTTCAGGTTCTTTTGGTCAAAGCAGAAGCTGTGGACATAATCCTCATCAGGCTTCTGTACCAGTTTTGATTTGCCATGGCTCAACAATGGAATGGAGTGTATCTGACCTGCAATTACACAGTTACAAAAGCTGTATATTTAAGGCCATGTTAAAATACCTCATGTTAAAACAGCCAAGATGAAAAGTCATATATTTGTTAAGACCTGTTTTAAATTTAAAGAAATTTAAGGGATAATCTATGTACATGTTTAAAATATTAAAATGTATTTTTAAATTACAGGCAGAAGTCTCCCACCCTTGCTATATTTGCCCAGTTTTCATTTCTCCCAAAAAGTAACTCCTGTGACTAATTTGCCATTCATTCTTATAAATATTTTGGCATGTGTAAGTCAATGAGGTATATATTTTTTTCCTTTCCTTTTTACACAAAGTATCATACTCTAGGTTTTTTTTCTGTGTATCATTTTTTTAAGTAGGCTTCATACCCAGCATGGAACCCAATGTGGAACTTGAACTCACGACCGTGAGATGAAGACCTGATCTGAAATCAAGAATCAGACACTTAACTGACTGAGCCACACAGGTGCCCCATTTTCTGTATATCTTATCTTCTTATCAGTATACCTTGCTGATTTTTCCATATCAGTATAAAGTTTTCTCCTTCAGGAAGACACATTGTTCTCAGAGTAGATGAGATAGGAACACAGGATTTGGCATCAGATAGACCCAGCTTCATAACTTTCTATCCATGTGCCTTGAATGGGTTTCTTAACTTTCATAAACTTTGAGTTTCTAAATCTATAAAATAAGGGCAAAAAATATTCAGTTTACAAAATTTTTATGAAGACCAAATATATGTGTGGACATCACATATCCTGATTTCAAACTATGTTATAAAGCTATCATAATCAAAATGCCATATTATTGGCATAAAAATGAATGCATAGATCAATGAAAGAGAACAGAGAGCCCCAAAAAAACCACAAACATGGTTAATTATGGCCAAGGAGCCAGGAATATACTCTAGTGAAAGGACGGTTTCTTCAACAAATAGTGCTGGGAAAACTGTACAGCTACATGTCAGAGAATGAAACTGGACCACTCTCTTATGTCACACATAGAAATCAATTCAAAGTGGATTAAATACTTGAACATAAGACTTGAAACCATAAAACTCCTAGAAGAAAAAACAGGGGGTAAGCTTTGACATTGGTGTTGGCAATGATTTTTTGGATTGGAGATCAAAAGCAAAGGCAACAAAAGCAAAATAAACAAGAGGAATTCTATCAAGCTAAAAACCTTCTTCATAGCAAAGGAAGCCATGAACACAACAAAAAAGCAACCTGTGGAATGAGAGAAAATATTTGCAAGCTGTATATCTGATAAGGGGTTAATATCCAAAATATATAAAGAACTCATACAACTCAATAGCAAACAAACAAGCAAATTATCTGCCTAAAAAATGGACAAAGGAACTGAATACTCCTTTTTCCCCAAAGAAGAAATACAAATGGTCAACAGGTATATGAAAAGGTGCTCAACAAGAAAATGTAAATCGAAACTACAATGAGATACCACTCACATCTGGTAGAATGGCTATTATTGAAAAGATAAGAAATAACAAGTGTTGGCAAGAATATGAAGAAAAAGGAAATCCTCATATACTGTTAGTGGAATGTAAATTGGTGCAGCCACTGTGGGAAACAATATGGAAGTTCCTCAGAAAAGTAAAAATAAAACTAACATATGATCCTGCAATCCCACTTTTGGGTATATACCAGGAAGTGGAAATAGGGTATCAAAGAGATCTCTGCATTCTCATGTTCACTGCAGCATTATTCACAATAGCCAAGGTATGGAAATAACAGAAGTATCCATCAGTGGATGAATGAATAAAGAAAATGTGATACACACACACACACACACACACACACACACACACACACACCCCTACATACACAATGGAATATTATTTAGCCATGAGAAAGAAGGAAACCCTACCATTTGCAACAGCATTGATATACCTTGAGGACATTATACTAAATGAAATGAGCCAGACAGAGAAAGACAAATACCACTATATATATGTGTGTGGTGGGAGTAAAACTTAAAGAAAGAGTAGAAAAGTGGTTGCAAAGGCTGGGGGTAGGGGGAAGTAAGGATAGGTTAGTAAAGGGTACAAACTTTCAAAAATCAGATAGATGATAGGTAGGTAGGTAGGTATATAGGTAGGTAGGTAGATAGATACGATAGATAGATAGACAGAGTGGAGCCTTAATTACAACATTAGGGACATGAACATTGAGAGGGAAGAGAGAAAGGAAGAAAAAAGTAGAAGAAAGGGAGAGAATGAAGGAAAAATATCCCATATTAGCCTAATTTCCAGGTTCCTGCAATTTAGCCAACTGGGCACTAGACAGGTCAGTTCCCTCCAGTGGACTCCAGTTTTCTCATTAGTGGATGGTTTACAAAGTTTTGTTTGTACAATTAAGTTAGAATTTGGTACTATGAAAGAATTCATTAAACTTCCCAATTTTTAAATATTTATTTAACGTGTTTTATTGTGAGCCTACTTTGTAGAAAGGGATTAGGAAAACAAACGTAAGACATGTTAGACATGTTTCTTTTCCTCAGAATAATCTACAGGCTAGATATGGACAGAGAAAATACAAAGAAGGGAGCCAAGAAGAGGAGAGAGAATGCAAGTTTTCCCTCAATTCTTTATCTGAAGGAAGCATACAGAAAGAAGGTTCCACTAGGAACAATGAGGTTGGCCATGAAACTTGTGCTAATGGTATGGCCAATGTCAGTTAATCACCATAGCTAGTATGTGCAGCTGGCAGTAAAGAAGGCCTAGTGAATGCGATTTTAATTTTTATCTTAGTGACATGTTGGGTAGGAGGGATCATCTTGGATCTAAAGCAGTGCAAATAGTAACACATACTCTGAGAAAATCTGGCTCAGTTCATCCTTGAAATAACAATTCAGTTCAATCCCATGGTTTCACATGCATGAGGCATTGGCACATACAAGCTGTGTAAAACTTGGTTAAGTTGCTTAGTTTCTTTTTTTTTTAATTTTTTTTAATGTTTATTTTCTTGAGAGAGAGACAGAGCGGGAGCAGCGGAGGAGCAGAGAGAGAGAAAGGGAGACACAGAATCCAAAGCAGGCTCCAGGCTCTGAGCTGTCAGCCCAGAGTCAGACTCAGGGCTTGAACTCACAAACTGTGAGATCATGACCTGAGCCAGAGTTGGACACTTAACCAACTGAGCCACCCGGGCGCCACTAAGTTGCTTAGTTTCTTAATGCCTCAATTCCCTTATCTGCAAAATGGGAACACTAATAGAAGCCTACTTCCTAGGACTGTCCATAAGATTAAATTAGCTACTATGTGCAAAGTACTTAGAATAGCACTCAGCACATAGTAAGTAAGTCTTGTAAAAATACCTACCATCACCATAGCTATTGTTACTTAAAGCCAGAAACTGTGCTAATTTCTAGAGGTTATATGAAGATCTAGAAGGTAGCATCCTTGCTCTCAGAGAGAACGACCTATACAAAGGCCTGAAGCCGCTGTCCTTTAGACTTAACATTTATGATGTAGGCCTGGGGTCCACTTATGTTCTCTTAGATAAAGTACTTTTGATTTTTCCAGGCAACAAGTGCTCCCAGGTGATTAGGCTCTCTATATCCTTCCTGACTTTAGACTAACTTAAATCTTTTATATTGTATGTCAATCAGCTACTGTCCACGGGAGGTAGAGAAAGCTGATCAGCACTTTCTAAACTGACTGAAGAACCCCTAGACAAAATGATTAGATGTTCCTTGGTTTGATGCCAAAATGCTATTATTGCATCTTCACTTGGGAATCCAGGAAGATGAAACATTCAGTACATTCTTTCCAGGATGATACAATCCATACCAAGATGGGCACTGGCACACTCCTGTAGTTTTGAGTCATTTATAAATACCACCCCACAAAATTGAAAAGGGTAGTGACTATTCTCCTCAGGCAAACATTTTTTTAAGACTACTTTTTATGGCAATATTAGATTCACAGCAGAATTAAGAGGAAGGTATAGAGATTTCCCATATATTCCCACACATGCATAGCCTACCATGTGATCAACATCCCCCTCCCCCATCCCATCAGAGTAGTACATTTGTTACAACTAATGAACTTAAATTGACAGATTATAATCACCCAAAGTCCATAGTTGATATTTGGGTCACTCTTGGTGTTGGACATTCTATGGGTTTGGACAAATGTATAATGACATGTATCCATTATTACACATGTGTCTGTATATCCATGTACCCATTTTCACTGCCCTAAAAAGCCTCTTACTCTATTGGGCAAATTCTTGATGGGTCCTTTCTTGTAGATGAAATAAAATCACTTTTTGACCAACTCTAAGACAAATTGCCAATATCCCAACTCATAAATTTTTGTTCCTTCCTTTCTTACTATCTTCAGACATTTTTCCTAAAAATAAACAACAAGAAAAATGGACAGTTCTACATGTTATACATTCTAGAGCCCCTTTCAACTTCCACCTTCCCCCAAAACCATTAGAAACACAAAAATGATCAGGAGTCAACGAGAGCAAAACCAGCTGAAAGTGGTTGATTTGCAGTTGGGTTTTGGGGACCAATTGCTATGATAAATGTCCTTTTAAGTAGCCAGTTCTGCAAAGGATATAGACTGTTTACATATGATTAATTAAGAAATAATTATCTTTGACTGGGGGAATATGAGACAATAAATGGACCATAAAAACTAAATAAATACTCAGGCTGCTGCCTTTAGTTTCAATTGGTGCCAAGAATATTTATGACTTTTATAAAAGACATGATAAACTCTCCCCCCATCCACCCATCATTTCCAAAATCCAAAGGCATTGTGAAATCACTCTTGATAATTCTGTTTTTCCCATGTTCTCTGCCTGTGGATGTGTCACATCAAGAGAGTGAATTATTGCACAATCATTATAATGCTTCCACTCTTTTTCTCTTGGTGAATGCCGTTGACTTAGGGGTCATCACCAATGATCTCCTCCACCTTATCTGCATCTCTTACTGGCATATAGAAATGGCCCAGTAAAGTTTCCTCAGTGCCTAGCTCTCCCCATTACAACCCTTCTTATACATTGCTGTCAGTTGAATCTGCCTTGGGCATGGCATTCTCATGCTCAAAAATAAGCAAATGCCCCCAGAAGTTCAGTCTTTTTCCTTTTTCTTTTTTCTCTAGGGAATAAGATCCAGACTGTTTAGTCTGGCCTTCAAATTGCTATCTTTCATGAATTCAAGCATTTATCATTGAATCCTCACATATGAGAAGCACTGTCTTAAGAATGTAAATACAAGTAATATGTGTTCCTTGATCCATGGACCTTATTGTTCCAGTGGAGTGGGGAAGGACATGTAAATAAACAAATGAGTGCAGCAATGTTGGGTTCAACCAAAGAAATATGTACTGAGTATGGTGGATGCACACACACAAAAGAGCATGTAGCTGCATTGTTTTTGAAAGAATAGAAAAGTTTGCACCAGGAGGTTGAAACTTTCAATGAGAATGTTAAGCTGAAGCATATTGAATGGTGGTGGGTGATTCTCCAGAACACAAGGCAGGAAGGGGGACCCCAAGTGGAGGGTGTAGTGTGAAATAAGAAAATAACTTTGGGAGTGGCCCAAAGCTTAATGTGTGGAGTAGATGGGATAAGACAAGAAAATAAGTTGGAGACAAAAGCAGATCACAAAGGAGACTATCTAAAGAGGTGTGAATTACCCTAGCATAGCAAAGGCAATCCAAAGACAAGTTTTAAGCCAGGAAGTAACATGATTGAATTTTCATTTTATATACATTCTCTGACCACAGGTGTGAGAGAGGGATTAGCAGAGGACAAGGAGGATTGTAGGAAGACTGGTTAGAGAAACTTTTCAAGGGGCACCTGGGTGGCTCAGTAGGTTGAGTGTCTGACTTTTGGTTTCAGGTCAGGTCATGATCCCAGGGTCGTGGGATCAAGCCTGACATCAGGTTCCATGCTGACAGTGTAGCCTGCTTGAGGTTCTCTGTCCCCCTCTGCCCTTCTCCCCAGTTCTCTCTATCTCTCTAAAATATAAAAAGAAAAGAAAACAAAAAAACTTTTCAAGAGTCCATATGAAGAATGCTAAGAGCTCAAACAGTAAATTGCAACAGTGCATTTGAAAGAATATTGATTTAGGGACTCGATGGACCTGAGATACTACTTAGAAACTATGTGACCCATGCCAAGGTATTTAGCCTAGTCATGCCTTAAGTATCCTCAGCTATAAAACAGAAATAAGGTTGTCTACCGCCTAAGATTTTGTGAAAATAAACTGAAATAATTTTCAAAAGATGTTTAATACAATGTCTCACATACAAAGGGACTGAATAAAACATAGCCATTATAAATGCATAGCAATGAGGATGAAAGGTGTAAGGATGTATATAAGCACTAAAGAAGCAGAATCTACTGGATAGGTCTTGGTCCCTGATTTCATGTTGAGAGTTAAAGAAAGAGGAATCAAGAATTATATTTCTCTTTTTACAAAAATTGATAGGTAGATAACAAAGGGAAAGGGGAGATTTGGGGGAAAAAGTGATTAATTCAAGTGGAAATATCCAAGAGGTGGCTTGATATAAGCCTATGGAATTCACTTTCAAAGCATTAATTTATAGTAAATATTTGAGAACCCAGAGTATACTGATGACAATGGAAATTTCAGAATTGGGTGAGATTGCCTAAGGAGACAATATAAAGTGAAGGGAGAAGATGACCTCAGAAGAAACTCTTAAGAATTCCAGCATTTAAAGAATTGAGTGGGCTAGAGAGCCCAAGAGTGGCTAGAGGGATGGGAGAAATCTGGAAATAGGGAGGACATCAAACTAGGAGATGAGAGCATTTGAGGAAGAAGGGCATCATGGATAACATCAAATGTAAAAAAAAAAAAAAAGAGAGAGAGAGATTACATAAGAAAATCATGGATTTGCATTCATTTGGGTCAGAAAGCTAGGAAGTCATTAATGACACATGGTGGAGAAGTTTCCTTTGGCTGTTGTGGGCCAAAGTTTCCTTTGGCTGTTGTTATGGTGATTGAGATGTGAGCAGATGAAGGAATAATAGAGACAAGTACAGAATATTATTTGGAGGAGAATGTGAAAAAAAGATAAAGAGATAAAGCATTGAGAAAGGATTTCAAAAGATGGGGGTAATAGAAAATTCATACAGGCTTAAGGAATGAACTATGAGGAAACAGCTTAAGAATACATGCTAAAGAGAAAATAACTGATGAATGAAGGCAGGAGAGGAAGAATCCAGATCACACACAGGTGAAGGGATGAGCTCTGAGCAGGTGGTGGAATAGTTCTTCATGTTGAAAAAAATATGCCTGTATGCATGCTAGCTATGGCAGTCAGAATAATCTCCCCACAGAGGTCCAGGCCCTAATCTCCAGAACATGTATGTCATGGTACCTGGCAAAAGGGACTTTGCAGATGCAGTTAAGGTTACAGACCTTCAGATAGAGAAACTATCTTGATTATCCAGGTGAACACAATATAATCACATGAGCCCTTGAAAGCCGAGAACTTTCTCCGGCTGAAGTGAGAGATATGGAAGTAAAAGAAGTTCGGGAAATTTGAAGCATGAGAGAGGCAACACGGAAAGCATAAGAAGAAATGCAGGCAGCCTTTAGGAGGAAAGACCAGCTCGTGGATGACAACCAGCAAGGAAACAGTGACCTCAGCCCCCAAGTCACAAGGAACTGAATTTGGCCAGGGTTTCAGGAAGGAACACAACCTTGCCAATACTTTAATTTCAGCCTAGTGAGACTACCCAGAGGACCCAAATAAGCCATGCTGTACCCAGGCTGTAACATACCGAACTGACTGCTGAGTTTGTGATAATTTGTTAAGGCAGCAATAGGAAACTAATACATCAGCTGATAGTCTACAAAGGAAAGAGGGAGGGCGGAGGTGGCAATGAATGCCCAAAGATAAACATTCCCTTGCACCTGCTTTTCAGTTATTCAACCAGTGAGACTTTTGACCTGCCCTGGTCATCTGGGTTCTTGTTGCAGATTTATAGCACAAAGGTTCAGGCAGTCATTGCCCAAAGTTATGCTAACGTAGGGAGAGCAAGAGCAGAATATAACCTTTCCCTCCAATTTTATCCCTCACTGCCCTCTGTAGCTGAGCACCTCCCAATACATCAGTCTCCTGAGGATTCCTCACTTGTGATTGTTATTAGTTCCTAGAATTCATGTTAGCTTCTTGTTTCTACAGTTTTTCAAGAGTTGGTCGGTGGGAGGGAGCCAAGGACTGTCCTATTTCCCTATCCTTGCAGAATGGAATCCTTGGATCTGTTCTATGTGCCTGGATATTCTGATCTCATTTAATCAGATACAAACTTCACACGATAAGCGTTTTACTGCTGTTTAACACACAAGCAAACTAAATCATAATATGTAAGTAATTGCCCGAGGGCCAACAGCTAGTCCATAACACAGACAGTTGGTCCTGGGCTTTCCTGAATGTGAAACCTGTTCTCTTAGGGTAGCATGCTGCCACAGAAATGTTTGCATTTTAAGTCTTCTCATTTAATAAAGACAGAGATGTTGACCCTGGGCGAAGGTATTTCAAGTGTTGGAGATTCTGGAGGACTGACTGAGACAGTCCATCTTGTTAAACAGCTTCCTATTCTGCCAACTCATGGTGCTGGCCCAATGTGTGCAGAGGAAACACTGACAGTTACGTTAGGAAAGCCAAAGGTGACTACCTCTAGAACTTTCTCAAGCCCAGGGTAAAGAGTAATTCATTGTTGCCTGTAATAGTAACCCTGGATGACTATGGGTAAAAGTTCAAGACAGCTCTCTACTTAGGTTGAAGCCCCGGGTTTGAGCCTTTTGGCCACCACCTGTCAGCTGCATGATCATGACTAACTTGAATTTCTGTGCCTTAGTTTCCTCATCAGGAAATTGGGGATCATAATGATTCTTGGTTTTTGTTTTTGTTTTTTTGTGGGAGATGTCTAAAAAAGGTGATCCTTTGGGGTCCCTCTAGCCCTAAAATATGGAATTCTCTGAATCCCAGTTGATCTTTACCAAGGGTCTGGAACTGTGCCACAGAAGATCTTCCCAGCTGGAAATTAAGCTAACCTGCTTGCATTCTGCATTTGAGTAAATCTCATGTCTTAAACATTTCCCTTTACTTAATGCAGTTTGACAAGCAGCAGTGAACTCCCAAGTTACCTCCCTGTGAATAATGTTCTCTTGCCTATCTGTGTTGTTGTTGCATGTCGCAGAGGAACTCCATAAAGCTAACATATGACCCAGGTGTCAAAACACCATTTCAGGAAATAACTTGGAAATGAATTTTGATCACCAGGACACAGTCCATCCATTCAGCCCAGGGAGCCTTCGCGCTTCCTGTGGCTCACTCCAATCTGAAAATAGCATCCTAAAGCAAATGTGGAGGAAGTAATTAATTGTGTAAAATAACACAGAGATTTTACCCTGAACTGCAGAGTCGCCTGTATTCCAACCCTGCCGGGACTTTCTTAAGAGCTATCTTTTCCCATAGTGAGGAAATCTAAGCCAGCCATGAAAATGACCATTGGCCAAACTGCTCCTGGCCTAGGGAAGTGGAGCAGGCAAGTCCTAATGAGACATTAAATATCATCTTTCTTTCTTCTTTTCTTCTCCCAGAGCTTCTAAGTCTAGGAAAATGTTCTCTTTTTCCTCTGTCTTGGCCTCTCTCTTTCCTTCCTTTTACTTTTTTTCTTCTCTAGGTTTAGGATCCTTGTTCTACTACTTTTACCATCAGGTTTTATTGACTGAGATCAGATCATTCCCTAAAAGCAGGTTTGGATGGGGGAGAATATGGAAGAGGATAGGAAGACATTAGTTTTACTTCAGTGAATGCCCTAGAGAAAACAGAATGAAAGAAGCATATAAAATAGTAATTATGATAATGAAGTTAATAGGTAATACAGTATTATATTTGGTGAGAAATTGGTCTTTTCTGACTCCAAGACTCTGGGATTCTATAAAGACCACTGCTACTCAGGTCACTACTGCTGCTACTACCAATACAAATACTATTATTGCTACTAACAGTAATAATAAAAACCCATCTGAATTACTGTAACATTACATTTGTCACAGTGCCTTTCTATTTTTGTTTTATTTGACCCTCACAAGTATATAAGGCAGGTAGGGAAACTATGGAATTATTATCCCTCACTTTATTGACACTGGAAGCAGCTGGGCCTCAAAGAAGGCAAATGGTGCCACTCAAATGCACAATGGAAGACTCAGAACTGAACCCTAGCCTCTTAAATCACTGTTTGGGCTCATTGAATTATACATTACTCTAAGGCCTAATTAATGATAATAGTATCTTTCATGCAAACAAATTTTGAGGGCCCACAGGAGAGAGAACAATGGTTAAAGAGGTAGAGGAGGGAAAAGGCACACAGGGAAAATCTGTAACTGTATTGCAGTTGAACTTTCCCCACCAAAGGCTGCTTCTGCCGGGAGATACTTGTGGAGAGGTTTGGGGAAGACAACAGGCCAAACTTTGCAACCATTTCTCCTGGCTCAGCATTCCTTCTGTGTGCTGTCAGCAAAAAAGGAACAGACAGAGGTGATGTTTTCATTGAAAATCAATTTGCCCAATGTGCACAAGATCGCCACAACATGGCACCCAAATGGGCCAATTCTCTGTGATTTTCCGCAGAATTACCCTCCATTCGTCTTCACGGTCAACTAAGCTTATCTCTTGGAGAGAACAGAGTCCAGGGTGGCTGAGTTACACTCTGATGCCAACTCTAAAATTTCCTGTTGTCCTGACAGCTTGTGAGACATACAGGAAAATGCAGCATGTGCTGGTTATGCTAACAAGAGCGTCTGACATCAAAGCATCTGAAATCTAGTGCCAGGTAAAGAAAAGGATGTGTGTACCAGGCCTGTATCAGGCCAACTATCAGTTTACCAGGAAAAAGTTAAAGGCTTTGGGGAGAGAAATAAAACAAAACTGACCAAAAACAACAAAATTCAGTTCTTCCTTAGAAAGAAATTTCACACTTTTTGGTTGGTGCTGGCTGCAAACCTAGATGTTCTCCTGTCAGAATTTAAAAAGTCCTGATGTCTGAATAGTGCTTAAAGTCTACATAGTACTTCCTCCTTGGGTTCTACAATATCCCTAGGAGCAAGTTATAAGACACTTTATCACTATCTTCTTTGTGAGTAAACTAAATCAGAGTCTAGAAGGTTTTTCCAAAGCCACAAATGAGTTGGTTATGGAGTTAGGCCTTGAACCAGGCCTCCTGACAGCTGTCCATTGGCTTTCTTTTCCTCCCATGCCCTGGATGTTTTGTGTCATGCAAGCTGGTTCTTTATTCGATCTCTGTAATGTATGTAGTTCAGTGACTTCTCAAAGGGCACTGGACTAGGCACTGGCAGGAAGTCACAATTCTTGGTTTTCAGGCATCCACTGCCAGACTACAGTGCAGGGAACATGGCACTGTTTTAAGAACGCATTCTGAAGGAAGTAAGGCCAGGGGCCATGAAGCATAAATCCTGACCATCCAGGGGCAACTCACTCTTATGTGTTCCAGGCCCATATCTACCAGTCCCAGGTCTATTCTCAGGGCTGCATGTCCTCCTCTGTTTTGGATGTGGGCATACTCTTGAATTCTTGAATCTTGAACTTGTGCCCTTTATAGCACTGTTTTCTCTTCTCACAATCTAGAACCTCTTGACCAGTTTGATTTTTCTAGCCTCCCTGTCACTACTTTTAATATTTTATGGTTACTTCTCTGACTTTTGATTATTTGACTGTCCAAATGCTTTCCCTGGACCAATATTTTTGGCTCTACCTTAGACCTACCACACAGTTTCTCTACCCCTGTTCTCTCTAGTTCTTAGTAAATGCCTGGATTTTAACTAGTTAGACCCAGGGACTCTAATTCATTCAACAAATCCTCATGGGACACCTACCAGGGATAGCTGCACAAGCCTGTGCTGTCTCAGCAATGTTTGTAGGGACTAGTGTCTTCTTGGTCTAGTGAAGAGAGAAGATACTGAGGCATTTTATCTTAACATCTTGTCCCTATTTCAGCATTTCCAAGGCAGAATAAATGGAGCTGGATAGCATTCCCCACTTGGAAGGATGTTGGTATGACTGCTTAATAGATTTGGAAGGAGGGCTCTGTTGCAATTCTTCATTTCCTTTGTCTATTTTGCAGGTTTTCATTAACCTTTGAGGTTTCTTCATTTTGTGGTTTGCATTTTAAGCATTTTCTGGTTTTGAAACTGCCTAGCAAATAATTCCTTTTGATCCAACTGCTTCCCTCAATTACTATTATATTTAACTCTTTTGTAAAATAGCAAACTCCACACCCCCTGGATATCTCAAACTACCATCCCACCCATCTGTAGCCCTTATGGTTCAGGGTTTCATTTAAGAACTGAGCTTCATGCACTTGAGGAAATGGTCCACGAATGCTAGAGTCTGCTCCTCTCCCCAGCTGTTCAGTCCTCTTGCTTCTCTAATCCTGCCTGAAAAGAAGAAGAAGAAACAAGGAAGGAAGGAAGGAAGGAAGGAAGGAAGGGGGAGAGAGGGTGGGAAAGAGGATAGATGAGTGAATAGATACTTTGGATGTTTGCCATGTGGTTTCATAAACATGATGGCATACATCTCAGTAGTATACATCCTCCCCTCTACAAATCCTGCCTCACATGAGATTTCTGCATTTACTGTCCGATTCAGGATGATCTTTGATTCCCTCAGTCATTCAAATACTAGCACTTTATAGATTTTACTCAAAGACAACCCTGGACAAAAATATAAATGAGGCAATTTTGTATTGTAGTATTGGTAAAGTAGTTACTAACATTGATGGAGAACTGTGTCTTAGCAATTACAAAAAATCACTCATTATCTCATTTAATTTTTACCACAAGAGTATGTGGTAAGCCTGTTATGTCCATCTTACAGAAGAGGAAGCTGTGGTTTTGAGAGATGATGTAAGTTGCCTTCTCAAGGTGGCAGCATCAGGAAATGGCAGAATGAGACTGAATCCAGGTGTCTCTGATTCCAGGCTCTGTGGTTTCTCAGTACACTAATGAAAATGGTACTCAACTCCTGTGAGCTACCTCCTTAACTTTGTAAATACTTCAGGAGCCCTAAGTAACCCCTGACAATCAGACAAAAGGACTGGATAAGGACCCTCTGTTGATCTGTACGTTGCTACTATCCACAGATTAATTTTCCTGTTTTTTAGAGAAATATATTCATGGAAGTTATAGTATTTCCTTCCCAGGGTTCTGGTCCTTTAAAGACCATGGTCTTAGCAACAGGGAGCCACTGAAGGTTAATCAACGAGTGGCAGGCTGTGAAGAAGAAGACTGTCATGGAGGTTTCATTCACAGGAGGGATAAGAGGGTTTATAGTGGGGAGGGCAGAAGGCTGTTGCAGCTGTTTAGATAAGATGTGGAGAGGCAGAGGTGATATGGAGGAAGAAGGAGATGGCCAGATGAGATTTTTGGAGGGTGAATTTTAGAACTGCTGGCTGCTTGAATGCAGGCAGTACTGTGTACTCCTGTCAGGAATATTTGCATTTTAAGAGAGGCTGCCTGGGGGAATTGCAGGCTACCTCCAGGGCAAGAGGAGATGTGTTTTAGGCAGGGGAGAGTTACATCATCCTGTCTGCTGTCACCTCTGCCTGGGTGCAAGAACCTTGCTGCTCACCTTGCAGAAGCTCCAAGTGGTCTTAGAAGCTTATAAGTCCAGCTCCCAGGATAGCCAGATCCTGAAATTCACTGGGAAAGTACAGCCAATTCTCAGCCAAGGAATGCTGCTCAGTTAGGGAAAGGATTCACAGGGATTTAGAGGCTCCTTCCATGACCATTCTCTACTTCCAGAGCTAGGCTGAAGGGAGAATCTACATGCAAGTCAAAAACAGATTGATTGTCCCCTTCTGTCCTCTTAATTGCTCACCTGTGAAATCATAGTATTCTAGAAGACTCAGAATGATGGAAGCAATAAGAAATGACAGCCATGGCATAGCATCCAACCTCTACCCAATGCTCTGCTCTGCTCTGCTCTAATCTAATCTAATCTAATCTAGTCTAGTCTAATCTAAGAGAGCACCTAAAGCACTGCCTGCCATTCAGTGGGCCATCCAGAGAGATTGTTGCATAAGTAACGTCTTTCCATAGAGATGTTCATTTCTTTCCACCTCAACATTTCCAAAGACAATGCCTTCACCATGTCCCAAGGTGGTATTTTGCATTGTTTGACAATTATATTAAGAGTAAATTCTTCTTGTCCTTTAATAAAATATTTCTCGTAATTCTCCATTGTCTTGAGTTTTCACTGGAGGCACTCAGAACAAGGCTACCTCCCTTTCTACATGGCAAAGCTTCAGATCCTTGAAGACAGTTATTTTCCCACTGAGATTTCTGCTTGTGCCAACTCCAGCTGGTTTATTCAACTGTTCCTCTCAGGTATGATGTGGTTTCCAGATTCTTTACCCTTGTTATCCAGCCCTTCGATGAAAATCACTGGTAGTATTAGCAAGACAAGAAGTCATAGTGGTAGCAAGTTTAACAGTAGCAGCTTACATAATATTGCCAGGCATACTAATAATGTTTTCCACTTGTATTGTGGTTAATGAAAGATTTTCACAGCTATTGTCTTATTTTACTCTCATGGTAACACTGAGAGATCAATACTACAGTCTCTCATTTTACAGAAGAGGGAACTGACTATATTGCTTGCCCAAGTTCTCATATCTAGCACTCTGCCTTCAAGCCAGTATATAATACTCTGTCTGCTACATGTCTTTTTTAATGTGTAGCCAAACATTAAATGCTCCAGATGTGGCCAGGAACACCACAAATCTTGATGGCAAAAGAAGCAGAAGAGAAGGCAGAACCAAAACCAAAGAGCTGCCTGGTGTCAGGCGTGGGTAGTGTGTGAAGGAGTGTTGAGCAAGACTGATGCTGATGGCTGATGGTGTGTGCACATGTGTATGCATGTGTGTGCGTGTGTGTGAATGAGACAGATGGCGGGGGTGGGGGAGGAGAACAAGAACCCCAGGGAGTTTTCACTTAACTCCTCCCTTCACCCTCCCTCCACCTCCAGGCTGTGCACCAGACTTTCTTCCCCTTGGCAGACAGGGGAGAGCCCTCAAAGCAGCCAGCTGGAGAGGTGCTCACCTAGGGCCCACTACAGATTCTTCAGGTTTGACCTGGGCCCTCCCTGGGCACTCGGTCTTCCCCACTTGCTCTCTTGAGTCACCAGTTTATGTTAGCCCCTGGGAAACACTTTCCTGGGTTTTCTCCCGGAAAATTTAACTTAATAAATTCATAATACATACTTCAGTTCACCAGACATACCACTGAACAGTGTTGGGCCATTGAATTTTTCTGCAGATTTCCAAAAGGCCAGAGCTTAGGAAGCATAAAGCACATATGACTTAACCGGCCGGCCCAGCCTACCTGCACTGGGAGAAATCAGCCCACAGTGGGCCTGGATGTGCAGAAACACAATGTTCCCTTTTGATGGGGGTTTCAAAGTGTTTGTTTCCTGGAATGGGGGCCAGCGGCCCAAGTGCTGCGGCTGGAAAAGGCCCTCAGGATTTATGAGCCTGCAGAAACTCTGTGTGCTGCTCATGTAATAAGAGGGAGACAGAACGTTCTGTCACCACGTCAGGTTCTCATGCACCAGGCCTTCTGGAAATGTTTCCCCAGTCTGAGAATTGAAGGCAGATGGAGGCGAGTGAGTTCTTTGGTTCACGTGCACCATCTTCTCTCCTTCTCAAATGCTATTCAAATCCAGCAAACCCAGAAGAACTCCAAGGAGAAAAAGCACAAAACAAACATTGCCCAAGGCAAAGTGTTCATACAAAGGCTTTTCTGATCCCTCTGTTACCCCAGGCTGACACCTCAATGGCTCAACTGCTCAGTCAATCGGTCAGTCAATCAACAAATACATATTGATCATCTCCAAAGGGGCTGTGACTAGCATTTGATAGAAGGGATAGAACAAAATCCTCAACAGAGGCTGTTGCTTCTAAGGAGGTGTTTACCTTAGGCACGAGTATTTACCCCAAGAGTGGAAATAATAAGAGACAGTTAATTATTAATCAGAACTAGATTACCTGGCTTTAGTGCCTAAAGGCTCCACAAGGGCAGAGAGGCACCTGCTATCATCTGGTAGAACACAGGAGGGAATTCCGGAGGCCAGGAGGCTTTAACTGGACTGGAAACCTAGACACAATGGAAGTATCAAAGGACCAGTAAGAACTCTCCAAATATAGTTATCTCTTGCTTTTCAAAAGTTTATGTTATACCACTTCACTTTTATGAAAGACTTACATTAGTACCTGTTTTTGCTAGCCAAAAGAAATTCGAAGAAGATATTTGCTTTTCTTAAAAAAAAAAAAAAGGAGAAATGCAAACAAGCATTCACTGTTTGTTCTGCAGCCAGCAGTTATGGTTCCAGAGGCAGCGCAAACCCTGAGCAGTGCAAGCCACCCCAGGAACCACAGTCAGCATCTTGGCATCAACCTCCAGAGCTTCACACTGTGCCCAAATGTTTTATCTCAATGGATTTTTGTGCATCCATTAGCAAGATGTGTCCTAAGGTATCAGAAAACCCTAAGAGAGGTTATTTTTGGGGTCTGGGAATGCTCAAACATTTTTCCATATAAATTAATGGTAGCAGCTTCTTCACTTTACGCCGTTTTGGCTTATGAAAGGTTTGAAAGGAACGTGCTGCTTTCAGATAGTGGGAAACCTGTACATACAGCCTAATCTAGGAACTAGAAGCCCCAGTGATTGAGGGCCCCTGAAGCATGGGATGAAAGTGACTGGGGTAGGAAGTTATAAAAATGAGATGAGATTATTGTTCCCTCTCTGGAGCTGAGTAAAATGCTACAAGGCAATGTTCCTAATGAGCTGAATCACGTGCAGACAATCTGTTTTAACTTCCTGGTGACCAATAGTTAGGTTAGCATGCCAGAGGCCAGCACGCGTTTTCTTACAGGGTCAGGCAGTAAACATCGCAGGCTTTGTGGGCTGTATATTCTCTGTTGTAACTACTCAGCTCTGTGGTAGTGGGAATGCAGCCACAGACAATATGTTAATGAATGAGTGGAGCTCAGTTTAAATAAAACTTTATAGATAGACACTAAAATTTAAATTCCATGTAATTTTCATGGGACATGGGATATTATTCTTCTTTTGAATTTTTTTCCCAACCATTTGAAAATGTAAAAACCATTCTTAGCTTGTAGGTCATACAAAAACAGGCAGGAGGCAGGATTTGGCCATGGGCTATAGTTTGCCACCTCCTGGTCTAGGAGAAGCAGCATTGTACTTGTGGTAGAAAAGGAAGGAAGGAAAGGAAGATGGAGAAAAATAGCACTTTTTAAGTACTGACATTTACCTCTATGTGAGTTTAAAGTCATTTGCTCCTTGCTTTCTTCACGTAAGTAAGTCCTTGAAAATGATGTTCTTGAAAAGAACATCTCTTAAAAATATTAAAAAGGAGAGTATTGTTTTATTTTGTTTTGTTTTAATTGAGGGATGGTAATTCATAGCCACACTGGTTTGTGAATAGTTTATCTCAATTATGTTAGCCATCATTGGATATACTTTCCTTGAGGGCCAGCACCTGTGTTATGGCCACTGTATTTATATTGGCTCCCACAGACTTTTTTATGGAGTGGGCCTATGGTAATTTATTATTGTGTTGAATCAGCAAATTTGAGAGTATTCTATGTGCATAGTACTAAGCATTAAAGGGAGCACATAATGAAAATATAAGACTTGGACCATAAACCATAAACCAATCTCTCTGGAATTTTGAATCCTGGTTTATTGTTTTTAAAATGTATCATAAATGCTCAGCAATTTCAGCCCCAATTTTCTTTCTTTTTAACATTATGATGCTTTCCTATTTATTCACTTCTATTCCCCACTGATCCTTTCTTCCTTTTCTGTGATGCCTTCCCCCACCATCCAGTTTGATCTCTCTGTTCTATGATCATAGCATATACATAACCTGCAGCATGTTTGCTTATATTTTCTTCCTCCTGTTTATGACACATGCCAGGGGATGCCTCTTCGCCCTTTCCAGAAGCCTACATCCTCACTTTAGGGTCAGGCTGGGGTCTTATTTTCACTGAGATACATTCTTTTTCTCTTTTTAACTCCTCAAATACTGGTATCCTAGACGCATCATTTTCTTTCATTTTGCATATCAGATCCATAGACAAAGGTGGAGACTACCTTAACTTGTAAGCACAGATGGCCTGTAGGCCCCTTAAATTCTAGCCAGTAGTTAGCATGTGGCCACCGAGAATACACTTGTAAATATACTCATGACAAATCCTTGTGTCATTTAAAATGACATTAGAGGGGTGCCTGGCTGGCTCAGTTGGTAGAGCATGCAACTTTTGATCTTGGGGTTGTAAGTTTGAGCCCCACCTTGGGTATAGAGATTACTTTAAAAAAATTTTACAATACATATGCAATACAATATATGCAGGTGTTATATGTAAGTGATGAATTACTGGGCTCTACTCCTGAAGCTAAGACAACACTCTATGTTAGCTAAGTTGAGGAAAAAAAGAGAGAGAGAGAAAACATGTATAAATAAAAAATAAAACGACACTAGAGAGGATAGGGATAATAAAGAGGATGGAGAAAGAAGGTTCAGAGAAGAGTGGGTGAGGGAAACGGGCAGAATATCGTAGAACATGAACCAACACTATTAACATGATAGGGAAACAGAAGATAGAGTGATGTGGAATTAGAAAAACTGTCCTCACCCTCCTCTCTTTCTCTTTCTAAAAGTTTAGGAAAACTAATTTGAAATAAAAATTAGAAACAGAAAAGTATCAACTTTTAAATCCTTTAAAATCTGTTAAAGTAAAAAGAGAATTAAGAGGTAGAATAAAATATACTTCAGCCTACCATTTCAAAATAAACTAAAAGATATGAAGTAAATGTTAAAACACACAAAAGAAGAATAGCATGAATTAGAAAATCTCAGAAATGAAGTGACAGGGACAGATTTGAAATCAATGAAAATATGTCACAAGTGAAAATGAAAGCAAAAGGAATACCAGAGTGAATAAACACAAAACAAAAATACTTGCAGAGAAATTCAAGGTTAAGTGGAGGAAATAAATTTTAGATAAAAAAGAAGTAAAATCAAGAGAGAAAAAGGGTATGTGATATTGTGACTAAAATTGGAGCTACACAAAGAAAATCCTGGAAGGTAACAGGAGTCCCTGAAGAAGAAAAACAAAGAAACAGAATAAATACTAAAAAATATGATTCAGAAAAATTTTAAAAATTTAAGTCACATAAAAAAAATTTAAGTCACATATTTATTTATTTATTTATTTATTTATTTATTTATTATAATTTTTTCTTTTTTTTTTTCAACGTTTATTTATTTTTTTTTGGAGACAGAGAGAGACAGAGCTTGAACGGGGGAGGGGCAGAGAGAGAGGGAGACACAGAATCGGCAACAGGCTCCAGGCTCTGAGCCATCAGCCCAGAGCCTGATGCGGGGCTCGAACTCACGGACCGCAAGATCGTGACCTGGCTGAAGTCGGACGCTTAACCGACTGCACCACCCAGGCGCCCCAGTCACATATTTAAAGAAAATATTGACAAACACCAAAACATATTCTAGAAAAACGATTGGATTTTAAGGAAAAAGAAAAAGCAAGTGACTTACAAGGAAAGAACATTAGATCATAATTTTCAAAAACAGCATTTCATTCCAGAGGAGATCTATTTCAAAGACAGAAAGAAGATTTGAGACAAGGATTTTGTAAACAACCAATGGACTTGCAAGTGTAAAGGGCATCGATCCATTTACCTGCAAGAACTGAGGAAATTATACTCCCAAGAACCTTTTCTTAGGAATTTACTTGATTTTGAGCTTCAGACACCAAAATGACTAGAGATATTGACTGAGTTCTGGTGGTAAGTACTAGTCAGCTACTTTTTAGAACTAAGATTAAATGTATGTCAAAAGGGAGCAAGTATATGTGCTCCTTATGTTCTAATAATGTGGACATAGAACAGCTATAAAGATGAGAGGAGGAAAGCTCATGTTATTTTTCCCCCACCTTTTAGAAATCATATTGATGATGGTGTTAGGTTATTCCACTGACCTTGTTGTATACATGATGTGGAGTAGAAAAAAATGAATAATTACGGTTATTCTATTTCATTTGCCTTTAATGTCCTTAAGATTCTTGATATGAAGGAAAAACATGGACATAAGTTTTAATAAAATCTCTTCCACTTCACATTTAGGAATTTGAAATGAATTTGATTTAGAAGCATCAGTATGAACATACACCACACACACACACACACACGCACACACACACACGCACCACATGCCAAGACCAAGTTCATACTGATATTTTCAGTTCAAATTTATTTCAGATTATCTATCTATCCCTAGCGCTCAGATTTTGGTCTTGAAATACCGTTTCCCACTTAAAAATGAAACCAGACAAAACAAGAGATCCTAGAGAAATGGCCCATTTAAGGCCTGAACAGAAAAAATTACAAGATAAGCTTAGAACATCTTGTCACATCAGATAGCCAAGAAGCTATCAAAGCCTACTAGGTTATATGAAACTGCTGGGGTTATACGAAAAAGGATTCAGGAGCCAACTTGAAGAGACTCCAACTGGCCACAGATGGGCTAATTTGAGCTTTAATAATGATAATAATTGGAATGGAATGAAACCCTTCAAATAAGTTTAAGTCCCTGAGTTCAAAATAATATTAAAAAAGATTAGTTGGTCACTTTTGGAGGGTGGTAGAGAACTAATTCATTTTCCTTAAAATAAAAGGAAGACTCAAATATTTATTTTTTTCTTTTCTTGTATAAACTGTACCATGAGGTAACTGAAAAGGAGACAAGGGAAAGCACCTCTTTATAAAACCATGCCAACTAATCAGTGAAAAGTAATGACAGTATTAAAATGTCACCACTCTTCAATCCCTAAAATTTAAACTCCAGGCATCAAGCATCAGTAGCTGTTAACATTACAGAGAGATAACAAGACAGTATGTGCCTCTTGATAAATGGATACATTTCCACCTACAATCTGTCCTAAGGGATCAGACCTGAATCCACCTATTTCTGGAATCAGCTCTGGATCTAGTTGCCAATTTGCAGGGGACTCTGAAGACAGAGGAACATGTTGAAGTACACCTGGAGTGTGCAGCATCCACACCATGGGCATCTCTGCAGGACAAATAGCCAAAATTCTTCAACATGAGCATGTAAAGAAGAGTAAGGGATGAAGGGGAGACATGTGGATTCAAAGAGACCTAAAAGACATACCAAATTAAAAAAAAATGGGTAAGACTAACTGTTCATGTCCAGGGATATACACTTGGATGATAAACCATAAAGAAGTGCACTGAAGTGATTTCTGTAAAAGTCCGGAGAATTTTGGAGGAAGAATTGGCTGAGTTGGGATGAGGAACATGGAAGCACTTCTGGGGTAACCTAATAGTTTCTATTTTTTGACCTGGGTGATGCTTATAGAGGATTTACCTTACAATGATTCAAGAAACCATATTTTGTGTGGTTTCTGTATTGGTGTTGTATTTTACAATACAAAGTTTTTTTTAAAAAATGAAATGTCCCCAGGGACCCAGAGTGTTTAGAAAGCCTTTGGGGTTTTCATGGTTATTTCAAATCATGTACATTTCCTTGGTCACCAAGAACACAACGTATAACTGACACTCTCCTAAGCCAAAGCCTCTAACTCTGGCAGAAAGAGAAACAGAGCCTCTTTCCTAGCTATTTGGGTCATCACTACTCCACCCCAGCCTACATTAAGATGTGTGTGTGTGCCTACGGGGTGCCTGGGTGGCTCAGTTGGTTAAGCATCCGACTTTGGCTCAGGTCATGATCTCGTGGTTTGTAAGTTCGAGCTCTATGTCTGGCTCTGTGCTGACAGCTCAGAGCCTGGAGCCTGCTCTGGATTCTCTGTCTCCCTCTCTCTCTGTCCCTGGCCTGCTCACATTCTGTCTCTGTCGCTGTCTCTCAAAAGTAAATAAACATTAACAAAATCTTTTTAAAAAGATGGGTGTGAGAGGGTAGAGGGTGGTGATAGAGCAATGGAATATATATACATAAACTGCTGCACTGAGGAAAATTTACTTATTTAAGAAAAATATATTTTAGTATTTTGAATCAAGAGAACAATAAACTATTAGGCACAAACAGCCTCTTTTAAGATTGTCACAGATATTTCAGGGAAATAAATATCTATTTGGGGATGCAGTGATAACATTCACAGGCCCCATCAGTCCCCTTGCATTCTCATAGGTGAAGCTTCCAAGGCTTCCCTATGTGCCCACATCACTGCCTTTGGTGCCATTCATTTTCTAGGACACTTCTCCACTTTCCCTCACCCATCCCAGGTGAAGAGCTCCTTTCTGAGCTCTCAAGTCGTTTGTTTTCCCTCCCCCTAAGCTCTTAAGATGTGAACATAACAATGGAGAGACTTGAGGAGTACCAAGGGAAGGTATGGTAGGACAGGGAAAAGATCAGACTGGGAGTCCAAGTCCTGGGCTCTAGGCTGGGTTCCATTATTAATTAGTAAACATGTGACTACGTCTGATTCATTTCATCTCCCTGTGCTCAGTTTTATCATTTGTAAATGGCAGGACTTGAGCTATAATCTTTCTCAGGTTTCTTTCAAAATAAGTCTATTATTAATTGAAAGAGTCTTTGGCATGAAGAAAGGGAAACACATTACAAGTGTGACATCACCAAGATTATGGTCTATTATAGAAAAGTACTTGGCTAAGAGTTAGCATGTACAAGTTCTAATCCCAGCTATGCCCTTAATAACTCTGTATTTAAAAAACAAGTCCTTTGTCTTGTTGAGCCTGTTTCCTCATGCTAAAATGTGAATAGCACTCATGTTTTAAGACTTTAAATATAAGTGAAAAGACAAATTACAGACTAGGAAAAAAATATTTGCAAGTCACATACTCAATAAAGCCTTATATTTAGAATATATAAAACATTCCCAAAACTCAGCATTAAAACAAATCTAATTAGAAAAGGGGAAAAATTCGTGCATAGACATTTCACTAAAGAGGATATACAGATGGCAAACACATGAAAAGACATTCAGCATTTTTAGCCATTATAGAAATTCAATTTAAACCACAGTGAGTTATTACCATGTACCTGTCAGAATGGCTAAAATGGAAGGTAGTGATAATAAGCATCGAATGCCTATGAGGATGCAGAGAAACTGGATCATTCATACATGCTGGTGGGAATGTAAAATGGTATAACCACTCTAGAAAACAATGTATCTGTTCCATTCAAAACTAAAAATGGAGGGTACCTGGGTGGCTCAGTCAGTTAAGCATCCAACTTGATTTTTTGGCCTAGGTCATAATCCCATGGTTCCTGAGTTCTAGTCCTGCATCAGCATAGAGTCTGCCTGGGATTCTCTCTCATTCTTTCTCTGCCCCTCAGCTGCTTGCATGTATTTTTTTTTCTCTCTCTCTCTCTCTCCAATAAATAAATAAAGTTAAAAATTAAAAAAAAAACCCTAAAAATGGATTTACCACATATCCAGCAATTGATGCTTGGGGCAATTTTCCCAGATAAAGTGTATTTTCACCTAGTTATCTATATATCAATGTTCATAGCAAATTTGTTTATAATAGATTCAAATTAGAAACTACCCAAACATCCTTCAATGGGTGAATAGTTGAAAAACCCGGTATATCCATGCATTAGAATACTACTCAGCAATGAGATGAAATCCACTACTGAAACACACAACTTGGACAAATCTCAAAAAAATTATGCCATGTGGAAGACAAAAAGCCAATTTTAAAGGGTAGGTGTAAGTCAACCACTTTGATACTGGTGTACTGGAGTTAAACAGAAGAGTAAATGAAAGGCACATAACATGAACCAGGTTTTTCACTGTTGGAGTAGAAGGGTAGAGATGAACAAGGGAAGAAAACTAGAATGCTCCTGTGGTGACATATTAGACTTAGAGATACCGGTTTAGACTCATGTTTTGCTTAATGCAGATGGTTGCATATAAAAATATTTATATATAGTCTACATACACTGGTTGGTATACACATATAGATTTCTTTGTTTTGCCAGATAAGAGGCCCAAGAAGTTATGACACACCAATAGCAATATGCAAACCTAGTGCCGATATCTTGGCTTCTAATACCATTCTTTAATAAAAGGAGCTTAGATCCTTAGAGAAAAGATTAATTCTAGGACTGGCATAGGAAATACACAAGATGAGCCTGGAGCATCTTATAATGCCAGAAGATAAAATAGTGCTGCCAACCCCCACCAAAAAAAAAAAAAATTGTGCACACGTAATGATGGGGATAATTCAAAGGAATATAGGAGCCAATTGAAAGAACTCCCAATAGTTATGATTCTAATAATGTAAGCAACAACAACAAAAAAAGGTGGTATTAGAATATAACCCAGAATGTAAAGTCAATATCCATGAGTCCATATCAATAGAAATAAATCATTGAGTAAATGAATAAATGGGTATAAAAGACAAATTCGGTATGGTTCCACCTATAAGAGATATCTAGAGTAGTCAGACGCAGAGAAACAGAAGGTAGAAGGGTGGTTGTCACGGGCTGGGGGGTAGGGAGAATGGAGAGTTGTTGTTTAATGGGTACAGAGTTTCATTTTTGCAAGATGAATAAAGTTTTGGAGATTATTTGCACAACAGTGTGAATATATGTAACACTACTGAAGTGTGCAGTGAAAAATGGTTGAGGGGCACCTGGATGGCTCAATCTGTTAAGTGTCCAACTTCAGCTCAGGTCACAATCTCCTGGTTTGTGAGCTCAAGCCCCATGTCCCGAGTCAGGCTCTGTGCTAACAGCTCAGAGCCTGGAGACTGCTTCAGATTATGTGTCTCCCTCTCTCTCTCTGCTGCTGCTGCTCTCTCTCTCTCTCTCTCTCTCTCAAAAATAAACAGTAAAAAATTATTTTAAAAAATGGTTAAGATGATAAATGTTATGTGTATTTTACCACAATTAAAATTTTTTTAAAGATTTTAAAGGACATTTTCGGAAAAACTGATGAAATCTCAAGTCTATTTCAGTTAATAATACTATTTAAAAGTTAATTTCTTAATTTTGATAATTATACTATGGCTATGTAAGATATTAACATTAGGGGAAGCTGAGTGGAGGCATTAAATAGAATCCTGTACAGTTTTAGC
This sequence comes from Prionailurus viverrinus, assembly GCF_022837055.1. NCBI lineage: Eukaryota > Metazoa > Chordata > Mammalia > Carnivora > Felidae > Prionailurus > Prionailurus viverrinus. Next base: position 66,797,772 of record NC_062572.1, on the reverse strand, counting down.
AACTTTTCTGTAAGCCTGAATTATTTCTTTTTATTTTTTATTTTGTTAATGTTTATTCATTTTTGAAAGAGAGAGGCAGAGTGTGAGAGGGGTAGGGGCAGAGAGAGAGGGAGACATAGAATCCAAGGCAGGCTCCAGGCTTTGAGTTGTCAGCACAGAGCCCGACATGGGGCTCGAACCCACAAACTGAGAGATCATGACCTGAGCGGAAGTTGGACACTCAACCAACCGAGCCACCTGCGTGCCCAGGACTAAAATTATTTCAGAATAAAAAGTATAAAAAACTCACTCCTCTGTGCATAAGAATTTCAAATAATATATGTAGATACCCAGCCCTGAAGGAGAGAAGCATAATTCTTCATTTTTTTTTTTTTCGTCCTTTTTAAAGTAGGCTCCACACCCAGTGTAGGGCTCCAACTCATTACCCTGAGATCAAGAGTCACATGTTCTACCAACTAAACCAGCCAAAAGCCCCCATAACTCTCTGTATCTTAAATGTGGGTTCTGTGTAGTGAATTCCTTCCAAAGAACAAAGTGTGAAAAAGGGTGGGGGTTGGAAACAACTTAACAGTGGGGAAACTGGACCAACACTTCCTCAGCCAGGTGGTCAAGGTTAAACTCAGCAGGGATAAGTCTTGATAGTATGTACACTTTACGTCTGTGATCATCTTGTCAAAAACTTATGATCCCAGTCTAATGAGAAATGACATCAGACAAACCCAACTGAGGGACATACATGGCCAATACTCCTCAAAATGGTCAAGGTTATTAAAAACAAGGAAAGTCTGAGAAACTGTCCCAGCTAAGAGGAGCCTAAAGAGACATGACTAAATGTGATGTGGTATTCTGGAAGGGATTCCAGAACATAAAAATGGACATTAGCTAAAATCTAAAGACATCTGAATAATACATAGTCAATAATAGTGTAATAATTTGTTTTATTAACTGTGACATAGATGCCATACCATAATGTAAGATATTAATAATAAGGAAATTGGCCTTGTTACAGGGTTTATGGGAACTCTCTGTACTATCTTCACAACTTTTTGTAAATCTAAAGCTGTTCTAAAAATAGACTTTATTTTAAAAAGGCCACATATTGCACGATTCCATTTATGTAACATTCTTGAAAGAAGAAAATTATCGAGATGGAGCACACATTAGTGGTTGCCAGGGATTAGGATGGTGAGGGAGGGAGTGGTTAGCAGAGGGAAATCTTTGTGGTGATGGTGCTACTGACTGAATGTGGGGGTGGTTACGCAGGGCTGTACATGTGATAACACTGCAGAGATCTGTGCGCGCACACAAGCACACGCGAGTTCGTGCATAATTGGTGACATCTGAATGAGCTCTGCTAATTGTGCCAATGTTAGTTTCTTGGCTTTGTTATTGAACTGGGGCTACATGGCATGTTCATGTGGGGTGGGGGGTGGGTTGCACCGGACGTATTTCTGAGCATCCTCCCCTGAATCTAAAATTCTTTCCAAATAAAAGTTCCAAAAGTCTTTGGCATATTAGAAACCTTCTGAGACATCAGACGTCTACTAGTTTAGCAAATTATATTCATGGGGATGTGACTCGGAAACCACCTGACATGTTTGCACAAAGCTGTTGTCTGGTATATTAGTCAGGGTTCTGCACAGGAGGAATAGAACCGATAGGAGATTATATTTATATATAGACACAGGGAGAGAGAGAGAAATTGATTTATTATAGGAATTGGCTTACATGGTAATGGAGGCAGGGGAGTCCCACAGTCTGCTGTCTGCAAGGTGGAGGCCCAGGAGAACCAGTGGTATAATGCAGTCCACATTCGAAGGCCTGAGAACCAGGGCAGCTGATGGTGTGCATCCCCATCCTCTGACCGCAGAAGATACGCACTGAGGTGTTCATCTCGGCAGTGAGTCAGGAAAAAAAGAGGTGAATTCCCCCTTCCTCCTCCTCCTCTTGTTCTATTCAGGCCCTGGAGGCACCGGATGAGGCCCACCCACACCTGGGAGGGCCATCCACTTAACTCAGTCACTGATTCAAACACTAATCTCACCTGGAAACACCCTCATAGACACACTCGAAAGCAATGTTTCATCTAGGCCAGTCAAGCTGTGGCCAGTCAAGCTGACACATAAAATTAACCATCACATATGGTTTCACTGTTTTCTTCCAATTGTTTAGTTTGGGGATGGATTTAGGGTCTTCTGGAGTACAGGGGGAAATCGTGGGAGACTGGTCTTGGGGGTCTCAGGGGCAAGGGCAGCACAGATGGTCTGAGAAGGAGCAACAGAGATCATGTCTACCTTCCAGAGATATACAGAGCTCGAATTTCTTTTTAAGTTTTTGTTTTCACAAAATCACTTTTGTGAGAATGAGAAGGAGATGTTGATCTGGGGTGCAGATGCCACACCGAGGGTGCACAGCTTGACAAGGAATGTGCAGGATGGATTTCAGCCCCCACTTCCTTTCCCAGCCAGGTCTGCTTGTGCAGGGAACAACCTGCCCAACCTGACATGGCAGCCCTGGCTGAGGATTATACTCTGTCACATTCGATATTATTAAGAACAGTAACCCAAAGAGTGGTTTTACAGTTTGTGGGTTGTGGCCATGAGACTTCCCAGAGGAGGTGTGGTTTCAATTGAACTTTAAAAGACAAGGAAAGAGATGAATCACTGGGTTCTACTCCTGAAGCCAAGACTACACCGTATATTAACTAACTTGAATTTAAATTAGAAAGGAATAAAAATAAATAAAAAGTCGAGAAGTTGGACAGGCAGAGAATGGGAGCAGGAAGTTCACGATCAGGATTTGCTTAAATAAAGCTCAGCGAGACCTTGTCTTCCTTGCTCATCCTTACATTTTTGATGCTTGGCACTGTGTATAGGGAAGGAATTACGGAAGAAAGGAAGAAAAAAATGTGATTATATGTCCTCATGATTCTACTTTTTTTTTCCACTAATTTCTTTGATACCTCATGCCCTTCAATCAGATTAGCCTAGAATAGACTATGTTGAGGTGATGACCCCGACATATGACCATTACACAATGGTGGGGGTAAAAATGGAAAATAAAGGTGGGAGCTGTTTGGAAGGCACAAAATGACAGCATTGGAGACTTTAGACTTGGAAGGCACTGCAGATGTCCTTGATAGTTTAACCTCCCATTTGAGAGTAAGCAAGTGAAATGCCAATAAGTTTTGCACCTGGGCATAAAATTCCTTAGTGACCAAGCAGAAATACGTCCCAGGTCTCTTGACTCTTATGTTATGGCTCTATTCACTAAAAGCAGAATTACATTTTAAAATATCAAGCTTAATAATGAAAAGAATATGTGTGATTTCTAACTCTTTTGAGGTTTTACTATTTCTAATTTGTTACTTTCCAATTTTAGCAGATATAAATGTCAATTACACTTTGAACTAGTCTTCTCTTTAATTAATTCTGTAAACAAAAGCCCTTGTGACACTTTTAGGGAAGTGTACCACCACCACCGTCTAACAATTAAAACCCCAGATACGGGCTTTTCCCATAAAAGTGAAAGCATTAGTAGTAACAATGGAGGTGCACACCACTGTCTGCCTCCTTCTCAATCCCTTTCACACCCAGTCATTATCTCATATGACCTATAAAGAGCTTTCTATGACCTTGGGCAAATCCTTTAGCTTTTCATATCCCATTGTCCTCACTCCCGATCACGTGTGTGACAGGTTAAATTTTTTGAAGTCGTAACTGATTTCCAATATCCTCGCTCTGCTACTGGTGTCCTCCCCCCATACAGGCAACTAGGCTGGTTTGTGCTCATTCCCTCAGGGCATGTATCTGACAGCAGAAAGCAAAGGGGAGACCAAAATTAAAAAGACTTTTTTCCCTGGCTTTTCAGTTTCAAATGCCTGGAAACTAGGAAAATAGAAAGAACTTGGGGCACAGAGAAACAATTTGGAAGGAAGTTGGAGCAAGGTTTTCATAGTGACCGTTCCTTTCTTTCCCTCTAGGTTAGAAGAGGGACCCTTAGGTCTGTAACTAAGGTTCTGCTATGCTGGTGGAATGGGGGCTTAAAAATTAATAATGTTGAGCTGCAGAGAAATTTAAAAATGTATATTCCTTCCACCCATCTATTTGTAGACTGAGGTTCATACCAGCCCCATGTGTGAACACATCTGACTTTCCCAAGAATCATTGTCAGCACATTGCTATTCTGTGGGCTGATTAAAACCCCCAAAGATGGGCCAATCCATTCCAAGGCAACTGCTTTGTCCCTGCTGGCGGGAAGAGATTAGGGGCACTCTGGGAAGTCATTGCTGATTTCAGAAATACCACCAGCCTAATGAACCCGAGTTAGAAAGAGGACTGTATAATGCTTTAAATTTTCCTGGTTCAGTGCAAGATAGTTGGCAGAGAGGGAAAAGAGGGCAAATTCTACTTTGTTAGAAGTGCTGACTAAATTCTCTGAGTCTCAGGAGGCTACCCAAAGCACTAATGCTCTGACCATCCTGAGGCTTCCCTAATAATCTACTCCTGAAGACTTCCATTCATTCCACCAGACTTCCGTTATTCCACTGTGGGTGCTCCACATACCGAAAGTCCTAATAAATGTCACGGCGGGACAGATTGATAGGGATGAGAGCTGCTCCTGACACTTCCTACATACCTTGTTGGATTTTGAAAGAAGTGCTCTGGAAGACTGCATAAAGAAAGAGAGTGAAAAATACATAAATATATGTATGTTTACATATTCTCAATGTACAATGTGCAAATTATACTTTAAAAGGGCTTTATAAACCAACTTGACTCTAAAAGCAAAATTGGAACAGAGTGGGAAGAGAAGAAAGTGCCAGCGTGGGGGCTCCTCGCTTTTTCGGAGGCCCCATCACTCTTACCACTTGCCACATTCAGAACTGCTAGCTCATTTTTCAAACACAGGCCTTGTACATTCCTCCAGAGCAAGGACTTCTTACTCCTGGCCCTTGTCCTCAGGGTCTTGTTCAGACTGGTAGACTTTGGCTAGGTGATCCATAACTGTCTACGGTTGATTAAGTGCCCTTTCCTATCACTCCAAACTTTAAATCCAGCCGGGGATCTATCCTTGAGATATCTGACATCATGGGATATTTAGTAAGAAAGCTTAATCCCCATCCATAATGTTGTAAAAATTTAGGACAGGATGGGTCTCCAACATTATCCAACATACTTTGCTTTCAGCAGAGGTCTGACTGGTTCTTTGAATCTAGCCCTTGGCTTTACATCCAGGTGTAATATATTCTGAACAGTAACCCAGTAAATCAGACTCAAATCTTGCCCAAGATGTACTTCCCAGATTCCTACAAAAGGCAGAAGTTTGGTTAGAATTTTCTCAATGATTCTATAACCAGTTGGTGTGAGCAAAGACCCCCCAAATACTATTAAACTCCTTAGTGATGTGAACCAGATGGAAAATAAAACAAAAGAATTCACAACTCATGTTAGACTGAATTGAATGTCTTTAATTTCACACAATGAATAACATATGAATAGGATTAACTTTTTTTTTTTTTTAATAGTTAAGTGCTCTATACTGTGCTAACCTGATCTGGTAGCGAAAAAGACTGAGCTTTCTTTTAGAAAAAATGTTTAAAACCCAACATCTAAGACCATGGAGGAGCATGACAGTAAAGCATGCCAGATGTATCTACGCCTCAAATAACAGCAAGTCCGTGTTCATTTTAAATGTACAAAAATGCTTTATGAATAAAAACTGTTACAAAAAGAACATTTCAAACAATGTACAATTTTCTTGCCTCTATATTCAATAAAATACAAATACATTTTTTGTTCTAAAATATGTTTACATACAATCAAAGTAGAACATGCAAATTACACTTTAAAAAAGGCTTTTAAAAACCACTTATGAATACAAACTAAAAATTAGCCAGCACGACTTGTAAGACAATCTTGTGCCCCATTTTTTCTTTTGAAATATATATATACATATTTAACACATCATGTGCATTTATTATTATTTAAGAAATAGATTTTTTAAAAAAGGAAGAAAAAGAAAGACACCAACCTAGGTTGGAACCGCCCTTCTGTGTTGACCAGTGGCAGCTCTTTTCAATTTTTCCCCCCTTTAGTGTTTATTATACCTGGGGACGTGGGCAATAGATATCCAGGAAGTTTCTTCCTTGGTTGATATGTGCTTCTAAGACTGTTCCCCAAATGACTGAGTCCCACCAGAAGGAAGACTCATTAGTGGGGCAAACTCTCCAAGAAACAAGAGGCAGAGGGAGCCTTGTATTGTGGAAAGAAACTTTAAAAAACACCAAGAAAATGCTACGGTATATTACAGTTCGAGTTTCTAGGCACTGTGATGACATTATCTGTAAGCTCTGGCATTTGGACCATTGTGATACTATAGGGTAGTGTTGAGAATAATGTCTATATTTATCTACTTTTACATAATGAGAAGACTGAAAATCCTGCAATGTAACACTTAAATGGCTTTTGAGGCATTTCGGCTTCTGCCACCCCGTCTCTCTCCATGCTACAGTTGGCATTTAAAGGCTTTGGAAATATATGTATAGACTTTAGACAGTTCCCAGGTAAATCTTCCTAGTGGTAGGGAAAAAATATTCTCCAAAAACTCATTATCTGAATATTGTTGGGTAATAAGCTGTAGGAGTGGGATTTTCTACTAAAGTACTAAAACCAAATCCTTTATGATGTGCATGTAGTACATCACCTTATACTATAATTCTGTCACCACTTGCTTATCATATTTATAGAGCCAGCACTGTGCAGAACACAAATTCCGACTGCCATCCAACATGGCCTCCCACTCCGAACAGCAGCCAAGTTAACATGCTAATCCTCTGTCAGCCCTTAGTCACCTACTCTGGGCTGTCAGTGGCTGTTGAGTCCCGGTCCTGCCAAGTCACAAACCAGCTCCTGACATGCTCTCCTTTCTTTTGACCTGTCTTCCTTGGGTTGTAGCCAGAGCCATGCTATTAGAGGAAGTTAAACTTCTCTTTCACATGAGATGAGGGGTTGAAAAGCAAGTGGCTCCTCAGCCACTTAGGAAGTGGATCAGAGACCCATCATCACCTTCAAGGAGGCTTTTACATCTCGATTTCATCCTTTGCTCACCTCTAATCAGATTCCCTGTAAGTGGGTTCATGCCTGCTTGCTGAAGGAAAGTATTCCATAAAAACAAAAACAAAGAACCAAGAGATTTCTTTATGAAATAATTGCTGGAGGTGTTTATGGAGTCCCATGCATACCAAATGACATCTTCTCTAAATAAAAATGCAGCCTCCAGAAGGCAGTGTTGGCTGGCTAGAGACTCCTCAGTCCGGGTCAAGATTGCTGAGTTCTCATCCTGGTTCTGCATCCAATGAGGTGAAACTAGGCTGGCCCAGTGTTGAGCCAGGACAGGAGAGGAGAGACTAATGGAAAGGGGTTACTTAGAAAATAAGAAAATGGTTGTACCAATGAGATGAGTTAAGTTAATGGAAAGTATAAGAAAAAAAAAAAAGTAACATGATACTGAGTGGGAGCTGGGCAGGGGAGAGAGGAAACCATACCGTGCCTGGACTAGCTTCCACCTTCCAATGGCTATTTAGCATGTCTCAGTTTGGGTCCTCTGTGGTTTTCTAATCTATTCTTAGGGTCATAAATGTAGAGGATTTGCATTTAAGTCACATGGCAACTGTAGAACTGAATTTATGTAGTTACAACCCTGCTATATCCCTCCTGGATTACCTTACGCTGGTTTGGAAATTCTAATGTATCCTTAAGTTATTTGACATTTCTCTCCAACTAGAAGTTAATGTCAATTAGAGTTTGGGTCCTTCTTTAAGAAGCTTAGAGAGTGCCAGCTCATTCTCTTATGCAGGAAGACTGAGTCTACTCACAGACCTGTTTGGGTAAATGGTACAACACCAGAAGGAAGAAGGGCAAAAGAAAGAATGAAGGAAATGATTTTCAAAGTCTGGCAGGAGAGAAACCCCTTTATGGTTTAATTGGAATGAAAATGGTTGCTCTTTCATAGCCATGGTGGGGTGAACGGGGCTAATTTAAATCTTCCTCTCCGGTGACTTTGGAACCACTCAGACATGGCTTGGGAATGACAGATTGAAAGTGGCTGGTTTGATTTTGCTGTTCAACTTCTGTGAAATGCCAAAGGTCCACCTAGGTCACAAACGGAGTAGCTATGATATAAGCTTTAAAGTACAGGAGGATGCATTCCTTTAAACTTACATATTGCTAGGATTAAATGTGACTGACCTAGTGGGTAGCAAATGATGTTAAGTCCAAGGTGACAGTGCAGAATAGGATGACTCTGTGGGTAATTTCAACCATTGTTGGTGCCATGACAGAGCAGTGATGTTGGCAAGCATATTAACTTGGGATTTTTAAGTTTACTCCCATAGATACCCCATCCCTTATTCTCCTGTGTTCCCAGCAAAAATCCATCTCTCTAAGGAAACAGTGTTGTGTTTTGAAGTGATAATACAATTTCCAGCCAGTCCCAACTTCCTGTAAAGAAACTTAATTTGGAGGTAAACCAGATATTCTAATTCCCATTAGAAAATTGAATTCTGTCTCTCAGTGTCTCTCTTTTTATAATCTACCATGCCAGGTGTTTGATGTCTTGGGGAAGGTAAGGGGAGGAGGAAGGGAGAAAATTGAAAATACTTATTTGAAATTTCCACATCTGACTTTTAGAAAACATCTACGGCAATGGAATAACTTCATATTCATTCTGAGTCTTCTTAACATGTTTTACTTGAGCTGTGGAAATGGGTGATAGAGATGGAATATTTGTCCACGCTAAACCAATGGCTAGAGTACAACTTGGATGAGAAATGTACAGTTGAAATTGACCATTTAAAAGACGATTTGTCACACACAGTTTGCATCCATGCAGACTGATAGATTTATAATTACATTATGTACAAAAATGTTTTAGTTTATTAAGGCAACCACAATTTGGATACTTTGTCCAAGGTGGCTTGATACAATTGGAGTGGTGATACCCTTTGAGCATTTTCTTTTCTTTCTTTTTTTTTTTTTCAGATAAGAACACTTACTCCCATTTGCTTTTAAGAAACAATTATCAAGAGATAATGGACTTATTCTATAGTCTTTTTGTTTCTTTTTTTTTTTTTCCAACAATCTATGATAGCTACTTGTATGAAGGTTCACATACCAAGGCATTGCCAGACATTTGTCTTTCTGGTGGGTCTGGGGTTTCAATTTTTGGTGATTTGTCAGTTATTCCATTTGCTGTGGGTTATTAAAACCGTTCTGTTCTGCCTATTCTCTGCTGATATGTTTTAAGTATAAAAATAACCTGATTGACACCCCGGCCAACATATCCTTGGCTGCTCTAAATCACTTATTAAAAAGGCTCTATCAATACTGAGTATCTGTTTCACAATGATAGGGATTCAAAGCCAAGTTCCTTGGGACAGCATGCCAAGGGTGAACATTACAACACACATAAAGTTTACATTATTTAGGTGTGTACCAAGGAAAAGAAGGCAGCAAGTAAGTTAATGAAAAGGTATATGGAAGTACAATGGGCAAAGGAAAGGTAGGAACAGACTATGCTAAGTATCAGTGTGTGATATAGCAGAGGCATACAGAAGAATATGAATCCATGTCTAAGGTTGCCTATCACTAGAATTCCACCTTCTGATGACGAATCCATCTGAGAAACTGTATGGTTAATGGAAAGATTCAGGTCACCTGAAGATGATGTTGGTGCCCCAAAGCCTAGCCAAGCTTGGAAAAACCAAAATAAAAGTAAAAACCAATTAAATGGAAATGGGTTACAACAAAGCCAGTTGAGAAATTTGCAGCTTTTCTCCCCTTGGAATGTTTCCTAATTGAGGGTGCTTCCCTTTCAATTTTCCTGGCCAGCAAATGCAATGGAATCAAAGGCGCACCTTGGATGCAGGAGGCCCGGTGGCTGTCAAAGAGCACCACCACCGGCTTTCTCCTCCTCGATGGGTCTTCTCGCCTGCAAAGAATCTAGCCATACTGAAGTGCCGCTTGGTTTGGAACTGCTGTAAAGCACAGACCAGCTTCTGTTGAAGGCGTCCCCCTGCTTTGCTTTCCCAAGAGCTACGGATGGCTCAACCCCGTCATCGGGCGCGATTCTGCCTGCCCAGCTTCTGGAGAGAAGGGCATCGGTGTCCCTGCAGCGTGGGATTCCGCCCCCACCCCGGCTCACTGCACTTCCAAGTGTCAGTTCCCCCAGCCCCAGGTTCAGACGCCCAGACCCACCCTAGGGAAGGCCATCGCTCTCACTCCCTCGGGATTTCCTCTGCCTTTTGGCCTTCACCTCCTCTTCCTGGGGCAGGGGCTGCTGCGGGGGCGGCTGCTGCGGGGGCTGGGCAGGAGGCTGAGGTTTGTGTTTCCTCTTCCCTCCTCCTCTGGGGGTCTTGGGCAGGGGCGGGGGCGGGGGCGGCGGCGGCGGCGGCGGGGGCGGGAGGGGCGGCGGCGGGGGCGGGGGCAGGGGCGGTGCCTCCCGGGCCATGTGGATGACCGCCTCGATGGTGGCCATGATGGTGTCTTGGGTGGCGGCCGGCTCCAAGACGAGCGGGCTCAGGCTCGGCTTCTGCCCCCTCTTGCTGGGAAGGTCGATGCATTTTTCCAGCACTGGCATTTGGTCTCTGGAGTCCTCATCGAACTGGGTGGGCTGCTTTCGGGGACGCCCTCTCCTCTTCTTGACGAAGTTGTTGCCTGTCTTTGATTGTCTCTGCAGCCGCTTGGCCTTCAGGATCTTGTTCACGTGGTCCAGGTTCTTCTTGGTGGACAGGATCTTCGTGTAGTTGCACATCTTGCGCACCTCGCACTGGATGGCCTCGATCTCCCGCCGCTTGAATCGCTTCTTCAGGGAGGAGCTGGCTGCAGGAGGGGAAGAGAGAAGATTGAGCACCAGAGGCAAGCTGCCCTAAACCCAGCTATCGCACTGACAACTGGCATTATATTTGTCCAGGAAGATTCTGGAGGAGCGATGCTATGGATGTGACCCAGTATCTAGTCTTCCTTTTCCTTGATGGAAACTGAAAATAGTACAAGTCAACATTGGTTGGCTATCTTCTGTGCACACAGCAATTCTATTTATACTATTTCTTGTTTACAACAATTCTGTGGAATGCTCTTGTTCCCCATGTCTAGGATTTAGAAACAGGCTTACTCCATGTAGGAAGATCTACCCTGGGAGTGAATGTCAGAATCAATATTCCCATTACCTGTTCCTATTATAACTTTTATTTTTTATTTAGCCCTTTGACATTTGATGTGATTCAATTTAGGATTAGGTTATGCCTTTTCTTTTTGTAGAAGATGTTGAATGAAAAAAAATGACAGTCCTTTATAACAAGCAATCTGGATCGTTCACATGTACTATCCACCTCAAAAAAGAGATGCCTTGACCTCACGGGGAGCATGTATGTAAGTGTGCCTATTTATTTCTAACCCTCCTCTACTGACAGGAGGGAGGATTATTTTCTGGGACACCATCTCTCTGATCCCCCGCCCCCACCTGCTCCCACTCCGCCAATGTTCTAGACTTGTCTAGTTGCCTGATAGTGTCCAGTTGACCAAGTCCTTCTTAACCAATTCATCCTCCGAAAACCTCAAGGGAAACCAGCCGGGTGTTTCTGAATCACTCCCACTATTCCACTACTTGGCTGTGTTGTTTGTAAAGAGCTCCTTTCAGGTCCTGGTGGCCAGATGGACCTGTACTGTATGAGTCAAACCTCTAATCTCCAGAAGTCAGGTACTGCTACCGCTAAATAGCCTTCAGAACTGCTTTGTTTTGACGTTCAGACACTGTAAAGTGTGAATGGCTTCAAGACGTAGCAGACCTTTCCTCCTTTAGGTTATTCTTTCTCCCTGTGCTGTTCGTAAGCAGGCAAGCATGTACGTCCATGTGTACACACACACACACACACTCAGGCACTCACACATACTCTTCTGCCCCATCTTCACACCATCCCCTCCCTTTTTATGAACGTAAGAAGTGTGTCCTCACTTAGTTTTCTGCTGCTGTAATATACCCTAGATGCTCAACCCCAAAGATGCCTATGGAGAAGATGCTGACCCTACTAAACATTACAGGACCATGTATTATGGTTTTAGCATCATAGTTTCTTGTGTTATCCCATGTTTTTTCCACTATGTCCTAAGGAAATAAGGAGAGGGGGCACCTGGGTGGCTCAGTTGGTTGAGCATCTGACTCTTGATTTTGGCTCAGGTCATGATCCAAGGGTCGTAGGATTGAGCCCCTGCACTGGGCTCTGTGCCAAGCATGGAGCCTGCTTAAGATTCTCTCTCCCTCTCCTTTTGCCCCTCTTCCCTGCTCATGTGTACTCTCTCTCTCTCTCTCTCTAAAAAAAAATAATTAAGGGAAATGAGGGGAAAATGCTGAAAACATGGATACCATTCTCACTTATTCTTGGGCACTCCCACTTTATTCCTTTCCCTGCTTCACCCCATTTCTCTTTCATGCTGTGGCTGGCACTGAACTCCAGGAGGGTATTATTTGAAGTTATTTACGCCACTAGCTTTATGGAGTGGGAATCTCTGAGTTCCATAGGACAGGTCAAAATGTTACTGCTTTTGGCCCAAGGTCATTGTAAGACTTACTGAGCAATGAATAACTACTGAACAATCTTTAAAATAAGTTATAAAGATCAAAATAGAACAAAGCCAGAGTGAGCTTCTGAGTACAAAAATAAAATGTTTGTAGTTAGTGTTGTGAAAGAAAAGCATTGCTCAATTGTAAGTTCTCAGATGCAGGGATCAATTTTTGTCCATCTTTATGTCCCTCACAGAGCATAGCGTGGTGCCTTGTCCATGGGCAGGATTTAAAAATTGTTTTTGGACTGATGAATCACACTAATCATTGTGCCTTGTAGTCAGAGTCTTCTCTAAAGGAGTTCAAGTTTGGATTTCTAAAGCATCCGCTACAAAAATAGGGACAGTAGGAGCTAGCAGGTCTCCATGTCCCAGCCAGGTGATCTATCTTGTCCACAAAGTTCATGAGTATTGAGAAGAAGTCAGAAAGACTCCACAAAACCTTTGGCATTATTCCAAGTACAAGTTTCATGTGAAGTTAACCCTTTCTTTGTATCATCTTTGGGGGAAAGAAAACGCTGTGTAATATATAATACAGCATATATAGGTAGAAAGTAAAACATTTAGAAAATTAGTTGTCAACATCTGACTGACTAAAGATTGACTGGAAAACTCCATGAACTGCAGGTCATTTGGGAGAAATACAAGCATTGGTTTTGTTTCTCTCAGTGTTTTCTTTTTAGCATGAAGTGACAAAAAACAAACAAACAAAAGGAACCTGGTAGATAATACCGTATTCAGTAATTCATTGTATGCTGCATAATATGTTATTAAGCCCTTGTACTGAAAAAATGATTATGAAATAAGTTAATTCTGAGTTATGTAAACATACCTTTACTAAAAATATCATAACCAATTCCTTTGCACCCACTGTTAACATTTAATAAATGTTAACTTTTGCCATATATACTTTAATGTTTATTTATTTTTGAGAAAGAGGGAGACAGAGTGCGAGCAGGGAGAGGCAGAGAGAGAGGGAGACACAGAATCTGAAGTAGGCTTCAGGCTCTGAGCTGTCAGCACAGAGCCCAACATGGGGTTTGAACTCACGAACCTTGAGATCATGACATGAGCTGAAGCTGGACACTTAACTGACTAAGCCACCCAGGTGCCCCTATACATAATTATATTTTTTTAACAGTTTATTTGTTTTTGAGAGACTGAGAGAGCACAAGTGGGGGAGGGGCAGAGAGAGAGGGAGACACAGAATCTGAAGGAGGCTCCAGGCTCTGAGCTGTCAGCACAGAACCTGACGTGGGTCTCGAACCCACGAACCACGAGATCATGACCTGAGCCAAAGTCAGACGCTGAGCCACCCAGGCGCTCCCTATACATTATTTTTTTAAAGAAAGAAAATATTATAGATTCAGCTAAGTCAGACTCCCCTCTCAATTCCATTCCAGTCCTTTCCTTTCCCATGCTTTTATTTATATTTTTACTGCATATGCATGAACCCATATTAGTAAAAATTACAGAGCTGAAACTACCTAATGTTGGTGGTACTGTAAGGAAGTGGGGGTCCTTGTACACTGTTGGTAGGAGTGTAAACTCAACTAATCATATTGGTGAGCAGCTGGGCACTGACCACTAGCACTGAAGATGGGCTTGCTCAATGCCCCAGAGAACCTGTGTCCAGGCTGGCCCCTTTACTTATCTGTAGTGGGAGGCTAAGGATGTGCAAGGATGTTCCCTGAAGCCCAGAAGACTGAAAACAGTCTAAATGTTAAGGAGATAATCCGTTACAATAGATAGACTTAATCTATTGGTTTAATCCGTAAACAATAGAATATTATAGATCTGTTGAAAGGAATAAGCAACATATATCAACATGGTTAAAAGTTGGTAACAAAAGTGAATACAAGTACTTGCAAATATACCATTTGAAAAAGTGTAAAAACACACAGATCCCTTGAATTTTTATTTCATTTTCAGTGTGCAAATGTGGAGGTTTAAAGTGACAACAATGTGGAAGCTCAATTGTGAGCTAAGGATTAGGTGGATGAGATTTCACTCTCCTCTCCAAAGCTACCTCATACCGCATAAGCTTCTAGAGGAGTACCGTCCAGTAGGGTTTTCTGCCATGGTGGAAATGTTCTATATCTGTGCTGTCCCATTTGGTAGTCCTTAGACACATGTGGCTACTAAGCGCTTGAAATGTGGCTAGCGTGACTGAGAAACTACATTTTTAATTTGACTTAAATTTAAATAGCTCCATGTGGCTGGTGGCTACTGTACTGGGCAGCTCAGTTCTAGTCCTAACCACCATGAAATACACTGGGTTCATTCAGTAAAATACAGACTGTGGGAAACTCTGGGCAAACCACCTGGTGCCTTTGACAAATAAGATGCAAGTAGAGAAAGGCAGGGGAGGTGGTGGGACTGTAAATTAAAAGAAACGTAAGAGATAAAATGACCATATTTTGCTGCCAGTTTAAACAAACTGTCAAAAGAGATCTTATTTCATGAATTCATGGACATTTGAATAGTGTCTGGGCATTGCATGATATTATTTAATTCCTGTTTATTTACTTAGGTGTGATAACTGCATTATGACAATGTTTTAAAGTACTAAGCTTTTAGAAATACTTGCTATTTCTTTTTTTTTTTTTCAACGTTTATTTATTTTTGGGACAGAGAGAGACAGAGCATGAATGGGGGAGGGGCAGAGAGAGAGGGAGACACAGAATCGGAAATAGGCTCCAGGCTCTGAGCCATCAGCCCAGAGCCTGACGCGGGGCTCGAACTCACGGACCGCGAGATCGTGACCTGGCTGAAGTCGGACGCTTAACCGACTGCGCCACCCAGGCGCCCCGCTATTTCTTTTTTAAAGTAGGCTTCACGTCCAGCGTGGAACCCAATGTGGGGCTTGAATTCATGACCCTGAGATCAAGACTTCAGCTGAGATCAAGAGTAGGATGCCCAACCAACTGAGCCACCCAGGTGCCCCTAAAATATTTATAGATGAAGTCACATGATATCCTCTGGAATTGGCTTCAAAATAATGAGGAATAGAGGAGATAAGTAGAAGTACTGATGAAATAGGATTGACTCTTGAGTTAATATTACTGAAGCTGGGTGATGGGTACACTGTGGTTTATTATGCTATTCTGCCTACTTTGGTATATACTTGATAATTCCATAATACCTGGTTGAAAACATATACATGGCAAGTGGCAATAAAACATCTTTCTTTACATCTTAGGACTGTAGGGTGGTCTGGTTTTTCACCCTTTTGGGCTCTGTCACCAAAATAATTTTTGAAAGATAAGAAATGTCCTCAGCAAAAGGCATGTATCATCACCCTAGAAAATTCCTGCTGGTAGCTACCCTCCTGGCTTAATGGGCTGGGAGAATGATTAAGTGCTCTGGCTTTTATGCTGTGACCAACTGAATAAACATATCAGGGCCCAATCTCCATTGATGCCATCAGGGGCTAAGACTTAATATGCCTCTTTCTTTTTTACATTGTAAACTTTGGAGGTGGGGGGGAGGTATCCACATCTACTGAACATCTGAATTGTATTTTGTCCGTATATGTATAATCCAAATATTTCAGTTCAGGTTTGTTACCCCTGCATGAGAACTGCAGCAGAGGGCAGGGCAGTGGGAAGGACTCTGCAGGGGCAGCTAGAAACAAATCTGAACTAGGATGAACATCTTAGCCTCTCTGGATCTCTCCTCATCTATTACATTGGGCAGTTATACTAGATACTCTCAAAATTCCCTTCTAGATTTAAAGATTGCTGTAATTCTTTCCTATTCTCATTATCAGTTGGCTTCCCAAATGTGAGGTGGAATAATTTCAAATTATTTTGAAATCCTAGTGGTGGTGGAGGGGGGTGAGGACTTTGGTCTTGGCAGGATTCGATATTCACAAATCTTTCTCCTTATTGCTTATGATTTCATTGTCCCTCTAAATGTTTTCAGATTTTTCTCTCTTCAAATTGTTTCATTATTAGACAGTAATTTCTGGGCTCTTGCAGCAAAGATTGATTCCATATTTGCTCTCCTTCTTATAATGGGCCCATATCTTGCCTGCTCTTTGTTAGTTTTAAAAAATAATTATGAGTGGCCAAGGCAAAATGAAAATTCATGTCTTCATAACTGCAAAGCAAATCATCTTCTAGACCTTTCTCTGTATTTAAAATTGTCATGCAAATGGTTGACTTGGTTTTGGGCCCAGATGTAGCTTTTCTGTCTTTTAGTTCCCATTATCAGAGGATTGGCTCATCAGCATTTGTTGATTTGGTCACGTCTTTTATGATAATCAAAGACTGGACTTAGCACTGTGTTTTGCACACTGACTTTGCAGATGTAGGATAGGCACTGTGAGCAAGAGAGAGGCTAACAAAGCTTAGTTATATGTAAAGTTCCTCCAAAATAGGTGCTAATGATTTGGAGACTATACTTTGCCCATGTGCAAGACACATCTTAATTTGAGAAGAAAGTTCTGGGTGTGTCCGAAAGGGAAGCAAATTCATCTCTAGATTCGTTAGAATATTTCTTGCTGTTTAAATATCCCTGCAGGGAGGGAGGTAATACTGGGAGGACTGTTGAACTGCCTGGAGTTGCCTTCCAGGGTGGAAAGGGCTGGAACACTCTTTCCCTCAATCAAGGCAGACAGCTGCAGTATGAATTACATTGTATGGTGATCCAAGTTAAGATCCTTCAAAGGCAGAAGCCATGTCATTTCTTCGTACTCCCAGGATCCCCAGTCCAGGCTCATTCACACAGTAGCACATGGAACTGGCATATAGCAACACACGGTCAGCAAATACAAGCTCAAGGGAATTCACTTGTTTAATGTTCTCCCATGAAATTGTGCTTTTTTTTTTTTTTTTGGTACTTTGTACTTAACTCAGTAATGATCTCTTGTTTTCCTAATGCAGCCTTTTATTTTTTAATGGGATGTATGAAGCAACTTGCCTTGGCATGCAAACGTTCTTCCTTTTTCCCTAGAATTTAAATTAACCTTATACAATCCTGGCCTTAAAGGCTCTTTTTAAAAAAGATGGCAAGTTGCCTCTGTTGGTGAGGCTTCTGCAAGGCAGGGCACATCTGAGTTGCTGTTGGTCATCAGCATAAGTGCCGTAGTACTGCTTTACAATTTCAAAGCTGTAATTTAGAATTAAGGGTTAGCAGATGTGGGAGATTTGTCATGATATAAAGGTGTCTCCATTCTATTTTTAAAGGCATAATACACTTTGGGGTTTCTTTGAAAATGTGACTGGCTTGTGTGAAGCACACAGTACCTGGTTGATTCTTCCAGGGCAGCTCCCACTTAGGGGTTTAAGGTAAAGCAACATCCTATCTTGGCTGCAGTGCCTTGGTGGTTGGGGGGAGCGGGGGGAAGGTGGGGATCCTGGTTTTGTTTTGCTCTTATTTCTCATTCTCCCTGGGACAAGTGAGGGTTGGAGGCAAAGTGGGCCTTTTGAGTGATGGAGAAAATGAAGCAGCGGGATGTACATGTTCACAAGGAGAGCTCTGAAGCAGCAAGGGCCACCAGGGTGCCTCCCCTACATTTTCTGGGAGACATTATGGCATTAGGGATCCAGGAACTTGTCTCACATTGTCCTTCTGCCTCTGCAACTCTGCCCACATCACTCATAGCCTCTGTGCCTCTCCAGCTCTGATCACCTCTTAATTCAGCCACTTTCTTAGTGGGGTGCACGTTCCCATGGAGGAAGCAGGACTATCTACCTGGCTACAAGAAAAACATATTAATAGTTTTTATTTATATTACTTATATTTGATCTAAAAAGTAAGAACTAAGCTAAGCATTCTAATGCTTAATGTTTGGGGTAACTGTGATGCCCTTATTTGGGCTGTACATCAGATGTGTCACCTGTCACTGCTGGGCAGGAGGTACCTAGGAGAAGGGGGAGAGGTCACGTTCATTTAAGGGGGTTGGCGGGCATATCCATCAGTTTCTTACTTTTGGGAAGGGCACGTCCTATATTCAAAATGCTATAATAGGTCAGCCCTTATGGTTCTTTTTAGGAAATTAAGATCTTTGAAAAGAAAAAAAATCAAACTACTTAGTCATAAGATCAGGAATATCCATGAAATATGTCACATGCCGTGCAGTTTTATTGGTTTCTCTTAGCAAACTATATAAGAGTTGCCATTTTCAGAGATGAATTTTGGCAGTTTCTTATATAAAAAGACAAGGGTTCTAAATGTTCTCACCTTTGCTGTGCTGTCCATGGGCTGTCAGTGAAAAATACAAACAACTTAATGTCTCTTTAGGGTAAAATGGGAAATAATTTAACCGCTTTTAGGAAGAAACTCATACTTGAGACAGCATTTTTGACAACTGATTGAAAATGTTTCCATTGGCAATTTTGTTACTGAAAATGATATATTATAACCTATAAGATTCCTTAGATCTGCAAATTAAAAAATCTTGTAAACAGAGTTAACCTCCAAATGAAGAGTTTCAGAGATTTGAACTCATGAAACAATGCAATGCCTTTTGACATGCAAGACCATCTGATTGTCAAGGAAGTTGGTTAGACCAATTTCAACCACCTTTGCTTAACTGATGGATGGGACTGAAAAAAACTGCATAAAATCTTGGATTGCAAGTAAGTAACTTGTTTTGGGAGTGTTCCACAAGACAAGCAAACACTTCTAATACATTTTAACTTGATAAACAAGCTATGTCTTGCAGTAGGAGTAGTACAATGTGAGGGTGAATGTCATGAGCCCATGGTTCTTTAACTTAGCTTTGATACACAAGTGCTTTGGATTACAAGCAAGTTTCTGGTACAAATTATGCGCACAAACCAAGGTTTGTTATGCTCATAAAAACAAGGTTTTACTGTATTCTGATTTAAGCAAAATGCTGCACTTTGTCCTCTTGGATATATGTTTATGTGAAATACCCTTTCAATCTACAACATCTACTAATGAGTATTGAAACAAACTAAATTTGGAATCAGAGCTTCAAATTGGTTTATCACAAGTGTTAAAAAAAACACAAGGTTTTCAAAAGGAAATATTCAAACTCATTTAGTTGGCCCTCCCAAAACATTTTTAGAAAGAAATATTAAAATGAGTGTAAAATTTTGACAACAATTTTGAAATTTTGACAATTTCAAAAATTTGAAAATATTTTTGTTTTGAAATTTTGTTTTGTTTTGTTTCAAAAATTTGTTTCAAAAAAAATTTGAAGTTTTGTTTTGAAATTTTGACAATTTCAAAAATTTGAAAATATTTTTGTTTCCTTAATACAAAGTTAAATGAAATTTAAAATTATTTTAACAATATGATTTCAGATTTAGCTCAACATTTCAAAGTTTATATTTAAAATTTTTTTTAATGTTTACTTACTTTTGAGAGGGAGAGAGAGACAGAGAGTGAGCAGGGAAGGGGTGCAGAGAGAGGGACACACAGAATCCGAAGCAGGCTCCAGGCTCTAAGCTGGCAACACAGAGCCCAACACGGGGCTCCAACTCACCAACGGTGAGATCATGACCTGAGCCGCAAGTTGGACACTTAACTGACTGAGCCACCCAGAAGCCCCCAAAGTTCATATTTTAAAATATGAGTGTGTATATTCTGAATAGTGTTTACATGGAATTAACTGTTCAAAAGTATGTTAGTGATATCACCACATGATCAAAAATTTGGGCTGCTTTAAAGTTGCCCTTTCTGTTTCTAAACCCCTGAAGAGTTTATTCACTCAGTTTTTAATTCTAGAAGATCTTAACTTTCCATGTGCACAGCGTAAGAAGCATTAAAGCTTCTCAAAGACAGACCACACGTGTTCTTCATACACCTTGTGACAAAGAGCGTGGTGTCTTTTTCACAGTAGATTCTTGCTTAATATATCTTGCTGGATTATTTCACATCATAAGCTCCTAGAGACTAAAGTCTGGGTATCAATAATCTTTATATTCCCTGGAGCAGCTTTAATTGAATTGCATGTAATTCCATGGCAGTTGGAACAGTGTCCTATCCATGGAGAGCTTCTACATAAGGTTGGAGGCAGACCTGGATGCCTCTTGGTTAGTCATTTCTGAGCTCCTGCTCCCTAGGTTTTCAGCATCCTTGACTTCTCTGACCACAGGGAAATAACGCCAGTCATTTCATGAGGTGAGCTTTGGGAGAACCACTGTGGCTTTGGACAGATAAAGGCAGTGGTAACTCATCTCCAGAGAGAAAGTGCACAGAGGAAGAATGCAGCTAGGTCCCTCAGAGAGCCTCTAGGGGAGGTAACCAGGACTTGGTCAGGCCTAAGAAAGCTAGGTGAAGGGAGAGAGCTCAGAGATCAGGAGATGAACAACAGAGGCGATTTTCTCTGTCTCTAAGGCACACTGGGCATATTCGTTAGTAGGAACTGCCCCGGAAGGGGTCACAGAAGAGTTTCAAAGCTGGGAGTCTTTCTGGGCATGAGGCTTATTAGGGCCACAGTGGCTTCCCAGGCTTTTGGCGAGGAATGAACTGTAAGTGGTGGCACCCTTAAACTGGGAAATATGAGGGCCATTTAGGCTTACTTTGTTTCTTTCAATTAACTTTGGCTTTTGTCTGTTGCATGTGGCTCAAGCCCCAGCAGACTGAGTAGACAACTTGAGAGGCTGGATAGAAATGCAGTTAACGCCAAAAAGTTTGACGCTACATCTGCTGAGTCTCACAGCATGCCAGGTGGTCACACGGCGGGGGTGGTCACACCCTCTCAAAGGCCTCTTTATATTTCTTTTTCCCTTCCTCTCCAACGTGGCATAACTGTATCCTTAACCATAAATACCATCCCTTATATAATACACCAATTATTGTAGCTGTGTGTTCATACTTGATTGTGAGAGATTTTCTCGTTTAAATTTTGAAAAAAAAAAAGAAAAGAAAAACAGGGAACAAAGAATAATGTGGCAAATATGATTTCATGAACACATTTACATTTTTAATATTTAGGCTCAGATAAAATAAATCCTGTTGACCATGCTAGAGCTTTAGGAATTCTGTCAAATAGTAGGTATCCGTGCTTTATTTTTCTTCCTAGTTTTAATAATTGCATTTGTTTACTTAAATCCTCAGGCTTGTTATTTATGATCTGATAGAAAACACTGCCTGGGATGTTGTAAGAATAAGGTTCTAGTCTAGACTTTGCACTCCTCAGTTCTGTGTTTCTAGACAAATTTTTGACACCTTGGCAGGACCCTTACTTGTAAAAAAAAAAATTAAAAAGTCATATACCTCCAAGTCTTCCCTGTTCCAGGTAAGACATCCTTACTTCCTTCATCTGTGTTTCATATGAAATGAATTCTAGACTATGTTCCATTTTGATCCTGTTCCTCTGGAGATTTTAGTGTCTGTCAAATCTCATCTTAAATTTTGGTGCCTGGTATTGAACTGATTTTCCAAGTATGAAATGATTATGCAGAAAGATTGGGTTGATTAATTTCTGTGATCAAGGCACTACTACACTTCTGTTAATGAGAACTACATACAAAATAAATAAATAAAACCTGCAAAGTTGTTTTTTTTTTTCCCCCAGCAACATCACACTGTTGGCTCATATTAAATAGAAGCTCAATTAACTCCCTTAAATGCTTCCATATAAACTGCTACCAAACCTGGCCATTGCTGTGTGGAATGGGTTTTTGAGCTTAAATACAAGCTTTCTATTTAAATCTGCAAAGTTTTATTTTATTGGTTTTCGTCCAGTGTTCTAGTCTGTTATGAAAGTTTTGAATCTTAATTTTGTTTTCTCAGAGACTGCCCAGATTTGTAAAATTTACAGAGGGTTTGAATACCCTCAGAGTTAATAACTGTCCCTTTATCTCCATCTGGGCATGATTCGTGTGACCCAAATATACGCTATTGCTTTTCTCTTTATTTAAGTTTTTCAAGAAAAAAATGGTAATTTACACACACACACATACACACACACACACACACACACACACACACACACACACAAATCCCTGTATTCATCATAAAAACAACAAGGAATTTATACCCATTGCTTTAGACTTTCACATATTTTTGTGTCTGTCTGGTCAGTAGATGATGGATGTGCTACAGAAACAATGAATTTGCATTGCCTACAGGTGTGTGCCCAACTCTATTATTTCTGAGAGAGAGGATATTGCATCTGATGTTGGATTGGGTGGGGATGGGGAGTCTTACATTTTTCTTTTATCCACAGGCAATTCTCCTGCCCTAGTGAGAAAAGAAAAGAAAGGAAAAGAAAAAAGAAGAAACAAAACAATAGTCAGTATGCATCCAGTGCCTTCTAATTTCTGCTGGAATTCAGTTTAATTGGATATTCCTCTAAAAGCCACCGAGGACTCTCATTTCAATATTAATCTTTTTGGTCCCCTCTACATTGCTTGTATCTCTCTGACAGAATTTCATATAGTCTGTCCTGTGTTAAGATTATGGGATCAATCTGCATTTCTCTCTCCTTTTAAATTATGTTTTCTTAAGGAACAAGGACCATGCCTTATCCATTCTCATTCAT
Source organism: Prionailurus viverrinus (assembly GCF_022837055.1). Lineage (NCBI taxonomy): Eukaryota > Metazoa > Chordata > Mammalia > Carnivora > Felidae > Prionailurus > Prionailurus viverrinus. Next base: position 66,774,687 of record NC_062572.1, on the reverse strand, counting down.
TCTTGGAAGAAGCATTGACTAAGCCCACTCTGTGCCAGGCTCTGTGTTAGACACGCCATTCCATGGCTTCCTCCCCCATGTGACCAGTACAGAGTTCAGCTGACTTACTTGAGTTGAAATCAATCTATGTGACTTGACCTAAACCAACACTTACTGTCTGTTTTGTAAAGGCTGTGTGTAAAATATGAAAGGATTTATTGAAGGGGATCCAAATCACTGTAAATTAAATTAGATCTTCACATATTTCAGCTGTTCCCTACTCTCCTCAGAGCACCATTAACTGTCTGAAGGATCTAAGCTATGACCATAGCACTGAAGTACTGTGAAATATAGACTGATATCCAAACCACTCCATAGACATGCAGATTCAATGACAAAAATAAGTTTGGAATTTATTAAGTGCCTTTAAGAAAAGCAGCTTGAACATTTAAGCCCACAGATTGATTAAAATGATGGGGCTCCTGAAAAAGGGAGACATTTTAACGTATTATATTTTACTTAGCTACCATCAAAAATAGGAGCCAGAGACAGAGAGGAACAGAGAGACAAGAGAGACAGAGAGACAGGAAGAGAGAGGATGAATGGTCTTTTCATTGCTGAACATTTGGATCAGAATTAAATGGTATATTGTGGGGGAGTGGTCATATGCTGTCTTGGCAAATACCTATACATTCAAGTTCTAAGCACTATGCCAGTAGTGTGTTTTTTTTTTTTTTTAATTTTTGAATTACCTTTTTTTTTTTTTTCCAAATATAAGCTTGGGCAGACTCAAGACAGCAAATACTTCTTCCTCAGTTTAAGATTTGACAATTTAAGAGGAAAAGGCTCATTCATCATCTTTCCCTTTTAGAGACCATAAATTATTGGCTCATATACCATGTGGCTTGGATTCTAGGAAAAGTTAGTGTAAACAAACCCAAGTTACAATGCGTGGAGTAAGAGAGTGAGTCATAAACAGAACACAGACATATGCTCTCATATAAATAAGGGCTTGGATCATCAGCTTCCCAAAGTCTGCTTCCCATTAATTACACAACAAAATGAACTTTCCATATGTAAAGCCCAAATCACTTAACTCTGGCAACACGCATGAGACAAAGACCAGGATTGTGGCTTAATATTTAGGCACTAACAAACCTGGATTTTCAAAATAAGAAAAGTCCTCTCAAAATATCTTCAGGTATTGGAAGGCAAGAACATTCCTTGGAGGAGTGTTTTTGAACATTGAAACTATACCTTGCAACCCAGGAACACTGCATGAGGCTGGCCTGCATCCCCTGCTGAATTTAAAGGTAATATCAGGCTTACTCTCTTTTGTTCTCAGCTCTCTCATCTTTATGGGGCAAGCCCTGGGTCCAGGCCACACAGGGTGTTCAGACATTGCTGGGATCATTGAACAGTTGAAATTCCCTCCATTAGTACCTTCTCTCTGTCTTTTGAAACTGCACATGGCGTGTTTCCTCATTATTGTGAGAAGGCTATCTGGTCTCTCTTAGTTGAAAGTGCTATCAAGGAAACATGTAACAATTGCTGGGGAAGAGGATTCAACAGGTGGAAGCCACTGAGTTCTCTCCTTGTGTTCCTTTCAAAAGCAGACATCATAAAAAAAAAAAAAAACACTAACAGAGTTAGTTACAAAGGACATTTAAGTAACAGATGTCACATTGTAGGAGCCCTGGGTGGGGGAGGGGAGGGGAGAACAAGGACTTTCATTCTTTGCTGGGGAGGTGTGCAGCGTCTTTGATTATTCATTTACTCAACATTTACTTTGGTAACAACAACTTTGTATCATACCATGGAGTCTACAGGTAAGATGATACAAGGTAACATTTCTGCTATCATGTGAAAGAGAAAGGGGAAGAAATGAACATTTTTGGGGAACCTACAGTGCAGTTTGCAGTATCTCACATGCATCCTCATTTAATTGTGGTCGCAACCACATGAGAACATTACTGCCTCTGCTGTACAGAGATGAAAACCGGGACCTCAGAGGTTAAATCGTTTTCCCAAGGGCACACATCTTAGATGTGATGGACTGAAGGATGCAAGCAAGGGCTGCCCTATTTCAAAGCCAGTTTCAAACCATATTTCCTTAAGAAAGTGAAGAAGACAGGGAGCTAGATAGAGTGAGAAAGCCTGGGTTTCCCTGTTACTTTTCTACTATTGACTGCATCAGAGTGCCAAATTTCTCTCAATTTCACAATCTCAAAGGCCTCCTCCAACCTCCAAATTCCATAGTTAAATAACACAAGATGTTACTACAGACTATTCCTGCTACTTCTGCTAGATTAGGAGTTCCTGCACATTGTTTTGATCCTGTTACTTTGTCCAGTCCAAATGCCTTTGATGGCTCCCTGTAGGGGGCCAGGCTGCCAGTCTAATGAGTGAAGTTGGTCAGGACCCTGAAGGAAGATCCGGGGAAGCGTGGGGTGGGCCGGGGGAATAAGAAATGAAAGAGAATATAGCCCATCTAACGGGGCTGAGGTTATTTTGTATCAATCAGTTGTTGCCAGGTAGGAACCTGAGCCCAAAGTTAACCAGATAGTCTGAATTTCAAAAAGCCAAAACTCTTGATTATTAGGTAAATCCGTTGTTCACAAACTGAGTTTTTAAAAATGTATAACCCCCTGTAAGCCAATCAGAGTACAACTGCAGATAGCTATGGGCCCATGGCTGCTATTTTGCGATCACTGCCTCTCAGAAGGTTTACTGTGCCTCATTCTAGAATTTCAGGTTCTCCATATTCTGACCCCAAATCTCTCTTCCAGCCTCACTGGTCATCATTTCCACACATACTCCTATCTCAGAGACATTGTAAACCTGTCCCTCTGCTCCCATCTGCTTATTTAATTCAATCCATCCCCAGAAAGCTCTTTCAGTCCTTCTCTTCCCAGATTATTTTACCATATCCCCCAATCTCCTCTAGTACCATTTGGTCAGAAATTCATAACGTATCCATTGCTCAGTGATATCTCTGTTAGGATCTGAGATTGTTATTCAGCCTCTTCACTTGTTAATATTATTTGGTCATGTCATGTTTTAGAGTCTGGCCTTCCCAAATAGCATGAAAGTTCCTTAGGGCAGGGGTTAATCGTCTATGTATCAGTGTGGCAGATACTTAAAAAAATATTTGACAATTGTAACAAAGCCTTACAAAAGTTCCAGTAAGATGAACTTGATATAGCATTTAACACCCTCATGGGTAGGGAGGCTTTGTGCCCTGAGATATAAAGGTATTTGGAGCAGTGAGTGAGGAAAAAAATTCTAAAGATAGTTAATGGATGTTACGATTTGAGTCATAACATGACTAAATTATGACTTAATATGCTTAAATCATTACAGGGCATGACTTCATTCTTGACATGAGAGGGGTCAAGATATAGTGATATATTGTTTCGAATATGTGATTGGTGTTTTCATCTGCTATTTCATTTCTTTTGCACCACAGCCTAAAGGTCAGAAATCACTTTTCCCATTTCACTGATGGGGAAACTGAGACTCACAAGTCTCAGAAGGCTCAGCGACTTAACTAAGAGAATTAGTAAGTTCTGAAAAGCTGTATGATAACCCTGGTCCTTGAATTCCAAATCCACTTTCCACTACATATCCATGTGGTGGCCAGGAGTCCAGGTTTCCTAATTCCTACTCAGGCCAGATTTGTAGTTCAGTTCACCTCTCTGGGTTCAATTTTCTTATCTCTGCCATGAAGGGATTAGTGGAAAGCCCTTCCATTCGGTCTAACCCAGTCTTGTTTGGTCAGACTCCAGTTTATGCAACGAGAGAAGGAGATTCCCTGGGAGGATGCTGGGGCATTATTCTAGTTGCTCCCAAAGGTGGAATGGAGGGGGCTGACCGGTGAGGGATAGTGCGGTCAGCCTGTCTGTCTGTCTGCCACGTCTGTTTTATAATCCTTACTCTCTTTTCCCTCACTGCCTCCTTTCTCCCTATCCCTCTTTCTCTGTCTCTTCTCTGCTGTAGACAGACTATAGCCTGCCTGGACCACTAAAGATCATTCTTAATGACAGTCATTACACAGTTCTTCTACGTTGCCTGAGGCCATTTCCACAGCAATGAGCAGGAAAGACCTTGCCTCCGTTCTCAACAGCTGGGCACAGTATGCCAACTTCACTGGAACCAAGAAGTTTTTCAAAAACTCTCCATTAATTACAGGAAACCCAAAGCACTGTCCCCCCTTCTCATTAACACAGTTGCTTTCAGTGGCCACTAAATTATCTCGCCACCATTAAACCAACAATCTAATTAGACCTGTGGAAATGGAAAGAGCCCGTGAATGAGGCAGGCACACCACTTTCATCTCAAAACGGATCATAAAATATTTGTGCCCTTTCGTTCTTGGCCACATAAAATCTCCCCCTAGAAGAGTCTCTTTTCACTCTCTTCGATTTATAAAGAGGAGCTTGAATATTTGATATAAAATGAGTATCTTAATAGAAATCGCTTCATGTATGGGAGGTTTTCTTTCCCGCATTTCGCTGAGCACGGTGTCCTCATTACAATAATCGCACCTGACTCCCCCTGCATGTGATGCCTCACAGCCAAACCTCCCACTGGGCTTCAATGGAGGTGTGAATGATACCATCACTGGGAAGAAGATAAAATGTATTATTATCATTACTCTATTTTTAAGAGGGTCTGACTGTGGCAAGAGGTGGTTGGGAAGCATAATCTGTACGAAGCATTCAGAGAAGATAAATTGAGTTAAGTTCCTCACAGACACAGCACTTTCTAACCTGTTATTACACCTTCAGTCTTTCCTAAAATCTCAACTCTGGAGGGGGAAAAAAAAATAGTTAAATCAAGTCCAGGCATGTTTATTGAGTATTTACGATGTACCCAGCACCTTGCAAGGTTCTTGACACCCAAATATGATTACAAGTTGCTCAACAGCCTGGCTTTTGCTTCTCTGATTTTCATCCCATATAACAACACAAGGTTCTGGGGATTTGTGAGATACTTGATATTCACTGAAGGGGGCAAACCTGAAATAGGAAATATGATTGTTGCTCTTGGGAAGCCAACACTCTGGGCACAATGCAAGACTATTATATATAAAATAATTAAATTACAGCCTAGCTTTCCATTGAGTGGCTCATCCCCCAAATATCATAGAAGAACTGAGTGAAGGGAGACACGTGTACAAGTCCCTCCTTCTCCTCTCGGAATAAAAACACACTCGTGTATTATGTATACTGTGCCATATAGGCTGACTCTTTAACTTGAAAATAATCTTGCCTTGTGAATATCCTGGTGGATTACCCAGGACCTGGTCTGCCATTACTGAACAAAAGATTCTGGAGGCCCTGGAGGTCCCTTTCAGGTAGCTGCTTCTGCTGACCATTCTTTGGATGGTTTGCGGTTTCTGGTACTAATGGAAAATAAAGACAAATCATTGTCTCTCAACTTGAATGAATATAATTCTGAGGTATGTATTTTCATGCACCAGATGGTTTTATGCAGGAAAAAGTTGTTGTTCTGTTCATTTTGACTAATATTTAATGATTATCTATTGTTTGCCCACCTGGGTGCTAGGTACTGGGATTTTAAAGTTGAGTAGGATCTGACAATAGGGGAAGGGACAGTCCAGCATGGGGCACAGGCATGAGCACAGACACCATATTAAATACAGGAGTCAATTATCAATGGGCTTATAATAGGGGGTCATGGAATATAGAAAATGTGGCACAGGGAAGGATTCGTAGAGTTGAAGTCGCCATGCTCTGTATTGAAGAATGGTAATGAATTAGCCATCTATATCACTTGAAGGGTGGGTGAAGGGAGAGGGGAACATCCCGCATGGGAAACAGATAATCACTTAATGGCAATGACAATAACAACCACAGCAGTGGCAACAGTGCTCATTTGCTAAACTCTTGTTATGTGCCAGGCACTCTGCTAAGATTTTCACAAGGGCTATCTCATTTATTCCTCACCACAATCCTCTTACACTAGGTAGTATGCTTTCCTCCATTTTACAGATGTGAGCATTGAGGACCAAGATCAGCCAGCTGTTAAGTGTAGCACTGAGATCTCAGTGTAGATGATCTGAAGCAAGGATATATGCATTCAAGTAGAGCAGTGCATGGCCCATGTGTGGTGTGAAGAAAAATGGGCCAAACGTAGAAACAAGGCAAATGGAAGGGTGCATGTCTTTCTGGATTCCTAGAGTACCATTTTACAGGCCTGCCCCCATGATTAATTACCTAGGGAAATGTAGCTTTGTTGCATTTGCTACCCATTACTGATTACAGGCCCAGACTCTGCCAGGAAATATGTTAACTTGAAGATTTTTGCTCAAAAAATATGCAAATGATTTCTGACTGGTAGCAAAGATAAGCCCAGAGGTTATGGTTTTATTGCCCATTAGGACATTAACTGAGCCATCTCGCTTGATGTTCTTTCTTCAGTGCTTACATTCCTATAATGTCCTGTCCCTCTAATTCTTCTCTGGATCAGCTTTATCACCATGTTGGTTTCCTCATTAGAGTTGAGTGAATTTTTGACCTGAGTTTTTAGTTTTTTGAAAATCACACTCTTACTGTAGGATTCCCAAGGAGTTTGGTGCTGGCTAACATTTCTAAGGAGATGTGGTTGGAGCAGAAGAGGCAGAGGGTAGATTCTGGAGTGTTTGGTGCTTCTCTAGGACGCTTGTAGCTTTGGCCATTGGGACAGCTCAGCTGCTCTAGAGGTCTGTATCAAATCAGAAAACGGCTTGTTTCTTCCTTATGGGGCAAAAATAAAAATAATTTTTGGAGGTTTTTCGGAAGGCCTTTGGTGTGATGGGATCTTCAAGGAAGCGCAGAAGTTTCCAATCCTACTGGGTCTCTTCATGGCCCAGAGCCAAGGGGAGGGGGCTTTTCATGAGCCTCACATTCAGTAGAGGTCTCCAGGCAAACAGACTCATTCTGTGCTGCTTCAACATGGGCCCATAGGCAGCACTTTTCAGGCAATTTGAAGAATTCATTTTTTAATGACATTTAAATGTTTAAATGTCATTTAATTAATTTTTATGTTTACTTTTGACAGAGAGAGAGAGAGAGAGAGAGCGCGTGCACAAGCATGAGTGGGGGAGGGGCAGAGAGAGAGGGAGACAATCCCAAGCAGATTCCACACTGAGAGCACACAGCCAGATGCTGGGCTCAAACTCATGAACTGCGAGATCAAGACCTGAGCCGAGGTCAGGAATCAAACGCTTAAACTGACTGCACCACCCAGGTGCCCCCGAACAATTGATTTTTAAAAATAAAGCTTTATTTTCTCTACATCTTTTCTGAAGTTTTTCTACTGTATATTTTAAGTGATTAATCTGGCCTTATAGGAATTTATTTTACAATTTGAAGACTTCTTCAGTTTGTATACTTATAGCCCTTAGATGTTCCAAATCCTATTAACTTGCATATTTATTTGCTCTATTTTGGTTGTTTGAAAGACAAGGCTTTTGGCTGAATTGATTCGCTATTTTGGCTAGGAGCGTCAGAGGATGATTCCACGTAGGTTCAAAGCACATAAAAGAAATAATTTTACAATTCTTGCAAAGGAATTTGTTGCTTTTTGCATCTGAATATTATTTCATTACTCTGGGACCCTCTCCACTGATAGCAGTTGGTTAACTGCAAAGTCAGAAATGCTAGAATTTGGTGGTCAGAAGCAATTTTCATGATTATTTTGCTCCAGCCACTAGAATACTGGACTTCTTTCTAATTCCATTAGAATTAAGAATGTATTCTTTTATTTGTGAATGTAACTTTTTTTTTTTTAAGATCTATTTATTTAGTTAGTTAGAGAGAGAAAGAGGGAGTGTGAGCAGGATAGGGCAGAGACAGAGGGAGAGAGAGAGAATCCCAAACAGGCTCCATACTACCAGCACAGAGCTCAATGTGGGGCTCAGTCTCAAGAACTGCCAGATCATGACCTGAGCCAAAATCAAGAGTCAGATGCTTAGCCGACTGAGACACCCAGGTGCCCCTATGAAGGTAACTTTTCAGTCTTAAGGTTTTGCATCTTGATTACAGGTATCTGTCAGTTCTGATGGGGCTGATAGTTGGTTAAACGGCTTGCCTAATATCAGGCTTTGCCTTCAGAAGCAAAATGTCTAAGCATTTAATACACTTGTGAAATTTATTTATTTTTTTGTCTTTTACAGGTAGTTTGTTTATTTTTTAATTTTGTAATTATTATTAAAGTTTTTATTTAAATTCCAGTTAGATAACAGTGTAATATTAGTTTCAAGTGTACAATATAGTGATTCAACACTTCCATACAACACCTGGTGTTCATCATGGCAATCGTACTCCTCTTTAATCCCCCTCACCTATTTTATCCGTCCTCCCACCTGATATTTCTGCTTAGGTTTTGGTAGGTTTTTTTTTTCTTAATTTTTAAAGTCTTATTCATTTTTCAGAGACAGAGACAGACAGAGCATGAGTGGGGGAGGGGCAGAGAGAGAGGGAGACACAGAACCTGAAGCAGGTTCCAGGCTCTGAGCTGTCAGCACAGAGCCCAATGCAGGGCTGGAACCCATGAAGTCAGATGCTTAACTGACTGAGCCACCCAGGTGCCCCTAGGTTTTGGTACTTTTAAACAAAGATCACACAGTTTTAGAGAATAATGGATTAGCCTTGATAGGAAACAGATACAAACCAGGAGCTTTGCTCCTCTGCTTTCTCCTGTTAGCTCTAGCCCAGCCACACCTTGAACAGTTAAGATTTGATGATAACAACTGTGATAACAACACATCTTGTTTTTCTCCTGGGATTTAAGATGAGAGGCTATCTAGTATGAATCAGTGTGTGTGTGTTTGTGTGTGTGTGTGTGAAAGAGAAAGAGAAGGGCACAATGGATATGCTTGCGCATTTTTCCATCATTATGACTAGTCTTTCAGGTGCAGGACTACAGAGAATTTATTGGTGTTTTACTGAGTTTATAAATAGAGTTTATAAATAGATTATAATCTATTTAATAATATAGTCTCATGTTAAATACAAAGGTTGGGGGGTGTGTTTCAGTAGTGAAATCACACATTTTCTACACGTTGCATGACCTTCCTGAGAAGTTAGTTCAATATGTAGGAAAACAGAAAAATTAGCCTGACTTATTGAGGTATGGATTATCTGATATGGTTATTAAATCATGATTGGGACAGCGCAATAGAAGTTATTTCAAATTATGCATCACTTTGAACAAACTTTATTGAAGCCTTTACTGCATTAGCCCTAATTACTCACAATAATGACGCAGTGCTCCCTTGAATCAGACCCTTCACTGTGGCAGGGGACTGTGGCTGATCGATAGCTATTGAGCAGTTTGATCACGAAGGCTGACCTGCCGGAGCACCGGTGGCAGCCACGGCCATCTCTCCTTCCCGGTAGCTCACAAACTGACATGTTCTCAGTCTGGCCTCCCTCTCCCGCAGCTCGTCGTCTGCCTCTTCCTCCAAATCAATAACTTCATAATCAGCATGCTTCCCAGACTCCGAGAAGCTAAAAATTGCCTTAAATAAAACACACCCTCCCCCTTAACCCCCACCCCCATCCACCCACACACACACACTTGAGCTAGAAAAGACATGTTTTTTAACTTCTGACCATATGCATTTCTCCCACATTATAATGTTGATAAAATAAGGTGAGAAATGTCCCCCCCCCCCCCTTTTTTTAACAAAGATCACCTATTTGAAAAAATACTGTTAGGACTATAGACTGATTAATTATTTGGCAAGTATTTACCAACAGCCTACCACATGTCCGTCAAATGTTTTCCATTTGGCTGTTAACTTCCAAGATGGAGCATGTTTTTCTCAGATGTCTCCCACCATGTTTAGTGCTATGTAAGTACACAGCTACCGTCTCACAATGATTATTTCACTCAGTGATTACTTATTCAGTGTCTACTATGTGTCAGGGGCCTGTACTAGATAGGTTAGTATTTATTGTTATTATTTTTATTTCAGAGAGAGGCAGAGGGGGAGAGAGAGAGGGAGAGAGAGAGAGAGAGAGAGAGAGAGACAGAATCCCAAGCAGGCTCTATGCTCAGTGCAGAGCCTGATGTGGGCTCAATCCTACTACCTTGGGATCAGGACCTGAGTTGAAAGCAAGAGTTGGATGCTTTACTGACCCAGCCAAGCACCCTGTAGCATTCATTATTTTAAAAGGAAAGGAATTTCTAATTAATTGAATTCTTTCAGTATATATATTTTTTATCTCAATACAGGATTTCTCAAATTAGTTTTTTTTTCTAAGACACTTAGTTTTATTCTCCTTTCCTTTCTCCTCCCTCAGCCCTTGTCTGGATCTTCAAAACCATTCTGTGAAAAGGATGACCTTTTGAAAACAGGCCAGAAGTACGTCTAAATTCCCTTGCTTATGGCCAAAGATGAAAAAGGGACTCTAAAGAAAACAAAAATGAATTGTCTCATCACAAATATATATGACTAATGCAGAAGCATACAACTAAATGAAATCAAACCAAGATACTATTTACTGCCTTTCTACTGTGTGCTTTCCCGTAGTTAAAACATCAAATGATGAGTTTTCCCTCACTATTCCCTAAAAGAAGTAGGGGTCCATAATTAGGGAGAAAGAAATCTGCCTTTTCTAATGTTGAGCCTGTGATAGAAGTGAGATTCCACTGGAAATCAGGCAGTAAATCAAGAAGTTTGGGTTCTAATCCAATTGCATGACCTCAGGCAGATCTCTGAATCTCGGGAGCAATCATGTGTGAATCACATGTGAAACAGGGTATTGGACATGAGCCCAGGCTGTGTGACCCTAACTCTCTCAGGTTTGTGGGAATCCATTTATCTGTGGGGAGTGGAATCTCAGGAAGGTCTGGCCTCCAGCACCTGGGGAAATCTCTGGCTGGTTTTCTCCCCAAAGTTCTGCATCACAGCCTGAGACCCGGAAATGGACCAAATCTGTGAAATTCTCACGAGGGTCTCATTTTAGCACTGCCAAAAATAAACAGCCCATTCCCGCATCCTGAAACACGAGAGCTTTGGCTCAGCTCTGATTACCAGAGAGGCAGGTTTAAAAGTTTAATACCCACCTGGTTTCTACGCCTTTTTGGCATATTTGTAAACAACTGAATGCAAACAGAGGAGGCAAGCCCGTGGAAGCAGGAGGTCCCAAAAACACATTCTCTCACTCTGGATGGAAAGAGCTGAGGGGAGAAAAATGGCGGACCACCTGTCTTTTGCCCCTGGGAAATATCTGTGCTTGGCAAGCAAAGGCGGAAACATACAGGCTAATTTCTAAATCCATGAAGGGAGGTCTCCAGAGCTTAGCCAACAAGGTTGCATAAGTAATTATCTGCGTGGATAGTGCAGACCCCAACCCAAATCTTTCACTCCAGCCAAGTGATCCCTTCTCAGAGTTCCATGCTTGACACCAGCTCCCGTGTCCAGGACTATGTCCACATCACTCCCTCTGCCTGGACGCTTTCCTGCAAAGGTAGCACCATCTGTCAAGTCTCAGATAACTTCTTCCTCATTCACCTACAACTTTCCCTCTGACCTCTTCCTGTTTCACTGCAGCCATCATTTACCTGGCATTTCCACCAAGAACTTTTCACTTCACCCCTAGCGTGTGAAAGGTGGGTAGATTCATGATCACACTTAAGAGACTATCCCATTCCTTCTAAGCGATATTTCTCAAACGGCTGAGGAGAACAGCTCTTCCAAGAGATATTAAGAGCTCTTGCCAGAAAAATGGGTTTTGTGGTCAGACAAGATTGTGAAATTTGGTGTCTCTCCCTCCTGGAACCTCAGAGTACACACTGATCAATTAAAGGATCTGAAAAGCCCTATGGAAGAGAAGCAGGTATAAAGCAGCATTCCCTATATTCGCTTAACTATAAAAATAGCTTTTACTGCAAAACACCTACTAATACTTTGCAGAACTCAATTTGGGAAATGTCACTCCAAATATTTCCTACTGCTATTTCAACTGGGTGCATTTTCTAATTACCAATAATTTCCATGAAGGAGGTAGGTATGAAGACAAGTTGAGTTCTCTGTTCAAAGCAACCTGGTCACTTAGAAGATGAGTTTAGAATGAATACCACTAAAGAGTCTCCTTTTGGGCTTCTAAGTATAATAGGCACTTGTAAATACTATGATATGCTTAACATTTACCAATGCATTAATTCCACAATGTGCCATCATTCTGTGTGCCATGAAGATAGCAAGAACCTAAATCATGGCTTCTACCTCTGAGGTATGTACAATTTCATTGTGAGGGAAAAGAAGTTAATGGAAGACAGTTCTGCAGTCTCTGAGTAGGTAGCAAATGCATGGTGCAGACACTGGGTGCTGTGTGCACTCAGAGGAGGCTGGGCTTTGAAGTTCTGTGGGATGGGGAGATGGGGATGGGAGTTGAGGAAGGCTGTCCTCAAAAAAAGGTGTTAAGCCAAGTCCAAGGCCTGCCTTCTTGGAACAGGGAGGTGCTGCCAGGAGATTATGTGGGGAGCAGAGGAAGGCAGAGCATCTGGGATGCCTGAATAAAGATTTTATATTTTATCAACTGCTAGTGAGGAGTCTGGTGGCTAATGAGGAATTCATGACATCACGGGGTAGGATGAATCAAGGCCTTGGGGAAACTCTGGTTGCCATCTCTCAACCCCAGTGAGCCAGGGAGCAAATAAAATGCAGTGGTGAAGAGCATGGCTACTAGACCGAAGTTGGAATCCTAACTGCCCACAGGTGTCTGGGGGCAAGTTTCTTGACTCTTAGCTTCCTCTTCTGAAATGAGGACATAGGTATTTATTTCACAGACTTATTTCATGAGTTACATGAGATAACATATGTAAAGCCCTTGATGTGGAGATTAGGAATTACTAAGGCTTGATAAAAAATAATTAATACTGCTATCATTCAGTTGCCACTCACATGCCTCTGCCCCCAGGTCCTGAGCTCATCTCCTTCCTTTCCTTCCACTTGAAATCCAGTGCTGAAGCATTCTCAGTGTCTGTGGGAGGTTGACTACACAGAGAACCTATATGCAACAGCACACGCCCAGTGGGCCTTCCTTCTCCATGCCCACCGTCACAGGGATGAACCGAAAGCATTTGAGAAGTGCTCACCTGCATCGGACGTTGCTGCAGAAGCAGCAAGGAGAGATAACACTGGGGTTGGTGGGATTGCAACACTGTCAACTGCGGCTGGCTTCTTCCTGGTCATCATGGTGGACGCGGAGCCCTCGTTCTTACTATGTGGTGCCGTTTGGTCCACTTTTAGGTGGGGACTTGGCATTCCTAAAAGATAATAACCCCAAAGCTTTCAGTTACTTGAAAGGAACAGGAAAACAGACAACAGAAAACCTGAAAGTGAGTTGAGGAAATGGTTAAATCATCTGACCTCCTTCTGGTCCAACAAGAATGAAATTTTAGAACGTGTAAAAAAAAAATGTTAGCAGCATGACTGGTTTTGGTTTTGTGGCTGAGATTAGTGGTGACAACATTCCAGTTTGGCTGCCTGGAAGTGGGGGCACAGGTCCAACGAAGCAGTAGGATTTAGCAGGTACCCTTTGTCTTCCACGGGTCAAGGAGCGCGTCTTCACAGAGGCTGTGCTGTGTGCGGGGTGCGAAGGGGAGAAGCAGGCCCCACCCTAGCTTCTCATCGCACCTGGCTGGGGAGGCCAGACTAAAGGAGAAGGAAAAATTGGGTAACACATAAAGACAGGCTTGTGCGTTGTTCATCCTTGGTGCTTGCGGAGTGCTAAGGGGTTAGGGATTAGTGTGGGGAGAAGTTCCAGAGCTCACGCTAAAGCACAAGGAAGAGGGAATGGCTTTCTCAGTGCCGAGAAGAGCATATGCTAAGTTATGGTTGGGGAGGAAGTTGACTCAGATGAGAGGTCAGTCTGCTACAGCAGAAGATGCCCTATGGGGTCTGGTGTGTGACGACAGTCGCCAGGCTGAGTGAAAGTTGATTTGGGGGCTTTTCAGGGTCTCTGGTCCTAATAAGCATCATAAGTCATGTCTTTGTGATGCGGAAAAGAGCCCCTGTGAGGTGCCTCTGTAAAAGGGCCTGGACATTTACTCTATAACAAACTGTAAGAGCTATTCTGGAACCTTGCTTCCTGGGATCGGATCCAGGCTCTCTTATTTCTTAGCTGTGCGATCACAAGCGAGTTACTTAACCTCTCTAAGCTTTAAGGTTCCTTAACTGTACAAACGGAGCAGAACAGTATAACCTCACAGGGGTGGTTGAGAGCATCCCTGAGTCAATTAATGTAGAGTGCTTACCACAGTGCCTGGCACACAGTCCATGACATAGAAGTGCTTCCTGCTACTATTTATTATTCCTATAATTACTACGGCCAGTACTATAGCCTGCTGCTTCCTCAGGGCAACTGAAATCAGCTGGCAAATCTGCTCTCTTCTCTGACTTGACCAAGGATCTCTGGGCTCCTTCAACAGCGCTGGCTGCAGAAAGGTGAGTCTCCAACTCATCCAAGCCTAAGTCCAGAGGCTAGGGGTATCTGATCCAATGGTCATCTACACAGAGTTTCTTCATTTCTAGGCTACCTGCCACCCACAGCACCAGCAACAAATGAGGCTTTATCACAAGAGTTCTTGACCCTTTGGTTCCAACCCAACCAGCTTGAGTTGTTCAGTCCCTCTCCCAGAGAAACATTCTGTCACCACCACAGTAAGGCCAGCTCAGGTAGGCCTGATGGCAGCCCAGTGAAGTGTGTAGCACGGAAGTTACTATTTGCTTAATTTGGCAGGTGAGGAAAACACATTTCTGAGTGCTTAAGAGAAAACTGAATAAACCCACACAGCCCTAATGTCAGAGCTGGGATTTTGCAAGCAGCCAGATGCTAAATCCTGGACCCATGGATCATCCTGGCCCAGCTGGTCGTCTTCTAACACCTGTCCACCACACCACCCTAGTCTGCCGACAGCATAGTTCACATTGAGGGTGCACAGGCCCTAGTATCTCACCTGGAAAAAGCACCCACCTGTAACCATCTGAGGAAGAAAGTCATGATGACATTTTCATTTACCCTACTACTACCGTCCTCCTATTCTCCATCCCGCCCTCTGAAACTCCCCCTCTTGTGCTGCAAATAACAATACCATTTATGCTTCCTTGGATTTTATATTTCATAGCATTTTGACAGTGGAGGTAGACAGACATCAAATCCTATGACAGGAAGATTGCAAGGCATGACCATCAAGAAATCAGGAAGGGCAGCAAACGTGTATAGTATGCCCATCTGAGAGAAATGCAGGTGTGTCAGGGATAGGTTAGACACACACATATAACCCAGGTAAAATACATACAGAGTCACCCACAAGGGGATATATGCAAATAGTAAACAGTGGTTATTCTCAGGAAGGAGGGCACAGGCAAGATTGGTGAGGAAGAAGAAGGAGTTTTTACTTTTACTCCCTAGCCTTCTTTATCGTTACTGTTTTTTAAACCACAAACATCTTTTTTTTTAATATTTAAAAAAATTTTTAAGGTTTATTTTTGAGAGAGAGAGAGAGAGACAGAGCATGAGCAGGGGAGGGGCAGAGAGAGAGGGAGACACTGAATCTGAAGCAGGCTCCAGACTCTGAGCTGGCAGCACAGAGCCCAACGTGGGGCTCAAACTCACAAACAGTGAAATCACAACCTGAGCCAAAGTCAGACGTTTAATGGCCTCTAAACCGCACACAACTTAAATTCTTTTTCCTTTGAGAAAATAAAAAGACTTTGGGCGAAAATCTAGAAGTCTACCAGAGCATGGGCTTTGGGGTAGAATGATATGCTTGACCAACCGGCAGCTAACAATCTGAACTGGGGACAGCACACCGGGTCTGATGGGGATCCCCCATTTCGGTGCTCTCTACCACCAATGTCCTGCTCCCATTCAACAGATGCAGGTGTGCCTTTCCATAGCACGCCTCTGGAATGCTGAGCCATCAGAGGTCTGTTGGATAACAGGTCCTTTGGAAAAACCCACTGATATGTCGTCTTTGTACCTGTGGACACGGGGTGGGCAGGTAATTCTTTGCTCAAATTATGACATGCTCAGGGAACAAGCCATAAACAGGATTAGCAAGTGGATATTTAACTAACTATCACTTGGGAACAAACTGATTTCAAGTCATTTTCGTTGTACCCATTTTCATGCAAATGTTCACAATCCAAATTAGTCTCAGTCCACATCATTTCATTAAAGTTCGTTCGATCATACCTCTATTGGGCATACTTTGCTACTCAAGTGTTTATGTTAAAAGTAATAAAATGACACTTAGAAACTCTATAATTCACATTGTCACTATTTAGCTGTCTTGAAAACCCTAGATAATTCAGGATTTTCTAGATTATAGTACTGTTTGTTAGTTGCCATCCAATGAATTTGAAAACCAATTAGGAAAAAAAAAAAAAAGAAAGAAAAAGAAAAAAGAGCCATGACGTTTTCTCAGACATTTTTGGGTTTTGAGAGGATTATGGAAACAATCCCAGAAATAGCATACATGAGCAAGTATATTAGATAAGCTTTCAACAAAGACTAATCTAGCAGCATTTGTAATCCAAAAAACCTGCCTGAGAGCACAGGGCTTCGGGGACTGGAATGGGTGACCCCTCATGGGAGAGAGCATTGGGCAGGCGGGCCACCCCACATCTTTGTTTCCCTTCATTCCAGGTGGCAGCTGATGCCCCATGGAGAGGTGCCTAAATGTCCAGACAGGTGTTAAATAGTTCAGAACCAAGTTCTCAGAGATATGGGGTGAGGGCAGAGTGCTGGGGCATTTGGAAAGCTTCTTTTCAGCATGGGCTGGCTTCCTTCTCTCCATGGGAGGGAGATGTCTGAAACTGGAGGTTCACCATTAAGGAAACCCAGATATTTGCACTGTGCTGACTGAGCCACTGAGACATGTCACTGCGACTTACCCTGGGACCTGAGTAAAGGTGGGCATGGCTTTGATCTGGGGAGGGATTGCTTTTCAATCCTGGACAGCAGACTGTATAGAGAGCACACGTGGTGGATGTGTGTTCAGAACCTCCCTAAACCCCAACACAGGACAAACTGTACTGAGGCTCGCACATTTGGAGGCCAGTACGTTTTTAAAGGAGGAAGTAACAATGCTAATAACTGTGGATCCAACATCTGTTCATAATTAAAAGACAGAGCCAAGAGGAAATTTTTTTAAAAAGTTAAACCTATAGGAAAACATTCTGCTAATAACCTGTTGACCTCTATTGATACACTTTTTAAAAAGTCTTTGAAACTGTGCTGTAGTGTATCGAGGGACAGTCACTCATTTTCAAAGGTAATTTCTCATAGACTACTTATCCCCTCAAACCTCTACCTGCACACCGTGTTTGCATTAGGGACTTGATTTATGGATTCCCACTCCTCCGATGCAGAACCTGACTTCCTGTTGCCTTGGTTACTTGGAGCTTAGTTCAAGGTTAAAGTACTCCCGAATCAGAATCAGTGGCAGGCGCTGCATCTAGCGGCCAGGTTATTGACTGCCCCAGGATGCGAAAAGGTCAGAGACCAAAGCACTGTTTACTGCCTTAAGGGTGAGTCAATAGCTTCAATATTTTGATTCTGTTTCCTCCAAAGTAGTAGTTGCTGTTCAATTACCTCTTCCCCAGGTTGTTCAAGGTCACTGGGGTCATGGACGAAAAGCAGGGTCTATGGTGGCTGACTTTCCCAGGATCCCTTTAATGAGCTCTGTGACCTTGGATAATAAAAACCAGCTTCGCCTTAGAGTAATTTGTATGTTGCTCTAGGTTTATAAAGCTACTTTATCTTATTTTCTTTTGGGGAAAACAAACAAACAAACAAACAAACATAAATCTTAGTAGATGAGTACAGTACAGTCCCCTTTTCTAGATGAGAAAATGGAGGTTTAGAGAGGTTGCGTCACTTCCCTAACATCACACAGCCAGTAGGAAGTGTTAAGAACTAGATTCTGACTTCTAGAAAGGTTCTCATCTCACAATTTCTTTAAAATAAAGGGGCTAATGGAATTATCACCTAGGGATTATATGTAATTCATTTTGTAACATCCACTGCAGACAGCAGTAGACCTAGAAAATGCTATGTGATTAATATGGTCTTGTTGAACACCTTCATTCATTTTTTTAATTATCTGATTTGCAGATGCAGATGTTTCTTGGTGACAAAGCTTAGCCTGGAAGAGCAGGAAAGCCTGACACCACTGAGATGGTGGTTGGATTCTTCAGTCACCTCCCTGGCCCCCTTCATGCTGCAGAATGCAGCTCTTGGCATGCAGTGGGAGGTATATGATATTGAGCAGTCATCAGCTTTTCTTCTTACAAAGAGCTTTGACATAGATAATGCTAGTTGCCCCCTGAAGCATCTCTGCAGATGACAAAAGGCAGGTGGTAAAATTCCAAACACACAAATATGGAAACTGAGCCACAGAGGACCAGATGATTTGCCCAAATGCACATATCACGTGTGCAGGCATGCACACAAGGCATGTGTGCAGAAGTGGAAAATCTTGCCTCTTGACTCAGTTCAATGTTCTTTTCTTTCCCTTTTGGGTAAATCAGTAAATAACGCATTTTTCATAAGACAAAACTCTTGAAAACTTGATAATAATTCCCATTCTCATAACTGGTTGTTGGATTGTTCCATTGCTCTTTTTTCTTGCTTACAAATGGACTTTACTCATGGTGCAAAGAGGGATATATGTTACAGAAGAAAATGAACCAAATACTACTTAATACCTGGAGCACCTGGGTGGTTCAGTCGGTTAAGTGTCCAACTTTGGCTCAGATCATGACCTCACAGTGAGTTCAAGCCCTACATTGGTCTCTGAGCTGACAGCATAAAGACTGCTTTGGATCCTCTGTCTCCCTCTCTTTCTGCCCATTCCCCCCTCATGCACGAGGGCTCTTTCTCACTGTCTTTCATAAATAAATAAAAATAAGAAACAAAATTAAAGAAAAACCACTACATGATACCTTTAGTATTGGGGGAAATATTTTTCTGTGCCAAAGTCAATAAAAATGTTATTTTCCTATTTGCATTATCATATTCATTAATTCAGCAAGTATTTATTGCATGTTTACCGTACCAGGGACACAGCACTGGTCAAAACAGTTGAAATCCCTGTTTTCTAAGAATTACATTCTAATAACCTTGGCATAGCATAAGGGTAATTGTTACTTTTTATAAGGACACAGAAAGATCTTAAGGTGTTTTGTTTTGTTTTGTTTTAATCATCAAAAGGCAGTGCCTCTACTACTCACTCATACAGTATCTTTGGGATAGAGTTCTAATGACCCAAATCTCAGCAAAGAGAGGGCAACCCTGTGAACATTAGAAACAGACATGGCTTCCTGTGCACACATGCATCTTCATTGCTTAAGGTTTGGAGGCAGAAGCATGGGCTGGATTTCAGCCCTCCCCTCCCCTTGAGCCAGTGCACTGGACAGTGAACAGCCTGTTCAGTCATAGTGACTCTATCAACATGTGTTTTATGTCAAATGAGTTTTACATTGTTCTAGGACCTTGTGAGGTGAAATTCAGGCAAGGTCACTCTTAAATGGAATGCTATTCAGTGAGTCTAGACTTAATAGTTTTAAAATTCACAATTATTTGAGTGCCTACTAGCACAACTTGGAAGATGTAAACCCTGTATTTGCAGAGAAAGTTTAGAAGTGGAGAGTGACATAGGACAGAAAGACTTATGAAACTGAAAACCACACAAGACAGGAAACCAAATGAGTCCCTCAGGAATTAGGAGGAAGGTGAGATCTTGGTGGGATCTGAGGTGGTCTTGTGTTCATCCATTTATTTATTCAATATTCATTAAGGACCTGTGTGGGCCAGGCACCATTAAGCACAGGGAACATGAACACTCATCCACTCAGGAAGACAGACACAGATACAACAACCCAAGTGTTGAGGGTCAGAATCCATCATTTGAAGTGGAGGGAGGCTCTGCCAGGGCTGGGAAATGACAAGAGTGGAAGCAGGAATAATAAGCCGATATAAGAATCGTTGGGGATGTGTCATAAAAACCAAATACTGGGAGATATGTTTGGAAAGGCAGTTGGGAAAAATGAAACCCACAGCTTGTTGTTGGGTAGAGTTGGTGCCTCTCTCCTCTATGTCTTATCATGCTGGACAGACTTCTGGCTTCTCGTATCATTATTTGTTCATTTTTCTGACAATCTTGTAGGCAATTGCAACATTGCCTAGAGGTCAGGAACCATATCTTTGTTTTAATTCCCCAGCAGTTAGCTTGATAGATACTAGATACTCAACAGTGTAGGATGGATGAATGAACAGAGAAAAAACACCTCTATCCTTCTAGTCCCAAAGCTTCAGTCCACACATAGCCTTCTTTTCTAAATCTCCTACTTCTGTGTAGTAGAGAGTTGACATGAAGGATATGTTTTGTGCAAATAAGACTACCTGCTTCGCTAGCTGTGTGATTCAGGGGAACTTATATCAACTCTCTGTGGCTCAGTTTTCTCATCTGTTAAATGAAGCTCTTCTGAGGATTGAGTGAGATTACACATTGTGGTAGACCCAAAATAGTACCTCAACTCCCCAAAGATGTCCATATCCAAATTCCTAGAACCTGTGAATGTGTTATGCAACATGGCAAAGGAGAATTGAAGTTGAAGATGGAATTAATGTTGCCAATCAGCTGCCCTAACAGAGGGAGAGTATCCTTGATTACCAAATGGTCAAAATGTAATAATAATAATAAAAAGTCCTTTAAAGTGGAAGAGGGAGGTGGAAGAGAAGAGTTCCAGAAAAAGATGTGGTGTTGGAAGCACTGGAGACGTTACATTGGTGGCCTTGAAGATGGAGGAGGAAGGTTATATATTAAGGAATGCACATGGTCTCTAGAAGCTGGAAAAAGCAAGGAAATGGACTCTACCCTACAGTTTCCAGAAAGGAATGCAGCCCTGTTGATACTTTGACTTTAGTCCAGTGAGGCCCATTTTGCACTTCTGAGCTCCAAGTGTAAAGTAATATATTTGTGTTGTTTAAGCCACTAAGTTTGTGGAAATTTGGTACAGTAGTGATAGAAACTAACACACATATAAAAGTCCTTACTAAGGAGCCTAGCTGTATAAGCACTCACCTGTATTAACTATTATCATTATTTCTAAGCACTATACTGTCTTAGCACTAATTTGCTCATTATAAACTTATTTCATATGTTCAAGTTATGTGTGTCCTCGTAAGATTTAAATTCTTTAGGAAGCAGAGACTTCACATTCTTTTCTTGTATTTTCCTAGTATACATCTGATACAAAGAAACTGTTCAATAAATACAGTCAATAAATTATATAGGGACAAATAATTTGTTGATATAAAAGTTAAGAGACAAAAGTTCTGAGACCCTGAACTGTTGCAGGATCTACCCCACACTCGCTGCATGAACTTGAACAAGACTTGGAATCTCACTGAACTTTGTTTTCCTCCTGGCCAGAATCTCTTCTAGCTCCACTATTCTGCTTCTAAGCTTTCCAGATTCAGAGACACTGCTAAACAATTGGATTCGTTCTTGCTTCTCTTAATTCAAGGGTGTAGAAATGGGCTGAGAGGATGATATTTTGTCCACTGGAACCTCACAGAGATTTATAACTTCACAGAGCCTTTATGCAGTAAATTCTAATGCTGCATAAGTCAGTCTCTCCTGATCCTAAATGTGAAAAGTTCATGCCAGATGAAAGGTGTTTTCTAGAAGCACCCAATGACATCATCCAGAACAGAAATATATCAGATATCAAAATTGCAAAGAGGAGACATACTGAGAAAGGGGTTTTTAACCTTCCTGCATTTATCTCAGACACCAAAACCTCTTCTTAGGGGGAAAAAAGTACATATATACACAAACATACACAGAGAGAACACATTTTGTAGGTACTTATAAGCTCAGGTTAGAGCCTTACCTGCCTAAGTTGATTCCTACACACACACACACACACACACACACACACACACGTGCGCACACCATAGAAGGACAAAGGGCAGACAGACAGAACCAAACAGAATGCTGATGTAACTGTTCCCATGCTTTAAAAAATGCAGAGACAATAGAGTAGTAGCTGTTCTCTGACAAATATAACAAAGGGACTTTCAAGATGTATTAACTAGGGAAAAAACAATGCATACATGTAATTAAAACCAACTTAATGCTCTGATGCACCAAGTATGCTCTTGTTACATCCTTGGAGATCAGGTAGTTTAAGAATTTGCTACTGTAATGTACATAAACATGTCTCAGGTTTCATCAACAGATAAACAAAATGAAGCTTCAGTACAGTAAAATCAAGGCAGTTCCAAGTTAGTCTGGTTCTTCCAGGGCAACTCATCCCAGACAGCAATGAGATTTGCCTTTGTCTAGTGTTGCACAGAGAGAATGGCAAAGCCGTGACTCTGAGCCTGGCCTTATTCTTGACCTGTCTCATGCTGGCATGTTGGCATTGAGCTGCCAGGGTTCCATTCTGAGACTTTCCAGAAGCCATCTTCTTGTTCTTCTGGTGCATGCCTGTTATTCTGCACTCACAGGGCAGCTTAAAAACAGATCACGCCAAAAACCAGAGATTTGATCCAAGCTATAAGACCATCAACCCTGGGAGTGTCTTCCCTAGATTCTCCCTAATAGCAAAGGCTTAGTAGTCAAGGCTGGTTAATCTAAGCATCTTTTGTAGTGTCTTCCTTTTTACCATAATAGTGCAGAGTCGCAGAGCACATCTGCATGGTAATACAGATCTCGATGCTAACTGGGTCACCTTATTTGCATTTTGATTACTGCTTATTTAGAAGCCACACTGAGAAAAGAGCTTGATATCAGGAGCTTAAGTGCATGTGTGTCTATAAATATATGTATAAATAGATAAATGCATAGTTACTGGTTTGTGAAAGATCAGTCCAATATGTACTCGTTTCTCATGGACATATCTGTAGGAGTCTGACCATGTGTGGATGTTAGGATTATAATGTAGTTATAGAATCAAATTATTCTCCTCAATGCAGTATCACCCACTGTATAGACACACTGTGTCAGCTAGAGAAGTCAGTTTCGCATATATCCCTTTTTAAGTAGTGATCGCTTTATGTATGGCAAAGTTGTATTGTTTCAAGACAATTGGGTGTCTTCCTCAAACCACCTACTTTGTTTCACTATTTAAATCCATCCTATAGAATGCAAATGCACTGAGATTGTGTGCAGGCATACACATATGGACACAAAATGTGTGCTGGAAAAGCTCTCTTCTTTGCAATAGAAGAAAAAAATCACAGAAACTCAGACCCATCATTAGATAGATCTCCTAATCTTTATCTCTAGTAGTTCAGTCAGACGAGCTAATACCATGATGATGGCTTTGAAATCTCTTAGGAATTGGATGAGGAGAAGTGATAGTGATGAACTCCCAGCTAATAAACACAGAGTGCTTATTTCGGCAGAATGATCAATTTCTAGATGTCCTGAGGCTTGTCTGATACAGTTGATTTACTCATCCTCGCTTACCTCACTAATAAAGCCAAAGTCTGCCATCAGATTACAGAGGTGCCGAGGATTTCTTAAAGGGGCAGAAGAGAGAGCTAAGGTAGCATTCATCACATCCCTATAAACATCCCTCCCGCCCACAGTCCTTGAAACTTCAACTGCTTCCTCACTGATACTCTGCACTCAATAGACTTTGGGCTAGTACAGTAATACAGACAATTAATTTGTTACCTTGTTAGTGGAAATTTAATGCAATGATCTAAAAGGATTCTTACATATTGTGATAAACTTTAGTGCCTCCGGGCGGCTCCCCTCGCATTGGGCTCATTTCACATCTCATCCATTATGTAAATGAGATTTGGAAATAGTTGAGTTTCACTAATGTAGCTCAATTCTGATGGATTGGAGAGAGTCAGTCCTACTGAAACTAATGAGGTTAAATGCACCTCAACATTTCTTTCTACTTGGTTGATTATGCAAGCCTCTGTTTAAGAGATGGGATGCACTGTACTTTTTTCAACCATCCTCTAAGGAAATTTCACTGTTGCCAGACTCCAAAGTGGCTCAGAATATGTCTGGTTTGGGTAATGCCTGTGTTGGCACCAGTGTGTGATGCATATACAGAGCTAATGGACATGCCATTACATGCAGCAAGGCTGATAATATGATTTAAAATCAAAGAGGGGTATTTGGGGCGCCTGGGTGGCTCTGTCGGTTGAGCATCCGACTTCGGCTCAAGTCATGACCTCACGGCTCGTGAGTTCGAGCCCTGCGTCGGGGCTGTGCTGACAGCTCAGAGCCTGGAGCATACTTTGGATTCTGTGTCTCCCTCTCTCTCTGCCCCTCCCTCACTCGTGCTCTGTCTCTCTCTGTCTCTCAAAAATAAATAAACATTAAAAAAAAATCAAAGAGGGGTATTTTAATAGTGTAATCCGAGAGGTCTCTTGGTCATCCAAAGAAGAGTGGGGGGAAATTTACAGAAGTGGACAGTGGGGATGAAGAGCCCTGGGTGGGGCTTGAGATCAGAGAAGGAAAGTTAGTCATTGGGGAGGTTTGGAACTGGCTAAGAGACTACTGCTTTTGATTCAAAGACTCACAGGCAGTCAATTAAGTTACTGAGGACTAGTGTTTAGATAGAGATAAAGAATAAGGGCTTCTGCATTGTGCATTTCATTTGGAGGGCCAAGAAATGGGAGTTGCAAAGACTGAAAACTGCAGGATGCTATTAAAAAATCAAATAAAATAATAAGGAACCTGCATTTCTGAAGAAGCTGCCTCACATTATCCAGGGTCATGGAATCAGGAAGGTGAGGATGGACATGCTAGTTCAGAACCAAAAACATCTGTGGACTTTTTTTAGCTTTTACTTAAAAAGGGGGAGATGCTGAATTAGGAAAGTAAAATAAAGACATGGAGGCAGAAACATTCTATATAAGAGGGAATCAGAATCCAAATGTAAAAGCCAGTAATCGTGCAATATGTTACTTTCAAGGAAAAGAGTTTTAAGCTAATGAATAAGGCTGTGACCTTGGAGTCAGAAGACCCTTGGTTTAAATCCCAGCTTTGTTGCTTAACTAGGTATTTGACCTTGTTCAAGTTACTTAACCTCTCAAAGTTTCAATTACCTTATTAAAAAAATAGTTTAATGAACCACCTACCTCAGAGGGCTATCATGGGGATTAAATGAGATAACATGTGTAAGATGCTTAGTACAGTGGCTGACACTGAGAATGTGCTCCCAACAAGCCAGCCAGGAACAAGAACAGAAAACGTGGGACATGTACAAGGTGATTGGGAAGGAGGCTACCAGACACCTGAGCGAATGACTAGCGATTTGGAGAAGATGTCGCTGGTCAAGTCATTGCTCCATTTCCACCATCCCAACTAACTCCCAACTCTCTCTCTTAAAGCTGGGATCCCAGTGAGAAAGCTTCTCAACTCAAATATTCCACCCAATGACACATTCTCAATATGTTGGTGGTGGCTGGCAGAAAGGAAGCAGTTTTGTTCCTGTGTTAATTAGTTCAGCAGAAGTTTCAGTGCCTACTGTGAGCACAGCAACTCCAGATCCTTTGGGGGACCCTTAAAATATAAAAAAAAAACAGTCCAGTCTTTGGGTAGTCAAATAGTTAGTTAAAAAAAAACACCAAGACACAGGAACAAGAAATTTAAATAAAAATAACAATCTCCCCTGAGCTGAAAAGACCACCTATATTATCTTGTATTGTACCTGGGGCCATACTAGAGATTTATTGGGGATATTTTAACTAGCATATATTCTAGAACGATAGTTTAAGATGGAATGTATTACTTGTATAGTTCATATACAAATGTAAATAATTGATCAGGTTGATTAATAATAATAATTTACATTAATATAGACACCATAGTAAAAGTAACAAGGTAATCAGCATGATCATTTTTATGGAAAAAAAGGGCGAGCTATGAGCCCATATTTCCTGTGTTCAAATCATAGTTCTACAAGCTACTGGTTGTCGGAAACTGGGCAACTTAGTTAACCTTTTCTGTGCTTTGGTTTTCTCATCAATAATAGAATTAATAAGAGTAGCAATCCCTCCATCCCTCCCCCCCAAGGTTCAATGTGAGGAGACAAAGACAATCTCCATTCTCAGAGAGCTGGAGGCAAACATGTAAATATTAATTTTTAATATTCTGTGATAAGAACAATAGGATCAGGTATAAGAGCCATGACTAAGCAGGGGAATGAGTGACTTCCCTGCTGGGTCAGAAGGGACTTCACTGAGGAGGTTAACATTTGATTTGGGTCTTTAATAGTTTGGAAGTATTGGCTGAAAGGGGATGAAAAGAATCCCAGGAAGGAAGAGCAGCAGGTGCAAAGGCTCAAAGCATAAGATTGAATGGCGTGTTTGGGGAAGGGCAAGAGTTCTCACGTGGCTACAGTGTAGTGTCAAGGGTGGGCAGGGAAAGTATAATAGAAGAGACGGGCCTGGGTCAGGCTGGGAATGGTGCCAGGAGTCTGGATTTCCCCTGAAGGTAGAAGAGGGTCATGAAGAAGACTTCATGTAGACACACAACACCCAACCATGGAGAAGAGGTGGCTTATTCTCTACCACAGCTTGGATTAGAGCAAAAGAAGCTGCTCCCAGGGAGTTTCTGAGCAGATCGCCAACAGAAGATAAGATATTTTAAAATCAAGGGTGGAAATTGAAGCTTTGATACAGAATAGTTAACCAGTGTGCTCTACTGTATACAATTCCTGCTTGCCCTCCCTCTGTTTCTTTTTCCCTTCCTCAACCTTTATTGGGCAAATTCTTCATTAGACATTCCTTTCAAGGCACTATGGGGGAAAGAGACACTGATAAGTAGGTCATGAAGACAGCCAAAGCCATGTTTAAATCATGTTTTTGTAAATAAAATCTTGCTTTGTTCATTTGGACAGCTGGAGGTGAGGGCTTTTAGAAAGTTATAAAATGTTTTCCAGAAGCTAAGTCCCCACCTAATGGATGTGTTCTGCAAGTGTGGATTTTTCTACACCTGCACTGAAGTTTCACTTTTTCTTCCAGTCTTCATGGGCTGGGTATTCAATATTCATTTATGTTTTTTGAGAGAGAGAGTGCATGTGCACACGCATGAGCAGGAGGAGATGGGCAGAGGGAGACCGAGAGAGAATCTTAAGCAGGCTCCATGCTCCACACAGAGACTGACACACAGCTGGATCTCACGACCCTGGGATCATGACTTGGGTCAAAATCAAGAGTGGGACGCTCAACTGACTGAGCCACCTAGGTGCCCCTGATACGCTTTTTGAAGGATTTTATTCCCAATACAAAAATCTCCTACTGATACTCAGATCTCAGACCAGTAAAGAAGCTTTGAATATGGGAAAGAAAATGGGAGGTTGGGAGAGGGAAGAGGAAATAACAGGAAGGACTAGGAGT
Source organism: Prionailurus viverrinus (assembly GCF_022837055.1). Classification (NCBI taxonomy): domain Eukaryota; kingdom Metazoa; phylum Chordata; class Mammalia; order Carnivora; family Felidae; genus Prionailurus; species Prionailurus viverrinus. The sequence goes on along the minus strand of NC_062572.1, from coordinate 66,747,298 downwards.
GGACAGTTCATCAGCACAAGAAGACAGGAAAGCTGTTAGTTTAACCAGGAGAGCAGAGGTGGCCAGGCAAAAGCACAAAACCATGCTGGGTGACTGGTGTCAGTTCCTGAAGAAGCAGGTATATTACAGCTTTAAACCATGGCATCCAAACAACTTGTTAAACCACAGTCAAGATAGTTATTAGTTGGCATAGAGACCTCTAAAAATTCTTTTACTAAATTCAAATTTCATGGCTTGTTTAATTTGTAAACTGAAGTCAGTCTAGCAAGTTATAAATACCACTGGATTGATATGTGCTGGGAATATTCATGTATTTATTCATTTACCCATTTGTTCATTCAAAAAAAAAACACACAAAAACTATTGAGCCTCTACAATAAAGAAGGAACTTTGCCAGACTTTGGTAAAAATGCCAGCACTGTACAGCATAAAGATGGGCAAGAATTAGTACAATAATTGAGAAAGGGCAGTGACAATTATCACCCTAACTGAAGGCAAGCCATACAAGTTGAAACTCTGAGCATAAAGACACAGGAATAGTGAGCAGTGGGGGTGAGTTTAACATGGAAACAGCCCACATTTGTGGGCGCACATGCAATAGATAATGTGCCATGTTATTGTCTGGAACATTTTGCACACTGGCTCAGCGATTCATTTAGAACCATGCTGGGTGGGAGGTCTCCATATATGTGCTCACTTAAAGGATTCTGGTCACAAAGGAAATCTGGAGGGTGTGGAGGGGGAAGGCCACAGAAGCTCCGAGGTGGGATTCCCAGGGCATGCCACTTCTTTTGGTCCTGAGTTTCTTTATGGTCTCTAAGTCCCTCCGATTCTGCATCTTGGGTAGATAGGAGGGTTTCCTGTGCCTTTCTTTCTTTCTTTCTTTCATTCTTTCTTTCTTTCTTTCTTCTTTCTTTCTTTCTTTCTTTTCAAATTTTTAAGTTTATTTATTTATTTTGAGAGAAAGAGAGACAGCATGAGTGGGGGAGAGGCAGAGAGACAGAGAGGGAGAGAATCCCAAGCAGGCTCTGTGCTGCCAGCATAGAACCTGATGTGGGGCTTGAACTCCCAAAACTGTGAGATCATGACCTGAGCTGAAACCAACACTCAGACGCTTAACCGACTGAGCAACCTAGGTGTTCCTCCTGTGATTTTCAACAGGAGGGAAATCATTTGGCCATTGTAAGGAAAGATCTAAGAGCCAACAGTGGGAATCATTTCCATTTTTGAGAAGACAACAGAGATCTCATTTCCATCGGATAAACTAAATAAAATTCAATAGTAACTGGACATGAAAAGCCCTGGGAAACAGTCAGGACCAGGCTCATCTGGGTGTTTGTGTCATGGGCTGTGGGTGCCCCAAGGTAACAGTAACTCTGGAGGGCCTACCTTAGAGCCACCTTGCAGGGAAGCTGCTTTTTAATGAAGTCCTTTTGGTTACTTCAGAACTGACTAACTGCCCTTAGCTGAAGATTAATTACATGTGTCACTTCTAACCTAAACCTCCCCATAACCCTATGAAGTAAATACTATTAACCTCATTTTATATGCAAGGAAAATGAAGCCCAGAGATGTTAAACGACACATCCAGGGTCTCACAACAATTAATGTTAGCAGGAATTTGAACTCTCTGTCAAGGGCTTTTCCTTAAACAGCCTGCCTTTCCCATGGCTATTAGGAATACAGATTGACACTTCAGTGTCTGGGCTCCCCAAAGTGACAGAAACAGTGAGAAGTTTTCTTTAGGCAAAGACTGAAGAAAAGAACTCTTGTTAGCAAATGGTTCCTTCTTAATTTTGTCTAGCTAGCCCTGGGTACAAGCAGATAATGGCCCAATGTGGGATTAAGAAGTCACAGAACCTGTTGGAAAAAAAAATCTGGAATGAATGTGCAATGAGGCTACACCTGTGAAAAATATCCATGAACTCAGAGCTAAAAAATAGACATAAACATGAGAATTAAGCTTCCCTAAGAAGAGACAGGAGGCTAAAATCAGGATTCAGGGAGCAAATGGAGCCAAGAAGGGCCAACGAAGCAAATGCAAGGCTTTTAACAAAAGTTAAAAAAAAATTCCCAGACTGTATTTCTCAAACTTGGAAATTATTACATTTCCCAACTAATAAAACTGACAGTAAAACATTATTTTTCCAGCCTTGGTTATATAATAAGTGGAATGTGTTTGTTTTTATAAGCACCGTTTTAAAAATAATCAAAGTTATCTGGGGGCAGGTCTTTGTCAAGCCAGGAATTTGCTTGAAGGACATCCAGCATAAAAAGTGAGTGGGGTCCAGGCTTGGGCAGGTGGAAGCTGTCTCTTCCCAACAGTCTCATCATAAGCTTGCCCGTTGTTTAAGAGGATGGCAGGTAGCAAAGCAGGGCTCCTTTTAACATCTACGAAGGGCCCATATTCTCCTTCTCACCTCTGGACAGATGCCTTCTCCCCAGAGCCCAGGGTTAGCTCCTGCTTATACCTTTCAGTACGAAGTCAAGTGGCAGGGGGGCACCTGGGTGGCTCAGTTGGTTAAGAGTCTGACTTCGGCTCAGGTCATGATCTCACAGTCAGTGAGTTCGAGTCCCACATCAGACTCTGTGCTGACAGCTGAGTCTGGAGCCTGCTTTGGATTCTGTGTCTCTCTCTCTCTCTCTCTACCCCTCCCCCATTCATGCTCGCTCTTGCTCTCTCTCTCTCTCTCTCTCTCTCCCCCCTTCAAAAAGAAATAAACATTAAAAACACTAAAAAAATAAAAAATAAGTCAAGTGGCAGGTAACCTTCCTTACTCAGAACTTCCACATCCCTAATCTAGCAGGGGGCACTCCACCTATACCACGGTTCTGTCAACCTTGCTTACATTCAGTTTGACACATAGTTATAGGACATCTGGAACGCATAGAACCAGTCAGGTACATCTTCAATCACTGCTCAGTTTTGGGCAAATGAATTAATTGAATCCTTACATTCCTTGTGGGTAAAATGGAAATAAAAGTAAGATACCTTATGAAAATTACTGAGGCTTCAGGGAAGGCAAGTTCCATCAAGTATCTAGAAGGCTGCCTGGCTCCCAACAGGCACACTGTTGTTAACATTGTTATTATTATTACTATTATTATTATGCACAGTAATCCTGACCTCCCAATAAGATAATTAGTAAGCTGAGAAAAGAGTCTGTGTCCCATATTTCTCATATGTTTCTAACAGTGCTTACCCAGCAAAGGGCTAGTAAGAGATCATGTGATCAATGAATCTGTGTTTAATGGAGCTGCATCCGTGCTTGTTAAGGGCATGAAAGAGACACACACAGGACCACACCACTAATACTACTACTTGAAGTGGAAACAAGATTTTTTTTTTCTGGTCTACATAAGAAGACCTATAATTCTTTGAATATTATAAATAAGAGGATGCAATTTTTATGATTTGAAGAATCACAGCAGAAATAAGAGCTATTATTGCATTTCCAGAAAGTGAAACACAGAGAAGGAGGTGTTTAACTGTAAGTGTCTTTAATTCTTAAATACGGTGAGGGTAAAGGATGTTAAGGGGAAACCACTCAAAGTCTGCAATCCGGAAGTCAGAGTCACAGAATATTGGGGCTGGAAAGATCACTTAATGGATTCTATCATTGCTTTGATGAGGAAATGGAGGCTCCCAGAACTCATGCTGTGTGCTCTTGGTGATGCTCTTCCAGCCTGGACCTCTGGACCCTGGTCTTCATCCCGGGTCAGTAAGGGCAGCCAGGCATTTCATGCTATTGACTTCCAAGCTTCTTTGCTTCTTTTGCCTAATGACTGTGAAGGTCCCATCAGGGAATGTGATGAAATGAGATGAGGATGGAGTGAGGTGGGCAGACTCTCATACAACAATCTGTAATTTGCTTTTGACAGTAACTTCAAGAGAGTAAAAGCAAACATGGGCTGCTGACATCAGTGAAAGTCACTGGTATTAATAGATCAGACTATGGTTGATTCTTTGAAAGGAGAAATAGGTGGTGGTGTTCTTAGCAATGAGGCAGCATCTGGCCACCACATTAACAGACGATGGCTTTGGAGTCACCTGTTTGTCACTAGTGGGAAACCATGACCCAGAGCCTAAAATCACCCCTCCCTACAATAGGCCCCCCCTTCTGAGGGGGTTCCTGGATTCCTACCCATAAAGGCCCTAGGTGTTCATTTTGACATCACACTTTGGAGTTTCAGGTTTTCAAAGCTGGAGGAGGTCCTGGTGGTCATTTGCCTGCAGAGAGAGGAGGCTGTGGTCCCCAAGTGGGGCCCATTTTGCAGATTCCTCAGTTTTACCCTCGATTGCCCATATTTCCTGGCAGGTGGGGTCTGGAAGATGTGTGACTCATGTCTGCTCATTCTCTTCCCCTTCATTCTGAAAAAGGGTGCCCTGCCTGGGACTACTTTTGTGGGTGTCCCTCTTCCTGTTTCCTCCCATCTCTCAAAAGCATGATGCACAGACAGGTTGTGTTGAAAATCAATTCAGAGTCCTTTTGTCTCCACTTAATTAAGCCCCCATATCCAAGCTCTTTGAAATGGAAGCCCTCCCAGGCTGGACCTGGTCTAGTGACCATTTGCAAAGAAACAAAGGAAAAGAGACAAGGCTCATGATGGCAGCTTTTGGTGGTGGGTACAGCAATTTCAACAGAGGGGAAAGAATTAAAAGATGGCATTTCCATGCAGCCGTGAAAGGAGATGAAGGAATCTTTCCTCTCCTTGAACAATAAAGGCTCCTGCTAATTTTAACCAGAGTCGGCTCTGAAAAACCTGTAGTTGACTGTGAGTCACTGGCCCTCCAGGGAACAGGAGGTGGGGACGTGTGTGTGTGCACGAGAGTGCACGAGCACGCACACCAGTGTGTATAATCTCACAGTGCCCAGAGCCCTGGAGATCCTGGAACACTTCAGTAGCACAGGCCAGATTCATTAAAAACCCTGGCTACAGGCCAGCAGTTAAAATTGAAGCAGCATATTTATTGCATTTTGTTCAAATAAATCTGAAAACGTGTGAATCATATTCCTTGGAGAGATTGGGAGAAGAAGTAAACAACATCAGGCTAATACTTACAAGCCGTGGCGGAGAGAGAACAAAGGTACAGAAGGCTCTGCCGCTCCAGGAACTCTGCTAGATGCTCTGTGAGATGGGGGGGGGGGGGGGGGGGCGGGGTGCTGGGGAGGGCCACACTCTCCCGCCACTTTCTGCACCGGCTCCATGCTGCCTTTGGTACCACTTTAGGGCAGGTGGCTCTGCTCTCTGCCCTGGGATTCTCAGTTGCACCCGGCATTTTCCACCCTGCTCTGTGGGCTTCTGTTGTCCCCCAGATGCTGCTGCTGCCCGTCCTGCTTTCGAACGGCAGCTGCAGAAATTAGATTCAATTTTGGGCTTTCCTAAAATAGTATATGTAAGGGAAAATCTCCCCCATCCCCACCAGCCCAGTTCAGAGGAAGCTCGGCAAGAGCTCAAGCTAATTATTTGCCTCCACAAAGCAAAATAAGTAGCTGGTCAGCTTTATCACGCCTGGGCTGTATTTTCTTTTGTTGTTTGATATCTTCTGGTAATGCTCTGAGGCATTACTAAACCTGTCTGTTTTAGGGAGGAACTTCCTAGTGGGTGGACGCTGTGGGTTGGGCTGTGGGCTCCTTAAGTGTAAGTGATAATAATTCCTTTTCTATGGTAATTATGAAAACTGAATGAAAAATGCCTTATAAAGACATCTAACTCAAGGATATAATATTCCCGGGACCAAATGTCAAATCTCTTTACTTTCTCTCTGTTAAAGAGATGATTTATGGGCATAAGTATGTATATGTATACCGATCTATTGTTCTCTGTTCAATCCAAGATTGTTTCTATAGCATAATTTGGCAAACCAACTCCCTCCCTCATTGCCTTTCATTATACATGTACTCACTGGTGGGAAACATTGATAAATGTAGAGGGACACGTGTCAGTGTTGTCTAATACTCCTCCTTTACTTCACACAAACATGACTGTTAATATATCGTCAAAAGCCCTCTGAGCCTTCTGATAATTCTAGACACTTCTGAAGGCCTGGAGCATGGATGGGTTGGTTGGAGGCATGCTGTGATCACCCAGAGAAAATAAGTATGTGTCTGTTATAGTTTAAGGCCTTGGGAAAGGCAAGGGTGCTTCTTAACACCATGTAAGGGTAGATTCTTAGGTAAAGGTTTCATGGTGATCGTGGTGAAGGTAGATCAAAACCCAGGCATCAGTTTCTAGTATGTACAGCTGGGAGAGGGGGCAGGCTTCTGAATTGGGGCCAAAATGTCAGATGACCTGATACACCCACTTAAACATCCTATCTGGCTCAAACCCTCGAGACAGTGGAAATGACTTTTGACAAGTTCATCTAATTCAAGCACTTGAATGCCTGCTCCATCATAGTGCTGGGGCTCACATCGCTCCTTCTCTTTTGGTCTGGCCAGATTCTGAGCCATTCCTTTCCATTCACTCTCTGTATCCTGAACCCTGCAAAACCTGCAGGGAGGTTTACCTTCCAGAAGCTTCCTCTTTATGTCCTAGAATGCTCGGGTACTCATCAGGGAACCCTTGAAGCCAAGGCAGAGAGGCCAGAGAAGGCTTGCCCCTAGTTGTTTGAGGCACACATTCCAGTTTCTGAAACTCTTTTCTCACAACTGTGCTATAATAGTAATAGCAAATACTTAAATTGAACATGCGCTTTACTAGAACACTCTCCAAGACCTTTACATGTATTAATTCATCTCACATTTACAACAAACCTATGTGGAAGAGATGTTATATTTATTCCCATTTTACAGAGGAGGAAACTGAGACAGAGAGGGTAAGCAATTCGCCTTCTGTTATTACCACAGCTAACAGGTGGGTAGGGTCAGAATTTGAACGCATGCAAGCTGGCTTCAAAGACTTAACCACTAAACAATGCCATACAATCCTGGTTTCTTGGATACTTGGATACTTGACCCTCTTAAGAACTAGACAACTGGATTCCCTTTATATTTTGCTTTCCTGCGTGTGTGCAAGGAGAAAATTCAGCCAGTAGGTACTAGGCCAGATAGTAACAGGAAGCTAAACCAACTTTGCCAGTTCAATAAGAGCGTTATTTATTAATTTATTCCTAAGTATATGAACTATGCCTTTGCCTGGGTGGGCTTAAATTGAAATGTGCTGGCCTGACCCAGCAGCAGGAAGAACTACCCTGAATTACTTGCACTGTGATGTGGCGGATACGCCCTGGCTCATCAGCACACCGCCTCCTTTGCTCTTTCGCACAGAACGGCGGTCAGTGTGAGGCGATGACAATGGCCAGTGAAGCTGACCAGAACTAACAGGGTGACATGGGAATGAAAACAATTTCTTTGAGCCTTTAAACCTCCAACTCCCTGCCCTGGACTGTATGAAGTCCAGTGGTTGCTTAATAGATGGATAACAGGCTATCTTTACTAACTCCCTCAGCCTACATTCTCCCTGCTTATTGTACAGCAGACATTGGCTCTGCATGCCCCTCCCACTTTGGAGAATTTGAGTCTCAAAGCTCAGTGATTCATTTTGCTGTGCTGCCTGGGAATTCAGCAAAAAAAAAAAAAAAAAAAAAAAAAAAAAAAAAATCTGCCAAACATCATTTGCTTGTTGAATGAAAGGATGAATGGATTATTGAATTAAGGCAGAACCTGAGAAGAAACCAAGTTGTTTAAACACATCTGTGTATTCCCAAAGTGTTTTGGACACCGCATGCCTTTTTCTGAAGGCAAATTTAAAAACAGAGCAGGGAGAAACCTGGTGGGTGAGTTGTCTGTCAACTACAACCATTATAGCTTCAGACTACACTAGGGATGCCTAGTGACCAGCACAAGGGCAAGGGTATCCAGGGGCCACTACTCCTAATCAGATACTGTCCTAATGAGGTGTGTCAGTGGATCCAGATCCAGAAACACATCTCTCAAAACACTCATTGGGCTGAGGCAACCAGATTTTCATAGGACAGTCATCAAATGAGTTATCTAAGGTAAAACAGGTAGGGAAGGTTGAAGGCCAAAGGGGTGAGCTCTTGGGTCTCCCCAAGCCATCTTGACCACTGGAGATGGTAGTAGGGTCAGGGCACCATGGCTAACACCAACCAAGCATCCTACTCCCTACTATGGAGATACCATGGTATTCCTTAATCTAGAAGCTGAGTTGGCTGTGAGCTTGACAAAAGCCATCATCATGCCTTTGATAAATACCAACCCTATTGTTACTATCCAGGATCGCAGTGCCACTTGTAATAATCATGTTTTTTATTTTCCTTATTTTGTTTTTATATTTTGAAATGTTTACTTATTTATTTTGAGAGAGAGAGAGTGTACACTGGGTGGGGGTGGGGCAGGTGGGCAGAAAGGGAGAGAGAGAATCCCAGGCAGGATCTGTGCCGTCAGTGCAGAGCCCAGATGTGGAGCTCAAACTCAGAAACCGTGAGATCCTGATCTGAGCTGAAGTCAAGATGCTTAACTGACTGAGCCACCCAGGTACCCCTATTTTCCCTATTTTATGATGCTTTGACATTTGCGGCCTTACTGACCCTGGAAGGCTGCCTCTCCAGGGCTAGCTAATTCTTAGAGATAGCAAATGACTTCCCGGACAGCATGGCTTTCATGTGCAAATCTGTCCATCAGAAGCTGGTCTCCTCCAATTGCATCCTTTATGGAGCTTCCACAGGTTGAGCCACTCTCCCCCTGCCCTAATAGTACCCCTGAACTAGGTACCAGACAACTAGGGGCAATTTCTACACCTCAAAGTCTGCTGAAATCATTCAAAGTAGCCAATACCAAATCTGCTTACCCTGCCTTGACTGTTCCTTCCCATGAAGACCACAGTAAAGGCTTTTGCTCTTTTGTTTCATGACACGTGGCCCTGCATGCCACAGGCATGGCATGATGTACCTCCTGTTTCTAGAGATAGTGAATATAAACTTCTTCCTTCATGACAGTCATTTTCCTGTCTCTGTGTCTTACCAAACCCAATGAAAACAAATCTTGTGTGCATTTTCATACACTAAGATTCATGCGTATCCCTAAACCTCTCAACTCCCCTGGATTAAGCTGGGGAATTAAAAAGAAGTCACTCTCTTACCATTCCTGGATCACTTAATATAAGCTGGGAGCTTTATTTTATTTAATTTTTTAAAAAATTTATTTATTTTTGAGAGAGACAGAGATGGAGTGCGAATGGGGGAGGGGCAGAGAGAGAAGACACAGAATGTGAAGCAGGCTCCAGGCTCTGAGCTGTCAGCAGGGAACTCGGCAAGGGGCTGGTACCCATGGACCGCGAGATCATGACCTGAGCCGAAGTCGGACGCTTAACCAACTGAGCCACCCAAGCGCCGCTGGTATCTTTATCTTTTATTGTGTGCTAGGATATTTATTTTACTGGGAGCTTATTTTTTTTTTTTTTACTTTATTTATTTATTTATTTATTTAGAGCATCAGAAAGGAAGGGGCAGACAGAGAGGGGGAGAGAATCCCAAGCTGGCTCTGCGCTGTCAGCACAGAGCCTGACGTGGGTCCCAACCCCACGAACCACGAGATCGCCACCTGAGCCAAAATCAAGAGTGGGACACTTTACCAACCGAGACACCCAGGTGCCCCTGGGAGCTTAATTTTTTTTTTTTAAAGTTTACAAGTGTTTCTAACCACATTATCTGAAGCCGCAGCAACAAGAACTAACAGGTATAAAGCATTACTATGTGTTAGGAATTTTCCATGGATTACTTTTTTTAATTCATTCAATCTCCATCTGTGGTCTCTGGAGAATAACTGACGGCCCAAGATGACACAGCTGGAGCTGGACAGAGGTGGCATGCAGAACTCTGCACTCTGACTCCTGAGGCCACACACCAGGCCAGTGCATACTGAGCGGCACCGTGCCCGGGGAAGCAGCATTTCGGGAAAGCACTGGGACCTCAAACGTAGGGCTCTAGAATGGAGCTGAGCAAAGAATGGTCTGCGAACCAGCTGTTGGTCACTAGGCTATTTGTTACCTGGCTCCTGAGAGAGAAAGAGATTGTCACGTGTATATAAATCAAGTATGACACTGAACATACTGTTTAGTTCAGCCTGTGTTTTTCTTTTTTCCACGTAAGACTTTGTGGACGAAGGCAGCCACTTTGTGGTGATTTCCTTGTCTTGCTGCTGTGCGGTGGCACTGTGAATGCAGTCCCCGCCAGAAAATGGAATGTGTGCCCCCACTGTCTGAGGCACTGGGGTTGCAGCTGTGAGTATTCCTGCACTAGAGAGATTCGTCTATATGGTCTTGCTGGTATATAACTTAACCATTGACCAAATCTTTATCAGGTACTGACACCATGGCGCACGGTAGGGTCACAACATACGTTCCTCTTCTACACTGGAACTCCGTGTCTCTAACAACACAGCCCTGTTCTAACCAAACGAGAATCCTCACTTGTGATTTATGTTTCCACGTGTGCATATCTTACCACCAGCATACCACAGAGCCTCTAATCCTAGGACTGGGCTGCACATTTCTGTGGCATCCCCAGATGCCACAACATTCGTGTCAGTAGAGTGTTTGACTTGACTTGGTCACGTGAATTAAGTTTTCCTATTGGAGATATGTACTTCTTTAGCCTCGAGTTCTAAAATTAACATTTTCTTTTAAAATTATAGCCCTGTCAACACTACTATATTGTATACCTAAAATTTTCAAAGAAGGGTAAACCTTATGTTAAGCATTCTTATAACAACACAAAATAATGGCAAAGGGGGAAGGAGGAATTTGGGGAGCTGGTGTATAAGTCTGTGGCCTTGATGATCACAGTGGTTTCACCGGTATACACTTATCTCCAAACACAGTGAGTTGTATACATTGAATTTGTATGTTTTTTTTTTTGCATGTATACATTATACCTGAATAAAGTGATAAAAACAAATAAATGAACAACAACTTGCTGTGAAGCAAAAAACAAAACAAAACAACTAGAGCTTTGCCTTCCTTCAGATCCTAGCCTGAGTCCCCACCAGCTAGGTCACACATGAGTTTTCATTTGTGAAAGTTAGTGGCAACCACATCTAGGGGGTTGCTGTGAGGAAGAAATAAGTCATACATGCATCGGATTTAGCACAATGTCCGGCACGTGGCGAATGCTCACATAGTATTTGCTGGTATTATTGCTCTTGTTGTTATTTTCAGTAGTTCATTGGGAACTAAGGTAGAGGGGACGAGTCCCAGGAACTGCTTTCTTGGTAACGCTCATGAGAACCATCAGGGATGCCTGCCGTCTTAGGTCTGTGTTTCGATAAGCTTCTGGGCTGCTTTCGTGTGTACTTAGTTATATGTTTAAGGAATGACAACACATTTGAACTTCTGCCTAAGGCAAAAAATGTCCTGACACATATCACTGTCAAGTTCCTAAAAGGTTACAGAAAAAAGTTACAGGAAGTGCACGCGCGTGTGTGTATGTGTGTGTACATAGGTAATTTGGGGATTATCAGCTTTTATGGATTTCTCAGGCTCAGGCTTCATCCTATATTGAGAAGAATTAGGAGTGAGCAGTCCACTAGAATGTGAATTTACCAACATGGTGGGGAACCACATGATCTTTTTTTTTTAAATTTTTTTAATGTTTATTTATCGTTGAGAGAAAGAGAGACAGAGTGTGAGTGGGGGAGGGGAAGAGAGAGAGGGAGACACAGAATCTGAAGCAGGCTCCAGGCTCCAAGCTGTCAGCACAGAGCCCGGTGCAGGGCTCGAACCCACGAACCTCCAGGTCATGACCTGAGCCAAAGTTGGACACTCAACTGACTATGCCACCCAGGCGCCTCAGCACCAGACGACCTTTAGCCAAAGTGTTTTGGGGCCCAGGTTACTCCTCCCTGGATGCCCCACTTAGCTTGAATCTCCAAGAGGTACGGCAGGCAGCTCATGACCAAACAAGTGGCTACAAGCAGGGAGATGGGGGCCTGCGTGCAAGGAGAGAAGCCCACAGAGAAGGTGAGTGTGGTGAAGGGGACAGGATGCTTTTATAACTCGGGATTTTTCCTTTCCTCTTCCTCCCGCCGTGCTCAGTAACAGAGCCTCAGAGGCAGGCGACTGTGGTTAGCAGGCATTGATCTGTGTACCAAAGGAAAGACCACAACCGATCGGAGGAAAAGACATGTGATTAAACAGTTCACTAGCAACTGGAAACAGAAACACAGGGGCCAGCAGGAGGCCGGAATAGCGGCTGGCTGCAAAGGATGTGGCACGCAACTCAGAAGACCTGAATGGGGGTCCCAGCTCCGTGACACGTGGTATATAACCGGGACAGTCACTCTCTGGGCCTTGGTTCCCACAGCAAACAGACCAGGTTAGCAATCCCTAATCTATCTCACTCATGATTTCCTAGACAGCCCCAAATAAGATCCTGGATGTGAACATTTCTGAAAAGCGTACAGCAACTTGAATTATCATGTGACTGGAAGCAAGCCCTCCTGGAGTCGTAAACATATTAGCCAAGGGCCTGAGCAAATCCGTGAATGATAATGAACGGGGCTGAATAACAACAGAAACAAACAAACAAAATCCCTCAAACAAGAAACAGCAACAAGCGTGTTGCAATCTTCCATACCCTCTAAAAACCACTGCTACCACTGAGCCACCCACCGAGGTGATATTATGCCCCATAAAAACCAGCACCATCATTATCTTCCCACCGTGGGGGGACACAGCTCCAGTCCGTGCTCCGGGCCACATGCATCCGAGATGGAGGCCATTTCTCCGAGGCAGAGCTGCTAACCTGGCAGACACCTGGGTTGCCACGGGGAACCTGGCAGCAGGCACCTGCTGCTGCAGCTGCAGACCGAGCCTCCCCGTTGGCAAACACCAAAAAGCATTTTGTGAGGTTGGCTGCGGGGCCCAGTGTGCAGAGCTAAACTCCTTCTGGTGCCCTGTGGGCACGGTTGGCAGCTGTGAGGAAACACTGTTCTTCCTGCGTCCTCCCTTCTGAGAACATGACTTCTGAGGAGCCCTCATTAAAAGGAGTGTTGCCACCACAGCGCAAGGTGGCAATCGCTTCCCCCGTCTCCTCCAGTTTTGCATCTGTGGAAGCGGATTCTGGAGCGAGGCGTCACATCCTGCCCCAAAGCCAAGGAGACACTGGCTGTTCTGCTGCCTCGCCTTTACTGCTCTGCTATCAGAGCCGCTGCGAACACGCGTGACGCGTGAGCTACAAACCCAACCTGGACAGTGAAGGGGGAAGCGCGCCTGGCCGCCTCCTCCACGCCTGGCTGACCAGCAAGCCTCCTCAAGGGTCGGGGTCTGCGATTTGTAGCTTAGAGGACAGTCAGAACCTTGCCTTCGGCTGGGAGAAGGAGAACCGGGGAGTCAGGGCGTCTGTTTCTGTTTCCCTTTTCGTATCTTAAGGTGTTCATTATTTTTCCCATTTCTCTGAAGGGGAAATTTGAGGCTTAGCTCTTTCAAATATTCTGCCTGGGGTCAGGGCTAGTAAACAGTTGGAGCCCAAGCCTGATTTATCAAACTCCAAAGTCTTTGCTCTTTGAACAAAATCTTTGCTCCTCAAGCTGGGCTTTTGGGAAAGAAACAGGATGTGATTGATCTTTAGCATCATCACTTCCCTGACAGCAGATTCTGAGCGGTCCTTCTGGGAAGTACATCTGGATTTAATCCTGACAGGTGGATGGGGGGTGGGGAGGAGAGAGGCAAACGATGATGAAAAATGTCCATTTGACCCCTAATGAGCATACCTGGCCCATGATCAAGGATACACATCATTTTCAGAGCAGGCTTTAGGCTAGACTCGTCCCCATCTCTGTGAGATATCACTGAATATATATATATATATATATATATATATATATATGTATATATATATATATACATATACATATCTGTATATATCTATACAACTGTCAAATTAATTAAACAATAAAGCCATAAGACTGAGGTGGCTTTAATGCCTTAGAAGCTTATGTAAGCAAACAGAAACCTAACCCTAAAATGCCTTGGGGCACCTGGGGGGCTCATTCAGTCCAGCCTCCAACTTTGGTTCAGGTCCCGGTATATGGGTTCGAGTGCCATGTTGGTATATGGGTTCGAACATGGGTTCGAGTGCCTGCTTCAGATTCTGTGTGTGTGTGTGTGTGTGTCTCTCTCTGCCCCTCCCCCATTCTCTCTCTCTCTCTCAAAAATAAATAAATAAATAAATAAATAAATAAATAAGTTCAAAAAATGCCTCAAGATGAAGAAGAAATCAAAACCTAAGGACAACCAACTGCCAACAGCCAACTAGGCTTTCCCAAATAAGGAAACCACTTAAACTAGAACCAATCTTGCTTTCTTTGCTTCTGTTTCTTCTCTATAAAAGTCGTTCCCAAGGTCCTGTTGGTGGAGTGTCCCTAACCACTTCCGGTTTGGTACTACTCAATTAGAATTGATTTTTGCTCAAATAAACACTTAAAAATTCAATAAGCCTCAGTTTATCTTTTCACCCACTCAACACCCAAGAGGTCGATGAAGAAAACTAGAGATGAGATATAATTTGGTTTATGTTGCTCAAACCATAAGAAAAAGGGGGAAAAACACAACACAATCAAATACTGATGCCCAGAGAGCTACCCTGATCTCTCTCCGAGCCTTCCTTCTTGCTTGCACAAATGAGGAACTGTGGGTTTCTCACGAATTCGTAGGGAGATTCAGGGTCCAGTTGCTGGGATAATGTGGAGTTTTGATAACTTAGGAGCTCTAAAAGAGCCCTTGACATCCCCTCAGGAAGGTGTGGAGAGATTGCTGGATCCTCTCTAGAGAAAATCTGGGCAAACATTTGCCTTTCAGGACTTATGAACTCTGAATTGACAGATTCACTCTGATCTTAGGAGGTCCAGCATGGTTCAACCTGGATGCCTTTTGAATCCTCAGAATAGTTTCAGACTGTACTGGATCATGTTGGATTCAAGCAACAGCTTGGCCTTAATAAAGAGTTCATGGCCAGCCAACTTAATTTAGAAGACGGAATTCCTCATTTTTTAGTGTCTTTAATGATCAATATCTCCAAGCTAAATATATGAATAAATCCTAATAATGGCAGGAAAAATGGCAAAAAAAAAATCATACCTGTGATGTGGGAAAGACTGGATGGGAGAGATCAGGAGACCATGTCCTGATGCAAAAAATGTATGTAAGGACATAAGGCAAGATGGCTGACAAGGAGTGCAGAAACATCATCTTGATGTTCAAGCTAAGGAACGTAGGCTTTGTCTGGTAGGCTCTCTGAAGTCGATAAACAGGAGAAAAATAATCAAAGTGGGATTTTAAGCATTAGTGGACATCTTTTCTTCCTTCTCATCAATAAGCCCCCAAAATGGGTATTGTTTTCTAGTAAGCATATTTAGAGGAAGGCAGAAGAAGACAAATGGAAAGGAACAGTCATCTACTATAGTTTACACTATATAGGGTAAATCGAAGAGATAACAACAACTGTATAAAACGAGTGTGATCCATTGACTGGGATCAGCTGGAACTAGAAATATTCGAGAAAAGATAATGTGGAGCAGGATAGCTGTATGCTCGGGAATGGGTTGACTGGGATGGAACGCTAACTCTTCTACTAACAGCATGGTTAAGTCACAGAGTTTTCTCAACTTTGCACTTTATAAGCGAGGAGATACATAACTGGTGGAAATAGGACATGTTTTGGTGAAACTTTTTAAATGACTTCTTCCCACAAAGCACCCTCCACCAATCCTCCAGAGACCAGACCCTGGACAGACCGTGTATTCATGACTCACACTGCATCTCTGATCAACCAAAAAATTGGCTCTGTGCTGCACAGTTAGCCTGGTGTAATAGAGCCACACGAATATGACAATTCCTGTCTTCAAGACCTTAAGGTTTAGTTGCTATTGTGGGCTGAATTGTGTCCCCCACCCCCCAGAAAAAGACATGTTGGAGTCCTAACTAACCCCAGCGCCTCAGAATGTAACCTTATTTGCAGATAGTCTATATCAAGTTAAAATAAAGTCATTAGGGTGGACTGTAATCTAGTATGACTGAAGTCCTTATAAAAAGGGGAAATTTGGACACAGATACGAACACAGGGAGAACTCCGTATGAATATGAAGGCAGATATCAGGGCAAAAGGAGTACAGAAGTTTGCCAGAAAACCACTGGAAGTGAGGAGAGGCACGGAACAGATTCTCCCTCATTGTCCTCAGAAGGAACCAATCCTGCCAACATGTTGGTCTTGGACTTGTGTTCTCCAGGACCGTGAGACAGTACATTCCTCTTGTTTAAGCCATCCAGCTGACGGCACTCTGTTACTCTGTTACATTTGTTGCCCCAGCAAACTAATGCAGCAGCAGAGACTGAACAAACCTACAAAAAAAAAAACCAGCTGAAAGGCACAGTAGCAGAAACATATATTAACTAGGGGTGCTGAGTAGAAGGGGGGATATTCTGGTTAACAAAGTTTTTAAAACTTCATGGAGTAGGGAGGGCTTGAGTCAGGGTGCAAACAGTTTTAAAGCTTATTCCCTGATTTGGTGAGTCTCCAAGTGGTTTTGTATTTTGTCCCCTTGGGACCATGTTTATGGTACTTACATCCCTTTCCCTCAGTTTTATTTCACACTGTTCTTTTACCTACCTTAGCCCAGATCCAGTGTACATTTACTGGGAGCTGGTCTGAATGGTCTAGAAGTTCTTTCTCAATTTTAAGACTCTATTGGCCCTATAACCAGAACTCTATTAGGGGCCTCCTCTTAAAACAGGCCCATCTGCTGGCAGGTGTGCTGGAGATTCTTCTGCTCAGTCTTCCCACCATCAGAAATACCACTATTATGCTTCCTTTCACTTACTTGATGGTGAGCCTAAGAATGTTTTGACAAGCACCTTAATTTGGGGGATTTTTAAAGGGTTGACCGGGGCGCCTGGGTGGCTCAGTCGGCTAAGCGTCCAACTTCAGCTCAGGTCATGATCTCACAGTTTGTGAGTTCGAGCCCCGCATCGGGCTCTGTGCTGACAGCTCAGAGCCTGGAGCCTGCTTCAAATTCTATGTCTCCCTCTCTCTCTGCTCCTCCCCTGCTCACGCTCGGTCTCTCTCTCCTTCAAAAATAAATAAAAACATTAAAAAATAAATAAAAAATAAAGGGTTGACCATCAAGACTTTAGTTTTAGCAAATTTCAAAGACAAAATGTAATTAATTAATATCCTGAGGTTGTGCACTCTTATTATAATTTTTTTGTTTTCTTTAAAACATTTTTTAATGTTTGGTTATATATTTATACATATATTTATTTACTTAGAGAGAGAGTACAAGTGGGGGAGGGGCAGGGGGGGGTGGACAGAGGATCTAAAGCAGGCTCCAGGCTCTGAGCTGTCAGCACAGAGCCCGTTGCAGTGCTAGAACTCACAAACTGGGAGACCGTGACCTGAGCTGAAGTCGGACGCTTAACCAACTGAGCCACCCAGGTGTCGCCAAATTTTTCTTTGTATAGTGATAATGTTTGGCGTCTGTCTTGTCAACATCAGGTTTCATTCCTTTGCTGAGATTTTGTGGCAAAACCCTTACAGTACTTTGCAGATGACAGGTCTTCTACTGATTTACCTTAAAATTTTTTTAAATGTTTATTTACTTTTGAGAGAGAGAGAGAGAGAGAGAGAGAGAGGGCAAGGGGCAGAGAGAGAGGGAGACACAGAATCTGAAGCAGGCTCCAGACTCTAAGCTGTGAGCACAGAGCCCCACGCGGGGCTCGAACTCACGAACTGTGAGATCATAACCTGAGCTGAAGTCGGATGCTTAACCAACTGAGCCACCCAGAAGCCCCAACTTATTTACCTGTAAAATACCAATCACAATCCGCGAAATTCCTCTGTCTCATATCAGTTATATTCCTGATTTGTTCTCTGGTTATAATGATGGAGAAGCTTATCAGGATTGTTCCCACTATCAATTAGTGATGTTTTAAACATGACATGGGTAGCGAGCTGAAGAAAGAGAACTATTCTCTAAATCTCAGCAGAAAAGTCAGAGAATTGAACTTTACAGTTCAGAGACTCTGCAGGGTCCAGCGGCAGAGAGAAATATGTTCTCACCCTTGAGTGGAGTCCCTGATTTCACTGCCCGTACATGTAAAGAAATCTGTTACAAGCTGGATACAATTAACCTGGGGCTGCCGCTCTTTATGCCTACAAGAAGGAAGTGCGGTAAAAAATAAGGTGGTGAGATAAACCCCAGGTTGGCTCTCAGGAGACCCGATTCTCATCTTGGCTCAGTTTCTATCTACCAGAAGAATTGGCTGAATTCTCGAGATTTCTGTTTCCTCACAGGTAAGAAAACCAGAAGATATTTTTCAGTCCAAATATCCTGTGATTCTATACCAGGCATCTGGTTACACGACAGAAGATGGAGTGGAACAAAAGCATGGGTAGCAGAGATGTCCCGTGCCTTCTGCACAGTGCATGGAATAGGATGTGCCGTGGCAGGGTAAAATGAGGGTCTTGTTCGCACCAGACACGGGGACAGAAAAGATGACTTCAGAACGCCAAGAGCAACATCTATTTGGAACACTCTGATTTTCATGGCATGAATGGAAAAGAACCATTGTAAGCCCCTCTACTGAATCTTGCTCAAAGAAGAAGACAGCGTACATGGTATTTTGCCAGGGCTATGTTCATGTTTATGTCATGTGCTGCTTGATTCACAAGGTGAAACTGTTCCAGTGCAGGGTTCCTCAACTTCAGAACTCTTGATGTTTTTGAGTCAAGTGTGTGTGTGTGTGTGTGTGTGTGTGTGTGTGTGTGTGAAGGGAGATGGGTGTCCTGTGCCTTGCAGGGTATTTAGCAGTGTCCCTGGCCTCTACTCTTTAGATGTCGGCAGAAACCCTTCCCGATAGTATGACAACAAAAAATGTTTCCACACATTGCCAAATGTCTTCTGGGGGACAAAATCGTGCCAAGGTGAGAACCATTTCTCTAGTAGGATATAATCTTTCCCAAAGATTATCCACACCCAAATCATAGAACACAACTTTAAGAAAGGTCACCTCTCCTGATTTTTCAAGGAGAGCCACAGCATTAAACTCTTCCTGTCAATAGACATTGGAGTCCCTGGGCAACTAAGTGCTGTGTTAAGATTTAAAAAGTGTGACTTTCAGATTATTGCTATTTTATTTTTCATGACATTGCTTATTCCTCAGGCATCTAATGTGGATGAGGAGGCAGGATCTTTGGCGAACTCAGGTGAGGATGCTTTGATGGTGAGGATGTGGGTGGTCCCTGTTTACAGGGAGAAGCACTTGTTCTGAAGCTGTGCTCAAGGCAGACATTGCCGGGGTATTGGACTCATGATGGAGCTGGAAGTCTTTGGATTGCCATGCTCCTTGAATAGGGCAACAGCTCGCTGAGGAGGCCTTGACTCACATACATAGATGGCTTGTGATGGGAGGGAATCATCACGGAAGGCAAATAATACATCCCAACAATACTGCCATTGTTCAAATGTTGCTCAAAGTTTGGAACCATTCAAACTAGATTGTGAGGCAACCAACAAAATCAGTCTCAGGATCCTGTGATAATCATGAATTGGGAACTAAAAACATATACTGATTCACTAGTGCTGTGGACAGAGGATGAAGGTTTTCCCTGATTCAGTATATGTAAAGGAAAATGCACCAAAGTCTCTAGAAGCAAGTCCAGGAATATTCCAAAAATTCTTTGAGGAATGGCAGCTTTATGGTATGGATATATCCTCTTAAGACAAAGACCTTTTCATTTGACTTGGTACATATCCTTATATTTCTTAAATGGTTTAATCTAATTACTTAATACTGATCCCTCATATATACCAAAGTAGGCATCCCACCTCACCCCTAAAACCCAAGTCTTTAACTACTAATCAATGTGCAAAGAAGTAGTGAGAATTAAGGCCCCCACAGCTCTGGTCTTCAGCCAAGTTTGTATGGTCCCCTGAGGATCACATTTCCAACTGACCCCTGACAACTGGCCTGAAAAGGTGAAAAGAAACAAAAGAAGGAAAAGAAAAGGAAAGAAGCTCGGTACTATCTTCTCAAGTGGGGTCCTTGCTGAGGTCTGAGCACTCTGGAGAAAGAACCACAACATACCAGCAAAAACTGGAGCCTACAGGTACAAGGGTAAAACCACCCACACAACGTAATAACAAGCAGCACTTAAAATTTGGCAGTGTCCTTGGAAACGTTTACAGGCTTACACACATAATTATAAAAGAGAGAGGGTGTGGAGGGAGAGATGAGGGAAAAGAGGGGATGAATAAAAGAGCTGTTCCATTCCTGGCCGCCATTAATAGCACCGAATTATAATAAATCCCAAGGGATAGGAAGAACAGTATTGAGACAAACACTAAATTCCAGGGGAGACCAGACCTGTGTTTTAAAAACAGGGCCATGTGCTTTGGAAGGAATGTTGTGTGCTTAGTCTTGTTTATAACATGGCAGAGGATTCAAGAATGTAATCTGTTTCTCTTGACAAAAAAAAAGAAAAAAAAATCCCCTCAACCCTCACCCTCCACCACCCTTTCCACCCCTTACCACGTTCCGATCCCAGATCTGACAGATGGGATTCTATAGTGAATTTCTGGAATGCTTGGTTTGGGCCTGTCTTTCATCAGTGTAGCTAGGTGATGGAGTGGCTTTGTTTTTTCAGAAAGAGATCAATGTGCGGAAGTGAGGATTTTCTGAGGGAGTTTTTCAGACTTGCTGGATCTGAGGTATTTTTAGGGAAGGTTTTTGTTTTGTTTTGTTTTGGTTTGGTTTTTGGAGGCAGGGGCTTTGGCCGATGCACCAGATCTAGAGACGGAGGGAGGGGCATCACCCTCGAACTCTGTGGGGACAAAATCCCGCTCTGACTTCATTCTCTTACAAGTTTCCTGAGGATTCTCAGAACGAGTTAACTCAGAGTGAGTGTAGTACAGTCAAAGAGCATGGACCTGGGGTCTAATGTCTTTTCTAACTCTCCTTGGTTGCACCATCTTGGGCATGTTACTAGGCCCGTCTAAACCTCAATTTCCCTAATGCAAAAGGAGAGTAGCAAGATCTGCATTGCAGAGAGCTTGTGAGGCTCAAATCAGAACATAACTGTAAAGCAACTAGCGGTGGGCCAGCACACAGGGTGCAATCTGAAATGTTACTTCCTGTCCCACTGAGGTTCCCTTGGAGCATGATGGGATGGAGAGGGCAGAGTTGGAAGAGCCTGTAAAGCACATCTGTCCCAGCCTCCTCCTCAGACAGGGATCCCTTCTACCACATCCCCAACAGATGGGAAATCCACGCTCTGCTTGGCAGGGATGAACGCAGCAGGCAGGGATGAAATGAGAGGCCCACCACCTCCCGAGGGGTCCATCCTGTGTGGACAGGCTCTCACTGTTGGGAAGCTCTTCCTGTGAGTCAGCATTTGCTTCCCTCCACTTTCTACTCACTTAGAATACTGAGATTTAAAAGCAACAACAAGACCACTAACAGTTCTTGTGCACCTACTTCACATCATGCACTGGCCTAGGGGTTTTTCAGGCATTACTGGATTTGATCCTCACAGTTCCCAATGAAGCAGAAATTAATATTGCCCTCCTAATGCAGATGAGGAAACCAAGGCTTTGAGAGGCGATGCAACCTTCCGGAAATGTCTTGCATAGCAAGTGGAAGAGCTGAGACTTGAACCCAAGTCAGTCTGACTCCAGATTCATGCAGTGATCCTTAGACTACATGGCTGCCCTCGGCAACCTGAGCATGTAGTGTTGTGTTAGATTCAGAGGAAGTGCTCAGCAAATGCAGAATGAGTGAATGAATGAACAAATGAACATGTGCTAAAGAAGCATCCTGTTGCATGGGGCACCTGTGTGGCTCAGTCGGTTAAGTGTCTGATTTAGGCTCAGGTCATGATCTCGGGGTCTGTGAGTTCGAGCCCCGCGTCGGGCTCTGTGCTGACCACTCAGAGCCTGGAGCCTGTTTCAGATTCTGTATCTCCCTCTCTCTCTGACCCTCCACCATTCATGCTCTGTCTCCTTCTGTCTCAAAAATAAATAAACGTTAAAAAAAATTAAAAAAAAAAAAGAAGCATCCTATTGCAAAGTAGTCAGGAGCTGCAGTGCTACAAACTATGTTCTGTTGGGTCCTTTGGTACCTACTGGCTCATGCTGTCTTTGGAACTTAGCATCACATTTAAGCAGACACAAATATCAAGTATGCACTCTGTCTAGTGTAACGTTTCCTAGGGGTGTGTGTGTGTGTGTGTGTGTGTGTGTGAGTGTGTGTGTATGTGCACGCGCATTTTTAGTGGTGCACCCTGGATCTAGTTGTATAGATTTTTAGCAGCATATTAGTTACTGTTTAAGGTCCTTTATTATATTCCTAAAAACTACTCTGCTTTATCTTTTTTTTCAGTGAGAAAATCATAAAATGGAAAAGATATAGAAATCTGAGAGATTTGCTTATCATGTCTAAAACATACATGTATATTTTTAATTTTAAACTTGCACTTAATAAGATTTAGATACATTTTGAATTTTTTTAAATGTTTATTATTTTTTGAGAGAGAGAGGGAGAGTGCGAGCAGGGAAGGGCAGAGACAGAGAGGGAGACACAGAATCTGAAGCAGGCTCCAGGCTCTGAGCTGTCAGCACAGAGCCTGATGCAGGGCTCGAACTCACAAACCACAAGATCATGACCTGAGCTGACCTTGGAAGCTTAACAGACTGAGCCACCCAGGTGCCCCTAGACAGATACATTTTGAACAGATTTTGTGGCAGGTGGGGGAAGCTTTGTAACGATACACAGGGCTCTACCCAGTCTCCAACCCTATTCCATATCTTCTCTCCCCACCTCCCCAAACCCCTACTGTTTTCAGTCAGGAGCATGTACAGAAAACCTCTGGATGACACATAGGCTGCCCAGCATCCTGGCTGCCCACTGCAGCCCCTGCTTTGCCCCTGGGCCTGGTTCTCATCTCTGGCTCCTGCTTTTCCCTTGTGACTGTGGACTCTGCCTTGTGACTTGATTCTACTGATCCAAGTGTACACTTCTCTGTTCAAGTCCAGTGTCTGCACTGGTTCCCTAATGACCAAGACCAGCCTCCTGTTTCATCCTCTACTAGGGATGGGAGTTTTGTCTCAGAAGCCCAGTGTAGGCATCCTTATGCCAAATCAGATCCCTGTTGTGTAAACACCATCTGAGGCCCATTGTTGGCCTTTGCGAGGAAGTCAGAATCCAATGCTAGTAGGGGAGGCAGGCATGCAAACATAGCATTGTGATATAACATAACATCGGACTATGGACAAAGGAATGGTGGCAACTATAATCTTTGGTTAAGTAAAGAAGGACTAACAATCCTTTTGTGTTTTGCTTTTTTTCTCTCTCTTGGTTAAACATTGTAACTCAGCTATATTTAATTTCACTGTGATCAGTCACAAACGCTTGATAAGAAAACTTGCAGACTGTAAGCGACTAGTGGCAGGGAGTAACTATTATCTTATTAGTTTCATTGTCAATTATTCAGCATTTCATGATGTGCAATTATGTCCTCAAAATTACTTGTGTGTCATGTTGAGGGCTGAGCATACATAGACAATTTGATTCAACCACCATGAAATGGATTAACCAGGTCAGCTAATTTTAGCAATGCAGGAAAACTCATTGCTATTATATTCCCCTTTACTATGGAGCATTGGTAAGAGGGTTTGTCACGAGTTAGGTTGTTCTAAGTCTCTATCCCATTGTGTATAAGTATAGACAAAGCCCTACGTTCATAACCCATTAATGTCAGATAAAATATGCAAGTCATATAGATACACACTGAACATATCCCAGAGTTCTTTCCAGCTATCATTTAGCAGATAATATCAAGACTATAGACTTCTCACATTCCCACCCACTCATAATACAAATTAAAATAGTGAGAATATAAGAATGAAAATTTTATTTTTGGACTTTTAAAGTGTCATTCTTATGCTGTGTTCTGGATGCTCTTTAAAAAAAAAGTTTGTTTATTGGGGGAGGGGGTGGGTGGGAGGGGCGGAGAGAGAGGGAGAGAGAATCCCAAGCAGGCTCCACACCATCAGTGTAGAGCCTGATGTGGGGCTTGATCTCATGAGCTGTGAGATCATGACCTGAGCCAAAATCCAAAATTGGATGCCTAACTGACTGAGCCTCCCAGGCAACCCTAGATGCTCTTTTAAATTTTTACATAATCAGTGAATCAGAACTTATTGGAAACTTTTGGTTCTCAGCCTGAGTTAGCCCCTATAGGGCTCAAAAGTAGGATGGCACCTGAGGACTTTTCTGCTCTTGTATAATCAAGAGTCTGGTTAGGGAGACCAAACTTGCCTGGAGGATTCTCCTCAAACAACTTGAAACCATGCATAAGTAGGTCTCATTGATAATCAGAGCTATAGGAGTTAAAAAAAATGATTTTTATGAGCTAGAATAAATAGGAGGAGCTCCTTTATGTAGGAGTAAGACCTTAGTGGAGGCTAGATGGATGCTCAGGATAATTGACTGTTTATTACATAAGAACCAGAAGATTCTATCCCCAAATATATAAGGTTGATGTTAATAGCTTACGGCATCATTACCTCTGTTTCAACTGGAACTGGAACTGTCCTGTCCTGTCTTTTTTTCTCATCAAGCCATCAAGCTCGAGAAGTCCCAGTTGTCAATTAACAAGTGTTTTCTGTTAGGATTATTTTAGAACTACTTCTCACAAAACAGCAATAAATAATATTGTTACGGCATTCTGGTACTGTAGGTGGGCACACCATAAACCGACGTCCCATGTCGAGCCCTCCCACCATTATCCCCACTGCTTGACTTTAGATTGCTCACAGCATGGAGAGGAGGGTGAGAGATACATTGGGGGGTGAGTGTATTTCTCAGCATCTTTCCAATGAGGCCTCGAGAGCTATCTACAGATCTAGCTGTATATGGAAAAGGAACGGCAGCCGTTTAGATCAGCGCTGGAAGCTGTGAATACAGTCAATATGTCTACTGAATGGTACATATGTTTGACTAGAAACAGACACATGGGTTTATGTGTATACAATTTCAGTCTGTGCAGGGCAAGTGAATTCTCTGGGGTCCTTGATGCTCACCACTCAACCTTGAAGAGAAAAGCTCTAAAACTGGCCCAAAATAAGGGAGAGGTAGCCATAGATTAGTGAAGACCGGGGCGAGTTCCTAGAATAACTAGACTCCCCTGTAAGTGGGCCACCAACCCCACTCACATGTTTTCCTTATATGCGGGTGCTGCTGGAAATGCCCCAGTGAAGGCACAGCACAGCCTCGGATTCCATGTCCCCTCTCTGCCCCTGAAATACCACACACACTTGCTCACCACGGTGCCCACCCATTACTGGCCTGGCTTCTTCAAAGCCCTGAAGAACTGTAAAGATCCCAATCTCCCTTCCCTTTAACTAGAGCAGGGGCTGCTAAACGGCCTCTTGCTGCCTTTTGCGTGTGGTGCTAATTAACACGATCCAAGTTACAATATGTGTTAAAGATTCCAGTTTTGTTACTTATTTAATGAGCTTTGTGGGATTTGAACATGAGGCTCGAAGTAGCAGGGGAAACCTCATAATTAGTTTCAATTACAAGAAGTTCCTACGCATTAAGACTATTTGATGAACTGCAGAAGGAAGGAACTACCGACCAGATACAAATCACTAATTTTGTTGCATTTATTATTATACTTATTTTCTTCCTAATTAGTACTGATTGGCTTATGATCCTAATTAATGCAAAGGAATTTGGAATGGTATACAATGGTATGGATTAGAAGACGCCAGCATGCACAACTGCTACATTATTGCTAATTGTTATTTACACGAGGCCTGGAAGACTAAGTAATGCAATGCCTAATTAGCATTAAAGATATGGTATCCATTTCCAATTTACACTAAAGCAATGGAGATCAAATTGTTAGTTTAAAAAGCTCAATCTTTAGATTCCAAGAATTGCACCATGGCATAGTGACCTCCACCTGAGGGGAGACTGTTTTTTCTTGTCTTCAACTGCATCTTGCCAGGGCTTGGCTAGAACTTTGCAAAAAAAAAAGTTACACTGGAATACTCAGCATCACACTGGCAATGGGCTGTGGTGCTTAAGGATTAGAGCTGGGAGCCAACTGGCAAAGAGGCCAAGCATAAGGCCTCTGTTTACTGCAAGTGGAGGTGTGTGTGCTTGCTGGAGAATGGGGTCTTGTGATGGTAGGCTTCTGGGAAGACCTCAGCCCATCGTGACGTCATGGTGACTGTGAGTGATGCCCATGGAATACTAGGGATGCCTGTTCTGGGGAGCCGGATGATCAGCCAGGATCAGAGGGGGCAGATGCGGCCTGCCTGATGCAGCTTGCTGAGAACAAAGAGAAGGCCTTGGAACAAACAGACTTAAATTTCAACTGTCACTCAAACACCCTCACACAGCCCTGTTCATCTCTGATTACACCACTTTTCTTATGGCAAATGCTGGCCCCCAATCTAATCATCTGCACTCCCCTGGTGAGTGACAGGGCTCAAAGTAAACATGCCAGGTATATACCCTTTGGCTGAGACCTGCCCCTACTTCCTGTCACTGCTTCTGCATGGAAGTTTCTATCTACTTTGCCAGTTCCCTCTGCCCCTTTCTTCAATCAGCCCCTAATCTTTCCCCGTTTTCTGTCTGTCTTCTCCTTTGCTTCTGCCTTAACCAATCCCCTTTGGGATGAAAAGGAAGGATATTGAAGGAGCCAGGAGACCTGCCTGACTTGACCTTACAAGAGTCATTTCCCATCTCAGGATTTGAGGTTCTCTGTTGTATGAGGCAGAAATGCTAACATCTGCTGTTCTGTCCCTTCCTGACTGCAGTGCCTAGAACCTCGAACGGATAACACAGGTGAAAGCCCTTTAGA
Organism: Prionailurus viverrinus; assembly: GCF_022837055.1. NCBI lineage: Eukaryota > Metazoa > Chordata > Mammalia > Carnivora > Felidae > Prionailurus > Prionailurus viverrinus. The sequence goes on along the minus strand of NC_062572.1, from coordinate 66,720,408 downwards.
AGTTATAGAGTTGTATATATGTGGGAAGGATTCTTAGAATCAGTTCAACCATTTTATCTTCACTGGGAGAGCTATCAGTGCCCCACGGAGTGAAGGTTAAGGCAAGAAGGTTAAGGCCACGGTGCTTCCCTTTCTCACTGTGGTGCTGACACAGCAAAGAGGCACTTCCCAGAGGTGACCTTAGAGCTGAACTGAGTCAAGGAGGGAAGGAGAAGACCCTTAACTCCACACGGAAGTTCCTTTTCTCCACAGGTTCTGAGTGTGTTATACACTGATGGTCCCATGACACTGAAAATCTGGGCCAGTGTGAGCAGACTCTAGTTTATGTAATTCTCTGAGGGATTGTTTCAAGACTTTTCATATTCCAGGTAAACATCCTTCCTGGCCATTAGGCTTTATTTAAAGATGCTATCCTCTGGAGCCTTGTCAGTATTTTACATAACATAAGCTCTGTATTGGGTTTTGGGGATCACCTCATTCAAAGTTCACAATGGTCCTGTTGAGTTTTGATTTCTTAAATTTGGGAAAAGACATTTTCCTGACAAAAATCAAAAAAATTCATTTGCCAAAGTTACATGCCTGATATAAGTATATAATATAAAATATATACCATTTCCCCCCAAGACAAATAGTTATGGCCATAGGAAATTCATTATTTACTCCATTTTTAATTAGTTAATAAAATAGCCATGTTAAGAAAACTTAATGTCACACACTTTACACAAATTTTTGAAATTGTATGATATGTCACACCTCATACATACTAAGCATATACACATACAGTATGCATGTATTCTATACATGTATACAAATTTGGACCGCAGACATTATATATAATTATCCGTGTATGTTGTATATATTTGTATGTATATGTACATTTAAAAATGTGCTCTTCACATGTTTGCTTACAAAATATAAACAACATGGCCAGTTATGAATTTACTACCATGTAGCTTAAGACACAGGGTATTGCCAATACCTGTGACCTTCCCATGTATGTTACCTTCACTCCCGACACAGTACCTTTGACTAAACTTGAAAAAGGTGACCCCCTTCCTTCGAGTTGAGATGCATTGTTCACACTAGGGTAAAAAGCTTGGGAGTAGCTTTCAAAGGTCTAGATTTTAGCTTCAATCACTCTCTTGGCTGGATATCCTTGTGTGATGTACAGAAATCCATAGGCAACCCTGCCCAACCTCCCTTTCCTTGTAGTTTTATCATATATACGCAGACACATGGACCATGAATGCCATATTGCTTCTTTTTTTATACTTTTGAACCTGATAGAAATAGTCATATGTTCTTCTTGGTCAACATCCTATTTCTGAGATTCATCCAGGCTAATACATGTAGTTGTGGCTGGGTTGCTAATTTTCTTTGCTAATAGCATTCATTTGTGTAAATAACCTACAATTTACTGATCCATTTACCTGTCAGTGGACACCCAAGTTGTGCCCAGTATTTTGTTAATGTTTTTTTTAAAATGTTTTTTAAAATTTATTTCTGAGGGGGAGGGGCAGAGAGGGAAACACAGAATCTGAAGCAGGCTCCAGGTTCTGAGCTGTCAGCACAAGCCCGATGCTAGGCTCAAACCCATGAACCATGAAATCACGACCTGAGCTGAAGTCAGACACTTAACTGACTGAGCCACCCAGGTGCCCCCAGTATTTTGTTATTAAAAAAAAAATGAGTGTTTGGCATATCTTTCCTCATGCATGTGTGCACGAATTCCTCTACAGGAGATACTTAGGAATGGAGCAGCTGCGATTTTACCAAATGATGTCAAATTGTTCTTCAAAATGATTGTAGCAACTGATACTCTCAATGGCAGTATTGCTGTATAACCTCTCCAACCCTGGGTCTTATCAGATTTTAATTGTTGCCAATATGGTGGACATGGCTTTCATTTGCATTTTCCTGATTACAAATGAAGCTGACAATGTTTCTGGTGTCCTCTTATGTGAAATGCCCTTGCATGTCTTTCATCCAGGTTGTTTTGTTTGTTTGTTTTTGTTTTGTTTTTTGTTACCAGGTTGCTTGCCTTTTCTTAGTAAACTGTAGGAATGCTGTAAATATTCAGAATCCTTCACCTTTGTTGGTTATATGTGAAGCAAATACTTTCCCAGTTGGTAGTTTATCTTTACAATGTCTTTTGATAAACACTTTTTATTAAGAGAGATTTATCAATTCTTTATAGTTTTCACTTTTTTTTGCCTTAAGAAATACTTTCTCATCCTGAGGTCATAAAGTGTTTTCTAAAAATTTTTTTTTCAACGTTTATCTTATTTTGGGGACAGAGAGAGACAGAGCATGAACGAGGGAGGGGCAGAGAGAGAGGGAGACACAGAATCAGAAACAGGCTCCAGGTTCTGAGCCATCAGCCCAGAGCCTGACGCGGGGCTCGAACTCACGGACCGCGAGATCGTGACCTGGCTGAAGTCGGACGCTTAGCCAACTGCGCCACCCAGGCGCCCCAATGTTTTCTAAAATTTTAAAGTTTCAGCTATCTCATTTAATTATGCACCTGAAAGTGTATTTTAATACATGGTGTTTTGTGTATTTGGATACATGGTGGGGTAAGTCTCTCCATCTTTTTTTCTTTAGGAGGACGTTACTTATTTATGAATCTGCCATTTATGTCCTTCATATGAGTTTTAGATTTATCTTATAAAGTTAAAAAAAATCTTCTTGTTGAAATTTTGACTGGAATTCCATCAAACCTATAGGTCAGTTGGAGAGAATTGATACCTTTATGATAATGAGTGTATCCATCAATAAATAGCTTCCCAATCTCATTTTTTGTGTACTTCAGTAAGTCTCAATTTTAAAAATGAAATCATGCACATATTCTTTTTATCTGTTTGTAGGTAACTTATTTTTGTTATTATGAATCTGCATTTCTAAATACCTGCAATAAATAGAAATATACACCAAAAAGGCTTTTCCGTATTTATTTAGTAATTTTATCTTATTATACTTTTATCAATTTTGATAACTTGTACATGTATTGTTTCTGGATTTAAATGTAATCATTTCATAAGCTATTCTCTTTTTACTTTTCCAAACCTTATACCATTTATTTCTTTGACTCTCCTTATCTTGCTGGCTGAGACCTTTAATGCAACTTTGAATACAAGTGTTTATAGAGGGCATCCTTGCCTTCTTCTGATATTAAAGGGGAGGCTTCTAATGTTTCACTGTTAGATATGAGGCCTACTGGAGGCTTTTCTCTTGATATCCTTTACCAGGATAAGGAAGTTTCTTTCTTAGATTGCAGAAAGCTTTTGTCACAAATGAATGTTGACTTTTATCGGATGACTTCTGTATCAATTGAGATAATCATCTGGCTTTTTCCTTTTGTTCTGTTAATATGGGGAATCACATTAATATATTTTCTAATGTCAAATCAAAATTGTATTCCTGAGTTAAATCAAATTTTCTCAGAATGTATCCTTTAAAATTCATGGCTACGTTAGTTTTTCCATTATTTTGTTTGGAATGTTTACATCTATGTTTATGTGTGGGATTGACCGTCTATTTGTTTTTCTTATTCTGTGTTCATCTGATAGTGATCTAGACTGCATCTTGGGGAGAGTTCCCTCTTCTCTGCTATGGGCAAGTTTATGCAATAATGGAATTCTTGGTAAAGCTAAATACAATTCTTTTGGACTGGGTTTCACTGAGAAGATTTTAAACTATTGACTTTATTTAACGATTAAAGGGAAATTTGGTTTTTTGATTTCTTCTTAAATCAATTTTGGTAAGTTATATTCTTCTCTAAAACTGTGCCTGTTTCATCTATGTTTTCAAATATGTTGGCATCTAGTTGTTCATAACGGATTAGTCTCTTCATCTTAAATGCTTTTGCAGCTGTACACCCTCCATAACTGGTTTTCATCTTTCCTTCTTTCTCTATTACATATATTTTTGCCTTCTGTCCTTCCTTTCCTCCCTCAATTTTCTTGTCATACATTCATTAGTTTTAGCAATCTTTTCAAACAAATGTCTGCCTTTGTTGACCTTCTCTGTTATATCTGTGTTTTGTATGTTATTGATTTCTGCTTTTATTTTTCTGATTTCCTTTCTTCTACTTTCTTTGGGTGTATTCATTTAAAAATAATTTCTAATTTCTCAAGTTGCATAGTAAGCTTTTCTTGTTTTAGTCTTTCATCGAGCCTTTTTTATTTTCTAAAATAAATCATTAAACTTCTAAAATTTTTCTCTAAGAACCAAGCTAGCCGCACTCTACAAGTTTTGATATGCTGTATTTCCGCTAATATTTAATTCTAAATATTTTGACCCGTGAGTTAATTAGAAGTGTGTTTTCTAATTTCCAGCAATTTGAGGTTTTTAAAATTGCCTTTTCATTATTGGGTTTTAATCTAATTGCCTTTTGTTAGAGAATATGAACTCTGACATGATTCTGTGAAATTTGTTAGCTGTGCTCTATAGTGTGTCATCAATTTTCATTATTGTTCTATGTGTGCTTTGTTGTATTTTCTATTAGTTGGAGGTGGCATTTATGTATATTTATTAAAATTAGATTTGCAAGTTGTTTTTCTGCAATTTCCTATATCCTTTCTCAATGTGTTTTTGTTTGCTTGATCTATTACCGGGAACGATTGGTTGAAATGTTCCATTCTGAGATTGTCTGTCAATTTCTTTCTGTCTTCTTTGCTTTATATAGTCTTTATCTATGTTATTATATACATACAAGTTAGAGATTTTATTATTTTGGAATTTTTATTTATTTATTTATCTTATATAATTTATTGTCAAGTTAGCTAACATACAGTGTATACAGTGTCCTCTTGGCTTTGGGGGTAGATTCCTGTGATACATGACTTACACACAATACCCAGTTCTCATCCCAGCCAGTGCCCTCCTCAACACTCATCACCCATCTTCCCTGCCACCATCAACCCTCAGTTTGTTCTCTGTATTTAAGAGTCTCTTATGGTTTGCCTCCCTCTGTTTGTAACTATTTTTTTTTACTTCCCCTCCCCCATGGTCCTCTGTTAAATTCATGTTAGAGATTTTAAATCCTCTTGGTTTTAACTGAACAATAAATCATCAAGGTTGTGTTATGATCCTTTTGACCACCAAAAACTTTTTATAGGCAAAAGTCATTAAAGGCTATTGTGGCTTTTATTAAAGGCTATTATTATATCAGTATATCAGCTTTCTATTACTATTTATGTGGTATATTTTTCCTATACCTTTATTCTCATAAAGTCATATGTTTTCATGTATTTTAGATGTATGTCTTATAACCAGCATATTTCTGGATTATGAATTTGAGGATCCAATCTGATCTTTTTTTTTCTTTTTAAAATTTGTTAATGTTTACTTATTTTTTTTTTTTATTTTTTATTTTTTTTTTTTTTTGTTTTTAACATTTATTTATTTTTGGGACAGAGAGAGACAGAGCATGAACGGGGGAGGGGCAGAGAGAGAGGGAGACACAGAATCGGAAACAGGCTCCAGGCTCTGAGCCATCAGCCCAGAGCCCGACGCGGGGCTCGAACTCACGGACCGCGAGATCGTGACCTGGCTGAAGTCGGATGCTTAACCGACTGCGCCACCCAGGTGCCCCAATGTTTACTTATTTTTGAGAGAGAGAGAGAGTGAGCAGGGGAGGAGTAGATAGAGAGGGAGACATAGAGAGAGAGAGGGAGATACAAAGCAGGCTCCAGGCTCTGAGCTGTCAACACAGAGTCCAACGTGGGGCTCAAACCCTTGAACTGTGAAATCATGACCTGAGCTGAATTCGGATGTGCAACTGACTGATCCACCCAGCACTCCGGAATCTGATCTTTAAAAAAAACTTTATGTTTGCTGTGATTATTAATATATTTGGATTTGTCCTTTATATTGTAGAATTTTCAGTTTCTTATGTTTCTTCCTTTTTTGACTTATTTATTTTTTGCCATTCATTCTCCCTCCCCTGACCCTCCTTTACTGGTTTGTAAATTATACCTTTAATTCTACCTGTTTATGGCTACCCTAGACATTCTGAAATCCATATTTAATAATGTTGAAAATTAGTTATTATTAGCCTTTTCCAAAACAATAAACTTGGAGTATTTTAATCTTATTACTCCTAGGCATTTATACTATAATTATTTAGTATTTTCACTTCTATCTTTTTCTTAACATTGAAAACTAGACATTATTTTTATTGTTTTGTATAGCCAATATTTGTATATTTAAATTTATCCACCTTTTCCCCCATTCTCTTTGTTCACTATATTTTCTCACAACTCAGATCTTCTTTCTGGGAATATGTAATATCTAATATATTTTTATTTTATTTATTTATTTTGAAGTACATACTCTGGAAATCTCTTTAGGGAGAGTCTATCAGTAGTAAACATTCTCAGTTTTGTCAGACTTAAAATACCTTTATTTTTGTTTTTGGAAGATTGTATTGCTGTTAACATTTTTCCAGCCTGACAATTTATTTTTCTCTCAGCATTTGGAAGGTAGTTTGCAACTGTCTACTGGATTTCATTATTCCTGTAGAGAAGTCAGCCAAAAAGCCTAATGGTTGTTTTTTTGAAGGTCATTTATTTTTTCCTCCTGGCTGCTTTCTGATTATAGTGTATCTACCTGGAGAATTTTTTTTTACACATATCCTGTTAAATTTCTTGGGCTTTCTAATTTTGGGGGTCCTTGCCTTTAATCAATCCTGTACATTCTTTTTTTTTTTTTTTTTAATTTTTTTTTCAACGTTTATTTATTTTTGGGACAGAAGGAGACAGAGCATGAACGGGGGAGGGGCAGAGAGAGAGGGAGACACAGAATCGGAAACAGGCTCCAGGCTCCGAGCCATCAGCCCAGAGCCTGACGCGGGGCTCGAACTCCCGGACCGCGAGATCGTGACCTGGCTGAAGTCGGACGCTTAACCGACTGCGCCACCCAGGCGCCCCTCAATCCTGTACATTCTTAAGAATAATTCTTTTCCCTATTCCTTCTATGATGTCTTTTTTTGGACCTTCAATAACATATGTGAAAAATGTGCTCTTTAGCCTATGATTCTCTAAACCTTTGTTTATTACTTTCCACTGTTTCTATGTTACACATATTTTCTTTGGACCTGTCTTCCAGTTCAACAATTCTCTCTTCAGTTATGACTAATTTGTTATATCATCTGCCACTGCATTTCTAATTTAAATTACTACACATTTCATTTTTAGAATTATATTTGGGTAGATTTTAAATATATTTGTCCTATTTCACAGTCCATTGTACAGATTTTAAATATATTTGTCCTATTTCACTGTCCATTGGATTTATTCCTCTCTTGATGCCCTCCTTTATGGTATCAAACATATCAAGCTTGCTTAGTTTATATTTGAGAGTGATTCACATTTTGTAGACTTGGTGGGTCTAATTGTACACTTTCTTGTTTCTGCTATTATAAAAGCTTGGTCCTTCATTCATTTTGGATATTTTATTATCATTCATGTTTTGAGCATTTTGTGTGTGAGAATTCTTTGAGTCCATGGTTTCTACCAAGACAGGAGCATTTTATTTTTATTTACTTATTTACTTATTTATTTATTTATTCATTCATTTATTTAAAAGTTTATTTATATATTTTGAGAGAGAGAGAGTGCAAGCGGGGAAGAGGCGGGGGGGGGGGGGAGAGAGAGAGAGAGAGAGAGAGAGAGAGAGAGAGAATCCCAAGAAGGCTCCACACCACCAGCACAGAGCCCAATGTAGGGCTTGAACCCATGAACCATGAGATTATGACCTGAGTCAAAGTTGGATGCTTAACCAACTGAGCCACTTAGGCATCCCAAGACAAGAGCATTTTAAACTAAAATTTGGCACAATTATTTTCACATCACACACAAAAATGTTTTTATTTTGGCTCTTATTCATGTGAGAAATGTCTTGTGGTTAAGATTTCTCAGAGGTGACTGGTCCCTCCAACCAGAGCAGGGGCAGACAAGATTCCTTTCTCTCTTTGTGAGGTCAGTTATATTAGTTATTGTTACACTGAGAGTTTTATGTGTAAACTCTAGTCTTTATGAAGGGATTTTGGCCCATACCTCCTGTATTGCGTGGGCGCTACATTTGTCTTCTATTCCCTACATGCAGCCTGATAAACCAAAAAGTTTGCACATCGAGGCATAAGCTGATGCCCCTTAAAATCCGTCAAATTTAAGATTACTTACCTCTTTGTATTAGTGTTTTTTAATCAGTTTTAGCTTCTCAGACCACCCTTCTCCCAACAAACATACAAACCTAGGCATGTATTTAAAAAGATGCCTTGTGGGGACGCCTGGGTGGCTCAGTCAGTTAAGCGTCCGACTTCAGCTCAGGTCATGATCTCACAGTCCATGAGTTCTAGCCCTGCGTCAGGCTCTGTGCTGACAGCTCAGAGCCTGGAGCCTGCTTCAGATTCTGTGTCCCCCTCTCTCTCTGCCCCTCCCCTGTTCATGCTCTGTCTCTCTCTGTCTCAAAAATAAATAAACATTAAAAAAATAATAAAAAATAAAAAGATGCCTTTTGCACTTTATCCAGTTTTTAAAGATTTTTCTATCAAAAGATTTTTAAAGAATGTCTTTCCACTCTATCTTGAAAATAGAAATGTGTTTGTGATTTTAATTTCAAATGTTGATACAAAGTGACCTACTAACTTCTCTCCTTAATATCATAACTAATTTTTTTGAGTTTATTTCTTTATTAAAAGAGAGAGAGCATGGGAGGGGCAGAGAGAGAATCCCAAGCAGGCTCTGCACTGTCAGTGTGGAGCCCCATGCGGGGCTCAAACTTATGAACCACTGAGATCATGACTAAACTGAAATCAAGAGCTGGGTGCTTGGGGCGCCTGGGTGGCGCAGTCGGTTAAGCGTCCGACTTCAGCCAGGTCACGATCTCGCGGTCCATGAGTTCGAGCCCCGCGTCGGGCTCTGGGCTGATGGCTCAGAGCCTGGAGTCTGTTTCCGATTCTGTGTCTCCCTCTCTCTCTGCCCCTCCCCCGTTCATGCTCTGTCTCTCTCTGTCCCAAAAATAAGTAAACGTTGAAAAAAAAATTAAAAAAAAAAAAAAAAAAGAGCTGGGTGCTTAAATGACTGAGCCACCTGGGTGCCCTTTATCACTACTATTGATTATTTTTTTTCTTAGCCTTATTCAGACAATCTGAAATTCAGTTAATTAAGTGAAGATGCTATACAACAAATAAATTGCAGCTTCCTTTGAAAAGTAATGTTTGGGGGCGCCTGGGTGGCGCAGTCGGTTAAGCGTCCGACTTCAGCCAGGTCACGATCTCGCGGTCCGTGAGTTCGAGCCCCGCGTCAGGCTCTGGGCTGATGGCTCAGAGCCTGGAGCCTGTTTCCGATTCTGTGTCTCCCTCTCTCTGCCCCTCCCCCGTTCATGCTCTGTCTCTCTCTGTCCCAAAAATAAATAAACGTTGAAAAAAAAATTAAAAAAAAATAAAGTAAGCCGAGTGCTTACTTTAAAGAAAAAAAAAAAGTAATGTTTGACTTGTTCGTATAACTATATTCTATGATGCGGAATTTTAAGCCATTTTTCTTTCCAAATCCTAAAACAAAACTTGGGAATGTGGCATCCACATCTCCTCCTTCCCAAATCTCCTGAATATGTGTACATTTCTATTTTTTTCTACAAAAGGGTCTATAACTTTTAGCAGAACCTAAAATAAGTATATAAACTTAAAAAAAAGGTTAAGAATTGCTTATCTTAGAGGAATATCAACAATGAAAAAGGTTCACATTTATAAGAGAATTCTGGAAACTATGTCTGGGAAAAGGGAATAAAAAATATCCCATGAGAAACAGCATATATAGCTATATCTATCTGTACATGTTTGTTTGTCTAACTAGAGACTGATTTGCCTATTTACACAGAATCAACACACATGCCCACACTATATATGCCTGTACGTGCTATTCTGCTAAAATGAAACAGTAAAGTGGAATAACGAATGGAGTTACTGATAATAAATTTACTTTAATTATGTATGTTTTTCTACCACAAGCTTAAGGATAGTAAAGATTTTCACTGAGAGAACCAAATCAGTCATTGCTGGGAAAACCTGGACCAGACTTCCAACTAAAATGGGTAATTCTACACTAACATTACCCATCTTGACCTCCCCGCCAGGCTTGGCACCAAGTGACGGCTGTTTCCATAAATCACATCGTCCTCCCAAAGACGAAGATATTTCAGATATTCAAAAGAATGTGGCGGGGCTTTGAAAGCATTTCGAAGAGAGCTCCAAAACATTTTGAGCAGAGGCAGCTGCACAAGAAGCTGTGTCGTCTAGTCACTGCCGGGCAGGCAACAATCCTCGTGCAAGGGTTTGGCTGCCAGTGGCTCCGTGAGTCTCGTTATTCCCGTGTATCTCCAACATCATACATGACTGGAGAATGGTCCAAAAAATAATTCAGAAGGCTGTTATGCAGAAGGATCTTTAAATATGTTAGTCTATGATTATGTCTCTGGGATAAGGTGACACATTGCCATCTCAAGGGGCAATGCCCACGGGGATGGAGATGTCTGCTAATGACACTAGTGGAAGCAATATCGCTTTACAATTGGTCCCAGGCTACGCTGTGCTTAATGTGTGTGTTTCTTCCTCACATTAAAACCAAAATCCTAGAAATTGCCTGTTCCTTTCCTCCGGCAATAAGACTCTACTGGAGTATTATATACTCCTAGTTTTCTGTTCCAAATATTGTTTTTTAAAACAGAAAGTCTTCTATAGTTTCCCCTGCAGGATCTCTGTGCCCATCATTGTAAATCTGGGAGGGAATCATGGTACTTTGAAAATGCATCTGGTTAAAGGTTGAACCCTGAAAGGAACACTGAAAATGAAGAGTAGTCCTATAAGCTGATTAAACGTAACCCTGAGGATACAAAATGGTGGATTATAGAGTGATTACTGAACAACTCATAGGGCAACTACACACTATAAAAACAGAACAGTAGTAATGTAGATTTAAATTAAGGCCATTTAGAGAAGATGAGGAAGAATCATCACACAAGTCACTGTGGCCTTGGGTGAGGTTCATACAAAATAAATATGACTATGCTTCTTGATGGATTCCACGGCTTGATCAACATTAATCAATGCATGAGTCCAGAATTATTATTATTATTACTATTATAGTGTTAAATGCAGGGTTGTCTGGGCCACTTACAAGATAGGAACAGCAAACACAGCTCTAGAGAAGCAGAATCTGGCCAATGTGAGACTCTAATGAAGTTAGAAGTTATTTGAAAGTGAAAGCAATGGTACCTGATGCTTATCTCAGAGTCGGTGAACATTCTCTGCAAACTGAGCGTGGACTTTTGAGCCTCCTATGTAAACTTTAAATCACCACAGGCTACATTAGTAATGACAACAATTAATAATGTAATAACCAACATGTGCCCAGTATGTGTCAGGCACTGTTAGAGCAAAGTACTTTAGATGTAGGACCTCCTAAATCTACTCCACACCTTTATGGTGTATAATCATAATCATAGCCATGACCACAACACCGCCTTATCATTGTACGCCATTTTGTAGTTATATCATATATGGTCTTGTGGTTCCACACCTCTTATAAGACAGGCAGGCAGGAAACAATCATCTTTTGATAAATGACAAAGCCTAAAATCAGAAAAGATGGGTCCCCTGAGCAAAGATGGACAGGAAACAGGGATTTACTGTTGTGGTTCTTCCCGTGGTTTCATACCATCACAATCCATTGGCAAAGGGTAGACAGTAAGGGGTTACTTAACCAGGCTGACAGCTTACAGCTGTTACTAAGCCCAGAAGAAGCCACTCAAGCTGGCTTGGGCGGATGGCTGTTTCTGGTGTTACTTGGCAAGAGGAACAAGGGCTGCTGTTGCAGCAGGAAGGATTGAAATTACATGTGCCAACCTGCTCCAACCGGAAGGGCCATGGGACGGTGTCTGTGAAGAGCACGGACTCTGGAGTCGGGCTGGCTTAGGGCAAATCTTTGTTCTACTCCCTGTGAGCTCTATGTCCTTAAAAGTCTACCTCACTTCTCTGGGTCTCAGTTCCCTGATCTGTGTAATGGGGATAACAGTAATATCTATTTCTTAGGGCTGCTCAGAGGAAAGATGAAGTTATACGTATAAAACACTTAGAATAGCACCTAACACTTAATAAGCCCTTAATGGTTACTTATTATTTAAAAAATTATTTCATACCTTTTAAATTCTCTAATCTTGCTTTGATATGTACAAAAAAATACAATCCTATTATTCTATAAACTAAAATGACTTTATTCACATACTCCCTCTCCTCATTTTACTGTGTTCCTAATCGGGATTTATTCACTAAGCCTGACTCCCACCCAATAAGTTCCTTTTTTATTTTATTTTTTTTTAATTTTTTTTTAACGTTGATTTGTTTTTGAGACAGAGAGAGACAGAGCATGAATGGGGGAGGGGCAGAGAGAGAGGGAGACACAGCATCGGAAGCAGGCTCCAGGCTCTGAGCCATCAGCCTAGAGCCTGACGCGGGGCTCGAACTCACGGACCGTGAGATCGTGACCTGAGCCGAAGTCGGACGCCCAACCAATTGAGCCACCCAGGCGCCCCATCTTTTTTTTTTTTAATGTTTATTTATTTTTGAGAGAGACAGAGACAGAACATGAGTGGGTTAGGGGCACAGAGAGAGGGAGACACAGAAGCAGAAGCAGGCTCCAGGTTCTGAGCTGTCAGCACAGAGCCCGACGCGGGGCTCGAACTCACGAGCTGTGAGATCATGACCTGAGCCGAAGTCAGACGCTCAACCAACTGAACCACCCAGGCGCCCCCCCAATAAGTTCTTCAGGAGGCTTGGGAGTTTAAAGGCTGAGTGTCCACAGGAAATATTTGACAGGGGTTTTCAGTAACCCCTCAGAGAGCACACATACTGTCACTGCAACTATATAGTTGGCTTAAGTGAAGCCATCCTGTGACCTTGGACAAGTCTCTCAATTGCTGTAGAACTTGGTGTTGCCATCTATAACATCAGGTGCAGAAACAAAAAAGGTGTCCTTAGCGTGTGGACTGGGTTTGCAGAGGACACTGCTACAGGAGCCCCTGACTCCTCACTAAAACTTGGATGCCCTCCGCCCACCTCACCCTTGTCCCACCAACGATGCCACACTCACTTCCAAAGCCTTTAAAAGTGGAGGTCACAAAAGTCTTTCAAAGTAGCCTTCATAAGCCTGCAGGGAATTAAATGACACACGGGGAACAGGAATAAAATAAGAGGAAGAGGCAAATATTCAGCTAGAGGGGAAATACATAAAACATAGCACTTTCAGTCTCTATAATTACCTATACAGAGAATAATTTACCTTTTGCTCAGGAAACTTGATATTTTACTGGTATGGATACAACCAAAAAGTTGCATTGTTACTTGGTTAAATAGGCTTTTCAACAACTCATGCAAACTCAGAAGAGTTGGTGGGGGGTGGGTAAAGCCAGAGCCGCAAATAAAGAAAAAAAGACTCTAGGCAGGGAATACCCTAAATGATCTAATAATCACAGAATCATCTAAATTAGATGTGGAGGGATGGAGCTTGTGCACCAGCCCCCTGAGAGGACTGCTCTAGAAAGCCAAGGTATGTGGATCCTCCAGCCCAAGTCCCCTGCCTCCCCAGGCCGGCTCCCTGCCATATGCTTGCTTCCCAGGCTTTCTGCTTTTATGCATTTCAATGATGCTACCATTTTCCTCACCCGATTTGTATATTTTACACCTGTATAGGAGAATGTTATTGGAAGTGTCATTTATTCCAGAGCCGTGAAGCCACAAATGGCGATTCACTCCAACAGGAACTTCAATTCACACAATCAAGCAATTGAGGGGCTTTTACTACCTTTAACTCCACCCCACCTTCCTCAAACTTCCGCTTTATGGGGAGCTCTTTTTATGCTTCCTACAATAAGCCCGCTCTGAATATAAATGCACATTTCCGACGTATATGGCACTTTCGAACAGCGTGAATAGAAAATCTTGGAAAGATGCTACAGTGAAGCAGCCGCAAACGTAATACCCTGTTGTTTTTATTGCTAATTAGAAACAAAACACAAGTTCGACCTTATTGCAGGCTAATCAGCTATTAAAACTAAGCGCTTCTTTAAAAAACAAAAATCAAACTTGGTTGCCTCCTTTAGATGCATGAAAAGAAAAAAAAAAAGCATCTCTGCGCTGATGCAAATTCACTGAATAGTTCCTGTGTACAGTGTGAAATGTGGGCAAGGCAGTCAGTAATCTCTGGGCAAAGACACGGCTGCCGTCAAAACCCCTAGATGCTCGTCTCTTGGAAAGTCCTGCTATTGTCAGAAAGATGAATTCTAAAACAACTCTATATTGTGCCATCTGCAGATTTTATTGACAAAGGTGTCAAGTCCTGCAGAACTGAAAGTTGTTTCCCTTGTCATGAGATAAATAAGCAGGTTTGCTCGAGCTCTCAGCTTTATTCAATTTGCTTAGATACAAGGTGACTGTAAGCATTGATTCCATGTAAGACCGGATATAGATTTTTTAAGGGAGGTACATGTCCTGAGAGTTAGATTCACCTCTTGAAGCCGATGGCTTTGCAGCTTGGCTCACAGATCCAAGGAGAGAGAGAGCAAAGCCACTGGAACCTGAGAGATTATGATGAGACCCAGCAAACCGGGTTGACCAGCTTTCATTGCTGGGCCTTGGGGATTCACAGCCTTCTGCAGCTGGAATTGAGAGGCTTAAAGATCATCCAGGACAGTGGTTCTCTAACTTGAGCATGTGTTAGAATCTGGGGGGCTTTTTGGATCACAGGTTCCCAGTACCAGAGGTCCTAATTCAGCCCTTTGGGGCTGAGGCCTGAGAATCTGCATTCCAAACAAGTTCTTAACTGAGGCTACTGCTTTCTGTCAGGGGGCCTGGTCTAACACAATGCTCTTGCTTTACAGGTGAATGAATACACCGAGGTCCTGAGAAAAAAAATACAGATTTGTAGAGGTTGCACCCACACAGGCCTAGAAACGCAGTGTTCCCTGCCTTCATATTCAGGGTCCTTGGCATTTCCCTAAACCATGCTTGCAGCCCTTCTGCCTGCTACACACAAACATAACCTCCATCTAGAGATGAAGAAGCAGTTTCTGAAGCTGGAGGCGGGAGTGGAGTGCTTTCTTCCTGCCAGAGACGTCTATGCGTTCATTCAAGGTAACAGCCTCCATGCTTGAGAAAAAAGGAAAAGGCCTTTGGAAATTCCTCTCTATACTCCTGCTGGTCAGAGGAGAGGAGGAGCCAGGGAGGCGTGGGGCTCTTCAGAAATGGGACTTGGTTGTCTTACACAGTAATGAGTTTCCAAAGACTAGAATTCTTTCCTTAGCAGAGGAATGTGGCAGAAGGTATTTGTGAATCAGAAAAGCTATTTGGGGTTGGGTGACCTCTCAGGTACCTTCTCACTCTGAGATTCTATGATCTATGAAATTGTCTTTTTTAATACACGTTGTAGTAAACCGTCCTCATTTCTACCTTACTAAACCATAGTTTGCAACGAGATGCAAGCTGTAATCGAATAATGCTGACCCCTGAACACTGTTAACTGTGCAAACTACTATTTCCTGAGTCTTATTTTGGCAATTTAGAAAATACATGTCCTGACACTTGTATTAAAACACACCCAGTCACTGTACATCCGCTTAACTACTTTATTGTCTTCTCAGCTTTTCTCGATATCTGAGATTATATTATAGACTTAATGCCTTGCTTATTGTCTGGGCCCATGGAGACCAGAATACAAGCTCTGTGAGAACAAAACTTCATGTCTCTTGGCCACTGCTCTAAACCGAGTGCTCACCTGTGTTCAGTGCTGGGCACACAGTGACACTGGATCAGTATCAGCTCAGGGAATGAAGTCTGAAGGTTGCTTATGTCCAAATTAGCCTCTATAGAGGTTTCCAGCAACGTTGAGTTTAGTAACCAGGAAGGAACTCCTATATTTACAAATGTATTAAATAAAGAACATGAATGGAGAAACAAGATGGTTTCCTATGTCTTCCCTGCCAGTTGGTATAGATATGTATATGTACAGTAGGTGGTGTTAAGAAAAATAACGAATATTCAATTGTCTCAACTGTGTTTTCTCGAAACCTAGACCATGTTTTGTTCCTCTTAAAGCCTCTCCATGTAAGAGCCCCGTCATCAGCTCTATCAGTACGGCTCAAAGTTTCAGATTTGGTCAACACATATACAAGGAATCACCCCATATCACCTATATGTAGTGGCATCGTGTAGCTTTGTAATCACTGCCATGGACCAAACTTTACTAAGTTGTTTTTGAAATCATGGAAGATAACGGCATTGAGAAATTTTCACTGATTTCCATTTTGTTTCAAGACTGTACACTGAGCCTCAGGCTGAGTCAAAGTTCTAATAGTCATGCCAATAGTATGCTGAATTTGATGAAACTAAGGCAACTTCTTTGAAGTCGTCCTAGAACAAAGGGCCAAACAAATATGAAAGGCTTATGGATAAAGTTAAAAACAGGCAGTTTCCAGGAATACAGTTCCAAACAGAAAAATACTGAACAGACCGGAGTTGACTTCTTGGATTGCTAAGGGAGGCAAATGCAGATTTGGGTTGGGTCTGTAAGGTCAGAATTGTTTCATGGAGTTGTCCAGGTAGCATTCACCAGATGGGAGCCCAGCCCTGCTCTGTGCTCACCTTCTAGCCCAGGAGACCACAGGTGAGAGAAAAAGCCCACCTCGGGGGGCCTCACAGGCAACTCCAGTCAAAAATTGTAGAACAAGTGAGTTGTTCAAATCAGCACCTTGGCAGGTAAAGAAAAGCACTAACTCTGAAGTCAGACAGATTTGGGTTCAGCCACTTATTATATACATGACATTAGACAAATTTTTCATTTCTCGAGGATCATCGTCCTCAACTATAAAACTGGGATAGTTCTGGGGGAGGTAACACACAGCACGGTGACTATAGTTAACAACACTCTATTGCATATTTGAAAGTTGCTAAGAGAGTAGATTTTAAAACTTCTCATCATAAGAAAAAAAAATTGTAGCCATGTGAGATAATGGATGTTAACTAAACTTCTTGTGCTAATCATTTTGCAATATATACATACATCAAATCATTATGTTGTATACCTTAAACTAATACAAAGTTGTACATCAATAAAACTGGAAAATATTGGCATAATAGTACTTATTATTGAGAGATCTGGGATAATTAAGGATATTTTATGAAAAATGTCAAATGGCATAGCATCCTAGAGCTTAAACAAATGTCAACCAACAGCTCTAATTCACTGAGTGCCATCACGGGCGGGCACATGGGACTGAACGAGGCTTGGTAAACACGGATCGCCATATCCACCTACAAAGATTCACAATGCTTGGTTTTGTTCACTTTGTACAGTTTTCTATTTTGACATTCAATAACGGTCCTCCTTTAAAATTTTGTCTCCTCATCTGTTAAATGGGGCTAATCATAGTTAGCCCTACCCACATCAGGGGAACATTTTCAAGATCAAGCAGATAAAGGAGATGAAGGGCACTGTAAATACTGAGTGGTATGAGGCTGCTAGGATTAGATTTCCTAATGCTCATCCTTTTGGGCTTTAGTATTTGGGGGCTTTATGATTATTATCACTACAATATGTAAGATAAAATGACATTGTTTCCTCTGCAGAGACAGACACCTTATTACAAAGCCGAGCTTCTGGTTTCTCTCTTGCCCCCTTCTGCAGTGGGAACGGAAAAGAAGCTGGCTTGCAATAAACGTTGATACGATGCCCCTAGAAATCGGGACCTCTGAGGGTGAAGTTTGTATTGACACTCTTAAAATATGAGCCTGTCTCAGTGTTTTATGTCATCAATTGTGACTGTCAGTTTCCTTTGCAAGGGAAGGAATAATGGAGCTATTTTGTCCCTTGCTCTTTTCAAACTAGTGTTGGCCCACGGGCTGAGTGCAGCCTGGCTGTGGTGGGGGGTGGGAGGAGGGATGTGTTTTAGGGGTATGGAAGGTTTTTTGCTGTTGTGTCCTTAATCCCAGACTCAAGAATAGGGAGAGTGAGAGCATATGGCCCTTACACTGAAAGATGTCCCATGCCACTGAGCTTTTTGGTATCTGAAGACTGTCCTCTAGAAGCTGGGGAAGATTTTTACCAGCTCACCAACACTTTTCGTTTGCAGTGGCAATATGTGGCTCGCTGGGACAGCCTCCTATTAGCTGGGCAGGCACTGGCCTGAAGCTTCAGTAACTAGTGTTTTCAGGCCGGAGTGGCCCCTGTGAATTGAGCCTGGCTGCCGTAAGATCTGCCCCAGGTTACAGGATCTTTCTGGGAAGCCAGGTTTAAACTTCTATGAGGGAGACGTAAAAAAACACAGCTATCTACTAATAAATCAGAAGACAATTAAAGTTAAAAAGTCAATGTTCAGGAAACATCAAGGATCTGAATTAAATCAACATATCAGGGTAATTCAAAGGCTGGTGCCTGGAAGGCAGCATTTTATTCACAATCCAATTCATCTATCAAGCAGCATTTCCCCACTTGTGGGGCCGCCTTCTACAGAATGATTTGGGACATTTGCCAGCTACAGCCAGTTTTTCTGGCTGGTGCTCATTCCTGATTGAACACTGGCCAGAGTTTCTAACCAAACTCAGATTAAGCTTATCTGCTGTCCCTCCCTTCTTTGCTCCTTTTTTCCCCTCCCTTTCTCTTTCCCCAGAATATCAGTCATGTACATACGCTTCCTCTATTTCTTTTCCTATATCCAACCAAAACAGACCAGAACACGTCCAAAAGATATTTCTGCGGGCTCTTTCTATCTGGGATCTGAAAGAACATGACAGGCACCTTCTTTTCTTTTCTAGTACCTCCTTGAAGGAACAATTTTAGAACCATTTCGCTTGATGATTACAGGACATTTTCAATGTCCTGAGTTGGCCCCACAGTGAAAGCGAAGGAATCATTTCAGGGTTTGAGATAGGAGAAGTCTCAGAGATAATAAGAGTTGCCTGTAGTAGTGATTTACTACAGATTAGAAGCCCTCATTCATTCTGTAAACACATCAGCCCTTTTAATCCTGACAGGAAGTTCTCGCATAAACACTATTTACCCCCATTTTACAGACAAAAAAACTGAGGCTTGGAGAGGTTAAATTTTATGGTAGCTATCAGAGGTAGTTAAGTTAGAGAGCTGGGAGTCAATTCTGTAAATTGAGGTTGCAGATATGTCTGAATCCAAAGGCCATATTTTCTATTTCAACCTCAGGGTCCACGAGCTCCAGAATAAAACAGCAACAACAAATACAGAGGTACTTTTTGAGCACCTGCTAGGTGGTAGACTCTGTTTTAAGCATCTTACACGAGGTCACTCCCTTCACCCTCATAGTACATCTCTGATGCACTGTATCATTATCCACATATTGCAGATGTAAGAGACAGACAGGACATGAACTACAGAGGAGTGTGCAATCGCCTGGACTACTCAGTTGGTAAGTGACAGAGCTGGGGCCCTGACATCTACTTATCATAATGGTGATGGATCATTTCCCTACTTATCCTGAACAGTACACCTTAGCCCTGAGGACATGTACCTCTCTCACCATCCTTCGTCCACACACACACACACACACACACACACACACACACACACACGTGATGGCTCACTAGTGTTCTGGATGCATTCTGGTGCCCAGATGAGGCATAGAGGGGCAGGTAAAGGCCAGATTGCTTCTCTGCAGTCTGGCTTTCTGGAGTTTACACCAGATCACTAACATTTTTTTCAATACTGGCTTTTGTGTGTGTGTGGTTTAATTATTTACTCACTCAGGTTCATTTGCTTTGGAGCTTCTTGAATGTCAGAGCTTCAGATCTCAAATGCGAGCCAAGCTTTGGCCTTTGCAACAACCCAAGGTTAATGCAGACTGCAAACAAGGGACCTCCCAACCCACTGTGGTGTGGTCTGCTGTTCCCTGCACCTGCTTCCTGCTCCAGTGCACTTCCTGGGTTTGTGTGAAAGGAGCCTTGATGCTCCCAGGAGCTGTGGTGTATATGCATGTGTGAATATATATACATAACGCCTGCTCTTCCCCTAAAGCTGGACTCATTGCTGACTGGTACGCACACCCAGTCTACTGAAGGTGGCAGCAGGGACTTGGGCAAATAATTCCTCAAGGTAGTGGGAAAGTGGAAAAAGCTCGGGCTTGGCATCAGTAGACCTGTGTTCCAGTCCCAGCTTGGTCACTACTGCTTGACCTCAGCCAGGACCCTTGACCCTCTGAGCCTTGGTTCTGCATTTTTAATTTTAGGGGATTAAACTAGATTCATATTTTCCAAACTATTTCTTCAGAATGTTAGTATCCCTTGATATATGAGTGGGTGGATTTGGAAAAATAGGAGTTGTATCATCAGATACAATGGGAAAAAGTGACTTTTCTTCTATGGATGGATTCACATTGCCCACAAGTATGTTAAAAGTGATGAGATGTTATGTTGTAGATAATTATATGTTTTTTCTATTTTGAAATTTAATAAACGTATTTGATAATCAAACTTTTTTTTTTACAGAATACTTATGGATATTTCTTGGGGTGCTGGCCAGTGCCAAGAACTAGTTTTAGGACATCAGGCAGTCTCAAGCACATATTCCACATGCAAACTTTAGTAACAATAAATAGTTAGTGCATTTGTCAAATGATTGGATAGCTAACATGAGGAAAAAACTGTAAATGGTATTTAAAAGTGAATTTATTTTTCTGCAAGGCAATCAATGGCAAGATAGTAGAACTGAATCTAAAATCCATCTCTATGGTAAATGGTAAATGAATGGTCCCCACAGGTGAAGTGGTGACAGGTTCTTTATGATAGATTTATTTTTAGTACAGGAGGTCTCTCAGGCTCAGAGAAATTCTAATGTTTGAAAGGAAGAGAGCTTCTTTCTTTGGATCTGAAGACTTCCAATCCTATTTATGTACCCCTTACTGATTTTAATACACCTTATGACACTGATAACAGAGCTACACACACTGACGTTAATAAATAGGTATTGGTCAAATCAGATTTCCACAAGTGCATTCGTGAGGTATATGTGTTCACAAGGGGCAAAAAGAATGTAATTTTTAAGGAGAGCCACTCACAGGCTAATTTAGCCTTTTGACTTAGGTATCTTTTATTGCTTTCTTTTTTCTCCACATAGCATAGTTTATATTTAAATGAAAAATGAAATTTATAAAAGGTCTGTGTTATTTAGATGAAACTGATCTACTCTTGACTCATCTTGCTCCTACTTGTGATGGTTTTGATTTTACATTTTATTTTATTTTAAAAAGATAAGGTACTACCCTTCTCCTTTTCTATGTATTTGTTGTTTGGTTGCGTTTTGTTTAACCAGACTTTGGTAGATCTAATCACTTCACCTGAGCTGGGCTCATGAGGTCACATCAGTCACTCGGAGCAGTGTACCAGATCTGAACCAGTGGAGAATCTCTCTGGGTCTTATTTTAAAACCTTAAAGCCTTTTATGTAGTGAAAGCACCATAGTATGCAAGGTGAAGAAATCTAGACACCTCTTTCTTCCTCCCTTTCTCTCTACACTTCTGGAGTCCTATAGTCCTTGACCACAGATAGGTTGAAAAGCCTGTTCTAAAGTATGACTCTGAGAATATCAATCACCTCACCCTCTACCCCCTGCCAACTTAAAACCTTTGGTGGTACCCTAAAGTGCAGGGCCAACAGTCCAAAGCCCTCTGCCTGGTGGAGCGGCGCCTCCTCTTTGTCTGCCTCTCCATATCACTCCTGGGCCTCCCTCACCTCTCACCCCGGAAGCCTCCTGTCCCTAACAAGGCAGGCTGTGTGACGAATCCAGTCTTTATCTCACTGCTGCCAACGCTTGGATCTGCTCTTCCTCTCTCTCCAGCCACCAGACCCTCAACGCTTCATTCAAATGCCACCTTTTCTGCCCTCCAGGGAGTACCGGCGACTGTCTTCATTTGCCCCCACTGAACCCTGGGCACAAACTATCTCAGCACCAAAAATATCCCAATACCCTTCTCAGTCTCCTTGCGCATCTCTCTCTTGGGATAGAGACCCCTGAGGAGCAGTGACTGGGTCATATGAGTCTTTGTGTATTAAGAGTCTCTGAAACAAAGTAGGTAGATGCTTAATACACTTGCTTAAAAACAATCACATTTATTTGGAATTATAGCAACAGTATATAATCTATGATTGAAAACCAACTAGAATCATTGTATACAAAATATGAAATAAAGGTCGACATACCATAAGTGCCTAATACATGCTTAATAATAACAATAATTATAACCACCAATATTTATTGCATTTTTTCTATGAGTCAGACACTATGGTACAACTTTATAAGTAGACATACCCTATGAGGTGGAATTTATTATTATCCCTGTTTGAACTTGAGAAATCAGAGGCAGAGTTCTCTCTTTGGCCAGCCTCTTTCTTTTCCCAGTTCCTTCCAATGATTGCTCATTGCTCTAAATCAGAAGGTGCCTGTCACTTTCTGGCCTGAGTTCCTAAGCAAATCTGCTGGGCCTGTTCCCTGAGGACATAATATGAGTTCTTAGCATATGGGGCTGTGATGATCAGGGAAAGGGCACAAATGTACTTTGCAAACTGTGAGTCACTGTTCCAAGGTGCAAAATAACCAGATGTGGAGAATTAGGATTCTCTGACTTAAGGCATCAGCATATTCAGGGCATCTGCCCGCCTATCTGAACCCAAATGGACACTATTTGGGACTCCTCCAGGTACAGCTACCCCCGAGGCCACACACATCTGCCTGCTGCAATGATGAGGAAGGGAGCATTGTGTAGGCAGAATCGGGAGGCCTGCTGTAAACAGAAGATGAGGAAATGCAAGGTGGTGATGGGGTTACCTTCAGAGCAATTTCATTTTCTAAACAATCAGGAGGATGTTATGAGGGGTTGGGTAAGACTTCCTCTGGGCACAGAGCTATTAAATCACAGCTTCCCAGAGTAGGGACTTGGTGTAGGAGGGACAAATGGGATTTCACAAGTGAAGTCAAACGAGCTAAGTATGCCTGCTTTTCTTGGGACCGTCCCTCCAGCAGGTAGCCAGCAGAAACGATGCCAAGGGGCCCAACCTAAAGTCCATACTTTATTTGAATAAAAGAGTCTCTACATGCTGAGATTTATAACTTCACAGGAAAGGTTTGGGAGGCGGGAAAAGCTTAAAAGAACATTCTGTGTGTGTAGCATTCTGATACTGCCAACAGTTTGTGGGTTGGACAGGGCCCTGCGTTCCTAAAGATTAGACATAACTGAGGGTTTCTTCTTCTTCTCATTTAATAGCAAGGAAATACAAATCCTCCCCTCATGTCAGAGTCTCAAATCTTCAGACTTTTTGTACAATTTTCCCCATTCAGGAGTAACATTTAGCTGAAGGGAAATCAGAAAAACTGTAGCTTTTTTTTTTTCTCTTGAAACCAAAAGAATTTAAAGATATCAAGTTTAGCTTTCTAATTTAATTTCTGAACTTTCTTTTTTTTTTTTTTAATGAGAGAAAGAATTTTAGTGGATATAAGGAGAAAGCACATGTTTTTGTGATTACTAGAATTTTGGTGGTTGGTATTTTATGAAAATGCCACAGAGCTGTACTATGAGGAACAGTAAGCATTCATAACAAACCCCCCCCCACACACACACATACACTCCTGACCTCCGCCAAAGAGAAATGTCAGCAAGAAATCCAAGCAAGAGAGTTATTTTCCTTCTCACATGGAATAAAACACAGATTCTGAACTGTGAAAAGAAATTAAGAGTGAGAAATAGTTTGACTTAATACATGTTCTGAGTTACCTCCTCCTAGCGGGCAAGCTATGCCTGGATTACAAACTGAGGTTTTGGTTGCTGGTTAGCCCACCAAGGCACCCTCAAAGTGCAAGTCATTATAACTCAATCGTTCAGGCAGGGATTAGCGGGAGAGCCATTGTTGCCTGCTTATGAAGAAAGGGTTTGTTAAGCTATTCAGACATATCACAGAATTGCAAGATGGCCTGGAACTACTTAAATGATCAAGGTCAGTCATATCATGGCCAGACTAATCTGCAGAAGACACAGTGATTGCCATGACATTTCTTTGATCCTGGACGTCCCCTCTTGCTGGTGGCACCTAATTGAAAACTAGCACAAGACAAGAAGCTCTCTGATAAGACCACACCTACCCAGGCAGGCCTCTTCCCTAGCCCTCCACAAGGACGAGCAATCAAATCAAGCTGACCGTCATGTTTGTTCTCTCTAAATGATCACATTATTCTTTAATTATTTTATTTCTTTTTTTTCTCTTCCACATCAACCAGTTGACTATAAACTTTACAAATACAGGAGCCTTGTGGCACCTGAGTGGCTCGGTCCATTGACTCTTGATTTCAGCTAAAGTCATGATCCCAGGGTCATGGGACCCAGCCCTGTGTCGGGCTCCATGCTGAACATGGAGCCCACTTGGGATTCTCTCTCTCTCTCTCTCTCTCCCTCTCTCTCTCTCTCTCTCTCTCTCTCTCTCTCTCTCTCTCTCCCCCTCTGCCCCTCTCCCCTGCTCGCATGCTCAATCTCTCTCTCAAATTAAAAAAAACAAACAAACAAATACAGGAGCCTTATCTTATTCATTCTTATATTCTCAAAAGTTTTAAAATATATATGTAATGACTGAATGCAATATTTTTTTTGAAGAATACTACATATATATTTGTATTTCCCCCTAAGCTGTTCCTCTCTGTTCCCCATCTATCTAAATTCAGCCAATTCTTCCAGGCCCCAGTATGACAACACTTCTTTCATGAAGCATTGCATGTGCTACTGCAGACTAAAAATGAATGGTCTCCCTTCTGAGTTCTTTACCATTCAGTTTAGCAATATGAGGTTTGATAACTGACTTTATAAAAATCGTGTTTCCAAATTTATCCATGAGATAAACCTTTATCAGATCATAAGGAGAAATATACAAAGAACACAAGTAGTCAGTCATGAAGCAAATGTCAGTATCTTCCCCTCTGAAGGGTGTCCTGGGAGAAAGAAAGAGCATGTGAAGTCAGAAGGCATGGAAGCATGTGGTACCTGTGTCTAGGGAAAGGCAGGAGGGCATAAGGGGAGAGCCATGTCCAGGGGTCAGAGAGATGAGGAGGAAGAGAAAGTCAGAGGTATTGGACCCTCTGCTGATGGACAAGCCACATAAAAAGCATAAGGGAGGTGGGTAGCTTCCAGAAGCAAAGATCAGCCCCTGGAACAGCCAGCAGGGGCCATAGTCCTAAAAGCACAAGGAACTGAATGGATCAGCAACCTGAATGAGATGGCAGTTGGTCCTACTCTAGAACCTTCAGTAAGGAACAGAGCCCTGCCCACACCTTGATTTCAGCTCAGTAAGACTCTAAGCAGAGGACCCAGCTGAGTCCCTGGACCAACAGCCTACAGAAACTGTGAAATAATAAATCTGTGTTGTTTCGAGCTGCTCAATTTGTGATAAATTGTTACAGCAACAATAGAAGACGAATACAAATCTCACTCTCTCTCTCACTGCATTTTTATGTCTGGGGTTAGTAGATAAATTGGTCTACAAAACAGGTGCTACTGAATGGCACTAACAAACTCTCCCTGTGACAGACCAAATGCCAGAGGATTGAAATTGCCACCCCTTTCAAGAGAACTTTGGGTGAAATGTGTATTTTGTTACTTATTCACCATAACTGTATAATCCTGACACCTTATCTTTGTCATCAAATACAACTGTCGTCCAGCTGATGTCTGCCCCTCTGTGTGTGTATGTGTATTCGGAGAGGGATTTAACTGATCCCAGTAAGAGCATAATTGGGAGGGAAAGCCTGCTGTTTAAAGAAGACTTCTATAGCAATCTGCTGGCTTGTATTTTCTGTGCTTGAATATATTATCCAAAGTGGAAGTGAAAGGAAATGAACATTATTAACAATCATGTAGTAAGCAGTGTGCTGGATGCTCCTGTGTATATTCTGCTTTTATTTAGTTCTCAAAAAACTCTGCCAGGTAGGTATTAATAGCCTCATTTTTCAGATGAGGAAAAGGAAGATCAAAAATGCTAAGTTGCCCAAGGTCACACTACCAGTAAGTGGGGGATTTAGCATCCAAATCTACATCTGAGAGCCTTTAACTCCTGAGAGTTGTTTCCTTTTTTTTTTTTTTTTTTTTTTGGCTCTACTAGGCTGCCTTAGAAGCTGCTGCATTCATTCTTAAGCTGGTGCTCCTCAAAGCGTGTGCCAGGAGCCTGTGGAGGTCTGCAAGATCAAGCTAGCCAATTGGTCCCTTAGTAAGATCTATGTATGCTCAGTACCATCTGAATGTCGTATAAGGTACAAACAGAGAAGATGGCATGATCCTGATCCCTGGCCCCCAACTCAAATTTTCTTTGGGTGAGTCAAGACATCCTTACCTAAAATAAAGGTAAATAATACAAGGCCATATATTAATAAGAGAAATGAAACTGAAGACTTTAGGATTGGTTATATTAGAGAAGAAGTAGACGCCAGAATGGCTAAGAAAATGACTCACTAAGATCAGAAGCCAGAGAGAAAAGAAGAGGATGTTCTGTGGAAAGGAGACAATGTGGTGGTTGGAGACTCAGATGAAGGGCTAATTATGGTATTTTCTGTAGGATAAGGAGGAGATTTAGCAGAACTCACAGCAAGGGAATAAGCTGAAAATGATCAGGAGTCAAGGCGAGGCTGGGACAGTAGATAATGGAGGCTCTTTAAAGCCAGATAAAGAATTTTGGATTTCATGCAATAAGATTTTATATTTCTACATCTGGCATCAATTATTCATTTACCTATGGTTGCCTTCCCAGATATTTCATGAGAAACTATTCCTTTCTTCTTTTTCTATTTCAATAATTAATATATTTACTTAGAGCTGTAAGAGAGGATAGATGAAATTAGAGTTTTTTTCTGAGTTGATTATTGCCAAAAGGATCAACAAAATGAAAAATTAAGTAGAGGAAAAGTGCTAGAGACCAAGATGGTGCAACTGGCCAGAGGCCAGTGGAAAGCCAGCCCCTATGAGTGAAGCATTTCTGGGGTCTGAGTGACTTCCCTGTGCAGGTGGCACAGACGTGCTATGCTGGTGGACTTCCTGGGAGGAGTCAAGGCTTAGAGTCCTCACCAGAAGAAGATGAAGAAGAAACCCAGAAACAAGATTATCCTCTCTAAGACCACTGGGACAGTTTCCACTATTATAATTATTATCAACTGGATAATAATTGTGTCCTATAATTAATCGCTGGCTCCTTCCCATTAAATGCTCTCAGTATAAGTGACAGCAACACTGACCAATAAGAGCAGCTCTAGTTGGAGTTGTTCTGTGTGTGTCTGTGTGTAAAGTGGGCATGGTATTTGTAACCCACCCCGACTGGTAGCAGTCCTCATTGTGGTGTGTACACCACACCACACCACGACTTGAGATCCATTGAGTCGTGGATCTCAAGCTTTGGAAAAGTTACTGCATCCCTCCCCCTTGTCAGATTCCAATCTGAGAAGAAACACTCAAAACTCAGTGATTCTTAGGAAAACATTTTGGCAAGCATCTTCAGCCATGACTAATGTGTCCCTTCCTGGTTGTTGTCCTAGCACTTGGATTCTTGTGGAGATATTAAATAGGATAGTGTGGAAATATGGATGGTTTTCATGCCCAATTGCTGCTGCATTTATTAAAAAAAAAATATATATATATATATATATATATATATATATATATATATATAGTCTTTGGGCAATGATGTAGAATGCAGAAGGAAAAGTTATCGTGGTCAATTCTGGGAAAGGTACTTGAGAGAAAGTTGAAACAATCAGGCAACCAAAGTGATGGTGGGGACAATGGAGAAAAAGGAGGGACACTGGGGGAGGGGAGTATGGGTTGGCTTTCTCTAGCTTCTCCTGAGGAGAGATGGAAAGGGAGGGGGGCAGAAAGGAAAGACCCTAGCTGGCACCTGTGCATTTACATTATCATAATGCTTATTTAGTGAGATTATAAGTGACTTTTTTCATACATGGTTTCCTAAATTTTCGAAATTTTCTACACTAATAGGTATTTGTTTTTAGTTAATGAAAGACACAATAAATGTTTCTCCAAATGCTCATTTGCTTTATGCTATGGGTGGGGAATCCATTTTTATCGTTGTTGTTGTTGGGGTCTCAGAGAGGAAAATAACATCTAGTGTTAAAAGGGTTTGTTGTTTGTAGAAGTCATACTGACACAGAATCCTAGCACTATGACACCTCCACTGAAGGATGACAAGGTGTCCCCTACATACTTACAGTCATAACATTACCCAGTACTAACTATGTCTTATACATTTTAGCTACTTGATACTTTTCAATGGTGTAATTAGAGTAGATAAGTTAAGTATAAACATAACTAACAGTACAAAAAGTATATCCTATACAAGAACACTTCTGGCCTCCTGGTCTTGCTTGGAATATAAGACATGACAAATTGTTTTTGGAACAATGGTTCTTTCAGCCCACACCCCAAGTTCTCATGGACATTCAAAAGGGGATGATTAGTCTCCTAACTTAACAATTCTCCAAATTTTTGAGATACAGTCCAATCCCACTGTTTCCTTAAGGCCTTGTTCCACTCTGTTTTCATTTTTAGCATATATCACTGTCAAGATGAAAGTTTCTGTGTGTTTGCTAGGAGATGTATAAAGTCCCTCAAACTGTGTAACACTTTTCCTTAAAACCACAAAGTTTTAATATTAGTTTTAGTGTTTTGTAGTTTAGTGAATAATCACAAAACACTCCTTTGTGATTTTCAGGATATTCATGCTCCATTTGGGGGATCTATTCCCCAGTCTCTACACAGAGAATCAGCCTTACACCGTGTGCCTGGCTGAACCTGTCTCCAAAGAGCTTCTTCTATATAAAAAACTAATTTTAACCAACACCAAATCGCTAGTGCTTTATTCTGCACTCCACCATTTAACCCACTGGCAACGGTTCTTTAAGGATAACTTAGAAGCTGAGTCATATTATTGACCTTGTCAACGACATAGAAAATCTAGTGGAAAAGGGAGTTGATGAGAAAAATCAGGAAACCTGGGAGCCAGCACTTTTTCTGTGCAAAACTGGTTCGGTGACTTTGGACAAAGACTTTTAACCCTCTGGGTTTTGATTTCCTTGCCTGTCAAGTGAGAGAGCAACATCTATCTGCAAACCTCAGTGGATTCTGGAGATCAAATAAAAGTAAGGAAATGCACTTTGAAGAGCATAGCACCCTGTTCAGATGTAAGGATGACTGGGATGCAGCCTCAGGGAAAGCTTTTCATCTCTGTGTGTCCTTAGATCCTCCATCAACGAGGGGAGCCCCATCTCCACATGGACTTACTCCCCACCTTCCCAGGCTCCCTAACCCCTTCACAGAAGAGTGCAAACACCACAGCAGAGGCTGCCTGAGGGATGTGCTACCGATCCTCTCTTAATACCTCTGACTTGCTCTGAGTCCTTATGCAATGGGACAAACACCAATACCAACTTGCTTTTACAACATGCAGGTTATTACTCTGAAAGTTATTTTATGGGTCCTTTCTTCCTGTAGAATGGGTTTTTATCTCTAGTCATTAAACGTATGGACTCTCACTATTGTGTCTAATTGCTTTGCATATGTGTATATATCCATCGCTTGTCTCCTGATAGCTTTACAAAGTCTTTGAGGATAGGCGTGTTTCCTGGCACTTGATCACTTTACCTGGCACCTAGCACCAAGCTAGCACCAAGCTCAAAACCCTTCATGCCCAGCACCCTTTAATGTCAGTGTGTCCTTCTCAGTGCATCCTCCAGGATGCAGTTTCACATCCTCTGCATGGCAGCTTTGCCTCTTAAAAACCTTTCCCACCCAACTGCAGACTTCAGTCAGCCAGGTGCCTTCCTGTACCCCCCACATATGCCCAACTGCACGTCTTTACCGCATGTGGCCACACTCATCCACTACACTTCCACTCTCCAAGGCTTGGCTCTAGGATTTTGTCTTTTGAATACTATTATCTTTCCTGATCCTGGATCCCTATGGCCCCCACTGTTGGCCACTGAGCATGGATTAAATTTGGTCTGCATTTATTCCCTGGTTGCTTTATGTATGCTAACTTAGCCTCCCTTCAGTATAGTATAAGGAACTTGAAGTAGGAGCCCTTCCTTGCTTGTTTTTCTTCTGGTCTAACTGCCCCTGGCACTGTGATATATATTAAGTAACTAAAGAGCTCCTGATCATTTTTGTGAATATAGGGTCTTTATGAGCCAGCATATATACTTCATTCGGCAAAGTAGTGAAGACCTCTGGAAGAGCAACAATTGGGCTTTAGTCTATAATACTTTGCATATAGTAAATGTTCAATAAAAGATGCATTTGTCAGAACTTGTGACAGCCAGGACTGATCTTCCATTTGTTCTCAGGATCACAGCCAACACCCACGGTACCACAGAGAGGAGTTTTCAAATAGATATTACCATGATCAAAAATTAAGTGCTCAAGTGTCTGTGGGGCAGGGAAGGGGGAGCTGGCCTAGACTCTTACCTCTTTTCAAATACTATAACCTTTATCTTTTCTATACATGGATTTCATGGGAAGGCAGAATGGCACAGCATGAAAGGTTCTCGCATTGTTTTTATACCTCCAGACGTGGGGACATTAGGCTTAAGACATACTAAGATTGGGTGCATCACCTCCCATCAAAGGCTGATAAGAAATAAAATCTCCTTAGAAGCTGGAGCATGGCTAGAACCACTTTCACTGTCTGCACCTACAGCCCCCATTTTCTCATTGTCCACTTAATTCTTTAACTTCTTATCACTTGTATTTGGCACATGGCCCACCAAGCCATAACCATATGAGGCACTAATTACATCATATTTAAATTTTCTGTTGTTTCAGGACCACTGATATGTTCATACATATTCTCATCTCCCATGAACTCTCTGAAGCTTCTGGAGTTCTTCTTAAATGCATTCTTCTTTGACTCCTTGGTTTCCCTCCAACATTTCCAGCATTTCTTCTCTGCATCTTTCCTGATTCCCTCTTATTCTGCTTCTCTCTTTAAGGTGAGCCACAGGGTCCTCTCTTCCACCCTCTTTTCTTTATTCTCTATAATTCTCTCTCTTGCTCTGCACAGCACTATTGACTTCTGCCTTAGCAACTCAATTTCTTGCACACCAACCAGATTCTTTCTTTGATTTCTGTAATTCTGTTCATATGCTACCACTCTTCCAGTTGTCTGGGGCCAACATATTGGAATCATCTTTGACTTTAGCTAGAGAGGAAAAGAGATGAATTAAGAATGACTCACCTGAGTAATGATATTTTTATGCTACTTATAATGTGGGTGCTAGGGTAGGGAAGGAAAGCAGGGTGGTGGGCACAACCCAAATAAGACATGGATAATTAGCATATTGTATGGAAAGACCAAAGATGGAGCAGGTTGGCTCAACCCAGACTAGTGGGAAAGAGTGTTCAGGAAAGAAAGACAAAGTATAATTTGGTCATTTCATGACTTTTGCCCATTTAAAAAATGACTTCCCACTGCCTACTTCATTAAGCACAAGCCTCACAGTGCAGGGAAAAAAAAAACCCTAACTCATGAGGACAACAGTCTTTTCTCGCCTTATCTGTCATGATCCCCAACTGCAGATCCTATCCTCAACAAAACTGGAGTAAACACCATTTCTCAAATGTTTCTTGGGTACTTCCACCTAAATACCTTTGTTTACATGGCTTCCTTTCCACATTGTGCTTGCTTCCCCACCTCACCTCCACCTCCCTTCAGTCCTCTACCATTTCCACTCTCCAAAGCTTCTTCCATCTATCAAGACCCATCTTAAATAGCAACTACTGCAAAGAAGCATTTCTGATTCCACTGCTGTACTTGTACTGAAAACATGGAGGTGGCTTACCCTCATTTGGGCAGCCCCATCGCTTCCTCTGTGGCTTCTGATGGCGCTTATAGCCTGCCTTGTAAGATCAGCTTCATCCAGTTTCCTCCTCTGCATTAACAGGAGAGACTTCTGGATTGTAATTTCTTTGAGGGCATAAGCATCCAGTTTATTAATCCTTGAATTCCTCCCCCAGGACTGCACCAAACGTGTGTATGTATATGTGTGTGTGTGTGTGTGTGTGTGTGTGTGTGTGTGTACCAGCCACCAAAGAAATCCTTTTTTACATTTTCGCTTGTCATTATCACCCCCTTGAATTCAGCCAATTTGTACTAAGTGTTATACTGACACGAGCCTATGCCACAATCCAAGCAAGTATTCAGTCTCATTACCTTTTCATTTATAGAGTGAAAGAGATGGGTTTCTGGAAAGTCTTTCTGAAGGCACCATCCTCATCTCTGCCCCAGTGACACACCAGTCTTTGGCAAGCATGCTTTATTGATTTCTCTAGCCAAGAAAGGCTCCATGTTGTATCAAAGCCAAGTCTGTTGAAACTATAAGCTCTCTGCACCCACACCTGAATCTGCATAATTCTCCAAAGCCACAAGGTATAAATAAAAACTTCCAACAGGACAGGGGAGCGTTTGCCAACTGTGGGAAGATAAATGGCCTGGGGACTTCTTGCTCCAAAGGCAGAATGGCTTGATTTCTGATTTTAATGTGGAAAAAGAGATGCTGGGAATCTAAGATTTTTTTCTTTCATTGCCAGAAAGTTATGGGTCACAACATTTAATTTGATTAATTCTTGGTTTCCAAGAGAAAACCTTAGGAGGAACCTTGGGAGGCCCAATAAAATAAGTATGTGCAATTGTTAAGACAGGAAAGGAAAAAAAATGACTTCCATCAGAGCCCACAAAGATTGTTTCCAGTCCCAAACATGGGTCCCCCGAGACAGCCTGGAAACCAAATTATTGTCAAATAGATGCTTACCTTTTACAACAGCTCACAGCAAAAGAAAACATATAGCTTAACATCACTCCCACAACTCACCTTTCTAGTTTTTTTTCTTTTATTCCCTCTCCCTCTCCTTCCTCTCCCTCTCCCTCTCCTTCCTCTCCCTCTCCCTCTCCCTCTCCCTCTCCCTCTCCCTCTCCCCCTTCCTCTCCCTCTCCCTCTCTCTCTCCCTCCCCCTCCCCCTCCCTCTCCCCCTCCCTCTCCCTCTCCCTGATGTTAAGCTTCTGGGTTTGAGCTCTTCTGCCAATTAGGTATGTATCACTGGATGAGTCACTTGACCTTATTAAGCCTCAATGTACTCATCAGCAAAATGAGGTGTTTATACTACATTGTTAAGATTCTTTTACTTCTGAGTCTAAATACAAATGCAAACATGCTCTGTCTGTTCCCGGGCAATGGGTCACACAAGTGCTCTAATCTTTTTTCGAAGGTGATGACTGTGGGTTCAGCACAGAAAAGGAATGAGCTAACTTGTTGGTGGGGGGTCAGGTATGGAGAGTTCCACCTTTTTTGAAAAGTGAAATCAAATGGCTACAGGAAGTGGCTGGAGCCAAAGATGAATGGTGGTGAGTCATATAATTTAATACATAGACCAGAGGGATCTGTTTGGAAATTTCATTGCACAGCTAGTTAATTGGCCAAGTTGGCCAATAACTTGAGCACTTTCTTCCTAACTATCCAATCTGTATGTTTGTGCACATGCATGTGCGTATATGTTTGCATTCAAACTGCACTGTATAAATTTGAGACTTTTAGAATCTGAGACTATGAGATCTGGTCAGAACTTTTCCTACCACAGTCCCACTTGGGAAAACAGAGTGAAAAAGATGAAGAGGTCTTTCAGCTGAATAGTGGAGGAGACAAGACTGGGCCAGGTGCTCATAATCCTGTTAAACCACACAGCAGCCATTAGCTAATTAATCTTTCATTTCCTCCCACAGGATGACCCAGAATTCAACCTGGATTAAGATTAAACAGACTGCACTTCATCATCTTTTTATTTTTCACTTTCTTTTTTCCTGGTCTTAACTTTTTCTCCCATGAGACCTCTTCTTCCTTCTATTCTATTTGTAGAAAACATTCCTCACACATAGTTCTTTTATATAGTTTTCATGACATTTCATCAATGTGGCTAATTTCCTCATCTGGATGCCTGATTGGAGGAGGGTTTTGTATTATTCTTGGCTTGGGCATCTATTTCCTGCCTATGAGTGACAACAGAGACTGCCTCCCACAATGCCCCATGGCGCTGAGAAGAGGAGCTGGCAAAGGGCAAAGCAGAAGCCACAAAGAGAGGTGGAATCGTCCAGGCTCAAGGGAATCTACCTACCTACATGGCAAGATTCTGACATCTGAGAGGAGAGCCAGGGATTCATTCTCAGCATCCATTCATTGTGAGGAAAGTACTTGACATCTGTGGACTCAGGATGGCTACCTTGACTAATTAATGGCATTGGATGAAGAGGTAACATAGGCAAATTGACTCTTTTCACTGTGTCTCCAACATCATATGGGAGCCTGGATAGCAGGGCTCAAGATGTCTGAAGTTCCCAGCATAATATTAGGTCAAAATATGCAAAAATTGTTTCTAAGTGGTATGAATGGGGAGAACATCACTCACACTACAGACCTCTTCCACCACCTAAGGAGAAGTTGGCTTTGAGAGCATGTGGCATCCTTCTGACTATGTGTTATCAAACTTGGACAGGATTGCTCTTCTAAGAATCTGCAGCATGTCAGTACACTAAAGATGGTGATGCCTGGTGGGAGAAAGGTGCACATGAGGGCCCATCAGGCTCCTTCCAGCTTTGGGTATCTGTGGATGGCACCTTCCCACTGCTTATCCATTATTTCGTCCCAGACAAGCATTTTTATAAATGGAGATTTAGCAGATGGTATCCATTTAGAAAACAGATCAAAAGATCCACTGCCTTCTGAAACAAACAAACAAACAAACAAACAAACAAAGCAGAAGGAGTAAAATAGAGAAAAATGGTAAAGAGTCCATGTGACTTCTAAGCTCTAGGTGTGTTGTAAGGGGGCTAACAAAACAATGCATCCATCTGCTGGGCCAAGGGGGTTGGAGAAAGAATGATTTTCCAAGCAGGAAAGAGGAAATGGAGTGTGCAACTATTGCTATTGCTAAATGAAGTCTCTAATTTCTGTCTCCATAATGGTAATGACTTCCATTTATATGGTGTCTTCCATCAGCTCTGATCTCAGGGAATGCTCAAAGTCCTCTCTTGACTTAGCTCCTAAATCTGGTCCTCAACAGGCTAAAGAATGGCATCTATATTTATGTCATATCTATTTTAGAAAAGACTAGCTCATGTGAAATAGGACATTGGGATGCTAAGGGAATGAATCCAGAGTGGAGAAAGAAAAGGTGAGGGAGAGAAATTGTGAGGAATACTGATACTTTTTTCCAAGCAGGACCCTCAGTATCATCCACAGAAGAGACACCTTGACTCAGGTAAAGTCTCTTAAAGGTTTTAATGCCTCCAGTAACCTCAGTCTCACTCCACCTGCCTTCCACCTTTCAATGGGACTTGGTGTTCCTTCAAGTGTGTCACATTAAGGTGAGCACTCTTCAGGGAGTCTTGACAAACTCTGACATTGAATTCCAAGTGCTGCTAAAGGCATTTTGTCCCTGATGCTTTTGGGGTTCAGAAATAGCAGGGACATTTGGAATACAGGTGAGATGAGGCCAAGGTTTGGAAGGGAGGGGAGTGATAGAGAATCTGATCTCCTCCAGTAACATATTCAACAAAATGTGTAGGGACAACAGACATAACTCATATAGATATAGAAACCACCAACAACTATGATTCATTAAAAAGCTGAAGAAGAAAAAAATATAACACAGAGTAAGCACAAAGCAGTAGCAAAAATAACTCCGAGAACTGGATTGCAGTAGGAGCAGAGGTGGAAGCCTGTCCAGGTAGACATTTCCAGGCTAATGTCTAGAAAAGGTTGGGCCATTAGGGGTCCTTTTTCATTGGTTGGGAATTGAATACAGGGATGTGGTCTTTCCTTAATTACTCTCTTCTGTAATTATCACATAATCGCTGTGAAGATGCCTTAGGGAAAGGCATGTAATTGGGGGATGGATGGATATCTGAGAGGAAGGGCCATAGAGGAATACATGAGTACTGAGCTGAGGACCAGGACCAGTGTTCTAGACTTGGCTTAACTATTGGTGGCATGTGTTCAAGCTGCAATGCGATGGCCAAAGCCCTGGGCTTAAAATCATAAATAATGGCTTTCTAAACCCGAGCAGGTCACTTGATCTCTGAACCTCAATGTATTTGTAAAATAGAAATGAAAATACCTCTCTTCTAAGATTGTAGGGTGTCATCAAGAAATGCATGCGAAATGGCTTTAAGAACTGAAACA
This sequence comes from Prionailurus viverrinus, assembly GCF_022837055.1. Lineage (NCBI taxonomy): Eukaryota > Metazoa > Chordata > Mammalia > Carnivora > Felidae > Prionailurus > Prionailurus viverrinus. Next base: position 66,684,079 of record NC_062572.1, on the reverse strand, counting down.
TACTATATGAAAGAGGTCTGGCCCAACCCTGTCAGATACAGATGAGTAGACACTAACCCAAAGAAACAGAATGCCATGCCTAAGGTCCTACATCACAGAGTACCCAATTAATACCCAATTAGGTTGAACCCAGCTTCTTTTATGACACTTGTCATAATGCTGGTTTCTTTTCACCTGATGTGGCAGAGTAAAGAATGAATAAGAAGATAGGGACAGGAAGGGGAATTTTGAAGAAAGTAATGCCATCATGGGAATGCAAACCCAGATACAACTGTATGGCTAAGAGGGTGGGCACCTTCAGAGACACACAGGGATCAGAGATGGATCTCTATCTGGGAACCTTCATGAAGTCAACCAGCACCCAGAAATGTAGTCCAACCAGAGAAAAATCTTGGTATGACTGCTGAGAAATCTAATGAGCAATGATGGATAGAGATTTTGGCTTCTAAGATCTTGCTTCTCAGGTCTGTTAAGTTAGGATCCTTGCTTGTGGCTTCTTAGTAATAACATGGCAACATTACTGTTTTGCTAAATAATGCCAAGACAATAAAAAAATGAAGAAAACCCTCTGTCCATGGCTGGTGTTGGACCTGTGGATCAATTTCACCATATTGAAAGAGAGCAATAGTTTTTCTCATGTAAAAGTTTAATCTAGCAACTCCGTCCAGGTGGGCTTAATTTGAGCTTTGTGTAGAAAAAAACAAATACTTTCAACAAAGTCTGATGATGAGAAACAGAGAAACTTAGATGAGAACATCCACTTTGGGCAATTTATCCACTTTGGGCAATTATGAAGTGTGGGCCATTTATCACCTTCAGTAGGAGACATGACTGCTAATTGGTCTCTTCATTAACCAAGGAGAACATCCACAACTACAGCAACTCACGAGCTAGTGGTAATTTGAGGCAATCTTTAAGTGGTTTCCAACTCATAATCATATTTCTTCTGAAGTCTGCTGGCCTAGAAAAATGACTCTAATTCCTCATGAATACACTGCCCTCACCTTCACTCATGATGGACTACCCAGGAGGGAAGAGGTACACATCACAGAGAAGAAACACTACACCCAAACCTGAAATAAAGATGACTAGTCTTTTAAAAGCAGACTGTGGCCAGAGTGCTTGTACTATCTGGGGGTAGAGGGAGCATGAGAAATCCTTTTAGTTTCTGTAGCTCCTAAAAAAGGTGCTTCTGCTGTTTTCCTCATAAACAACTGTTCTGTTCTACAAGAGTCTTATCACTTTCATGATGTCTGGACAGGGACAAAGGGATACTTACGCCGAAGTATCAAGTTTCTGTGGCAAGGAAGGTCTGTGTGGGTGGGAACGTTAGCAAGGAAATTCTGCCAGCAACTGACAAGGAATGAGCTCTTTCTAATAGCAACCAGTACTTTAAGTTTAGCAATCAGTGGGCAAAATCCCACTCCCAGCAGACATGCCAAGAGATGCAGCAGTAAGTTCCCGTAGGGGCAGGAGGCTTGCAACACCTTTCAGCCAGGCTCCCTCCCCTTCATGCGGGGAAATGATGAGTGGGGTCTCCTCAGGGAAGCTTATCAAATGCCCATGGACAAAATGAGGACAAGATAGCCTGGAGCTATGGCTCCCTCATTAGGTACACTTGAGGATGCACAGGTGGGCAGCTTCCAATGGCTCTGCTGTAGACTTCTCACCTAGGATGTGGGACTTCTGGAGGCAGCATGCCAGATGAACTAGATATCGCTCCCATCCAGCATTGACATTCTTGGGATCTTACTGGAATTCTTAGTGAGTTTTAGAGGGTTTATGCCACTAACAAACTGCACCATCAGATTGGATGAGGACTTAAGCATAGCATCTCTAATAGAAAGTATACACATAGTGGGTGTGGTTGTAGTCTAGGTAGCTACTGGGGCTGTCTCTAGGTTGATGGATCCCAAGGCAATGACTCTGAGAGGAAAGGCAGTAAATACCAAGTAACCCGTGTATAAATAGTGCTGCAAAGTCACATGTGAAGAACGCCCATTTCCACCTGGTCCCTACCTCTCTGCAAACTAGTGAATACAGTGTGTCAATGATGGCAGACTCCTGACGTGCAAAGCCCAGCAACGAAATAATAAGACAGCCTAGGTCTGAGGAGAAACACGGCCTTACCTGGAGACAGGGAGGAGTCGTAAGAACTTCTCTCCTTGCGGCTCATCTTGAAGGCTTGGATGTCCTTTTCCCTGTATGTCCCAAAGCCCTCATAGCTCCTCCTTTTACTCCCGCTCATGTCACTGTCCCACTTGTCATTTGAAGGGGTCATGTCACTGAACACGTCCAGGCTCTCGGGTCGGGTGCTGCCACCATCCCCACCACTGCCAGAGTACCTCTTTGTGCACGAGTCTGTAGGCTCACTGCTCAAGTCACCTTTGTCCTTGGCCTGTGTCCAATGCTGGGCATCAGAAAGTGACAGTGTAGACAGGGTGTCCACCTCAAAGTTGTTCTTAGAAGCTTTGTGGCCGGCTTCACTGTGCTGGTGCTTCTGCTTCTCCTTATGCTTATTCTTCTCACTCACTAGTGGGAGCTCCTTGTCCGCACTACTCAGCCGCTCGCTCAGGATGTGGCTGGAGAAGCCTGTGGCTTTGCCTGCAAAGAGACCACTCAGGTTGTCATGGGTCCCCAGAATCCGGTCTTCCTTGTGCTTATGCTTGTGTTTGTGTTTTCTCTTGTGGAGCCGACCACTGGACAGACCGGCACTGCCCGCCTTGGGAGGATTCAGGGATGGCTGCATGTCGCCGAGGCCCATGCCGACAGGTCCCTGCAGGTGCACTCCATGCTTTGCTTTATGCTTAGCTGTACCAGACATCTTCACGTGGGAGCTTGTGTGGAACTGAGGTGGTGGCACTGTTGGCCTCATGAATGGGGAAGCTGCTCCAAGTGTGTGCGACAGGTACAAAGGAGCTGGGTACTGACTGTAATAACCAAGGTTCATCATAGGCATTGATGTGTAAGGCATTCCATAGGGTGCATAGTAACTTCCACTGGGAATAGGGTAGCTGAACCCTTGTAAAAAAGGCACCTTTGTCATGGTGTCATTGGTTTTTGCAGGCCTACCACGCTTCTTCTTTGACTTCAAGTCTGAAGTCCTGCGAAGATAGAGCAATGGGTCATACTGGATATATGGCACCGGGTAATAGTGATCGAAATTAATCCGAAAAATGCTGGGATACGGATTCTCGTGGTAGAAGGTGTAACTCCGGTGGGAGATCCTGAACACCTGGAACTTGGTGATGAGCTCTTCCAGGTCTGCCAGAAACTGAAGGTCATCACGATTTTGCAGGCTTTTCCGTTTCCTCTTGTGCTTTGGCTTCTTGAGGCTTTCATGGGCCAGGAAGTTGTCCACCATGAGATGCTTCTGCCGGTGGCCATGCCGGTTCTTTGTGCTGGTGTCAGACGGAATGGTCTCCGGGTTGTCCAGGGAGCAGAAGTCAAAAGAGTACCTCCGTCGGGATTCTGAACTCTTCTCTGCTTGGTCAGACGTGCTGTTGTTGTCCGTCCCAATGCCGCTGTCGCTTGGGATGGTCTCCTCACTGTGCGACTCGCTCACGGGGGACAGCGTTATTTCCTTGAGTGACCCAATCTCGCAAAGGTGGGAAGGTGAGTTGGCCATCAGCCTGGGGGGAGACAGCTTCCAGGCTCCACTGTGTATTCCCTTTTGGGTTTTGGTTGGAAGAGCACTGATAGGCTGGAGATTTGGCATAGTTTTCAACTCTGAAAAATTGGTTTCAGTGCTGGCGGGGCTCAGGTTGCCATTTGACCCACCTAACTGTGTTGAAAGTGGGTGCATAGCTGCTGGTGAAGACGCCACAAGTGACTGAAAGTTGGAAGGCACGGCTGGAACATCCGGCTGGCTAGAAACAGGCCTTGGGTGCTTGATGGCTGTTTTGGGTTCCTCAGATGGGGGTGGCAGCTCTGCTCTTGGCTTCCTGCCCCTCTTCTTGCCAATGTAGATGGTTCCCCTCTTGCTGACATTAATCTGCTTGCCCAATTTGCTCTCGATGGCTGCTGCCCCAGGGCTGGTCTCTGGGGGAGCTTTAGCCTTCAGAGCAATGTTGCTGGAGCAGGACAAGATCTGGTTCAAGATATTTTTTCTCTTGAGTGTTTTCATCTTATTGATAGTTTTGATGGTCTTCTTATCCAACACCCCAAGCTTTCCAACTTTTTTGTGAAATTTCATCTCACTCATGGGCTTGTCCTCTCCTGGCACTAGTTGGGCCAACTTAGCTAAACTGCGTCGTCTCTTTCTTTTCTTCGTGCCAGGGAACTCCCGGCTGATGGGACTGACCGGGCTGGTAGAAGTCCCCTCGTGAATCGTCTCAACCGTGAGCAAAGGCTGCTTCTTCGGCCGCCCCCGCTTCTTCTTGACTGGCGTGATCACAGTAAGACTGTCTGTGTTGGTGTACAGAGGGCTGGATGGGGTGATGGGATAGGCAGATGGCGGTTCCACCATCAGTTTATCGGAGGTGGCCATGACTGCCTCCCGAAGCATACTGGTGGGCTTTGGTTTGCTGCATGTCCACCTCCGTTTTGCAGCAAATTTGGGATGCTGGATTTCTGGCAGCTTTCTCGATGGAGAGTGGTCTGTGCACGCTGGAGGCGTCACGATCATGGGTGGCTTCCGCTGCTTAGACAGACCTCCTGGAACGACTTTCTCGGCATTTCCACTTGTTTCAAGGCCAACTGAGGGGGACTCGTTCTCTATCATTTTACTCAACTTAGGGACACGGGGATCTTTCTTATTTCCCTCAGGGTTGGAGAGTATCCTATTAACCACTTCACTGCTCATAGTGATTCCAGAAGCCAGGGCTTTCTCTGGCATGATCTTTTCCACCACTGCTTTGATGGACTGTCTCTTTTTCCTCTTATGGCTGGTTGGATCTAGACAGGGTGCCTTGATAGGGATAGTAATCCGGACATGACTTGAGTCATTTTCAGGATTACTGACAGAACTCGTGTTCTGCCTGGCTGGTGATGCCTCTTGGGCATTATCTGCAGAGTAGCCTTCCCTTTTCCCTTCTGTATTGTCAAATGCTTTCTGGGCATTCTTGACCCAGTCCAGGTCCGGGTTTGATATGGTTTGACTTATCACATCTTTTTTACTGGACTTTTTCTTGCTGCCTATAGTAGGTGGTTCTGGGGGCTCCTTTGCAACTCCGCCATCTTGATCTACCAAGGGCTGAAGCCCATTGCACTCGACAGAGCTGCTGGGTGGGGCTGGTGAGCTGTGGCTGCCTGGGGATGGGACCACGCCTCCCAAGAGCAGATCTTTGCTGCTGTTGGACAACTGACTCCATGTGCTCCCTGCACTGCCTTTCTTACCCTGGGCCTTTGCAAAGGAAGCCACGGGCTCAAGAGCAGGGATCTTGCTGGTGCTTGCAGTTTCTCTGCCAGACTCTGGACTGATGAAGCAATTCTGAGTGGCAGGTCCACTGTCAGAGTTGGTGGACCAGTCCATGTGGTTCTGGCTGCTGCTTTTTTGCTGGTGCTTTGGTTTTAAGGTGTCACTGGTGACGTCCTGTGGGAGGCCTGGGTCATAGTGGAGAGCTGAGTGTTTCTGTGGCCGCTCGTAAGCCTAAAGGTGGGGCAGGTGGAGAAGGAGAGAGAGAGAAACAAAGATGAGCATGTTGGAGATATTTAAAATTCAATGTCAAAAGGCTTTATTATTTGAAAGTTGGTAATGGCCACCTTTAATTCCAGAATGGTTTTGAAGGTTTTCTCATTTGCAGAAGTAAAAACATGTGGCACAGATTTGGAACATTAATAAGGATGCTTTGATCACCATCTTTATCCCCCTTAACAATAGGAACTTTTACCAATCTTTTGGTTGAATGCAATCTCAGCATAGAGGACAGGCCCTGCAGGTCACTTAGCTTGGTCACTTAGCTTAGCCCGACTTGTATGCATGAAAAAGCTGAAACTTTTCTAATGGTGAGTCCTGCCTATGGTGGCAGAGCCCAGGAGAGAATGTGAACTTTCCAACTCCCCAGTCCCTTTGCCTAACTCAAGCTGCCTCTTACTTCTGTCCCAGCTTCCCCTCCAACTCATGTCCTTCCTTTGCTTCCTCCTACTGAAGTTCATTTCTGTTTGCACTTTACCTGGGAGTTTAGCATCTCTGTGCTCAAACAAGTAGTTCACTGGGAACCACTGCAACAAGGAAAAACAGCACAAACTGAGGAACTAAGGGGGGAATTTGAAGACTGTGTGAAGACAAGGGAGCCAGTCAAGGACATGGAGAAGAAGAAATGGAGTAGGAAAGAAACTCAAAAGACCTTCCACCCTTCTGACTTTTAGGAGCGATGTGGTGTTGGGAGTTAGTATGCTGAGGCATCCTGAAACCCAAGTTAGGCACTGACAGCTTTCTTGAGAAAACTCCTGGACAATCTCAAAAGGAACCTTGAGTCTCGTGGACATAAATGGGTCAAAAAAAAAATGCACAGTCACTCAAGATCACTGCTCCCAACTCTGTCAGCTGTGCTTCTCCCAGCATGAATTCTACAGGAAAGTCTCCAGACTTCGGCACCTTCCTGAGGACTGACCCTTCAGTCCGGAAAGGCAGAACCTGTGCTAGAGGCCAGACATAACCAGTGCCTACAAAGTCACAGAGGGAGTAGTTAATGAATGTCTTTTTGAGATATTAAAAGGTTTTTTAAGGTTGATTTATTTTTAATAGCGAGCACAAGCTGGGAAGGGACATAAAGAGATTGGGACAGAAGATCGGAGGCAGGCTACGTGCTGACAGCAGCGAGTCCAATGAGGGACTTGAACTCATGAACCATGAGATCATGACCTGAGCTGAAGGTGGATGCTCAACTGGTTGAGCCACCCAGCTTGCCCAAGACATAAACCCAATTTTTTTTTAATGTAGATACACTAACATTATTGCAGATAGATTTTAAGCCATGCCACCAGTGTAAAGAAGCATTCTTCAAAGTTTATCGTAAGTACTGTTTTATAAACACAAGCAGTAAACATACAGGATGCATTATCCTAAGATGTGTTAAAGAATGGAAAATACTAGTAAATTGAAGAAAGCTTTGGATAATATCTCCACTGAGAAGTAAATGATGGTTGGCTTAGTGGACTTAGGAAGTTTTAACCTGTAATATGTATCTGTCTTTATCTATGTATCTACCCATGTTTCTATCATCTATCTGTGCCTATTTGCCATTGATGTTCTAGCATTTACGCTTCATTAGAAAACACTGCTTATAGTCCCTATTAAGAATCAAAACACAGGTGTCAGAAAGCATTATGGGTAAAATTCAATGCAGTAAAGCAAGTAGGGTTTTTTTCACAGTGGTTCCTGGAATCCCTAGTTATTTTCTGCCTCCCTGATTTTGTGAAATCCTGTTTATACTTCCAGTATTGGACTCTGTTTTTTAAGTATCATGAGACAGTCTCCCCAGGCTAAGCCTATAAGTGCCTAGGAGAAAATTAAGACAAAAATTTACTTTTTTGTATTTACTTTTTCTTCATCTTGCAATGTTTTAGGGGACATCACTAATCATCAACATCTAGACTAATCCTGCACTTGGCTTTGCTAGAAATTACTGCTGTGGACATAAGCTGCTGTCCCATTTTTTAAAAAATACAGGAATCTTATTCATGGCATAAAATGTTGAATGCCACTTATCTTTTATGAATCAGGGCTCTGCTAATTTGTCATTTGTATTTCAGATTTTAGTTGGCACTGTGTGTGTACTCACAGGATGACAGGTCTACAAAAGGGCTTGGAAACAAAATTTCTCACTCTTTAGTGCAATAGTATAAGCGGTAACTCATACTAGAACACTTCTGAGAATTAGTGCTGGCACTTCTTAAACATTACAGTGCAAAAAAAAGAGAAAAATCTGAGTTCCTAGTTTGGACTCCGGCAAAGCAGGACTTATAGTCACCTGTTTCCCCTGCCCCCCTCCCAACTTTCTTGCCACACCTCCCCACACTTTTCTAGATCTGGTCACTGAAGTTCACACTGGGACTTCATAGTGAAACTGGAATTTTTGGTCTCTGATCCCACCAGTTTCCCTCGATTGCTCCGTCTTTTTCTTCTTGGAACCTAGCAGAATCCTTAATTATTACTCTTCACGTTTGAATCTCAGCTCGATTGTAGGGAGGCCCCCTACCTTAGAGAAGTACTCCTGTTAGAAGTTTTCATGAAAACAGGTATGTCATCTTTGTTGTACTTTTATTTTAGTTTTAATTTTACATTTTATTTGTGCATTAATTGAATTAAAGCCCATTTCCCTTTCTAGCCTGTACACATCATCACACGAGTACCAAGCACAGTACCTGGCGAGTAGTAGTAGGCACTTTTATTGAATAAACATTTATTGAATAAATAAAGGAACACACATTTTGCTATGGGGATATTTTATTTTTTATCAATAGTGAGATTAATGGCCTGTATATTATAACATATTGTCTCAAACACAGTTACCCCCTGCAGCCTAATTCCTTATGCCATTCCCTTCTGCAAACACCATTGTCTCTCATAAAGGCATCGATCACAATCCCCATAATGCTTTGTGTCATTTATTTGTGTACTTTTCTGTCTCCCTCTCCTAGACTGTAAGTACTTTGAGGTCAGAGACTCATTTATCTTCTTATCCCCTATGCCTACTACAAAGCAAACCACCCAGAAAGTTCCCAATAAATGTTTGTTGAGTGAATAAGCAAAATCATGTTTGAGATGCCTATTGCCATGATAAAATATGTGGCTGCACACAGAAGATAATAAACTGCCAATCATTCATTTGATAATGCTTGTAAGGAAATTGGAGCGCTCAAATGCATTAGGTGTTGAACAACAACAAAAAAATCTTTCCCAAATACTTAAGGACTAAAGGCATTTGCAAGGTAACTCCCCTTCAATGCAATTTTTACTTAGTTCTCTCTCATCTCCTGTTAATTATTTCACTTTCCAATTAACTCTGCCTTTGGGGAAGGCCATGTGACTGTCAGGAGGGTGGATTTCACTCCGGCAGTTGAAAGGTGGGGCCTGCTCACTTATACCCAGGGCAGACCGGCTGAAAGTAATGCAGTTAAGTGTGCCTGGTTCCCAGTGCCTCCATCTGGACACTGCCTGATCTCATTGTTTCTACCATTTCAGCTGCAATTTGCCCTGCTGGGAGAGCTGCACAATCAAAGGGCAGGGTGGACAAAAGGGAAGCACAACAAAGGATCAGGACTAATGGGGGGAAATGGTGCTTTAAACCCTGCACTGAGATGGGTTGCAGTGAAGGGGCAAAGAGAACTGAGGAGTGTTCTCTAAGGGGTCCAGGAGAACACGGCTTTTCTCCAGCCTCGGCTGATGGCTATATCCCATTGCATTTCACGGAATCCCATTTCTTCATCTGTCAGCCATGACATATTATATACACAATGGTAAGGCTGTCAGTTCCAATATGTCCTTCACTGTGAATTGAGTACTTACTCCATTGAGACAGAGATGGACGTGGCAAAACAGGCCCCTAGCTCAATGCTGGCTGGGGCAAGCTAGGGGCTCCCCCTCCCACCCTTCCAGCAGTCAGTCTCCCCAGGGGGGTCTTTGACTGAGGGCTTTATTGACCTACTTAGCACATGTTTCCATCTCCCCCTTAGATTCTACATTTTTCTGGGAGTAAGACCTGAATCTTTTAAAGCCTCTTTGCTACCTTTCATCCATGGCAGGGGTGTTGCCTGAAATGGTTACCAAATAAGGCAAGTCCTGATGGAATTCTACATTGGGCTGATTATTTTGTGGAAAACTTTTAGTACCAACTAAGCCCAGCATTTCTCTTGGCTGTTCCCCCGCCCCCGTGAACTGTTTGAAAACATACAGTCACTTTGAAGGTGTGGCTTACTTTTATAAGAAAAATGCTTTCCGGGCCCCTTCAGCCTAGATGCCAAATGCTCATCACTGAACCACCATTCTGAAAACTACACAGATATCTCTTCTAAAGGATGTGTTTATGGAAGCAAGTTCTTCTGCAATGTGAAGAATTATTTTGTGAAGTGGATAACTTCACAATGTATAATAGATCATATACATTTAAATTTTGCGTAAGTTAGATTACCTTGTAAAAAGCACTTGATTTTTGTCTACTTTTAAGAACAAGCATGAGATCACTGCATAAAAACTTGAAAAATCCATAAAAATGGGAAGAAAATGAGTCACCCAGTCTTATCTATGGCTTATCTAAAGTAAGGGTTGTCACAATGAGAGAAGAGGGCTATTTGGGTCTGAGAAAAATCATATAACTCATCAAAAATCAAGCATGACTTTGTGGGAGATAAACTACTCTTTTGGGTTAGCTGTGTTTGTGCTACTTTCTGCTGACACTGATAATTTAAATTTACTGTTTGTAAGATATTTTGCTTTACAAGAGTAGGAAAATATGCCTGGGTATGAAGGAACGAGGGGAACTTTTGCTCTTAATTTGGCAATTGATGCTTCTCAAGATGAGATCCTGGGCCACTGTACCAGAATTACCTAAGGTACTGGTTGTTAATACAGATCCTTGGGCCCCACTGCAGATCTACTGATTGCAATCTTCTAGAGTGGGACCAAGGAATGTGCATTTTAACATGCTCTCCAGATAATTCTGAAGCACAATCAAGTTTTAAAAGCACTGATCTAATGTTTCAATACTATAATTCCTCTGGGGTGGGGCTCTTGTGTGGTTGCCATGACATCTGTAGCACATTTTGGTGGTAAATGTGCAGAACAAATCACCATAGGCCTGTTAGGACATGCAATCTGGCACCAGTGAGCATTCTTGTTTTGCTCTCTGAACTCTTTATAACTTACATAGTAAGACACTCTAACATTGTACCCTGTTCAGATATTCCAAGTACACTGCAAGGTGAGGTGGCCAGAAAAGTCAATGGTGTGGGTGGATGAGTATGTTGTCCTCCCAGAAAGACTTTGGAATGCAGATGTTCATGACCTCCCACCCTGGGATTTCTATTTCCCCAACTCATGCAGGCCAATACCCAGAGCCCTGGGGTATCCTGGCATTTATCTCTGAGGCTCAAAGCAAGTGCTCGAGCCTGAGCAAGAACTGAGTGTGGGAGACAAGGAATGTAACCAGAAACTGTCTGATGAAAGCTTCTCAACCCTGGCTGTACGTTAGAATCATCAGGAAGCTTCATAAAGAATACCATGCCTGGGATCTGACCTGGACCAATTAAATCTGCATTCTAGAAGTGGGGTCTGAACAGTAGTACTTTGTTCAAAGCTCTTGGTTATCCCAATGGGCAGACAAAGTTGAGAATCACTGGATTATATCAAAGACAGGGGTCTGGGTTAGGGACTAGGGAGGCTCTGATATTATCAGGATATGTTCTAGTTCAGTGGTTTTCAAATGTGTTCCATAGAGTCCTAGGATTTTGTAAAGACATTTCTGAACTATAGCCAGTGGATGGGGCAAGAGAGATGCTCCACATCATTCTTTTAACCCTCAAATAAACATAACAGCCCTGCAAAGGATTTCATTTATGAGTGTAGGGGTTGGGGAGAGATGGTTCTATCACTTAAAGAAAGACTTTGAGAATGACCCGTTAGGCTCATGAAGAGGAAAAATGTATATATCAGCTTCCATTGAACTTGACCCCAGAGGATCTCTCCTCAACCCAGTTCATTCCTGCACTTGCTAACAGTAGGTATAGAAGAATGCCACTGAGTACCTTATTTGAACCATGGTCTTATGATCCTCTGATTCCATGGGTGTGATGGACTGAATGTTTATGGCCCTCCAAAATTCATGTGTTGAAATCCTAAGCCCTAATGTGATGGTTTTAGGGAATGGGGTCTTTGGGAACACAGTGTGATTAGGTAATGAGGGCAGAGCTTTCATGAATGGGATTAATGCTCCCCCCCAAAGAGACACCCCAAGGAACTCTCTTCTCCTTCTCCATGTGAGGCAAGAGACATATGAGAGCCATCTCTGAACCAGGAAGCAGGTTCTCACCAGACAGTGAATCTGCCAACACCTTGATCTTGGACTTCCTAGCCATCAGAACTATGATAAGTAAATTTCTGTTGTTTATAAGCCACCCATCCATGGTATTTCATTATAGCAGCCTGAACAGAAACACTACTCAGCTACTAAACGAACATAAAGTTTTCAATTATGTATATAAAGTGAAAGTGTCCTCATTTCCTGTCACATGAATTGCCCTGGGAAGTCACCTTGATTTAGTTCCCATAGGAACTATTCCTGATATGCTGTTTGGGGGCTGTGAGCGATACTAACACACTCCTTTTCCTGGGGGTGATAACAGCTGGTGCAAAGACAGAGGCCCCTAACATATGTTTCCTTGAGTACAGGGCAATTCTGAATAATTTAAAATGATCATTGACTTTATTCCAGCCACAATGTTGTAATAGGTATTAGACTTACCCTTTCCCTGGAAACAAATATAAAACTGAACACAATATATGAAGCAACTGTTTTCAGGCACTGGACAAGAGATAATATGGGCTGTGATTCTAGAGATAAGGAAACTCATGAGGCCTCCATATCCCTCTTTTTTTTGGCTGAGAGCACTTTCCGAACATGGACCCAGAAAAGTAGAAGCCAGAAATCTGTGATCTCACTGCATGGAAGAAACAGAGATCAGAGTATGGGGCTGAGGGAACTGGGATATGAGAGACAGGGTAATTGAGAAGAGGAAGCCGTGTAGAAAAGAAATCCTAGAAACCTTTATAGTGATCTTCTTATGTCTTTGGCCAACTTTTAATCTGCACTTGAGGGCAAAACTCCATGAACCAGCAGAGTGCAGCTACTAGGGGTCCATAAGCTGAACACAGAGTTCTGAGATCACTAATACCTGGCAGTGTTGGATTTCTGCTTAGCCAGAGTGGGGTAACTTAAATAAATATTCCAGACATTTAGTTGATATTACAGAAATGGTACCCCTTAAGTGTAGGATTACACTAGCCCCAGAATAGAAACTATGTTAATCCCTCTCTAACAAAGTTTAAAAAGAATCCTCAGTAGAATAAAGCTAATCTGCCAGTAAATTAACTACCTATCATAACAAAGTCAAACTCTTTAAAGGAAAACAACAAAACCCAGAATCTACACAATATAATATCTACAATATCCAGGACAATAAAAGATGTATCAGACAAGCAACAAAATAGGCAAATGTGACCCCAAACCAAGAGAGTAGATACAGATCCAAGGCCCCCAAAACAACCGTTATGAAAATGTTCAAGTGTTGAAAGGAAAAGATGAACATAATCGATGAATATATGGGGAATCTCAGCAGAGAAACAACTCTACCAAAATAACCAAATAAAAATTCTAAATTGGAAAAATATAATATCTGAAATGAAAAATTCAAAGGATGTATTTAACAGCTTATAGGACAATGCAGAAGAGAAGTTCAGTGAACATGAGGGGGAGACAATAGAAATGATCCAAACTGAAAGAAGGGAGAAAGATGTAAACAAAAAACAAACAAAAATAAACAAACAACCAAGGCTTCAGTGCCCTGTGGAAAAGTATCAATAAGTCTAACATATATAGTTAGCTTCCCGGAAGTAGAGGAGACTAGTACATATGGATTCACATAGCTAAGATGCTCAATAGACAGAATAAACACACACATAAACCACATATAGGCACATTGTAAACACACTGATGGAAAGCAAAGGTAAAAGTTGTTTTTTAAAAAATGTTTATTTGTTTTTGAGAGAGAGAGAGTGTATGTTCACACATGAACAGGGGAGAGGCAGAGAGAAAAGAAGACAGAGAAGCTCAAGCAGACTTCATGATGTCAGTGCAGAGCCTGACATGGGGCTTGAACTCACGGGCTGTGAGTTTGTGACCTAAGCTGAAATCAAGAGTCAGACACTTAACCAACTGAGCCACCCAGGCACCCCCCAAAGATAAAAGTTTTAGAAGCATCCAGAGAATTAAGACACAACATTATAGGGAAACAATGACAAAAATAACGTCTGACTTCTCATCAGTAAAAATCAAGCCAGAAGATAATGAAATAACATCTTCATGTTAATAAAATAAAAACAAAACAGTCAACTTAAATTTCTATAACCAGTGAAAATATCCTTCAAAAATGAAGGTAAAATATTTTTAGATAAATAAAAACTGAAGGAATCAATTGCTGACAGACCAAAATTATAAGAAATGTAAAAGGAAGTTCTCTAGGGTAAAGGGAAATAATACCAAATGTAAACCCAGATCTACATGAACAAATGAAGACTATGGAAATGGAAAATATGTGGGCACACATACAATTTAAAAGGCAAATGATTGCTTAAAGCATAAATAATAACAATAAATCATAGAATTTATGACTTTTATAGAAATAAAATGTAAAACAATAAAACAAGAAACAACAGAGTTGTATATGGAATATACTTGACCCTCAAAAAACATGGGTTTGAACTACATGGGTTTACTTACATGCAAATTTGTTTCAATAAATACAATACACTACTGTAAATGTATTTTCTTTGCTTTACGATTTTCTCAATAACGCTTTCTTTTTTCTAGCTTACTTTATTGTGATTATACAGTAAACATACAAAATATGTGTTAATAAACTGTTTATGTTATCAGTAAGGCTTCCAATTAATGGTGAGCTATCAGTAGAGTTAAGTTTGGGGAGAGTCACAAGTTATACACAGATTTTCAACCATACAGGGCTCAATGCTCCTAACCCCTTTGTTGTTCAAGGTCCACTGTATATGTTTATTAAAGTTCTTATATTTGAAGGGATGTAATAATAGTTCACAGTAGCTTGGTACTTGGTGCACATTGTAATCTCTAGAGCAACCTCTAAAAATAAAACAAAGTCATGTATCTAAAACGCCAATGGAAGGAAACTTATGGAATACTAAAGAAAGCTTAATTAGTCCAAAAGAGGGCAGAAAAGGAGGAAAAAGAATGAAAAGAGGACAAAGAGAAAACATAACATTGTAGATAAACTGAACACTACTGGTAATTACATTGACTCGAAATGTATTAACTCCAAAACAACAACAACACACAGGATAGACTGTCAGACTGAACAAAAATGTAAGACCCAATTGTAGGCTGTTTACAAGAAATACTTTTAAATGTAAGAATGCAGACAGCTTAAAAGTAAAAGGATGGAAAGAGATAAAATACAAAAAACATTAAGAATACTGGAGACGATTAATGCAATGCAAAATAGACACCAGGACAAAAGGTATTCTGATAATTAGGGGCATTTCAAAATGATAAAAAAGAAAAAAAGTCAATTCATCAAGAAAAGACAATACTACTAAATTTGTTTGCAACTCAAAACTTCAAATACTTGAGACAAAAACTAAGAGAATTAAAGAAAGAGACAATTCCACAATAAAAGGATTTGAAGGGGAACCTGGGTGGCTCAGTTGGTTCAGCATCTGGTGGCCTGCTTGGGATTCTCTCTCTCTCTCTCTCTCTCTCTCTCTCTCTCTCTCTCTCTGCCGTTCCCCCACTCATGTTCACTCCCTTTCAAAATAAATAAAATTAAAAAAATAAAAGAATGTTGACACTTTTCTTGCTGGAACAAACTGACCAAAGAAATTGGAAAAAAACTGTATGGAAGACTGGATCAACATTCAGTCAACTGAACATTACCTACCAGCAAAACACCTTTGCCCAAATATTCTGGGCCAAAAGAAGTAGCAATGATCAGTGAGCACCTGCTAATGTCCTGAAAAATCATTTGTCATCAGGGAAATGCCAATTTAAACAACAACAAGATGCTACTATGTACTTAATAGGATGGCTAATATTAAAAAGATTGACAAGTGTTAACAAAGATATGGAGCAACTAAAACTCTCATCCATTGCTGGAGCAGGTGTAAAATGGTACAACCACATTGGAATTTGATTTGGCCACACCTTTTAAAGCTAGATATACTCTGTGACTCAGCAATTCCACTTCTACAGATTTACCCAGGAGAGAAGAAATTATTCATCCACAATCAGACTTTCATAGAACCTTCATAGCAACTTAATTCTGAGTAGAAAGCACTTGGAAACAGCCCAGGTGTTGATCAACAGGGGGATATAAAATTCATCAATAAAAATAAAAGTGTAGATATAGTCAACAACATACATAAATCACACACACACAACAATGCTGAGCTAAAGAAGCCAGACTCTCAAAACGTATATACTGTACAAATCCATTTATATAAAGTTCTAGAATAGCTGGTGGGGTTGTAAAGGGTCAGGAGGGAGGTTTCTGGGGATAATGGACATACTTTAAATCACGAGAGGATTTCAAATTACATTTGTCAAAATACATTGTCAAAACTGCTTAAATGTATGCTTCAGATCTGTACATTTCAGTATATGTAAATTTTACCTCAATTACATGAGAGAGAGAGACTATGTCAAACAATGATTAAGAACTCCTTATATCCGACACTCACGTACATGCACCCATACACCCCAAAGCCACTCTGCAGAACTTAGGGACTTTTTTCTCCAATGAACACCTGAGGCAGCCAGTTACTCACTGTTTCCCCTTCCCAGAGTCTTCCCTCTCCCCTTTGCACAAGGACAGCTGATGGAGTTGATCCCTAAACAATGGAGCCTGAATCAAGGAGGCAGGTGCTTGCGGCTTCTGCAGGCCCCATTCTTGGCAGCATCCCTGCCCTGGGCCAAAAGGTAGAAAGGTGAAGCCTGCCTCCCTCCCAGCCACAAATCCACCTTGTTTGAGGTAAGGAAGGAAGCCTGACAAAAACCTGCTCACAAATCAAAGTTAGCGCTGCCCCGCCTCCTCTGTAAATCATACGAGATCCATCTGGGTAATGACTCCTCCAGTGTAATTCCCTATTAAGAGGCTTTATCTGGAGAGATAAGCAGCTGGTTTCCGTGTCACTAATTGCTGTCTGCTGTGATTTTAAAACATCTGCACCATTGTGCTCTTCATTTTCATATTCTAATCACCCTGAAACTTGAAAAAGGTACATCATTGATTGTTTCTATGGGTTAATTAGTACACAGTCTCCTTGTAGAGACAATTTAGAGGCAGCCAGAACCTCAATCAGGAAGTTTGTTTTAAAAATTAATAACATCGGCTGTGGCTGGAGGGACTGTCACGTTCAGGGACTAATCTGGACTCTCCTGGTGGGGGAGCCACCTTTTGTTATGCTCCACAGAGAAGGGAAGCAGACAGTGAAGGGAGTGGGGAGTGGGCGAGTGTAGAGTGGTGGTAGGCAGGACCCAGGGACCCAGGATAGGACTTGGTCCCAAGGGGACTGGACCGTTGGTCTCTGCTGCTTCCCTCCCTTCCAACTAGCCTGAGTCCCTTTCCCAGTCAGTAAAAATCAGGACTTTAATGAGGACTGACCAAAATATCTGGAGGTGAGAGCAATTTATCAAAGCAATAAGAGTACGGACATTACTTTAGATTTTAGAGTCTGTTCATTGTTCCCTCTACCTCCCCATCTCAACTATGGGAGGGAGATTAAGGGACAGGGCAGTCAGAGATGAAAAGAACCAGAGCAAACAGGTGAGTGACATTGGAATTCAGAACTTCTCAAATTTAAATTGAACAGGATTCACCTGGGTATCCTGTGCAACTGCAGATTCTGATTCAGGAGGTCTGGGGTGGACTGAGATTCTGCATTTCTACCAAGCTACAAGGTGATGCCCAAGGCCAACCATTTGAGATGTGGTCTAGTAGACCCTCTATTCCCAGGCCCTTGACCAGAATCACTATTCCTGAGATCCAAAGGACAGCTAAGAGGTGGCAGTGTAGTGAAGGAGCTTGGGCTCTATGCTGGACTCTTTTTCACAGCCCCACAATTAACAGGGCAAGTCAACGGCCTATTGTATCTTGTCTTCCTCATCTAGCAACTAACAGCAGTGCCTTTTTCCCTCTTAAAAACATACTCAATTTTTTAAATCTATAAGAAACAACAACAACAACAACAACAACAACAACAACCAACACTGCAACTATTTCTACCCCCACTGCTTTTTGAAAGCGCAAGTCAGGGATGGGTAGAGAGAGGGACCGAGAGAGAATCCTAAGCAGGCTCCACACTGTCAGCGCATAGCCGGACATGGGGCTCAAACCCATGATCTGTGATATCATGACCTGAGTCGAAGTCAGACACTTAACCAACTGAGCCACCCAGGCACCTCATTTCTTGCAATCCTGCAACTAATGTGTTCTCTGTATCTATGAGATTATTTTGTTTTGTTTTCCTTTAAGATCCCATATATAGGATATCCTACAGTATTTGTCTGTCTGATTTACTCAGCATAATGTCCTCCAGGTCCATCCATGTTGTTGTAAATGGCAAGATTTCATTCCTTTTTGTGGCTAAATAATATTGCACTACAGGGGCGCCTGGGTGGCTCGGTCAGTTAAGCATCCGACTTTGGCTCAGGTCATGATCTCGTGGTCCGTGAGTTCGAGCCCCGCGTCGGGCTCTGTGCTGACAGCTCAGAGCCTGGAGCCTGTTTCAGATTCTGTGTCTCCCTCTCTCTGACCCTCCCCCATTCATGCTCTGTCTCTCTGTCTCAAAAATAAATAAACGTTAAAAAAAATTAAAAAAAAATAACATTGCACTACATATATATACATAAATGTATACATATACCACATCTTCTTTATCCATTTATCCATCAATGGACACTTATATTGCTTCCATATCTTGGCTTTTGCAAATAATGCCACAATGAGCATGGGAGTACATACATCTTTTCTAATTAGGGTTTTTGTTTTCTTTGCATAAATATCCAGAGGTAAAATTGCTGGATCGTATGGTCATTCTATTTTTTGATTTTTCAGAGTTAACTTCCATACTGCTTTCCATGGCAGCTGCACCAATGTACATTCCCACCAACGGTGAGTAAGGAAGGGTTCCCTTTTCTCCACATCATAGGTATGAGATGATAACTCGCTGTGGTTTTGATTTGCCCTCCCCTGATGATTACTGATGTTGAGGATCTTTCATGCACCTGTTGGCCATCTGTATGTGTTCTTTGGAGAAATGTCTATTCAGATATTTTGTTCATTTTAAAATTGGATTATGGTTTTATTTTGCTTTTTGTTTTTTGTTTTTGCTATGGAATTGTGTGTGTGTGTGTGCGTATTTAAAATTTTTTAAGTTTATTCATTTTGAGAGAGACAGAACAAGTGAGGGAGGGGCATAGAGATGGGGAGAGATAGAATCCCAAGCAGGCTCCACACTGCCAACACGGAGCCCAGTGCGGGGCTTGAACACATGAACCATGAGATCATGACCTGAGCCAAAACCAAGAGTCAGGAACTTAACTCATCCAGATGCCCCTATATATTTTTTGTATATTTTGTTCTTTATATATTTTGGATATTAGCCCCTTATCAGATACATGATTTGCAAATATTTTTCTCCCATTTGGTAGGTTGTCTTTTCATTTTGTTGATGGTTTCTTTTGCTGTGAAGGTGCTTTTTAGTTTGATGTAGTCCCACTTGTTTATTTTTGCTCTTGTTGCTTCTGGTGTCAGATTGAAAAAATCATCATCAAGACCTATGTCAAGAAGCTTTACTACCTATTTTCTTCTAGGAGTTTAGTGGTTTCAGGTCTTACGCTCAAGTCTGCAATCTGTTTTGAGCTAGTTTTGTGTACAGTGTAAATCTCATTCTTTTGCATGTGGCTGTACAGTTTTCTCAGCACCATTTATTGTCCTTTTCCCATCATATGTTCCTGGTTCCTTTGTTGTAAATTAGTTGACCATATATACGTGTGTTTATTTCTGGGCTGTATTCTGTTCCATTGATCTATGTGTCTGTTTTTAGTCAATGCCATACGTTTTGATTACTATGGTTTTGTAGTATAGTTTGAAATCAGGGATTGTGAGGCCTCCAGCTTTGCTCTTCTTTTTCAAGATTTCTTTGGCTATTTGGGGTCTTTTGTAGTCTCATACAAATTTTAGGATTGTTTGTTAGCAGTGCCTATCTCAAAGGGGGGGTGGTGGAAGGATTAAACGTTGGTGTCAAATATTTAATCTAGTGCCTGGCCAACAGTGGGTATTATATAAATGTGGCTATCATAATTATGTGTTTTTCAGTAAACTGCTTTTCTGAAAAGCAACATCTGGCAGAAATGGAGATTGTGGTGGAGACATTAACCAAGGACAGCTCATTTAAATTGAGATGGTGCCTTCTTGCAATCACCCATTATAGAGACCCTCTTGGCTAAGTCTATTGCCACTCCTTCTCAAACTAAGCCAATGTTCAGAATTCAAGGTCTTTCTTCATGGCCTCCCTGGGAGCTACTCGACAATATGCAGTTATGGGGAGCTCACTTCTGCACAAAATACATTATTCTCTTAGGCAGTGCTTTCCTATTCTGAGCTGAAGTCTTAGATAGTTCTGACAAGTCAAGGAGACAAGCATTGCTTCATGCATTGGCCTAGATCTGAAGACCAGGTCCCTGCAACTGAGAGTAAATGTGCCCCTGGAAGAGAGCTCTTGGTGGCCCACTCCCACAACTCCCAGACTTTAAGGGGATTCCTCTGTGGGTCTGGAAATGTGTTACTAGTACAGGGAAAAATGACAAAAACTGGGATTTCAATTATGTGGCCCACAAAAAACCAGCCTCTCGCCAGTTGACTTAGAAAATTTAGAGAAATGGAGAAAACGGTATGGAGCTACAGGGCAGCCCCTTCAAAGGCAGTCATGGAACATCCCCAAAGGCAAGGGAATTAAAAGCAAAAATGAACTACTGGGACCTTATGAAGATAAAAAGCTTCTGCACAGCAAAGGAAACAACCAACAAAACTAAAAGGCAACCAACGGAATGGGAAAAGATATTTACAAATGACATATCGGACAAAGGGCTAGTATCCAAAATCTATAAAGAGCTCACCAAACTCCACACCAGAAAAACAAATAACCCAGTGAAGAAATGGGCAGAAAACATGAATAGACACTTCTCTAAAGAAGACATCCGGATGGCCAACAGGCACATTAAAAGATGCTCAATGTCGCTCCTCATCAGGGAAATACAAATCAAAACCACACTCAGATATCACCTCACGCCAGTCAGAGTGGCCAAAATGAAAAAATCAGGAGACTATAGATGCTGGAGAGGATGTGGAGAAACGGGAACCCTCTTGCACTGTTGGTGGGAATGCAAATTGGTGCAGCCACTCTGGAAAACAGTGTGGAGGTTCCTGAAAAAATTAAAAATAGACCTATCCTATGACCCAGCAGTAGCACTGCCAGGAATTTACCCAAGGGATTACAGGAGTGCTGATGTACAGGGGCACTTGTACCCCAATGTTTATAGCGGCACTTTCAACAATAGCCAAATTATGGAAAGAGCCTAAATGTCCACCAACTGATGAATGGATAAAGAAACTGTGGTTTATATACACAATGGAGTACTATGTGGCAATGAGAAAGAATGAAATATGGCCCTTTGTAGCAACGTGGATGGAATGGGAGAGTGTTATGCTAAGTGAAATAAGCCATACAGAGAAAGACAGATACCATATGTGTTCACTCTTATGTGGATCCTGAGAAACTTAACAGAAACCCATGGGGGAGGGGAAGGAAAAAAAGAGGAGGTTAGAGTGGGAGAGAGCCAAAGCATAAGAGACTCTTAAAAACTGAGCACAAACTGAGGGTTGATGGGGGGTGGGAGGGAGGGAAGGGTGGGTGATGGGTATTGAGGAGGGCACCTTTTGGGATGAGCACTGGGTGTTGTATGGAAGCCAATTTGACAATAAACTTCATATATTGAAAAAAAACAAAAAAACAAAAAAACAAAAAAAACAACAAAAAAACCCAAAAGGCAGTCATGGAGCAGGCCTGGCAGGACTAATGGGAGAGTATCAAGGTGGCTACATCCTTCCAGAGGGTCCCAGAAGCCTTCTGACTGTGTCATTCAGGTGCTGGGGATCTGCTGAGCTAGAATCCTGCTACCAGCTCCAAGATCTGCCTTGGTCCAGCAGCAGGCTCTGCCCTCCCTGCCCCTGCCTCTCTACACCACCAGCTGGGTTCTGGGAGCCCTGGACTAGGCATCCCGTGCAGAAATCAGGGCTCAGTGCTGGCCTTGGACACATTCTGCAGTGAAGGCACTGAGCAACAATTACAGGTGGCTCTAAAGAAGAAGTTATGCAGCAACAGTGAGGTTTTAAAAATTTGTTAGCTATCCTCCCTTGCGGCTTTGCTCTTCATTCCACTCCTTCAAAGGAGGAGGGAGAAGAGTATGTTTTTGCCTCTTCCTTGAAGATTGGTAGCATGTGATTAAGTGGCAGAATTAGCAGGGTGAAGTATTAAGGTCTGAATGCCATATGTATAAGAGAGTAACAACATTTTAAGTGCAATCCAGAGGCAAAGCCAGAATGGCAAAGGAAGAAAGTGCAAGAAAGTTAAATGCAAAAGGGAAATAGGTAGTTAACCTGCCCCTCACTCCCTCAAAAGGCATTTCCCAAAGCCCGGTGGATAAGATTCACCAGTGGCCTATGTTAAATACACAGCTTGCCAAGCCTCTCTCTTGCAAGTTCAGAGTCATGGTTCTGGGCTGGGACCCAGAGATCCTTACTTCAGCCCAGGCTGGTAAACACGGTGACCTAAGGGTTTCTACAAGGAAGGGGAGTTTAGAATTGCTCATTCTGTTCCAGGGTGGGGAGCAGCAGAGAGACTGATGTGAGGTTGTCAATGCCAGCAAGAGCAAGACAGGGCTCAAAGATGAAGCCCAAAGATGGTATCTAGTTTTGCTTCTTGGGTGAGGGGGAGGGGAGGGGAGAAGAGGGGAGGATGGGGGAGGGTGGAGAAAAGGAGAAAAAGAAGTATTTTTTTTCCTCTTTACCTCATGTTTCCTTTTTTCCTTTTCATAAATGCTTTTTACTGCAAAACTGGTGCTTTTTGCCATTAGAGCTAAAATAACTGTTGATTATAAATTGAGTCTAAAATGTCATGAAGATGCTGAATTTGCCTGAAAATTCAGCTTTTAAAGATTCCCATTCACACTGCAAACTGCGGGCATTCCGCGCATCATTCATCTAGCATGAGTCTGGAAAGATGACAAGGCCTCTCAAAGGCCAGCTAGGGAGAGCGAGGATGGGGGAGCTGGCCTCATGGGTAGGGGCTGACTTGGATTCACTCTTTCCCCTGTCATGCTGGAGGAACAAGCTCATATCCTGGGTGGACAAGTATGGACACAATGATGGTCGTGGTGTGAAAGTCACATGGGTCCCCATGTCAACGCATGTTGACTGCCCTTGGAATGTCCTATTCAAACTGTGCTCTTGAACTTTCTCTAGGAGGCTTCTTGCTGAGGGTAATGTGGCATCTGTCACTTGTGGATTGTCTTCTATCTATTTTCTGAGAGGCAGTGGAACAGAACTGTCTAGCACTTAGGAGAACAGAATCTTGAGCTAAGACAACTGGGTTTGAATCTCAGCTGAGTACAAGTCTTACTAGCTGTGTATCCTTGGGCAAGTGGATTAACCTCTGTGCCCCAGTTTCTTACCTATAAAATGGGGATAATAATATACTTAATACATAAAGTCAAAAGGTAAATCGATTATATCAATCTATGTAGAGCGCATCAAACAGTGCCTCGGTCATGGTCAGGGCTATCTCAGTGTTTACTATGCAGTGGAGGATCCTGAGGGCACACTCAGGCTCAGGAATCAGAAGGATCTAAGTTCAAGTCCCAGCCTCACCTCCTACTACCTCTGTGACCTGAGACAAAGGGCTAAAATGGGGGAAAATGGGGGAAGTGACACAGACTACCTAATAGCATTGTTTTAAGAATTAAACAAGATGTTGGTAAACATGTTATCACAGAACACATTGTAAGTATTCAACAAATGCCAGTTATTACTAACATTATGATGTCATTATTAATTATTTCTGTCACCTATCAGAAACATGGTTCTCTGGTAAGAGGGGTCAGGGGTCACTGCACCCTTTACCCCTCATTATCCCCATGGCCTTTTTGATAAGAGTTTTAGATAAAATTCCTGGGGTGTGGTGCCAGGTCTGGGAGGAGATCTCTGATAACCACAGTGACACTAACTAATTTGAAGGAGAATCCAGTCCAAGCAAACTCACTGGTCATGATTCTGTGGGGTTATCCTGGGCCAAATGGTTTGGACCTGGTCTCTCTAGTTGTACCTGATGCTTTCATGGAATAAAAATATCTCAGAGTGTTAGTCAATTGTCTAGACATTGTAAATTGGACACACATTCGCCCACTTGTCTTTGACTGTCATGATTAACTTAATAGGGGTTTTAAGCTCTTTCTACACCAAGAGAGAGAAAGCTAGACATTGTATGGAGTCCTCATCAGGGTACTCTGGGGTGGGGTGCCATCATACTATAAAGTTATGGGGCAAGATGTACCACATATCACCTATGGGTACTGGTGCCTGTCTGTGAGCAGTTGGCATCATTGAATGGTGACAGGGAAGTTTGGACATGGGCTGAAAATCTACATTTGCCTCTAACAGGTAATGGTCAAATGCATCTGACTCAATTCATCCTAGAATTATTCATTAATCAAGCATATATTTGGTCTCACTATAGATGAGAATATGGTGCTCTCACAAAGTTATAGAATCTTAGAGTAGGAGGGATGTTGGAGACCCTCTTGTCCTTTTGCAGATGAAGATACTGAGTCTTCAAAGACAAATGGATTGTTTAATTTCACATAGATAATCAGGGCCAGGGTTGTTCCACAGTTTCTGGAATTTTTCTATTTCCCTTGTGAGAACCTCTTCCACAGGGAGGCGAGGTGCAAGGCACTGTAATGAAACCCTTTGGTCGAACATTATGCTCTGGGTCTCCTGCAAGCCCATGCACTTTGCTGACCCTTTTTGTACCTGCTGGACCTTCTCTCAAAGCTCTGGATTCTTGAACCTGTCTCCAAGGTGAGGCCCAGCTGGAGCTTCTGGCCCAGCCTGGTTGCTGCACTATCTCTTTCAGACTTTGTGCCTGCCTTTTTGTCAGCTCCTTGTCAACCCTGGTTAGAGAGCTTGGCCTTGATCATTTCACTTGTTTCTTAAGTGGGGACTCCTGTGTCACCAATAACTGTTCTAACAGCAACACCCCAAGGACTTCCTTCCTTGGCCCATTGGCTTCACCATGCCTCAGGCCAGGTAATTCCAGGCCGGTTTTCAGTAATTCCTTGCATCCAAGAAGAGATGGGGGCTGAGGGAGCCAGGGCTGCCCCTTAGAGACCACGCTGCTATTCAGTGAGGCCACTGAATCTCAGAGAGGGCAAGCACCTTGCCCTGGTGCTTCCTGACGATGTGGCATTAACTATCAGATAAAAATCTTATGGTGAAAAGCTTTCTTCTATGGCCTCATGGGTGTTTAGGCATGTTAGGTCATTTTCTCCCTGCCTTTGCTGATTTGCATCAAGACACAAGGCTTTTAAAGTCCAAGGCACATCCCACTGGCATCTGCAGGTCAACAGAAATTCACCTTCTATAACATCTACATTCACACTAATGTCTTAGCCTTACCTAGCCTTCATTTCACTACCCTGACAAATCTCCACTTACCAGGTAAGGATTTTATTTCCCTTTTATTTAACCAATCTGGGTTTTGGTTTTTGTTCAACCCTTAACTAGTGGTGTGACCTTGGGCAAGTAACTTAACCCTTTGAGCATCAATCTTTCTTTTTCTAATAGAGAAATGATCACCCCCGGCCTGCTTGTCTCTCCAGGATGCCCTGAGGATCTAATGAAAGTGAAAACATTTTGGAAATCATAAAGCACTATATAAATGCAAGTTACTTCCATCGCGTGGGTGAGAACTCTTCTAATGATTTTGGAAAGTCAAGAACGCTGAATGTAATCCCTGTAATATCAGCCTGAGATGCAGGGATAAGTTAGGATAAGTTTAAGTATCTTTAAAAATCATATTCTTCCTATACACTTACTAAGGACTCCTAAAACCTCACCAACCATCTTTCCCTGTCTTAGCTAAAAGGGAAGGAGGGGAGAAGAAAGGAGGGAAACAGAAAACAAAAACAACAGCCCTCCCCACTCTGGCAATAAACTTCCAGCTCCAAAGCAGGTTTTATTTAGTGTGCTATAAAAACAGTCGTTTCTCCCATCATAAAAGGATCCTGACTACCCAGCCTCATTTCTTTGCAGTGAGTGTACAGCTTGAGTGGGTCCCAGTTCTGGAGCAGGCTATAGCTTGCCCTCTTCTCCTCACCCCTACTCTCCTCACGCACAGCTCTGCATAGATTGGGAAATTAAAAGCATTTTTAAATATTTTATTATGTGTGAATTTACAGGGGTGGGGGAGGTATACATTCTGGAGATGGAACTAAGATTTAATTGTCTCTCTCTTTTATGGTTGCTGCCTCATGGGTATGTACCAGACAGCTTGGGCACTGTGGTTTTGAAAATAAAAAAATCCAGGCAAGATTGTAGCAACTTTCTCAGCCATTAAATGGGCCCTGGAAAGTTTAGGTCATTCTGGTGAAATTAAAAAAAAAAAAAAAAGAAAGAAAAGAAAAAAACCTCACACAGTCTCAAGAAGGAAAAGGAGCTAAGCTGAGCCACCTTTCCTTGAAGTTCTGTTGCTCTCTTCTCTCATGGTTCTTGAGAGCATACTGTGCTCTTCTGAACCACCTGGGAAAACATTTGATGCCATACATGAGGTGATTTACTAAATGGGTGCTAGATGAATCGACTCTCCTCAAGTGGCACGAGCAATGTATTTTGGGAGTCTGTTTCTCACCAAATGAGCAGAGGAGTTGGCATTGAGACATCCCTGGGATGTGGTGTGTTTGCAGGTTTCTTCTGAATGACCCATGTCCTACTCAGCTGGTGAAGCTGGCTGCTCGCATGCAAGGGAAGTCCGAGCATAGTGGGCATAAAGCATTAGGGTGAGTGTCGGGAACCCTGATTTCTAGTGCATGCACTGCCCTTCTGGGCGTCAGCCTCTACATCCAAACAACAAAATGGATAGTGTGATAGAAGATGTATGAGGTTCATCTGGGCTCTACTATTGTAAACTCTAAAATGAAATTATTCTTTAATGTTTATTTATTTTTGAGAGAGAGAGAGAGAATGCCATGAGCAGGGGAGGTACAGAGAGAGGGGGTCAGAGGATCTGAAGCAGGCTTTGCACTGACAGCAGAGAGCCCAATATGGGTTTGAACTCATGATCTGTGAGATCATGACCTGAGCTGAAGTCGTATGCTTAACCAACTGAGCCATCCATGTGCCCCTAAAATGCAGTTAGTCTTAATTTAGGATTAAATCCTAAAGATTCTTGAAAGCCCTAAAAACAGCTTAAGTGATTTTTCTCTCTCTAGCCTTTTCTTATAGGGTTTGTATGAGCTGATTCTACAAAAACACCCTAGGCTGTGGATGACATTTGACTCCCTGATCCCAAAGCCTGTTTATCAGTGGGAAGGACAGAATGACAAGAGCCTGGGGAACTGGGAGCTCAGAGGTGCCTAACCTCCAACCTGTCATCATTTATTAACTAGATGGCAGTCGCCCTCTTAGCACAGTAGAAAGGAGGCCACAGTCTCAAGGGTCCCACATATATGACTGGGTCATTTTGAAGTTTTCCTGTTTGTGTCTATCTACAACCAAATAAAAAGTAGGCTTATAGGGATTTCCTGAAAAGCAGAAAAATTGGCAGGAGATGGAAAAAAAATGTCTAGAGAGTGGGTCTCTTTGGCAGGTATAGAGCTTCTATAAACACAACCCAATACCTTAGTTTCTTAACCCTCAAACCATCACCACACTGGCTTATTTTCTTAATGGTATCAAAGATACTTCCTTGTATCTTCTGGATTGCATTAGCTCTTCCAGGAGGCATTACAGCATGGTGGAGAGGCAGTATGGGTTTTAACTTACTTGGTATCTCATCTTCAGTAACAACAAATTCTTGAAACTCTGGCTAATAAGAAGGGGGAGGCTAAGGATTCAATCATGTCCATAGAAGAGAAGCAAAGTGGATAACTACTTACTTACTGTTCAATGCTTAGGACTCCATGTTCAATAGTGTGTCAACCAGTTAACTTTACTCAATTCTGCCTCCAGTGTCAGCTAGCTCACAAATGCATACTCTTGGCCATAAGGATGATTAATTTTAAAGAGCATGATTGGCTCAGGACAAGTGTATCCCAAGTAAATGGCCAAATAATTGTGAGTCGATGCCATGCAAAAACTCAACTGCACCAGGGACGCCTGGGTGGCTCAGTTGGTTGAGTGTCCTGCTTTGGCTCAGGTCATGATCTCACAGTTTGTGGGTTTGAGCCCCGCATCGGGCTCTGTGCTGACAACTTAGAGGCTGGAGCTTGCTTCGAATTCTGTGTCTCCCTCTCTCTCTCTCTGCTCCTCCCCTGCTCATGCTCTGTCTCTCTCTCTCTCCTTCAAAAATAAATAAGAACATTAAAAAAAAAACCCAGCTCAACTGCACCAGGACATCTCCCTGGTGCAGACTGCAAGCCTAACCCTTTGGTGAGATGGGCATACATATTTCTGAGTTCAGTTCGTTTGCCAGTTAAATAGGAATACTGTCCTTGCCTATTGAGTGCTCAGCCATATTGTGCAGGAGTAAAGTAGTTAATGCCACACAAATAGTACTGAGCTTAAATCTATACTTTTAGGGGAAGTTACATGTCCTCCAGATGCTCATGGTGTCATAACCTTTGACCTTCAGTGACTCACTTCACTTTCCTGTGTCCTCCAATATAAAATCATTTGGTGAGATGAATCGATCTCTAAATTTCTTCCCAGCATCCTAGAAATCTGCAGCATCATGACACCACAGTTCTTGCTACACACTAACCAACATGGCAGCTGGCTTATGGCAATTAGAAAAGTGGCTCTTTTCAAGGCTGAGATAATCCATGGTTTGATGATCAACCTGTGGAGTCTCTGAGCTCTGGGTCAATTACCCTCCAGAGAGATCCCAACACTCTTCTCAATACTCAGGGGACTCTATCATCTCTGGTAAGTGCCTTCCCTAATGCTTCTGCTCCTCCAACATTTTATAACTGGCAGTATCTTAAGATAGAACATGTGCCATGTAATTAGACTTCCTTCTTTATGGATACTGTGCCCCTTCAGCTCGAGAGAAGAGAGACACTTTACCTAGTGGTGAGAGCTAAGCAATGCTGTCTGTCTGCTCATAGGGGCTCACTTCAGCTAGGCAAGGAAAACACTGTCATTAAAACAAGGCCTTTGTCCTTTCAATAGCTGTTCCAAAGAACTGGAGAAAAGAGATTTTTAACTGGGCCACACAAAGCTAAGATTCTAGCCCTGGTGGCTTGGGGGAGGGGAAAAAGAGATAATTACTCTAACTCTTTATAAAAGTAATTTTTGCAACTTCAACACCTTACATTCCAACAATGGCTGTAGTTCACATGGTAACACTTGATAGAGCAGAAAAAATTTCTCTTCCTAGGATTTTGGTGGGGGTTCATAGACATGGCCAAGTATGTACTTTACTAAAAAGACCATCAGTTTTGTGATTCTGCAGGTTCAAGTCCTTGTTTCAGCTCTGTAATTAGTATGTGAGGGATTCTGGGCAAGCCACTTACCAGAGTCTCTATTTCTCTATTTGCACATATGGATACAATGGACATGAGAATGCCTTATACAGAGTTACAGTGAGGAAGAAATAAGGTAAGATTGCTTATGTTTTCTTTTTTTTCAACTCTTCATATGTATGTGCTCCTTACTATAATAAACTATAAGTTCTTGGAAAACAAGGTTACTTTAAGCTTCTTTATTTTACTTTCACATAGCAAAGTAACTCCTTATGCTTATAAGTCTTTTCTGGTTACTCTTTGACTCATGAATAGAGTTCAAATTCCTCTGCCAGGCCAATCAGTCTTTCCAAACTGACATCCTGAAACATACGCACCACGGCAGACCCCATCATAAAAGATCCTCCATGTGTGATGCTGGTCACATAGTTCCTTCCACCCTGGAAAGCCATTCTCTGTTCCCCTTGCATGCCTGGTTTCCATCTGGCAAAAGTCAACTCTAATGCCACCTCCCTCATAAAGCCTCACACTGCCATTTATCCCTCTGTCTGCTGGGCTCCCATGATATTTGCTCTGCATATTCTATAGGACTTAGCACAGCTAGCCTTATGGTGTAGTTGCTTGTTACTATTCTCCCTCCTCAACTGTAAATCCTTTGAGGGGATCCCTTACAACATTTAGCACCTGCACTGACTATGACGATAAAAAAAATTGTAGTGACATATCAGAAGTTGTAAAGTACTGTTGAAAGCAGAGCATTTTTGTTCTTTTGATTGCAGGCTTCCCCTAGTGCGCAAACCTTAGTTTGGAAGGGCTCAATGTGTGCCTTCTGCTTTTCCTTTAGCCCCTCTAACACAGCTGCTCCAAGACCTGCTGCCACTGGAACCCCTACTCTGTCCCATCAGATATGTCCAGCCCCCTGCTCAAGGCTCACAAGGCCAGCCTCAGAAGAATTTAGCCCTTGATGCCCACAAGCCAGTGATGCTGAGGACCAGCAGTGGGGCAGTCAACTACCTCAACCTTCAAATAGCCTGTGCAAATTTTGCTACTAGCTTGGGAACTTACCCATCATTTATTACATTTTAGGTAATCTTCACAATGGGCCTGATGGTAGTGTTTAGAAATTGCCTTTGTTTATAAGTCAAGGTTTTACTTTAGAATTTGAGGCTTAGTTTGAGAATTAAAGTATCTTAAAATTGTTGTAGGCCAATCACCTCCCTTTAGGAGTAAGGAAACTGAAAACTAGAAAGGTCACCCAGTTAGTTAATGATAGAGCAAGGACTGAAACATAGACCTCAGACTTGTCAGTTCAGCTCAGTCTCCACCAGACCTTATCCCTGTTATTAGCAATGTTCTAGTAGATATATTTTAGTACTTATGAGAACAAAGGGGAAAGTTGAAGAACAATCGGTAAACAAGCAAGTCATCTGCAAAAAGTTAAGGTGACTCTCTCAACGCTGGGAGCTACTTTCTAGCTAATCTATTATTATATTCTCAAGACCTAAGTTCTAGAGAAGCCTGAGTGGAGGAGTTTTTCAGACTCCCAGTAAGTGGCTGCTGTCCTTGAGGGCCCCAACACATGTGGCAGGGACCTTCACGGATGGTGTTGGCAGAAGCTGCAAACCACATTGGACAACCGCTGACAGCTGTCTGCCACCCACATGATAATAAATAAACACAGATATTATTTTTAAATCACTGGACTCTTGCTATGTTTCTTTTCAATAACCTGCTTTTGATCTTGCCACCCCTCATGTACACGATTCTCCCTCTCCTGGGGGCTTAGTAAAATTGTAATCAGTTTTTAAGACTCAATCCAAGTCCATCTTGTCTTTTAAACATTCATTTAGTCATCCATCCATCCATCCATCCATCCATTCATTCAAGAGACATTTTTTGAGCAACTACTAGATGCCAGATCCTATTCTAGGATGTAGGGATGAAGCTTGTACTCTAGTGGGGAGAAGGGAGAAGAGAAACTAACAGAAAACTATACAGACATCTATATGTGTTTATACCTACATATACATACACATACATATATCTGATGTACACATACACATGTATATTTCCATCCAAGCTCATGTAGTATATACACATACATGTATATTAATTAATCAATGACATTAATTATTAAGAAAAAATAAAGCAAGATATGAAGACAAGGTTTAAAGACAGGAGGATTTGACTGAGACAGGCTGGTCTCTTCTGAGGAAGTGACATGAAAGCAGAGACCTAGCTGAACTGAACACTTTTCTAAATAACTAGTACACGTAGAGTCAGACCCCTACTTCTTCATTCTCCTAGTGTATTTTATTTTTATTCAATCAGTGTTTACCTGGCACTAACTCCATGCGAGACTTTGTGGGCTAGATGATGGGTACACAGTGGGGAATGAAGTCGGCATGGCTCTGCTCACGTGGAGGGCAGGGTCTAGTGCAGGGACAGGTGTCATTACACACATGGACACAACAAGGGGTGCTGGTTCCAGCTATGCTGCCTCTGCTGCTTCTTTATCTCGGACAAAATCCAAAGTAGGGCTGGAAGGTATCAGGCCCTAGGGGAAGAGTCCAGTGCTAGCTGCCATAATCTCAGCTAATTGATCCAGAAGAAGTGGAGTTTCTGCTAAGACAGAGATGAGGCCATTTGTGGGGTCCTGGCCAGTGGCAATGCACCTCAGATATGAACTTGGGTTTAAAGCTGATAGCTAGAGCACAACCTCACACATTCCCATGCCATGTGACAGTAGTCAGGTATTTTTCTATACATCATTTTGTTTATTCTAACAATTCTGTGGATTAGGTAGAGTTGAACAAAATATCCAGAATGGGAGATGTTCAGTTGGAAAGAACTTTTGAGGCTACTTGGTCCAACCATTTGACTACTGCTGGGTTCCTTTCCTCAGCAATTCTGAGCAGTGGCCAACCATCTCTGCTTCAACATTGCCAATAACAAAGCACCCATGACTCACAGCATCTCTTCCATTTTTTGGCAGCCCAGTGGCTTGTTAGTGGTCAGATGGGTTAAATTCCATTTCTCCTGACTCCCAGTCAAGTGCTCTTTCCACTGGGACCCTCTCACACCAGGATTCACCTCAGGCCTGGGCTGAGAAAGCCTTCCATGGAGGAGCCCTGGCCTAGGGGAAACTGAGCCCCAGGCCATTCCACCAAAGCCTGGGCCCCTCTTCCTTAGGCAGAGGCTTTCACTCCACCCTGGTGTTCCCTACCCATAAGTGCATGCCCCCAGGAAGCACAACCAGAGCACAATGACCAGATTCAAATGCAAACACACATTATGCAGAGGTACATGGTGTCCCGTGGATTATTATTTTGAAATAGATTGTGTGTGGGGGTTCACTTAATCAAATTCTGACAACTGTTTATTGAGAAGAAAATATGGATGGCTCGGCAGCACTGGGAAGGATTTTTGGCTTTCAAACATCTCATCTACTTTACTAAGCTCTCCAAAAATACAAACCTAGGGCAGAATGTTTCAGGCAGGCCATGGTGAACAAGTCCATGTAAGGGCACGTGAGCAACATGAGGCTTTCTAGGCGAGATGCAAGCCCACAGCAGCAGGGGCTGACATTCAGAACTGCCTTTCCTTTCCTACTTCCCTCTCTACACCTGGCTCCTGGGAGTCCCAAAAGTCATGCTGACTGCTGCAATCATCCTCTGGAAGCACACCACCCCAGAGCCCTCATGTGCACTGGTTTTGAATGCACACAGAGAGAACAAGGAGATCCAGGGCACCTCACAACCTCTGTTGCAGGAGTCAGATGCTAGCAGCCTTGGGAACAAGCAGGAGAGGGTAGAGGGTGTGCTGGGGGACTCAAAGCCCTGAAACTAGGAGTCAGAGTCCCAACCCTCCTGCTGGGAGTGGCTGGGGAAAAGTCAGAGCATTGAACCCCTTGCACTTACTGATGGTTAGGGGAAGGGAGTCGAAGATAATTCACTCATTAACTGGATTACAGAGTGTTATTAAGGCATTTAAATATCACCTCACTCTATGGTTAAATTTTTGTTTTGTTTTGTTTTGTTTTGTAATTCTTGGTTTATGTGAAATCTCAGCTAGAACATAAACAAATAAAAAAGATAAGACCTGAGCCACCCTGGGATCAGAGGGATGGAAATGCTCCCAATTATCCTGCTCTAAACCACTTCTCTCCAGGCAATGGCCCTGAAGTAGATGCTACAGACCCCTTGGAAAGCACCATTCAAGATCACCAAATCAGTTAATCATCCTTCATTTTACAAATAAGAAAACTGAGGCCTAAAGAGAAAGAGCAGGTGCGAAGCCACCTGCCAGATGAAATGGCTTACAGGTATCTTGGTCCAAGTGCTTTCTACCCCACACAGCATCATGAGAAGGGTGTCCTTCTCCTGTTGTCCGCTCAGAGGGACATTCAGGAAGTTCTCTGGACAATGGGGCTACCTCCAAGCCATTACTATCTATTAGTTTCTTCCTTTGACAGGGTTACCTAGAGTCAATTAATAGAGCATGGTGTAGTCAATGAGTTGGCAAGTTGGCCAGTAGCCATGTGTTGATGAAGTCTGGGAACAAGGAAAGCAGCTCATTTGGGAAGTAAGTGTCACTGGGCCCAGGGTGGTCTATACTTTCTGAAACAGTTTTTACCCATACATTATTTCTCATGCCTCCTAACATCCTTGTAAAGTTCAAAAGGGAAGGAAGGAATTCTGAGTCCCATTTTATACTTGAAGCAAGTGCAGCATAAAGGGCTCAAACAACTTTTCTGAGGTAGAGGGAATTCATAGAAAAGTTGAGAGTTAAATATAGATTTCTTGACATAGTTTAGTACTCATTCAACCTCATTATACTGCCTGCTCTGAAAATATGCTCTCTACATCTGGGTTGTTTCTTGGACACTTTATCCCACATTCCCCAAATAGGGCAACACCGATTCATGCTTCATCTTCAGACATGAGGTAGAGTCTCAGTATCAGATTCACTTGTGACCTGAACTGGAACCATATTTACATTTACATCCAAATTATATTTAGGAAATTTGAATGTTTGAAAAGAGCTTAATAAATATTTGTGCAATGAAAAAAGGAGACAGAAAGGAAGAAAGAGAGGAGAGAGAGAAGTAAGGAAAGAAACATCTGGGGGCAGTAGGCAGTGGATTTTTCTTCATGAGAAAACTCTGAGGAATGTTTCATCATGGAATCAGGATTCCTGGTTGCACAATCTTCAGTCAGTCTGGAAATGGGAAATCAGGGGGAAAAAACAGGTTTTGTTTGCACTTAGAATAGTACTGATGGGATGACTGGAAGGGGGAAAGAGTATGGCTAGGGGAAACTTCTTGGAGTCGTCTAGGCATAGGTTGGAATCTTAACTCTTACATCCTAGTGGGATGATGTGGAACAAGCATCTAGTCTTTTTTCCCATTTCCCCATCTGTAAAATGAGGATCATAAAGCTACCTCATGGGCTTATTATGAGGACGGAAGGAGAGGAGACGAGTGAAGTGCCTTGCCCAGGGTGCTCAGTAAATTGAGCAGGTGCTGGTGCATGACTTTCCCCAAGCTTCCCCTTCCTCTGATATAACCACATTCTATTGAAGTAAAACCCAGCTCTGGTGTCTTCCAGAAGCTTACCCTGGATTCTTGTTCAACTATATCTTATCTCATATGTCTAACATGTGATTGCTACTATTATTCAGTACTGAACGTTTGAGCCCTCTGATGGTGAATTTTATGTGTCATCATGACTAGGCTAAGGGATGCCCAGGGAGGTGGTGAAACACTATTTCTGAGTGTGTCTATGAGGATATTTCTAGAAGAGATTAGCATTTGAATCCTTAGACTGAGTAAAAATCACCCTCACCAATGAGAATGGGCCTCATCCAATCTGTTAGGGGCCCCACTAGAACAAAAAGGCAGAGAAAGGGTGGATTTGCTCTCCACTTGACCTAGAACATCCATCTTCTCCTGACCTCAGACATCAACACTCCTTGTACTTGTACCTTTGGACTTGTATTCAAACGTACACCATTGGCTTCCCTGGTTCTTGGCCCTTGGGTTTGTACTACAACTCCACCACCAGCTTTCTTAGGTGTCCAGCTTGCAGACGGCAGACTGTGGGACATCTCAGTCTCCACAATCCACATGAGACAATTCCACAGAATACATCTCCTGTATACGATGTATACCTTATTGGTTCTGTTTTTCTGGAAAACCCTGACTAATGCAAACCCTTAATAATCTGTTATTATATTTATGGGTTTATATCTTGTTTTCTTCTAAACAAAGCTCTGAGCCCCTTGAGGTCTGGGGTCATATTCACTCTTAAATTCCCACGGTGTTTAGCATAGGGCTCAGCCCACTATTAAGTACCTGTGTATACTTATTAAATGACTCACTGGTTAGTTAAGTGTCTTGTATCCTCCACGTGATACTGTCCTTTTGACTGGAAAAAAAAGTCGTTTTATAATGCTTCCCTGAGTCACCAAATGAAACCCATACATCCTTCAGGGATTGGTCCTTGAGTATATTTCTGAAGTTGAGAGAGCTGCTTGGACAGCAGTCATTTGGTGATTAATGGAATGATGGGGGAAAAAAAGTGGGCAAATGTTTCTTGCAAGCTCCTCTGCAGACGCCCCATATATCAAGGATCTTTGGTTGCCAACTTGAGGGTGCAGTAGACAGTATTTCTTCATCATGTGTTTCCACAATTATATTCAAATCAATTTAATGCACACATTTACAACCCAGTAATGATATCAGTCACAACCTGAGCAATTTACTTAGTAAACTTTAATATTTTTTTAATGGACTCCTTCACTGTCTATGATCCGTGAAGGAATTAAAATAGGCCTTGATTTCGAAAATCAGAGGCTCATTCCATGAGCCAGGTGCTAAGGCATCTATTCTCAGAATGTGTGGCTGGGTAGTCTTGGCATAATAGTGCTCAGAGAAAGCTTACTGTCAAGATCACTAGTCTGGGAATTGAATCCCAGTTTCTAGTCCTGTTTCTGTCACTAAATACGTTGTCTGTAACATTAAGGGATTGGTCATGATGAAATTTGAGTCTCCTTCCAGATTTCATGTTCTAAAAACAAAACAAAACAAAACAAATAAAAAAACCTCACCTCAGAAGGTAAACCTCAGTCCTAACTCTGGTCTAATCAATAACATCTGATAGCATCCATTCTTATCTTTCCCTATCACTGCTACCATCATCTGATTACACAGACTCTTAGGGAAAAAAAATGTCTCTCCTGTTTGAGTCTAGAAGGTGATAGTCATTCAAAGAGCAAAGACAATACCAAATCCATTCATTTACTGCCAACCTTTGCCTGCCATATAGAGAAACTGTGACCTTGATCCTGCCCAGGAAAAACAAACTGAACCAAACTAAAAATCAAACTTCAAGCCTGAGTGTTCAAAAGGCAAAACAAAATATGATGCATGATTTCCCCAGTCACTCAAGTATACTCTGTGTTGCCTAGGAGCAGAATATTTCCTAGAGGGCAGGGCCTTGCTTCATTAGTCAAATTCCTGTTCTAGTCTAATGTTTTCATAATTAACAGCTAATAGTGATGGTCAAGTTTTGAATGACAAATATTCTCATCTCAGGTAACTCATGACACTGCAATTTACCTTGAATTGACATCTGTGTAAAGCATTTACAAGTAGCCAAAGGAAACTATACACAAAGAACATGAAAGAAAGGCATGTCTTGGGCTGGGGTAGGGGAGATGAGAATGGCTTCTGCAGCTCCAGACACTCTATAATGAGCCTACGGTCTGTTCCCCATCTAAGGACAAAAGCTATAGACACCAAAAGGACAGGTCTGGGAACCCGTCCTAAGCCCTGTATTGTTTTGTTAAGCTCACCAAAATGGCATGCAAGTCCTGTATTGCAAAGGTTGAAAAAGGAGCAGAGGGAGGGTGTAAACAGAAAATAAACCAATGGAAACCAAGACTCCTTCCTTAGTAGCTAAAAATGGAATAGGCTCGGCCATAGTGTTATGTCACCTCGACTTTTACATGACCACCTGTGGTTACCATGGGCCATTCAAGGATTTCTGAGAGAGCACACTGGAAACAACATACAGTTCTCGGTTGACCACGGCAGAGACACACATTCCACTTACTATTCCAGCAGCACTATGAGGCTCTAATTTAGATAGGTAGGGGCAGCCAGGGCAAGTTCATGGTCTAGCTCTGACCTTGCTGGAGTGCAGAAAAACACTTTCTTTCCTGCCCTACTCCTTTCCAAGAGCATTCTTCTCTGCTCTCCAGACCCTTCCTTCTCTACATGTTCCAATCACACACACCACCCGCCAGTCCTAACCTACCTCCATCCTTGGTCTTCCATGAAGTTGATACTGCATACTCCCTCCACTTCTCTCTTTTCTCAGAACACCCACAGTGCCAATGGTTTGAATTAGGGAGTTTACACTTGAATCTAACCCTGACATAGCCTTGAGAGCAGGAGTCTCAAGAAGCTCAAGGCAGGAGCCTTGAGACTTGCCTATAAATCTTTGCCTTGTCCATGGCGTCTGTCCCAGTACTTGGTATGTAGTTAGGCACTGGTGAATATTGGTTCATTGTCAATTACAGAAGAGATATGGGAAGCTGAACCGTGTTTTACAGGCCTTTTATGATGAAGAATTTCACTGGAGAGCTCAGACTTATAGTAAAGTCTGGCTGTGCTGGTAGAATTTAAACAGGTGAAGGAGAGCCAGGAGAGCATTACCCCCTAATGGAGGGAGGCCTACAGGGTGGCATCATTTCCACATCTTTAATGAGATGCTGTTCAACTTCTTCAAATCAAACAATGCAATTGCTTTGCTTTAACATTGGGGAGATAAAACTCTTTGTTTCTGAGCCCACTCACAGAAAGGGGCTGAGGGGAAGCTAGCTTTCAGGAAGGAGCCATTGTCAGCCTGAATGAAGGTCTCCTGATCTGTTAAGAATCAAAACTAAACTTGCACGTGCTCTGAAAGCAGTTGGCTGGTAGGCAGCAGAAACATCTTTTGGGTTCTAACCTGGATTCTGTTGAGAGTCTTTGAAAGTCACTTTAATTTTCCTCATTGGAGAACATCATTTGTAGGGCAATAGGGCAGAGCAATGGATCTCTAAAGGCCCTTCAGCTCTCAATTCTCTGCCTGCTCTCCACTCTAACACAGGTCCCACTTAAGGAGCTGGGGGTATTTCGGTAATTGCAGCCACAGTGAGATAAAGATACATGAAAGAAAATAGGGGTGATTGTATTAGACCTAATTGCCTCTTGTCACAGTTGCTAAGTTTCCCTCACCCTCACCTCAAATTCAGGGCCAGGCCCAATGGTGCCTTGGTTTTATGGAAACTCTCTTTTTTCTTCTCTTTTCAAAAGAAATCACACCTTTGGATAGACTTGTGTTACAAAGCATTAACACAGGTACACACTCAGGGAAGTGGGGAAACCTAAGTGCCTCATCAATAACCACAACTTGCCCGGACGTCACCTTCCCCATAACTTCAAAGAATGACAAAGGCCAATCGTGCTGAGTGGGTAGGAAGGGGGAAGGGGTGGGGGGAAGGAACCCTGAGGCCTGTAAACTGAAAAAACGCATAGGATTCAGAGGCTAGAATTCTCTGTGAAGAGGCACTAGATGGGATCTAAATGGAGAAATAACCCCTTCTGGCTACCAACAACATCAAATCAAACCATGAGCTCTTGTGTATACTTACAGAACAAAACAAACAAAAACCCTGCCAGTTTTCATTCAGCAAGAGATTTCATTTCCTTTGAGAGAAGAGGGTCGCCAATAAGGACAGGAAGGCTTTGACACTGACCTTGGCAGGACACCTGCCTGTATCACTGATATCTGGGCATTGCGCTTTAATTAACAAACATGGGGCAAAATTTCAATTCAGTTTGGTTCACTTAGGGAGGAAATCAGTCAAGAGGCATGTGCTTTGGATCATCCATGAAACAGCTTCTTTCATCTTCTTGACTCCATCAAAGACACAAAGGTTTGGGAAAAGCAGGTCTGGCCTGAATGAAGCTACAAAGGGAGGAAAAGTGCCCCAAGGGCATCTCCCCTTCCCTGGCCTTCCCTTCCTCTCCTCAACTCATTGCTGTCTCTTGAATCAGCCCTTCACCATTAGTCACCATGGTGGGTGTCCTGTGATTCTAAAACAGTAATGGTGTTGATGGCAGGTTACATCATGAAGGCCATAGAATGAAGTCTGCTCATCTTTATTGAGAGCCTACTGCTCAACATAGTAAACATTCTTGGAGAGGATGAGGCATTGTCAGCAACCAGAAAGCAGGTGGGTCATAGTCTCCAGACAAACTCGGTCAATGGTTATAAAATCAGTGCTAACTTGCTAGGAATTTACCCAAGGGATACAGGAGTACTGATGCATAGGGGCACTTGTACCCCAATGTTTATAGCAGCACTCTCAACAATAGCCAATTATGGAAAGAGCCTAAATATCCATCAACTGATGAATGGA
Source organism: Prionailurus viverrinus (assembly GCF_022837055.1). Classification (NCBI taxonomy): domain Eukaryota; kingdom Metazoa; phylum Chordata; class Mammalia; order Carnivora; family Felidae; genus Prionailurus; species Prionailurus viverrinus. The sequence goes on along the minus strand of NC_062572.1, from coordinate 66,644,129 downwards.
TAAAGAAATTGTGGTTTATATACACAATGGAGTACTACGTGGCAATGAGAAAGAATGAAATATGGCCCTTGTAGCAACGTGGATGGAATGGGAGAGTGTTATGCTAAGTGAAATAAGCCATACAGAGAAAGACAGATACCATATGGTTTCACTCTTATGTGGATCCTGAGAAATTTAACAGAAACCCATGGGGGAGGGGAAGGGGGGGGGGGGAAGAGGTTAGAGTGGGAGAGAGCCAAAGCATAAGAGACTCTTAAAAACTGAGAACAAACTGAGGGTTGATGGGGGTGGGAGGGAGGGGAGGGTGGGTGATGGGTATTGAGGAGGGCACCTTTTGGGATGAGCACTGGGTGTTGTAAGGAAACCAACTTGACAATAAACTTCATATATTGAAAAAAAAAATAAAATAAAATCAGTGCTAACTTTTTATAAATACAACAGGGAATTTAGAGAAAGGAGAGCATAGTGTGGTCTGGAGGAGAATTGGAACATGCTTCTTTGGAGCAATGGGATTTCTTTTCTTTTCTTTTTTCTTTCTTTTTTTTTATAATTGAAGTACAATATACTATGTTATGTTAGTTTCGGGTATAGAACATAATGACTCAAAAATTCTATCCATTACTCACTGCTCATCATGGTAAGTACTTGATCCTCTTCACCTATATTACCCCACTCATCTCCCCACTGGTAACCACTAGCTTATTCTCTTTGAGTGTTTTTTGTTTTTCTTCCTTTTTTTTTTATTCATTCGTGTTGTTTCTTCAACTCTGCATATGAGTGGAATCATATGCTATTTCTAATGTATTTCACTTAGCACTATATCTTCTAGGTCCATCCATGTTGTTACAAATGGCAAGATTTAATTCTTTTTTATGGTTGTGTAGTATTCCGTGTGTGTGTGTGTGTGTGTGTGTGTGTGTGTGTGTGCCCATTTACCTATGCATGGACACTTGGGTTGCTTCTCTGTCTTGGCTATTGTAAGTAATGCTGCAATACACACAGGAGTGCATATATCTGTGTGAATTAGTGTTTTCATTTTCTTTGGGTAATACCCACTAGTGGAATTACTGGATCATATGGTAATTCTCTGAAGGAGCACATTTTTCAAGTGCTAAATTGAAATATCTGTCAATCCAGTGAAAATATATTTTTTAGTATATATTGTCAAATTTGCTAACATACAGTGTGTAAAGTGTGCTCTTGGTTTTTGAGGTAGATTCCCGTGGTTCATTGCTTACATACAATACCCAGGGAGCAATGGGATTTCGACCTTGAGAGTCTTGTAATTTCTGAGAGCTGAAAGTTGACTCTGATCACCATATATAGATAAACTGATAAAATTTCATTTGAACCAAAAGAGACATGAAAAAGAAGAATTCCTGGCAGACTATAACATAGTGTCTTTCATATCAATCCCAGACATGCCTCCTTTAAATCTCTATAATGTTGACATAAGATATAACCTGGCTGTGCCTTAGTTTTGTCATCTGTAAAATGGGGATAATAATAACTGTGCTGACTTTATAGAGCTGTGGTCATAATTAAACAGTATATTGCATACAAAACACATAGCATAATGTCTTACCTTCAATAAACTTCATTAATATAACTGTAATGGTAACATTAGTGACTCTAAATAGTAGAAAGGGGAAAGGAGAATGAAGAGCTGTTGGGATTGCTGTCTGCTTCAGGCCACTCTGAGCCCAGCCCCAAAGCAGGAAGGCTATGCTACTCCATCCCAAGTTCAGAAGGGCAGTCTGCTTGAGAAAACCTCATGGCTGCAGACTTTGACCAAGATGGTCTCCCTTGTCTCATTGCTCTGGGTTGCATTTAGGAGCCCACAATTATAATGAAAGGCAGCCAAGCACACGCACACACAAACTGGATCCCTGGATTTGGATCAACTCCAATAATGGGCTTTCCCACCAGAGGTGGGGTGGAGTCTGCAGGGAGTAGAGAAATACTCTGTCCTCAGACCTGCCCTCCAGATACTAACCTCTCAAGAGACAGACCACTTGTGGTCTAATTCTCTATGCACTGCCAGCAGCCAAAGAATCTCTCCATTTCTTTTCATTTTTCTTTCCCTCCAATTGTTTCTCCCTTGTCTCTTCTGAAAGTAACCCTATCCCACCTTCAGATAGGTGAGGCCATTTCCCTTTATGGACTCAGAATTTTGTGATTCTAACACAGGGACCCAGCAGCATCCTGGCCCCTGTGTAAACTCGAAAGCCTCATTGTTTCCATGGAGTCCAGAAGCAGGACAATGATAATACTAGTCATGACCTAGCAAAGCTAGGATAACAAAAAGGGCAAAAGAAGAGGAGGATTTAAATTAGTTTAGTGTTTTTTTAATTAGTTAATTTTTTTAAGTTTGTTTATTTTGAGAGAAAGAGTGCATGTGTAGGCATGAGCAGGGGAGGGGCAGAGAGAGAGAGAGAGAGAGAGGGAGAGAGAGAGAATCCCAAGCAGGCTCCATGCTCTTAGTGGGGAGCCCAATGTGGGGCTCAATCTTATAAACCGTGAGATCATGACCTGAGCTGAAATCACAAGTTGGACGCTTAACTGACTGAGCCACCCAGTCACACCTAATAGTTTAGTTTTTATTTATTTTTTTTTAATTTTTATTTTTTTTAACATTTAAAGCAAGTTTATGTCCTTCATGGCTACACAAAAACTCCACAGTGCACAGATCATCAATCTTTTTAAACAGATGAGAAAACAGAGGCCTAAAAGATGTAGGATGGTCCTTTTCTTGCAGAAATTGACAAGCTGATCCTAAAATTCCTGGCAAAATGCCAGGGACCCAGCATAGCTAAAGCAATCTTGAGAAATAACAAAGTTGGAAGTCTCATACTTCCTGATTTCAAAATTTACTACAACTACAGAAATCAAGAAAGAACGGTATTGACATAAAGACAGACTCATAGATCAAAAAAACAGAATTGGCTGTCCAGAAATAAACCCTTACATTTATTACACATTGACTTTACATAAGCGGCTAAGATAATACAATGGGGAAGAAAAGTCTTTTCAGTGAATGGTGCTGGACAACTGTATATACTGTCTACAGAGGAGAAGTAGTAGGATCCCTACTTCACACCATATACAAAAGTTAACTCAAAATGGAGCATAGATCTAAATGTAACAGCAAAATTGTAAATCTCTTAGAAGAAAGCACAGGAGTACATTTTCCTGATCTTTGGTTAGGCAAAGCCTTCTTAGGCATAGCACTAAAACACAAGCAACAAGAGAAAAAGGAAATAAATTGGGCTTCATCAAAATTAAAAATTTTGGTGTTTCAAAGGTTACCATCAAGAGAATAAAAGGATGACCCACAGTGACAGAAAATATTTGCAACTCATATCTGACAAGGGACTTGTATTCAGAATGTTTAAATAATTCCCACAAAATAGTAAAAAGACAAGTAACTGAATTTAAAAATGGGCAAAAATTTGGGATGCCTGGGTGACGCAGTAGGTTGAGCGTCTGACTTTGGCTCTGGTCATGATCTTCCGTTCGTGAGCTCAAGCGCCGCATTGGGCCCGCTGCTGTCAGTGCTGTCCTCTATCCCCCTCTTTCTCTGCCCCTCCCAACTTGTACTCTCTGTCTCTCAAAAATGAATAAAAACACTTTAAAAAATGGGTAAAAATTTGAATAGGCATTCCTCTCCCTAAAATATGCACGCAGCTAAAAGCAAATGAAAGGATGCTCAACATCATTAGCAGTTAGGAAAATGCATATCAAAATCACAACAAAATGCTACATAATATCTATTAGGGTGGTTATAATATAGAAGATGAACAATAGCAAATGTCGGGGAGGATATGGAGAAAATGAAATCCTCATACATTAGTATTGAGACCGTGCAATGCTACATCCACTTTAGAAAATAATTTGGAGCTTCTTTAAAAGCTACACATAGTTAGCATACGACCTAGCAGTTCTACTTCAAGGTACATATCCAAGAAAGCTGAACACACATGTTCACATAAAAACTTGTACATAAATGCTTACAGCAGCATTTTTAATAAAAGCCCAAAGTGAAAACAACCAAATGTCCATCAGCTGATGAATGAATAAAATGTGGAGCATCCATATGATGGAATATTATTCAGTCATAAAAAAGAATGAGATACCAATACATACGACAGCACACACACACAAAAAACCTTGAAAACGTAATGCTAAGTGAAAGAAACCAGACACAAAAGGCCACATACTGTGTGCTTCCATTCATGTGAATTGTCCAGAATAGGCTAACTTAGAAACAGAAAGTAGGTTAGTAGCTGTGAGGGACTGGAGACAGTAGAGAAGGAAGAGTAATGGGTTTTATGAATATAGGATTTGGGGGCGGGGGAAATTATAAAAATGTTCTGGAATTAGTGGTGTTGACTGCACAAATCTGCAAATATACTAACAATCACTGAATTGTACACTTCAAAAGGGTGAATGTTATGGTGTGTAATTATACTTCATTAAATCTGTTATTAAAAGCAAAATAAGAGCTTAAGAGAATTACCAAGGTCACAGAATCATTGACCTGACAACCCAAACAGGATTAGATTAGTCTAGTCACTTAAATTAATTTATGTCCCCATTTTCCTTTTCCTTTTCTGTGTCTTTTCATTTTTCCTACCTTGTTAAGTTTTGCCTGTCATCGAAACCATTTACAATCAAGTCTAGAATAAAAACAGCTGTAAATAAACATATAAAACTAACCAAATTTTACTTTCAAACACAACTTGGGACATTTATTATATTGCATTTCTTCATTCTTATAAAAAAAGGAGGCCATTTCTTTCTGTGCTCTGGCAGTTTCTCTCTTGATGCAAGTGAGATCTGAAGAGTAGTTTGTCTAAAATTGTATCTTTGTGGAAGTATTTTCTCCCTTCAAATCTGTAAAAAAGTCACTAAGAACATGAAGAATACTAAGATAAGACAGAGTGGATGCCAGTCACTTCAGTTGTTGCTGAGGCCATTATTGGAAGAGGGAGAAGGTGGCTCCTCGCCACTTCCCTGGAGCCTTCTTAAGAGTACAATTCTGGTGATCCAGGCTCTGTTTTGTTCCACGGATCACAACCAATCTCCAGACTCAGCTGGAAAGGCAAAGATTTCTAGTGTCTCCTGGAATCTTGGTGCTAGTGACCCCATCTACACAAAGCCTGGCTATTTCCTAAGTAGGATTCAGAGGTTTCATCATGCAGTGACTGACCTTTCTGGTCCACAGGATTGCAGCAAAGGCACGTGAAAAGGAAAGGGTGGCCAACTGCAGATTCTGACCACTGGCTGTGAGTGTTCCTATGGTGAAGCAAAAGTCTGTACTTTCCTAAAACTACTGCCTCTCTTACATATTTCTGCTCTAATATTTCTGCTCATGGGGCTTACATTTTCCTTTTATCCTTTTCATTTTGAAGTCACCTAAAACAGTGTCAAAGATTGCTAGCTCTTCATTAAAAATCCATCTCTTTCTTGGGCATGCTGCTAGATTATATTTTCCAGATTCCTCTTAGTTAGATTAACGACCAGAATGAATTCTAGCAAGTGGCATATGAGTGGAAGACATGTGTGCCATTTCACAAACAAGTCCTTGGTGAAATGATGCTCTCTGCCACGCCCCTTTTCCTGTCTTTCTAATTTGAATCAAGGAGACAAGACTCTAGCAAATTGCAGAGCCACAGATGGGGAGAGCTTGGGCCCCTGAATCACTATATGGAGAGGTACTAATCACTGACCAGAAACATTTGGCCTTGAACTAGCACAGACTTGTTAAGTCCATTTATCCTATTCTAACTAATATAACCAGGTCTTCTTTCAGATTCACAGTCATCAAGTCAGACCCATTCCAACCTGTGCTTCTGCACCTAGCTTATTTCAAATAATTATAAGATTTTGCATTGCTAAGTTTGTACAAATGAGTTTAAATTTGGGGAAGATTTTTTTGTAATATAAACGTCATTTATAATTCAATATTGGCATCTTTGAACATGATGAAAACGCTTTAAGGAGGGCATTTAAACCAACAGCATTACACCTGCAAAAGTCAGGTATTCAAGGCAAAATGAATAGAAGCTACAAATGCCTGGACAAGAAGAGGTAAGCGCTGACCCCCAGGCATGGAACAACAGGTAGCTTTGTGTTTATGTTGTGTTTTGTGTACACATGTTGTCAGAAGTCCAGAAATCTTATGCATGAACAAAAAATTAGTCACAGAGGGGCTATTCATTATACCCTTATCTTTTAAAAAGAGATAGTATCATAGATTTCATAGCATGGATCCACACTAAACCCAGTCTCTAAAGTAATTATATTTCCTGTTGGTAAAATTCAATTCTGCTTAATTCATTCATTTATTCATCCATCCATTCATCCATTCTGTAAATGTGTAAGGATAGTCTGCTGTAGACTTAGCACTGTAGCAGGTTTTATGTAGGGTAATAAGAATTAGAAGATATGGCTCCTGGCCCAACAGACCTTATAATTTAATGTGGAGGCAAGCTATATATAAGGAAAAATAAATGAAATGTCAAGGATTAAATAACAACTTCAGACCATCAAATGAGAAGTACAGGTATTAAGTGTCAAAGAGTTTTCAGAAAGGAGATTGATAAATCAATTCAATTAAACTAATATATTCATTGGGCATCTAACAGGTGACATTAGATGAATTTGTTCTGATGGCTATTTTAAGATTTTAATTTTAATAAGCATTTATTTTGTTTCTAGTTTGTGCTAAGCACTGAGGATAAGGATGATGCAGGAAGCTGACTGAAGAGAAAAAGAAAGGGCATGAGGTGTTATGATAATCATGGCAATGATATTTGTCCACTTCAAAAGCCAGGCCTATTTCATAAAGTCTTTGAGGGCAAGTGTTGCTCCTTACATTTCTTCATTTCGCCCTCTCATTACCTGAGTTATCTCCCTCAAGCCTCCCCTTGGGCTGGCTCCCTGTCGCTTGGCTTACAAGCTCTCTCACAGGATGGCCAGTAAGTGAAGGGGATCCGCGTTGCTGGCAACATCAGATAGTGATGTATTTATTCACCTTCTCCTTGACATCTAGGGGCAACCAAGGGAAGAGAAAATCCTCTGGTCTCCTTGAGTGAGACAGCAGGTGTACACATATCAGATAGGCACTGCCCAGAGCAGAAGGGAAACAAAATCCTCACTGTGCACCCAAAATTCATTTCTCACTTGGGAAAGAATGGATACAATGGAAGTATTTACTGTGTGTAAATGTTTAACTGATGCGGAATTAGTGTTCATTTTGTGTGTGTGGTGATGGTAACATGGTTATATATGGGAATTCCCTTCCTATTCAGAGATGCATGCCGAAGTAGGGTAGCAGTAATTGGGCATGCTGCCTGCAATCTACTTTTCAAACAGGTCATCAAATTTGATAAATTTTGATGGTAAACAATACATGAATGTTCATTGTATTATTCTTTCAAATTTTCTGTATTTTCCAACATTTTCCAAGGAAAACATTGGTTAGAAAATGCCTATCATGTGTGATTTGGGGCAACTCCAAGGCCGGGTTGAATGCTCCCCACCTCCCTCTGCCCACTTCTAGTCCACTCTGCCTCTGCCTACGCTTTCTCTGGCTCCAACCCAATTTAGCTGAAGGGTTTTATTCATATTAAAATGCACACATAGCAAACAGTGTTAGTAATTAGTCAGACTATATTATGTACAAATGAATATCTAATACACACGCTGGTTAGAGGTGAAGGGAGGAAAGAACATGAGAGTTTACATGGGATTCCTGAGAGAGAGAGAGAGAGAGAGAGAGAGATGGTAGAGGTAAAAACACAGCAAGAGGGAGACGGATGGGGGTGAGGGCACTGCTGTTCAATAGAACTTTCCACAGTAATATAAATATTATGCATCTACACTATCCAATGTGGTAGCCATTAGCCACATCTAACTACTGGGTACTTTAAATGTGTCTGGTGTGACTAAAGAACTGAACCATAGCTGACCCTTGAACAGCACAAGTTTTAACTGCATGGGTTCACTTATGCACATATTTTTTTTTGCAATAAATACAGTACATTACTGTAAATGTATTTTTATTCCTTTTGATTTTCTTAACGTTTTCTTTTCTCTATCTTTATTGTAAGAATAAATACATGTACATATGCATACATAAATACATACATACATAAATACATAATACACATAACATACAAAATATGTGTTAATTGTCTTTATGTTATCTGTAAGACTTCTGGTCAACAGTAGGCTATTTGTTGTTAAGTTTTGGGAAGTCAAAAACTATATGTGGATTTCTGACCATGTGGGGATTAAGTACCCTTAACCCCTTGTTGTTCAAGGTCAACTGAAATTTTATTTAATTTTGATTAATTCAAATTTAAATGGCCACATGTGGCTAGTGGCCACCGTAGTGAACTATTGAGCTCCAGAGGGACATGAGCCCATGAAAGGGATGAGAGTCAGGATAACTGGCTTTTACGAGTGAGTTGGTAACTGGAGAATGAACATTTCCTAAGGGAATTAAAAAGATATGTTAAGATATATAATCGGTGGGGAAAGATTGAAAGTGGAAAAGTGGTGATTCTTAATGTATTTACTATTAGGAATGCTTGTCCTTGGGTACTATTTTTAACTGATCAAGTCACAATTATTGCAGAGCAGATCCGCTCAGTATGAAATCGCTCCATATTGTTTATACACACAGTATGTTTATGCATCAAGTATAGTAAATGATAGGCTATTACGACAGAAAAGGTGGATTCTAGAAGGTGGGGTACATCAAATCCCCAGGATCTTTCTAGGCCCATTGAGTGGGTTAAATGCCATGGCAAGGGGTCATGTCACCCACTTCTCTACCTTCCTTACTCCCATCTCCACCAAAAGCTTCAGCCAAGAGGAAAAGGCTGCTTCCCACATAAAGGTGAGCTAAAGTGCTGCCCCTCCTGGGCACAGAAGTCACTCCCCTGCAGCAAAGATGATGCTAGAAACACAAAGAACCAGGAAAAGACTCAATTCATGAGACGGAGCTGTTTGGCCTCGAAAGCTAGAATATCTGAAGATTATCTCCCGTAGACTTTATGTACTAATTTTTTTCAGCTTTGCAATGTCATGGCTTCTGCCTGAACAAAGGACAAGAAGGTCCAGTCTCATCCCAGCACAGACAGAAGAGCACAGAACAGTCAGTGCTGCAACAGACCCAGGGATGACTCCTCATGCTGGGAGGGCGAAGGAGGGGACCTATCAAAGTGAGAGGCAGCTAATTCCCCCAAAAGAAAGAGAATTAAACTAAAATAACGTTATTAGCTCAAGTGAATTAGAGGAATCTTCTCAGGGTGTCAGATGTAACAGTTTTACTCGGTTTTATATATTTAAGACCCATGTGCAGTTTATGGCCTTTGTGGAGTTAAGTAGATTCATATGTTAAATTAGAAGGTGGGGGCGGAGGGGGGATTTTGTTTGTTTCTAGTATTACTTGGCAGGAGTACAAGGGGCCCTGGACTCACAATGGGAAGGCCTGGCCTCAAGTCCACACCCTTCCTAGTACTGTCCAAGTGCCTGGAGCAGCCACTGGGTGGTTGTGGCTGCCCTTTGTAAGCAGGGTTGGGAATTAAGCCTTAATGTGATAACCTAGTGGCTCTCCAACTTGAGTGTGCTCAGAATCACCTGAAGGGTCAGTTACAACTCCGACAGTGGGCCTGGAGTGGAACCCAAGGATGTGCATTTCTAACAAGTTCCCAGGTTACTGCTCTTCTGGGGACCACTCTTTGAAAGCAAATGCTCCATGGCATTCATTGTATGTACTATATTAATTTTTCTCCTAAGCTGTGTAATATCTTTGGGAGAATGGAGAAAAATCAAATCATTTTCTGTAAGACTTTATTCTCATTCTCTTTATTCTCTTATGAATCCCAGGCTGGTTGTGATATTGGAGTTGTGTTCAACACCATAGTGCAGCATCAGGATACATGCCTTTGTGATAATCAATAATCTGTTGCTGGGGTCTTCTTACATTTGCTCTTTGCTGTATATTTGGACTATTGGATTTCTTTATTTTAGGAGAAGTGGTTCTCAAACATGAGCCATGCATCAATATCAACTGTAATATTTGTTAAACACAAATTTCTGGATTCCTGGGCCCCATTCCCACATACAGCATCTGGGGTAAGACCCAAGAACGGGCATTTCTAACAGGTGGTAGTGATGCTTCATGTCCTGGGACCACACTCTGAAAGGCCTGGTCTATTCGTCTCGGCTTTCTTTGTCTTCTACTTCCCTAGCCTCTAGTCCAGAGGTCAGCAAATTATGACCATCTGTTTTACTAAATAAAGTCTTATTGCAACACAGCTGCTCCCATTCATTTATGTATTGTCTGTGGCTGCTTTCAAACTACAATGGCAGAGTTGAGCACTTGCAACAGAGACAGAATAGCCTGCAAAGCCTAAAATATTTACTATCTAGCCTGTTATAGAAAAAGCCGGCCATCTCCAGTTCTAGTCTTCTTTCTTTCCCTTGCACATAACATTTATTAATCATCTTCCATAAACAAGGCACTTAATATACATTTTTGTATTTTACCTTCACAATCATATAGATGGATTCTGGGTCCCTTCTAGATCACAGGGTCGAGTAATTTCCCCAAAAGCACACAGAATCTGAATCAAGACCAGCTATGTGGTTCATGGAGCTTAATGCATAACAAAATTATGCAGCTTCTTAAATACTTGTGATGAATTTCAGGATGATGAGAGCAGAGCATCCAACCAAGTGTGGGGCTTTCTCAGTGCGGAGCCCCGTGTGACCACATATGCCACATGCCTATGACTTGAGCAAGTGTCCAGTCCTGACCTGGCCAGCTCTGAGGTTTGGAACTGTCTCCCACATGGCTGATCCACCAGGCTCATACACCATGGCCAACATGCACTGCCACAGCCAAGTACTGAAGTTATCCTTTGGAGATGGAATCTTTTTTCTTGAAAAACCACACCAAGTCTATTTCCAACATCCCTATACTATGTTCTCCCTTAGACCCCATTATCTTCTTTTTTTAAAAAAAATAATGTTTTATTTTATTTTTTGAGAGATGGAGCGTGAGCAGGGGAGGGACAGAGAGAGGGAGGCACAGAATCCAAAGCAGGCTCCAAGTTCTGAGCTTTCAGCACAGAGCCCAATGTGGGCTTGAACCCACAAATATGAGATCATGACCTGAGCCGAAGTCAGACACTTAACCAACTGAGCCACCCGGTGCCCCAGTCCCCATTGTCTTCTTGAGGGTGAAATGCATTTCTGTATTCCCAAAAAAGCTTGGCATGTGGAAGCCACTCAATAAATGTGATTATTTATATAAAAACATTGCTCCTCTTGTCCTAGAAAGGCTTTAAAATAGCTTTTCAACAAATTATTGTTGAATTAGTGGATATCAATAAAGGCTAAAAGGAAGCCAAACATTGCAGGGATTACTGTTGTAATTCTACCAAGGAGAAAACAGAGCAAAGAGACAATATACCTTAATTTGTCACCGCCCAAAATTTAGTGGAGGACCCCAAACTAGAACCCAGTGTCTCCCAGCATGAAACCTGGGGCTGTTTCCCCAAATTTGCAGCAGAGAGCATTTCCTTTCGGGCATTCATTCCCTCAGTATTGAGGAGTGACAGCAGTTCAACAACACGTGCAAAGCCAAGCCAGTGATCATTTTAAAGAATGCAGCATCTCATGTTATTTGATCACTATATTCTCTGAGCGTTTAATCCTTTCAAATATTTTGCAATCACTTCCTCTAATTACAGAGAAAACACATTGGAGTGATGTGCGTGCTCGGGAGCATCCCCTCCTGTTTCCTTCTCTCTGTTTAATCAAGAATTTGAATCACCTTTCAGCTTCCTAATCCTATAATCCTAAAAGGAATTTACTCTGCTCCAAACTCTGCTCGGCAAGATTCTGTACAGTAGAACCTGGAGCATTTTCACAGACTGTGAGAAGGGGAGATGAATCCCAGAGGCAGGTTTCTTTCCAGAAACTCAGGAAACTGGAGCCCCTGGAGACAGCCCTCTTCTAGCTAATATTCTGAAGATGTGGACCTTGGAGCCCTGCAGCAGATTTACCTGGAGGGCTCATTAAAATCCTAACTTTCTGAGTCTCATTCCAGCCATAGTAAATTGGAGTTTGGAGACATGGAATCAATCTATCATCTACCTATATTTTCCCAAGTGATTCTCATGTGTACCAAAAGTGAGAATCAAGTCGCTAGCTAGCCACATCCTTAATGTATGTTCATTGTATTTCTCTGTTACTTCTAGAAAACTCACCAGTAGTTAGTACTATACCCCACTTTAAAGATTATGATTTATAAATATATAAACTCAATTAATGGTGTAGCTGAAAAGGCCTTTGATCACTATGGGTTACTGCTGTTGGACCCAGAAAGAATGTGAAGGGACAATAAAATGGGCATCTCTAGACTTCTAGCCATGCCAGGGAACAGGCAAAGGTGCCTTGAATTAGTAGCTCATCTGAGTTTACAGTCAGGATGTCCACTCCTCAGAAGTCTGGGCACTCTGACTAGGGTTTATCCACTAGCTTTCCTACAACAGCCTGTACTTCCAATGTTCTCACTATCTCCAAATACCACTGGCAGATACTAAAAATCTCAATGTTTTAATATCCAAATTATACTAATTCACCACATCCTTTCTCAGGCCATGGGTCTGTGTTTCTTGTTCAGTGAATATGGTCACCACAACTCAGAGGAAAAGCTCACAGCTCAGGACTAGATTGCCTTCCCGCATTACCTCCGTCTAAAAAGATGACCTTGTTTTACTACTGCACATCTGCTCTTGTTCATCTGCTGCCAGTTACACGTCTGCTCACTCTCTTCTATTTACCTATTCTCTGAGAGCAGGAACAGTGTTTCCTCTTTTTCCCCCTCTCACAGATGCACCTGCAGTGTTTCTCACACAACTCAATTAATGCCATAAACTGGTAAGAGATGATGGCCCCTGCTTGATTCGAGGAACTCATCAGTAAAATGAGTCGATGTGTCCCAGACCACATGCTGGGAGGAATACGGATTTGTAACACACCTTCTCATCAGCCCCGGGTCGCTAAATAGGGCAGACTTTTTTTCTCGGAGCCTCCATATGTTCAACTCACATGGATCAATAGAAACACCATATTGTCTCCACAAAAGCTTTAGATCTTCACCCTTTCTAATATACAGAAAGTCCCAGATTGTTTTTTCTCAGATGCAGTGATGCCCTGAAGCTTCAGCTTACATTTTGGGAGCGGGAAGCAGCCCACAGTGAGGTTCATGGCCACAGACTGGGATATAACTCAACAATTTGGGTTTCAAATAGCCCCAAATGGACTTTGTAGAACTTAAAAGTAGAGAAATGCAGCAACTCTGGAGCTCAAACACAATCTCAACCTCTGCAGCTCTCTTATGCAAAAGGCAGAAAATCAGAAGTTAGGAGTGCACAGCTGCCCAGGCAGAAGTGAAGCAGAGTCCCAACAGGAGTGAGCCAACACGCTCTGAGCGACAGCTGGTTAAACATTTCTGATAAAGCCTCACAGTTTTGATAGAACCTTGTGTGTGTGCCTGTGTGTGTGTGTGTGCGCGCGCGCGCGCGCGCACACGCGCGTGTGTGGTGATACATTCAGGTGGATTGATAGCTGCTTAAATATCTGTAACCAAAAGAGTGTTGAGTAAGGACACTGACAAACCAGATAAGAGGAGGAGACGTACAAATAGGGATGGTGATGGAAGTGGTACGATGCAACAGGAGGAAGAACATGGATATTCAGCCTGGAGAATCAAAGTTTGGATGTAGAGTAGGGACAATGGAGGATGACAGTTCTCTTCACATATATCAAAGACCAAGGCGTGGAAGGATTGGACTTACCCTGTTTGTTTCAGTGGGCAGAAAGAAGTCAATAGGTGAAAGGTACCAGGAGGCAGATTTCAGCTAAACATGAAGTGTTTTTTTTTTTTTCCTGAAAATCAGAATGGTTCAGAAATGGAAGAAGCTACTGGAAATTTTAGAAGAGGCAGACTGTCCTTTTGTCACAGGGAGTTCTTCATTAGATGGAAAGTCGGAACAGGGGATCTCCCAGATACCCTTCAACTCTGATTCAAAGATTCCATGTGCTGAGAGCCTGCTCCCATCATCTCTCCCACACCACCCTGTTCATCCCACCTGCCAGGAGTGGTCAGTGAAGTACAATAAGCCATGGTAAGAGGATCAAATGTTCCAGGAATGTGGTATCCACAATATTAAGTACCACACCAAATCTCTTTAAAAAGGTCTTTGAATTTGCCACTTGATATTAATAAATAGCTTATAATGCATCTTGAATGTTTTTTTTCTCATTGGCTGAAATAAATAAAACTAAATATTTTAGTTTCCCTGGAGAGAAGTCATTTGGTCCTCAAATGATATGGTAAACACTACGTTGTTAAGTTTAGAAGTCATCCTAAAATTCTTAGCCACTTGTCCAGTTGGAATAAAAAATGGCGATTAATGGAGTGATTACATCCTAACACCACTGCCACCTTCCCACTTGGAGGCAGCATGGGGTTGTGGAAAGAGCACTCCTGTGTGAGTCCAAATACCTTCTCCAACAACTTGCTGTGACACCTTGGGCAGCCATTTCACTTCTGTCAAAGGTTATTGCCATTTCGTACCCTAACCATAATCAGAGAAGACTGAACACCACTTGAATAATACCTAATTATATTTGAGGACCAAACTCAGAGAGGGAGTATAGATTCAAAATTCATGATATTTTCTTCAGGTCTTAATTTTTCAAAATTCTCCATGACTCGGTTAAAGACTTCTATCTACAGTGTTTGTTGTGAAATCATAATTATTCACTTATGTTTTCAACGGTGAATTGGGTCTAAATGATCTGTTCTCAGTAGCTGAAATCCATCTAGATTCTCTTGATGGCCCTTTGTTGATTCATGGAGATTTGAATACTGTACTTGCTTCATTCCTACACATTATTTAATTGAATGAAATGGGAGAATGTGTTTTTTCAAATGCCTAAGATGACTCTGGAAACAACCATGGAGAGTTAATACATTTAAATCTACAATCTACATATCACTGTGGACATAGCTGACAGAAATTCTATGTGCCTATAATTAATCAACATAATAATTTTCTTTTCCTCCTTATGATTCGTAACTGAGCATCAAGGGGGTCTTTTACGCATACAAATGAAACTTCATGACAATCCAACAAGCTCAGTATTACTACCTCAATTAAGGACAGTGCTATACAGAGAGGTAAAAAAGAAAAAAAAAAAGAAAAAGCGATCCAAGTAAAGTCACCAGGGATATGAGGAGTCTAGGCATCCCCTGCTTGCTAGGGAGGCAAACTGCAAGTCTCCTCTGGGAGGAATATGTAAAATACATTTATATTTACAATTGCTTCCTGCATGGCTGGATAAATTAATGTCATTTTGCCAAGCTTCACAAAGGAAAAGAATAGCATTTCCTGAATTCTCTGGCTGGTTCTGGCAAACAGCTTGTGGAGAGAAGTGACTTACTTGAGGTGATGAGTTAGGAATGTATGTGGCTACTGAATGGAAACTCAATTGTCATTAGAACAACTTTTTATTTTTAATTTCAGGCCCCAATCACCTCTTTGCTCTCCAAGGTTCTTTGCTTAAACTTTCAGCTTAGTTGCAACTTTACGTTCTCACTGGCTGCAGATCTAAAACTTAGGTGTGCCCTATTGTCTGCTTGACCTTGTAATAAAGAAATGGGCAGTCTGGCATATATAATACATAGGCGGCACCTCCCTAACTGCTTTGACCATAGGAAACAATAAAAACTACATTTTTTATTGTGACTCTATATACACATAGCAGTGTATATTTGTGTGTGTTTCATGTACAATAAAATTTTTATGAAACAAAATTTCCTTAGTATGATGCATTTTGATATCTCCCGTCCCCCACCTCTCTCCATCCCCCTCTCCTTCTCTTTCTCTCTTTCTCCCTTTCTCTTTCTTTCCTTTCTTTTCCTTCCTTCCTTCCTCTCTTCCCTCCTTTCACAACTAGTAACCCACTAAGTTGAATTCACAATCTGCTAATGGAATCACGAGTCTCCATTTGGAAAAAAAAAAAAATCTAGTATAAGGAACAAAAGTGAGAGACTTTGGACACTACAGGAAGGCGACTTTGGGGTGAGGAAAGAACATAGCTCTAGTAGCCAGGAGACTGAGGGTCTATTTCCGTTGACCACCAGCTGTGCACCAGCGAGAGAGCAGGATGAAGGCTCTAGGCCAGTCTGTTTGAATCTCACCTCCCCTTGTCAGAGGTTGTATGAACTCGGGCAAATTACTGAACCTCTCCATGCTTTAGTCTCCACATCTTTCAAATAGAGCCTTCACAGTACCTACTCTCAGGGGTTATTTTGAGGATTTGATGAGTTAATATAGGAAAAGTTCTTAGAATAGTACCAATGCCTAGGTTTAGTAAGCAGTCAGTGAGGTTATCTAATCCTTCTAAAATCGAAGTGATAGCATCTGTTCTAACTACCAAATTGTTCAGTGAGGTTTTTTTTTTTATTTGTTTTTAAGAAGATGGAAGGAATTGAATGGGGAGAAATGACTCCAAGTTGTTCTGGGAACAAGACTGGTGATGTCATTTGACCACAAGCTCTTTCTGAGTTAGCAATGGTTCCTGAAATAGTCATGATAATCCTAGATGGCAGAAGTTTTAAGTAGAAAATTTCAGTGGATACTGCTAACAATCACATAACATTGGCCAGAATCCATTTAAAATAATGTGCCAAATTCTGAGGACCTTGTTTTAGAGTCACAGAGACACCAGAAGAGTCTATTCTAGGGAAAGGTGAACTGGACTGAGGAGGAGATGGAGACTGTATCATTTAAGGCTTGCCTGAAAAAAACAAGAGGTATTTAGCTTGAAGATGGGAAGATTTAGGGGAACCTTGATAACTGCTTTCAAATGGCTGAAAAATTATTGTGTGGCTGAAGAAGACAAATTAGTGTGTAGGAGTTACGATAGAACAGTAGATAGAAGTTCCAATGAAATAGACTTGAACTCTATATAGAGACTAATTTCCAAACAATAAAAGCTGTCTAGCCACAAAATAAGTTGCCTGGCCCAACAGGAAGTTCTTCATCACTGGAAACAGTCAGGCAGAGATGAGATGACCTAGTAGGTGTGCCTAGTTGAATTCCTGAATTAGTAGAAAGATCAAATCAGATAGAGCCTCTTTAGAGCTAAAATTCTATTATGATGCACAGATAAATGGGCTTTAAAAGAACCAAAGCTACACACATATGCAAAGTGATGTTATTTCAATGCTGCCTGCACCTGTCTACACAACCCAGAAAGTCTGTGTAGGTGTCCAGAAGACATTTTGCTTCCCATCCTTAATTCCTATACATGGCCATTCCTAAAGCTCCCCACAAAATCAAAACTTGGGCAGCCATATAACTCTTCACTGACAAAACAGCTTGGTCTTTGTGCAGTAGAACTTCTTCTTGTCTACAGCGAAGAGACAGGGGAGTTTTGTTTTGCTTCATTTTGTTTTAGCTATTTAATAGTAAACAAACAATTTGGAGATAATTTGGGCTCCATGTAAACTGCTCACTCCCTCTCATGCCTAAAAACTGTCAAAATGTTTGAATGTAAAAGGATTATTCAGGACTCATTTTATGAGACATTTGAGCTTAATTTCTGCTGTTTTTTTTCTCGCACTGGAGTACCCAGGGTTTCCCCCACCCCTCAGCTTTGAGTCTGGGTTTCTCATCTCGTAGGTGGGTTTGATTAATATGTCTTTGTCGATCATGTGCAAACTCCTTTGAGAAAATGAAAAGCAATGTTCAAATGTTCAAAAATAATGTCTTTTACAGTTCCCATCTCATGATGTCTAAGACAAAAATTGCTGTGAAAAGACATGTGACCTAAAGAAGAAAAAAATGCCTCCATTATACAGAACCAAGATCTTTTGGCATTTCTGAAGTAGGACTCTTAATCGGTCAGGTAAACAGGGGGAAGAAAAACAAAACAAAACAGAAGCCTAAGCAGTAGCCCATGAAATCTGATAAATACTTACAGTCAATTGGGATCACAGAGGCTTCGGACATATAATTTGGTCTCAGGAATAGGACATTCATAGCTTGTGTTAACTGCACAGTTATAGGAACCTTGGCTCACTTAGGTAGAATAGACCCACTCAGGACAAGTCAGGAAACTGCAGTTGGAACAAAACCTCACTATATGACTTCCTCTCAGGCCGAAGTTGGGTTATGTTATAATGATACCCTATCCCACTCCTGCCTTATGCTCACAGGTATCTGGATAGGAGGAGGAAGACAGGTGGGAAGAAAGGATTATGAGGAAAAGGATCAGGAAGTGCTTGGCAAGAAGTAGTGCAATGAACACTACATTTATACTTGCGTGTTTCATGTCTGTCTCTGACTCCAGTATTAATGTCTGTTCTGCTCTGGGAGGCCAGGCATCACATTAGAATATTAAAAGTCCACCATAGTGTCCAGACCAGAGAAGATACAACACGTATTTGTTATAAATCTCTCCTCCTCATCTCACTCTCCCTTTGCATTAAAATCCTGCTCTATCTTCAAGATCCAACTCATCCTGCTTTGCTTCTGCACACCTTTGCTCTGACCTGGCAGACCCAAGGGCATTGCCTATAGTGTAGGATTGTGTCCACATCTGTAAAGAGAATAGGATATAGAAATGAGCATTTCTACCTGCAACTAAGTCTATGGAAAGAAAACAAATAAATTAGGACTCCATTCAACTGAAGGTCTATTTCTCGAACCAGTTTCCTTGAATGCCTCACAAACAGCAGGCACTTAATAGAATTTGCTGACTGAATATGTGTGATAAAGTGTAGATCAAACACAGATGACCAAATGAATGAGTATATACAGTGCTTTTGTTTTATTTCATTTGCATTGATGTGCTTCTCCTTCTTTTCAACATGTTGGCATTTTGTGTTTGCCAAGAACTCTAGCCTTGGAATCAGAAGACCCATGTAAATTCCAAGCTAGTAGGGTTGCTAACCAATACTGGAAGCTCAGGAGAATCTTTTAATCTCTTGATTTTCAGTTCCTCAGTGTTAAAATTTGGATAAATAATTACCCTAACTAGGCTGTGGGTTTGATGTGAAAATTAAATGCAACAATCATTAGGAAAGTGGCTTTTTTAAGTTTTTTAATGTTTATTTATTTTTGAGAGAGAGAGAGAGAGACAGAGCTCCAGAGGGGAAGGGCCAGAGACAGAGGGAGACACAGAATCTGAAGCAGGCTCCAGGCTCTGAGCTGTCAGCACAGAGCCCGATGCGGGGCTCGAACCCATGAACCACGAGTTCATGACCTGAGCTGAAGTCGGACACTTAACCGACTGAGCCACCCAGGCGCCCCGGAAAGTGTTTTTATAAGCCACAAAGAACTATCAAATGTAAGATAGGATGGATAAGTTACAGTCTAAAGGTCACCCCTTCACTTTTCTTTTTCTAGCTTCAGGTTTAGGTTACTTTGGGGAATTCCCTAAACTAAAGAACAGAGAAAAATGGGCAAATGTGTCCTAATAACAACTTGTTAATGTATCATTTTTAACAGGATCTACACAAACATCTCAGAGTGCTCTAAGATTCCTGTGGAAGTAGCTTCCCCATCTTGCTAAAATTTCCTCACTGGGCAGAGAGTAACAGAATAATCTCTTAGATGGAGCAAAATCCAGAAAGAAGAAGAATCTGGTAACATATAGAAGTAATAACCATTCTATGTTTTACAAAAGTGTTCTCCTCCTGCTTTCCACATAAAAAACTACTGGAATAAGAACACATAAAACAACAAATCCTCTATTAAATGCTGGGGGAAATTATACTACCCAATAAAGAGGGAGAAGATTTTCAGAGAAATTGGAATTTTAGAAGAGTTTCTAATGACCAGTTATTTGTCAAAATTGTGGAATAAAGCTTCTCTACATAGACAATAAATAAATTAGACAATAAATTAGACAATAAATTATTGACACCTATCTGTCCTTTCTATGTGTACCTAGACACACACACACACACACACACACACACACACACACACACACACAGAGAGATTTCATTTATATATGCAATCTGTCATGTGTCCCGGGTTAATTGTATACCACAAGGCCCCACTTCAACAGTTTAAAGTAGCAATCTGCTAAAATCTTCACAGCAGAATGTAACAAATGAGGACCTCAGTTTCATCTCCTTCAAGTGAAGAGTCAGTGCTTTCGTATCTTGGAGTCACTCTTGCCACCCCTTAGTGATGTTTGGTGGTCTCTGGGACAGACAATGACTTGAGCATCTATAGACAGCATTTCTTAGGTACACTCACCACATGACTGGGGCCAAACTGAGCTCTGCAGAGAATCAAAACAGTCTAAGTTAACTGATCAAGTCATTTTTTGGTTGTTTATTGGTTTTCAGGGCAAGCATGAGTAGGGGTGATAAATTAGGCTTTTAATGACAGCTCTTAAACTTTTAGAGGAAGAACGAACATCTCTGTACAAAGTTAACTTCCTCTTTTGATTCTTTTCCTCCTAGTTTGGCAAGAAAATGGAACATTTTTAAAGCCTTTAGAGACCTATTGTTGTCCCTGGAGATTAATGAAAGAATCAGAGAAATCCTAAAAGCATCAGCAGAATTGTTTATCTCTGTTTTGAAATGCTAAAGGGAAAAAAGGTGGGAAAGATGCAGCTTTACAATAAGAGGAAAAAAATCAGAAGTTTGCTAGGGAAGATATTCAACTTTCAAGTCAATTAAGGCCTACAGGCAAATGAAATCAGCTGGCTATTCTACTTCTAGAATAAAAAAGTACGAGAGAGAAAAGCTTCCACTGGTTGACAAGTGGCCACGGGTGTTATTTGGGACTTCTTACACATTGGGAGAGAATGGGTGGGCATCACTTGGGACATGGATCAAGCCATCTCCCTAGTCCCCAAAGAGAAAGTTTCAAAACTAAAGCAGTCAGCTGATTTGACTCCCAGGAAGGATTGGTTGTCAACTATTTCCAAACCCTCTTTCTTTGTATCTGTTTCTTGGACCTCCAATTTACTATCAATCAGTTTCTATGCTACAAACCCCTGGGCAAGCTGTCAGTGGCATTGATGTTATTAATCTTCAGTGGCCATGTCAATGACAGTCACTGCTCGTATAAGTCAACATGAGGGATAAACATAATAGAGGGGCATTAGGCCTTGAGTAGACAAGGTAAGTCTGAGGAAATGAACAGGCTGATTGTCACCGTTTTAATAAAAGCACAAAGCTCCTTTATCTGCTCTATAACTTTTTATTTTGCACCAATGGGAAGCCTATTCCTTTTGGTATGAATTCAATTCATAAAGCTTTAGGGAAGATAAATCTTTAGCTAAAGAACAGAGAGAACTGTATCAGCTTCGAAACACTATTTCAGGGGGATCCAGTAAAAATATCCCTCCAAGCACTGGCCCGAACCAAACAAAACCCCTGAGTGTGTTCTAAAAGTGGCCAATATGTGACATTTGACGAGCTGCTAAGAACACGCCTTCATGCAGGCAGAGCTAACTCGCTCACGAGGGGATGAAATCCTTGGTTTGGGTTTCATTAGCTCTACTTCTCATCAACTGAAGTGCATGGCTGCAGCGTCAACCTATACAACTCAACTCCCTGGGAGCTTGGTGTAGAAACTGATCATTTTCCCTGACAGAGAATATGACCAGTACTCTGGACTACTCCATGAAGGAAGAGGCTGGGGCTGCCTGTCATCTAGAATGGAAACCAGATGTCCCTTTAGTGTGTAAGTTCCTTATTAAGCCCAGAAAATGATTTTATTTGTTGGTTAAGATCTATTCTAGTTTGGCTTTCCTATCTTGCACCCAAGAAACCTACCTTCTTCCTACTGAGCCCTTATATTTCTTGGAGCCTATGTTCTTGATATTTGCAATTGGATGTCCTGCTGCCATTACTCTATGTGATCTATGTTTGACCACCTTGGATTAGGCCTTTGTTGTCCACCTATTTTTCCCAAACTTGGTTAAGTCCTGGACATCCTGGAGAGGGTTGGCTACTGGTTCATTGTATTTTTTGCCTATGACTCCTCTTGTAGTTAGCAGTCCAAGAATTTTACCCACCCTGGGTGTTCACCCTAGAATAACTGATCCTAGCCAGTACTTGCTACTGTCTTCTTATCCTGGAGACCTGACACAGCCCTTGGCCTCAGTCTTTGCACACTCCACCTTGCTTTCCCATACTTGAGTCCTAGGTGAGAACAGAGAAAAGTCCTCTGTTCTGTCATCTTATGGGAGCTGCTTTTACTGCCCTAAAAGTAGGAGTCTCTAGTCTTTTCAAGAAGGGAAACCCCAGGTAATCTTTTTCATGCTCAGGATAGAGAGCTATAAACACATGGTTGGTTTGACTGATGTGCCAATCAGGAGATTGGGGACTTCCCCAACTGAGAATAGCATCCCAGTTGATGAAGGAGGTGTGACTTCTGTATGCCGATGACTCATGGCCTCAGATGAATGGTGCTAGGCTCTCTTCAGTCATCAAACACTTCCTAAAGGCTCACTGGGTGCCAAGCACTGCATGAGGTAGGAGAGTTTAAAAAGCCTTCTTTAAACGGCATCTCCCTTGTATCAGGCAGTTTACATTGGTTGTTTCTAATCCTTCTAGTAACACTCAAAGGGAGTTCATGTCCCCACTTGACAAAGGAGCAAACCAAAGTTAAGTCATTTTCTCAAGATCATACACCTACTAAAAGGAAGAACAAAGTTCAGACCCAATTGTATCTCATACCAACTCCAAATTCTTCCCAAATACCACATCTTGACACTACTCACTCATTCTCCAATTTATTTATTTATTTATTTATTTATTTATTCATTCATTCATTCATTCATTCATTCAGCAAATGTTCCTGAGAGTCTACTGCAAACCAAGGGTCTTTGCTAAGTTCAGTGTGGAAAATCTTTCACCAGGAATTAGAGGGTCACTTTGGAGGTGCTTAATGGGAACTTTTTGGGAGTTTTAGAAAGCTGTCACTTATATGTGGCATTAAACAGAATAGCTGGCATCCTTTGAATTAACAACAGTAGTAAAATGTACAGTCCAGTATTTTCAAAAGGAGAAGAGGTTGCCAAGCTAATGAAACTCCCAAAGATGAGGTTTTCTCCATATTTGGAAAGGACGTTTCAAGCTTAAGAGGAATCAAATACACCTGAAAAGTGATAGGACTCTTCCCACAAAAGGCATCTATGCAGACCCAAGGGCTACAGATTCTAATTTTAAATTGAAACCACGTCTACATATGAATATAAAAGTTCATTTAAAAAGTACTGGGAAAAATATGCAGGCATCAAAAAGTAAACAGGAAAGGTTTTGATCCACGTGGGTCAAGGAACATCTTGGACAGAGGAAATAAAAATATAAGTAGTCAGTGCTCCCAAGCAGTGAGCTATAGAAGAGCTATACTTATTCTTAAAAACGTTCATTTATACTCTTTATAGTCTCTGGAAGTCTGACCTCTTAAAGGCTGGGATGGGATGGGAAGGGATAGAATGCAATGGGATAGAATGGAAAAGGGTAAAATAATAGAGCTGGAGGGAAGACTTCTAAAGCATCACACTCTTTCATTTGGCAAGGAAACTGAGACATGTGGCCTAACTAACAGCTGGAGTGGAAGCTGTATCTGTGGCTGCTGGGGGTGCAGATGAAGAGGTGAAGGTTGATTTGATTCCACCTGTGCTCAGTTGTCATCTGGAGGCTACAAAGAAACTGAGACACAACATACTAAGAGGCAATGAACTCACAACATACTAAGAGACTCAGATTACCCACATCATGTATTTTTGTAAAGACTTCTTCAAGATGCCAGCAGGGTCTAGCATAATGGACTGGAAGAAGTTTTATTTGAACAACACTATCTCCACTAACACATTTTCCATGTATCATCCTTTGGCACACATATAAACTATTTTCTTAATGGTACACTTTGAATTATTCAGAATTTCTGGAGATTCCAGTTCCATTTTCCAATGACCTTCTGGTTTCTGAGTCTAAAGTGAATTTAAAAAGGTTCTGAGCCCCGATCTAGGAGTGGGGCCTGTGGCCCGTAGGCTCTCAATGCTGCCACTGGAAGGACCTCCCAGCGCTGATGTTCCTCACCTTGCAGTGCATGTTTTCTTGGAAAGGGTGGCAGGGAAAGAGACACATAGGAGGCAATGACTTGGGGAAATTCCAAGCTGGAGAGGTCTCATAATCACATGTATTGAAAAAATACTTTATCCCAGACAAAGTGCTAGGTCCCTTACATGTGTACTTAAACATTCTTAAAGCCAGGTAGGTGAGCGTTACTCCCACCATTGTACACGTAAACAAACAAACAAACAAACAACTGAGGCTCAGAGAGGTCAGCTAAGATCACAAAGCTAGGAGGTGATGAAGCTGAGATTCAGTCTCAGGTCTCAAACCTGGATCTGGACATGTAGAACCCCCCTGCTACACTGCCTTCCTTTCAGATGTCACTCAAAAGCATCTGGAGATGAGGCACTAACTGGGCACAATGGGTTAAGTTCCTTCCCTTGCTGGGAAATTCTTCCTAAGTAAACCAGAAATATGCCTCTTTCAACAAACTCCCATTGGGTTCTAGGTTTTCTGTTGGGAAACAGTTTAGCAGAAATTCTAAATATCTTCTTTATATAAAACAGAAATGCATAGAAATGCACTTACGGGTAAACAATACCAGCTGCCCTACCATCTTATGTCTGTGGACAAGAGGGCAAAGAACAAAAGGGGAAAAGGGGTTTCAGAATCTGAAGGTCTTGGTAAATCCTTGCTGTCACTTTACCACTAAACAACTGAAGACTTTCAGCAAATCTCTTCACCTGCCTCAGCCTCTACTTTTTTCTTCTGTAAAGTGGAGTTCGTTATCCTTGCCTGTTTCACAGGATTCTGGCGCTCAAGAAGGTCTATAGAATGTCAACATACATAAATACAAGCTTTTTTTTATTGTTTCATATCCTATATATGGGTTTAGAACCTAACTCCCTTAATTTCACAAGAGTGAGGAATTAAATATCTTTTTAAAAAGTCTCTCTGGCCACAGCTTTTGGTAAGATGGTCCTGTACCTAGTGAGGATGAGTTCAAACATCAACAGACATCCTGATGAGCTAATCTAGACAGATTCAGGTTTAAGCAAAAGTAGAATCACTAAGACTGGCACAAGAGCCAAGTTCTTTACCATGCTGGATTGTTTATGGCATTGAAAAAACAAAGATATTCTAGAGGAAGATGGGAGATGATTATCTGCTGCAAGAGGAGAGTTTAGTTTCTTGGCTGAGCTATGTTAGTGACTCTGAGACTAGCTCAGGCTCAAGGGGGCAGACACACAATCACACCCCCACTGAGATAACTTTTGATGAAGTACGTCTTGGAGCACCCTGCCCATGGGGGAGGCTGTGTCACCAAGCCAGAGCTGTCCTCTGAGTTCCCTTGTGAATAAACAATCTCCCCAAAGACAAACAGATTCCTGAATACTTTCCAAGTTGTGCTGATGAGGCCGGACATGGCAGCTTTCTTTGCCATCGGGTTGTAGTGTAGCTGAGGCTGCGTACGCATGGCATGATTTGATGCCCTCACCTCCATTTAATGCTTTGTATGTTATCTCCTTATTTCCAAGGGCCATTGCCATCCCCAGGGGGTTGCGGGAGACAAGCTCTGTCTCTTATCTGAGAGCCAGGGACGTTATCTAAATAGCTGCCACCTGCAGAAAGGCTGGTGTCAAACCAAATGCACTGGTTCAAGTACTGTTTTTAGGGGAAACAAACATGTGTACACACATGTGTCCATGTGTGTACATGCATACACACACGCACGCTCTCTCTCTCTTTCTCCTGGAATGAATTATCTGCAAGGCTGCCAAAGCCCATAGCATAAGCCATGCCATGCAAACCTGACATCCTACGGACCCATCCCCTGTCCCCGCCTGATCCCATGTCTGCCTTCCTATCTGAAATAGGACCTGCCCCAATGCTGGTATTGTGGGCAGGGAGCCTTCAGCAGCAGCTGGGAGAGGGAGGGTTTGGTGAGCTCAGAATCACTCTCTTGGAGTCAATGGCAGCAGTCTTTGAATTCAGGAGAATCCTTACTTCCCCAGGCAAGGGAACCTTTATCATAGTTAGGAAGGAGGAAGAGGCAGGTTTAAAAAACAAAACAAAACAAAACAAAAAACACCAAGATGACACAAAGGTTGCTTGTCACAAAGCAGAGGGAAGAGAATAGCTTCCCATTCTCCTCCAGGCTCTGGCCTCAGATGACAGCTGAGCACAAGTGGAATCAAATCAGCCTTTAGCTCTTCGTCTGCACCCCCAGCAGCCACAGATACAGCTTCCACTCCAGCTGCCAGTCAGGCCAAAGCGCTCAGTAAATGCCCATGATTAGCGCCTTCCTCAATTGGGAGTGTAAATGGAGAATCACAGCTCACTCCCCAAAGTAGCTGGAGCCACACACCCATTAATTTCTATGGAGCCAAATGTAAATAGAAAATCAATGTTCCTGTACACTCTCCAAATTTTATTTCCCTTGCTAAAATGCTGCAGGGAGGAGGGATATCTTCCTCTCTGACGATCTCTTCTCATATTTGAAATGATCTGTATGTTTGACATCCAACCAAATGATTCTCAAAGGGAGACAATGAAAGCCCCCGCACCCCCATTTGTCAGTATTTAAGGCTTAATGAACTCTTGGCGAGTTCTCTCCTCCCAGAGCTTCACGTTTGTTATTACTGTTTAATGGTGATCTGTCCAACATTCCAACATGCCAAGAAGCCTCGCTTGTAATCAGAAAAAATTTATTTATTTACTGGTTTCATAATCTAAACAGGTTTTCTGGAGATCGCCACGCCACACTCACTAAGAATTACCACACCCAGCTGTGCTCTTTGTATTTAAATCCAGGCATTTTCCGGTGAGAGGGGCACTGGGTCCAGCCTGACCAGCCTGCTCCTGCCTACATCTCAGAGATAATCTCCCTCAGCTGTGTATGAATCTGACCGGGAGGAGTAAGTACATTCAGAGCTCGAAGCCTTTGGGTGCACAAGATTCGCTACAAATGCACATTCACAGTAAACAAAACCCATCAGGCCCCTGCAAGAGTCCGACGCCTGATTGCACTAAACACATCACGGTGGAATCTGCAATTGGCAAAGTAATTGGCGTTATTACAGCTGATGGGGAATTTCTGATGCTGCCCGAGCTCTCCTTTGAAATAATACTCAGCCATTTAATTTGTCCAGCTCTCGTTTGGCTGATTGCTCTTTTCTGCTGGAGTTTATCAAGAATGAAATGCGCTGTCTCTCCAGACGCCTGCAGGCTGAGATTTTACAGGCCTTTCTTTTTTCTACACTGTCCCCACTTCTCTCATGGGCCCCTGGCCTTAGTCTCTTGTCACAAGACACCAGTATTGCAGGAGGTTGGAGGTGGAGCGGGATCAAACTTCGCTTTAATTCAAAGCTGCGTACTTCTGGTCCCAATTCCAGAGGTGCCTGAACACTCCTGTTAGACCATAAAGCAATGGTGAAAGAAGAGCAAACCTCCAACGATTTGGTTGTACTAAAGAAGGCTCATGAAATCTGTTAGCTCCAAAAATCAAATAATAGAAGACATCTTCACTATAACCACAAAGTTAGATGGCATTAGAGGAATATACAAATTTGGATGCATGAATTTTTGTTTGAGTGATCTCTTTACACCCTTGGGGTGCACACATGCATACCTAGAATGGGTTCTACAGATACTGAGCGTGGAATTTTTTGTTAGAAGCATGTGGATTCTTTGCTTTACATAATACTCATCCCCCACCCCAGTCCTCACTTTGGCATTTCTGCTGCTATCCAGAAGAAGGGCAGGAAAGGCAAATTTAGCCAGCTGTGTTTTCTCACAGTACAGACAAGGCTGGCGTCTGGGCACAGACCTCTCATTTCCATCAGCAAGCTACTTGCCCTGTCAGCGATAGACTGCTTACCAGAGACAGGAGTCCTGTGGCCAGGGTGGCTCTCTTCTGCAGGTGCTGTGTTAGTCTGAAGGCCCACAATATCTAGAACCCACAGGCTGCTTGAATCACCCCATGCCACACTTTTAATATAGAAACAATGGAATTTATAGGTATGAAAGGCTACACATAAAATCCTCCCAAATCCCCAAGCCCTAACACAGTCTCTCTGAACAGCCCCCATCCAAATGCCTTTTGGTACAGTTCCTCACTGCTTTTTCCAGGCAATAAGTCACTGTGTCTATGATTCTTCTACAGGGTGAGAGCCAAAGTGGACATCCAGAATTGTGCTGAGGATCACTAAACCCAAAGGAGTGGGTTCAGATGAGGCAATACTCTGGTGGCTGAAAAACCTCTTGAGACATTTGTTTAAGATCATTTTAATAATTTCTGGCTGGCTATTACTTCAACAGGGGGAAGAGAGAAAATGTTAATTCAGAAAGTGTCATGGGTGGTAAGAGAAGGAAGCAATCAATGAAGGCACTTCTGGGTGTTCTCATCTCCTAGCAATGGTCCCTCGCCATCCCTTGTCCATTCCTGTCCATCTCTATCCTCCTCCCTCCCCTGTGAGGGTCACTCATTCAGGGCCAGAGTGCCTACCATTGCTCACTTGGATTGGCAAGCATCATGAACAAATTAGTGAAAAGATTAAGAGAGATCCACATTTTTTGTTTTTGTTGTTGTTGTTGATGTTTTTTGATTCTTTGGTAATCCCAAATTGTAGCCTACAGCTGCAATTTGTGCTCGAACCTGACTTCAGAAGTCCAGGTTCCATTCCAAGTATGTAACTTATGAGAGTAATAAGTACTATAGCACACACTGATGAAGTGCTTACCAGATGCCAGACATGGTCCTTTGGGTCTATCTATTCAGTCCTCCCCAAAATGCTATTGGATAGGTACCCTTCTTTCACTAGTGAGGAATCTGGGCCACACAACAGTAACATAACTTGTGGAGGTCACCCAGCTAGTAGACAGCAGACCTGTGATTCTACCTTAATCAGTTTGGGCCCAGCATTGGTGCTCTTAACTATTAAATGATAAACTGATAGGAAATGTTCTCTGTGTTAGATATTGGATACAGAAGGGGAGGTTTACGTTCTGTTTTTAAATAAGCACCCCTTTTTACTATTTATAATAATAAAGATTATAGCAACATCATATAAGGTTTTTGTGTCACATGCATCATTGGCCTGGGATACCTATTGGTGGTTTTCCCAGAGGTTCTGATAAATATTTCCAGGAAGGTGGAAGATGCGGAAGGAAGCTCATGTGCAGAGCTAAAGTGGGGGAAGGAGATGGTCATTATCAGGGAAATATCAGAAAACTGTGGTGGAGGTTGTTTGCAGGCTTAATACAGCCTCCAAACACAAGCCAGCAGATGGCTGGAAGGCGCCGCTTGAGGACTGCAAGCTGTTCCACTAGGAGGGGCCCTTCTCCTGCAGGGTAGGGGGAGTCTCCCCAAGCCTCTCAGTGGATCCCTTTTGTTCCGAACAAGGTGGTAGGAAAGGGGTTGGGTAGATGGGTGACAGGATAAGAGGGTTGAAATGTGAGCCACGCAGTATGGTTGGAAAGCATTTAAAAAAGGAGTTGGAGGGCTGGGCCTTCTTTCTCATGAGCCTGGCTTGAAAATATCCTGCTAAAGTAAATATGAAGAGGACATCTTCTTTCAAGTTCTAAGGTGGTCTGTGAATTTGCATTTCCTGCATGTGAGTCATTTCTAGACCTAAAAATATAAAGAACAAAATGATGCATCATTTTAAAATCTAGACTCAGGGAAATCTGATGCTGTGACTCAATCCACTAATAAACACAGATATTTAAGATACATCGTCAAACATCAATGAACCCCCGGCCGTAAGTGATTAGAGCTACAGGGCAATTTTTAAGAAGCTCACATTGAGGCCCCATAGCCAAAGGACTGGAGAGAAAAAAAAAATTGAAAACCAGAAACATGAAGACAGTGGAAAAAGTCATAGAGTGATTAATGGCTTCAGTCTCAAAGGAGGATAGAAATCATCCAATCCTACACCTATGTTGCAAAGTTTTTTCTTTTGTTTTCTTTTGTTTTGTTTTTAGATGAGAATACTACAATTGAAAGAGAAGAGAGTCATTTTCAAAGTTAATCCCCACTGGTTGGCTTCACTTTGTTTATATTTCTATTCTGAAAAGTTGAGCTTAAATCAGATTTTAAAAGGCTCAATCATTTTTTAATATACTAGCAGGGATAACTTATGTTGATTCCTCTAACAAAATG
This sequence comes from Prionailurus viverrinus, assembly GCF_022837055.1. NCBI lineage: Eukaryota > Metazoa > Chordata > Mammalia > Carnivora > Felidae > Prionailurus > Prionailurus viverrinus. The sequence goes on along the minus strand of NC_062572.1, from coordinate 66,613,812 downwards.
GGAAAACTTGCTGCATATGAATAACCCCTCCTTTCCCAACACCCACCTGCCATCTATCAATTTCCTGGTGTGAACTTCTGCATATTAGGTATGTTTTAAGTTCAGCCCACCTGTGTGAGGCCTTCAGATGGTCAGAGCATCTGGGGAGAAACAAAATATTCACTAAAGAGATTTAGTATCCCAAGAGAACTTATTAAGACTTCAGAATATTCCACTGAAATGCCAGACACTCTGGAAACACCTGGAGAACTTCCCTGTCCAGGACCAAATGCCAATGCTGGTTTTGTTTGTTTGTTTGTTTGTTTGTTTTTTAACAAAACAAAGACAGTGCAAAAAAGGTATACCTATAGTATGAAGCTGCTGATTTCATGTAAGAAAAGTTTTAACAGTGTCAGCTGAGTACAGGGTAGGCATATGCACGTGAGCAAAAACTGTTAAAAATGCTCTCTTATTGTCATAGATATCCATGGCTAGTAAGATAAATAATTAAGTGGGTTGTCTTAGGAATTATGGGAAAAGATCCATGTTTTGTGTAAGTATCCTACAAACAGAAAGACAGCTTTACAGGCAAAGCCATTTTGCAGGGAGGATGGGGAAACATTACTCATAATATAAATATATTCACATGAGCTCACAGAAAAAGGCAAAGATAAAAAGAGTCTTAGATCGTACACTTTTGATAAAATTAGAAACTGCATAATTAGAACAGAGCTTCTCAAACATTTATTGATTAATGACCAGATGTTTTTACCCTGACCCATATTTTTGTACGGTTACTTTGGTAAAATACTGTGAAGATAAATTAGTAGGCAAATGATCACATGCTTGGATATCATAGAACCATCAAGTGGCTATAAAAGTTTCTAAATATTCTGTTTCTAGATGTATCTCATGGTGTGCCAGTAACACACACTGGCCAGCACTGTTCTGTAGCCCATGCTCTGAATAGTACTGAACCAAGGAGAAAAGGTCCACAGCAGCTGACAGGAGGCAAGCCAGAAGAAAGGCCTTGAGAAAAAGGCATCCATTTATCAAACAAGAACCTGAGCAATGAGGACTTGTGGTGTCAGCCTCGCTGCTGATGCCAGGGGATGTGGTGTGCTGGTCACCTAAATGCATTCTCTCCTGGGGTAGTGTTATAAAGTCAGATCTGTTTAGATATCTTTTTTGAGTTCAGAAAGAATGTCCAGGTAGCAGAGGAGACCAACACTATAACTAACTAGTTTAAAATACTGGTCAAATCTCAACTATTGAATGGAAATAGAGGATGAGCAAAGGTATAGGCTTTACAGAACCCACGGTTAGCTCTACTTCCTCTGCCTGGGCCTCGGTTTCTTCCTGGTTAAAGGGGAAGAGTGAGATGGCTGATAAGGGGCCTGATGTGGAGATTAGGTGCCACGGGCCAAGTGAAGCACATGGCACCTTTCTGACACAGGGGAAACACTATTGGAATTTGGGGCCTTTACCTTCTCTCCTCTTCAAGACTTCCTCTGTGATACAGCCTTGTCTAGAAAATGAGGAGGTTGATTTGGATCCTGGTGGGCTTCTGAAAACACCAATATCTAGACTCCACCCAGACTAATTGATGGGGTGAGGCCTGGCTCCTGTAGTTCTTACAAGCGCCACCCCTGCCCCCCCATTACTCCCACCTGCAGTCAAGATGGAGAGCCCCGGGGCGCCTGGGTGGCGCAGTCGGTTAAGCGTCCGACTTCAGCCAGGTCACGATCTCGCGGTCCGGGAGTTCGAGCCCCGCGTCGGGCTCTGGGCTGATGGCTCGGAGCCTGGAGCCTGTTTCCGATTCTGTGTCTCCCTCTCTCTCTGCCCCTCCCCCGTTCATGCTCTGTCTCTCTCTGTCCCAAAAATAAATAAAAAACGTTGAAAAAAAAATTAAAAAAAAAAAAAAAAGATGGAGAGCCCCTCCTCTAGGTGCTCACTAGTGTGTCTTTCAGTTTTGCAATGGAGGGAGGGAATCAGCACCACTTGTGGGACTTTCTTATGTATCGTCTTGCTTTGGAAGGACTCTTCCGCAAATGGCAGAGCAGATATTACGTGGTTAACTCAAAACAAGCCTACCTGTTTTCCCATTGCTGTGTGTCTGTGATGAGAGACTACACTGTCTCCTTCTGCCTCAAATCAGTTTCCATCTCTGTAAAAGGGGAAACAGCCACCACAATTCTGCACTTGGGAGTTTGTGAAGGATGTGGATGAGAACAACAGAATTCTTTGCCTAGATGGAAGGGTTCACAATGCTCTGTAGCGATTCGCTCTACTATTCTGAGATGTGCAAATTTTTTTTTTCCTGGAACCTGGTGAAGTTTAAGAAAACTCAACACAATGTACCAAAAGTAAAGATGAGGCTGCTTATCCTTGTATTATCAGTGGTCAGTCTGGGTTTGACTTACCTTAACAGCATGGATAAGCTCTGATTCAAGGTGGCATAGCAGAAGTGGTTTAGGACTACTGATCTAGACTGCTTGGGTTCAAATCCCAATTCTGCCACGTATGGGCTTTGTGACTTTACCTTCTCTGTGCTTGTTTGTAAAATGAGGATGTTATTACTAATCTCACAAACATATTGTAAAGATTAAATGAAATAATACATGTAAAGTTCAAAGGACACTTTCTGGCATATAGTATACTCTTACTAAGTCCTCATCATATGTACACTTAACCAAAGGCAGTGTGAACATGTATTAACACCAACTCCTGTTGAGTCAAACATGAGCTGGATGCTCTGGATTTTCCAAAGCTTCCATTTTAATCTTTAGAACTGTTGGTGCTGAACTTGTAGGCAGCGGGTATTCATTGGAATAGAGTCAGGTCATTGTGATTCTGTTGCGAAACACATAATCATATGAAACAACAAGCAACTTAGGAACTCAGTAATTTCATGCCAACAAGAAAGTACCTGGGAGGAAGGTCTAACTCTCCAACCTGCCCTGCTACTTCTCAGTGTGGGGCACCCATTCATAACAATCAAAAACATGGAACATCATGGAGCCATAGACTACTGTCATGGCTCCTTCTCTGGAGAGATGCACAGCTAGGATATCTATCTACTCAGAAACTCCATAACCACACCTTCCTAGAAAGCAGCTTTTCCTCACAAAATATTTGGGGTTCTTGCATTAAAAACTTCTGAAGCCCAGGATGTTATGCAGATGATTCTACATCCCCTGATGACATATGAGCAGAAATGACTATGGGGCCCGAGGAAAATGGAGTAAAGTTTATTTAAGGATGAAAAAGCTCTTCTCTTTTGAATACTGGGCCATACTTATTCTCAATCCAGGGATGAACACGGCAGCTTCTCAGCCTGCACTTCCTTCTCGGCCCCCATTTTGCTTAACGGTACTGCTATTTCTCTAATCACCCAACTATTTGCCAGGTCCACTGATTGTGCCTCCATAATTTCTTTGGAATTCAATCCCTCAGCAACAGTCCCACTAACCCCAGTCCAGCTGCATTCCCTGTGTCTCAAATGGACCCATGGCACAGGCTCATTACTGGATCCCTTCTTCACTTCACCCCACCTACTACCTATGTCAGCATCATCTCTGCCACAGCACCAGCTCCTCCCCATCCTCAAACCTTCAATGGCTCCACCTTCAGGTGGATTTTAAGATCTAAACTCTGGATCCCGATTCAAACAAATCAACTGTAAGACAACATGTTAGGGTAATCAGAGAAATCGGAATATGGACTTGGTATCAGAAAATACAAAGGAATTACTGTTACTTTTGGTAGGTGTGATAATGGCATTGTGACTGTATTTTTTTTAAAAAAAAACTATTTGTTTCTTCTTACTGAAGAATTTATGAGTGAAATAACATAACTGGGAGTTTTTAAAAAATACTCCCCCCCAAAAATTAAAATTAAAATTATAGTTATATACATATAAAATCTATATGCATATATAAAATTACATATATGTGTGTATATATTTATATATATCCATAGATATCTATATACATATCTATATCTTGCAGTATAAAGTAAGATTGGCAAATAGTAATTATTATTGAAGCTGGCCCAGCAGTGTGCTGGGAACCAATCATATCAGCTTCAGAAAGCTGACTGTCAAGGACTTTGCAAAGAGTTTGTTAAACCATTGGCAGCTTAGAATTGGTCATGATGGGGATATTTAAAGCACAGAAATTAGCAAATGCTACAAACCAGGGCTTTAGTGGAAACAAACCACTGAAGTTGGATAATAGATAATAATAGTTGGGTGATATATGGAGGTTTATTATACTTTTATGCCTACTTTTGTATGAGTTTGAAAACTTCAATAACTGCTCATCTAAAAAAAAAAAAAAATCCAACTATTTCCCCAGATATTTAAGACGTTCTTGCAATTTGGTTCCAACCTAATTTGCAACTATTATCTTCACTCCAAGTCTCCAGAACATTCCCAAGCATCTCCACCCTTCTTTTGGTCTTCATCTGGGCTTCCCCTGACCTGGAATAAGTTCACTACTTCACTATCACTCATTTGGCCCAGGTACAATGACACCTCCACTTGGAAGACTTCCCAGCTTACTCTATATAGATAAATTTTCTCCTTCTCCTGAATTCTTTAATAACTTAACCAGTAGTTCTCTAATGGAAGAAAAAAAATTAATTCACTAGGCTGGCAGTCATCACAGTAGGCTGCTTTCACAACATTGTATCATTTGATCCTTACAACTATCTGTGAGATTAGCTACACAACTTTTGTTCTTTAATAAGGAAAATGAGGACTAAAGACATTAGGCAACTTTCCCAGGGTTGCAAAGTTGGTATCAGTGGCAGAACATTACAGAACTGAGGAATTCTGGGAAAGACTTTGCACAGCAGGGAGTGCCACATAAAGGTCCCCATGGGTGCCTTTGAATAAAATGGCAACTTGATGACAGAAAGCCCTGTTTTCTTGACACTGAAAAATGTCTTCCTATATGTTATTGACTTACTTCCTTCTTGCCTTTCACTACATTGTACCCTTAACCATAATAGCAATGGACCTTTTAGAAGTTCCTTACACATGGCTACCCCTGATAGGACAACTATTACACCTGCCCCACAAAATTCTGTCATGAGGCACACTTGAAGTAAAACTCCATTTTTTCTACAGGAAGTATCCTCCTCTCCTCTAAGACCATGGGGAGTGTATAAAATAGGTGAGGAACAAGCCCTTTAGTGGGCTCTTTCCTCTGGAAAGAATGGGTTTTTTCAAGGTCACTTTCCCAGCATAGATGCTGGGCATGTGAAGCCCTGCATCTGAGTCTGGACCCTATACTATGGTTATTTCTTTACCACATCCCCCACCCCTTGTAAGTGTGCACACAAATGCCCATGGGCACATTCACATGGACACCTCACTGGAAAGTTTAACAAGTCTTCACATCCCTGCAAGAACTGAGAAACAAAAAAACTAAATGCCAAGTAGCCTTGGACGCTAGATTGAGGGCAGTGGAGTTAGTACTTGCATTTGCTCCTGGAGATCTCAGTCTACAAAAGTAATGTGATGTCTAGCAAGGGGGAGGTGGTAAATATATGATGGGACCAGCAACTAGATCAAAAGAGCCAGCTGCTAGAAGATTCTTCAGTGACATGGAAAGCATGCAAAGAAGGTAACAAAAAGCATATAAAATATGGTTATCACATTTTTAAAAATCCAACAGATGCATATTTATTGACATACAACAAAGACTGTAAGACTATCTCCCAAAATGTCATTATCTATATTTCTGGGGTGGAGTTAGAGGAGATTTTTTCTGTTTTTTCTGTACTTTTGAGATTTATTTTTTAAGTTATATATTTTTTCAAGGTTTTTTTTTTTAATTTTGAGAGAGAGAATCTCAGGTAGGCTCCACTCTGCAGTATGGAGCCTGACACAGGGCTCGAACCCAGGAACCATGAGATCACAATCTGAGCCAAAATCAAGAGTCAGACGCTCAACTGACTGAGGCACCCAGGAACCAAACTATGTTTTTTAACAGTTAATGCCCACCACTGCACAGGTTACAAATATTTTTCTCGTGGTAAGAACTTTTAAGACCTAGTCATCTTAGCAACTTTCAAATATAATGTATTATTAATTATAGTCACCATACTGTACATTATATCCCTAAGACTTATTTATTTTATAACTGGAAGTTTATACCTTTTGACATCCTTCACACATTCGAAATTTTCTACAGTGAATACTTACACCTTTTATATTGGGGGTGGGGTGGGGAGAATAAAAAGAAAATCAGAGAAGAAAGCATTTGATTGGTGGATTTTGCTAAAGGGAATGAGATGCCTGCTTTTATTCTCATGGAGGGTGGAGAGGTATAGTCTGGTAAAAGGGAATGAGGGTCCCCATTTCCAACTATCCAAAGACAAGAAGAAAAGGAAACTCAGTGCATCTGTTTCTTCAAAAAAGCAAAAGAACAAGATAATGGAAAATAAAAATGCTTGGGGCTGGAACCAAATGGAAGGGAAGGGTCTGGGGGGGCTCCAAGTGTGGATTTCAGAAGCTTTTCTGAAAAACCCATGCCTTTAAAACTAGCTAAGAATGGCAGCCACCTGTCAGCCCAGGCCTGACTCTAGGAGACAGTTCCATCCTGTGCAGTCCAGAGGCCAAGTACACCAGTCCAGGAAGAACACTCATCATTATCCTCCCAGACTTAAAACCTTAGCATCCATCATCAGGCTCGTCCTTGGACGTAATGTGTCTGTTTCCAGGAATGAGTATGGTGTCTTTACAAACCAATAATTGTGGGGAGAAAGACAGTCACTTCCTTACCCTCCTTTATCTGGATGCAGAAAGGACAGAGACAAAGAGACAGAACAGTTTAGTTCAATACAGTTGCTGCCCCACACTTTCAACACTGAGAGCCATCAAAGATTACGGAGGGAATTGTGGCTATTTTCCTTACACAGTTGCAGCAGGAACAGGCACCAAGGAAAAGAAAACCCTTTACATGCATGTGATAAGTATGAATCCTGTGAAAGCTGACAGCCTGTCAATGCAACTGGGGGGGGGGTCCTAGATGTCTTAGTGAGGTCCCATCCTGAAAGTCCCCCACAGTTCCTGCAAGGGAACGTGTCTGTGAATTATTGCAGACATCAGGATGCATGGGGCTCAGTTTCATCTGAAACGAAAAGAGGAAAATAACAACAGAAACCGACAATTTGGTGCAGTGGGGCTGGGAGAAGGCAGCCCAAAGCACATGGGCAGCATTTGGTTTCTGTTCGGAAGAGCACCCAAAAGGTGGTGTTGACTTGAGACACATCCGGGCCTTTTTGATTTAGGAATAACACTGGAGAATTAACTTTGATCTGGGCATTACACTCTGCCCACAAGATTCCCAGGGCTTCCTGGCCTCAGGAACACACATCCTGAGGAGTGAAAAATATGCATTTATGTCTCCAGCCTCAGGGGAAGTCACACAAATGGAATAATGTGGAAAGGTCAGACAGAACCAGGAGAGTGAGCCATCTGCACCAGCTAGTGTGGGGTTATCCGTGGGAGCACAGAAGCAGCCTTTCTAGAATCACAGCCTCAAATATTATAGACATACCCCAGATATATCTAACCTTTCCTTTCCTTAATAGTTCACTTTAAATCTAATATCTAGAAATGTAGCTCAAAAAACGTGGCAAGAATATGACCACCTCAGAAAGAATCAGTGCCAAAATCATAGAGGCAAACATATACACACACCCCTTCCGTAAACTCAGTCTCTACTATGTGCCTTTCCAAGCCATGAAACATCAGAGGCCTTTTTTACCCTGTTTATTTCTATAAATTTTCAGATAAAAATGAACCTTTAACTGGGATGCCACTGTGTGTGAGTGTAGCCGTGGATGGGGTATGGGTAAATGTTGATTTTCTTTCGTCTTTGTTTCACATCCCTTAGCTCACCTGGAAGTTTGTATGAATATGTGAACGAGTGATTATCAGTTTTCAATAGTTGTCAAAAGGCTTGTTGGTTATCTACTTTTAAGACTTCATGCATCAACAATGGATAACAAGGATCAACAGAAGGGCACCAAATCCCAAACCAGTGCAAGGATTCATCTTTGACTCTCACCCATGGAGCTCTTCGTTTTGTTCCATCTCCTTCTCAAGCCTCTCATTTTCTACCCTTTGCTCTTGTCCCCAGCTCTCTGTGTGATCTGGGGCCATTTCTTATCAAGACCCCCATCCTTGGTTCCCTTGCAGGATGAGGGGACATAGGATGTACCACATGTAGAAGTATAGTGAGGGCATGGTGAGCTCTTGGATATGAAACAGATTTAAAGAAGAAAACATTACCAAATATATGGAATTCTTGCTACTAGAAAATTACTTGCTCTGTCCCAGATGTTCTCTTCTGTGAGCTACGGTGTCTCCCCACAGAGGTACAGAACAATGGGGATCTTAGGAAGGGCATTGGTTGGGTAGTGACAGAAAGGTTTATATTAAAAGAGGGATAGGGGCAGAGATGGAGGACCACAGCTGTCACTCTTGGCTTTACCTCTCTTTGTATACATGTTGCATCTCCACTGGGGTCTGTGGAGGAACAAAAGGATCTCAGCGTGTCTGCTCTGTATATGTGTGTATGTGTGTTGATGCTTATGTGTTCCTGTGGTACCAGTAATACTCTTCCAGGGACAGGGAGGGTGATTTTCCATCTTTACCGCTGCCAAGGGGGTTTTCAGAGAGCCCTTGCCTGCTCCCTTGTGTGTTCTGCCTGTGATGACCTCCAAACAGCACTCTGGCCAGAGAGAATGGTGGCCTATTTCCTGCCCATGGTCAGCAAAACGCAACCATCTCTCTGTGCACGAGTCTGAGCTGACCTGGCCACCAGCCCATGACTCCAAGTCATATTTGCACAACGTTTTCAGAAATGTGAGTATTGTGTCCCCTAAAAGGGAAATCCATGGGAGAAAGCCAGCCCCACCCCATCCTCTACCTCCCTGGTTTTAGCCTTTTCCTGTGCTAGACTGTGCACCACCAAGCATTACTGCCATCTTGGCCTACGTTTTTTCCCTGCTATAAAATATTAAGAAAGATAGCAGAAAAAGATACTTTGGTTTACAATGACATGAAGCAGGAGCTCATTGTCAAGGGTGACAGAGTCAGTCTGATGGAGAAAATGTAAATCCGAGATGGGGGTTTCTGCCCTGGCCCCAACTTCATGTGGTCATGACCAAACTAGAACACTTCACTCTCCCGAGCTTCATAAAAGGATTGGTGGACTTACCTGTGGCTGAAATCCTTTGAGGTCACTGGCTGCAAGGTCACTGGCTGTGAGGAGCTGGAAAAGAACAGAGGGGTTTTCTGAGTTTGCACACGTTTGCACACACTGTCCTCAGGACAACTTATCAGTGATGGACTTACCACCATCTAGATCTGGAGCTAAATGTGGTATTTCTGGGCCAGGAACCTGGACCCAACAGCCTTCTCACTTGGTGTCCACCACAGCTCTGACTTCTTCACCTCCCTCTGCAGCACCCTGTCCATGCACCTCCAATTCTACAAAGGGTCTTACATTACAGATGGAATTATGTATGCCCTTCAGCAGGTCCACAGCCTCCTGAAATTGTCAGTACAATTATGTGTGAATTTATAGATGTAGAACACTTCCTTAGGGAGAGGGTCCCTGTCTTCCTACTATCAAAGTAGTCTGTGATATCATAAGCTAAAGAGACAGTTAAAGACTGTCTCCTCCGGGAGGGCTGATTCTTCCTCTTCCTCTTCCTCTTCCTCTTCCTCTTCCTCTTCCTCTTCCTCTTCTTCTTCCTCTTCCTTTCCGCCTCCTTCTCCCTTCCCCCTTCTTCTCTTTCTTCCTCTTCTACTTCTTCTCCTTCAGTTATACCAGTAAAAAATAACCCTCCCTTTACCCACCTACATGTGACTCAGTTTCCCTTCATCATATATTACCTTTGATCTTATATACTATGTAGGTATTCACAGCTTATGCCTCAAACTGCCATGCACAGTATTAGAAGATAAGAGTCAGGTTTATATAGTTTCTGTGTTTAATCAATATTAAAGGGTCAAGTTCATGTTTTGATATTTTTGCATCCTCTCCAGAAAGCACCAAATAAAAGCGTACGATTAATTGCTAAAATAATCACATTCTTTATTGTTGCACAAAAATGCTGGGAAATTGTAGGATAAAGAGAAAAAGGGCAGATGCTTATTTTGATTCAAGGAGTGTGATTGCTAGCTTTGTTAGGCCTGGAGAGCATCTGTGAAAAAGAGGAAAGATTTCATGTTTGCTGTAACAATATTTTGTTCGGTTCAAGAAAGAGAGGGAGTCATGCTGGGCTCCAATGCCTCTAGCCTTCAGGAAAGCTCAACTGGGCTGCTTAGCTTCTCTAAATCACTTTGCCAAAAATGATACATAAAGTGGTGTTAACTCCGGAATAGAGCAGAAAGGAGGTAGACAGTGTACACACTGTACCTTTCTCCCCACACCCAGTCCTGAGGGCTAGATTCCTCATGCTGAAGGTGCCTGGAGAAGGTGGCATCAGTCCTGACAGACAGACAGTCTGGCCCCTCTGTTTGTTATGAAACAACCAAGCAACAAGCCATTAGGGACCTGACTAGACACCGAGGGCCAAACCTAATCATAAGACTTGTTAGTCCCTGCCTTTAAGGAACCTACAGATTGGGCAAAGGAGGAGATATGTTTATGTCAGTGCAAGCAGAGGGTAGGAGAGTGTAAGCATCAAACTGTGTGCATAAAGCAAGAGAGGTCAGGGCAGGGTTGCTTTAGGAAGATGGAGATGGAACTGAGCCTTGCAAACGCAAAGGTGGCAGGGCAAGGGGCTTCGGATGGGCAGGTGGAAGAAGAAAGACATGGACGAGGGATGTGCCAGTCCCAGCCCAGCTCCCTTTGCATGTGCTCATTGCCAGCCACGGTGTACAATAAGGAGAAAGGAGGGAATTAGGAGACACCAAGGGTAGAGAATAGCCTAGGTAGCCAGCAGTGTGGTCCCTGCCTTACATACTTTATTAAGCTTCATGACTGTCGCGTGAGATCAAAAGTATCTCCACTTTATGAATGGGAAAACCGAGACTCAATGGAGGTTAAATAACATTTTCTAGGTCACACAGGTAGTACGTGTATGTATCCAAAACTATATTTTCCCAAAGCTCGTCCTCTCCCTTCTATGCTATGATGCCTCCGGATTATAGCACATTGGTGATAATTTGTGGAGGTGGAGTAGGAGAAAAAAAAAGAGTGTTACTTTATTAGTCAATGAGCCACAGGCAGTAACATAAAGCATATCCCTATGAATGACCCTTCACTGACCCTTCTTCCAGACATTCTTTCATTTAATTGGTAATGACCATCTACTCTTCAGAGCTTATCAGTGCAGTCTAAGCCTTTAACTTGAGCTGAGCAAAGGTTAGGGTAGAGTTGGGGAGGAGTGACAGAAAGTCTGGAGTGAGGTATGGGCATGGGAGTGACCTTTGCAAGGACAGAGCCACCAACATGTGTTAACACATAGGATCAAACCTCGAATTCTCTAGGCCTTGGGAATCCAACAGGCAGGGATCTTTCTTTCCCTCTTTTAACAGGGTTTGCCAGAGAGAAAGCATGAGACAAAACATCTACTTCCTCCTATCATGAGATGCTTCATCTAGAGTCAACCATAAGGGTGTTCACAGCATCATAACATACGCACTATTCCCTCGTGTCAATGGTTTTGGGATTGAGAAGTTACCAGATCCATTTGTTTCGTTGGATATAGAGATAATGGCATCTTTGGTTATTACTTGTTATGTCCCTAGCTCAACAAAATTAGGATCTATCCCACCTTCCTGGAAGCCTTAATATCTTCCTTCCTTCTCTTCAAAGGAAATCAGATGGATGTAACTTAGTTCTTAATTATTTAAGGCTCTGTTTTGTGTTGTCGTGTGTATTTTTTGTTTTATTTTTTCACTTAACGAGACCAGGCCCAACAAGACATGATTTATATCTTATGTAACTTCTGCATTCCTCAAAGTGATGAGAAGAGTCTAAACAGGTGATTAGTCAATAAATACCTGTTGGCCAAATGACTTAAAAGGAAAGTGGTGAATATTGTCAACCTAGAGGTGAAGACTAGAACGGCTAAGTTGCTGAGCCTGGAGAAAAGAAGTGTGAGAGACAGCTTATGACACCCTTCAAGTCGACAAGAGGAAAGGGCACTCAACATCTAGAGCATTTCCTGCATGAAGTAGGCACTCAGATATTTGAATGAATTAATTAACTTACATGATGAGAGCAAGCTCTTCTCTCCTTGCTGTAGGTTTTATGAGTGAACACTTCAGTGTAGGAGTCAAAGTTAAATTGAAGGAAAGCCGGTATGAAAGAGAAAGTGGTTGAAAAGTGAATGAACCCACTACCAGAAAGAGAAGGCAAGCTCCCTTGCCTGTGGATGAAACAACACAGTGAGCCCATGGCCATTCAGATGTGGTCGTTTATCTGAGCTGGGTTTGGGGGAGGCAGGAGGAGGTGTCGGGTATGGTTACCAAGTACTTCCAGAACTTCAGAATGTTTTACCTTGGAAATTCTGAACTATTTCCATCACAATCTAGCACAGAGATAATCTAGGTGTTATCTGACATGGAAACAGCCAAAGGCAAGCTTTGAGACTTCCTCCCTCAATGGTTCCAGAATGAACAGTGTGCAGAAGTCTGCTTTTCCCAAAACATCCAGCTAGGACTCCCTGCCTGCCTGGCTCCTGGATTCTACCCTTGCTCTAACCCAAATACACGAACTCTTTGGCAAAACACAGACCCTGCTCCTTGGCCACTCCCACTGACAAAGCTGATTATTTCCTAAATGTCTACACATTCCACACGCAGGAAAGGAGAAAGGACTGGTCCTCAGCACTGAAGCCTGGTGCTCAGATGTAGATTAGAAATACAGGATAGGAAGTCCTCCTGCATTCTGAAATTGCAGCCCACCCAGATCTGTACCCCAAAAGAGTTCTAGTCTTAAAGACTATCAGAACCTGAAGGAGACAGCTGAAGCTCTCTGGGTGGATAAGAAAAATCACCATGTCTACAGTGGGGTCAGGAGCCACTTCTGTTAGGGAACTGGAGCAAGGGAAGGTAGTATAGTCAGAGAGCTCCTACTGTGTCCACCTCTCCCTCCCTTCAACCAGAGTGGTTCTGTTTTTCTTTCTTTCATGTACACAAATTAATTTAGAGTCAAATGTTCTGCCACTGAAATGAATTTCAACCTTCCAGACTAAGTCCTTATTTTGCAGAAGAAGTTGATAAGTGACTTCTTTAAAAAAATTTTTTTTTAATGTTTATTTATTTTTGAGACAGAGGGAGACAGAGCGTGAGTGGGGGAGGGGCAGAGAGAGAGGGAGTCACAGAATCTGAAACAGGTTCCAGGCTTTGAGCTGTCAGAGCAGAGCTCAATGCGGGGCTTGAACCCACGAACTGTGAGATCATGACCTGAGCCGAAGTCGGACGCTTCACTGACTGAGCCACCCAGGTGCCCCAATAAATGACTTCTTCAAGATCACATGGCTGGTTAACAAGAAGCCCGGGTGGGTCCTATAATCCCCAGTCCCTCTGCAGAAACCCCCACTAGTGACCATCTCAGTCCAGTCCAACCCTAAGTCCAGACACAGCTGGCTGCCTGCCTCTGTGCTGAAAGAGAGGTGCATATGCTCAGAACACAGGAGAAACTGAGGCCTGGGCAAGAAGACATTCAGGTGTCCCTCCACAAAGCCAAAGCCACTGCCCTGAAAAGCACTGATCTAGACCCTCTCCAGACCATCCTTCTACTCAGAGACTGGCCTCATTCTGTCCCACTGGAAAACCGTTCACTGCCCAGAGCAGCCTGGCTGTGCGGGGAGGCATCCAAGACAGGCAGGCAGAGAGGGAGGAAAATGCAATCTGCTATGGCTCTGGGGACTTCAATCAGGCTGAAGTTAATGAAAAGGATCCTGCCTTTTCCCAGGACTGCTAAATGTCTGCACTGCTCCCAGTGAGAGGGTTGAGCGGGTGTTGGGGGAGAAGGGCAGACAGAATTACATTTAAAAGGCAAAGGAAGGAGAAAATTCTTTCATCTCCCTGGTGGAGTGGGCAGTGTTCCTGGGGCCCTGTCTCAGACCATTCTCATTCCTGACACGTCTTGCTGTTCTCTGGAACAGTCCACATTCAAAATATTAGGATGATGACCCTGCTTTCCATTTTTGAGGAGCTGCAATTTCTCTCTTGGCACAAGTTCTTTTTTTTTTTTTTTTTGTCTCTCCAAGCCTGAGGGGTGGGTTAGGGAGCAGGTAGGAGGGTGAAGGAAGCTGTGAAGCTCTGAGGGGGCGAGAGAGGAGTCTCTTCACCTTCGGGTGCAGAGGCATTCTGCTCTCTGCTCTCCTGCCACCCAGCTCTCTGCATGGGGGTCTCCCTCTGCTTGCCTCGCCAAAAGTCACCTCCATCCAGCTGCAGCCAGCCTCACCTTGTGCCCTCTAGGACTGTCCCTCAAGCAGCTGCCCTCCCACCCACTAACTTCCACAGTGTCTAAAGCTTCCCTCAGAAGATGACAGGAGGCTACTCCCTCTTCCTCCCTGTACCCTCCTTCCCCAGAAACAGTATTTCCCTTCTGCTGGCCCTTTACCAAAAGGACACACCTCATTTGGGAAGAGTGGGGCCTAATATATCCCCACTGATCCCCCAGGGGATCATGACCTGGGGTACATGTACCTGGGAAGGGAGTCACTGACACAAAAGGGAGGGATGTGGGTCACCCTGGACATCTATCCAGAAGGATCTCAACCTTACAGACATGCAGCTGGACACACTGAAGCCTCATTGTACTGAGGACCTTCTAGGTCATTTTCTCTTTACAGATATTTCTTCCCTTGTGGGCCTGGGAAATAAATGATGGCATGGGAGATGGATGGATGGATGGATGGATGGATGGATGGTTGGATGGATGAGTAGGCTGATAGATAAAAGAACAGAGCAAAGATGGCTTTGGGGTAATAAATGCTCCAGTTTGAAATTGTCCTTAAATATACCATCCTTTCATTAAATAAAACTTCTAATTAACCCCCTTCATACACACACACACACACACACACACACACACACACACAACTTTTCAATCTGTTCCCCTTTTCTCTTTCCTATTTTGTAGGAAATGGATCAGTTTCGCCCCTTCACTTTGTAAAGTGTCATTTGCTTCTTCCTTTGGCTACAGGATGGAACCTGAAACCCATCCCAATCCAGGCCCTCAATCCACAAAGTTCAGGACAGCCTTTATGGAAGGCAATGTCCCAGCAAGCCAAGACAAAAACAAAATCAAATGTGTGACTGGGGTTGTTGAAAACTGACTAGCCCCACTCTTTAACTTGGCAGAAAGGAAACAGACTCAGAAAGATTGTGAGTCACCCAATGGATAATCTGGAACAAAGCCAACCATATGTATGCAACTGAAAGAAAGTTTTAGATGCCCTAACACAGAGGACTGGGAGATTCTGAAAGGGCCGGGGAGAGGTGCAAGGTAAGTCAGGGGTTAAGACAGAGAAAAAGGAAGAAGCTGAAGGTGATTTCCACCAAGCAGCAGGCTCTGGAAGCACCCACCATAAGTGAGCTCACTACTTCACCAGGACCACAAAAGACAATGTGGAAATTGGAATAGGGAGGTGAAATGGTACCATTAGGTTCCTGCTCCTAACAGGGCTGGTCAATGGCCATTGCTATACAAAAGGGCATTAGTTAGACTTGGAGGGAGAAAACTCATGTCCTAGCCCTGGTTCCAGCTCAACTCACTATAGGATCTGTCACCAGCTCACTTCACCGGTCCAGGTCTTCTTTTACCGCCTATAGAATGACTTCTACGCTCTCTCTGGCCATACACTTCTAGCACCCTAACGTGTCCTTCTCACCTCAGGGACCAAAAAGAGACGGAGCAGACTCTTTCTAGTTTTCTCCCCTCTTCTCTTTTCCAGCAACTCTCCTCCCAAATACATACCTTTAAGAGACTGTCTACACTATCTGGAAGTATCCCTAATCAGAAAGACAAAAAGGAGGGCAGTGGGATGGTCTTGTACTGGTGTCTCCATTACTGGACTGGTGTGCAATCAGGAACTTAGACAGATGGTCACTCAGATTGCTACATGGGTTCATTATCCCAGTAAGCCTGCAGTCACATCCACATCTGAGCTCAAGGTAAAAAACCTTACAATTCCAAAAGCATTAGTCTAGCTGCCAAGACATTTGGAGTGTGTGGTATAGAAGCCAAGCACCTGGCTTCCCACCAGCCAAAGAAGCAAGTTACACACTTAAAGCTGCCATTCTGGTTGGGCTGAGTGTCCTTTTGCTAAATCCTTTCAGCCTTCATGGAATTTTAAAGGTTGAATCTGAAACCACTGACAACTCCAGTCTTAGCTATGGAATCCATTCCAAAGAGCAACAAGGATGACTAATAATAACTGAATATAACTGCAAGCAAGCCTGGTCTTGCAGTAATATATATATACGTGTATATATATACATATATATATATGTATATATATATATATGTGTGCATATATATATACACACGCATATATATGTATATATATGTTTATATGTGTATATATGTGTATATATACATACACACACACATATATACACATACATATATATATATATATTATTTTAATGAAGGGGTTCTAATATTTACAGGTGAGATTTCTAACAAAATGCCCTAGGTATGCAGCCAAAAGAGCTCTACTTTTTTTTTTTTAAGCTTCCATGTGTAACCTTGCACATACAACCTATGTTCTAATAGTGGTATTCATATTTGTTGCCCAAATCACAACTGTTTCAACTTTTGAGTGGAAATGTCTTTAATCCTTCTTCTTGTAGATTAGAGCTATTACTACAGAGACCTAATGACAGAAAAGGTCTCTTATGCCTTAATCTGGAACTCACTGAGACAATGAGTTTTGTTTTATGTTACTTCAAATTGGTGAACTTATAGAAGCTTGTCCCACCCTTTTTGAAATACCCACTAGAATTATTTTTAAATTCCTTGTTCCTTAGACCAAAAAAAATGGATTTCACGGACAGCATCTTGTGTGGTATTGGGTGGGAAGTTAACAAAGGTACACCTGGTATACACGGGGACGTGGATGTTCACATCCCCATTTATTATTTCGGTAAAAAGTAGCTCAAGTAGGTTAAGTCATTTCTGAAGGTATACAACAAGTGAGTGGTAGAATGGCATCAGAGCCTCGTTTGGCTGACTCATGTTCTTTTTTCACTACATCATGATATTCTATGAGCCATGCTATTTTTGGAATATGCATGATCAGGTTCTAGCACATCCTCTTATGATGCTTCTGACACCTCGGAATGAACCATGCATAACAAACTTAGAGAACAGTGGTTTTCAAACTGTGCCCTATGGAGCCCTGGATTCCACAGAAGGGTCCTGGCGACTGTGAGTGGATGAGAGGAGAGAGCTGAGTTCCAACCCCAACCCCCTTTATTCAGGGCAGCACAACTTCTATTGTTATTTCATATTGGACTTCTCTGTGAAGATGATTTAAAGCTTTACAAAATAGAAATTTTGGAAATTCATACCTTAAAAGAGAAGACCCTTAGACAGGTGAACATGCCATTCACAGTGCTAACTGAATATACCTGGGGAAAGGAGAATTAACCTTTACAACTCATTCTAGGAACACATTAGACCTCATTTTAGGAACACAGCCTTTAATACTTGCTATGAGTTACTCATCAGGAAAATCCTTTCTCTTCCTTTCTTTACACTTTCTGTAGGCAGTGATGTCTGCTCTCTTCTCCTGAAGTTCAGCAAGCTACACGCTTAAGGAAGCATAACTAATTTACCAGGAAAGGAAGGAGCTAAAGATACGTTGCTTCTCAGGAGCACAATCTGGGCTGTAGGTCCTTTCCTTTGAACAAAATGAAGAAATCACATTGCAAGCATCTGTGGGCTGTTTCCAAAGTCCGTAAAAGGCCAATAAAGGAGGTTCCCCTCATTGAACATATGCCAAGCAAGGCTGGATGCTGAGGGGAGGGGAGGAACCCATTCTTATCTCTCTCCTCATCATTTTCTGAATTTCTGCTTAGAACTGACCAGATGATCGGCTCACTTGGCTCTACAAATCATATTAAAGCTTTTAAATGCATCCCCTTGGTGAACCCCAGAAAATTGATTCGCACCCTTAGGCTCACTCTCAGCAGGAAATGGAAAAGTCAGAAGGTACTTGCTTCAGAGAGGGTCTGAGCACTGGAGTCAAAAGCTCTGCTCCTCACCTCAGTGAAACCAGTTTGGCTGGTAATCTGGGTCCCCTAGGCTAAATCTGGAGCAATTAATCCCAATTACAGGTGAATTTCTAAAAGGGATAAAGTCAAGCTGGACCTTGCAGGTGCCAGGAGCCATAGCTTTTCTAAGCCTCAGGTAAAATAGAAGGATCTCCTCCAGGAAGCCTACCCTAAACTCTTGGAAATTATAATATGAAAAACAGTTTATTTTTCAGGAGCCACCTTTTGCTTGTCATTGTACCAGGTAGATGCTTTAACTTCATTATCCCTCTTCATGCTCACATTACCAATGCAGGGCAGTATTATTTTCAACAATTTATAGTTGAGCAATCTGAGGCTCCAATTGGTTGAATAATTCAGGGTTATGGAGGCAAAAAGTGACAGAACTGGGATGTGACCATGACTCTGAATCACGACAAGTCCAGACCTCTGTCTAAGCCATCCATGACCCCTCAGTCGTCCCTAAATGGATTGGTGCTTTCTCCCTTCCTACGGTGCCAGGGAGTCAGTCCTGGCTCCAGGGACATTTTTATCACTGCCAGCTGTGCCCCAAATGACTTGCCATGCAGGTAGGAGCCGGGCTTCTCATCAGCCCCAGGTGGCCTCACAATGCAGGTATCTAAGGTAATGCCCACTCTCTTGATCTTCTCCTCAAATTTCTCTGAACCAAGATAACTTTTTCCCAAGGAACTTTGTTCATGAATTCTAGCTGACCAAGGACTCACTAAAGCCTGCACTGTACATTTACACGGCCATAAACTTCCTAACCAAGTTTATACTCTCTCCCCACCTCCCACCTTTCTCTCCTCCATTCCTTTTTCCTTCCCAGCTAATCAGGGCATGCTAAGTTCCAGGCATGTCACAGATGCTGGGAGTCCCCATGAACTACTAAATGCTTTCCAGGGATCAGCTCATATCATTACATTTTCTCAAGAACCTCGTGAAGCAGTACCATGAGTACACCCATCCTACAAATGAGAAAGCACAAACTTAGCTACAGGAAATTATTTATTCAAAGTTGCAAGACAGCAATTGACAGATCCAGAGAATATGCTCAATTCCACCTGAAACCATGGCCTATGTTCATTCTTAACTACTCCATATGTGTGGGGCTGGCAGGCAATCTAAATGCTGTCACAGGTCATCTCATCCCAGTTAGAAAAGATCTCTGTCTTTTAGAGATGCTAACTAAGACACAATGAGGAAGGCATTTATTTAAAAAAATAAATAAAAGGTAACCAATAATGGGAAGTGGGTAGTTGCATCCCAAGAAAGAATAATATCATTATGACCATAAAAGTGGGCACTTTAGATAACACACAAAAATGGGAAATCCCAAGTACTCCATCTCTGTTACAACAGGCATGAAACATGGTTTATGTCCTCCTTGAATTCAACATAGGATGAGGACTAGGAGGAATAAGTAGTAAAGACAGTTTTGCACCTGACGGAGTGATGAAAATGGACAGCAGTAGGTACAATCTTCAGGAGAGACAGGCAACCATCTTTATCAAAGATAAGAGATATGAAACTGGAGTTCTTCTCATTTGCAAGAAACAGCCTTCACAAACTAAAATTTGAAAGATAGCTTTTGTTTACCAAATACCTCTGCTTGCAGTTTTCATCAGAAAGATTAGTTAAGTATTTTTAAGGAAGTAAGATCTGGTTATTTGCTTATTCATTTTATTTAATTAACCAAGTAGAACTTGCTTGTTTATATGCTTTGCTTTCAGTTGAAATGAAAATCTCTTTGAACTGCTGTTTGAAAACTGCACAACCAGTGTGCAGTCTCTTTCACAAATGGCCCTGCTTTTGCATTAGTGTTACAGGCCTTGCAAAAGTGCTGAGTACTCGTTTGGTCCTGCCACTCCCTGGGATGGGAGTTCTCTGAGGACCAAGACATCTGGCTGTTTCCAGAGTGGTTCTTCACCATTGAAGATATTCTACAGGGTCTACCACAGCTTGTAAAGATGTCCCCCAATATATTAAGGGAGTAAAACACCTTCAGAAAATAGGACTAGACTCTAGCATGACAACTTTGAAGGATGCATGGTTCCTTGACATATACACACACACCTGGGTACTGTGTTAAAAATCTGTCCCTCTTATATTTTATACAGGATTTCTGGAAACAGTTGATTCAGCTGTTCGCTGGGGTGTGCATATACCTGTTTTGTGTTTCAGGCAGTCCTTACTTGACTACAGTTTGCTAAAAAAAAATGTTCTCTTATGATTTCACTCTAAAGAACAAGATCATCTCACAGGAGCATCTCAAAAATGGAGGTTTCCTATTTATCAAAATGGCTCAGTCAAATGTTGATTATATCTCCCTGGACCTCTTCTCCAAATAAAGTGTCCTTTAATTGTTCTCCCTGAAATCTCCTGTATGCCTGACTCACAGTCCACCCATTTTTGGACACACTTGCCCATGATTTCTGGCTGGCTCAGTTGGAGATGCCTCTCTATGTACTGCCCACTGAGACTGAACAAAATGAATGAACAACACAGATGCTACATCAGCAGGACTGGATGTAGCTGCTAACTAAGTCTGAGACCCCTTTAGTAATCATATGCCCAAGCCATTTATTTATAGCACAAATACAAAGGGCCCACCACAGGGACTGGTGATGTTCACTTTTGCAGCCATATTTGGCAATTCATTGGTAGTGTGACCTCTCACAAGTAACATCTCTACCAGGCTCTTAGGTAGTTCCCCACCTCTGACGTGAGGAACTCTGCAAGATCACCTCATGATCAGACAGCCTATGAATCTGGGAAAGGCTATGCATAGCCCCACCACTCACCTGGGCATTATCAGGCTTCATACAAACTATTACTAAAGGTACTCAGGGGTGGGATATCATAGAAAATGATGGAGTGGTAGGATGATAAGGAGAAGCAGGGCCCTTGGCACAACTGAAGAGTTAGTGAAACCTAAGTTTGTCTTCAGAATAATCCATGCCCTCCATCTCTCACTCACCGTGTAACTATTCTCAGGATAGCTGTCTGCTGTGTTTCACTTCTAACCAGAGAAGAAAAATCAGAGCCTCCATGTCTTTTGGTAAAAACAAATTCCATATCTAAGGAATTGTAGTTAAGAACAGAGATGAGAGAGGCCCGTAATTTGGGGGGCAAAGGACCCATTGCTACATGTCTATGTGAAGCAAGCCTGACTCTGGGTTAGAAGAGGGGCAAGAGGGCAGGGAGGCCACAGCTAGCTGTGCCCAGCTGCTCACCTTTGCTGTAGCTATGGGAGAGGCATGTCATGTCAACAGCAGGGCCTGATCTCTCCAGTCACCCTACGGCTTTCCTTGACCTCATGCGATATTAACAATAATCTCAATTCTGAGACACACAGCTTATTTCCACAAAGAATTTAAGAGTTTGACAATAGTGCTGTCTTTTAATTATTCGCTCTATAATTGACTAGATGAAAAATGGTGGGTATTCTTCATCGCCAAGTCATAGGGAATGTTATCCTATTTCAAGATATAAAGTGTTTCTATTATAACAAGAAGGAAGTAGGAGATGACAAAATACCTTTACTCCCTAGACCTAAAAAATTTCAAATGATGATCTCACT
This sequence comes from Prionailurus viverrinus, assembly GCF_022837055.1. NCBI lineage: Eukaryota > Metazoa > Chordata > Mammalia > Carnivora > Felidae > Prionailurus > Prionailurus viverrinus. The sequence goes on along the minus strand of NC_062572.1, from coordinate 66,591,979 downwards.
TAATCATCCCGACAGCAGCACAAAACAGAAAGGGGCAGAGACTATCCTGCTTGTTTGACAGATGGAGGAAATGAGGCAAAAAAATCGGTCAGTGACTTGCCCAGGGACATGTTCTTGGCTGTAGAAGACTTAGTGTGGAAGGGATCTTGGGGGGTGATTATTCAGATCAGCCTCCCTCCAATGCAGGAATCCCCTTCTCTAACTTCTCTGACAGATGGACACCCGGCTTGAACACTTTGGAGGAAGTGGCACTTGCTATTTTAGGGCCACAGCAGTAGTCTTTAGCAAGTTCAACCCTTATGCAGTTGAAATTTGCCTCACTGAAACTCATCCCCTGAGTCCTGAGAACAGAAACTAACTGCTTGCTTTTTTAAACCATCATTATCTTCCTATTAAATAGGGAATGGGAACCCCATTTTACAGATGAGGAAACAGATGGACTAATCAACCCACTGCAGACCCCGTACCTCAAGTTAGAGCCATACACCAAACCCAAAGGATTTTAGACTCCTCTCTTCCCCTATGCATTCTCCAGCTCTGCCCATGTGCACAGACTACATTAAGCTTAGTCCTCCTGCCACGGGCCTCCCTTGGTACTTTCGGTTACAGGTATCAGATCTGTACATCTCCAGGTGGGATATCCCAGTGCTTTCAATTCGTCTTCTCTGTATATGGTTCCCAATGTCATCACCAGGTAGCTTATATTAGTTTTTCTTTTTTTTATGTTTATTTATTTTTGAGAGTGAGAGAGACAGAGAGTGAGTGGGGGAGGGGCAGAGAGAGAGGGAGACACAGAATCTGAGGCAGGCTCCAGGCTCTGAGCTGTCAGCACAGAGCCCGACATGGGGCTCGAACCCATGGACCATGAGATCATGACCTGAGCTGAGTCAGACGCTTAACTCACTGAGCCACCCAGGTGCCCCATCATCATGTAGCTTATAAATGCCTCTCTCTTACTGGCTTTCAGATCCTAGCACACTGTATCAGTGGGAAGAGAAATTGTTACTAGTCTTGTGCTGACTAGTACCTTTAATACTAGTGCTTTAATACCTGACTCTTGGAGGCAGGGTAGCAAAGTCCCATTGTAAGGCATTTGGCAATTAATTCCCATAAGCACTCCTGCTGTTTCAAGCTACCAAGTTGAAGATGCTGATTGCAGAGTTGGGAATAGATGTACCTAGCTGACTCATGCTACCATAATCTGGCTCCATCCAGCACACTGCTGGTGTGCCCATGAACCCATCTACTAAAGACCACTGGCAGCTGGACTGGACCTCAGGCCAGGCAACTGGTATGGCATGGCACATTCCAATGAGCTCAGGAGTTAAAATGTCCTCTGTGCAAATTTCAGTGTGCAGTAAACCAGGCTAATGAATGGAGTAAATGTGAAGGGTGCCAAAACTCATCTAATGATTTCAGGCAATAAATATTTATTTTTCTAGGAACTGAGGATATAATAATGAAAATATAAAACAACTCCTTGTTTTCACTAAGGCAGACAATACGGTAAAATGATAACAATAAGAATATTAATAATGATGTAACCTGCTGATTGTAATAAAAGACAAAACTAAAAAAAAGAAAGGGGATGGGGAATGAAAGACTAGGGATGTACTGCTTTAAATAAGCTGGTCAGAGAAGTTTTCTGTGACCAGAGGATATTTGAGTAGAGACCCAAATTAAGTAAGAAAGTGAGCCATGGGGTATTCGGGAGAATTCCAAACAGAGGAAACATGATGGGCACAGCTACGGACATGAGCGTGTGCTCACTGTGTTGGTGGAACAGCAAGGAGACCAGGACAGCTAGAGCAGAGTAAGCCAGGGGGACAGTGGCTAGAGGTTAGTGTGGAGTCAGGCCATGTCACATAAAGCCATTAAATATTAGTCTCGAGGTTTAGGCCACAGTAGATTGCTGTGTGGAGAACAGCCGATAGTATTTGCTGATGGGTTAGCCATGGGGTGAGAGGGAAAGACACAAGTAAAGGATGATGCCAAGGGTTTTGGCCTAAGAAGTTGGAAGAATGGAGCTATCATTCGTGAAGACTGGAATGCATGGTGTGGGTGATGGTGTAGGTGTGTTTAGTAGCCCAGGAACATCTTGGTGTGGCTGGGAACTGAGAGCTTCAATGCAGAACAGGAGGCACACGGTGGATTTGTGGGCTAATGTGCAGCTGGTCCTGCAACACTGGGTATGCTGAGGGTGTCCTGGGCAAGGAGATTTGAGAGCACTTTGGGGTTTATCCACGTGTAGGCCATGTTGAGAAATCTCCACTATGCAGAACTCCAGATGTACCTGAGGAAATCCTAGATAAATGCAGTAAATCTACTTGCTAAGGACTGAATACTCGTGTGCACCAAAATTCATATGCTAATTCCTAACCCACAATGGGACAGTATTTGAAGATGGGCCTTTGGAAGGTGATTAGGCCATAAGGGTGCAGCCGTCATGCAAGGGATGAGTGCCCTTATCAAAGAGACCCCAGAATACTCCCTCAACCCTTCCTCCACGAGAGGACACAGTAAGAAGACAGCCGTCTATAAACCAGGTAGCAGACTGTCACCAGACACTGAGCTAGCCAGTGCCTTGACCTTGGGCTTTTCAGCCTCCAGGATTATGAGAAATAAATTTGTGTTGTTTATAAACCACCTAGTTTATGATATTTTGGTATAGCAGCTGAACAGACAAGGCAGTGTTGAACCTGGACTTATTTCATCTCTTAATTTTGTTAGGTGTGAATTTGTTCAGACCAGTAGACTTCTTGTCTGCTCATTCTACTCATGTCTAAATTTTAATTTTGTCTTATTGAAACCACGTGAATGCTAAATACCCTGCATTCTACAGATACTGTAATGAACAAGTAAGATAAAGTCCCTGCCTTCACGGAACTTGAGAGTCTAACTGGGGAAGGCAGCACTACTGCTGAACAACAAAAATAAATGTAATTTAGAGTTATGATACATTCAAGGAAAAAGAAATATGAGAGAAAAGCATGGGTATGACAAGAGAGTCAATGGAGACCTGATTTACAAGATGGAGCTAGTCAAGGAAGGCTTTCCAGAGGAGGCAACTATAAGCTGAGCCCTGAAGGATGAGCAGACATTGCTAAACAGACACCTGTAAAAATGGCACTTTAGGGAGACAGAACATCAGACTCAAAGCCCTAAAGCAGGAGAATGGCTTGCAAATCAGAATGGCCCCTACAATCTATAATGTGAAAAGAAAGACTGAGATTAGGACTCCTGAATTCAAAGCCGAAGCCTGGCATTACTTAGCGCTAGGAGCTTGTTCCAGTCACACATCATCCCTAGAGCTGAGTTACTCATCTGTGAAGTGGGAATGTAGATGAGGCAATGACTGCTGCAAAGTAATACATGCCTGACGGTCAGCCAGGGTCAAGTTCAGCTATTAATTCTTCCATGCAGCTTACTCCTGAGCCTCTGTTTTCTTACCCATAAAAAGTGGATAATATTAGCCACCTCCCAGGGATGTTTAGATGATGAAATAAATGCCTGTCAGGAGCACAGAAAGGCAATGCTTCATAAAGATGAGTTGCTCCCTCTTCCTTAGATCTTTCAGAGGCATGGTGAGGCTAAACTTGGGCCACTCAAGTGAGAGAATGGGGAGAGTATCCTGTGCCACATCAACAGACAGGATAGCTGGCATGGCATTAAACTTTGAACCCCTTCTTCTCCCTTCCCTGCCCTCAAGACTATGATCCTCCAAAATTCTCTCACATGAGAGGGTTGTGGGCACTGTGAAGGGATTTGGCCGCGGCTCTGCTTTGGCCAGGTTTTAGGTAGACACCTCAGCATGAGACTGACACTGTGCCTTCCTGGGCTGAGGGCAAGGGTGGGTGAGAGGTGGTTAGAAATGCTGCCTCTTCTCTGGAAGCTTTTATTAGAAACCGGGGATTCCCCATTCCTATTTCAAACTCTTTTGGCCAAACATGAAATGCCCCAAGGTCAAATTTATTAGTGCATCTTATAGCCCTGAGAACTTTTGGCTTCGGTGCCGAGTCCCTCTTATCTCCCTTCCCTCCCTGGAGCCTCGTAATTTAGCCAAAGCAGCTGCTCATACCCCACCAACCCCAGAGTGGTTCAATCTGTATACAAAAATAGACACACAGGCGGTCACTGCTGTCATGGGGCCATGATCAGAAACTAGATATACCCAGGACATTCTCCAGTGAGGGGAAAGAGGAGCTGGTAGATGATTACATGGCAAAATGACAGAGCTTGGGCTGGTCCCCAAAGATCCAGAATGGGTACACGAAGGCACCTGAGAAAAGGTCTGAATTTTACCTGTCTGAAATTTCACTTCCTTATTTCTGAAAGAGGTCCCAAAACTCCTGGCCAGCTCACAGGATTTGTGGGAAAATAAAATAGGATGGGGGGGGCTATGAATGTCTACCTCCGTCCTTCCTGTTCTACATGTGAAGGGTACTACCGAGGACATCATTATTTATGATAGTAGAAACGATACTCTGTCTTTCATTCAGCTCTCAGCAGACACTTGTTATGGGTCTCTATCTGAGGGCTGTGCTGGTCCCCGATATACCAGTGGCCACATAAGGGACATACTTAGGGGCAGGGGAGGAGTCACTGGACCCTTTGTGGATTTGACTGTTCCTGAATTGGACTTGGGATTCCTCTCAGTAGAGCGGCTGCTGTGTAACCTGTGGTTCCATACCTTGCCCGGTGGGAATGCAGAGGGAACAGGCTGGGTTCCCTGCAGGTGAGGAACATGGCTGAACAAGTGGCAAGGAGCACAGCCTGCAGGGAGGCTACAAGGATAGCTTGAATGAAGCTGAGGGCACCACTGAGGCTAGTGGAATTGCCTTTGTTTCCCCTGTGTCTGTGAACAGTGCCCCCTGCCCAGAGGTGGCCCTGAAGGATGCGGAATGGGGGTTGGGCAGGACCCGTGGCTACAGCCTCCTAGCCTGTGCCTATGCATCTCATTATTGAGCAGGCCTGAATCAAAGCAGCTCTGTGCAGCTGCTGTCCTGTTTAATCCATTTGTAATCAAAAGTGATTAGCATGGATGCCTCAGTGCTGAGGTTATTGTGTGTGTGATCAAAGCCATGGCTCCTGCCTGCTTCCCAGAGCTGCCTGCACCTGGGAGGGCATGGCAGGCCATGAGCCTGGGCCACGGGGCAGGCAGCCCCTGGCAGTCTGAAGGAGGGTGGGTACCCTGAGTAGAACCATGGCAGCAAGTGCAGCCTCGCCTATGTGAGGCTCAGCAGCCTTGGGGAAGGCTGGCATTCCCAGTCCAGAGGCTTGGGGGAGCAGGTGGACCCAGGGGTGGACCGAGGACAAGCAGAGCTCATTCAGCATTAGTTACACTCCTAAAAAATTCTTAAACTCTGTCACTTTATAGGAAAGGACACTGAGGCCCAGAACAAGGAACACATAACATGCCTGGCAGGCACTTGCATGTGTGTGTGGAGGGAAGGAATGAGACTGGGAAGAGGGAAGGGGCCAGGAGAGAGGATGCGACAAAGGAGGTTTGCCCCAAGTGATGCACAGCTGGGAAGGAGACACAGATGCCAACAGAAGAAAGAATGCAACTGCTAAAGAGGCAAAGTGGGAACAGCTAAGGAGTCAAGATGTTCTGGGCCTTTCATAGTTTATGTATTCCTTGCCACATGTCAGCTCCAGTAACTTCCTGAGCCACATCTCCCTAAAAACAGTGAAATCCCAGACCCACCCTTCCCTCTATAAATTCTGCCTGAGTAAAGCTTGATATCCACTTCTCTCTGGTAGTCCATATTATGAACATCATTCAGATCCAAACGGAGACTCAACTCCTTCAAGAAGCTTTTCCAGAACCCCCTACCCTAAAGTCTTCTACCACGTTCTCTGTACCACTCATGTGACACGTAGCATGCGTTGTCCTCATAGCTCCTGGGTTGACAGGGGACATAATTCCTTTGAGTATTGGAAGAGGATGAGTATATGAGTCCTGCTCCATCATCCAGATTGAAGCTCCCAAGGGCATCTATTGTGTGGTACACTCGAGGACACCCCTCCACACCCGCTTGGGTGGAACAGTTCCTGAATCTTTGACAGGAGACTGGGGAGCTCCATGAAGTCAGAGTTGGACCTTCAGACTTTGCATCTGCCTCCAGACCAAGTACAGTCCTTGGAGAGAGACCTGTAGCAAATGCCTGCTGAAGGCTCAATGAAAGACACAGTGAGTGTTGCATAAACATGTGTTTCATTTTGACCTGGTCAGTGAGACTGCCTCTATTTCCACCTAAACTTGAGCACCATTCTCAAGGGGCAGAAGAGAGGAAAAGACCTGGGGTTGGTGGGGAGGGGGAGTGGACAAAGTGAGGAGAACAGGCCAAGAAGCTGCTTTTTCACAAAAAAAGTTTTTCCTAGAGAATCTGAGGGCTCCTCACTTCCGTTGGGGATACAAGGACTTAATGGTTCTAATTAATGGTTTGCACATATGACCATTTGCACAGTAATGCTGGATGGGACTGGCCCCTTGAGTTAGGGCAGATTCTAATCTCCCAGCATGGAGAAAAGTCTTTGGGAGTTTCATGCATTTTTAAATATCACAATGGGTGCCCAGGATACAAATTCCATGGTATGTCTTCAGTTAATGCCACAATTTTGGGGAATAAAGGAACACTCCAGATCCAACTTATGTACACTATTGTGGGGTCCTTCACACCAAGAATGATCAAGTTTGGGAGGGGAATGCTAAGTGGGAAGATCCAGAGGCAATTTGGAAACGTTTACAACAGACCCAAATACTAGGAGAATGGATCTTTCTATTGCTGAGTTCTTCATCACTGTGGGAAGATAACCTCATTCTTCAAAAGGATGAGTAATCAATAATTACCCAGTACAGAATAGGTGACCGATGGTAACAGTCAGCCTTTCTGTGATAGGTTCTCGTGTGTTCTGTGTGCTCCATACAAATCTCATTTGTTTCTCAACAACTTTCCTGAGGAGGCATCAGTTATCCCATGTTGCAGATAAGGAATCTGAGGTTAAGTCATTTGCCCGAGACCACACCTCGGAAAGCGGCTGAGCTGAGGGCTGACTTCCCTCTCAATTCCACTCTCTCTGCCTCCGAGCCTGTGCACTCTTCTCTGTGGCCTTCTGCATGGCTGGCTCAGCCCCACTCCAGAGAGGCCGTAGCTGAGGTCCTGCAGCTGTGTAACAGGCAGAACCAAGGCACCACCGCACCCTCCTCACCTCTTTGCCCACTCACACTTCAGTGCCTCGCCAGATAGGCAAACCATCCCAGATTCACGCCATCGGGAGATTCAAATAGAATCCTCTCATTTTACAGATTAGTGAGTTGAAGCTCTAAAAGGTTAATCACCTGCTCAACACCACCATGCTAGCTTGTGATAGGCCCAGGCTTAAAAACCAGCTCTCTGACTCCCAGTTCAGTGCCATTTTAGTTGAATTGCGGTATCTGAGAAGAGAACAATGGCTGGGGAATGGGGGCATGGGGACACAGGGGTGGCTGTCTTTTTGGCACTGGTGTTGCAAGGGGACAAAGCTCTACTTAAAATGCTCAGAGGTATTTTACTAATATGTTGCCAACAGGGACACATGGGCCCCATGCCAATCTCCCCGCCCAACAGCAGCAGATCAGGGTGGCTCTGGCACAGGCAACCAATCAGGTCACAGTGTGCTGCATCCATGGGGCCTTTACAAACTGCAGAGGCCTCAATGAATGCAGGAGACTGGGGAGAGCAGGTGGAGATTTTCTTCCCTGATTTTTGAGAATCCACAATTTCAGCTTAATTTGTAATAGATAGTGAGCGTAAAGAAAGTGACAACAGGGCCATCAGCTATTCTGTGAGCAACACTTGAGGCCATGGTGCTTCAATATGACTGGAGCCAGCTGTCCAATGCACAGAACGACCTTTGGCCCCATCCTTGGAGAAATGTAATTCTCTTCATGTCTCTTTCTGTCCGTGGGGAGTTAGGAACCAGAGCTGCCAGAATAATCAGAAGGCTTCCTAATGGCAACGCTCAAACAAGCAGAGATTACGCATTGTCAGAAATGTAATCTGCAACTCTTCTCATCCTGTTTCATTGTATTTGCATTTTTTAAACCACCTCTTCAGGAAGAAATGAGACAGTTGGAGGCCCTCCTTGTTCGTGCACCTAGAGATGTATTTATCTTCTTCATCTTATGTGCCAGGGGAAAAATTAGAGTGTGGTGAGTTCAGAGGCCTTCTAGTTTTGAGACTACTAGCCTATAATGTGGGTAATACATGTCTTTTCTAGACATATAACCGAACATGGATTAACTGTGTGTACAGTCTCTGTGAGCAAAGCCAGCTTCTCTGTGTGCTACTTCCCAGCCTTTGGTGAGAACTCCATACAGAGAACACTTGTCCCACGTGTGCTGATCTGCCAAGAGCAGGGGTGATGTTCACTGTTCCCTCTGCTCCAACACTGTCTGGTGGCTTTCCATTGTTTGTGATAATACCTACAATCCTTACCGTGGCCTCAAGGCTCCTCATGAACTGGCTGAGCTCTGCCTACCTCTTCACATAAACCCCCAACCCCTACACTGTTGGCTCACTCAGCTCTAAGCCACAATGGCTTCTGACACTCCTTTTATACAGTGGTTCACAATTCCAATTGTGCTACAGAATCACCTGATGCATTTTACACACACATACACACACACGTTAGAGATTTTAATTTAATCTCTCCAGGGTAAGGTATGACTCTAGAGAATATTTTAGAGTTGCCAGAGTGATCATGTTGAGCCATGGTTGAGGACTGAGGCTTTAGTGCTCATTCTCTGCTATTCTTAGAATTCTCTTTCCTCGAATGCCTGCCTGCTATCCCTCTAACTTCATGCAGGTCATGATGTGTATCAGAAGCCTTCTCTGGCTTGTCTCTCTGCATCAGCACCTCCTTCTTTCCTCTGTCACTCTCCATCCTCTGGGCCTGTTATCTTTCTTTGTGCATTTATCTCTGACATTTTATTATGCACGTTAACTGGTTTATTATCTATCTTCTCCCACCCCCTATCCCATCCTCCTTCACTGTAAACCCCCAAAGTGCAGAGACTGGTCTTGTTTTAGTCACTGCTTTATCCCAACTTTGCCTGGCACACTGTAGGAAGTCAACAAGAATCTGCTGAACAAAGCACTGCATGGATCTCTCTCTGTGCCATTACTAGAAGGGCTCTGCTTTATGTTCCCAGCACTGGAGATGGGTTTGCAGTAAATCATTCCCACTTTGTCACACAACTATAGGCCAAATTTGGACTTTCAGCCAATGGCCCTGTGTACCCACTGAGAGGGTAACCCTGGACTACTTAGCTCAGTGCTGTCATCCCAGAAGGCACAGAGCTGAGCGTGCAGATGCTGAGTGATAAATGACCATACAGGCACCATAACAGAACTGAGTAAGGCACTATGCAAACAGGAGTGGCCTGAGTGGCCTCTGGCTACGGCAGGCTCCTTTGGAAAACAGGACTTGGAAGTAGGGAAGCAGGACTCAGATTGCTCAATAGTCCCCACAAACATCATCTAGACTGGGACCCTAACTGGGTTGTAACCACAGTGGTGTCACGTCTGTTCTTTTCTTTTTTTTTTTTTAACATTTATTTATTTTTGAGACAGAGAGAGACAGAGCATGAACAGGGGAGGGTCAGAGAGAGAGGAAGACACAGAATCTGAGCTCAGGCTCCAGGCTCTGAGCTGTCAGCACAGAGCCCAACACAGGGCTCAAACTCACAGACCGCGAGATCATGACCTGAGCTGAAGTCAGATGCTTAACTGACTGAGCCACCCAGGGGCCCCTCACGTCTGTTCTTAACTTCCCTCCCCACAGTGCTGCCAACTTGGTATCTGTTACAGGCTGTGTCTCATCTCCTCTGTGTAATATCCATCTAGCTTTGTTCTGAGGCATTCATGAGAACCTAGGATGGCCATTTCAGTTAAGTTCTTCTGAGTGACCAGGACTACCCTGTTAGAGTTTTCTGGAAAGGACAGCACCTCTCATGAGCTCCCAGCCACAGCCCCAGGAAGGGAAGTTCTACACAAGTTGGGGAGATGGTAACAGTCATTGAGACCTATTCAACTTATTGATTTGGGTAAGTAGACATGAGAGTGGATTCCGGCTGAGATTTCCAAGCAGTAGTGATGGAACTGTTAACTGCAGAAGTTAGGACTAACCAGTGACTTTGGGGAAAGACATCCTAATCACACTGGTTTGTGAGAGATTCCTCTAGAATGTGGGGGCTTGGTTATTCAACAACCATTTCCAAAGCAGTTACTATTAGAGCCAGTGGGGTGCTCTTGGTCAGGGCACTTAACCATTTCTTGGCCAGGGTCCTCAACCCTGGCTGTGCCTCATCATCTGAGGTTTTTTGTTTGTTTTTTTTTTCTTTTTTTACAGATAATGCTCACATATTTCCATTCACAAGGTTCAGAATGAGGTGGGGCACATATTATATTCCATTTATAAGAAATGTTTGGAATAGGTAAGTCCATAGAGACAGAAACTCATCTCTAGTGCTACACCTGGTGGTGATGGTTAGGGGGTAGAGAGAGACTGCTAATAGGTATGAGTTTCTTTTTGGGAGTGACGAAAATATTTTGGGATTTGGTAATGGTGATGGTTGCACAACTCTGTAATATACTGAAAAATCACTGAACTGTTCACTTTAAAAGGGTGAATTTGGGGCGCCTGGTTGGCTCAGTTGGTTAAGCGTCTGACTCTTGATTTCGGCTCAGGTCATGATCTCATGGTTTGTGAGTTTGAGCCCTGTGTCAGGCTCTGCGCTGACTGTGGAACCTGCTTAGGATTCTCTGTCTCTCCTTCTCTCTCTGCCCCTCCCTTGTACTCTCTCTCTCTTTCAAAAATAAATAAATCTAAAAAAATAAAAATAAAAGGGTGAATTTTAAAGTATATGAATTATATCTCAATTATTAAAAAAGATGCAATGGGAACATTACATTTTAGAATATGAAGGAATAGGACTGGGCATCTGAATTCCACAAGCCACTGGGAAGCACAGGTAGGGTTGAGAATCACTGTACTCACTCCCTGATCCATCTCAAAAGACACTGCAGAGAACTAAGAGTTAAGCTCTCCCCGGGTCACAGGCAAGACTCTTTCTGTAAATCCTGAACCTGCCCCTGAGTTTCTAGGAGGAGGCTCAGAGAGGCTCATGCTCTCAGGCACCTCCAGGAGATCCCTCTGCTAGGCACTGGGACACAAGGAAAGCCAAATTCAGATGCAGCTTTGAACAAAGCTAGATGCTGTCTTCTCATTTAGCCTGGGAAGAAGTATTGCTGCCAACAACAGGCTGTGCTAGCTGAAGATCTTGATTGAATTTCTACATGTATCCCCCCACCCTCCCCCAAGCCGGCTTCCCTCTTGAGTGTAGAGGGTAGATGGTAATTAATTAGAGCTGGGTTCCCTGGTGAATATAGATAAATGAGAAAGCAGCGGCTGGGGGGCTGGCCTTGCCTGGAACGAGCCTAAGAGGGAGCAATGAGCCAGCTGCCGAGGGGAAGGTCCCCAGAGGTCCACACAGTGCTGGGTGTGTGAAATGGGCCATTCCTAAGGGGGCCTATGGTCCTGGAGACCCCCAGCTACAGTCTTCCTCCTCCATATTCAGCACACTGTGCAAACTAACAGGGGAATTAATCACCCAGAGACCAAAGCCTATCTGCTGAAGAACATCAGAACATCTTGGGGCCTTGAATGGGAATTCAGCTCACGGGTGCCCATGTAGGTTAATGAGATGAAGTGTGAAGCCTCCTGCTTCTTGGAAAGTTCTGTGTGTGTAAATGACTGCAATCAGGCAGCTCTGAGGGGCCAAGGGTAATGAGGAGAGTAAAAGAGGTTGGATGGCTGCCTGAGACTCCTGGAGGTGTCCCAGGCCTCTGCAAAACCATGGTCCAGAGAGGCTATTTAACTGTGGGTGGGAAAACCAACACAGTTAGAAGCAGCACCATGTAGTACAATAACCACACTCAATCAAACGTCCTCAGTTCTGGGTTTTAAAGAGAATGGGGTATTTGTCTCTTTTCTAATCACTACAGCTGAACTTTCTGGCAATTGCCCTATAGTAAAAGAAAACAGCCAGGTATAACTCTTTTCTACCAGCCAGAGAAAACTCTCCCTCACGTGATCAGATCTTATCCATCACAGATTCATATCAAGACTCTTCTTCCCACAATGCCAACCTCCTTCCTGGCCCTACGCATAACTGTGACTGTTACATGATGGTAGAAAGCAAACTTTTCCTAGGCCATATCCATCAGCCCTTCTGACAACCTTAGCCCTCCACATAACCATCCTGATTGTCTGGTTCTGGGAGCTTCCATGTGCCTTGTAAGGCTTCCCCTGCCATCAAGACCCTTCAGCAACTGCCCCTTCTGAACATCTAAACTCCCATTACTGAGCAGCCTTATGGAAATACTCAGTGTCTGTGCCTTGTTGAGTTGGTTAACTGAGTCATATTTTTACCTGCCCCTCCAGCTGGATGATAAGAGCCTACAGGACAAAGCCCATGGTTTCTCTCCCCTTGCTGTGTGATGAGTGGAACAGATCTACCTGGCTTCAAATCTCAGTTCTGGACTTATTAACTGTGCACACTTGAGCAAGTAGGAAAACTTCTGTCAGTTTACACTCTCCCACACAGACTGAGGTTCCACACATCTCATGGCTGCCAGAAGCAGAGGCCACCGTGTGAGAAAGTAAGAAGCAGAAAATGTGTCCCTCTAACTGAAGTCACAGCAATGCAGCAGCAGCTTAACAGTTTTCAGTGTGTGTGTGTGCGTATGCATGTGTGTGTGTACGTGTGTGTGTGTGTGTGTGTGTGTGTGTGTGCATGTGAGAGAGAGAAAGAGAGAGGGAAGGAGAGGGACACAGAGAGAGTAAGGGGAAGGACAAATCCACCAAAGAGAGGGAGAGAACTATATGTGGATGGGGGAGGCTGATGTTCCTGACAGAACTTAGACAAACTATAAATCAAACAGCACATAACTGCTGATATCAAATATACTCTCTTTCTGTACTACATCAAAAAGCTTTAATTAACAACTCATTTATTTCAGTGAGAAATTCCCTTATCACAAATAAGTGTATTATAAGTCAAAGAATAGAATCACACACACACGTAGGGGAAAAAAAAGGAGTGAAAATTGAACCTTTGGAAAGAGAATACAGAAGAATCTGGATCAAAGACGAAAAGTGTTTGTGGGCTTTGGAGGTCAGCAGGGCCAAAATGGAGACTTAATCTGTGGAAAATAACATCCTATCTCTGTCTGCTATGGGGACACTCTAATGGAGGTCCTTGTGAAGATGAATTGTTCCTGAATTTATGAATGACCGTCAATGAGGATGCACTGAGCCTCTCCATGTACAAATTTGCTGCTCATTTCTGAAGTCCCACTGTGTGCCCAGACTCACATGAAACACCATGATGGATAAACAATCAATCCTCCTCCTTGTCCCCACGACAATACCTTTGAAAGGCTTGCCCTCTGACAGCAGAGATATGTGACCTTTGGCAAAGTACCAAGGAGAGACACATGCCATAGAAGTGTGTGGATGCTGAGGACTGTGGCTGGCTCCAGTAGGCAGGGTTTTCAAGCAGGATCTTGAAAAATGGCTATCAGGAGAATTCTGCTCTGGTCCCTATTCTGCCACTAACTTCGTTTGTGCCTTCATGGATGAGACTCAGTTTTCCCATGTGTCAAATGGGAGAGGCTACAAATTCAAACAAGTCATGTGAGTGTAGTGGGTCATCTGAGGAGCGAGGAGTGAACCCGAGTACCAAAGCCGGGACTACTTTACAGCAGAAGCCCAAATTCTCACATTGATGTGGTATGTGTGGATATGCATGTTTGTGCATGTGAGAATGTGGTATGTGTGGATCTAACATGCATCTAACATTGATGCATGTATGTGCATGTGAGAAATGTCCTTACTTTCAAATGTTGGCCAATTTTGGTCAAAATTTGACCCAAATATTTGGATCAAAAAAGATGTCTGTGGGATGAATCTGTCCTGTCCCCCACCCCCACCCCATCTCCCCCCATTGTGTGAAGCCTCTGGGCAAAATTTTATCAGAAGCCCCTTCCATTTCTCACATCATGTGACTGCCTAGTGAGATGCTCTCCTACCTCTCTCCTTCTCAAATTCCTGATACAGATATACCACTTCTGAATAAGAGAAGTGAACCGGCGAATGAAGGGTGGGCTCACCAGGGCTCCCTTGCGTTTGGAAACAGCTCTGGCCTGAGTGACCTGGCTGCTGTCAGTCTCCTTGGTAAATCAGTTGGTGGACCCTGGGTCCTCATGTATAGAATGAAGGGGCTGTCCTAGGAGGCCTCCAGGGTCCCTACCAGCTCAAAGGTCATGGCTGATGACTTCAGCATCTTCAGGTGGTTTTGAATAAACAGCCAATGGGAATCCACATGAGAGATCAGGGCCTACCCTATCTATACTGGTTCCCTGATTCAGATGGGAAATGAGGACAACAGATGAGCAGGGCAGCCAGACCAAAGCACACTCATAGAATGGGGAAATGTTTATTTTGTGTCTTTCCTTCCAGCTTCTTTCTCTACCCATCCTGTCTCTGCTACCCAGAAGGCATCCTCACCATTAGAGGCCTAACCTCCACAATCCATGTGATAACTTGGTAAACTGAAGACAACTTCCTTTTGGGAATTCATAGTCTGTGCAGTCTTCCGAATCAAAAAAGTTGGCTCTTAAATGGTATTTCAGGCACCCTGAGGGTGACTGTGAGATATTGTTAAGGGAGGGCCCCATGCTGGTGCCCTTCAGATCCTATGACGGGGGTAGTCACCTGCTCCACCTGGTAGTAAACCTGTCCCCAGAGAGCAGTGTTGTGAGGAGTGAAGCTACAGGGCTTTCCTGTTCCAATAAAAATCGACAATTTACTGTAATTTGGTTGTGATTTAACAATGCTTTTAAAAGAGGAAGTAAATGGCTCATAAAGTCTGGTGACCTATTCACTCTTGTGTGCTTCATCAGGCCCTCCCTCTGAGCTGGTGCCCTTCATACCCCAGCCCTCCCAGGGAAAGAACAGGGATGAGTGAGCTCCAAGTGCAGGGAGCCGGATTTCCACAGTCCAGGTGGCGACCTGCAACATTCTTCATCCCTCCCTCTGTCTTTCTGTCCCTCTCTTTCTTTCCTTTCCTTTCTCCCACTCCCTTGCTCTTTTCTTTCCTTTTCTTTTTTCTGAACAATGAAAGTTGAATGGCAATGCAAATCTCAGTCTCTCCTTAAAAACCCCGGCCAGGGAGGCAGCGTGTCACCCATATTTATGAGCTTTAAATGGCTTTTATCAAAGTGAGGTCGCACTAAATCACGCCCGAGCTGTCATAAATACAAATGAGTCGACATAGGCTGCAACAAGCCTTCGGGGAAAATTATATGATGTGCTGTTGCAGTTATGGTATATCACACAGGGAGCTCATATATTTCCACTGGCAAGGTAATCCGATCCTCCAGAGGACTCTAATGGGTGAAAAGAGGCAGCAAGTGGGAGTGAATCTCACAAGGGATGGGATGGTCGCATGCCTGATGAGTGAGAGACCTTTCTCTGGATGCTGATATTTTAAAGAACCAGCCTGTTCACAGGAAGGAGGTAATGGATGGAATCTTAAATATTTTATGGGAATTTCCTTATTTAGAATCAACCAATTAATTATAAGACTAGTGGAGGGGGGCCATGGACTAGCAGTCAAGAGACTTGTAGCTCTGGCACTAAACGTAGTTACCTCACTTTGGCCATGGGTGGTTTTAAAATACACCCGTGAATTCTTTGATACTCTTCCTTTCAAAAGATGAAACCTAATCCCACTTTCCTTCAGGGTGGGCTGGTTTTAATGACTCATTCTTAATGAACAGACTGTAGCAGAAGCGAGGTGTGTGACTGCCAAGGCTAGGCCATAGAAGGTATTGTGTCTTCCTCCTTGAATCACTTACTCTAAGAAAAGCCAGCTGCCATGTTGTGAGGACACTCAAGCAGCTCAATGGAGAGTCCACATGGTGAAGAACTGAGGCCTCCTGCCAAGAGCCAGTGCTAGCCTGCCAAGCATGTAAATGAGCCTTGGAAGGGGATCCAACAGCCCCATCAAGCCATCAGATGACTACGGTCATGGCCAACATCTTTCTTGACAGCAACCTCATGAAACTGAGCCGGAATGATGTAGCTAGGCTGCTTCTAGAGTCTTGACCCACAGAAAATCTGAGAGGTAATAAATTTTTATTGTTTTAAGCTATTAAATATTGGGGTAATTTTTATACAACAATTGATAACTAACACAAGGGAATAAACTAAAACTCTCTAGGTATCAAGTTCCCTATTTTTATGTAAACGATGGACTAAATCAGAGGTTCTAAACCCTGGCTACATATCATCTGTTTAAAAAGCATTTGATGCTCAGGTTCTATACAGACCAACTGGAACTAAGTCCCTCGGCCTGGTGAGGCCCCAGCATTGGCATTTTATAAAGCTCTCCAGGTGATTCTAAATGTACTGCCAGGATTGAGTTCCACTGAACTAGATGCATTTTATGTTCTAAAATATTTTTTACAATTTTACAAAATCTCTTGGCAGGTCTGGGAACTGGGAATGTGAGAGTTGGTCTATTTCTTCATTCCCAACTCCCTCCCATTACTCCAGATGCCTGGACACTGTCCAGGAGAGCCAAAGACAATTCCCTTACTCCAGCTGGTGAAGCCTGGCCTGAGACAAAGAAGTATATTTTAAGATGTAAAATGTCATTACGATAAGAATGAATCCTGGGGAACAGGATGCATCCTGGGGAATATGAAACAGCCCACATTTGAGGAGAGCAGACATTGATCAATTCCCTCAGCCCACTGCATGAAGAGAGGCAAAGGTGGGCCATGCTTGGCTTAGCAGAGTCCTTCTGAAAGAGAGGAGTGCTGTAAAGCATGAATCCCTCTTGGTGGAGTACCATGTCACTGCTGGTCTAGCAAGGGTGTCTGTGGTGCTGAGAAGCAGTAACACACTGGAATTTGAGCCAAAAGACTTACTGCTCATTGGCTGCAAGACCTTGGATGGGTCAGTTCATGTCTGTGACTCAGGGTCTGCATCTGTAAAAATGGAAATTATATACCTGCCATATGGACCTTGTCCTATGGAGTAATGAGACAATAGAGGTGAAAAGCCTTCTAGATAGTAGTGTACAGGTGTCAGAGTGCTATATTCCTGAATCATGGAAATCCATGGGCAGAATTCCACTACCAGCCCAGGTCTCCTTCTCTGAGGAAAAATAAACACTAAATCCATTAATAAATAACAATATGGATCCAGAGGATAATTTTCCCTCAAATGGCCAGAGACCTTCTCATAGTCTACTAATAGTCACATGTTATCATGATTGTTCTTCACCTGTTCTTCCTAAGGATGCTTCAACACAATCTTCTATGCCATTCCTGGGTATCTAGCAAAATGTCAAGTCTGAGTCCCTCCTTCATTCCTCCATCTGGTCATTTAGTAAGTGTTTACAGGTGCCTTAAAAGCCATATGGGCAAAGAATGCTCATCACATCTACTTTTATCTCACATCTCCACTAATCTGGATGCTCCACTTTGGTCCTCAACCCCTTGCTATGGCCTCAGACAGCCTGGCCATGATACTGCACATTTGCCTCAGCCTTGGTGTTATTTCTAGCGGTGGAGACTCATTTTGGAAACTTAGGGCTGGGCTCCCATGAGAATGGATGATGCTTACGGGCAGGACCACCCCCCACATTCTCTGTATCACCGATAACAGTAGCTGAGAGCTGGTAGGTGCTCAAAAAGCCAGTGTAGGCTGATAGGCAGTGCCACAGTGGCAGTGCCAGGTTAGCCAGGTATCTGAATCAATCTCCTCCTTCCATATCTGCACAGCAGCCTGCCCATCCCCTGAGGAGAGAGGGGATTAGACTTGCTGGCTGAGTGGAATGTCTCCCACCTTGCTGGTAGCCTCTTTACCTTGGCTTCTCACTTCTGGAGCACAATTGCTGTGGCTCATTCGCATGCCTGAAGATGCTGCCAGATGAGTATTCCAGGCTCCCCAGAAGTCCTTCCCAGGTCTCTCATCTGTCTACTCTGTAATACTTAATTCTTTGGAAAGAAGCAAAAATAAGGCTGGGTTTTTTTTAAGATATTAAGAAAATCATTCATTGCTGGGAAGTCACATCAGGGTCTCATCCTTCAAACCGACAGTTGAGTGTGTATCAGCCTGAGAGAGAGCCTGATTATTAGTTTTAAAGAGCTTATTTCATTCTCTTAAAAATGGGATCAGTTCATCTTCGTCACATCTGTCTGTGCGTGGCTCCTGCATGCCACAACAACTGTCAGCTCCAGGCATTATGTTATTAAGGTGTTAGGGGGGTGGGGTCTGCCTGGGTATGTGTGTATGTGTGTTTTCCAAAGAAGCAAACAATGAGACTTAGAGTAGGAGTAATTAATGGGGTTGGTTTGCTCATTTGCATTCAGGAAGGGGCTGGAAAGACAATCACCATCCAGCCCACTCCATACCCCAGTGGCCAAAGATAGAAGAGGAACCATAGAAGACAGCTAGGGCTTACTTATCTAAGTAGCAAGAGTAAGGCCTTGTAGTAAATCACATTATGAAGGGATGTGGCAAAGGCAGTGCAACTGTTGCAAGTGTGCATTTCCCTCACACCCCAAGGGCCACCTAATTTCAGCCAGGTGACCCATCACAACTGCAGGAACGGTTCCAGATATCCCCAACACCTGTTCAAAACTTTTTGTGGTGCCCAGACTCCTTCCCATTTTGTTAGAAATGAAGGCAAGAGCTAAGTGAAAACATCAGAAGAAAGAAAGAGTAGATTCTTCTAGTGTTTTGCTCTATATTGAAGTCTACCATTCTTATCAATGGGAAGAAACTGCACAGTGTCTGCAGTGAGGGTAGCATAGTCCTAAATGTCAGTACAAGAGGAAGAGATAAGTGGGGAGAGACTTGTATGTTGAAATACGTGGTGGCTAACATGGGGCAGATAATGAAATGCCAAACTGAATGCAGCTGCGTGTTAAACATGGCTCACAAAATATGTTTCACGGATGACTAAGAGAGCCGAAGGGCACAGCCAGGCACGGGACGCTTCTAGCAGAGGAGACCTGAAAGAACCCTCCAGACTGAGAGCATCTTCATTATAGAAGGGAGAAGGGAGGGCCCACCAGGCACAAGCCAGCAAGAGGAAACAAGTACAGGCAGCAAAGAGACTTGAGGATTCTGGAAACGTGAGGCACACAACCTATAACAGGGAATGGTGAGCAATTCAGCGGAACAGATACTAACTGGGTGTGCCTAGAGAAAGATGTGTGTTTGCATATGTCTCTGTGCACTCTGAGGACTCTAGGGCAGATAATCTGAAATGACAGATAATCAAAACATCATTTAGCATGTATCTATGTCCTGGAGTTGATATGGATGTGTGAGGAGATACAGGGCTTGCAACACTTTCCATGAAACAATAAAATGCCTCAAAAGATGTGGGTCTGCTGTCTACTAGTCCTATGAATGCATCTGTTTCTCCTAGTTCCAGCCTCCAGCAAACAGACAGCATCACCTTTCAGGCTGAGGCAAAACGTCCATCTGCACTGTCCAGTGTGCTTGAGGCCAGGCCTTTCCTCTGCGTCCCCATCTTAAGGCAAGGAAGCCAGTTAAGTGATGATTATGGACAAAAGGCACATTCTCTTAAGTTTCTGCAGAACTGAATATATAGTAACCCCATAGTTATTATCAAGTAAAAGATAGGCTATACTGAATAAAATATATACTGTGTTAATAAGTGACTAACAATGAAATAAACCTGCTGTGGATCACAATGCTGATAATTCACTTGCAGATAATTGAGTTCCCATGCAGGGGGAAGGCCTGTCTCCTCCAAGAAGCCTGGTTGACACTTTTTGAGCCACAATGAAGCACTGCTGCTCTCTCCTCAGATCATAATTTCTAGTTCTCTTGTGCAGTCAGTGTTGGTTGAAGGAAGAAGTGCATATCAAAGACCGCCCTAGTTTAACAGGGACCTATATCCAGGGCACTTACACAGTGACCTGCTAGTACTGCTGGTTTCCCAGACATCAAACAAGGTTCTTAGCCTGTGGAGGAGAGCTTGTCATGCCCTCTGGCAATCCTTTGTGGGGGCTGGGGGTTGGAGAGTACAAACAACTCAAAAATTAATATGGAAAGATCCTTAAAGGAGAAATGGAAATGGACAGTGAGAAAATCCTGGCCACATATAGTTACTGGAAAATAGGGATATAAGTGACAGGGCCAAACAACTGCAAGTGGCTCATTATATATAGGGACACAACAAGAATTCCATGGTCCTCACAGGCTGGGTGTGACTAGAAAACCTTCCAGAGACAGATCACAGTGAAAACTAAACTGGGCAGGAGTTGGAAGAGCCAAGGACAGTGGGATCTGTCACATACTGCCCTTCCCTTGGGAAGTTCATAAACCTGGTCTTTCTTTTTCTCATCTGCCAAACTGACAATTATAAATCTGTACTAGCCCAGAACTACCCAGACTAATATTGAGAAGCAAGAAAAAATATGACAAAGAAACAGAGGGCAAGCCATGGCTATCAAAGCATTGTTTTAAAACAGGAAAGAGGGACTATAAGAATCCTAAAAAAAGAATGGGGTAGAGTGGACAGGGGAGGACTAGAGTGGAGTACAATGAAATGGAGTGGAGTGGAGTGGAATGGAGTGGAATGGAGTGAAATGGAATGGGGTGGGGTGGGGTGGAATACAGTGGAATGGAATGGAGTGGAAGAAAAGTGGAGTAGAATGGAATGGAGTGGAGTGAAATCGGGTAGAGTGGAATGGAGTGGAGTGGAATGGATTGGAATGGAGTGGACTGGAGTGGAGTGGAGTGAAGTGGAGTGGAGTGAAGTGGAGTGGAGTGGGGTCAGGTAGAGTGGGGTGGAATGAAGTGGAGTGGAATGGAATGGAATGGAGTAGGATGGAGTGGAGTAGAAAGAAATGGAGTGGAGTGGAGTGGAATGGAATGGAGTGGAGTGGAGTGGAATGAAATGGATCAGAGTGGAGTGGAATGGAATGGAATGAAATGGAGTGGAGTGGGGTGGGGTGGAATGCAGTGGAATGGAATGGAGTGGGGAAAAAGTAGAGTAGAATGGAGTAGAGTGGAATGGAGTGGAGTGGAGTAGAATGGAGTTGAATAGAGTAGAATGGAGTGGAATTGAGTGGGGTCAGGTAGAGTGGGGTGGAATGGAGTAGAGTGGAGTGGGATGGAATAGAGTAGGATGGGATGGAGCAGAACGAAGCAAAGTGGAATGCAGTAGAATGGAGTGGAGTGGAGTGGAGTGGAATGGGGTGGAGTGGAATAGATTAGAACGGAGTGGAGTGGAGTAGAATGGAATGGAGTGGAGTGGAATGGAATCAAGTAGAGTGGAGTGTAATGCAGTGGAGTGGAAGTGGAATGGAATACAGCAGAATGGAGTGAGGTGGATTGAAGTGGAATGGAGTGGAGTGGAAGTGGAATGGAGTAGAGTAGAATGGAGTGAGTGGAATGGAGTGGAATGGATTAGAATGGAGTGGAGTAGAATAGAATGGACTGGAGTGGAATGGATTAGAATGGAGTGTAGTAGAGTGGAATGGAGTAGAACAGAATGGAGTGGAATGGAATGGAGCTGAGTGAAATGGAGTGGAGTAGAATGCAGTGGAGAGGAGAGGAGAGGAGTGGAGTGGAGTGGAGTGGAGTGGAGTGGAGTGGAATGGAGTGGATGGGAATGGAATGGAGTAGCATGGAGCAGAGTGGAGTGGACTGGAGTGGAATAGAATGGAGTAAAATGAAATGGAGTGGAGAGGAGGAGAATGGAATGGAGTGGAGGGAGTGGAGTGGGATGGAGTAGAATGGAGTGAGGTGGAGTGGAGTAGAATGGAATGGAGTAGCATGGAGTGGAGTAGAGTAGAATGGAATGGGGTGGAATGGAGTAAAGTGGAGTAGAATAGAAGGGAGTAGAGTGGAGTGGAGTGGAGTTGAATGGAATGGAGTAGAGTGGAGTGGAGTGGGATCAGAAACAGTGAGGTGGGGCGGAATGAAGCAGAGTGGAATGGAGTGTGGTGGAGAAGCCTGTGGACTCCACACCTGTGAGCTCCATCATTAACATGACCTGATTGGGCCTAAGTACACTTCCAGCTCTTCCATTTCCTGAATTTGACAATCCAACACCCTTTCTTGGATAGCAGAAATACCGAAGCTGAAGTGTGCTGTTAAACAAGACCAAACCAAGGAGAAGCTATGGCATTCTTAAAAAATGAAGTTGGGTGGGGGGTGGCAGGGGGAGGAAAAGAATGAAAATTTGACTGCAGTGTGTTTATAAAAAGCTGGTATGTAATTCAGTGTTTGTGGAAACTTTTCTGGTTTGTTTGGTTGCAGAAACAAAATTGGAAACATGTAAAGTACATAAATATCATTTACAATTAAAAAAAAAACTTGTAAAGATTAAGCAAAATGATGCCTGTGATTGTGCTCTGAAAAGTGTGGGGTATTATTCCAATAGAAGGGATTGTTGTCCATGGCCAAATACTTCACATGGTTATTTGTTGGATCAGAGGCCAGAAGGGCTCCACATGGGCTCCCCTGACTACCAGAGCAGACAGTGAGAGGCACTCGCTGAATTCCAAGAAGGAACCAGGACCAGAATGCCTTCCCACACATCTATTGTTTAAGACCTGCATTTACATTCTTAAAGATTCACACTCTTGGAGTTTTTGCCCTAGGCCTTCTTTTAAAATGCAAATACCTCTGGGAAGGCTGACACTTTTAACTAATTCATTCCTAGGTGTGGAGAAGAGGTTGTGAGGTGGACAGCTGGCTGGTCTGAAGTCACAATTTGGGGGAGCCTAAGGGTGGTATGAACTTGGCAAATAAGCCACTTGACCTTTTAGGCCCTCAGCACCTTCATAGGAGAAAGGGACACAGGGCAGGTAAATAAGATGGACCCCTCTAAACCCTAAAATGAAATTACGTGATGTACGAGATGCAGCGTTGCCAGATAAAAGGGCAAGCAGTTACATTTGAATTTTGGACACAAGACAAATACTTTTTAGTGTGAGTATGTCCCATGTATACTTATACTAAAAAAGATATTTGTGGGAGTCCTATATTTTTATCTGCTAAATCTGGCAACTTTAATTAGAAAGGCTTTTCTCTCCAGGGGGGAGAATTTGAGAGAGAGCAGGGCAGTGAATGGAAAGGCAGGGAACAAGGAGACAGGGGAAGTAGGGAAGCAGTTCCAAGCATAATGCTGTCCCCCTCACAATTCTTTGAGGGCTGACCTAGCATGATGACATTCACAAAATGATCCTCACCCATGGGCTTCAGTGAGATGCTGGGACTGTCATCCCTTGGAAGGCAGTGGGCCCCAGGGAGAGCTGTCCTGAGCAATGAGTGACCAGTTCTCTGCCTGTGCCCTGAGCCTCCACTGCTCCTTCCAACACAATGACCTTCCTAAAACAATTTTTCTCACCTCCCTCCTCCATTGATACTCTTCCATGGCTCCTTTTAGTTGATCAGTGAAATCCAAGCTCCCTAGAAGCTCCCAGATGGTCCCCATCTGACCTGCTATAGATTGTCCCCCAGCCCCAACCCAGGCTGTTCTCTGGTCTCTCTGCCTTCTACTTTCTAAGCCAGCCATACCCCTTCCTCCATCACCTGCCTGCAAAAATGCTTGTCTCTCCAGAGACTGTACCCTTTCCAAAGAACTGGCCCTGGCTCCCAGCTCTCTTCTTTGGATTTAGCTCATCACGTTCCACTCTCCAGTCTGCGGCGGGGGGGGGGGGGGGGGGGGGGGGGGGGGGGGCACTCTGGTAAGCAGGGAACTGCATGGTATTCCCACTGTGCGCTCCCACTGTGGGTCACTTCCTACACAACTCCTTGAAGGCAAGCACTGCTGTCTTATTTCATCTCTGAAACTCTTGTCCCTGCCACAGCACCTGGCATTGATGAGTACAGTAATTATTTGATAGATTATTACATTAGGACAGTTGCTGAAGAAATGATAAGTCCCTTTCTCTCCACCTCTGTGCCTCTCCTCTAACTCCTGGGGGGTCACAAATCATCTCTGGAACTAGCCACTTTCTACCCATCCCCATATTCCCCACCTGCACTCTGGTGAGAGCACTGAGCAAGCCTTCCTTTGAATTCACAGTTTTGAGCTAGCGTTTACCATTTTATAACCTATGCTCTCAGTCTAGCTTGTATTTATGTAGCAATTAACCATCAATCTCCTTGTGCCACTTCTTGAACTATTTTCTGTATTGCCATTCCCATCAACAATTATGTCCTCAGAGCTGTCTCTAAGCAAGGCCTAGTATCATGTTCTTGGTGAGGAAGGAAGCCAGAAAATGAGGTCCTAGCCTTCTGGAAGCTTCTATGTATATGGTAAAATGCAAGGTGACCCACAGGTCAGCTGAATCATCCTAGAAGACCTGTAGACAATGGGTGCAGTCCCATTACTTTATGTTAAATGAGAAGTCTGATGCCTGCCTCAAGTTTCTACAAATTCTTGGAGTCCAATCTGTATTCCTATTTTTCATTTTCTATTGTGATATGAATCAAGATCTTCCCCCCCCCACCCCGCCCCCTGCGGCCCAGCCCTGCACATACCTGTTTTTCCACTTCCTACTCTGGTCTCTTTACACATTTTCTTTTCTCTTTTCTTTTCTTCTCTTTTTTTCTTTTTCTTTTCTTTCTTTTTTTTTTTTTTTTTTTTTTTTGGCAGAACAGTTTCCTTTCATGCCAAGCCTTGGAGGCCTCACCTTTCATACCCCAAACCGAATTATTTGTTAACAAAAAACCCACGCACTGTCTCAGAGACAGAATCAAAGGCAAATCTCATAATTTGAAAGATTCGTCTTTCCCATTTTCTAACTATAGTAAGTAATACACAGAGTGTAAGCTATACGCCAGGAGAGCTTGGAGTAAAAAGTGACCATTTTCGATAGAGAAAATGTAACCTTGGTTAAACCATGCTCTCGGGATTGAACGAGACTAACCCATGCATGCATGTCACCCTGGTGGGCAGGAACACAGGGCTCACTATCCTTCCTTCCTGGGAGCTGCCCTGTGACCTGTTACTGCCTGGGCTCTGAGTGCTCGGTCCTATTTTCATGCCACTGCCCATCCAGTTCCAAGGCGGACCTGACCCAGGCAGACCATGGCACATGTGGGCTCTGGTGCCCACACCTGCTCTCCTGGTCTTCCAGACTCTTGTCTAGCTTATTCATCACCCTCCCAGCTCTCTGGCCACAGCAAACTGCCATGCTTTCATTTCTTAGAACACTGGAGGAAAACGAACCTCTGCTAGGCTCTCAGCAAGTTTTCCTCTCTCCAGAAAGATAGGCCTAGCTCAAACTCAATTGCTCCTTAACTTCAAAGACTCTAGAAGCAAAGGTTCTCAAACTGGAATATGTATCAGAAACATCTAGGTTGCTGAGCCCCATGTTCTGAGCTGAGGCCCAAGATTTTGTATTTCTCATAAGCTCCCAGGTGCTGGTGGTGCCTAAGTATTGGCCCAGACCCTGACTTCCAGAATGCCCAGCTTGAGTGCTCTTAGACATAAGGCCCAGCATCATGGGCCCCTGATCAGAGCCAACGCTTCCCTTCCACCCTGAGGGCCCCCAGGAACACATGGCAGTGATGAGTTGGGAAGGAGACTGCTCTAAGGGGCGGCCCTAGCCTGCTGCAGCCATTTGTCCGATGTGATTGAAAAACAAATATGACATGCTTCAGAGGCCAGAGAACTGGGAGAGCTGGGACCTGGCTTGCAGAACAGCGTGTATTTTGTGCAACCAGCCTAAACAGAGTGGGGGAGGGGCGGGGCAGACAGCTGTTTCTCATTCAGGGACCAGCAGGGCCCAGGGAGTGGGAAGCCTAGCACAGCACGGCCCCACCAGGCCCCTGTAATCAGAACCCAGAGGGCACATGAGCAGTTCCTCAGAGGGGCAGGGTGAGGGGAGGGAGCCCTGGGAGGACAGCCCAGTAGACAGTGAGTTTGCAGACATAGGCTAAATCCAGCAAATGTCCTGATGTTTAAGGGAATGGGTGACGACTGCTATCTAGTTCTGTCATGACTCATTTGCATCCTGGGATTCTGAGGAAATTCAGCCTTACCAGAGAAAGGGCTGGAGGGGGCTCTGTGATGGGGCTTTTTCTCTGATGAGGTGTTTTTCAGAGAGCGGTCAGAAAACGGGGGTGGGGGGCATTAGGATCTCCTGAGCACTTAGGGAATGTCTAGATTCCCAGACACTCTGAGATTTGCAGAGTCAGCATCCCTGGGGGTAGACCCAGATCTGGCCTGGGCATCTGCATGCTACACAACCTCCCCAGTAACTGTTGTGTTGGCATGTGTTCCAGCAGAACAAGAACAGCTTGGGCTGCAAGTGCACCGGAAGCTGAGGGCCTCTCCAGTTCTTTGTCATCAAATCCATAAAGGGTGTCCAACTTCACCTAAAAGCTCTGGCAGTCAGGGAGCCCCTGGACCGGAAGGAGGGCTCCCTTCTATACACTGTCCCCCAAAGACCACATTTCTCCAGAGCCAAGGGGAGCACTTCGTTTCTAGTTCTCGGCATTTTCTAATCTATTTAGTAATCAATAAATACTTATTAAATACCAATTTTGTTCTTATTACCCCACCAGGGAAATACAAAGAAGTATGAGCCACAGTCCCTGACAGCCTGAGAGGAAGTGCAGACAGATCAAAACGGCAACTCAGTTCCAACGGACACTCTTAGGAGGCCGAAAGCACAGCACAGTGACTGGAAGAGATGGGGGGTGGGGGGAGGTGGTGGTTATTTTAAAATCTGTTACAACCAGTATCACAATCACCTAGATGTTATTAGTTTTAATTCAGAAAATCCCTATGCCTGTATAATCTAAAACCAATAATAACAAAACCCTCCATTTATGGAATACCTACATAGTACCAGGCACAGTGCAAACTTAATCCTCTCTGAAACCTGATGAGGGAGGTACAATTATTTTTCAATTATAAATGAGGATTCTGAGCCTTGTGGTTATTAGCTACTTGCCCAAGTTCACACAGCTAGCAAGAAGTGGAGTTAGAATGTAGGGTCAGGTCTGCCTGGCTCCAACAACCTGTGTCAGCCTCTGGCATATCCATTGTGAATAATCTAGATATAAGGTAACTAAGTGTCAGAAATGGACAGGATAATTAAAAGACATAATGACACTCAAAGAAAGAAAAGGTCAGAGAAGTTGGTAAAAGGAGCAAACTTCATGGAAGAGACAGACCTTTGGAAGGGAGAATCTGAAACTTTGTGAACCGAGAGATCTCCCCTGACCACATGCTTTTCTACAGAAAGGAGAGAGTCAGTAAAGCCTTGGGCATCCCTGCAGGACAGGTTAGGTCTAAGATGATCCACCAAAACAGGTGAAACTGAGCTGGCTTTCCTCTGTGTGTGATCCTGCACCAGGTGAGGCCAGGATCAGAGAAGCACATCTCTGACAATGTTCACAAACAGCCCTCTGCTGCATTCAGAAAATGTGCAACTAGCCTTGCTCTTCATTTTCTTTATTTTTCTTCTCTTTTTTTCTCTTTTTTTTTAAGGAGGTTTGGGAATAAAAACAAAAAAGGAAAGACGACTCTATACAAGGCCTTACCAAATAAGCACTCTGGAAAGTCACTGAGCAGAAAATTGAATTTAAGTTACCCCAAACGATACATATTCCCTATCCTCCCAATGCTTTGTGGAATGATCCACTCCCTCTATAAGAGACTCATGAAACCAAGGAAACATTTCAAACTGGAAAAAACACAATGTACTGTTTTGTGAATCCAGACTTTTGGAATCAATTCAAATTCTCCATGTATAAGGTTTCTTCCCCTCTCCTCCCTCAAAAGTACACAGTAACCCCAATCTTTTTGCAACAGTATGTTTTAAAATTTGTGCGTGGTTTTCCTGTATTCACTGCTTACAGAGGGATGGGAATAAAACTGTAGTAGGGTCAGTAAAGCAGAGGAGTAGTCCTAGTAACTGTTCTCTGACCACTGCTCTGCCCAGGGCCCATCTGATCACATCCCCAAAGTTGGCAACACACCGATGATAAGCAGAAACATCCTCCTTTGTATAAGCAAAATGGAGGTGGGGAACTTCAGTGTGATTGGAGAAGAGCAAAATATTTTTACACGACTTCCCTTCATCTGAAATTCTCCCCTTAGAGATGCCTCTAAGGTGTTTGTTTTTTTTTTTTATAATAAGAGAGGTATAAAATTGCAATCTGGGGAAAGCCTTTGCATCAGCTAGGCCAGTCCCCAAATTTTACAGTGGGGTAAAAGAGTACCTACATAAGGTTACTGCCTTACATAAGAATTCAAGTTTTAGGGGCCACTGGGTGGCTCAGTCGGTTAAATGTCCGACTTCGGCTCAGGTCATGATCTCGCAGTTTGTGGGTACAAGTCTCGCATCATCGGGCTCTGTGCTGATGAATCAGAGCCTGAAGCCTGATTAATTCTGTGTCTCCCTCTCTCTCTGCTTTCCCCCGCTCATGCTCTGTCTCTCTGTCTCTCTCTCTCTCTCTCTCTCTCTCTCTCAAAAATAAACGTTAAAAAAAAAAAAAAAAGGATTCAGGTTTTAAATTGCAGAAGCATTTCCCAAATGTGAATTTGTTTTGTATAATGTTGATCCATTCTGACCTTGGGTCAAAATAAATGTCCCATGGTCAAATCAGTTTGGGAAATGCTACACATATTACATCACCTCCTCTGTCCTCCCTTCTGTAGATTCGCAATGTGGACTTAAGTGCTGTATTAAAGATTCTAAGAGGTTCTACCATTAAGCACCCAGCTGTTTTCCCCCCAAAACTGATTGAGCTATCTAAAATTTTTACCATATGATTTCTACTAACGTGCAGGCAAATGAGTGTCCCGGTGTGAGCCATATGGGGAATACTGCATGATTTCATAGTATGTTCTCTTCTTTAAAAGGAAAATAACTCAGAGGTAATATTTCATAATAATTTATATTCAGTTATTTAGGGCATATCCAGTCTCAATTCCCTTTTGACAAGATGGGCTAAGCAGTAGTAAGAATTTGGACACACAGAAGGATCTGAGATATTCTAAACTTTGACCAAAAAAATGACATTGGGCATGTCCAAATTTTACAGGGGGGACTGTGTCAGGCCAAAGGGATCAAAGCCAAGGACAAAACCAACTGACCACCTTACTCTTCTGCCATAGAAATTCACTCTAGTTTAATCTTTAGGACTCTTGTTTGCTCAAGACAACTACTTTCTACTACAAGACAATGTTCCCACAATTCTGGAACTCACTTGTCATAACAATGGCAGACACACAGTAGGCATCTTAATGATGGTGTGAAATCTAAAATGGCATGCTGCCAAAACAGAAATCTGATGGTGGTGATTCTTCTTTCAGCAGAATGGAAATTGGGGTATGAATAGCTGCAGAATTTCACTTTACTAATTATTTCTCCTATGCAGTTAAAAGAAAAGCTAAAATATTTTCACTTGTTTGATTGACTTAACAAGTTAAATAAACTCAGTGTAGATCCATTTTATCAGCAGAATCCAGTCTGATCAGTAGAATTATACCTGACCAAAAAGGGAAAAAAAATCATTAAGAGGTGCCAGTGCAATAGAGCAAATCAGTAACATTTGTAAGACGTGCTGAATTGGCGATCACAAGCAATGAGAAGGTGCACTGGCAACCAAGTTTGTAATAACACCTTAATGTCTCATCCACAGCTTCAAAAATCCCAAATGGATCCAAACAGGGCCTTGTAGTGGGAGCCATTTCCATTCATTCTCTAGGTTAAATTAAATGAAGATTCAGCCTTCTTCAAGAAGTTAGGAAAGAAACTTCCACTATTGTTCATTATTTTTTTTTCACTTATCATAGATGTCACTGGATATAGGGTTTGTCAGCCCAGTCAGCTCCAGCTGCCATACAAGACACCAAACACTGGGTGACTAAAATGGCAGACATTTCCTTTCCCATAGTGCTGGAGACCCCAAAGTCAAACATCCAGATTCTAAGAGAGTTCTGCTTCTGGTTCAAGTTCCCTTCCTGACTTGCACATGGGCACCTTCTCAAGGTGACCTCACATGATGGAGAGAGCGAGCCAGCAAGCTCTCTGGTGTCTCTTCATAGAAGGGAACTAATCCTATTGGCTCAGGGACTCAAACTTGTGACCATTTTTCAAACTTATATAGTTTCTTTCTCCAAATATAGTTACATCGTGGGCTAGGGTTTTAATATACAAATTATGAGGGGACACAATTCAATCCATAGCAGGTCTGAAAATGCAAAGCATAAGTTTGTGGAGGCCTCCTTTCTTTCTCTCATCATCTTCTCTCTCTTTCTATCCACCTCCTTTCTGTCAAACTCTTCCAATTACACAGACTAGGAAAAACAGTCAATGCTCAAGAAATAATTTTCAAAGTGACTGAAAACAAATCAGAATGAATCAAAAACACCTCATCTCCTCAGCTGCTGCTGGAATCCCCATACGCAAGGATGTACCCAGTTCAGTGGTATCTGAGGGCTCATCCACTACATTGATGATGACTTATGATTCAAGAGCCAGGATCGGCAAGTCAGGACTTGCGGTAGCTCACAGACATTGAGCCCCACTGTTTTCACTGCCATGTTACAAGGCCATGCTCCACCACATTTCAGCATAATGGAACTTCCTAAGTATAGATCCCCTGGGCTCTGTTGGGAAAAGTCAGCTATGTAAGTTACAAACTGCTGCGATGATCTCTTTTTTTTAAAACCAGTGACTTGAAGACAACAAAGAGATATTTCAAACGTATTGTGAACAATGACAATATTTAGTGCATAGCCTCTTTAGAAGAATACTTTGAGAGGTGACTACACTTACTTGGAAGTATAATAAGGCCCAGTTTGTGTTTTGAAAAGTTACTCTCTTACTGTTTCATGCTCTGGATGGCAGCATGCCCATCCTCCTTCATTTGGGGCCATTGATAAAAAGTGCTAAGCTTAACTAGGGCTGAATTTGCACCGCTTTGTCGAATTTCCACTATTCTTCCTGCTCTCCATCTCCCTCCTATTAAACCTCAGAGAAAGTGGGCACACTCATGGAGGAGCCAATTGAGGCTCACAAATATGGCACACAGGGCGTGTAATGCTCAACTCAAGGATGTGCCATTCACATGAACTATATTGTAATGATAATGTTTGGTTCCCCCAAGGCCTCTATTAACTGTGTGGTTACTCTTTGTGGTATGAACGTATGAACTTAGTTGCCCAGGAGAGGAATAGTTTGTTATGTCCTGTTGAAAATGCTGGTCATCTATGGATTGATAGGCTAGGCTAAGACCCAAGATACCTGTATCTTCCCAAACCCTTGCATGGGGCTGGGCCACAAGGGGACTTTAGTGGAGAGTTGAGATATATATGCTGCAACGAAGAAATGTGTGAATGAGCTATTGTTGAGATCTCTGGCTGCTCAGCCCTCACTGATTTATCTATTCCAAAGTCTGATTTGATCAATTATTTAATTATAAAGTCCTTGATTTCCTACCATAGAATCCAGGCAAGATTTTCACAAATTTCTTCTCTACAAAAACAAAACAAAACAAAACAAACCCAGAAATTTGTCACCAAACAGAAGATGCCATCACCACTGGTTAGCCCCATGCTTAGGTCATCATACTATTGTATTATGAACTGTAGCTTATCAATAAGTATCTCCAGGATCAATGAAGTAAGAGACAGAAGCTCTCCCAAAAGCATTCTCAGCCTGCAGTGGATATAAAGAAGAAAGCTCAAGAAATTGTAGTTTCCCTCCTTGGCCCTTTTGTGAGTCCAAAGCAGCTATTAGGGAGCATTGGTGTTCCTGGATTCTGTGCTAAACAAACCAATATTTGAGCCCCAGAAGGGCCGGGCTGGGGCTGGGCTCGTCTACAGGGGCCTCCTTTGTCTGGGGTTTGGAATCATTCCTTGGTTCCTTTTCACTAGTCCTCCCCACCCCCAGCTCCTGCCCCTCTCCCAATTCACTCTTTAAGAATTTATCCTGCTGCTTCTTTAACTCAGCATGTGTCTGGGCAGATGTCCAAGAACGCTGGCTTCAACAACGACAACAACAGGACCAGGAAAAAAAAAAATCCTCTACTTCAATTCAGTCCTCCCTGCTCTCCTAGCCCTCCCGCTCTCTCCTGGTTTTTCACAGCTCATGATTGATAATGTCCTCCTCTCTCTCACCCTGGGACTCCACATGCCTTTCTATTGGACAACACGGCCTCTGTGAGGCGACCTGGGAGTCCAGCCACTGGGCCCTGGGACCCCCTTGGGGTCTTTTGAGAGAGGAAAAAAGAAAGGCCAAAAGGGCCCCTGGATGGGGGCAGGCCCAACAGGTACAAAGCAACTGGAGAGCTGAATGCAGTGAACCTTTGTGCCAGGGCCAGGGCCTGGCAGCTCAGAGAGAGGGTGGCAAGGGGGTACCTCCTTGTCATCCTTTTCTTTGCCCTGTAAGAAAGGCAACAACACTGAGATTCCAAAGGACCAAGTATGTTTTCAACCAGTGAAAAGCCCTCTACCAGAACTTTCCTTTTGGACTCTTATTGGCTTCCCTTGAAATTCCTTAAGAGAAGATATCACATATTTGATTGTATTTTGATACAACAAATTTCAACTAACAATTATTGAGCACCTAGGAAATTCCAGGTACTATGCTAGTTGTTTGTTTATGTGTAATTCCATTTAATCCTTGAAACAAGGTAATAGTGATTCCTTATTAACAGGTGAAGAAACGAGGCACAAAGAGATTAATTCCCTTGTCCTGGGTCACACACCTAATATGTAGCAGTATTGTAAGTTAGGCTCAGGTCCTGTGATCCCAAGGGCCATACTATTCCTATTCTATTCTGCTGTTCTAGTAACCTTTGAGAAATGAAAGAATGACTGAATATGACTGAATAAAAAGTTCCTAGAAAAGGTGGGGACATTATTATTATTTCTTCTATTATTATTATTATTATTATTATTATTATTATTATTATTTTCATCATCCAGTAAATCTGCATCAGGAAATCTGCAGCAGCCAGGAAATTATTTTATTCCTTATGACTGTCTTGGGATAAATGGGTCAGATGAGGGTTACCCCAAAGTTGATGAACCATATCATCTTATTCTACTTTGGAAATGTTTTCCTGGATTTCCAATTTAACTTTATATCCTCTACATTTCAAGGAGGTCAGTTTGAAAGCCAGCTTGCTTGATTAGTGTTTATCTTTTCTAAAACTGGACCTGAAAATACTGTCTACTACATAAGAAACAATTCTTGTTTAAAGATACTTTGGGAAATATTCTGCAGGTAAATGTGTGCATTTTGTTAAATGGAAGTGGTCATATAAAATATTTCCCTGTTCCTTGTAGCTTCCAGCAAACCTACAGCCCAAGTCAGTCACCCAAGGTAGACGATCAGAACTTTGAAGGAACCAGATAGCTATCACTCTGTTCAGATGATTTCTGCTTTGCCCTTCCCATAATAGCTGGATTTTGTATTATGCTTGTAAACCTCTGAAATTCCTTTAGAAACAGACAAGGTATAACTTCTTGATAAGTAAACAACCGATATGCATTCCTATCCCAGGCTATCACCATAATATGAAAAAATCTTACTTAATGTCCACACCTAGAGATCAAGCAGAGTAAGACAGAGCACGTTTCTGAATAAAAGATAAAAAATAACTCTATGACTGGGTAAGCAATGTCCTGGAGAGGCTGTGCCCCTCTCTCCTGGAAGAAGAGCTGAGAAGCCACTAACCCAAGTCCCAGTAGAACAGAGGAACAGTGTCCATGCAGAAGAGTGCAGTCCCCATGTCTCCAGCAAGACCAAGACTCTTCTTTGCTCCTTTTTCTCCTAGCACTGGGGCCAGGACCCTTTACCTACTGTCCATAGTGATCCACCCCATTCTCCATTGGATTCCTAGCCACTATGTCCCTTTCTCATTGCCCCCTCCTCCTTCTTCTCTCCCCTCTTCTTTTTATGAATTGCCTCAAAATGGCAATGCTCTTGGGGGAAAAAAAGGAGGAGAGATAGGAGATAGCCCAAAGCTGTAACTCCTCATTTAGAAAAATACTTTGCTAGTGTTAAATATTTAGTGGGTTCTTTAGAATAAAAGCTAAGGGCGTACCCATGGAAATTTTTTGTGAAACCTTCAGAAATATAGAAGAGCAATCAAGAAATCCATCAACAAATACCTACAGAGCACTGACTTTAGGCAGGCACTGGGTCAGTAGGGTATGACAATAAAAAACAAATGTGAATGGAGAAACCTCCCTTAGAAAGGATATAATCTAGTGTACCTGCCACATTAAAAAGCCATACAAGTGAATCACACAAATCATACAAAACCCTTTACATGATGTTGTATGAAGCGAATGACCAGGTATTAGGCAGAGTGTACCAGAGATGAGACGTGTACTGGCTCTTAGAGACAGGTTGCTCTGTGAGGGACCCAGCAGAGGGGAGGCTTGAGACGAACACTGAAGGATGGGTGGACTGTAAGAGCAGCCAAGAGGCAGGGGGGCTGCCATCTTCAGATCCATACTCTCCTCCCCTATCCCCCACCCCCCACCTTCCAAGGCACCACAACTAGTCTCAGGATTTGTGCAGGGGTGTAGAGATGGGACCTGGGTGGAGTTTGGGATGACAGAGACATTGTCAGGACACTGGAGAGTCATCCCCTCAGCCACTTGGAATTATTGCCATAGTTGCTCTTTTTTTTTTTTAATGTTTTATTTATTTTTGAGACAGAGAGAGAGACAGAGGATGAGCAGGGGAGAGGCCGAGAGAGAGGGAGACACAGAATCGGAAGCAGGCTCCAGGCTCTGAGCTGTCAGCACACAGCCCGATGCAGGGCTCAAACTCATGAACTGTGAGATCATGACCTGAGCCGAAGTCGGATGCTCAACCGACTGAGACACCCAGGTGCCCCAGCCATGGTTGCTCTCCAGCCAAACTGCTTTTGCACTGAAGATTCATCAAATATTGTTCTCTTTTGCATTCAACTAATCCCATTGCTCACCTCAAGAACATGTAACAACTAAGCAGTATCATGAAGAGAAAAGTCAAATTGCTTCTTACTTGTGAATCAAGGGCACTGGACTCCAAGATCATTTTGGTTCTCATACTTAACATTATCTGCATTTCTACTTCTTTGGCACTTGGCTAATAAAGATCATTCCTATTTCCCTTTTGCACAAAAGCCCCCATTTGAAAAGCAATGAATCTGTGTTTTTGCAAGGTTTTAACTTCCTTGACCTAAGAGTGACCTCTTAGGCCCTTCTGTATTGCTCTTGCATGTTCTAGAATGGCTTCCTGTCGGTATGTGGTACTGACACCCCCAACTCATAAGCCTTAGTGGATGCAAGTCCTGATCACAAAGCAAATGTTTTCAGCACCAAATAATAAGGCTAGGCATAAAAAAAAATGCCATCTATGTCCTGCTAAATAAAAGATGTGTTCTTCAGTTATTCATTTTCTTAAAATAGAACCACAATTACTAGAACAGGGAGGGAGAACCTAGCATTGGTTTTTGTTTTGTTAGGTATTCTCCCCCAGATGGATGGAAGCATGTATCTTTTTCATTAATATCACCTGCAAGAAAACAAAGCCAGGAATGTTTATTTCTTTTTAGGCTATTAAATGCTAACAGCTTTCAGGTAACCAATATCTACACTAGGATTTAGAGTCTGCTTGATATTTTGTGTAGGCAGCCATATATTCTAATGAATAACTCATAAGGAGCTAAGCAAAGGTAAAGTCTTTTTTATTTCTATACTCAAACTGGAAACAATTGCATAGTTGGTGACTCTGGGCCATAGCCATGCATGTACCTGTGAGGAAGAGCATTGGGGGACAGCTCATTCAGAGACCTAGGTTTTCAATGATAGACCAGCCATTGTCATGCACCACCTCTGTCACAGTAGGGAGTGAGCTAGAGTCCAGTTCTCCAGGCTGACACCTGTAATATCTTCAGTGGGGGCAGCTGGAGGGTGAGGCTGGTTGGACAGGAGGGTTATTAGTAAAGGAGGTTGCAAAGAATTGCAGTCTCGTAGCCTAAATGTAACCTAGTCACTTTTTTCCACAGCAGGTGGTGGATTCTACAAGGAATTCAGGAATCAATACCTGAAGAATTGAAACACCTATGACATTTTGATTGGAATTTGTTTACTAATCCGTGGTTTAGTATCAACTGTCAGTTATTTTAGGATGCAAATTGAAATTGGTAAGTATTCATATTAAAGACACTGCAAGAAGCTATGAAAACATGCTAGAAGATAAAAAAGGGAGCACAACATGATTGTTTTTCTTAAGAAGCTATAATTTTCCAGATTACAATTCATCACCTGGACTGCCTGGTGATGAAGAAGTTGGGGATAGGTAGCCCTGAACTTAAATAACTCTTCTCACACTCCCTATAAGAAAAAAAGGGATGCTAGGTCAAACTAAAGGTCCACAAAGGCAAATTTTCTCCCCAAATCAGTCATGCTTCAACCTGGATCACTCCACTCTGCAGAGCCTAAGTCACTGTCATACTGATAAATGCAGTTACTCAACCGGCAAACAATGATTGAACAGTTACAAGGAAATCAAAGAAATAAAAGGAGAGATAGTGGATTTTAATCAGTAGAGGTATATCCTTTGTATAGTGGCTCCAGAGAACCACAGCCCATTCTGCCTTTCTGCTCTACACAGAGCCACACCAGAATGAGCTGTGCATCCACAGAGGTGGGATACAGCTCCCCAAGACAGGTGTCCCTAGCGAGGAACAACACACAAATCCCCAGATATGCCGATGGGATCCATATCCTTGATGATCAGCCCTGATTCTGAGGACATTCTTTTGAACGCTCAACTGAAATATGCTTCTTTTTATTTCCACCCATGGTTCTTCCCCACCCACTGCTGTGAAAGACCAGGAGCCAGTCTATTCCAATATATTCAACAATACTACAAGCACTTACTTAACACAGCCATGTGTCAGGAACAGAGGAGTAGGAGGGGAGTCCAAAGCCTTTAAGAAACCAAAGCAGAAGAAAGACAGGTGCATAAACAGGAAAAGGGAAACAGGAAAAATGAATTCTTTATTAGAAGGATGGCTGAAGGAGCATGGGAGCAGCTATAGGTGAGGATGCAAATCTTCTTCTGGAGAAAGCAGGGACAGCTAAGCTTGGAAAGTCTCTGAATAGGTCAATTCTAGACAGAGGGAGCACTGCATACAAATGCACAGGGCTAGAGAAAGATAAAGAATGTCTGAGGAAATTCAGGACAATGCCAGGTGCAAAGGAAAGAGACGTAAGATTGTAAAGAGCTTGGATTCTGCTTTACAGAGTTTGGATTTTATTCTGTAGGTGTTGTGGAGCCAGTAGGGGTCTTTAAGCAACACCTTTCTGGGCGGTGGGCAAAGAAGGAATAAATGTCCTGATTTTATATATGAAAACAATTGCAGCACATAGAGATTATGTCTGAGGGCAGTCAGCCAGTGAGGTTTGGAACATAGGTCTCCCTACTCCTAACCCAGACTGCTTTCCACCAACACAGGCTGTTTCCAGAGTCAATGTATCTTTGTGGGAAGCAATATATCTCTCCGGACATCCTGTGGGAAGCAGAATCCTTACCTGCCAATAAGAAATTGTAATCCTCTTACTTCTATGAAAGGAAATGTTACTTTGATGGCTCCCAAGCTACCAGGTATACATTTCTCTCAAGTCACTTACCAGAATGTCACTGTGACGATACATCCATCTGTCTTACTGTACTAAATCGTGAGCTCCTTGAAATCGGAGACTGTGTCTTCAGTCAGTCTCTGAGACAAGTGTTAACTGAGCAATCACCATGTCCCAGGCACTGTGCTAGACACGCAGTATTTCCCTCTAAGTGAACTAGACATGGCTTCTGTCCACCAGAGCCATTTCATCCCCGTATTTCCAGTGCTTGGGCATGGGGGTCGATGAAAAAAGTGTGTGAATGATGGAGTGGGTAGAGCAGGGAGTGCTATTTTTTCCCTCAACATCACAGAGGTTTCCTGAAGTTGTGCCCTGTGTGTGCACAGCTTGCAGAGGACAAAAAGCCTGAGTGTAAAGCCCTGCCCACATCCCCGCCCCCGCCCCTGCCTCCCCCACCATTCAGAAACGCTGGGCTGAGGATGGAGGCACACACCAGGCTAGACTTCACAGGCCCAGGCCAGATAGAGGATAAGCAGGTGCCAGAACTCCTTCTGTCTGGTGGCCAGGAAAACACCGCATCAGAAGCTCCAAGACTTAGGATGCCTTCACTGCCTTCTAGTGTCTTCCCCTGGTCCATTTATGATTCTTACCTACCTTGCGTGATCGAGGAAGAAACTAAAGCCCTGAAACAGGGAAACCACTGGGCTGTAGGTTGAGCACTGGGCTCCAGAACCCAAGCTCCAGTCATGTTACTGCCCACCTGCCACGTGGCGCTCAGCTGGGTGGCTCTAAGCCCAGCTGGGGCTGGCCTGGTGAGGAATGTTCTCCTGCTGAGCAAGCCAGAAAGAGCCGCCAGCAACTGCTGCCACTCCCCCAGGAACCAGCCAGCCTCCTTAAGCCCCATGGACTAGCAGGCCTGGTACAGCTTCCAGCTGCCAGCCCATTCCACCACCAGCAGTGACTGGCAAGTACCACAGGGCACCCCTTTTTGTGAAAGAGTAAGCCTGCCTGCCCAGACCTGGCCATGGTCTTTACCTTTTGCTGTTGCTTGGGATCAGTTCAATTTTCCTTGTCCTCAGGGTGTACACGTGGGATACATGCAAACCTACTTCATTCTGGAACAATCTTTCTCAGTGGAAATTCTTAGTATCCACTTCCTACCTGCTGGCTGTATTTTAACCCGAGTGCAGCATGATCACCTGAGCCAAGGCAGATCCAGGCAGTGTCCACTTTCTTTTTCTTTTTTTGTATCCATATGAGATGATGGATGTTAACTAAACTCACTGTGAAAATCATTTCACAATACACACAAGTCAAATCATTACACTGTACACCTTAAATTTAAACAGTGCTTATATCCTAATTACATCTCAGTAAAACTAGGGAAATAAAAGAAAAACACTGGATCCCCAGTACAAGGTTCTGACTGTGAGTCTCACTTCTGCAGCCTGCTCAGTACCTTGAGTAGGCTATTAACCTCTGGACTATAGTGTCCTACTACAATACAGGGGTGCCCTCTGTTACCACTCAGGAGGCTGTAAAGATTGAGAGAAAGGGCTTCCATTTCTGTTTGCACCTCCACCTACTTCCAAAAATGTTTGTGTGACTGTCTGAAAAGAAGGAAACATAAGCTAGTAAGACTTACTATAAAAAGAAAAGCTCCACTGCTATGCAGAGGAAGGATGAGAAGGGAAAATTATACCCACACTCTCAGATGACGGAGTGGTGGGTAAGTGTTCCTCAGTTCTCATGGGAGAGGGCATGAGCTCTGGTCGTATCTAGTGCTTGATCTTGGTGATCAAAGGAAACCAGGTGATGGCCCACCCCCAACTAAAGGTGACATTTTGATTCATCTTTGGAAAACTAACATGACACAAATATTAAGAGGTAAAAGGGACGTCTATTTCTCACTCTCAAGCATCTGTCCTAATGAAACAATCCCAGAGAATAAAAAGCTACCTACAAAATTATTTGCCTGCTTTCAAAAGTCCAATAATAGCAGACTATTAAAACAAATGTGGGGCATGTGTGTGTGTGTGTGTGTATGTGTATGTGTGTGCTCAGTGAAATATTATCTAGTCACTAAAATCACTAACAACAAATGGAGAAGTATTTGTGACAATATTTTTTGAAATTTTTTTATGTTTTTATTTTATTTTTGAGAGAGAGAGAGAGAGAGAGAGAGAGAGAGAAGTCGGGGGCGGGGGGAGGTAGGGAGGGGCTGAGAGAGACACACAGAATCCAAAGCAGGCTCCAGACTCTGAGCTGTCAGCACAGAGCCTGATGTGGGGCTCGAACTCACTGACTATGAGATCATGACCTGAGCTGAAGTGGGACGCCCAACCGATTGAGGCACCCAGGTGCCCTGTACTTGTGACAATATTAAGTGAAAGCAAATTCACAGGGATAGAAACAATGACTGGAGCACTGAAGCATGTTTTCACAGACAGAGATGGTTAGAAGGGCACTGTAACAACTGAACATAATCCCATTAAATGTGTGAGTGTGTGTGTGCATGTGTATTTCTTTTCTTTTCATGAAAAGAACTCTCAGAACGTTCTTATAAATGCCTTTGTGAAAATAACAAACATCAAAGAAATAATCCTTCATGTCCCCTGGGTCTCTGTGTAGGCCACCTTTAACTTTGCAAGAGGTAGGCAGGTATGATTTCAATCTTCTCAAAAGTGATTCACATCAGTGGAATGGGGGCAGGAGTTAAGACACTGAATGAAACCCACTAAGGACACTTGTCACCTTGGCAACCTTTGGTCACTACCCCAATGGCCATGGACACCAGCTGTAAACCAAAGGAGTCCGTGCATCAGAGTGGAAAGCACGCTGTTCTGAGGGTCTTGGGCTCACTACTGCCTGACCTTGGCCAAAGTCATTTCATAGTTCTAGCCTCATTTCCTCATCTGCAAAACAAGGAGGCTGAGATCAACAAAGTCCGAAGTCCTTCTTTTTTTAAGGTTCAGTGATTTTATGATCCTCTGCATTGCCACTGGAATAAATTTCTTTTTTTATATATGAAACAGTTTGTAATGAAATATCTCTATAATTAAAAAAACAAACACCTGCCTCTCAAAAGACAACACAGACTAACAAAAGAGTGTGTAACATGGTGTTAGACAAGGTTTCAAATCCAGGCCTGCCACTTCCTGTTTAGGAGATCACTTAACACTGGGGTAAAAGAGGATTAAATGTGATAATTTACAAAACTCAACATGGATGCAGAGTGATGGAGACACCTGCTTGAAACAGGTAAGTCTGCAGCAAATAAACAGCAAGATATAGAAGTCCTATGCAATAACCCACCTATTCTTGGAAGATCTGAAGATGCTCTGAAAGGTTGTAGATTTCCAAGAACCATAAAGGTTATAGATTTCCAAGAACCAGAAGAAAGGTCATAGATTTTTCAACACAGTTCGGATTTCTCAGTTCACATAATCTGATGGCTCACTGTCCCCAGGACACACATGTCCCAGGTTTTGTTCGGAAGTGTGGCTGCCCACAGTGCACCTCCTGGCTCCGCAGAGACCCACAATCATCCAAGACCAAGATGACTGATTTTAAAGTGGTTATAGTCACCACACACTTTCCCCACGCATGTATAATGCTCAAGTGCAATGCTCATTATTTGGCCAGATTCTTGCCTGGGTTCTGCGTTAGGGTAGTCAAATGGACAAT
Organism: Prionailurus viverrinus; assembly: GCF_022837055.1. Taxonomy (NCBI): domain Eukaryota; kingdom Metazoa; phylum Chordata; class Mammalia; order Carnivora; family Felidae; genus Prionailurus; species Prionailurus viverrinus. The sequence goes on along the minus strand of NC_062572.1, from coordinate 66,550,557 downwards.
GACAGACACTGGACATTATATTTTTGAGTCCCCAGTATTTAACCATGTGACCCTAGGAAAGTCACTTGCCCAGTCTGGGCCGTGGTTGCCTGGTGAGGAGGCTGGTCTGCAACATAATTAAGCCTCCAGCTTTCAAATGCAATGTTTCTTTCTTACCAGCCTGCACTCCTAGCAAAGTCTCTTGGCTCTCCCCTTACCCCTACACTAAGTCATTTGGATCCATGGCCTCTTGGTTTTACCCTCAAGGATGCAGCTGGGCTGGTGCTGTGTGCAGATTTGCTACTTGTCAATTGAGGGAATGCACAAAATGAGCCTGAAGATTCCTAAATGCTGTCTGGATTTAATCCAGGGCAATATTATTATCTGACCCCAAACAGAACAAGCCCTGGAAGATGGTCAATTTCCTTAAGTCGGTGGCTGGATCCATGTTTAATGCGTTCTTGTCAGCTCAAAGCAAGACACACAGTATTCTGGGTCAGGAAGAGGTGAAAGGACCCATTGGGGAAGAAGGGAGTGTGGAGAGTAATCAATTTAAAAGATATTTTGTAAAAAATTCTAAGTGCTTTTTTGTTAAAACTCAGTCTAGAAGAATAAAAACTTAAAGGGGAGGGGGACAATGTGGGTGATGAGCTGAGGGGCCCTATTGCACTGAACACAGGCCTCTGACAGATTGTAAAAGCAGGCAGCTGAGGACTCATTCAGAGAAAGGCTGTACTTCTCTCTGCAACGCCCTGGTGTCCACAGAGGGGCTGTGTCTTGTCTTGATAACTGGACATCGATGGGAAAATTCCCTTCCAGTAAAGGTAGGCAGAGAGGTATCACTGAAGTACAAAACTCACCACTGGCCTTTTGTAGAATTTGGCCAGCCCCTCCCCAGAGGGCTCCCTCCTTCCTCCTTCTGCACCTTCTCCCCTCAGCCAGCTGCAGACCTCTGTCCACATTTTCCCAAGATAATGTTTTCACAACTGCCCCTGCAGTCTGGCCCCTGGGTCGTTCCCAAGTATTTGCAATGTAACCTTGGCCTGCACCTGCTACACAGCCCCTCTCCTTCTCTCCCCCTTCAGGGGTCTACCCTAACCCCTCTCCCCCCACCCCTATCCCCACCCCCACCCCCCATTAGCGGGTTCCCAGGCAGGTGACACCACAGAATGAAAAAGGCCAGTGAAGGCTGCAATCTCCTGGCCTGCCTGCCCTGCCTGCCCCTGCCTGCCCTGCTCTGGCTTTTGCAGGAAGCTCCCTGGGAGCCCCTCCCACTTCTCCCCTCTCTAGGCCAGGCCTTCTCTCATCTGTTGTCCCTCGGTTCCCAGGCTCTCTCTCTACTGTTTCTCTAATTTGTTTATTGATTTGGGGAATCAAATCACTTTTGTTCAGCCAAAGAAACAGCCTGGTGTTACAGAGAGTGCATTCACTTGGAATCAGGGAAGCTGTATTAGACACAGACTCAGGCCACTGGGCTGGAGGGTCCTCCCAGATCATGTCTTTCAAGCCTGTCACTTCACAGATGAAGAAACAGAAGGCCCAGAGAGGCTACAGCCCTGTCACTAAGCATGTGTGTGTCCTGAGGCTGTCTTTTTGCCTGTCTGGGTCTCAGGGTCCTCACCTGCCTGGCAACAGAAACATATGTTTCAGCTTCAAAGAAAATCTGGAAGACTGCAATCATATCGGTTGACCAAAGCGGTAAATGTGTAATCCTGGCTCCACCTTCATTCTTTCCAGCAGGGTTCTATCTGTCACCCTGCTGACTCCACAAGCTTGTAAGACAGGGATACAAGAGACAGACACAGACTAGAAGCTACCAGACGCCCATATCACACAGGGATATTAAACACGGGTGTTAGTAGCAAAAGGCAGTGTCAACCATAACATCAGCAACCAAAAAATGGTGCTTATGGGAGGTAAGTATGTGTTAACTAATCTTACCCTGCTAAACATTTCAGAATATGTATGTGCAGCAAATTATCACATTGTACACCTTAAATGACACAATGTGTATACATCAACAGTATCTCAATAAAATGGGGGGGGTGCTATCAAAAAACCTCAAATTTCTGGAACCTCAGCCCCAAGAAAATGACCCAAGTAAACAGTGGCAATAAGTCTTAATTGGATAATCTGAATTTCTATTGCCCACGTCTGCCTTCTTTGACCCTAGGAAGCAGGTGTGGACCCATCCTTAGAGCACTCCCTCAAATCTGACTCACAGTGTCAAGTTCAATTCAAACCCCTGCTAACAGCTCCCATCTCTGAATTCTGAAGCCTCGATGACTTTTACCACACACCTGAGTGTCAGATTGTGCGGTCTAATTTTTGTGTCTTCATCCAGACAGAGATGCGTCCTTAAGGACCGGAATTACATACTCCCCTATCATACCTCAGTACCTGACACTGGGCACATGGTAAAATCTTAGCAAGTATCAGCTGACTGATTTCCAAACTGAGGAGAGAACAGGAATCCAAGTATACACTGAGCTCCTGGCACTTTCCATGTCAAGCCCAAGAGCTCCGCATCTTTCCACCCAGTCAGTCCTCCCTGGCCAAAAAGATACTTCCGATGCCAGCAGCAGAACACATAGCCCAATTTACGAGATTTTAATTCACATTAAGTGCTAAACAGGATTCGACGTCCCTGAATTCCATAGGTTTCTTGTTCGTAAGCCACCCTCACACACCTGTATTCCTGCTATATCACCAATCAGGTGAACCTTTTCTACAAATATGATTGTCAAATGCAATCCAATTTAAAAAATTCTGCTCATATTTTGACCTCCTGGAATACCATGCACAGCTGCACAAGTTGTACACTGCACAATATCAGGGGCAATAGTTCACAGTGCAGCAAGCTTGCATCTGTCTCCTCCCTGAAGCTTCAAGTACTTCTGCTCAGAGGGTCTGACTCTAAAGGACTTAGCATTGGGTCCACTAATCAAACATCCAGTTAAATAGGAAGGAAATTTTATTTAATCTCTGCTTGCCACTGGACGCTCCTACTTCCTAGGCCGCCTAAAATTTGCCATCATTTAAGCTAATAGATAATATTTCTGCTTTGCCAATTCTGAGTGTGTAAGAAGCCACAGAGAACTCTTACCCTCTTTATTGTAATAAATTAACCTTTACGGAACCAGAGGCATTTGACTTCACCCTTGGGCTGGGATTTTTATTAAATTTCTTCTGATTCCTTTGAGCCAAAGGTCCTCACAACTGTACACAGCAACCTCCACTTCCACTTGCACTACCTTGAGCCTGAAGAGAAAGGAAATCTTAGCCTCTTCTCCATCCTCTGCCTCCTGTGCTCCCTATCTCAACCCAGCAGGAGGGCAAATGCAAGACTTATGGCTGAATAAAGAACGAGAAGCCTTGGGGCACCTGGTGGCTCAGTCCATTAAGTATCTGACTCTTGCTTTCGGCTCAGGTCATGATCCCACAATTCGTAGGTTCGAGCCCCACATCAGGCTCCATGCTGACAGTGAGAAGCCTGCTCGGAATTCTCTCTCCCTCCATCTCTGCCCCTCCTTTGCTCATGCCAATGCACACATGTTCTCTCTCTCTTTCACTCTCAAAATAAATAAACATTAAAAGAAGAAGAAGAAGAAGAAGAAGAAGAAGAAGAAGCAGCTTTACAACTGGTGTGTCAGTGGAACCCCTTCTAGAACTCAGACACAGAAGGAGTGTTGAATCTGGACCCTCACCGATGAGGGTGAGCAAAGTGTGCTGAAAGAGCGAGGGGGAAGGAAGAGAGGACAAAGCTTGGGGTGGCCTTCATAACCAGGGAAAGGCCCTAGCTCCAGAGAGGGATCAGTCTACCTTAAGTCGAGCATATCGTCCGGAAAAACATTCACCCATGTTCTGAGGATGAAGGACTGACTCCTGGTGTGTGGAATCCAACCATCATCTAACCTGGAGACAGAGCCACTCCAATGAGCCCCTCCACCTCCACATCACTAGAACTCAAGTCTCATACCAACTTCAAGAGGCAAGAGTGCCCTCCCTTACTTTACATGTAAGGAAATGGAAGTTTGAAGACTTTCTGTTCTCAGCTAGAGACCTCAGAACAGAACTAAACTCAAGTCTCAGTGGCTCTAAAGTTATTTCCTTTTACCTCATTCTGTGGTCAAATGCTTTATTTTCCTGACCATCTGAAGAATCTGCTATCAAAGTCATCACTTTTCTCTTTGACTACCCTTCACTCTTGTGCATGTCTCCATTTTGGACGAAGAACCTGCCTCTCCAACGAAAGGGCATGAGTCCCGAGGGCAGAAAACAGGTCACTACATGCTATGGGGCCAGTCTGATCTCTGAAGCTGATCTCCTCTCCCCACACAGAAACCTCTATTTCCACAAGAACTATCTTGCATCTGGTGCAGGTTTAACATGAGGCAGATTCTGGATGTATTTTTATAGAACTCTGCCCAAACCAAATACGGCAGAGGTAGCTTCTGGAAGATGCTATCCTCTCCTTTTGGGTGAGGTTCTCTGTTCCCACTTTCCCCACTACCCCTATACTTGCATGGGGTTAGGTGCCCCTTCTTTGCTCCTTCAGGCTTTGCCTCAGGCCACTTTCTGCCTCGATCTCCTGCAAGGCGGGGGGTTCCTGGAGAACAAGGAACCTTGACCTTACTCATCATTGTACTTCTAGCCTATGGGACTTGGAAAATTTAGCACCTGATCAGGGGTGTTTCTAAACTCCATAAGGGAACCTGACCAAAAGGACTTACGGATCTGACTGGCAGAGAAGGCCACCAGCACTATTCTAACACCCCAGCAGATCTTGGGGGCCCAGGTTAACCTGTGAGCTGAAAACCCATTAGCATCCCCATGTCCAGAAACAGATGCAGACTATTTGGGTGTAAGCTCTCAGATGACCCTGAGGTTATGACTAAAATCTTAAAATCCACAGATCCCAGAACAGAGTATCTGGCACACTGTAGAATTACTATGTGTTTATGGAACAAATTAATTACTAAATACAAGTTGGATCGATCCCCACGTAGTCTCTCTTTCCTCAGAAGGCAAAGCTGTGCAGTTTCCCTTTTTAATGATTGGCAACATTGTAGACATGTAGAGCCTGCTAGAGCTGGGGGCTGATTCCAGTTTCTCATCTACAGATGGGACCACTGAGGTCCAAGATCTCACAGAAGGCTTTCTGCTCTCCGTCTAGTACACTGTCAGTGAGGCCACACTGTCATGCTCTGTAGGAAATCCGAGAGCCTGTGAGGCCTGTGGCTGAGACACGAAGCTCTTGGCTTCTTTCCTTGCATCTCCATCCAGCGCTTGTCTCTGGATAGAGAAGGAGAGCTTCCTCTAGGAAAGAGAAGAAAAGGCTTTCCCCCGCCCAGGCAGCAGCCAGAACTTTTTACATACTCTGACATTCTAGGAGAGAAGCCATCTTCATAGGGTATCTTCCAATGGTAACGCCTCAATTTCAAAGACAGTCTGAAAGGACACAGCGACAGAATGGACTGTTCAAGTTGAGTTTTGTTTGACTGTAGGGAACATCAGTGGGAAAGGATTCTCAGAGAAGCAGTTTAGTGCCTTCCTCCCCTTTTACAGCATGTCCCCTCTCTGTTCTCTGGGTATCTGATGCTCGAAATGAACACATCATTGACATGGGCCCAAAGAGACCTCCTGGAGTCACCCACTGTTAATGCCACAGAAGTGACAGTCTGAGCACCACCCCTGGCCAGTGGGATTTTCACATTAAAGAAAACAGTCTCAAAACAAGGGAAAGCCTAGGCCTGCTGAGTGTGGCATCCCCACACGCTAAGGCTCTCCTCCAGCTATAAATGTTTAGAAACACTGCCCCATGACTTGTCATTTTCCAGCTTACATGTTGGATTCATTGCAACTCACCTCTAGAAACTTGGTTTTCAAGGTGTTGGCAAGAGGCAATTCAAAGTGCGGTTGGGGACAAGCACCAATGTTGCCAAGGAAGAGGCAACTGTCCTGAGTCCAAGAAAAGGTGCTCAACCAGGCACCAGCAGATGCCTCTGGGCACCATGCCAAGCTGATGTGAAAAGCCAAATACAATGATTGGGAGAATAAAAAGTAGTGCTCATTTAATGAAACAATTCACCCCACAGGGGCGTTACAGACCATTTCTTCTTGCTCACCTGTTTTCTAGAGGAACCAAGGACTAAAAATCAATCAGAATTCTAACCAAATCATAGATGTCCAATGGGATCCTGTGTATCAATACAAAATGATTGAATCTGGGGGAGAAAAAAAACGAACTTATTCAAGTATTTTTAGGAATGAGACCAGTATCACTGTGGTACAAGGCACAACCTCTGCAGGTGTGTGTGTGTGTGTGTGTGTGTGTGTGTGTGTGTGTGTGTGTCTCCGTCTGTGTGTTTGTATGTTGGGGAAGGAGGAGTTTGAGAATCGAGGCAAAGAGTGATGTTGGCAAAGGCTCACACAGAGGCTTCCTCTGACGATCCTCATGACAACACTGCCCTCCATTCTGTGCCTCCCACAGTCCTTAACCCTACAAGCCCTGGGTGCATTGATGGGGCACCTGTCAGGCTGCCCAGTTAGGTATTCCTGGGCCTCCTAGAGCTCATTTCTATGGGGAACAAGACCAAGCTGTTATTCTCTGCTGAGCTAGCCGGTCATCCTGCTCAGAAAAGTCACCACACCAGCCTTAAGGAGCATGAGAAACGAATGACGTCTATGTGTGTCAGCTCTTGGACCAGCCATCCCAAGAATGCCCATCCCTGTTGGGACCCCCAACAACAGACAGTGACTGAAGGTCTCTTGCATACTGCAAGCCATGATAGGTTTGCACCACCGTATGGGGGCATGAGCTTCTGTGCTGCTTTAATCCTCCTCATGGCAGAAGGAAGAAAGACAAAGGCTGATATTCGGTGTCAATGCAAGGTTTAACTGCAGCTGTAAATAAAATTACTTTCTGTCCCCATCCTCCTTAGATCTGTTGGTTTCTTCAGCAGTCATGGTAAATGTTACATTTCAAAAATACAAACTCTACCTGGTAAGGTATGCTCCAAACACAGTGGGTAGAAGTTAGTATCACAGTCACATGACCGCACTGCAGAGGGAGGGTAAAAAATGATCAGGCTGACCGGAAAACTGTAACCTTTTTTTTGTTAGCCAGTTAAAAAAACGCACCATTTTCACTGGTGTCTCCCTCTTTCCACAAAGCATGTGAGCCACTGCCACAGGGACATACGTGGAATAACACATGTGCATGTCCACACATGTGAATGTGTACATGCATGTATTTATTTAAACATCTGTCTGGATGAGTGTCCAGAGAGACATGGGGCCAGATGGGTGGATGAGTTAAGAGTTGCAGCCCGGAAAATCTCTTGCTAGATGGGTTTTGTCTCTTCATAAGTAAATGCAGTATGCTACCTTTTCAAAGAATTTAAAATTTAAGGCCTGGTCTAAAATGCTGATAGCAAGTTGTCTGCAACAGACCCAAACAAAATAAGCAGAAAGTAGAAATCTATGTTTAAGCCCTGGCTCTGAGATAGACCATGAGCTATCGGGCACTTCCCCTTGGGGTCTCAGCTTTCTAACCTATAAAATGAGAAAGGTGGAAATTTGCTGGGGCAAGGACCCCTGCTCACAATTTTTTTTTAATTTCATATGTCTCTCTTCAGAAAATACATATATTCACATTTGAATACAATTCTGTACAACATTCCAAGAGATTTATCACTTGAAGCCTCTCCCTGAATTAGGTGATACCCAGGATCCCTTCCGGCTTTGAAAAATTATTCTTTATATTTCTGAGCAAAAAAAAAGGGGGGGAGGAGGGGCCTATAGGCTTCCATTCAAATGTTTCTTTTCTTCAATCCCTCAACACAGTGATCTACATGCAAAGTTACATCAAATGTTCTAAAGTTCTATAAAACTGCTTCCCAAATCCAATGGACATGACATGTTAGGAAGCAAAAGATATTACAGTTAAGGTTTCCAATCCCTAAATCAAACCTTATTCACTCAGCTGTGAAAGTGATGGTCTATAAAGCCTTGGGAACTGGCATCTCCTATTCGACTCAGTTGGTGGGGGGGTCTCCTAACTGAAGTGCTGCTTGAATCTGATTGTGAATGGACACCAGGAAACCATGAAGACAGGGGCACATTTCTTTCAGCCCGATATTATAAAGTTAGTCTCCCTCCATCTTTGTAAAGGGGTTCTAGTATACTTTTCATTTCCAACCTTTACATAATTTTAGAATTTGGAAGGCACCTTGTACATTATCTAGTTCAGTATCTCCCTTGCAGATGAATGCTCAGAAAGGAGGACATTCACCAGATAGGGCTGGGACTCAAACTCAGTTCTATTGACTCTCAAATCTTTATTTTTTCCTTCCCTCGTCCCTTGCTGCCTATTTCAGAGGCCTCACACAGGAAAATAAAGCAGGTTGAATATGTGTTGGGAGGAGAGGAAAGGTGGAGATATTTTGTGAAATGAAGAAAAGGGTACCCAGGATAAGAGCTCTCCCGCTGTTTTCCTTTCCAACAAATGCAGTGATAAAATCCATTAAATCCATGGGGACCTGTACAAATGGGGGAGAAAATAACCCTTGCAGGGAGGCTCTAAGGGCAATTTCCCTTTTGCACAGCAGATGGGAGCCTGGAGGACTGTGTCAGTCCCAACACTGGCTGTTCTAACAGAGCATAGGGACTCTTGCTTTCTGCATTAGATTCTTTCCTGAAAAGGGTTATTCTGAGTGTTTCTATTTTATAACCTGCTTATTATCCCCTGACCCACAGGCTCCAGAGATTCTCTTGTCCATTTTGGCCAGATCTTTCATGAATCATGCCTCCTAACACTTGGGTTTGAGTTTCCTCCACTCCGCCCACCCCTCAGCTTTCCCCCCAACTTTTGGACACCAGGGTAATGAGCTGTGGCCAATGAGAGACAAAGCTCTTGTTTAAAGGAACAATATTATCTGTATGTGAGACTTCATTAAGGACAAATTGCCTGACGGAGTCTCTTCCCTAGATCCAGCAAAATGCTGGAGGCCATGGGTAACCCCTTGACCCATTTTTATGGGCCGGTTCCCTTTATATCCATTTCCCTCATAGAGCCAAGGAGTCTTTCAGGATGGCAAATTAATTTTCCTTTTAAAGTCTGAGATTAGGAACCACACACACACACATTACTTTTCCCTGAAACATGTTAATTCCAGACTGGGACACAAAGGTAATGTGTATTTATGGGATTCATATTTTGAACTTTTGGTTTTTCCTGGAGCTGCCTTTGTAGGAGAATGAAGAGAAGTCTCATGTTTCTAGGGTCATCTAATTGCAGTTTTGAAAGTCAGATTACCCAGCGTCATCCAAACATTTCTTGCACACTCCTTCAGTCTGGTTCCCCAAACTCCTGCTACATCCTCCTGAATGTCCCCATCTGAACCTTCCAGTGCCTCAAAAGAAAAGCACAATATTCTCACTGGGGCAAGTGGAAACCTTCATGCCAAAAACTGTCTTTCAGGATTCTGCTGCCAGCAATTAAAACAGAGAAGCAACCGGCCCCACAGTTATATACCACCACAGGGCACCTAATCCTACTTGGCCTAGGATTTGCATCCTACTGGTGTTTAGGATGGGGAAATAAAGGATTTGTATGGATTCACAGTCACTCACAAAAAGCTGGTTAATGACAATTTATTAATTTATTTATTTTTTAAGGTTTCTTCTGTGGTCAGTTTCTGAAACTTCTTTCCCAGTCTTAATGCAGCAAATGATCAGGGGTTAGCAAAATCATGTTAAGATTTGCTGGGGTCAAATGTAATTAGAAAGGGAAATAACTTGGGAAAGGAAACAGGGTTTTTCAAATGTACTTCCTGCTGATTCTCCACACAGCCCACCAGTGCGTTCTAGGAAAGCCGATCTCCTCTGTGGTCCCCGTAAGGATCTTTCCTGCTTTCCTGTTAATACATGTGCTCATGTTCTTCTTAGAACTGCCCTCAGTTTCTCTCCATATATCCCAAACAGCAGATCCGTTCCCATTGGTTCACTTCAAGTCTCCCCTTTGAAAGCTTCCCTGAGCTAACCTGTTTGACCCTGACCTTTTCGGCCTCTGAAATCATTGTTTCAAACAAAACTTAGTTAGCAAATGACATATTTCAGTCGAAACGGTGAAAACTTCAAAATGAATGACACATGGCCGCCCTCTGCATTTCAGATGCTCACAGGCCAGTGGGGAGATAAACATAGATACAAGCAATTATAAGGAAGTGTGAAGAAGGGTGTATCAGCCAGAGTCTTCATAGGAAACAGATGGTGTACCCAAACCGGGGCAGTTAAGGGGAATTAATTTACAATGATGTAGATGGATGCAAGAGGAGCACAAACAGTGATTAATGGAGAAGCTGTTACTACCTCTAAACTTAAGGTACAGTAAGGGAATGACTTTACTGGAACCACAAAAACTTCCAGAGGGTTGGGGGGTTTTCAATGTCTTCTACCTCTGATCTAGTCTCCATTCTGTCACTGGAAAGGAACCTAATTTCTTTTTTTTTTTCTAACGTTTATTTATTTTTGAGACAGAGAGAGACAGGGCATGAACGGGGGAGGGTCAGAGAGAGAGAGAGGGAGACACAGAATCTGAAACAGGCTCCAGGCTCTGAGCTGTCAGCACAGAGCCCGACGCAGGGCTCGAACTCACGGACCGCGAGATCATGACCTGAGCCGAAGTCGGCCGCTTAACCGACTGAGCCACCCAGGCGCCCCAGGAACGTAATTTCTAAGGGGCAGATCCGAAGATCCAACTGCCTTATTTCTAAGCTCTGATGGCTTCTGTTTGCCCTGAGGGTAAAGTCCAAACTCCTTGCTTCTCTAGGCTATTCGGCATCAAGACCCAGCCACCATTATGCAGCTCACCACTTCCCCACTCCAGAGCTGTCATCCTCTATAGTGCCAGGCCCCAACTGGAATGCCATCTCTAACTAGCCAAGGCCTACTTGTCCCTCTTCCCCTTACACCTTGCCTAACCCTCCTGAGTGAAATTGCTGATTTCTTCAGCCTCCAAGTCATGATCCCCTGTATCTCTGATCAGTGCCAAAACAGTGAATGCCAAAGAAGTTCTGAGTTTAGGCAGAGACAGAGGGACAGGGCCAACTAGACATGTATTCTGTCTTAATCTTGGACTTCTTCCACATTACCATGTGGTCACATCCCAAAGGACCCATTTCTTCTTTTTGTGATCAGAAGGTCAAGATAATTCAGGAAAGATTCAGAAATAACATTTGTTGCTTCCAAAATTGGTTATAACCATACACAAAAAATTTGGAAAGCAACTTAACTATATGAGGCTAGCTCAATGAGAAGAAATAATTATAATAATGAAAATGACTTCAAGTCCTCTTCTGAGGGGCTGCCCTGACCTCATGCCCTTTTGGACCAGGAGCCCCTGTGGATCCAGAGAGTGCTAAGTTCCAGCAGGTACAGAACACCCTAAATCAGCAATATAAACCTTTTAGAAAGGAGTGATGCCATTAGTTCCCCAACATCAGGAATCATTGGAAAATTAATCAAGAAGGTATAAAGGGCTTTCGGCAAATAAATTCACAATGATAAAATGTTGACTCGCCCAGGGGATTCTGGATGTTATTACCATTTGGGGGTTTTTTGGCTTTCAAAGTAAAAGTGAAACTGCCAAGTACTCTTGGCTTGAAGTGTCTCAAAGGAAAAAAAAAAAGCCACCAAATATGAATGGAAATGTCTCTATGATGGTGCATGGATAATTTAAGATAGGATGGAAAAGGTTCCATGATTCTAAATTGAGTAAAACAAATTTAAAATGCTTCTTGGTAGAGTAACTACTAAGATCTTAACAGAAAACAACAAAAAATAAACTCGTAAGATGGAAAGATGAAATCCGTGGACATAAACTTAAGATCTACAACATAAGTATGCAATCAAGAAACAAACTCTATGTAGAAGCTTAAAATGTGGTTTTAATATATACTTTTCCCTGTGTCGTGAGCCTTGATCAGTCTCAGCTCACATTATACTGCCAAGACCATGCTATGCAAAGTTGTTGTCACAGAAAACATACAAGATTCCTATCATTGCCTTGCAGAGCACACAGTGTAATCAGGGGGTAGAAACTAACACACTTGCAATGGTTTTGTGCCCAGTTCTGCACTGGCTGCAGAGAGCCTACTGGAAGTGATAGTGGAATCCCTAGATGGAAGCTGTCAGTTTGGATGGATAAAGCTTCAGGTAGGAGTTAAGATATAAAAAGATGGGATGCCACTGCCAAGGTGGCAAGGAGGAGGGAAACTGAGTCCTCCCACTGTAAGGTCCCTGCATTAAAGCACCACTACCAGAAAGGAAAGCTTCCTGTCATGAACATGGTGCAAGCACAAAACTTACTAGAAAGATGTAGGCTTGTTTTCAGCATGTTTAGAATTTAGGTGTTACTACTAGTCACATAGGTGGCAAAACCCAAGCAAACTGGGATATCAATATGTTTAGATAGATATACAGAGATCATTGTGATATCAGAGAGAAACACCCTTGACACGCACACACACACACACACACACACACACACACACGCACATACAGAACTCAGAAATAACTTTTCCCCAAAAGGGAGCAGAAGAAGACAGTATTGCATGGAGACTCAGACATGATGCAAGGGACAAGCTTTTGTGATCATTTCTGCTGCTAGAAGACAGATTTGCAGTTTAAAAAAAAAGTACCATTTGAAAGGTATCCATAAGGAAAACAATTTTAAAAAATTAATGAAGCTCTCTTGCTTTTCTCACAGGTACATCAGTATTCCTTCCACATTTTTATTTTTCTTCGGCTCCCTAATGTGGCATCTTTCTCATTCGACATTCTGCATGCATGTGTGGAAAGATATGACACTTCAGAATAACGGAGATATCTACAAGTATGTAACCGGGCAAAGAAAAAAGGAAAGTTTGAGGCATGATTTCAAGACTGCCCACTACATTCTTCAGACAAGCATGGAGGACCTGCCAGCCTTCTGCTTGGATATCTGGTTCAGACACTTGTATTTGAGTATAGAGGGATAAGACTAGGTGAGCTGGTTCTCTTCCCAGCCCTATCATTGCTTCATCTGGTTGACCTTGGCAAGTGGAGTAAATGTTCAGCAACTTATTTGTTGAATGAACAAGTTGGGCCAGTCAATGTCTTTTTGGATTCCCAAACGCAAGATGTTCTAACCCTACAATCTCAGAGCTGAGCTCAGGGTCTTGCTGAAGCTGTGGGGAAACCCAAAAGAAGGACAACTCATACCTTCAAGCAGCAAGCAGTCTTGCTCTCCAACATGAAGAAGAAAAGTAAATGCCCAACATGAAGTCAGAACAGTTCAACAGAGCATGCAAATGCATAAAGGGTAATAAGGACAACAGAACAGCATGAAAGAAGTGCCTCCACCCTGTCCAGGGTGATTAAGAAGACCATGATGGAGTAGGCTAATATGAATTTAGGAATGGGGGTGGATTTGAGTAAGAAACTGAAGAACTGGTAGGCTGTGAAATACTGAAGGAAGAGGAGTATGCACACACACATGCACACACATGCTCTTATACACATGCACACACATGGACCCACAATCAACCCCACAGGTGCCTGGCAGCTGTTATATACACAAAGCCTCAGGTACACAGCTGATAAGTAAAGATCAGGTTTTCCATCTAAGTTTCCAGTACCAACTTATAGTATCCTGAAAATGCTTCTATTGCTCTTAATCTATTATTTCATTCCTCAAGGGCTTGAGGGATGTTGATGTTCAAATTATTCTATACATTAAAATCCCTGGAGAGAGGAAATGTCCTATATTAGTTGTCCCCAAACTTTAGTTCTTTTTTTAAAATTTTTTTTTAACATTTATTATTTATGAGAGACAGAGAGCACAAGCAGGGTAGGGGCAGAGAGAAAGAGGGAGACACAGAATTGAAGCAGGCTCCAGGCTCCGAGCTGTCAGCACAGAGCCCGATGCGGGGCTCGAACTCACAAACTGTGAGATCATGACCTGAGCCGAAGTCGGACGCTTAACCGACTGAGCCACGTAGGCGCCCTAAAACTTTAGTTCTGTGGGTCTTGAGGGAATACTACGTCCAAGAGTCAAAGTACATACAGCATGACCTCCAGGGAAGGCCAGGATTCCAGAGCAGCCTTGTGTCAAATGCCTACCAAAGGGATATCCAGTCTTTAATTATGTCTCACTCTATTTTCCTAGGAAAAACAAGTCATGCAAACCAGTAAGTAACAACGTCTGGAGAAGCTCAGACTGGGCCACATAAGAACATCCCATAATAGGACTCTAATGAGGGTAGAGTGGATGAGGCTCACTAAGTCAGAGACCACTGTTCCACGTTCAGGTCAGTTTCTTCACTTACAAGGAAGGTTGAATTTCAAGGTCCCCACGGTCCTTTCTATAGTCAAGTTCTGTGTCTGTATGTTTGGGGCAAGTTGAATCATAATTGTGGGCTTTTGCTTTCCTCACAATGGATAGAACTGAAGATTCTCTCACAGACCATGAGAGTTACAAAAATACTTTGAGATCCATTAGCAAAAACATTGAGTTTTTTTAAGGTAACCATTAAAAGGGGAAAAGATATCAGACACAAAAACCAGTCCTTATAAAATAAGTTCACCACAGGATTGCTTTTAAGCAGCTGTCTTACCCCATTTTACATGTAATGATCTTCCACAATGTTCTTCCTCAGGCTCTCCACTGACTCTGTAGTTCAATTAACAAAAATGCACGTTATGTATCTCTTCAGGAAAATATCTGCTGCTTGAAATGAGGTACACCAGATTTTGAAGCATAGTACAATATCCCATGATGAGGAACCTAGAATATATTGGTTTGTATCATCCACTGGTCCAAGCCAACTTATTTATTCTTTTCTTTCTTACCCACAACACGCTGCTTCTTAGACTCACACAAACATGTGCACAGTACATCCCTCACTTTAAGGCATATGAGGTTTAGCCCTTGAATTCTATACCAGCTTGGTCCATTTGCTTGCTTCAAGTGTCTCTATTCCTTCAAAATCATGCATATCTAGGCAACTTGTTCCCCAAGAGATACAAATACCAGAAGGCAATCTACCTATCCCAGATTTTGTCTCTTTTCTTTTCCAGAATAAGTTATTAGTCAAAAAGAGTGGTGTATGGAAAAGGAAAAGGAAAAAAAATTGTTCCAATAACACGACATTCTTCTCTGTCATCTTCCAAAAATCATGAGAAGATATCATGACTTAAGGAAACAATGAATAATTGTCTAAATCTGTGAAGAGTTTTCTCTCTGAAAACAGTAAATCATATCTAGGATATAAGGAGGCTTCATTTAATGAATTACCCTGTTTAGACATGGATAAGATGAAGGAGTTCTGGAGAAAAATACAGGAATGTAAAGAATGAGAACAAGTAGAGGGCAAAAGAGGTGAAGAAGAAAGACTCAGTGAGAAGAAGGGGAATTTAAGAAGGTTAGGAAAGAGTTGTCCAACTCCTTGTTTTCACTGTGGAGGAAAGTGAGACCTAAAGGGAAAGGCAGGAATTGGAAAGTCACAAGAGGAAAGAGGGAAAGAAAGAGAAGAGATGGAGGAGGGGAGGGAGCATCTGAATCTGAAAGCAGCCCCTGTGGAGACATGGTCTAAGAAGTCCACAGCCCTGAGGAGCACATTCCTGTCTGCCTGTCACATGTGATCTTGTGTACATGACAGCACCTGCTATTTTTAGTTCCAGTGTAACTCAAGTCACTAGTGTTCCATTGGGGAAGTTGCCACGCAGTCCTGAAGAGATGTTTTACTACTTACTCCGGAATAGCCGTGCCAAGGGCCTGGGCCTTCACAGCTACAGAACTCCGCTGTGTTTATTTACAAAAAAGCAGCATTTTGACCATAACCAATATGACTATTAACACAGTTCAATGGTCTGCTGTATAACAAAACACCATTTTCAGAAGACCAAAGTCATTAATTCTGGTTCCTAATGATGCCCCTTACCCCTGACCCCTGCAAGAAAATTGTGTCCTTTATCTTTTATGGTGTGTTCTCTCCTGAGAATTTCCCTTATTTTCTAGCCTTTAACTCCTCATAGGGCTCTGTGCTTTGGAAGAATACCTCTGGTATCTACTTAAGCATGCCCAGGCCTAGCTGACCCATCAAAAACCTATAGATTTCCTCCAATGCCAGGGGAACAAGGCTCACTTCTACTGAAAGAAAAAAAAGTTTGGCTCTTCTTTCTTACTGAAAGAAAAAAAAGTCTGGCTCTTAGAGTTATACCAACCTGTATACCTTATGGCCAAGAAATGAACACCCTGATACTACACAAGAGAAGTGCTAAGTCTGGGAATAGTTTAGAAAGTCAACGGAGCTTGACCTGAATATTAAGTAATTATGAATCATTGTTCTGGGTAGGGCATCCTGGTTAGATTGTATGGGACAAAAATCACACATAGCTATTCCCTTCCCTCTCAAGGAGATTCAGTTTGATTTGTGCATACCACCAATCACACAAAGTAATACGGGGAGGAGAGGAACAGGTTCGAGATGAATCCTGAGGGAAGAAGAGGAAGTTGGAATCTGGGAAGCCCAGGAAGAGTTTTCAGAGGAGGAGACACTTTTCCTGAAGAATGACTGGCATATTGATACGCACAGAAGACAGAGGAAAGAACTCCAGTCGGGAGAGAAAAAATCAGCAAAGATGCCCCTTATTCTTCAGTTGTGCATAGTCTGACACCATTGCAAAACTAAAGCTCCCAAGCCTGCACCTTGACAAATATCAGTAAATTCTCCATAATTAATTCCTGGAACAAAAGACATGTGCACAAAGGTATCTGCCAAGAAGCAACTTCCTTATCTACAAACTGGAAGTTAGATGCCTCTCTTCCATGAAACATGATTAAGAAAGGTAAGCAGAAACTAGCTTAGAGAAAGTCTGGGTCCTTGGAAGAATGATGGTCTCTGCTGCAAAAGTAAATACAGGCCCAGTGACATTGATGGGGAAAAATGATGGAAGTGCCTGCCTCGGTCTGAGCCTTGAAAAGAAGAAACCCTGGAGGGTGGTGCACGCCAGTCATTCCTGCCTGACCAAGCAGCGGAAGTGAGGAGGCAAGTGCCAGGTGGGTGAAGGAGCTCACTTCAGCCAGAATTCACCTACTAGCAGTCTAGTTCCTTTAACCTGGACTGGACTGAAGGGCCAAGAGAAGGGTATGAAATGGATCATCTCCATCTCTTTAGGGAATGAAATGGATCATTTCCAGTGGCCAGATGGTTCCCATAAATACATTAATGACTTTATATGCATGTCTGCCTGGAAAGGTAACAGTTTAACAACCACACTGTGGGAAATGCTCCTTTTGGGTTCTGTGTAAACTGAATAAGAGACCAAAGAACTATAAAAAAGTATGTGTTAAATTTTCCCCTTTCTACACCTCATTCTTTTTAAATGGCAAGCTCAATAAATAATCCCAATATTTGGTTTAAAAAAAAAAAAGAATACATCCAAACCTTCAGGACATTTGAATATGGATGGTCTCAATGTTGGGAAACTCTGGTATACATGTGCGTGTGCATGCACACATGTGCGCATGCACATACTCTCTCTCTCTCTCTCTCTCTCTCTCTCTCTCTCCCTGAGTGGTAACAAAATCAAGATTCCTGCAGAGCATGGCTATGCAGTGACAGGGCTCATGACATACTTCAACTGGATAAACCCCCAAATGCAGTTATATATCTGCAAGAAGTCCTTTTCTTCCTCCTCCAAAACAGCTTCCAAACACGTGTGATACTTTCTATCTAATCTCTCATCCCCATCCCTCACCCAAACTACCACAAGAGCCTTATAATTCATTTCTGGTTTCCCTTCTATCCCTTCTCCATAGAGCTTCCAGAAAGACCCCTTCACAAGCAACAGCAAGGTGCCAGGTGCCCCCTCCCTTTCCAGTCTCATCTCCTCCTACTGGCTATCGCTAGCTTACATTATCACGTCATCGTGGTGTGATATGATATCACGTCCTGTGCTCTGCACAGCTACACGATGCTGACCTTCCAGCTCAGCAGCACTGCCCAAGCCACCTTCACTTCTTCTCAGGGTCTTGACACAGAACCTTCCCCTTGCCTTCCAGGCCTTCATGGCACCTTTGTTTCATAGTCCTTATCAGGATTGAAATTGTTTACATTTTGAAGGTCTGATCAATGCCTATCACCACTAGGGTTGTCATAAAGATCCAATCAGAGATGGAAATCCGTGAAGAATTGTAAGCAGGATCCCCATGGAAATCACTGCTTTTCCATAGCTACCTTTAAAGAATGCCCTGCCCTCAAAACAAAATGTAAATGAAAGAGCAGTGTATCACTTTCCCCAAATATCAAAAGGAAATGGCTTCCAAAGCAGGTTCTTTTTTTTTTTTTTTTTTTTTTTTTTTTTTAATGTTGGACCAAGACAGTAGCAGGCAGGACGTGGTGAATGATTAACCTTGGGATCTCCTGGCATCAAATAAAAACCCACTTCCCTCAGGCTAAGGGAGTCGCTGACAACAGCCAGCCAGAGTCTTGACCATCTCCCTAGGGCTGGAGCATGTCCCCTGGACCCAACACACCTGGTTCCTATGGTGCCAGTGGCCAAAGGAGAGTAAATATTAACTGTGGTAGGGAATGATTACTCAGTTGTGGACAGCTTTCCATGGTTTCAAAGGTGCTGACCTGAACAGGAGCTGAGAGGAAAGAAGACTGGGGTAACTTGCCTGCAGAGCCAGCCATCTTCCACATGCCTCTCCAGGCCTGCTCCACATCTACTCTAACCTTGCTTTTTCCTGGGGATACTGACCTCTACGGAGTCATTTTCCTTTACCCTCTGGCCTCAGCCAAGGAGGAGCCACCAGCAGGAGATGCAGGTGGGAAGGTGAAGAAAGTCGGGAGTATTATTTTCCTGGCTTCCTCCCTGCTGGATCATCCCCAGACCAGCCGTGCCCCTTGACCCAAAGGCTCTGGTCAAGTATTCCCCCAGCACAGGCTGCTTATCTAGCTTACTTCCCTTCCCCAACAACCCTACATTCTCAGAATGGCCCTTCCTGTTTCAAGTCCAGAGTGATCCTAGTTCCCCTGAGCTATTACTACTCCTGGGAGACTGCAGACATCATTGGTGGTTTCCCTACACCCAGCTCACATCTGGAGGCACAGACACACCACTGCAATGAATGTCAGAGCACAACCACGTAGAGTCTAAGGAACTCAGGGGTGTGCTTTTTATGAGCGCCTGCATTTCTGTGATCTGAGGTGGCTGAGGGACAACAGTCAGGAAAGGCTTCCCTGGGAAACATGCTTAAGCTGACATCGCATCTAAGCAAGTTTGGGTGGGATGTGTGCAGGAGGTTAGTGGTAGGAGCAAGGGAATCCCAGGAAGCGGGAACCACCTGTGCAAAGGCCCTGTCACACATTGTTTCCCTCACACCAACTGACTCTCACACAGTCTTAAGCCTTTTTTCCACATTTGATTATTTAAGCATTTGTGGGGAACACAGTTTGCCATTTTAATGGCTACACAGATATAAGATGTTAATGGTAATAATAATCATGTTCATGAAAATCCTGGAGTGTCAGATGTCAGTTTTACTTCTCGAATTAATCAGTGCTTATCAGCCAAGACTTTGTCCACAGTGCCCAGCACAATGGCAACTATATATTTGAAGTCCAATAAGCAAAATGCAATGGGCTAAATAAATGATGGCATTCATTGCCAATTCATATGTGAAATTCCTAACCCAAAATGTGATGGTGCTCAGAGGTGGGGTTTCTGGGAGGTGATTCGGTCACAAGGGTGGAGCCCTCATGAATGTGATTAGTGCCCTGCTAAAAGAGACCTCAGAGAGGTCTCTTGACCCTCCCACCACGCAAGGATAGGGCGAGAAGGCAGAGGTCTGACACCCAGAAGAGGGCCTTCTCAGACTCAGACTCAGATGTCAGACCTCCAGACTCCAGAATTGAGAAATACATTTCTGCTGTTTTACACTACCCTCTCTATGGTGTTTTATTGTAGCAGCCCAAACTAGGACACATAAGCAACTGATGGACTGAGGAGGGCAAAGCCTGGCAGCGGCTGGGCCCTGCCTCAGAGGGACCTCCCTTGTGCTCCGAGGAGGGTGTTTACAGTGCGCAGGTGAGCTGACTTCCAGCTAAGTCTGAGGTTGACCTTGGGCAGATTACACTTATCTGCAGATAATGTTGCTCAGGTCTCAGGCCCCAGGATAGGAGATAAGCGAGAGTTATTTTGGTCTCCTGACGCCTGGAGAAGAGCTGGGACATACGTGGGGACCTCTGTTTCCAGGGTGACAGGTTAAATTCAGCCTGGCTGTTGGGTTTCATGCTGCCCAGTCCCCACGAATATGCAACTCGTCAAAGAAGACTGGAGGTACCTTTGTTGAAAGCTTCTGATGCTTGATAAAATATGCCTTTTCTCTGAAAGATGAAGTGATAGTTTAGATTAGACTCTTTTTTTTTTTTAAATGTCTTTTCACCTCAGGCTGTATGTTAAATTCCTGGCTACCTCCCTATACCTCAGAGTGATAAAGAATCCAAAAAGGAGTCAAAAAGTCAACTTTCACTTTACTGGAAGGCATTTTATTGTGCCAGTTAGAAAAAGTGAATTTTGGGACAGAAACCCCAATTCAGTCCCATTTCTGTAACAAACCGCAACGTGGTCCCAGGGAGACACCATCTCTCTCTCGGGCTCGATTTTCTCATCTGTAAAATGAATAGCTTATATTAAATGATCTATGAGATCCTTGGACTTTATGATTTTGAGCTACATTTTTTTTTCTAGAAAATGTGTCTTAAAAGTCAGTATGTTCTCAACGTTGTTACTTCTTGGGGGATAACATGCCATCTATCCCCCCAGAGGGTTCTTATTGTGTGGTTAATGGGCCTCCTAAGAGGGTCCATGAATCTCTTGATAAAGCACACACCATTTTGTGCCTATGTATATCTTTCCTGGAAAAAAGGTCCATGGCTTTTAGGCCCCATATATGGATCCTATGTGCTTCCAGCAGAAAAACACAGGAGTGAATGCTCAGATGTTACGGGAAGTATTCAAGGGAGACCAATCCCAGGAGCTGCCACACCCATCTAACCACTGTGTGCTATGGATTCAGACGAAGAAAAGCCCTTGGGACCTCACAGTTGGGAAGATTTCAGGAAAAGGATGCGCACTGATTTGGGATGGGATCAGGGGACGGGGAACACGGAAGGGAGACAGAGTTTGGGAACCGGGTGCAAGAGTATAATTGTACATAAAAAAACAATTTTTTTACGTACAAATGCTGCGTTCTTAATTAAAACAACCAACCAACACTGGCTGCTGTGCTAATTTAGCTCTCTCTCTCAATCACAGGAGAGCAACACATTTTTTCCCACCTGCCTTCCATTAGCACCAGCCCCTAGAGTTCTGGGTTTGAGGGAAGAACAAGGCTTGGTTTTGCAGGTGGGAGTTGGCCCCAGATACTGCTGCTCCTCCTGCCAGGAGAACACTGGGAGATCCCAAGTCTGTATCAGCAATTCAGCCTGGATGGGGAGGCCCCACACGAGGCTGTACAGTGGGTAGGCACAAGGGAATGTCGGAGGCGTTTCCTCAGGGTAACAGGGAATAAGCCACCATAGCTTGGAGATTACGTGAGAGGGATCTCACTCACTGATTTCAAGGAAAGTTTGAAACATAACGGCAGAGTGGAAGTCACGCCATATACAGTTAGTAACACACACACGTGAGAAAACATAGGCATGGTCATGTATGTGGAAATTGAGGCTTTGGACTTACAACTTATAGAATATACGCTATTATTCAAAAGTTTAAACATATGTGAGACAACTCATAGCAAATATGCTGGCATACGGCCTTGAAACAATATGTCAACACTTATAAGAAAGCATCTATAAAAACAAAGTCAACCACATCCCTCTTTACATTTAGGCCACAAAGAAGACCACTGTTGAGCATCTCTGGTTAAGCATTAACGCACACCAGGAGCTGCCTGTAACCTGTTTGTTAAGGTGCACTGCACCAGCTAATTAATACATCACTGGCAGATCAAGTTCAGGGAACAGTATTGAGCAAGTGCATTCCTGAGGCCGTATTTACCCTCTTTCAGGGGGGAGGAAGTCCAAAAGAAAAGAGCAGAGAAGGAGAAAGAGAGGAAATGAAAGAGGTGATCATTTTGCCATTGCAGAACATCCCACAGTTTATCGAAGTGGAGTGTGTGTGTGTGTGTTTGTGGAGTGCGTGTGCATATGTGTTGGCCAAATCCTGAAACCAAGCCACTTGAGGAACAGTTGAAGGAGTGAGAGCTGTTTCCACAGGACTGCATGTAAAGAAGCTACCAGAACAGCACTCTGCCATTTGTAGGCCTGTTGGCTGCCTGTGAGCAGAGACAATGCTGTCTTGCCTGCCACTCCACTCCCTGGGATTTATATTCTTCATCTGTAACAGGAGATGCCTGGCTCTCAACTCCTGCTGCGACTGGAATCACAGGAAGAGTTTTAACAAATACAGATCCTGGGACTCACCCCAGATAAGAATCTCTCCAGGTGGGAAACAAGCAATGGTGCTTTAGTAGCTCCTGGTCATCCTAATGCACACTCAGAGGCTGGATAAGCCTTCCCCTTGGTTATCGCCAGGTCTCCTCCGGCGTGACATTCATGAACTCTTCCAGCTCTGAAACTGTGCTTAACTCAGTCATATGTAATGATCGTCCATGTCCTCTGTGGCCCTGGGAGGAATCACAATCCTGAGGGAAACTCAATCCATAAAATATCGATGTTCGCTTTTCAAATACTCAATAAGTGAGTTCACCGAAGCCGACTAAATAAGAAAACCTGTGGAAGGTAAGTTCCACAGTAGAGGAGCTGCTCAGGTCTTGGATCAGAACGTATTTGCTCTTTTGGTACATTTTTTACCAGCTTGGCTATGTTGTTTTCCATTGACGGCGAATCGGAAGCACAAATTGGAAGGTGGGTTTGGTGAAAAAAACTGCTTATGTTTATTAACAGTGGAAAAGGGAAGGACCAGCATCCAGACAGGGACACAGAAAGCTAAAACACTTTAAACCACAGCACAGGGCTCACTGAAAATCACAGACTGGGGACATCTGCTGTGGAGGCAAATGTTCCACTTATCTTAAAAGACCCTGGTGATCTCTCTTGCATTACTAACAATTCGGCAGACAATTGTTCAGAGTTCAGAGAACTCTATTTAATAGAGCAAGGGCTTGTGTATGTGTGTGTGTGTGTGTGTGTGTGTGTGTGTGTGTGTGCATGTGTGTATTTGGTGGTTTTCTAAACAATGATTTCAATCTTTCAAAATGTGCGGGTCAGCACAGAGCGTGGTGTATTTGTCTCAGGCATTTCATTTTATTGATTTTTAAAATTTTATTTATTTAGAGCAAAAGAGTACAAGTGAGGGGAATAGGGGCAGAGAGAAGGAGAGAGAGAATCCCAAGCAGACTCCCTGCTGTCAGCACAGAGCCCGATGCGGGGCTCCATCTCACAAAGTATGAGATCATGACCTGAGCAGAAATCAAGCGTTGGACACTCAACCGACCGAGCCACCCAGGCGCCCCCAGGCAGGTCTAAAATAGACCTGCTATCGATAGCCTACTCCACTTCAAAATAGCTCCTCAGGGTCTCATCAGGTTGTGTCATCCCTGGATGTGACCAATAAACAACTTCAGAAAAGCCCAGAGTTTGCAGGTGGGCAGACTGAGACACAGAAAGAGGAAAAAAATTCCCCCCGCCCCTGAGAGTCTGCAACACTCTATTCCTAATAAAATCTGTAGTGAATAAAAGGAACCCAGGCCAGGCCATGAGAAGACCTGGTTTTAAGTGTGCTTGAGGAGCAACGCATGAACAACAGGACTTTAGGGACCACTGACATTGTGGGCCTCAAAGAAGAACCTGAGGCTGACTAACCAAGAGACCGCACATGGTCTTTTAATAATCACGGTTAGTGATGGCGCTTTCCTAAGCCATGGCATTCCAAGAAGGGAAAGAGAGTGGGTGGCAAAACAGCAATGGGACTGTGAGAAGATTCACTGGTATATCAGTAAAACACCATGGCAAGCAGTGACGTTATTCACAGTAACATCTCCTGATAAGACCACTCTCTTACTCTAGATGTATTGCACTTAAGTAAGAGTGACTTGCTTTTCTGCAGCAGGGGAATCATGTACAGTTTTTGAAACCAGAGGGTAGGACCTCTGCTAAATCTGGGAAAGCCATGATCCTCCATGGGAGTTGAGCTCTGCCTATCATTTCAGTTAGAAGATCTTGTGTCCATCTACATTTCTTTGTTTTACAATCCAAGGAATTTATGACACATAAATCTTGGACCCTAAGAAACATTTTGTCTCCCATGGTACATCCCTAAAAAACTGAATCAGGATCCCAAGACACATCCTTCCTCAACATTGTCTACTTAACATAGCCTGAGGTGGATGTGAAGATAAGGGGATCAGCAAATCCTCTATTTTGGTGACTTTAAAAAATAATGTGGAGTGCCAGATGGAAGGAGCACTGGAAAAGAATGGCCTCGCAAGGACTGGGATCTGTTTCGGCACCTGTCACCTTCAGCAGGTGATTTTCCCCCATCCAGGCTCCCATCTCCCTTTCCATAAGATGAGCAATTTACTGGAAAGTCTCTAAGGCTCCTTCCCTTCGCCCTGTTAGCCTGTCGGTCACTCTGTTAGCCTCCAGGATCCTCCCCAATTGTGTGCAAGTTCAAACCGTCCCGGAAGCCCGCTTATTCTTTCTAACCCCTAATACTTCAGCCTGGGTGTTAGGAAGCCGAGGTTCTAATCCTAGATCTGCCTCTTGTTGTTGAGTGCTGTGAGCAAGTTCCTCGTTAATCTAGAGGACAATCAGATAAAGCTGCTTCTTAAGACATCTCAAATTCAGCCCTAAAACTCACTCCAGACCCTGCTGAAGAACATCTTTTTTTTGAAAACTATTGTAACCGCTACTGAGAGTGGGTTTTACAAGACACAGTACAATGACGGCAATCGTAGATATTTTTGCAGAAAAGCTCAAAGGAATCACAGCTGTGTCCTGAGAGAAAGGTGCTGTGCCTTGGCCACTTTCCCTCCTGTTCACTGCTCCCCTCTTCACACTGTGCAGGCTGTCCTGTGATCTTGATTCTCACCTGCCAACCAACTTCAACACAAACCACTTGGTCACAGTGGTTGCAGAAACCAATAAACGGGCCAATAATTCCCAAATAGATCACCCCTTGCTACATGCCTAAGAATTAAAGAATAATTTCTCTTTACAACGGACATATCCTGCCTTGCAGGTACCCCATGAGCTAAAAATAACATTTTTCTCCACAATCCTGTGGCTCACAGGATTTAGAAGCTAAATCCAGATTGAGAGAGAGAGAGAGAGAGAGAGAGAGAGAGAGAAAGGAACAGAGAACAGAGAGAGGGAAACATGCCATGAATCCTAAACATTTTCCTAATTGGATAATTAAAGAAGCTCTGGATGGTAGTTGAAAGCAGAGATTCTAGTAAATACTCCACCACCTATTTTGCAAGCTGTGTGGCCTTGGCTTGATCTCACACCCTATCTAGACTGTTTATAGGATTATAGATCTTAAAACCTAGTAAGAACCCTTAAAAAGTTACCCAATCTACCGCTTCTTCAAACTTTTTCATGCGTAAGAACTACCTGGAAAATCTGACAGAACACATTGCTGGTCCCAACCATTAGTCTCTAATTCCGTAGGTGGGGGGGTGGGGTCCAAGAATATGCATTTCTAATGAGCTCCCAGATGCTGCTGCTGCTCTTGGGGCCACACTTTGAGAAGCACTTGACGGTGATTGTCAACCATAGCTAGAAATGCGAATTACCTGAGAAGGAGCACTGAGAACACGCCAAGGTCCAATGGGCACCAACCAGACCTTGTAAATCAGAATCTCTGGTCACACAGCAGTGGTGCGTATATATTTTTTTTAATTTTATTTTTTTTTTTTTTGAGACAGAGAGAGACAGAGCATGAACGGGGGAGGTCCAGAGACAGAGGGAGACACAGAATCTGAAGCAGGCTCCAGGCTCCGAGCTGTCAGCACAGAGCCCGATGCGGGGCTCGAACTCATGGACTGTGAGATCATGACCTGAGCCGAAGTCGGATGCTCAACCGACTGAGCCACCCAGGCGCCCCAGTGGTGCGTATATTCTTAACAAGCTCCACAAATGATCTCAACGTGCAGTGAAGGTTCAGAGCATTAAGTCCAGTCCCCTCATTTTACAGATAACAAAACAGGTCCAGAGGGTCAAGCGGTATGTGCTTTGACACAGGCCTCTGCAGAAAGGGAAGCACTGGACACTAAACCATTTGGAGATCCCAGCCTTTAATTTTAGGTTCCTAACAGTATAGAGCTGCTGGTCTCCTCATCTCCAATCCTATCACTCTCAAATAAGATGGCCAGACAGACACTGTAGGCTAAGGGGGACTTTCTTTGGCCGCTTCAAGTAAGCAGAAGGACTCAAAGAGGACCACTCATTGTTGGAAAGGCTCTGAGCATTCTTCAAGCTGGCCTCTGTGTAGTTTCTAAATATAACAGGCAGTCAGACACTCTGAATAACTCTTGGCTGACTTGGCTTCCCTGGGATAAACTTTTTTTTTTTTTTTTCCTCCTTAGATTATGCTACACCAGGAATAGAGCCCTAAGGGGAGAAATTCCTCTTCAAAGTCAGAGCAAGATAACACCGTGTGTGGTATTCAGGTTGTTCTCCTTTGGAAGGAGAAAAAAAAAAAGGTGGGAGGCAAACTTCTCACATCAGCCAACATCAAACACTGGCATTCATACTTGATACGTGTGGTGTCGGTGGAGGGGGAAGTGGTCAGGCAAAGACAATTAACACATCCCGGTGCCAGGTTGGCAGGGGGGGACGAACTCGGGCCGCAGGTTCAGGTGCTCCAGGTAGCTGTGGGCAACACGAAAGTCCATGTGCCAGCAGGCACTGGCAGCTGTCCCTGTGTCAGCTCGGCCGGGACACAGAGCGCACGTCGGGTGCACAGCATGCTCCCTGGGAGGTGGCTCAGGTACAGCTCTGGCCATTTCTCAGCCAGACCGCAGGCACTGTACCTTGTCCTCCGGCTCTTGCCGCTTCTGCTCGTTTGGGAGGAGGAGATAGGATTCGATGTGACCTAAAAATTGCATGGAACACATGCAGACATTCATATCTTCGCCTTCACACAAATATAAAACATTTCCTCCTTATTTCAGTGTAAGCCAAGCCTATTTTACAACATGGCAATATATTTGAGTATTGGAGTTGGATGGATACTGGTATCACCCAGTCCTGTCCTCTCCCTTTACAGATAATAACACTGTAAAAACTACCGTTTATTAAGCACCTCCTATGTATCAGGCACATTATATACATTAAATCTAATGCTCCCCAAATGAACAGCACCTCGCAGAAGACAGAACAGAGTCAGAGATGAAGTGATTCACCCCAAACTGCAGGGCTAAGGGTGTCAGAGCTAGGATTCATATGCAGGTTTCTGGCTCCAAATGGATGCCCTGTCCACAGTTAGGGAGAGGAGGAAGAAGCAATAGCTAATGGTTTCCTGTCTCCCCCACCCATCACATTAGAGCAACTGACCCACCCGCCTCAGCTGACATCACCCTGTGCTTTTAAAGACTGGAGTCAAAACTTTATTTAGAAGTTCTAAATTTCTCAGTGTCCAGGGAAGAGTTTGTTAGCTATCAATTGCCCCCAGAGGGAAAAAAAAAAAAAAAAAAAAAAGAACACAATGTTTCAGTTTCAACCCTAACCAGGGCAGAGGCCCAGGTGCTGGTAAAACAGAGCAGGAAAACATATGGGCAACCAAAGGGCACTTCTCCACCGGAATTTCTCCAGTGTGGTGAAAGCACAAGGAAACAATGTGCTTTAGGGGAGTCATGGAGACCCTAACTATGGCCCCACCCCTGGAAGATGCAAGTCTCCCCCAGGGGTGGTGGGGGGCCCACAAAGCAAAGCACTGATGTGCATGTGCACAACTATGCACAGAGATGTGTGGGAGGGGGGAGAGGAATACCCACAGGATGTCTTTTTCCCATCTTTCTTCCTTATCTCCAAAACAGGGTTTCTCAACCACTGCAATTGTGACATTTGGGACTGAATCATTCTGTGCACTATAAGATACTTAGGAGCATCCCTGGCTTCTACCCAACCAGTCATGACAATCCAGAACGTCTGCAGACATTGCTGAAATATCTCCTACTGGGCAGGGGCAAAACCACCCCGAGAACCACGGTTCTAGAATGTCTTAAGCTGCCAATAGACATTAATAGGAAAAAAATTTCACTCAAAGGGGTGTGTCCGAGGTCCTATTTGAAGGAGCTAAAGACTCATAATCTTTATATTCTCATCAGAATTCATGTATTTTCTATTGTGAAACATAAAAAAGCAAAGTCACATACTCAGCACCTCAGTGGTCTGATGTCTGATGGCCGAGTCTCCTATCTTGTTTGTAGTGCCAGGAAAGGGCCCCTCTCTACCCTGTTTTTCTCCACCAATCCCACCAAGCCTGCCTCCAGGGCAACCAGTTCCTCAGAATCTCTGGAACCCACTGGCAACCTTGAACTCCACAACAGGCAGATTCCTCACTAGCTCTGCTCCCTTGGTGCCCTCCACGTCTGCAGCGGTGCTTGGCACATACTAGGTGTTCAGTCAATCTTTCTCAAAAAATACATTACTGAATAAGTAAATATTATGCTTGAGGAAACAAATACTCTTACAGCTTGTCTAGGCCATACACTTCTTCAGAGTACTTACTCTCTTTCAAGGGATGTTCATTTTATCTCACCCAAGAAATTGTAAATTTCTCGGAGGCAAGAAGTTCTAGGCAAGCAATACTCAACATGGACTGCATACCTCTTGAAAACCTCAGTGTCCAGCTAGCACCTCCATATCAACTAAACAGACCCTGGGGGAGTCAGATCCAGGCATCCTAGGTTTTAAGAGTGCCTCCCTCCAGGTGATTCTGCTAAGCAGCCAATGTGGAAAGCCTACACCCTACTGCTCTGTGAACGAATCGTGGGAATCAACTTCAAAAAGCACAGAGGAGGCTTACACGTACTGGGAATGATGCTGCCATGTTAACTAAAACAGCAAAGTTCTCAGCTTGTATATGGCTTTATAGTGTCTTATACGATTACACTGGTTATTATGGATCAGAAATTCTGGTTGGCTTTGATTAATCAAAATGAAAAAATTACTGAATGATTATCTAATAAATACCTTCTGCTCAGAAAAAAACTTTGTAAACATGAGTTCATGTGGGACTAATAAGTTGGATGCTATAGTATTTAGACTTGCCTTTTATCTTTCCAAGTGCCTGGTAAAGGGAAAGAACTGAATAACACTTGCTGATGAGCACAATGGTCCAGTTGAGGATTCGTTATTATTACTTTCGTTGTGTTGTTGTTTAGGTTGAGCCCCAAGTACCCAAATTCCCCTTTCTGGAGCAAAAATAATCCCAAGATTAAAAGGACAGTGGGATATGTGGCTATTTCTTCCACAGAAAACACAGGCTGTTCTTCTTGCAGGGATCCTAGAACCATAATCCAGGCAGCAGCTACCAGGACTCAAAGGAGAAGGGAGAAAAATATCCTAATGGGTGGAGATTTGGTTTGAAGAATAGATCTGGGTAAATTACATCATTCCTGGGTTTGTCCAGTGAATTGGATCACACAGCTTGCCACACAATAACTTCTGACTCTCCCGGGGCCAGCAAAGCAGCCCCAGGCAGGCCTTATCAGGAGGAATCAGTGTGGAAAAGTACTTTCTGAAATAAAACTAACATAAACCAGGCGTGTCAGAGTTGGTTTTGCTAAATTTCAGGAATGTGGGAGGAGTTAGTTTACTATGCATACAGGTTGGGACAGACTCAGGCTGCTAAAAGCCCACTGTCCATCTTACTTCCTTCTCCGTTAACAGATAAGAACAGAGGATCACCAAAAAAAATCAAATCTTCTGTTTGTTTCTGAAGAAGACAAGAAGAGAAAAGCAGGAGCAAGAGAGCAAGGAGGTGACGGGCTGCTGCCCGAACATGAGTCTCAGGGTGAATGGAGAGAGTGAAATGGACACAGTCCACTGCAAACAGACTCTGCTCAGCGGCCCCCCACTTACTTTCTGGACCAACACTTAGATCATGTCCTTTTCTCCCTCCATCTTCCAATAAACTGAATGAAGTCAGACTCAAGAGAGCATGCTTGTACTTGCTGAAACACAGGAAGGAAACATCATTTCAAGAACTGGATTTGACGGCAGCTTTACATTTTTGAGCCTTAGAAACACTGAGCTGGAAAACGTTCCTATGATCATTTTGTCCTTCATTTTACAGAGGGAAAATGAAGCAATGGGGTGTTAAATGATTCCTTTCAGGTCCCAGGGCTGTTTTTGGTAAAGCAGGGACAAACCCCATGTTTTCTTTTCTCCTCTTAGCCACAGTCACTATATATGAATGAATGATCACTTTAAAGCCAATGGATAGAAGACTTGCTTAGCCAGCTTTAAACCACAAGGAAAAATAAGTTTCTTGAGTGTCGTTCATATGTTTAAATGATCATTTTTATGAATGATAATTTTCCTAATTAAATTAGTGTGGGGTGCTTGTCTTTTCCATAAACAATTCCACTCCCTTCTTAGTAGTGTTTCTAGCAGAACTAATAATAACAACATAAGGGAGCCAACATACTAAAAAGATAAGGTCTTAAATCTCCACAGAATATTGTGGCTTCCGGGCACGTGTTCCCTTCACTCTGCTAATGGCTCAGCCATCTAAAGTCATACCTTGAGACCTTCCATAGGATCCTCATCCAGAAGAAACAGAGGCTCGACTTGAGTCGCTCTGCCAGTGAACACGCCAGCTTCTATACAGTGACATCATAACTTGAAAATGCATCGAAAATTATATGCTGTCCCCTAAAGTCACTGGGTAAGTCCCCAAGGATATATTTTTCCCCCACCTCTACCTTCTGCTGCTGGGGGAAGGCATTGTGAAAGGAGGCAGATTCCCTCCCCTTTGCTAAAGAGGAGGGATACCCTTTCCACCAACACGACTGGCTTTTTCAGGAACCAACCAGAAACTAAGATTCTACACTCCTGAGGGTGAACTTCTTTCAGTAGCTGGAGGGTTTTTTTCTACCCAACATCATCTGGGAAATTACCCTCTGGGGCTGCATTTTGCCATTGATCTTTAAAGCATAACTTAGTCCCTGTCTTTAAAACAAACTAAACAAACAAACAAAACCTTAATGTATACAAGTCCAAATGATTGAAACAGACAAATCAGAAGGTCTTTATTCACATTACAAGAAATGTTTGTTTCTTTTTTTCTTTCCATTCTTTTCTTAAGGATTTTCCTGCACTATCTTTAAATGGCCAATACCTAAAGTGTTAGTATTTAGTTTTGAAGAACTGACTTCCAAAAAACCTCAATTTCTACATATATTTTCATTAATTCACCTGTTTCATAAAAAGAGGGGTACCCATTCCCAGGTTGTCTACCACAATGGGCTACTCAGTTACATATTTTGTTGGAGGTTCTGGAGCTGGTCTCAGTTCCATCTTCAACTCAATGGCATTTTTTTTTTTTTTTGAGAAGGAAATCAGTGCCTGTTTGTGGAGATTCTGAAAGCACTTCAGGCTGACAGGTGCTATATAAATGAAATATCCTTCCAATTATTGCTACTGTACTATATCGAATTAAGCTATATCACCATAACTAAGGAAACAAGCCTGCCTACACAGCAGTGCCCTTTCTCGTCCTGGCACTATTCATGCTCATCTCCTCATAAATAAAATCATTCCTAAAGAGAAATCTAAATTACCTTCAAAAGCATTATTGTTCCTTGTACATTACTACACACCATCATGATTAAATTGACAGGCCTTCAAAGTCTGTAGACGGATTCCCAGGTAACAGCTCAAAATGCTCTCCCTTCTTGGTATCCAAAGTACCTTTCGTCTGTTCTGCTAGCGGATAGACAGCAAATTTGAGAGAAGAATCAAAAACTGAAAGCTATTGACAGCATGACAGGAGCATCTCACCATGACAGCTGATGGAGAAGATCACATTTCCCCAGACAAACTCAATTGCTTGAGTAAATCAAGTGAAAGTCAATACATCTCCTCACTCCTCTGGTCCCATGTGGTCCTCCAACTCTGTGCCACTGAACTTCTCATTGGCAGGAGAGGGAGAAGAAGGAAGCCCCACATCTTCAAGGGACACTTGACTGATGACAAAGGAAGCTTGCTTTCTCTCATAGATAGCTTCTCTTTGCCAAACGGAGTTGATGTTGCCTTAGAGCTAGAAACACATGCTCTCCTCCCCGTAGGTCCTAGGTGGGGTCTTACCCTGCCTTCTTCCTTTGGTCTTTACCATGAAAGCTTATTTGTCCAAAACTCTGATTTCTAAGTTCCACACAATATATCCACCTTTTTGCTTTGGCCAATGACTTCTGCTTATAACTGTATAAATGGCACAGTAATGCCATAAATAAGTGGTATGGAAAAGCATGTAATCCTATGGGGAAAAAAGTCAAAAAGCCCTAAAATCACATGTTTGCATTTCTACGTGTGCTAGAATATAGGTCTAAATCTGGGCTGATATCAATACTAACCCAAAAGTCTGGGAGGCACATTTTCTTTATGAGCCAATAAGCACATATACAGGGAAAATCAAGAATGTCAACTCTGTAGCTTTCAAAATCTTTGGAAGAGACATCAACCAGGAACTACTCAAATACTGCATTTCCAAGGAAAAGGAGGTACTCTGTCAAAGATAGGAAGATAGCTTACAGACCAGAAATAAAGGGTGGGATGAATGGGCATATCTCTGCAAGCTTCATCAGTGAAAAATCCATAGTGGGGCTGATAGACAGCAATGATCCAGGGGAATAAGTACCCCATGAAATATAGAACTATACAAGGTCATTTATAAAAAGAGGGGAAAACTCTAGGAAGAGGGGATGAGAAAAAAGAAAGAACTAAAAAGTGTTTAGCTTGCACACAGATAGGTAATACTTTGATTTAGGGTGAGTTATTGGACAATACTTAAAGGAGAATGACAACGTTCTTTCAGTTAGGAGTAGGTCACACTCACAAAATCCAAGGTGGCAAAACTCTGGCAGGTCACTAAAGACATAAGAGAAAATGGCAATGCTGACTTGTCCTTTTACAAAATCATACTTGGCCTAAACTAGAAATGCTGTGTGCTGCTGGGGACATTCTATCTCAATAAAGAGATAACAAAAGGGAAAAACCACAACTAAAATCAACAAGGAGAGGGGACAATGGTCTTAAAATGATGGAATAGTAACATTTATTCTCTAAAGGGAAGTAGAAGGCTGAGTGAAGATTCAAGAAAGTCCAGAGACTGGGAAATCAATAAACATGGCCTTGCTCACCAACTCTCAAAAATTTTCATCCTTAGGGAATTTCCTTAATGCCCAAAAAGAGGAAACATAGGGCAAACAAAAGACTATTTGCTTCCCAAAGCAGTAAATAAACTATACAATTAAGAGGTAACCTAGGTGGTACTCAACTCTGCCTGATCCCCAAAACAAGTTCCAACAAACTGACAATTCATAGTGGATGACTGAGGAAAACTAGACCATCAAGGAAAGATGTGTAGGGGTGACTGGGTGGCTCAGTCTGTTGAGCATCCCACTCTTGATTTCTGCTCAGATCACAATCTCACAGTCATGGGATCAAGTTCCATGTCTGGCTCCACGTTATGCGGATGCTTGGGATTCTCTCTCTCTCTCTCTCTCTCTCTCTCTCTCTCTCTGCCCCTCTCCCACTTGCTCTCTCTCTCTAAATAAATAAATAATTAAACTAAAAAAAAAAAAAAGGAAATACATGTACTGTAACCTCTGAGTCTGATTTTAGAGGGAACAGCCATGTCCTGGCAACTTCATGTGTTTGATGTCTTACACTTAAAGCCCTCTGAGATTCTGTCAGAGAGAAAATCTCTGCAGTTTGACCGGGAATCTAACCCATACGTCACTGTTTATGTTCTCTCGCGAGTGTGTGTGCGTGATGGTGTGTATATATTTTAAAATCCAAGCGTCATCAATAAAAACTATTGAAAGTGCTCCTAAAATAAGCTTCCTTTTAAAATGAGTTAAAACAAATATGGGATGATTGATGTTGAATATACAAAGCACACAGATTATAAAGTTCTGTTATCATAAGCTAAAAGGTAGAAGCCTCAGGGATTTCCTCATTTCCCTTAAGAAATGCATTCGGTTTCACATAAATGCCTCACCATCATTCTAAATTTTATCGGTAGTCATCAGGAACTCCTAGGTATAAATATGCATATATCTTGGCTGCATAATATCAAGTGGAAAGAACTGTACAGGAGTAGAGAGATGGAATTCTGATCCTAGCTCATTCACACCTTGAGTATGTAATTTTGAACAAGTTGCTGAATTTCCCATAACATGTTTATTTCAGCCAACAAAGATTAAGCTCCTATCATGTGCTAATAAGCACTGTTCTATAATACAGACCAGGAAAACAGTTCTACTGAAATTGAAATTCCAGCATGGAGAGACAGATAATGTAAAGAAATAACCTTCACAATTCAGGGGGCAATAAATACTCTGAAGGAAATAAAGCAGGTCAGTGTGATAAGGAATAACTGGGCCATAGGGACTTTGAGTGGGAGAATATGCAAAGGCCCCTCTGAAGAAGTGGCATGTGAGCCCAACTCCAGTGACAAGAAGGAGCAGGTCAAGTAATGGCAGAGAACAGTATTCCAAACAGAGATAATAACAAGTACAAGGATCCTGATGAAGGTCTAGGCTAGGTCTATTTAAGGAACAGAAAGGCAAGAATGGTCAGAAGAAGTCATAAAAATCATTCATTGGCCAACCTCTCTAAAGAAAATTGTGAGAATGAATGAAACAGGATGGGTAAGCCCTTGAAAAATTTAAAGCACTCTACCAAATAAAATGAATTATTAGAACCAGCATACTATGAAGAATAACTCCTATCCTCCATATTATATCTTTAGGAAAGGTTAGAATTATAGTTCCTTTCATCCATGTCTCTCAAAACATAGTATTTAGAGCCAGAGGGAAGAGTCCAACCCATTCATCTTCCAGATCAGAGAACAAAGACACTAACTTAGCCAAGACCATGTCAGTGGCTTTCTAGGATGCAGCCCATCAGGTCAGGGTGCCCCACCCCTCACCCCTACATTGGGCTGCTTGAACAAAACTGCCCACTTCTTTTCTAGGGCTGACTAATTTCACTACAAGAAATCTGCAATATAGGCAAAATAAACCAATTGTCCAAGGCTTCATGTACACAACTGGTGGCATTAGCATCATGGAGATAAGAATTTGAAGTCTCAACAAGACTTGACTCTAGACTCACCACGTATAGGTTTTACGATCTTGGATAAGTTATTTTAAACTCTCCAAGGCTTTAGGTTCTGTATTTCAAGTTGGAGGATAATAGAGATGTCTTTCTTCCCTATATTATGGAATTCTGAAAGGATCAAATATTCTACTATACATGAAAGTCTAAAGAAACTTTAAAGCACAATAGAATATCATTACCCTTGTCATTTCTTTTCTTTTCTTTCTTTTTTTTTTTTTTTTTGGATATAGTATCTCCTTGGGTCCCTGACCAGGCACTGTCACTGACATTCTACCATGTGGCACAATCACCACTACCTTGGATCGGCCTTGGGAATAACTTTCTATTTTGTGGGTTTAAAAAAATGCATCCGAGGAGCTCCATGAACACTTGATGGTTTATGAAATCTGCCTCATGGTTATACTTCTCACTGATTTCCTCTTTGTTTGAATCCCACCGTGAGAGAAACAATCACAGGTGACATTGGAAATACCCCTTCCTGGATGAAGATCCAGGATTCTGCTGAAGACAAGCCACAAGACCCTGGGCAAGTCTCTGGCCTTTAGGTTGCCATTAACATCGTGTGTTTTCATTCCTGGAATGTGCAGAACACTTATTACCTGCCCATCACAATATGCAGGGTATCTCCTATTTGTTGAGTTTCCCACCATGTAAGGAACAATTTCAAATCCATTATTTTATTTGATCCTTTTAATAATCCTGGGAAGAGTGAGAATAGAGATGAGGAAAGCAAATTTACAGAGGAGAAAATGGAGGTTTTTGTGGTTATGTGACTCGTGGAAAATCCCAGAAGTCTGACTAGTCTAACTCTAAGTCTAGAGCTCTTTCAAGTTTACTGAGACTCTTTCAGGTAAGGATCTAGCGAAGATGAGATCAGGTATGTATATGAAAGCCATTAGGGCTTCCCAGATATAATGATCCTAAGGACAAGGTGGTCATGACATGCCACCTTCCTTTGTCTGTCATGGTGTCTGCCTACCTAGAGTACAACCGAGTGGAAGAGGAGGGACTGGTTCAGGGCATTTCTGCTCCCCCACGACATCTGGAAGAGCACACAGTATGCCTCTATCCATCCCTGTGGATTCACTGCCTGAGCTTAGCCCAAAAGATTATCTAGCTTTCTCCACTGGAACCATACCAGTCCTTTAAGAAAGGAGCCCCCTCTGGAGTCCCAACAGGAGGAAAAACAACACACCCAAACTAGGCAATTTCCATACAGTCATGAAACATTATTTGAGTTAGCACTCTTGACAGAACTTCTTTTCTGTTTCTTCCTGAATTTTCTCTCCTTCCCCTATGAGGTAAATAAATATTTTAAAAAGAAAGAAAGTTGTGTGCTCTTTTGTTCTGTCTGATCTACATATTGGAACCAAAAGGCTGTATTTCTTTTCCTCCCAAAGTAGTCATGTTGGCCAAGGAGCAAAAATGCATTTCTCTAAAAAAAAATAAAAGTTTATTTTACATGTTGTAAATACCAGGAAATTCTTATCAGGATGTGAAAGTTCAGGTCTTGTTTTTCTTTTATCCCCTTTCTTTCTCTTTAAGGGAGAGAAAGAAGCAAACAAATCTCTCTATAATGGAATCCCTTCTTTCTGCCTATGCCCTGCTGGAAGCAGCCTGACTCTCTAAGTGGCTTCTAATGTTCTGGTTGAGGTCGTCCTGCATTCCTAAAAGCTACTTCATTTTCCTTAATCCTTTAGACCAGAAGGAAATAATGCAATACCCCATGATAAAGTGGTCCTGGTTTTCTGACATCCCTCTAGCAAAGGACATTTTATGACAAACTCAAAATGCTGAGGGTTGTCAATAATAAGGGTTGTGTTTGATTTAAACAGTATTACAGTGCCTTAAGTTATAGAATTACCCAAACTAGGTGATTAATAGACTTTCTCCAGTCCAACTCCTTCATTTTACACTTGGAGAACCAGAGTATCAAGAAGCCGCAGTGTGGCCCCACTTGCTCACTTCTCAGAGGCAGAGGTGGGGTGAGAACCCAGGCTCTCAGTTCAGTTTTCTGCATTCCTTCCTTCTCCCTTGCATTCTGTCATGTACCTCATTTGGATATCAAGGGAAACAATAGTGGGAAAATTCTTTCAAAAGGGTGTCTAATGAGGGATTACGCATTTCTTCATTCATTCATCAATTTGGCAAACATTCACTGGGCACCTTTTATTGCTAGGCAATGGGGGATGCGTAAGTGAAAATGATGTGGACCCTTCCTGCAGTGTGTGTGGGTGTGTGCATGTGTGTGCACACATGTGCAATTGTCTCAAGAAGTACACCTGAACATTGTGGCTTTAGTGATTTAAAAAGGGGGCACATTAAAAAATATCAGAGTGGGAGTGGTGCCAATCAGAACAATGTGGGCCAATTCCTTTGTGTCTCTAAGAATTTCAGTTAGGTAAGCATATCTTCCATAGCCACCCTTATTAGCTACAACCCATTCTCCACAGAACAGACAGAGCAATCATTGAAATAATTAACTAAAGTCATGTTGTTTCCATGCTTAAAATCTTGAGTGATTGTCCATTGTCCCCGGGAGGAAGTCCAGGAAGACCTCTACCATGAGCCCCCCTTCATCTCCCCACCCCACCCTCTAGAACTCCCTCACTAGCCCTTCTGGCTGCATATTTGCCTTACTTGGCCAGGCTTGCCATACTGGCACTTATCACTTCCTCCAAACCACCAGATGTATTCCTGCCTCAGGTCATTTGAACAAACTGCCACTCCTTCTCTTGACCCAGCCAGACTTGTCACCATCTCACCCAGTCCACCATTCATCTAGCTGACTCCTTAGTCTTCAGCTCTCACCTTGGACACCACTTCTTTAGGGAGACTTCTGTGATCCTCAGTACTAGGTGAGAGCCCTTTCTGGGCTGCCATAGCACATTGCTTCCTCGGCCTTACATTCAACAGCTTTATCATGTTTCCTTATTAAAGTCTCTCTTCTCTGGCAGACTCTAACTCTAAGATGAGGCCCAGTATTATGCTTGTCTTGTTCACAGTGAGGCCAAGGTCTAGAGCAGTGCTTGACACATAGCCAGTTTTATATAAATATCCATTGTTTAGATAGAAGGATGGATGAATGGATGAGTAGATGAATGAATGGATAAATGTATATATGAAGGTGTGAATATGGACATTTCAAATGACAAACGCCACAAAAATCATGACTGGGATGAAAAGTTCCAGCTTGGACTTAATCAGTTAATTCTGGAACTTAAGAACAAGTGGATATGTCCTAAAATATAAAAAAGGGAACTTTGGAAAAAAACAGACACTTGAGATTCATGATCCTTAAAAGTGATAGGGACAGGGGTGCCTGGGTGGCTCAGTCAGTTAAGCAGCCGACTTCGGCTCAGGTCATGATCTCATGGTCCATGAGTTCAAGCCCCGCGTTGGGCTCTGTGCCGACAGCTTGGAGCCTGGAGCCTGTTTCAGATTCTGTGTCTCCCTCTCTCTGACCCTCCCCTGTTCATGCTCTGTTTCTCCTTGTCTCAAAATAATAAAACGTTAAAAAAAAATTAAAAAAAAAAGTGATAGGGATAATTTAAAATCGTAAGTACCCAAAGGATGAAAGGAAGAGAGAAATGACAGCTCTAAAATGGGAAACACAATTCAGAGAGGCAAGGATGTGACTAGTCATCAGGGACCTGAGGCCCCTCACCCCTGAACTATGCATCTTCTTCCTCTGTAGGAAATTAGGAGGGTAACTGAAGGAAGGAGGAGGAACAGGAGCCTGTTTTCTGGAGCCTTTTGAAGCACATCATCATGGAGTACAACTAGGTCTCCTGCAACACGTGTCTTCCCGGGAGAGTTGGAGCCCAGCTCACCTGAGTGTTTCGTGTTTCTGAATAACAAGATGACTGCACACTGGGGCACAGGTCATGCCAGGAGTAGACAGGCTGTGAGTCCTTGACTCTCAAGCAAGGAAGGAGCTCTCTCCTGTAGTCCCAAAGTGGTGGTAGGAAAGTGTGGTGTTGCACGCAAGCATGTCTGTGTGTGACAGACGGTGGTGCTTGGTAGAATCTGTAGATGCTATGATTTAAATTTTACTCTGTTAGGGGCCCCTGGGTGGCGCAGTCGGTTAAGCGTCCGACTTCAGCCAGGTCACGATCTCGCGGTCCGTGAGTTCGAGCCCCGCGTCAGGCTCTGGGCTGATGGCTCAGAGCCTGGAGCCTATTTCCAATTCTGTGTCTCCCTCTCTCTCTGCCCCTCCCCCGTTCATGCTCTGTCTCTCTCTGTCCCAAAAATAAATAAACGTTGAAAATATTTCTAAAAAAAAAAATAAATAAATAAAAAATAAATTTTACTCTGTTAGACTATTGGACAAGGAGAGAAGAAAACATAACCACAGAGAAAAATAAAAGGCAGCAGGAGGGCAATGTAGTAACTTAGGAGCCGATGCAGAAGAGTGGAAAGGTGAGGTGTTAGTAAAGGTAGGTAATTAGGTGACCACCCTTAGAGAGGGTTGGATAAGCTCACACACAGACTCCAAGCGTGTTTTCAGATTTTTCCTCAAAGCCTGTCTCTTTACAAAGTCTCCCTGCAGTTAGCAGTGGGCAGCCTGGACAAGCGATCTTTCTCTCTCTCCCTCCCTCCTTTTCTCTCTCCCTCCCTTTCCCTGTCTGTCCTCTCCTGCCAACTTTGTCCCCAAAGTAACCACTGGCAGGCCATTATTGTTGTGAAAGAAGAAAGGAACTGCAAGACTCACCTCAGTCACCAATGGAAACTAATACACACCTAGGCAGTTTATGTATTTTGACATCTGTAATGCATGAGGTGTTTCTAGAACTCCAGGAACTGATACTCTTGGTTTCGGGGGTGTGCTATGCTATGTTCCATCTGAGGCAAGCTTTCCCAGCTCGAAGCACTTTGTGGGAGCTCCACACATGCCCTTAATCCTTTCAACATCCCCACCAAGCGCGAGGCTCTGATGACGATGACACTGTGCACATTTCCAGAGAACAGAAGCTTTACACCCGCCCCCACCCTCCCTACTCTGACAGGGCTGTGCTTTTCTCCTGGTGGAATTCTGGAAACCCAGCCTCTTCTAACTTGTCTAGCGACTCTCTGAAGTCACAAAAGCAACATTGTCCAGCCCTGTCTTAAGGAAGATTAAACTGCATTTAACAATCCAGGAAAGGTAATGATCTCACTACAAAATCAACACACAGTGATGGCCAGGAGGCTGCTCCAGCCACTGTGCAGTGGCCACCCAACACCTCACGCCTCAACCAGCCATTCATCCTTCTTCTTCCACTCTGCTGCCCAGCTCCAAGGCTCTGACCCAGTGACATCACCCCACACTGAACAGGATTAAACTTTCTGGGGCTAAGTAAATAGACCTCAGCAGGCAGCTCAGTCCCTGCAGGGGCTCCAGTGGAGAGATCCCAGGTCTGCCCCAGGCTCTGGGCAGGAATGACAAATTCTACCATTCCGCCCTCCATGAGAGCCCTCCACAGG
Source organism: Prionailurus viverrinus (assembly GCF_022837055.1). Classification (NCBI taxonomy): domain Eukaryota; kingdom Metazoa; phylum Chordata; class Mammalia; order Carnivora; family Felidae; genus Prionailurus; species Prionailurus viverrinus. The sequence continues at coordinate 66,509,677 of NC_062572.1, read as the reverse complement.
CTCCCAGCCCTTCTCACGGCACCCAGATAGCAATGGTGGGCAGTGAGCACAAAAGCCACACTAGACCTTTGGAGAGCAAAAGCAAAGGAGTCACTTAACGGAATGTACACTGTCTCACCACTGGATTTGCTAACTTCAAATAATTACATTTTTGACCTCAGAAAAAATAAAACATAGGCTTTTTTAGGGGGTTGCATTCTTAATGAACTTCATGCAATGAGGTCAAGAAAATCAAGTGATAACAATAACGAATATTTAGGATTCAGTACCTAAGAGTTCTGTACAGATATGCCAAACAGTGACACCAAATTCTCACTGGTAAGCTTCTAATGAACTTTTCAACACTGAGCCCATTTACAAAATGCCCAGAATAAAACTCGAGGCAGGAGATGGTGAGTGATTAGGGGCCCCCTGCCAGCTTGAACAGTTTGCTGAGCAGGTCTTCAAATCTTGGGGTATCAGCACCCTGCAGGCTGAATGACAGAGGGATGGAAAGGAGGGATGCCTCTCTGTCCTCCAGAGGCTATTACACTTTCCAGTTTCAGACGAAAAGAATCAGCAAGTGGATTTCATACAAGGCCAGCTCAGTATCAATGCCTCTAAACTCAGCCAAACTAAACAGCTCAAATCTTGGCACTGTCTCCTTCAGAGAGAAGGGAAGGAGGGGCTCCAGCAGATAAAGACAAAATGCCAGCTTGCCCCTCAGCCCATGCACACACAAGGAACTTGATTTCCGTGCCCCAGGGAATCTGTCGGTAAAATTCCAGAAATTTGCTTAGAGATTGTAAATATAACAGTCAAATTCAGAAATGGGAAGGCTGTTCCCCAACTTCTATTTTTCCATGGAAAGTACTAATCAGTGCCATTCTGATCCAGCAGACAAATAAAGTGCTTGAGAAATCAGATTTTTTACCACTGGCCCCAAAATGTACCTATTACAGCTTGTCACAAGCCCCTGCTCTCTTCCTGACTGGTGTCCAGAAGTCCTCAGTTTACCTGCTCAGAAGCCTGGGGGGAAAGGAGGGTGGTGCCTGCTCTGAGGGAGAGAGTAGACCTACAGGAGGCAAATAGGTAGAACACTCCCCGCCTGACAAGAACATACTAGATGGTACCAGTGCAGAGAGGAAAGTCAGGTTCACAAGGAAACGCAGCATAACCATGAGGATGACACTTACAGTCACAACATAATGGTCCATGCTGATGCGATGACTATTTAGCGCCAGGCACTGAGCTGAGTGCATAAACCAGTTCTGCTACTTACGAGTGGGGGGATATTGGGCAAGTTATTTCACATTTTGATCCCTGGTTTCTCCTCCTGTATTTGGTAGGAAAGGAAAGACAGTGCTCCCTGTAAAAGAACACCAAGTCACACACCAGGGTCATGCTGGCACTGAGGAGACACCAACTTCTATCTGACCTTCATTGCCCAACTTTGACCGCTAAAGCACTCCCTCCCAACTTATCTAATATTTATCCTCTGGGTATCCTGGGAGACAGCCTAAGGAGAAACTTTTCTCCCCACTTCACAAGTGGAAACTGAGGCACAAGCAGACAAAGTGTAAACAGAATGTTCAGGGCTAGCCCCCAAGCCCTGCTGATCCCATATCGAGTATTCTCCTCTACAAAACAGGCCAGCAGCAGAGATGAGCATCTGTGTGTACATTCATGCAGGTAAGGGCATCTGAGTGCTAAATGCCCCCCCACCCCCAGGATATTATCTCTCTGTGGCATTATTTAAGGTATTTTATATTTCTTTACAATTTTTTTTCCCCTGGCTAACAGATTAAAAGGCAGGACTTCTTTAGGCATAAAGGATAAACCCAAATGGCACAGCTCAAGTGATGAATACGGGGAATTAAAGGGAAAGAGGAAAGCTTCTTAACACGTACTTTCCAATTGCCCTGGAGCCCAGGAGCTTAAATATTTACCATGAAATTTCCTGTCCCTCTGGCTTTGGGAGTTTCTAACTTGCTAGATAGAGTCTTATCCTGACAGTTCCACCTCACAGTGCTGCTAAATAAAATGAGAGTAGATTCTGTCTGGTTTGGAAATCATATTTTCTTTGGCCTTTTAGGAAAAATCAATGGAGGCTGGGTCTGAATGGCCATCCTCATGAAAAGCACGGGCTGTGCTGTAGAGTGAATCAGGAATAGCTAAATGTGAGCACTGGCTGGGTGAACAACTGAGCCGTGGAAAGAGATGGGGGAGAGGGCAAGGAAAAAAACGCCCCAGTGGCAAAAGTGCCCTAAAAAAAGTGCTTAACTTAATATCCAGGCCTGGACTGTCGGTCCACACAACACCCTCAGGAGGGGATGACTGTTCACAATTACCACCTCCTAACCCGCCAGGGCCGCTCCACATAGATGACCATACATTACCACCTCACAAGAGATAAAAGAGAGATACAAGTAAATACCAATTAAGTTAAAATGTCCTTGTTCATTGAATGTTGAAAGGCTATTAAGAGGCAGAAGCAGGATGGGGTCATCCTGGGGTGATGTGAACTGAGCAGTGTAGGCAGAGATCAAAGCCCAAGGAAAGAGGTCTGAGCCGAGATCTGCCCAAGCCTACCAGGCTGGGCGACTGAGACAGACATTGCTCTAACTGGGCTACAGGTGGAAGAGGGACAACACGCAGGCAGTCGGTGAGATGACTCTTAAAGTCCCTTCCAAATCGGGTCATCTTTATTCCCATCATTCTAAACCCAGTCTTTGCCACTTGGTATTTTTTAGTCTAAGATAATGAAAGAAATGACCAAAAATGGTGCTTTCCGAGCCTGGGAATTCCTAAACTGCGTTAAATTTGAAAATTATGCTCCATCTTAATTACTTGGATTGAGTGGAGGAATTATGAGGTAAAATAAAAGTACAGGCATACCTCAGAGATATTGTGAATTCAGCTCCAGACCACTGCAAAAAACCAATGCTGCAATAAAGTGAGCCAAGTATATTTGTTGGTTTCCCAATGCATTTGAAAGTTAGGTTTACCCTACACGGCAGTCTATTTTTTTTAAGTTTTTATGTATTTATTTTCAGAGAGAGAGAGAGCAAGCAGGCAAAGAGAGAATCCCAAGCAGGCTCCGTGCCATCAGTGCAGAGCCCAACATGAGGCTCAATCTCACAAATCGTGAGATCATGACCTAAGCCAAAATCAAGAATTGGATGCTCAACCGACTAAGCCACTGCGCCCTTATACCTGCAATCTATTAAGTGTGCAATAGCTTTAGGTCTAAAAACCAAAAACAGTGTATGTACCTTAATTAAAAAAATACTTTATTGCTAAAAAACGCCAACCATCATCTGAACTTCCAGAGAGCCACAATCACTGATCACAGATCACCATAACAAACATAATAATAATGAAGAAGTTTGAAATACTGTGAGAATTACCAAAATGTGATACAGAGACATGAAGTGAGCAAATGCTTTTCGGAAAATGTGCCGACAGACTTGCTCAATGCAGGGTTGCCACAAACCTGAATTTGTAAAAATAAAAACAAAAAAACAAAAAAACAAACGCAATCTCTGCAAAGCTCAAGTTAAGTGCAACACAATAAAATAAGGTATGCCTCTATCAGGAAAAAAGAGGTCAGAAACTAGGAGGGACAAAAGTTATAGTTAATTCATTTGTTGGAAACCAGACTATGGGAGGAAGTCATGGCAGAAAAAAAAAATGTAAGCAAAACTTAAGCACTGAATTCTTGCAGGAGCACAGTGAGAAAAAGAGAGGAGTCCAGACATCATAACCTTATATTACCTCCTCTGGAAACCTTCCTGACTTCCCCAGCTATGTTACCATAGCACCTTCTGCATCCTGCTAACGGCATCTGTCACACAGAAATATCCACATGTTGATTTAGTTGTCTGTGTCTCCTAGAAGAGGATGAGTTCTTTGAGGATAGGGAGAGCATCGTACTCAAACATGTATGTGTCAGATCTTGTACAGAGCCTTTATAAAATAATGGTCAAAAAACATATTGAATGAATAAACATTGAAAAATTTCCCCCCCAATAGCAGTTAAAAGAAAAACAAGAAAAAGAAAAGATTCAGGCCAATGGCTAAAGGTTTTCCTTTCTGGTGAGAAGGCTTGGGAACTGATTTGAAAGTATCAGCATTCTTAAGACTTTCATTAGCATTTTCAGGAAAGTTTTAAAAAAAATCTAAATTTACCTCCAGGGACCTTGTCATTATCCTTTCTGCAAAGCATTATACCAACTTTGAAGTGATTTGACTTAGAATAAAATCCAACTAAAAATGTAGAATCCCATGAATCTATTGTTAAGTATCTAGAGACTCCTGACTCACTCAAATCGCGAGGTTACTGTCATTTGTCTGCATGCCTAAGTGTCAAGGGTGTGTGCTCTGGGATCAGATGACACAGGTTCAAATTCTGGCTTCCAGACTGCATGACATTTTCAAGCTGGGTGAAGAGTATCTTCCAGAATGTCCGTAAAAGGGTTAGGTTAGATGACCCTCGATTTACCCTCAACTCAAAGTTCCCATAACCATAGGTATTCACACCCTCTCCTCAAATAAGCTACTGCCAAGTGACATTCTGTATGACAGCTCCCGCTAATCTCTGATACACATCACAGCTAGTGACAATCATTGGTAACAGGGTTGTCTAATTCCCAGTTTGGTATGGGGTGAAGAGCAGGGAATACACATACACACATACTCTTGAAGGACACTTCAATAGATATAGGTCAGGAATGTATGTGTTTTTTTAATGTTTTATTTATTTTTGAGAAAGACAGAGTGGGGGAGGGGGCAGAGAGAGAAGCACAGAATCCGAAACAGGCTCCAGGCTCTGAGCTGTCAGCACAGAGCCCAATGCAGGGCTCGAACCCACAAACTTTGACATCATGACCTAAGCTGAAGTCAGACGTTTAACCAACTGGGCCACCCAGGCACACCAGGAATGTATGTTTCAATGAAGTTCTACAGATAGAACAATTTCCCGTGCCCTCACCGCTGCTTTAGTTGAGACTGACTCCACCTGACTATGCAGAAGCCCATGCCTACATCTAAAGAGGCAGTAAAGACTATCATCCTTTTAAGAAAAATATCTTCAAAACCATAGCAAACCAGGAATTAGCACAAGAATCCTGGGCCTTCCTTCCTCCTTCTCACATTACCCTTCAATAACTATGATCTACCTTTGGCTCAAACTTCTGTTTTTAATCTGATTCGATGGCAGTGTTGTCCCTAGATACTCTAAGTGTTTGTGGCAGGAGAAAGGAAGTATGTTAACATGTCACCTAGGAACTACATGCTGCCATGCCAGGCCATGCCAAGAAAGAAATGAATACACCCCTAAGAGAAGGGGGAGTGGGGAGCAGGGGAGAAAAGAGAGAGATTAGTACTATACTTGGAATCTGACCACATGCTCTTTGGCTGAGCGGAGATACTCCACAGAGCCCTAATAGTTGGATTGGGTATTTGTTTACTTGTTTATTTGTTTAGGTTTTGGCTTTGGTTTCCATTAATCGGGAATAAGCACTTACAGAGTGAGGTTCCAAACATCCGAACTACGACTTCTCTACATTCTAGGATCAAGAAGGCGGCAAATTTCTGTTGGCATAGCAAAGATGTACTCAGGCAAAACCTCAATGTGCTGCCTGCCGTGCAGGAGTGGGCAGGTGACCTGCAGACCCCAGTCCTGCCAAGTCGGCCCTGCAGCGTCTGCCAGAGTTCCTCCTTACCCCTGTCTTTGTGCCTGGCTGTGAGCTGACCTTGCCACGAAGTCTTTGGGGGCATATCTGCAACTAAGACTCACTGCTTAGAATCACAGTCATTGAGGATCCTTTCCATGGACATCCTCTCTCTAAAATGTAGTGGTGAAGGGAGGTTGCTCACAGCACACATAACACCTGCAGGGAAAAGCTTTGCATGTCTACACCATGGATGGGAGGTCTAGAGGCACCCTTAGTGAGCATGCTTCCTCTACAGACATACTCTACATTTATCTTTTATAATTCGCCATAGGTCATAGCTAGATAATTATGGGCTCTTATTCATTAGGAGTAGGTATGGAAGGAAGATGAGGGACAGTAACAATCCATTCCATGGACGTGAATAAAGAAAATGTCCTGGTCTTTAACATATACCAAGAAAGTAAAAGGAACAAAGAACAAATGAACCTCTCCTAGATATTTCCACACAGAAGGGCACAGTTCACCTTCAAAAGTCCAGTTTCTGAAAATACTATGGAATAAAGATTCTTTCAGATAGGAGATACTTAAGAAGTCGTAACATTAAGTTATAATATCTTTTGGGTATCTATTTAATGCCGGGTATTATTCTAGGCATTTTTATACGTTCCATCATACTTAATTCTCAATATGAGAATTAATTAATTCTCATTAACTTAATTCTCAATGATTCCCCATAAACTCCAATCATTAAACAGATGAGAAAACTGAGGTGAAGAAACATGAAGTTACCTAAGGTTGTCCAGTGGTATTCCACAGAGCTGGCTTCAAACCCAGTCTGAGGGCAGAGCCTGAAAACTTAAGTACAACACTTAGCAGCTGGGGAGGATGACCAAGAACAGAAATACCAGGCTGCCCAGGAGTGGAATTTTCCTTTAGTCCTGGGGTTACACTCTCATGAAAATACCCCCAGGACCTGAAGAAGCTTCAGAGCCAAGAATGTTCCTTTCCCTGACAAGCACCAGTATTCCCAGGGATGGGCTCCCCATCCCCGCTGGGCCCGAGGCAGGACTCTAGAGGAGAGGCAGGCCTTCTCCAGCCAATGCAAGAGGCCCAGCCCTGCACTCCCCAGGCAGATGTGGATCCGGAGGTGTTTTCTTTTCCTTTTCTTATTTAAAGAAAAAACAAAACTCTCCACACTCCCCACACATAAAATGCCTCTCGTGCTGCCGCCAGACAATAATTTTACAGTCGCACAATGACCCTTGCACAGAAAAAAGAGGAAAAGGCTGCACCCCACCCAATCCAAGCCTGGGAGAGTCAACCTCTGGAAAAGCCCAGGTCGCAGAAGATCAAACTCACTCACTAGGAACAACAGGAGGTGGGGAGGCAGGCGGGGGTGGGGGGAAAGGATGGCGAAGGAGGAAGCATAAAGTTTAAAGGTCAAAACAAATGTCAACCTAACACCAGTACTGTATGAACAGCACACAGCCTCACTGCTAGACAAATAAATGTTGCCGGGGAGGCAAGGTATCAAGAGGTTTTATTAACTCTCTTCCTGGAATCGTACACATAGGAAGTCTGTTCCATCATATAAGCTGCAAAGCACAATATTTATCCCTTGGGGGGGAAATCACAGAGCTGATATTGAATCCACAATACAGAGTTTCTCCCCCATTCGCTTCCCAGCCGGCCTCTGTGCTTACTGCACCTCCAGGGGCCTGTCAGCAGGAAATACCCACGCAGATTTTGATAAGACTGGAAAGGGTCACATGCTGATGAAAACACAGGGCACAACCCTGCCTCCGCCTTCTGCTGCCTTTCCTGGGCATGACTTGGTTCCACTGGGCCCGAGTGAGGCCTGAGATGGATGGTGTCCCCTGCATCTGCAGCACTGTGGGGGTCTCTGTGCCATCCCTGTGCCAGTCCTGTGAGGATCCCACCTCTCTCGGGGACTCCACCATGAAAAATGTGCCTTCACAGAGCCCAAGGCAGTAAAGGAGATGGCTGGACTTGGTTTGGTTCACTTGTGCACAGTAAGCTCTCTGTCTATTCCGTCTGTGCTTCCCATGTGGACTGCTCACCTGGGTCACCTGGGGAACTTAAAAATGTGTGAGTGTGAGCTCGTCCATGTGCCTGTGTCTGTTCCCCAGGCCCACGCTCAGAAGTTCTGATTCAGTTGGTCTGGAGTGGACCCTGAAAATCTGTATACTTAAAAAGCTCCCAGGTAATTCTGATGCAGTTGGTGACCCCCAAAGCAGCGTGCAAGTGAGCGTTAGAGGAAATGAGACATCACGGTATCACCCTCCTTGCAAGTGGTCCAGGACAGGCAGGCAGCGCAGTTTGTAGTGGACCACTGTGATACTCACTGTGAGCACAACTGACTCAGAATCCCTCTTCAACGTGCCATGCAATTCTCTTCATTGCGTTCAAGTGACAGTTGTGCATCTGGAGGCACACCTGCATCCTTCCCCGATTGCTGGGAATACCTTCTCCAATCCATCTTTACCCTTCACCACTCTCCTGTGATATGAAATACGTGACAATTTTCTGTTCTATAATGCCTCCCTTACCTTCTGATAAGATTTGGTTTACTGAGCTCCCTGACATCTGTATAGTTATCATCTGTAACGTATCACTGAAATCTTTTGAAGGAATGACTCAAAGTATTTTTTCCTTGAGCTGTTCATGAACAATTGAGGCTGGGGAATGTTTTGTTCTGGCAAGTGCTAAAAAACAAAAGCAAAAATAGTAAGCTACTTTGCATGTATCATCCAAGCATAAAAGATAAAATGATGAATCCACTGGCAATCCCAAGGACACAGCAAAAAATACCAAATTCTAGGATAAAAGGATAAGCCAAGGCAAGTACCAGATGAAAAATAGGTAAATGCAAACAAATTAAACAAAATAGGTAAACTCAGAACACGCTGGATGCCAAGCTGATCAAGAGTCAAGGGAAGTGAGGTTGTTACTTCACCATCTCACCGCCAGGCTCAGGCAAACCAAGGAGATGCTGTGTTTTCCAGACTCTTGGCCTTCACTCAGCATCCCTTACTTCTGGTTCTGTGCTGTCTCTTACCTAAACATGCTGGACAGCAGGCCTTTCTACTCTCTTCTTCCTCTATTATTTCTATAGAAACTCTTCTCATGGACTCATCAGTCACCAGTCACTGACACCTCAGTTTGAATACAAACCAGTGGTCTCTCTCCCACAGAATTTGCATTTTATTTCTTCAGTGGGCTGAGGGTAGGGGAAAGATGAAGTGGGAAGAACACTTTCCTTTTTAAAAAAAAAAAGTCTTCTGAAAAAATTTCCAGATCCGCTAGCAGTAAGGAACAGTCTAGGGCTTCCTTTCGATGGTGTAGTTGAGAGTGAAAAATCTGAAATGTCTGCAATTAAGTGCCCATAGTGAGCCACAGAGAAGATGGTGTGCCTTCACCTACACTGCCTAGAAGGTATACGGGCACATAGGTGGTGTCAGGTCCCACTGCTGAAAGAGGATCCTCACAGCTGCTGCATATAGATACACATGTCTAAAAGGCTGCCAGGCAGCCCTCAGCTGTTTTCCATTCCACGACAACAGAAAAATGGCCCTCTCTGAACTTCTGTGACATAACGCAGGGAGGGAAATTGGTTTCTTTTGGGGTTGCTTGTACTAGATTTCTTCATAAGAATAATCATGAGGAAGAATAAAAATTTTAAGTTTTACTCCCCATTTTCGCTTTTTTCCCAACACCTACTTCCAGACACGGATTTCTACATAAGGTAGAAAAAAAGGAGGAAGCATTTAGAAAATTAGAGTCTCCAGAATAACTTGATTTGAGCCAATTGGGTCTCTTCCAATTAACACCAGTCTAAGAAATCTCCACCCATTAAGAACAGAGATAAAGAACACACTTTAAAAAGACCTTCTTATATAGTTTGAAGAACATATCAGGACTTCTTTCTTTTTTGTGCCCAAGGGACTTGTGGTTTTTAGAAACTGTACCAAATAGTAAAGATCAGCTTCAGGGTAAGCGAAAAGTGTCTAGGGTTGAGCTACCATGGAAAGAAAGACAAAAATGGTAAAGACCACACACACACACACACACACACACACAGAAATAGAGAGAGAGAGAGAGAGAGAGAGAGAGAGAGAGAGAGAGACAGAGACAGAGAGACAGAGAGAGAGAGAGAGAGAGAGAGAGAAAGGGGGTTGGGTTGGGGATGTGTTAAGTGGAAGGGATCTATCCACATTCCCATGGGAAGTGTCCAACTGTAGGGCCCCTGAACTCTTCATGGATAAGAATTCCTTTTCTGGACCAGCCCCCCCTCACCAAATCCTAGGCCCAGCACCCTCAGGCTTGCTGGCACAGTTCTGACTGTTCACCTGACCTTCCAGCTTGTTTCTTCTCCCTTTCCCCATTCCTCATGAACCTCCTTCTTCTGTCACTTAAAGAAAGAAAGTCAGCAGCAGGTATATTATACCCTACAGGTCACACAGCCCATCTCTCTTCATACAACCCTTTGGAGACAAAAAAGAATCTATCAGCCTACCACTGTATCACCCTTGTGGGTATAGGGAATGACTACAGAGATGAGGAATTTATTAAACAACCAGGAGTAACTGTCAAAGTAACAGTCTTTGGTAAAATATACTTCTCTATATACTTGATAGGGTTTGGAACAATTTGGAAACTATAGGTTTCTTGTGTAATTCATTGTCCAATATGGTTAAGCTGTGATCACTATAATCCACTAATGGGAAGTTCCAATCTCTTTAGAAGGAAAAGAACAAAACACTTGGTAGTCACCAAAAACTTGGTAAATATGAACAAAATCCTTAGCTAGTTTTGACAGATCCCTAATGGAACAACTTGTATTGTAAGCAGCCCAATTCCTTCAAACTAGAGAAGCATTTAATAGAGAGTTAAAGTGAGTAAAGAAACTTGAAAACATTATACCTTATCCCAAGCTCTGCAACATACACCACACTACATAGACATATACCATGAAAGCATTTGCTAATGTTTTAAGTATTTGCTCATGTGTGTTTTTCAGAATATTCTTAGAGAAAACTTGCAAAACAGATAAAGAGCAAAGCTTCTATGGTTAGGTTTATTGTCCTCTTTGTCCCCAGCATTGGCCCCCCAGTGCATTAAGAGCTCCTGAAATCACATCTTAAAGACCACTATCCCAGTTACAAACAACAGGTATGGGTTCTCTTTGTACGGGATGATTACAGACTTTCACCATTCATTCTGAGGTTCATTTACTAAATACCCACTGTACTTATATACAGAGATACCGTGGTAAAAGAGACATGAATTCTAATCTCAAGGAGCTCAGAGAAATCATCTGAATATTCCAAAACATTAAGGTAAATAATATGATAAAGGTAGTGACAGTATGCTATGAAATTCCAGTTTAATTTTACCAAAAGTTTTCAGGGCACTGAGCCTGTTTCAGAATGAACTGACTCTTGACTTTAATTATCAACTCATTAACTCTGGGACAAAAGACTGGCTAGCTCAAGAAATGAGTATATTAAAGGCTTATTTGAGACAGACTTTATGCAAGGAAGTTATTTCATAGTATTCCCAAGAATTACATAAAAAGCACCTGTTATCAACCCTGTAAGTAAGCGATGATGATGCCAAAATTTAAAAGATATAAGAATAACAAAATTTTTGCACTGTGTAAAAAAGCATACTTCTAGCTGAGAATTATGATGCTGTGGCTGATATGGTGTCCTCTGTTGGCACTAATCACAAAGATTAATGTTATAAGCATGTATAACACTGAACACAATTTAGTAGCTAATTAAATCTTTTTCCTACAGGCATTTAGCATGGCCATTTTAAGGAGGTAAAGTGTTCCTAAGCTTAAATTCACTTCGGTGAGTTGAGTTTGCTGATTTCCTTCCCTTTGGTGAACTGGAAACCCTTAAGTTTGAGGTCCAAGTCACAGTTGGTGACTCCTCTGAGAACAAAACAGTTTCTTACAAGTGGATTTGATCTGTCTCTAGATAATTCAATTTACTCCCACGGAACCTGTGGAGTCCTTAATAACTCCAGGGTTATTTTTCTCTTTTGTAGTAATAGATGCCGTTATTTAGGGGAATGAAAGGAAACACTCATGCCAGTGACAAGAGGAAGAAGAAAGCTACAGAATGTGGGAAAGGAAAACAATGTAGAGTTATGTCATCCAGCATCCCACGAGAGTATGAAGGACTCTGCACATGACCATGGCATTTGCTCAGACACCCCCGTGAGAGGGAGCTGACTACTTCCTGGGGAAGCTCATCTCTCTTACACGGGCTTTTTATTTATTTTTAAAAGAAAAATTTCCCTACATTAATATGAATTTCTGCCTCCCTATCACTCCTACTTATTGGATCTAAATCTGCTCTGCGGAAGCATATGCCACTAACTCCCTCTCGTAGACAGGCCTGCAAATACACATCCTGGTGGAAGTGTGGGGCTCATTTCCAAATCTGTTGGGACCCTGTAGATTGGCCTCCGATGCTTTCTTCATTTTACGCACCCCTCACCACTCTGAAGAGACATAATAGATAATAAACTCAAAAACATAATTTTCAGAGATGATTATTATTCCATTTCTAATCTTTAAAAAATTTCTTGGCAAAATACACATAATAGAAAACTTAGCTTCTTAACCATTTTCAAGTGTGGCATTAAGTACATTCACACAGTACACCACTATCAACACCATCCATCCACAGAACTCCTCATCTTGTAAAACTGTACCCACTGAACACTGATTCCCTAGTCCCTCCTGCCCACTTCCTGGCAACCACCATTTCACCTTTTATCTCTGTGGATCTGACCACTCTAGGTACCTCATATGAGTGGAATCCCATAGCATCTGTCCTTCTACGAGTGGTTTATTCCACTTAGAATAACGTCTGCAAGGTTCATCTATGTTGTAACATGTGTCAGAACTTCCTTCCTTTTTATGGTTAAACAATGTTCTGTATTATTATTCCATTTTACAGATGCAAAAGTAAAGGCTCCGGGAGGTTAAGAGCTTTCCTAAGGTTTCACAACCGGAACTGAAGACAGATCCCCTGACTCCCTGTCCACTGCCTGCCTACTGTGTCCTTCCCTATTCTACAAATGTTCTATGTTTCCATTTGGACTGAAGCTGAAGAGGAGGCTTCTTTATCAACATTCCCAGCCAATGAACTTGCCTTCTTCTTGGAAGTCAATACACACACACACACCCCAGACAGGGAAGTGCTTTTCAGATGGTAAGCAGCTTACAGGTTTAGCAACTGCCAGCCCCAAGATGCAAACGCTGGCCAAGGTACCAGGATAGGAAACCTGTGGATTTAGTCCCACTATAATGAACACTACTTCCTTAAGACTTATTATAATTACTATTACATTTATTAATTGTGTTCCCCTTACAGGGTGGGGGGAGCATACTGCAAAGACTGTTTTCCTTTTAATATTGCAAGTTAAATTCCTCTGGTGGGCAGTAGTAGCAGGGAGAGAGACACCTCATGGGAATTTGTTTGTTTGTTTGTTTGTTTGTTTTAATCTGGATAGGATTAAATCCGGATTTAATCTCTCTTGCCAAGATATGGGGAAAGCCCCATACACTCAGTGTAACCAGAGTGGGGCTCAGAAATCCCTCACAGCTATTCCTTCTTAATAAAGAGGAGCCTTTCTGCAAGGGATGAGGTTACTGTCAGAGAAGGCATGACTAATCATGATTAATTTGATCTGTGCCAACATAAACTGGATCCACCACTCACTAAATAATTATTCTGTAGCCTGGATACCATTTCCACAGGGTTCAGGGAAGTTGCTGGCCATTTATCACATTAAAACAAAACAAAACAAAAACCCTACATAAACAAGAGGATAAAATAAGAAACCATCCCCCAAATAAAACCAAATGTCTTCACATCCACCCACAAAATGCCTGCTTGAAACTAGAAACAACAACAATAACAACAAAAACCCCTACATTGCTTTCTTGTGCCAAAGGAAGACAAACAGAATTGACTGGACACGTACCCTTCTCCAAGAAAACAAGAGGAGCCAAGTCTGATTGCTTTTTCGGGGCAGGTAAATGGCAGAAGTACATCCATGCCCTCAACTGATCTTTACTCCTATCCTGTTGGTAAGATATCAGCACCGATTCAACATAGGAGGAAATTGTGGCCTGGTAGATTTATTCCCAAACTGCCGAAAACCAGAGAGCATGTTTGCAGCAAAACCTGGTCTCAATCCAAGACTTCTACCATGAGGACTATCCTTGGCTGTGACCTTTGACCAAGTGCATCCTGGGCCAGATCCTAACCCAGACTGTCTCTTCTGAGTTCTCTACCTAGAGGAGATGATTTCATGAATCATTTTACAAGTATTTATTGAACACCCCCTTATGTACCAAATACTGTTTTAGGCACAAGGACACACAGTGAGCAGAGCAAAGTCTCTGACCTTAAGGTGTTTTCATTCTGCCAGCTAATGAAAGGCAGCTAATGAACAAATAAGCAAGAAAATACATAACACATCGGGTAGAGATAAGTGTGAGGTATGAAAATGAAGTAGGTTAGGAGAAAGAGGGAAAGTAGGAAGGGATGGAGTGTGTTATTTTATAGAGAGTGGCCAGGAAAGGCATCATGGATAACTGATATTTAAGCAGAGAGATCAAGAGCAAGTACTACAGATACATGGGGGAGGAAACAGCAAAAACCAAGTACCTGAAGTTGACTGGTGCTTAGAGAATTCTGTAAGGTGGATGGAGCACAGTGAGATGAGGCCAGGCGGGTAACAGGGCCCAGCTCACTCACAACTCTGCAAGCCATTGCAAAGAGTTGATTTTTGCACAGAATGAAATGGGGAGCCATTGCAGATTTGGGGCAGAGGAGCGTCTATGGTGGAAAACAGAATGGATATTCGAGTTTGGAGTTTCAGCTGGTACGTCCAGGCTAGAGAGAAACATTTGAGTGTCTTATGTGTATAGATGATAATCAATGTCCTGTGAGCGTATAACAGAGAGAAGAGAATGCAAGGCTGAGTCATGGGGCACTCCAACGTTTAGAGGTCAGGGAGATGACAAGGATCAGCAAAACTTTCAGAAAAGAAACAGGCAGAACTGAGAGGAAAACAGAGAGTGCGGTCCCAGAAGCCAAGGGAAAAGTGGTTCAAGGAGGAGAGGATCAAATGTGACAAATGTGGCCAGGAGACTAGATAGTAATTAATGTTATCAGAACCTTAGGAGCATCTCTCCAAAGATTATTGAAATTCTGGCTTCCAGCATGCATCAGAAGAAAACTGGAGAAAGGCTATGTCACTTACCAACCCTCTTGGGTTTGCAAATTCTTCACAGAGAGAGTTCAGAGAGTCAATATAATAACTCTCTGCCTCAATAACCAAGCTCCATGCTGTATGTAGCCGGTGGTGTTTGCTTCCAGCTAAAGGATGCAGATGCCTCGATGCCAGTTCACTCCCTGTTCCTCACCACAAGCAGGGGGCTGAGAGGGAGCAGTCTGTTTACCTGGCCTCATTTTAGATGGGAAGACACCAGAACATTAATTTGGATGCTATGCCACAGTAAAATGTCCCTTCGGTCCAGGAAAGTTTGATTTCCATGACCTGGCGTTCAACGTCCTCTATGACTAACTGTTTCATAACCCCAACTATTGACTCCAACCCATGTAGCTACTCACTGGTCCAGCAACACCTGGAATACTTCCCTACTTTTGGACCAGGATGCTTCCCTCCCTACCTCTGCCTATTCAAGGTAGTTTTTAGGCCCAGTTAAATTCATCAGTGAATATTTCTGTAAATGAGGCCACTTGCAGGTCTAGAATAATTTCTCCCTTCTCTTTGTCCGACTCATAAGCACTTATTATATACATGTTAGCATTTCTACCCTGCTAACTTGATATATTTTTGGTGACAGGCACCATATCTTCATTATCTCTGTTTGTGTATCACTTAACATTTGTGCCTTGTCCCAAATAGGTACTCAACAGTTAGAGACTGAGTGAATGACTCTTAACAAGGAAAGATGGGGCTTAAGAGCAAAAAGCATTTCAATGGTTGAGTTCAATTCAAGATCTTTAAATTCTGACACCCAGATCCATTCTTCAGAAACATTGGTTCCTGGTTCTGCCCACGCCAATTGTCGACGGTGACAGAATTGTTCAATATGCTCTGAAGGTCTTGGCTCAGCCACTCCAGAAATGGGCTTGCATATTCTTTCCTTCTCTGGGGACCACTCCCACACTCCCAGGCTCAATGGGAAACGCTTGATCCGTTCTGACTTTAAAAATAATTACTTCTTTCCTTTCTTTTTCACAGAATACCCTGGCAGCCATTGAGATAGTACTATATACTACACCAGAGAAAAGCGAATGGTCAGTGTGTATCTGTTAAGGTCCACTAGGTCCACGAAGCCACACTTAAGAACCGCTACCCCCAGGGGCGCCTGGGTGGCGCAGTCGGTTAAGCGACCGACTTCAGCCAGGTCATGATCTCGAGGTCCGTGAGTTCAAGCCCCGCATCAGGCTCTGGGCTGATGGCTCAGAGCCTGGAGCCTGTTTCCGATTCTGTGTCTCCCTCTCTCTGACCCTCCCCCGTTCATGCTCTGTCTCTCTCTGTCCCAAAAATAAAATAAACGTTGAAAAAAAAAATTTAAAAAAAAGAACCGCTACCCCCACGTCCATCCCTGTACTTAGCATATAGAAAAGAATACATGGAGGCACCTGGGTGGTGAAGGTGGTTAAGTGTCTGACTATTGATCTTGGCTCAGGGAGTGATGTCATGGCTTGTAAGTTGGAACCACACATTGGGCTCTGGCGCTGATGGCGTGGAGCCTGCTTGGGATTCTGTCTCTTCTCTCTGCCCCTCCCCCACATGTGCATGTGCGCTCTCTCTCAAAATAAATAAAGTTAAAAAAATTTTTTTTAAAAGAATAGACAAAAATATCTCTAGCTTTACGTATATTTGAGGATCTGAACGAAACTCAGACCTCTATGTGCTAAGTGCTAAGTGAGTTGCACTGTCTGGATAGCAACATCTTAGGAACTCAGGGCCTGGGGAGATACCAAGAACTGGCTGTAATCATAGAAGAGATCCTGAGGGGGGGGTGGTTCTGGAACTGAAAGGTTTATCAGAGGGTGACAGGACAGGAGAGCATGTCAAGAGTGAGAAAAGAAGTTAGCTGACCTTGAAGCAGGAAAAAAAAAGTGTTTAGAAACCTGGTACAGGGGCACCTGGATAGCTCAGTCGGTGAAGCATCTGACTCTTGATTTCGGCTCAGGTCATGATCTCACAGTCATAAGATCCAATTCCAAGTCAGGCTCTGTGCTGGGTGTGGAGTCTTGAGATTCTCTCTCTCTCCTTCTCCCTCTGCCCCTCCCCTGCTTTGCTTTCTCCCCCTCTCTCGCTCTCTATCTCTCAAAAAAAAAAAAAAAAAAGAAAAAGAAAAATTAAAAAAAGTAAAAGAAATAGAAAATTATTTAAAAAGAAGCAGCAGCAGCAACAGATTGGTAGAACTGTGAATTGGCCAGGGTGAGAGATGAAGCTGGAAAGACCAGTCTGGCTAGCCAGTCCAGTTTGTCACCTAATGGTCCTAATATAGCTGCTCTGCGTCTTTGACGACCTGCTCAGCCAGGACACAACAATGAGGCCAGGCTGTGGACAAAGATCTACCATCAGTCACAAGTGATGGAAAGAGCACTGTACACTTCTGACTGTACCAGGAGTCAGAAGGACCGCGTCCCAGCCCCAGCTCTGACACTGAAGAAGCTTCTAAATATAAACAAGGCAATCAATTTCTCCTTGCTTTGGTCTTCTTCCTTAGGGGAATAAAAGGGTAAAGCAATGGCACTGTCCACCTCATATCATTATCATGTGGCTCATATGCAATAATGATTATCAAAGCTCTATTCAAAATCAATATGCATAGGACATAAATCTCTAACAAAATATGGTGGGTTGTCTTAAGATTTGTATCGGTAGAATTTAACACAGGCTCAAGGATAGCACTGTAACCCATCATTGCCCCTCATTCAAAGAGTATTCTCTTGAGGAGGGACCATATCATCAGTTCTTCAGAATCAGAGGGGTGCTGGGAGAACACTAAGATCAAGACCAACTTGGACTGATTCCTGGCTTTCTTATTTGCTATCTTGTGTGACCTTGGGCAAGTTTTGTAAACTTGCTAAGCCTCGGTTTTTGTTTTGTTTTATTTATCAGTAAAATTAAAACAACATCGCCTATTTGTGGTAAAGATTACAGATGATTCCGTGTGAAGTTTCTAAGTCGGTTCCTGGCACACTGCAGATACAAATGTTGTGGCCATTTTCATAATTAGTTTCAATATCAAAGGCCTCATGCACAACAGATATCATATCAAATTCATCAGCCATTTGCAAAGGATTGAAATGTTTCTAATACCATAAACATGATTTAAATCTTGTTTGAGACTCCATGCTTCTTTTTGCATGTCCTTTATTTGTGAAACTGAAAATGATATGGTGGAAATCGGCATATGATGTTTTTTAAATACACTGTGTATTAGAAGATGTTCTAAAGACTTCTCCCTATCTCCTCACTCACCTTCAAAAACAAAAGCAAAAACAAAAACAAAAAAAGCTCACATCTACTGACTGCAAAACAACTGACAAATAAATTGTTATCGCATACCACACTTATAATTTGGATTAGATTCTGTGCTTCTCTCACACTTGGGTAGGCAAGGGACTGCAGAGGATGAAGAGAAGGGAAAGAGGAGGTGTGTAAACCAGAATGGCTCAGAATAAGCATTTAGGCATTGAAAGTTAATGAAGTTCACTGGGTTTCAGTCAGAGCCTTGCTCCATTCTTAGATGTTAGAAATGAGGTCAGTTGACTAAGATTTAGAATTTAGCTTTGCAGGCCATTACTATGTTGCCAACTTGGGTTACCAAGGAGAGGCAGGCTTCTGGACCCGCCCTGGGTGATCACTCAGAGGCTGTGCTGAGCCTCCTGGAGCACAGACACAGAGTCAGTGCTCTGCAGAGACCCCCCCCCCCCCCCACACACACACACCAGCTTACTTCCCTCCCATCCTGGGAGAGCTCTATGAGGCCTGATGAGGGAGAGCCTCCCTTCCTCTATCGCAACAAGGAAGTAGTAAGAAGATAAAGGTGAAATGTTCTGGATGATCACCTTTAAAACAAATACTACTTTAGTAACAGTATTTACCAATCTAGGAAAGGGGATTGTCAAGAGACACATTACACCTGTTCTGTTGCTGCTGCTATGACAAAGGTGCCACTAGCATGATAATCCTGACAAGTGCTCAGCTAAGAAGGCACCAAGATCCTCAGCAAGCATCCAGGCCTGTGGTTCCCACCCTGGCTGAGCATCCACATCACCTAGGAAACCTGACATGCCAGTGCCTGGAAGGCATTTCTAGATTTTCTAGTTAACTGGCATGGGATAAAGCACAGATATCACGGTGTTTTCTTTCTTACAAAAATTACCAGTTATTCCAACATGCGGCCAGAGTTAAGAACCATGGGAACCAAGATCTACTTCAATACCATTAGGCATAGATGAGTAATAGGAAGGTCAAATATTTCCAAGAGCGATTTGTTCTTAAATCAAATTGCTTTCCACTTATTGTCCAATATTTTGGTCATATTTCAGGGATATCTCCTTATTTTAGACTTAATTATGAAGCCCACCACCCCCCTTGCCACCCAGCATGCACTCTATATGGGGAAACGAAACTCTACAAGGCTGAGGTGGAAGAAGGGAACCGAAAGGTGAAACTGACTTTAAATAGGAACGAAACTGACAAGAGTCAGCTCAAAGGCCAAGAGCAGAGAAACGAAGCAAATGAAAACAAACCACCTCACTGAGAAAAGCTAGTTAAACCCTGAAAGTTCTTTCAGTTTGGATAATTTAAGGTTTTAGTGAGGGATTATGTTCTACATGCTGAAAGTATTCCCCCCACGCGGTACAGCTTAGCAGACACGGCATTTCTCGGGGGCAGCTGCAGAGCTGTAAACAGTCTGCTGATTGAAAACAGTCCCCTGAGATAAAACAGGAGAAGGCAGTGATCACTGCCCATGGACCACCACAGATAAGACCAAAGGGCTGCCACCTTCCCATGCCCTATGAACAGCACCCTTGTGCCTAATCCCATCATGGGTTCCATTTGATAATTAAAATAAATATCACCTCCCTTCCGTATCACAAAAGAGCCCAAAAGGACTTAATTCACCAATTATAAACTAAATGGAAGAAAGATGTTCTCCATCTTTGGAGATGACTAAGTTTAGATTTCTGATGGAGGTTGTTACTTTGAGAACCTGGTTATAAAGGGAGTTTGAGTTTGGACCATGAACCGACATCACACAAATACAGCATCTATGACGGTCCCTGTAGGCATCTCAGGAACCCACAGGGTGCCTTCCATCAGTGGACAATGGAAGAAAGGCCTCTTAATCCAAGCCTATATTTTCTTACATGGAAAACATAGATGGGAGCTCAGGTCCATAGTTTCCCAAAAGACATGATAATGATCAAATCAGAGACAGGACAGAGGCAATTAGAAAGACTGGGCTGTCAAAGATATGCAATGGATCATTGATGCAAGTTATTAAATAAACAGCAAGATCTTTAAAAATATCTATTTTAACCTTACTACTTTTAGAGTCTCAAGATTTAGGGCCTGAGATCTATTCTCAGCTACTGCTTGCTTTTTAGCCCCAAGGAAAGTGCTGGTAAGTCAAGCGAATGATCTGAGGACTGACCTATTTGATCATCCCCTTAACCTGGCTGAAGCTCAGGAGTGTGTTCTGTACTGTCCCTGTGCTCTGTGGTGTCCTGACAGTATCCTCTACTTCAGTAGTCTTTGTCCTCAGACTATACTCCCCTGGCTCAGAGACCAAATTCAAACAGGACTCTCAGTGGGTGACAGATGGGAGAGGAGGGGGTCTGGAACTTCCCAGTTCTTTCTCAATAAAGTGGAGAGTCACACACAAGTTCCTCTACTCCTCAATCTTAGGTCCCTCATAGACCATCTCCAACCAGAAATGGGGTGGTAAGAAATGCATTCCCCTAGCAAACATCAGTGATGTGGTTGTGGTGCCTTGGGACTTTGATTCTCCTCATTATCCTTTGGCACATTTTGAATTGTGAGAGCGTTAGCAGCCATAGAAATGGTCCCTGATCTGCAGAGCACTTTATGATTTATGAATTGCTTCCCTTACTTTATAACAGAGTGGAAAGCTTGGACTCTGGAGTCAGGGTTTAAATCCCAGTGGCATGGCCTCAGACACCCTGTTTAACCTCTCTAAGTCTCCATTCCATCATCTGCTAAATGTTTCCTTCAGAATTGTAGGGAAAACTAAATGAGGTAGAGCAGATGAAGCACATAGTAGAGAGAAGCACAAAGTAAATGTTGAATAGACATTAGCTATTATTATTAGCAGAATGTTATTTAAACCTCCCAACAACAGCCCATCAACTACAGTGGAGCCTCGCAGGGGATATAGAGCATGCAGACTCATGTATCGCTGGGTGCATGTGTGCATGCATGTGCCCATGGCAGGTTGGGGGTGGGCAATGAGGGTATGTCTAGATAACTGGCAGTAGCAGTAAAGCAAGCTCCAGATAATGCCATGCTTGACGTGTTCCAGCAGGATTACAGCTGTATTGTGGGCCACAGATAGTTGAAAAACTACTAACAGAGACTAAAGGTATTTAATTCAGATCATACTTCCTTGACAGAAATAATCAGAGACCAAGTTTCTTATCCAGGATCACCCAACTTGCTGGCAAGTGGCAGGACTGAGATGTCAACCCAAACTATCCAGCCCTGAAGCCAAACTCACTGCAGACGGAAGGGGGCCGTGGATTTCAGAAATGAACCCAAGTCCTCTCCCCAGCTGCCCTATATCAACTGGTACTTCTGAACAAAGTCAAAGGGGGCCTATCCTAATAACAGTTTCTTACCTCAGATGGTTCAGGACTCAGATGTGTGACTCCCCCCCAAAAATGAATTTTACAAAATGTGACGTCTGCCTTTTGTCAAATGGATTTAGCACTGAATCGATCTTCAGGGCACCAGAAGGTCACACTTGTGCACCAGTAAAGTCATTCTGAAGATTCAAGAAATCCACCAAACTTTCCCCTCGTGCTCTCCTAAGCATGTCCCCATACCAGAAATAGAAGAGCCATGAGTGAAATCTCTCCTCCTGGAAGGCACTGAGAGTGGCCAATTTTCAGGACCTAGGTTTATATGGAAAAAGGATATTGCATCATTAAAGAGGTTAATGAGCTTCACAAGGCAGATGCCCTGAGTGCTGGGGAGGGGACAGCAGAAGGAGGGGAGGGCATGGTGGGAGAGACATGTACAGGGAATTGCTCCATTCTTCAATGTCAGGCATGGTCAGGAGGTGCCCTCCTCATGGTAATAACTGCAACAGAAGGACAAGCTCTCCTGGTGGGCACTGGAGCCTGGCTGATGGCTGGGCAGTGACCTGCCCTTCACATCCAGCCCTGGGCTCTCTGAGTGAAGAATGCACTTGTCAGCACAGAGATCCCTAAAGATTCTGCCAAAGCTAGCTAGTTCACTGTTTTTCAAAAGGGTTACCCACAGAATATCTGTCCCAACTGAAAGTGTTCCATGATCAAATAGTGTTTGGGGGAAACTGCATATGAAGCGTCATTCTTGGAGCTTCATAAGACACACGGACATGTGAAAGGTTCTGAGAGATGCTTTATAAAGAAACTTGTTTAATTTGTTAACAAGCTTTTAGAAAACTTACTTAATCACTAAAGTTTCCATCTATCCTCATTTTTTAGCCTAACACCTAGCAACATTTTGGAAAACATTCTCAGAAAAGCTGTTCTAGTCCAAGATCCCTCATTTTACAAAATATGAAACCGGTACACGGAGATTGTAGTGACCTACTAAGGGTCACAAACAAGTTAGTGGTTCTTCTTTCTCCTAGTGAGCTAAGGTCATGTGATATTTTGTGAATAGATCCAAGAAAATCAGCAAAGATGCCAGAAAGAATATTGATCAACAGATCAATATCACTCTATTGAGCACATTCTCCAATCAACAGTAGGCTGAAGGAGTGTCTTTTACTCTTTTTGATGAGGTTTGCGATGTCACACACCAGAATCATACCCGAAGGATGACTGTGAGTTCGAACAGGAAAAACTTATCTGAAATTGTTCATGAAGGCCAGTGATTGCTGTGTGAAGTTGACATGCAGGATCCAACATGAAATGGGAGAGCCAAGTAGAACCACAATGACAAAGTTAGCACTAGTGTGGCTGACTGGGTCTAGATAAATTCTTGAGATGGAGTTCTATGTCCTGGGCTGGTTATTTATATGTTCTAATTACTGTGAGTATGTTACTCATTTTAAAAGATCAAGACTACAGGGGTGCCTGGGTGGCTCAGTCAGTTAAACATCCGACTTTGGCTCAGATCATGATCTAAGAGGGTTCATGGATTCCAGCCCTGCCTGAGGCTCTGTGCTGACAGCTCGGAGCCCGGAGCCTACTTCCGATTCTTTGTCTCCCTCTCTCTCTGCCCCTCCTCTACTCACATTCTGTCTCTCTCAAAAATCAACATTATCAAAAAAAAAAAAAAAAAGTCAAGACCACAGACATAAAGGGACTTCTCTATGCCCAGACTTCTTTTTATTTTTAATTTTTTTTTAACATTTACTTATTATTGAGAGACAGAGAGACACAGAGTGAGAGTAGGGGAGGGGTAGAGAAAGGGAAAGACACAGAATCTGAAGCAGGCTCCAGGCTCTGAGCTGTCAGCACAGAGCCCAACGCAGGGCTTGAACTCAAACTGCAAGATCATGACCTGAGCCAAAGTCGGTCGCCTAACCAACTGAGCCACCCAGGCACCCCTCTATGCCCAGACTTCTTAGCTAAACCTTATTCTATTCTCTATCCACTTAAATAAAGTCATAGAACTTTTTTTTTAAGTCAACTCCACTGAGGACATAAAATAGAAAAGAATAACCAAAGTAATGGACAACAGAGAACACATTGAAATCATCTTCATAGATGATTTGGACACTGATCCAAAATTGACTTAGCATTGATTAAGCTAGTTAGGTTTACATTACAGGCACAGCATAAGGAGTCAAGGTGGTTACGAAAGTACCTTCACAAATCCCACTGTGTTCTGCACTCATCAGACTGCATCTGGAGGAATGGATTCCACTTTATTCATACTTGAATTATATTTAACTAAAGCATTCATGGAGGGAATGTTTCCCACTCAAGAAGCATTACAAAGAATGACCTACAGAGTGAGCAGAAACTGGAGAAATTAAGGTTGTTTAACATCTAGAAGACTAGAGCTATGCATGACCAGTCTTCTGTGGAAGAAAGGAAAGACCTGGTTTATAGGGGTTTTAAGAAACTGCACAGTGGCAATATATAAGGAATGCAAGAATACAATATTTCAGTGTAATATAAGCACTAACTTTGTAAGAGTTTGAGCTGCCCGTGAATGGTGGGTAGCCGGATACCTAGCACCCTTCAAACAGCCACCTCTAACCAGACTTCATCTGTCATAACTAAGTGGGAAGGCCTCAAATTGCTCCCAGAGTTTGGCCATGCTTCTTCACCCTGTTTCCCCCAAAGCCCTGACTTCCTTCTCATTCATGACTACTATTTGGCTCTCTTCTCTTCCTCCCTCACCTCCCTGGTCCACCACACACCATCCTCAGTGTTCCACTACTCTTTCCCAGACACTTGACCCTGACTTCCACACGGGACGTGTGCCTCACCATACTACATGCCTGGCCTCCAAGAAAAAGCTCACGTGCAGCTAAAGCATCACTGCCGTGGTCACACCAGTCATTGCGTAGCAAGCCAATGCCCTTGTATTGAGGAAAAGATTTCCTTGTATTGAGGAAAAGAGCCTGAAGCAATTAGCACTAGTTCTAATACACAAGATGCTCGTAGGCTAGGCAAAGGCATTTCTATGACTTTAGATAAGTCAGGCTAAGTTTCTATTCCCTATACTTAGGTCCTCAACCTTGGGTGTAAGGCTCCTCAAAACAATGTTCACCAAGGGTGGAGGAGCATTTTCACACCTGCTTTCTAGGATCTGTCCAGATCATCCTTCCAGGGTTCTGTGATTCATTACACAAAATCCCTATTCTGTGGTGAGCTCGTGGTGGGTTTGCATTGGTTCTAATACAACAGTTGCCTTGGTGGATTAGAGGCCCTGGCAGGAAATCAATCTCTAATCTGTTTTTAGTGGCTCATCCTTCTCAGTAGGATTCTGAAAATAATCCACAAGCAAAGGTGACTTCTTGAACTGTCAGGGAAGAATAGTGGAGAGAATGCTTTGCTGTTAGACTAAAAGTCTGCATAATCGTCCCAGCTCTGATGGACCCTAAGAAAGTCAGTAACCCTCTTTAAGCCTTGGTTTCCTCATCTGTAGATCTGAGGAGTTTGAATCTGCAGTAGCTCCTAACATTTCTGGGTCACAGATGGTCTTAAGAATCTGATGAAAGCTGTAGATTCCTTTCCCATAAAATGCTTAAATTCATATACAGACAAATCTGTGCATCCAATTCCAGAAGGTTAAGAGAAAACCTCAAAACCACTTACAGGACTCTATAGCAACCTTGGACCCTAGATTCAAAACTCTGTGGACCAGTCATAATATTCACTGATGCTTCTCTTTCTAGCTTTCCATCACACCTTCCCTGCAAATATTAATTTTATTAAGTACATTTCTGCTTTGGGGTGTCTGGGTGGTTCAGTCAGTTAAGCATTTGACTCTTGATTCCAGCTCATGTCATCATCTCATGGTTCATGAATTCGAGCCCCATGTCGGGCTCTGTGCTGACAGCGCAGAACTTGCTTAGGATTCTCTCTCTCCACCCCCTCCCTGCCCCTCCCCCTCTCACTCTCTAGGTTTCTCTCTCAAAATAAATAAATAACTTTTGAAAAAGTATTAAAAAATTTAAAAAGTGTATTTCTGCTTTTTAGCCCCCAGTTACACAGAGTTCTCTTGACCCATATAACCCTTAAGGTAATATACAAAACGTGTCATGTGTACTCATTTTAACAGACAACATAGAAACAGCAACAAATAACCAGTGAAGTCTGCAGTTGTCACTACTGGAGTACAATCTCTATTCAACTAAAAACTGAAGTACCCACCAACACTCCATTTAGATCATTCCCCGAGAATTGCCACATTTTTCAGAAGCCTGTCTGTAGCTTGTCTACGTCTCTCACCATGACACGCACTTTGCATCTTATGATTCCAGAGACAGTTATCCAGGCTCTTTGTCCATGAAAAAGATGGTGGGCCCACTTAAGCACTGACCACCAGCCCACATTGCAATGATCCAGGCATTCAAATGCCACTGGGGTCCTGAAGTGTCTCATAATGTGACTGGTAAATCAGCCTGATTGGGAGTGTAACTCATCAGATAAATACAAGCCACATAAAGAGACGTGGATTGTATATATATCTTTATTTTTTTCTTTTATTTAAAAACTGCATCCTATCTATTTCCCCAAAGTATTGAAGTCAATATTATTGAGTATTTACTAAGAAGAAGAAAACATAGCCCAACACTTTCAGAAATACAAAAAGGCAGTTTCTGCTTTCAAGGACCTGGCATTGTAATTGGAGAGAGAAGAAATGAATCAAATAACAATAAATTTTTAAAAAGCAAGGAAGAGATAAGTCAACAATACAACCTGTAAATAACTATAAACCACAATAAAACAGAGGCCACAGTCCTATAAGGTGAATTGCCAAATAATGGAAGAGAGGAGGAAAGGGCATAGAAAGCAAAGAATGGGCACTAATCCAAGTATGAATGCCCTGCCCTTTCCATTCTGATAGGCTCTCTCATTTATTGTCTCTCCTCCAGCTCTCTGTTCCTTTCTTTGAAACTCTCTCAAAATCTTGCTGCTGGGTAAGCAGGAAAGTTTTTCCAGCTTAACAGTGGAAGCTGCGAACCTCCCTCTGTCTCTCTCTCCATAGACTGTGGGGAACAGCAAGGCTGATGTGGAAGGTGCTTTCCCTTATCTTCCTGGCCCTCACCTTCCCCTTCTAGTCCTTTCATTGGCTATACCCTGGACAAATAAACACAATCAACAACAAACTGCCTTGCCATGTCCAGCATGAAATAGGTAAATGCTGGATGATGCTCATATGGCTAAAGACCCCCAAATATCTGACTCCTCCACATTCTCATATATTTACCCATGCCCTTCTCCACTCCACCAGCCCCACTCCATAAGCCCTGCCACCTTCAAGGTCCAGCACAAACCCACCTGCCCCAGGAAACCCTGTCTTACTTAACTAGCCCACAGTGATCTCCTATCTGTTCACAATTTATAACAGATTGTCAGTACCCCTCACACCTTCCATCTTACCTGGCCTTATTCTTAAAGTCTTTCATAACTTTAAATTTTGCATGCCCTAAATTTTATAGCTAAGCCTCCTGAGAACAGAGGTCATGTGTTCCCTTCACCTTACATCCTCCACAGAGCAGAACTCTGTGACAGCTGTATGGAACAGAGATGTAAAACCGAGAAGAATCCCAGTGGCATTTGGTTTGATTAAAGCAGATGTCCACAGTTCCTCAAAACATAGACCTGATAATGCTACTTTACTCAAGCTCTCAAAATTTGTATGTTAAAGCCCTAACTTCTGGGGCGCCTGGGGGGCTCAGTCAGTTAAGCGTCCTACTCTTGATTTTAGCTCAGGTCATGATCTCACGGTTCATGGGTTCGGGACCCGCATTGTGCGCTGGGCTGATGGTGCACAGCCTGCTTGGGATTTTCTCTCTCTCCGTCTCTCTGCCTCTCCCCTGTGTATGCACACTCTCTCTTTCTCTCAAAATAAAATAAAATAAAATAAAATAGCCTTAACCCCAACGTGAAGGTATTTGGAGATGGGGCCTATGGGAGTTAGTTAGGTCCAGTGGAGATCACAGAGTACCCATGATGGGATTAGTGCCCTTATAAGAAGAGGAAGAGACACCAGAGAGTCTCTCTTTGTCACATGAGGACATAGTGAGAAGAGAAGCATCTGCAACCGATGAAGAAGTTTTTTACCAAGAGCCAAACCTGCCAACACCTTGATCTTAGACTGCTCATCCTCCAAAATTGTAGGATATAAATGCCTACTGCCTAAGCCAACCAGTCTGTGGAATTTCGCCATAGCAGCTTGAGCTAAGACACAATACTTTAATGCACCTATGACTAAATTAGTGTCTCCATGATATTCTTTGGCAATTCACTCCCCAGACTTGAACATCCCCCACCACATCTTCTTCCTCTCCACTCATTCGGAATCTCCCCTGTTCTTCAAGGCCTCATCCAGTGTCACATCTTCTGCAAGTCCTTCCTTTAGTACTGAGCCCTACTGATGTCCCAGGCAGCCTTCCTCACTGAGAACTCACAGCAATGACTATCTGTACCCTTCCTCGGCTACTTCCTCATGCACTGGTGTATCAGCAAGAAACAACTGGTAAGTGAACACATATGGACTCTAGATAATCAACTTTTATTTTCATTTACCTTTCGTATTACTACCATATCCCATTGATTTGGGGATGCATGATTTTTTTCATTCTAATGGCTCTGAAGTTGTCTTACTGTCTGTGGCATCTTAGACTTAATGATATATGGTATTTCAGTTTTCATATGTATGTCCTTATTCCTCAACAGACTGCAAGCTCTTTTAAGAAAGGGCTCACACATTATGTATCCGTTTTCCTTCACTTGCTCAGCAAAGACACTGTGGATAGCAGAGATCCTCCATGCTTTCTTCCTAAAGGAAGGAAGCTACTTCCCTGAAATCCAATAAGAAGCTCAGCCTCCTGAAGTCTGGATTCTCCAATTATTCCTTCTATCCTGAAAAAGGATAAAAGAAACCAGAAATATGGCTATGTTGGGTGGTGAAGGGGCTTAGTCATTTCTTCCCCACAACAGTATAGAATTTTGGAATTGGGAGCACACTCTGACTCCACTGTGATTTCCCTCTCTGAATCCCAGAGTAACACTTGTTTCTTTGTGCCTCATTTTCGCTTTTGCAAAATGGGTCCAATTACACTTACCTCCTCAGAAAGGGGTAATGACTGAAACATAACTAAATGATCATATCTACTGCAGAGGAGGTCATGAATATTATTAGATGCCTGCTCTGGGGACCTGCTGCTTCCAAGGATGGAAAGGGGGAAAGATACTTGGTAATCCCAAGGTTGTTGCTCTGTATATACACAACATATTACCACGAGAACAATCTGTAAGCTTGCCGCCTTTCTCTCCATAATATCTACCCCAGGAAATACTCTGCTGATGAATAGAAAAGACTCAGTAGTCACGGAGAGAATTAGGAGATACGGATGGTGAAAAGAGCTGGCAGAGGGTTCCATACCAGCTCTTGGGAGACACTTGCTCACCATCTTTCTTCATCAGTCTGTGTCTACTTGTGTGTCCTCCCACATGCCCAGGCAGCAAGTGCAAATATATCTTGTTACGTGATCCATCCTGTGTTGCCCAATAAATAACAGACACAATCTAAGTTGCCAAAAGCAGCTTATCAGAGGCTGATCTTTATGTCTGGATGCAAGGTCCTGGAATACCAACCCAATTAGGTGGAAGCTAAATGTGCTCTGGACACAATTCCCTTTACCCACATTGCTCCTTCGAGGTGCGTGCATGAACATGCATACGATGCCAGCACACAGACAATCTTCCTTCTGAGAGGCATGCTATCAATCGACATTTGGCAAAGTCATGGACTCTTCAGCTACTTGAGGTATGACCAAGACCAGGAACCATCCTGATGTTTCCTTAATAAAAGAAATGAGGCCAAAGTTGCTAAAACTAGCATGCTCTGATATCCCCCTTGTTCTTTCCTCCTCTGGAAATGTAAACCAAGGTTCTTGTTTGTTCCCTCTTCCCCTTTGCTTTTTCAGGCCTACATTTCTAAACTGTGTTCTCCCTGAAGAGACAAAGAAATCATCTTTTGTTCTAATTCAGAGAAAGGCATCCATGGCCCTCTTCTTCAGGTTAGTTGTCTGGCCCTCCCTTCCTTGTTTCCTTCCTCTCTCTTTTGGTGATGGGGGCCAGAGGTGGGGACGATAGTGACAATTAATGGAATTGGTGTTCCACAAAGCTTCTTTCTCCAGAATCTTTTCCGTGTGTCTCCCAAACCCATCTAGCCTCCCAAGGCAGAAAAATTAGTGTGACATCTTTACAAAGACCCACTGACCCAAAAATCTATGCCTCTCTGCCAAGAAGGCTGTCTCTACACAAGAATCAAAGTTGGGAGTGGTCCAGGGATAAGTGGTCTAGTAGGCATCAGTTTGTGACCTAATGAGTTTGTGAAACACCATAAACTCAACCACACTTGGAGATCCATGATGGTCACTAACACATTAAAGGCTTTGAGGCATCCTACTGCAAAGACATCTGCTTATATAGCTTCCTTCCTTCAGCCAGGTGTTTCCCAATCTTTTTTTGCTCATGGAATCTTTGTCAGCCTCTAATACCTCTTTATGTTCTGAATACGTGTGTTCCACAGACTATACGCTGTAAAGTGCTGACCTAGTCCAATAGCTTATTTTTCTCATGGGAATAGTAAGAAAGAGAGAGGGGCGTTAACTTACTTAATCTCACACACGAATAGCAATATGAAGCAGTACATAAAAGGTAGAGCACATTCGGAAGTGGGAGGTCAGGATGTCTGTGTGGAATCCTCCCCGGCCATCCCCTGGCTATGTGGATTGGGCCAGCACCTCTCCTTCCTAGAGTTACTTTTGTTCTCAGTAAAAGGAGGATAATTTTTTCCTTCCAAGGATTTCTAAGGCTCTTTTCAGTTCCCTTTTCTGGGATACTGAGAGAGTCTAGTACTTGCTATAACACCTTCTGGAGCAGGTCCCAGAAGTGTGAGCCTATAGTTGTTCTAAATTTAAACTTTAAAAAGCTCATGAGGATGTCAAGCCACATGAAGGAGAAACCAACAGCAAACCCCCCTGTGGGTCATGAAGGTACATCTGAAAGCAAGCATGGGGGAGATGCAGGCTTTTGGTGTACAAGCCATGACCTCTGTGTGAAGGCGGCCACAGTTAATATGGCTGATGCTGGAATCCTCAGGAACTGGAAAGCCCCACCCACCTGCTGCTTCTCTCAGCACTAGGAGTGCAGCTTTAGACAGTGGCCATGCCTGGGGCTGGCTTGTGACAAGCCCGCTTGCCAAGATCTGGCTCTGACCACTGAGCACTAGACAAAAGCATGGGGTATTTCAGCATAACTTAGATGCCTCCTGCATCCTGTCCCCCACCCCTACTCCAAGGTAACGCCTAGACAGCCAGGGACAATGTTGATAGTCCTCTCCAGTCACATGAGCACGTAGCTTTTTGGTCATCCTTATAGCCACTTTAGACTACAATCTCCGTGTTGGTACATACCCACCTGGTTCCTCCTCACTGTGTCTGTAATGCATGACACTTACTGGTGCTCTTCAGTATCTGCAGAGCAAATGATTATCTCTAAGCTGATAGTTCCTGATTGTTAAGACTCAGGATATACGTTATTCTATAAATTCATCAAACAGCTTTAATGTGCCTTGCATATTGTGAGTACTAAGCTACCCATTTTGAGGGAACCAAGAGGTAATTACAACCCAGACTCTGTCCCCCCCTCCAAAATTACATCCAATAACACCCATGAAGGCTTAACTATGCCCCAAACTTATCATCCCAGTCCTCCAACTACTCCCATCCAACCCCCCCAAATTTGTTTCTTTTTCAAAATATATTCCCCATTCAGGGACATGGCCTGGAAGCAACCACTCACTCAGCCACCTAAAAAAGCAATAATAATCATCATCATTAGAGATGGCATTTATTGAGTGTTTATTATGTGCCAGGCTAGCAGTGCTATGAGCTTTGTATTGTTATTTGCCCTAGTTTACAGAGATGTGGGTACCATTGCAGACCCATGCTTTTCTCTCCAACCCTGGACATCTAATCAGTCTTGAGGTCAGTTGTACATCATAAATGTCTCCTCCCCCTGCCTTGGTCATCAGTCCTGTTATGAGCCAAACCTTAACTGCTATTTTGCTTGAACTATTAGAATAGTTCACCTTCTAAATAGTCTTCTGGCTGACTGACAACCTACCCACCCTCAAATCGCCCAAAACAGAAATGGCAGAGCAACCTCTCTACCCTGTACAACTGATCATGTCCCCCACTCCATTCAAACACTCTCCAGGTTCCTTGGTGCTTAGGAGCCTCTGAGATCAGGGAAGGCTGCCCAGAAAGGGATGGCCACTGAGGCTTCACAGGATAACTTTCTCAGCCCCTTCTCATACAGACTACCTTGAACTTCAAAATAATCCTGCATCACCTCCTCCAGGAGGCTTCCCTGAGCACCACCTGTCATCAAAAGCTTCCTCTTGTGTCCCCCTTTGACGTCCAGTTAGCACCTCCAACAGAACATGGCCTTAGTCAGGAGAGGGCCATGTCATGAGAGTCTGAGATCTCAGGGCAGCGGAGTCTGGATGCTGCCTCCTCAAGCACCTGGCATGTCACCTGGCAAGGTTGAGAGACTTTGGTCGTTTAGTAAAATTCCCTGCTCCCATTGCCTGGTGGTTTTTCTTTTCACTGAATAATGCTTTACAAAAATGTCAGAGTCATAGGACAACCTCCTTTCTTTTTCCCCATGGCTTTAAAATACATTAATATTCCAAGAAGTATATCCATACTTTCTTCCTGCCGAAAAGAATGTTCTCATTTTTTTTCTGATTAAGAAACCGAGGCACTGACAGATCAAGTGACTTGCCCAAGGTCACACAGCTAATGAGGGGCAGAGCTCCCAGTCTGGCAGCTTTCTCACTGCCTAAGCCTCCAGCCCCCGATTAAAAAACAAACCCAAAAAGGAATGTTACGTATCTATGCGCATACACATATGTATTTATGCACATAACACAAATCTGTAATATGAATAGATACACACATAGAATGTGAATATAGCCTAAGTGTTTAAAGAAAGGGGTGGGGGCTCTGAGAGCTTCAGAAGGGGATGCGGTCCCCCAGGAGGGGGCCGGCAGAGGCAGCCGCACAACAGACAGCTGGTGTTTGGGTGGTAGTAAATCACCCTGAAATGAGCCTCTTCCGTGGACTCAATGAGGCCCCCACAACAAAGGGAGGCCCAGCTTGCAGCCGGACAGCCTGCCCGCCAGCCCCAGACGCATATAACAGCTTCATTCAGGAGCCCCACGTCCACACAAAGGCCCCGAAATCAATCCGACATCCCGCCACCCTGGACAATGCCCCGAATCTTCTGAGAATCGAAGGCTCAAATGAGGGGACAGCATTCAGGGGAGATCAAACTGCCGGCCTGCCACTAAAAGCAAGCACGACAGAGACCTTTTTTAAGAGGAGGCCTGGGGGAGGCAGGAGGGTGCCCGCTTGTGCTCTGGCTCACACGGCCGGGCACACTCAGGCAAAGGCTGCATCTGGCTCAGCTCTGAGCAGCCGTGGCACCCGTGCTGCTTCGAGGGTCCGAGTGTGCGACATTTGCCAGCGAGGGCCACTGCGCGGCTTGGCCTCGGAGCTTTGTGCAGCAGTGGCCCGTGTGAACCTCCACCGCAGGCATTTCCCACTGGCAGCAGCGTGTAGAGTAGGGCACACACATGCAAATGCCCCGCCAGCGGCAGCAGCTCAGGGTGTTGACAGTGGCAGCGCCACGCCAGGCCAGGGAGCCCCTGCTCCCAGGCAGGGCCCCTCGGGGTGCTCATCTCCCCATTCTGCTGCCTAATCCGGTTATCAGCTGCTGCACGAACGGGCTGCCTGCTGGAGCTGGGGAGGCTCCTGCAGGGAAGGGGGCAGGCTGATGAGCCTGGATTGTAGTCTTCTTTCTTTCCTAAGGTCATTGTTAAGGCTCCTAGGTCTCTCCCAGTCCCTGAGATCCCTGCTTCCCTGGATGGTAGGGCTCAATCTGCTACTTTGAGAAAGATCGTCCAGCAATGGCAGAGTGGAGCTAGGCTAAGCCACAGAGTAATTCAGGAACACGTGCCCTGGGGGGACCAAGGAATGGGCCAGAATCTCTCCAAAAAACTCCCAGTAAAGGAGTAAAGGCTGACATTCTAGGCAGCCACCATGAAGGTTAAATAAATTCTGATGAAAAACAAAGGATGTCTGCCGAAGGGCCATTTCTTGTGGTCCCTATACCCTGTTCTCCGAGAGCCTGACTGGACTTTTCCATGCAGGTACAGGGAGTGGACAAGGTCCACAGGATGAGGTGTGGTTCTGTGGGCAGCTACCCATGAAGAGCTGAATCAAAATGAGAAGGCACATTAAACCAGGCAGAAGGCTCAGAGCAAAGGAAGGACCAGGTTAACTGGGGGCCAGTCTTGCCTCAACCCCTACTGTAGGCACAGACACCTTTATTTTCTTCTGTCCCTGAACTGCTGGCCAGACTTCTGCCTGGAATTGACATACAAACAGCCATTTACCATGTCACATAAGAAATCCTGCCCAGCGCCCACTGCCCCCCACAGAGCAGCCCCCCAGAGCTGGAGCCCTGGGGAAGAGGGAGAGGGGGTGCAAGGGGTGCTAACTGGAGGAGGGGACTGAACCTAGGAGAGGCACAAAGGGTACTTTCTGCCTTAGATTCACTTCATTCTCAACTGGCTTCACTAGCCAACAATAGTAAATTAAATCCAATTTCCCCCTTGGAAGGGTCAGTTGTTGTGGTGGTGGTTTCTTATTTTTTTTCTTTTTTTTTTTTTTTTTTTTTTTTTTTTTTTACCCTCTCCTTTCCATTTTCTGCTTTTTAGCTCACCTCCTCCAATCTACTTCCCTACAGGAGCCGAAATTAAACAAGCTCCCCATATGCCATGCCTCACTTGTTGTCTGTTCCCCTCACTGCCATCTGGCCTATTTGCTCAGCCAAAAAGAGAAAGAGAGAGAGAGAGAGAGAGAGAGGTGGAGAGAGAGAGAGGGAGAGAGAGCAAGAGAGAGCAAATAGAGGGAGGAGGAAGGGAAGAGGGGAAGGGAAAGCAGGGAATGGGGGAGGGGAGGGAAGGGAGAGGAGGGAGAAAAATAAGGGAGGGAGGGAGACAGAGAGAGAGGGAGAGAGAGAAGGAGGGAGAGCCAGACACAATGAGGAGGCAGGGGTGAGGATGCAGCCTCTCCCATCTGCTCCTTGGCCAGAGTCCCGGATGGAGCAGTAATGGAGAGCAACAGAACCAGTGATAATTAACCCAAACACAGACCTGTTTATTTAACCTGCTCAGATAGATCAACTCTGAGGCGGTGCTCGAGCAGAGGGCCCTGGGACACACTTAGGGAGACACCCTGGAGGCTGCTAAGGACACAGAGGCAGCCCGGCCCTCCCCACAGACATCCTGGAGGCTGAGTGTGAGTCGGGTGAGCAGGAAAGAAGAGGAGAAGGGGGCTGCTGAAAGAATCAATCACACCCACTCAAATTTTCTGGTAAGAAATCCTTTTGTCATCTTGCCTCTACCTCTGCCCATTATCCTATTTGATGGCAGTAGCTGCTTCTGGATGGCCAAATGTTGCCAAACAAAGCTAGCCAATAAGATACACTCATTTCCTGCATCTTCCTGCCCCACGGTTCCCTCTGGACCACTCCCCATGTTGGCATAAGGACACGGGGCTAGGAGACAAAAAGTTAACTAGAGGACACAGAGGCTGGATGGAGTATAATCACCTGAACCTCAGACTAAGATAGTCAGTAGCCAAGGACAAAAGCCAGTGGCATTGACGGAGGCATAGGGGGAAAGGAGCCTGAGGTTCAAGGCCTAGAACAGCCACTTTTGCTCCATCAATGTATCTGATGACTTTCTTCTCCCTGGGCTTCAGTTTACCTATTTTTAATGGGGGCAACGAAGCTGACCTCTTAAGATGTTTCAGTCTTCAAAAATTAAAGTGGAAAAAAGGTCATTGTCATCGGTCCCTGTTTTCTTCCCCAAGTTAGGGAGGAGGGTACAAGCTTTGAACAAGACCAGCAGGGACTATGACTTGCTTGCCATGGACGATGAGCAGTGCCCAGAGAAGGGGGTGCACAGGCACACTCCTGTGTGCTGCAACCCCCTCCAGCTTCACTCTTGCAGGCCCCCGAAATCAAGGGCAAGAACATTTCCAGGGCTGAATAGCAGCAGACAGGAGTTGTGAGTCTGGGAACTGGAACCCCAGGAAGCTCTTGGCTGAGCACTGAGGGTTAGTGAAAGAGTGCACTAGCTGGGTTGAAAATAGGAAGCGTCAGGGGTGGGTGAGGAGTTGGCAGGCACCGGATTCCAAGTGGCTTCACGCTCCTCAGTGGAAGAAATGCAGAGATAATTTGAACATGGCTATTTTCAAGCTCCACAGCTGAGCTCCCTTGCTCTCCCACCCCACACCTCCCACCCAGCCCTGCAATTTGGCAAACCCTTTCTGCTGGCTGCTCTTATACCCAATATGTTGGGTTGCCTTAGCAACTAAGGCAATTATCTCCTTGGAGCAGTTAAAACAATGACCGTCATAAATAATAACAATAAGAAGGATGATGGCAAAAAATAGATCTTAGGCTTCCAGGGTCAGAGGTTGGCAAAGAACTGAGAAGGAAAAGAGGTCCTGATGGGGCAGGCAGTGAAAACTAGTCCTTCATGGACCCAGTCTTATTTATCTAGAGAAAGAGATGGGAAATACTTAGCCTTTCCTTACCGTCCCACCCCCACCTCCAGGCAATCTTCGAGACAGGTCCTATTTGTTGTTGGTCTATCCTGCATAGCCTCCTATCAGCCAGACCCAGCACGAGCACTGAACACTAATTGTTTAATGCCCAGCTCCTCTCTGGACCAAGGACTCCTTACAGACAGGCACGGAGTCTGTCATCTTGGTGCATTTAGCACTTAGCTCAAGGCCTGGCACAGAACAGGTACTCAAAAACATTCATTGATTGAATGAAAATATTATAGTGAAAAAATGCCCAACTTTTGCCATAATGTTTTTTTTTCTCTTTTAAAAACCCTCTGAGCCAGACCATTTAGAAGCCACCTTTATTTCTAACATTTCATGCTCCTAGAATCTACTGGCCTCTAGTCGACGTTCACAAGAATATAGAGAAATCAGGATGGAAGGTTAGTTATCCAAGTACAGGCTTCTGTTTCCTAGAGAGACATCCAATAATGTTTTGTGAATGTAGAGCATCATTTCAGACAAAACACTAAAATAAAAACAATTAAAGCTGAGAAATAAACTGATAATGGATCCCACAGCTTGTGCTCACCCACCCCCAAACATATATGCCTTCCATTTAACACTCCACGAACTCCATCCCATGAATGATGTTCCACTAATTAATGAAACATCAATTAAAGTGCAGGGTTTGTGACTCAAAACAAAAGACAACCTACCTTTTCCCATTGTCCATGGAGATGTGGTTAAAAAATAACAATAACAAAACAATGCAGCATCACAGAATCGAATTGGATAGTCTTACCTCTTACCTTCCCTTTCTGTTCCAGTGTCTTTTGAAGTGTTGGAAACTCAGTACTTGACAATTTGAAAGTACATCCACATCATATGTAGTCTTTATAATAATTCTTGAGATAGATTGGGCAGGAATGATTATTTCCATACCAAACATGAGGAAATGAAGTAATTGATCACAAGTGTGAAAGAGTGGCAGTCCTCAGCTCTCCTTACTAGCTTTCTTGCTATTTCCTTTCCTGGTGTAATGGCCACAGTGTGTAATATGTAATGTGGCCATTAGTATAAAGGTGAAATGTAAAATCTTTCTAAGCTGTCAGCAAAACACTAAGCATATGCCTATTCTCACTTCAAAATGCCAGAAGGAGTTGATGTAAATTTACCATCGAGTCCTTGGAGCCCCATCATCCAGAGCCCCCTCTCTAGAATAATAACCAAAACTTCAGCACCTCCATACTCAAGACCAGCAAAACCCGTAAATGCTTAACCTTGGCAAGTTTCTTGGGAGGGTTCCCTGACAGGGACTGGGGAGACAAAGTCCAGGGAATTGTGACGACTCTCAACAGATAGGAATACCCTATCCTCTGGCATATTCCAGAGCAACTCCAGACAGACTTTCTGTTTTTCTAACCAAAATCTATTCTTCAGACTCCCTATTCTTTGGATCATCATGGAAGATCACAAGGCCACTCCTTCACTCCCCATGTGTGCACCTGCAACTCCATGACAGTAAAGTCTTTTCCTAGTACCCAGAATTGCTCCTATCTGGGCTTCAGACACCTGGTAAGATGTGGCAGGCACTCGCTGGACTATAATCTAGTATGTTGGTTTTGTGAATTTAATAAACACACTGCCAATCTCTTCTATATCCTTTGTCCATTTGATTAAAGTAGTACAGCCAAATTATCCTTTTCAGAGTACTTCAAATGTGAAGGACCTGAATCCAAATTCAGATATCACTAACAGTGAAATGCAGATTTTCCAGAACCTCTGATGAATGGAAATATTTAGTCAGACTCTTTTACAAATATATAAATGTCTTATTATTAAAATATATCTTAAAGGTGTTACGATGCCAGTAGTTCTACAAATTATAGCAAATTTGACTAAACAAAAAGCAATTAGCTTCATTTCCAAGTATAAAGGATTGTGCTTGGGGAAGTACTTGCAGATTACAGAGTTAAAGGCAAGTTATCTGTTTTTTAATGTTTTCTTAATCCAAATTATCATAACTGCTAAAATAAAGTGTGGTAAGCAGAATAAGGAATGGATGTCCCATGTCCTAATCCCTGGAGCCTGTGAATACATTATGGTGCATTGCAAAGGGCAATTAACATTGAAGATGGAATTCAGGTTGCTATTCAGCTGACCTTCAAATAGGGAGAGTGTCCTGCATTAGGCAGGTGGCCTCAATGGATTCACAAATCTCCTTAACAGTGGAAGAGAAAGCAGAAAAGGTAGAACCAGAGAAACAGAAGTATAAGGAAGATTTAGCATAAGTCCCTAGCTTTAAGATAGAAGAATGGAACCATTAGCCAAAGAATGTGGGCAGCTTCTGGAAGCTGGAAAAGAAAAGGAAACAGTCTCCCCTAGACCTTCAGAAGGAATACAACTCTAAAATCACGTTGATTTTAGTCCAGTGAGACCCATTTCAGATCTCTGACCTCCAGAACTAAAAGATCATAAATTTAGGTTGTTTTAAGCCACCAAGTTTGTGGCAATTTGTTACAGATGCAACAGGAGGCTAATACAGAAGTTGTGACTCTGTGTGTGTGCGTGTATGTGTGTGTGTGTATACGTATGCGTATGCCCTCCATAAAACACAGTTATAAAAAATGTGAAAACATGTCCTCTCATGGCTTCAGGAAAATGACATCAGGTAAAACGGAGGTGACATAATTCTCCTCTCAGGACTGTGAAGCTTCAGAAGCATGTTGATGTGGATAAAGATCTCTAGCAGCATAGACACTGGGAGGACTGCACAGAGTGAGTGGAGGCAGTGACAACAGGACACACATGACTGGAGAGTGGAAGTCATTCTCCAAACAACGGCAATTAGACCATTAGGGGCTGCAGAGCCTCCTGCAGAGAGGACATGGCCAGCACAGGGCACCCTGAGCCCCCGGCTACAATAGCAGCTTCTATGGCAAGTCCTAAGGGACTCCAGGTGCCAGTTTCTCAAAGGAAGAAGAGAAAGGGCATGAGCCTGTGAGCAGATGCCCAACAAATAACAGGCCTGAACAAAGAGGATTCAAAATGGTGAGCAATGAGGATAACTTTGTTACCATCAAAATAGCCATGGCGGGTAATTAATTCACTTGTGGCTTGCACACAAAGAGTGTAATCCCTCTCTCTCCTCTGATGTCAGTTTGGCTCATGCTGATGTGATTTCAAATCAGCTGAAAGTTGCCCCATCAGAGTCTCAGGCTGGAAAGACACTCATGGTCATCTAACAAAGCCACACCTCCAAGGCACAGAATTCCTGCTATGGAACACTCATTGCCATAAAGGCAACTCACTCTACCTCTGAGAAGTCCTAGTTTTGGACTCCGAGATAATGAAGTTCAATGCACACATCCTACAGACAGAAGTTGGGAATGGTGAAGTGGCTTTTCTAAGGTTACACACTCAGGGAAGACCAGAGTTAGAAGCAGAATCTGTGTTATCCAATTTCGGATATGGTGGATTTTACACTGCACCATGTGGCCTCTCACAAATAAGCACAATGTACTCCCAAGGCAAATCAGTAGTGTGTGTGTGTGTGTGTGTGTGTGTGTGTGTGTGTGTGAGTCTACATATCATGGGGAAACCATGCTACCAGTGTTTCCTCTCATAGAGCAGGTAACCGAGTACTGACCATTTGTGTCCAAGTAGGCTATATTTACCCACCTCAGCCACCAGCCAGCTCACACTTCTAGAGACTAACACTTCATTTTGCTCACAGTAAGCCAAGAAAGGTGGGCCCTATAGTGTAATGAAAGCTGTTCCTGCTGGGTCACAAAAGTGACCTAGAAGGCCTGACCCAAACAAATTCAGTGCAGGATTCCAGCAAGCCAGGCCTGCTGGCCAATACCCACCAAACAACTTGACAGACTTGCAACTGCATTTTTCTCCCTTCTCACCTTGATCTATCACATCTGAGCTCCCAGAGCTCAATACTCAGTCATTACTTCACTAAGCATTCATTCATTTACAAGGACGTATTAAGTGTCTACTGTGTGCTAGGCCCTACCTCCTGAACTGGACATATAATTAGGGAGGCAAACACCTGCAGGAGGGCAACCACGGGTGTAGGGAGTACAGAGAATACAGTGGCCACATCTGCCTCGGGCACAGTGGAAGTCAGAGAGGCTTTGCAAAACAGTTCCAGATAAACTTCTCAGTCCCACGAGGCCCGTCTGCCCCAGTAATGTCACTCCCTTAGAAGAACTGCAATCCATGAAAACTCCATGAGAAACAAAATGATGGTGGCAATGAATCAATCAACAAACAAATTCCTGGTCAGCACTTGTGTGTCTGCATCTTATACATGTGGTATGGGTTATAAGAGGAAAAGAAGTCAAGACTTCTGCTTTGATACATTTCCAGAGTTACTGAAGTGATAAAAATGTGTACATAACCTTGCCTATAATTAAAATACATGCTGATGTGAAAGAAGCATGAACATAGAAAAAGTGAGATATGATAGAATCTATATTACCAATGATCAAATATAGGCAATATGGAATCAGAAAAGGGAAATATGCAATGACTTGTTATCAGGGAAGGTTTCCAAGACAAGATGGTAGTATGCCCCCAACTTAGGGTAACGACACCCTCAGGTATGTAAGCCTGGTCTTTCCAACAGTAGTGTCAATTCTGGGCTATTGAGGACCACATCTTGTGTTCTTTTGTACAGTTTATAGGGCCTACGCAAACACAAGGGAGACAATTTATACTCAAGAAGAAGTTGTTCCTGACTCTCTTAAGGAATATGGCATTTTCTTTACTGTCCCAAAAGACCAGTAGAGTGATCTGCCTTTGGAGGTAAAAACATTCTTCTTTATTCCAAGGCAGCACCAGCTGACAGCTACTAAAATGGAATCCAAGAAATACGATCTTTCCTCCAGCCAAAGTGTCTGAGGATGGCAGTGTACATTCTTAAGACTGAATTCAGCCCAGATGTTTTATGGGAAAGGGCCCCACGAAGAGCCAACCCTAACATCTCTCTAGAGGTTCCTTGAACCCAAGAGCAGCAGTCATGGAATACCTCATAGCTCTCTGTTCTCTGTGGAGCGTGGGTACATGGGTGAGGTTTTGATGAGAAAGGAAGGACCATGCTACCTTACAGGTTTCATCTAGAATCTCTTCTAAAGGTGTTCACAATCCTTCTGTTCTCATCCCAGAAAAATGGCACCACTCCGGTATTTGACCCTCACTGTGCCCATTACAACCTATCATGGCATGTCTATCTCAGCCATTGTCAATCTGCCTTCTTTCAGATATTTGGCACCGGTTTCTGCAATGTCAGTTCAGTTGAGTTTTTATTTGCTAAAATGTATCGTGTGACGGCAAGCAAGGTTAATCTTATTAAATAATGGAATCAAAGAATTTAGATATATAAAGGAAATTTAATAGATTTTAATATAGGTTTTGACCTCTAACCTCAGGCAGTTAATAGAACCTTAATTGTAAGGAAGGAGCAAGTGAGCTAGGAAATAACGTGACTTGCCCGAGGCTGAGCTGCCAGCAGATGGAAGAGGAGGAACTGGAATTCAAGTCTCCTCCCTCCTAACTCAGAGCCTCTTCTCTACATCCTGGCCATGCATCAATGCATCATTCAGATTCAGCTGATCCCTGTTACAAAATGGTCCATAACTCCCTATTTCAGAGATATTTCAGAAATAGGTTAAAGTGTATATTATCTCCAAATGAAAACTTAATTCAGCAAACCCCAGATTGTGCCCCTACAACAAATATTATTAATCCGGTTCTCTGGTTCAAGTCTTGGTAAAGAGTTTGATGCTATTAAATACGGAGGGGTAAAACACTTTTAAAGGCCTTTAAATCTATCCCCCTGCTGCTAGGAAGCCATCCACCTGAACCCATATAAAAGACAGTCATGTCATCTTAGCTCATAGCCTGATATGCAACATGCAATTCTGATCCCACCAAGACCATGCTTGTGCTTTGGTTGGCACTGATGACTTCACCAGAAGGCTTCCTTGCACCTCCTGGTTCTCTGTAGCCTGTCCCAATACCTTCCAGTTAGCTGTTGAAATCATTTTTTTCTTCTAGTGGGACATTGGTGTGTCTGAGAGTTGTTGCCCATTGGGTCATGTTCCTGAATTTCAACATTTCCTTTTTCCAATCAATTAAATGCCTCCTTTTCTATAAGGGAACATGTTCTCCTAGGGAAACTGCAGAATGCTTGGGGAAGGCATTGTTGAATTCAACTCCTCAGTAAATCTGATCACCTTGATGGCCAATTTCAACCTGTAATCTCTCTTGAGGGCTCACAACCACAGGTGAATCTACAGGCACATTTTCAACAGGATTCAGAAACGTGTACTAAATCCTTTGCCCTTATGCCAAATTTCCCTTCTCTGGTGCTCTTCTCTAATGACTATTGAGAAATTTAGCTTGGGTGTCCCAACTCTAAAATGTTTAACTAAAGAAGATCTCTGTGTGGGATTTCTATATAGACTTACAGGTAACCCCATCTCCTCTCACTTAATGGATAGCAAAATACCTCTGGAGAGTGGAAATAGCATAGAATATATTCATATATTGTCCAGAGATTAATCATATAAAGTCAATTAGTATTTATTGAGTACTTGCTATGTGCAAGGAGCATAGTGCTATGGGGAGTGCCAATAAATTAAATCCTTTATATCCAAAAGAGATTTCATAATCTAAATGGGAGAGAATGCAAAAAGCAAACAAATAAATAAAATTTAAGTCCAAAAGAAGAAATGTGACAATGGGGACATATTTGCTACTGAGTAACTGGTGATAGAAGATTAGGGGAGACCAGAAAGGGAGGGGATTGTTAATGGACAGGTGACTATTGGCTAAATGAAGGACAGGGAGGAAGGCATTTAAGGTCACAGCAATGTGAAGAGAAGAAAGGAAGTGGGAAAATGGAAGCCTGGTCAGGCAGTGAACAGGCCACTCAGAAAGTCGTGAGAGATGAGTCTTTAAATAGCAGTTTGGGTGAAATTGGAAGCACATTTCACTGTCTTTTTATGTCTCGTAAGAGCCTTGGCATTTACAGGGCCTAAGTCAATCCATATACACTCCCAAAGTATATAAGAGAGTTCACATAGCCGACACCTAGTAGGATATACATGGAGTCTTGGGCAAGACCAGGGAGGAAGCTAAAACTAGCACAGAGTAGGTATTTAATTAGCTTATAAATGACACATCTAGATGCACAAAAGGGGAAAGAAACTCTCTCAAGAAATAAGCATCACATCTTGTCCTCACATCACGTTTACAGTTTTAAAATTCTTACACAGCTTGTGTCCAATTTTGTTTGTTTACTCTTTCTAGAAATGTCTCAACTTAGTGTGCTAGAAAGCCCCCTAGAATAGGCTTCAAGAGGTCCTCTGGTTTTCAGTCAGTCCCAGCTTTTGTCCTCATTTGCTGCAATCTGGGATTTGCAGCCCCAACATCACTCACTCCTGCCTCCAGCTCCAGGGAGGCCTGGGGTTGTGGTGGGGGGTGAGGGAACTCTCTGACCCAGCTGGTCCTGCGGTGGATGCCTTGAGGGCCTCTCAGCCACACATCTGTGGATTCGCAAAGCATTCAGAGACCAATCA
This sequence comes from Prionailurus viverrinus, assembly GCF_022837055.1. NCBI lineage: Eukaryota > Metazoa > Chordata > Mammalia > Carnivora > Felidae > Prionailurus > Prionailurus viverrinus. The sequence continues at coordinate 66,465,728 of NC_062572.1, read as the reverse complement.
ATTTCCTCATCTACACATGAAGTTGGCAGCGATGTCGGAAGGAACAGAAGTGGAGACCAGTCATTCCCCAGTGGACAGGGTCAGGGGCTATCCCAGCCACTCCATCCAAAAGCCGATTAATCTTTAAAATTTCCAAGGACACCATGTAATTCAAAGGCCACAGTCCCGTTGATGAGGCACTGAAAGAGGGTTTTGTTTTCCACAAAAAGGGAAATTGAGGTTTTTGCGGTGAAAGAGAAGGATGTAGAATCAGCCACGTAATGGTTTATTCACGGCCTGACCCCTCCCCAAACCCACAGAGATATTGGAACCGAGACTCATCTCTCTCATGAGTCATGCAGACTTGCATGGGCCTGGTGGACTTAGGAAAGAAAACACCAGTCTGCCCAGTGTGCACAAGCATTTGGGGACAAAGATGTGATTCAAAGATGGACAGATATAGTTCCTTGACTTTAATGCAGAGAGACAGGCCGGAAGACAAGGCTGTCCTGGTCTAATAGAACCGGCAGGTCTTCTCTCAGAGGGCCAGAGAGTGGCTATCACATTTGGGACTTGTTATTTGAGCCCGTCACAGCTGACTTTTCCACTGACATCCCCAACTTCCAAATTAATTATTTACTGACCCGAGTTTCAGCTTGGCTATGTCAGACGGAAATAGTAGGGGGTGTTGTGTAGCTCATGTGGGCTGGCATCGAAATGGTGAGAGAGGACGCTGTTCGGCCCACATGCCCATCTCTGGGAGAGAGGGAAGCTCCTTGTGAGTCCTAAATGTCTCTGCGACCCCTACATCTTTTCTTCTCATCTAGGTCTGGAAACAGAAACAGAGGGATGTGCTGATCCTAGGACCTCCCCTGGGAGTTGTTTTTCTAATTAAATATTTTCTTGGCCTAAAATCAGAATCCTGGGGGGATGTGTATTCTCTGGTTCTGGTTTGTCAGGATTTGAAATCATAGGTTAAAGGGTGCAGAGCCACTGCAGGGCTGGGGCAGGAGGGGGCTCAGCCATCACTGTGAGCTCTGTTTGCAGGCAGAAGGACAGGTGTTAAGTTACATGCTTGGGGAATGTGAGCGCCAGGGAGGGACCTGGTGGGTGCCGGCCAAAGTAGCCAGGTCAATACCTCCTTCTGTCCCAGCTCTTCCTGGAGACCAAAAAAACAAACCATCCCTTGGCTTCAGGTTCCTGAAAAGACCTGAACTGTTCTTGTTTACTGTTCTGAGAGGCTGCACAGCACTTCTTTTTAAAGTAATTTATTTCATTGAATTAAAGACCTCAGAAAAAGCAGCAGTATATGCTGTGAGGGCTAAATAGGGCATGTTTGCAGAGCACTTACCCTTAGCAGTAAGGGTCTAAATAAATGCAACATACAATATGCTTGCTCCTGTCAAAAGCGCAAGGGTGAGAAATAGCACTCTATGCATTTTGACAAACATCTTTACTTATTTATCCTTTGGGACACAGGCTTTGGGTTTCCTCCTTCACTGGATGCCTGATCAGGGCTCCAAGTTCCTACAGCTAGGAGTTTGTGATTGTACATGCAGAAGACAGCAGGGGCTTCAGGGCAGGCAGCCCCCGCGGTCAAGTTGCAGCACGTTAAAGAAAATAGAATCTCACAGCCCTGTTCATCTTGAGAGTGGTAAGATAAACTCCTAGAATATCATATTTAGATATAAATTTCAGCCAATTCAAGACTCACAATGAGGATATGTGATCATCTACTTGAGTGGTAATTAAGTTCCTTAGGTCAGCTTTGATTGTAAATCCTTCATGCAGAGTCCAACACAGTGGTACATTTGCACGGCACATCTTTCATCAAATAAGTCTAGACAGCCCCGACACAAAACCTGAGAACCCACACCAAACCACACACACACACACACACACACACACACACACACACACTGGTATTTCGTAATGAAGAGTCCAGCCAGGCGTTATGGGAATTCTGACTCTTATCAGTGCAACTAATCATAATGATTATGATGATTCTTATGGAGAATCTACTCTAAACAGAAACGGAATGTATTATTTCATATTAGCTACACACTGGCCAGGTAGTAACTAATATTGTCCCCATTGGACAAAGAAAACGAGGTTGAAAGATCATGTGTCTGTTTATTAAGTGGCAGAAACAGGAACTGACCAACGTCTGTGTGAGTAGTCAGTCATTCAACCCTTTGCCCAGTTTATGGAGAATATAAGAATTTGTGTATGCCTGGCGTGTGTGTGCTTGGCGCATGTGTCTGCCTGGTGTGTAAATGTGCTTGGTGTGTGTGTGTGTGCATGTGAGAGAGAGAAAGAAGGAGAGGGGGAAAGGGAGAGAAAGAGAGAGAGAGAACTATTCGCTAACTTCTACACTCAATCTCACTCCATGCAGTCCAGGGTCTTGGTCTAATAGTGTAAAATATAAAATCAATACGACCAGTATCTTAATTCACAAGTCAAAGGTATTCTAGTGTTGGTTAGATGGAGATGAAGCCAGAACTAGAACCCATGACTCTCGGCTCCTAATTCAGGGCTCTTTAAACTACTGTACAAACACCTTCTCAACACAGATTGTGACACTCTTACAAACTTCTCCGTGGACACCGGTTTACTGTCAGGAGCACATCGTTTAAACAAGTGGTGCCTTTCTCTCCTATGGCCATATAGAAAAAGCAGGGCTTATATAGAGTCTAACAATCTGGACTGGCCTTAGTGACCTGCTTGACCAATAGAATGTGGAAGAAAGTGATGTTTGGAAATTTTGAGGCAGGAACAGAAGCCACACAGCTCTCACCAGATTCTTTTGGAAGGATATCATGGAAGAAGTCCAACTACCCTGAGACTGCCATGCTGTGAAGAAACTCAAGTCAGCCATGTTGAGAGGTTGTGTGGAGAGAGGGACACCTAGGCAGCCCCAGCTTTTCTAACTACCCCAGGCCCCAGACGTGCACAGCAGACACAACATGAAAAACAGTGAAGAGACCCCACCAACAGCTAGGGCTAAGGTCCTGGTCACATTTCCAGCAAATTCATGCTGTCCCAGCCACTCCAACTGAGTTCCTGGTCCTCAAGGAATGGAGATGAGCCATCCCCACTGTGCTCATCCACAAATTTGACAGCATAATAAAATGGCTGTAGTTTTAATGCCACTAAGTTTGGGGTAGTTTGTTATATGGCAGTAGCTAATTAGAACAATGTCTGCCTCCTCGGTAAAGGGCTGCCAACATGATCCAATCATACAACTCCTCTGTCTCCCACTCTCACCCACAGCTTTTCTCACGGTTTCCCTTGATATCCACTGGGATATCTTGTGCCACTGGGAAATTCTGAAATTAAGAAAGATCTGGGGGCACGTGGGTGGCCTAGTCGGTTGAGCATCCAACTTTGGATCCGGTCATGATCTTCCAGTTTGTGAGTTCAAGCCCCACATTGGTTTTGCTACTGTCAGTGCAGATCCTGCTTCAGATCCTCTGTCCCCCTCTCTTTGCCCCTACCCCACTTGAACTCTCTCAAAAATAAATAAAACATTTAAAAAAACAAAGATCTGTTGAGGAACTAAGAAAAGTACAAGCGTAACAGGTAGCAGATGTCAAAATGCGTCCCCCTTAGTAGGCAGAAGTGACATGAGAGAGCCTCTTGGATGGAGAGACCATGCAACACAGGTTTTGAGCACATGGAAAGTTCCTGAAAGAGGAGTCCGGACAAAGGCATACACAGTTAAGCAGACTACTGGAGAAAAGAAAAGCCTTATATCTGAGAGGGATAGCTGGGCTCCTGCCTGCCTCCCTCCCCACCTGCGCATGCCATTCCCATGCATCTCTGCGTCAAAGCTCACACCATGTTCCCTGATCCTTCCTGGCTCTATCCTTTAGGATAGAGTTCACTCTTGTATCCCCAAGGACTCCAGAAAACTCTGATCTCTCCCTTCTGTGATAGCCTATTGATTGGCAGCTTAGCAAGTTTTTTCTCTTGCTTTCCTATGTTTGTCTTAGCCCTACAGCAAGAATAAAAATTATTTGAGGGCAGAACTTACACCATATAATTTTCCTTCATATTCCATCATATCGGGCCCACACCTGGACACAATAAAACAAGTCCTATTCAATATGTGTTTAAGGGTGGAAATTCAGTACTACATACACCAAGGGCAGAGTGTCCCAGCCTCTCTATTCCAGGTATCTTCAAATGTTCCATGATGTATGTTTAAGAAGTTGACTCACATTGGTGCAGGGCTATGTTTCACTCAAAGGCAAGCTTCTGGGAGGATTGTTCTATACTATATTTTCTTCCACCCCTTCTTCACTGGCTTCTGATCTCACCACAATTCCACTGAAAACACTCTCCAAAAATCACAGCGACCAGTCTTGCCAAAGCCTATGCTATGTAAACCATACATTCCTGGGAACTTCTTGGGGTTTCTCCTGCTCTGGCAAGATCAGCCTTTGAAAACATTTTCATTTCTCCCTTCACTTATCTTTTAAATGCCTGTGATTCCCCAAGGCTCTCTCCATAGTCCTCAGACACTACATGTTACACCAGGCAAATTAAGCCACACCCATGCTTTCAACTATTAACAGATGCCAAGCCCACAACATTTTGCAGAACTCAAATATTTTCAGCCGCCTATTGGGCTTGCTACATGGGTATCCCATGGGCCCTTGAAACAACAGGAATCACACTGAATTGCTTTAGCATCCATTCTCCAAGCCTTCCTTTCTTTGTGAATGGTGGTATCCATTTACCTAAGGGATAACTTAAATTCCACCTTCTCACTCAACAACCACATCCCATTAGCCACTGAGTCCTGCAGATCCTACCTGCTTATGTCTTTTGAATCAATTCGCTTCTGATGATGTCTCCTGTCACCAGTGTGTTTCAGGTTTTTATCACTTCTCACCTAGATTATGTCAAAGGCCTCCAACTGGCCTCCTTTCCTCCAGCCTTTCTTCCCTATGATCTTCTGTCCACATGGCTCTCCATGCGGCCTTTCCAGAATGTAATTCTGTCCATGTCATTCCTAGGTCTAAAGTAAACCCAAGTTGTTCAGATAATGTCCAATCTCCTCATACTCAAGGCCCAAAGAACAGTGATTCAGAGTGAACTTTAGAGCTAGTCTTCAAGGGTTCAATTCCAAACTCCACCTCTTTTTATCTCAGTGACAAATGAGTTCATATTTCTGTGCCTCAGTTCCCTCATTTGTATTGTGGGGAGAATAATGTGAGCTATCTCCTAGTGTTTTATGGGGACTGGATGATATATACATGTGAAGGGCTTAGAATTCTCTCTGGCACATTAGCAAAGATCCAATAAATACCAGTTAGTTCTTATCTGCATTCTTCCCATAGCTTGCCCTCATCTGTGCTCCCAACACACTCTCTGCATCACTAATTTGAACAGAACTACTTGTGTTTCCTATAATCCAATTGATCTATTACTCTATCACCCATTCCTCTACATAGGCCATCCCTACTTTCTGGAATGATCATTTTCCTTCTTGCTGCAGCTGATTCCTCTTGCTCCTGAAAACTTTCAAGAGTTACCTCACCTCCATCCCTGCCGCTTTCTCTCCTCGCCCCAGTGTGATTTAGAGGAGCATCCCTTCCGTTCACTGCATTTAATACATTATTTTATAATTTCCACTTTGTTTGCCTATCTCACTCAAGTTTGCATGATTCTTCAAGGAAGACGACATGTCCTATTTGATTTTATATTCTTAAAGTGAAATACAATGACTACCTCAGAATACAAACTCATCAAATGTTACTGGAACAAATAAATGATCACTATGGGACATTAATAACAGGTACCCAGATGTACCTTAAATTTGATTGCTTGCACTTGAAGCAAAACATCAACTTTTCCCCCAAACATGCATGCCTTCTGTGATTTTTAATAGACTATAAATAATGTAGTAGAGAGATGTGATGATACCCAGGGAGATGGCCAGTTCTGAGAACCACCAGTTTCTAATAGTGCACAGTCACTAAACACCATGAGGGCTTCTACTTCTCCCTATTTCCTGTCTGCCCTGCTATCTGGAATAAATAGACAGTACAACACAGGAATTTGGATAAAGTAGCCAAGCTGTGGTAAAGTGATCACCATAGAGAAGAAGTGCATTATTCACTCTCTCAGAATTAGAATATTTCTAAGTAATGAGTCTTAAATGAGGGAAGACTTTGCTTTTTCTTCCTGAGAGACCCTTCATTAATTCTTTAGAGTGAACCTAATAAGTGACAGCAGAACAAACAAGGGGATGCATGAATGGTACTTGTAAGGACTTCCCCTCAAATCAAGTCTCTTTTTTATGATGCAATCTGGGTTTTACTTTGGGGTCTTAGAAAACTGTTACCAACTCTCTCGCATAGCTTCTGTGTTCTAGGGTTGGATAAGACTAAAAGGTAGGGTTACAAAGAGGATTACTTTGACCCAATAAAGAAAGCAGCATCTAAGCCCAGAACTCTCCAACAATGGAAAGGCCACTCACAAACCACAGATGAGGCTGGCTAAGTGTCTGCTGAGAATACCAGCATGGGTCCCTTTCACAGGAAGAATCTAATTTTATGAAAGTGTTTGAGATTTCACATTTAAGGCATTTGGGGAGCTTGGTGAAGACACAATAGAGGTTGCTTAAATGACACCTGTTCTTGTTGAGGTTGGAGGGAACATTCTGGATACCTCAAACCACCCAGCTGAAAACCTCCAACAGTGCTCACACAAAGAGAGTGTCTCTCTGCTTCCTACTCTCCTGGACTGCAAGGTGATGCTGGCCATTTGGCACAGGCTGCCTCTAGAACAGCAAGCTTAAAATCACATTTGAATGCATCTTCAGGAACCACATAAGATATCTGGCAACAAATCCTTAAAATGTTTTCAAATGAAAAGAAAAGGATGTGAAGGTCTTGAAAACAGAAATCTCCACAGATATCATTTATCATAATCTCTTACCCCAAAGTGGGTGAGAGGAATAAGGACACTGACAGTAAAACCAGAAAATATGGTTCTGTTTGGGTGTCAAAATATGCACACACAAACGCACACATTCCTACGCACATCCTGACCAAATATTTGAGTCAAATATATATAACTGTTCCTAAGAACCAGAACACTGAGCTACCCAAACATTCCAACTAAACTAGGCTTCATTCTAGTTACCCAAGTGAACGTTCTGGAAAGGGATCTCAAAGAGAACGATCTGGAAAGTGAGACTGAAGTTTGTTTAGAGTGTTAAACAAAAAATAAAATAAAATAAAAGCTGTTAACATATTCTCTTCTGGCATTTGGATAACACTTTAAACTTCCCAAAATCCTCTGGTGGCCATCATCTCCACAGTCCTCCCTCCTGCCCACTGAGACCCACGGCAAAGGGATTTGTCTTCCTGTTGATCCCAGAATGTGAAAGGAACAGCCAGAGTGAGAATATAGCTGATACAAAACAATTCAGCCAGGTTCTTTCATCTTGGGCTCTTCTCCACCTATTATTCTAAAACCAAATAATGTAACAGAATACACAGTTTGTGACTTAAGGCATTTGTTAAAACAGGGTCTTCATGAAGTCTTTGTGTGCCTTACAAATTTAATAAACTTTAAGTACACGCCATTTGGACTCAAACACTTAATGAAATTTAAAAGCTATATTATTACAGTGTGTGACCTCCAAACTGCAAATGGGAGGTCTTATATAGCTTCGTGATTAAGAGTATGAATGTTAAAATCATATTGACCTGACTTCAAGTACTAACTCTCATATGCACTTGCTATATGCTAGCTGAGTCCCCGGGGCCACAGTTTACTCATCAGCAAAATAAGAATAAGATGACTAACCTCTTAGGGTTGTTGTATACATTTGTATGTAAAGGGCTTGGCTTGGAGCCTAATATACAAAATGTTAGAGATACCAATTATTATTAGATTATTAATAATTTCTTTAAGTGATTTCCAACTTTAGCCCTGCAACAAAGAGAAGTTTCTACCTTCTTGGAAAAGAAAGAAATATGTACCTAGGACTACTGGAACTAAAATCCAGAAGCCTGGAATGTCACTTATAAATTGTTTGTAACTGCTCACATGAGTTAGTTGTGAAAGTTTAAAACTTACGTTAGAATTTTATTTAGTTTTAGGAATGGGCCTTGAATTGGCAGGTGGGGAAGACTCCCTTCTGAACTTAAAAGCCAAAGGACTTCAGAGTGGAAGGGCTCTTTCAGAGACCAACTCAAGGTTCCATGAAGGTTCTGATTTCCTCCAGGTAACCTGACAACCAGGAAAACCCATCCTCTCCGAAGCTTATGCCTGCTTCCCCCAGCCACCATCACCACTCACTAACCATAGATTTCTAAGTAAAAAAGGAAATTGCCTAAAATTGAAACTGTTTTTGGTCTATTATTGGCTTTGGTGGCTGTGGGAAGAAAATGGAGGGGGGTTGGGGTGAGAGATGTTGATGAAAAAAATCTGAGTCATCACTTCCTGAAAGAGGCAGTAGTGTACCCAGAGCTGCCTGGGGAGTCAGGGGGCTGAGGGCAGGGTCCCGGCTCTGCAACAATCTCACAAGGCACGGTGGTGACCTCACTTAACTCCTGTGGGCTCCACTCGGCAAGGGATCCTTCCCAGCCTTTCCAACCCTATGCTCTTGCAATTCATAAATATCTGAGTGAAGAGACCACCGGTGCTTCTGACCACCAGCAGGGAAACTCAAACACACTCGCTCTCCGGAACACCGCAGCCATTTCTTACAAGAAAGAGCAGGCAGGACAGAGAAGGAGGGGGAGCAGCTGGCTCTGGTTGAGTCAAGAAACAACTGCTTTACTTCCTAACTACTTCTCCACACCCAGACTCCCCCATCCACACAGACTGCGGCCCTGCTACCCAATCCCTTGGGCTGTGCAGGCAACCCCACTAAGCATCAACTCCCTTTATATCATCTCTTAGATGCAAGATTATCTCAGATTATTCACTAAACTGCACATAGACCCAGGTGATATAAAATTTAGGTTTTAAAGAAAACAATAGTAACAACAGCATCGAATCAAGGGTCACAGATTGTGTTGGAATTGCGTGCTTACATACCTGCCTAGCCTTGAAAGGGGGGACTGGCCTCTATTTTGTTTATCTGATTCTAATGCCTATGGGCAGCCACCAACCCCTCCATCTAAAGGAGGGCCTCTGTGACCATGTGCTAAACAAGTGGGTAAAGAAATGAAGGCTGAGCTGGCCAATGAGGAGCCAAGGGAGGATGGCACATTTGCACAACTCCTTGAACTCTGTAGTCACTTCGGTCTTCTGTGGTAATTTAGTAATATTCTCTCTCATTCATATTCTCTCTCTCCATCTCTAGCCCCCACCCCCACTCATTATGCAGTCTGACTGAATACCACTCAAAATATTTTCTCAATTAGAAGAGAAAATAGGAATTTGCCACTTGTCTGACTCTATTCTGTTGCCTGTCAGCCTTCAGCAAATATTTCAATCCTGGGTCTTCGCCTGCTGCTAACCTTTCTCCCTTAACCTTTGGCCTTGCCCTCTTCAAACCCTGCAGACTTTACCTTCTCATCTTCCCAGCTCCACACTCCATTCCAGAGCCAACTTCTCTGACCACTATGTTTAACTGAGGGGAGATATGGTGACACCCCCAATGCAATTAAGTCAGAGGAAGGCTGTAGGGATTTGCTTCTAGATTAAAAGATGATTCGAAAACTGCCCATCATGGTGGACACCTATAACTTCCTATAACTGGCCACCATTCTCATGGGCTTCTCTACCTTCTGAGCCTTCTTTCTACTCTAGCTCCCCACCCCACTCCCCATCCTAACTACCACAAGTGGGCATGCCATTGAGGGTAGAGGCCCCCATGGACTATCAGATGCACACACAGGATGGAAATCATGTCCACCAGAGCAGTGGAAACGTAGAGCTCCTGGTTGACTTTTCATGTTCAGTCAAATCATAAGACAATTCCCTTCCAAATCCCTGGCCCTGTCCCCCATCACTGCAACCTCTCTAGTTCCAGGTGATCACCCATCCTGCTTACATCCTATACCCGGACCACTTGCCCTCATCATTTCCCCATGCTTGCCTATGTCCACCAATATGTGAGCTGTGCTATTTCTGTGTGTTTCTGACAGTTTTTGAGGAAGGTAGGGAATATTTAAGGACCTTTTCTTTTGCAACAACTAGCTTGCTGTCTGATAGCGTTCCTTCCCATGTAATTAATTGTGCTGTCTCTTGGCTCGTTAGAAACGAGACCCCCAGGTCCCAGCCAGTATAATGCAGGGTAAATCATGTTTAAGTAACCGCATAACTAGTGGGTCAGTTTTATCTTTTGTCTTGGTGGTGGCCATTATTTAGCTGGGTTCTCAAAGTGCCCGTCAGTGAGGCTTTCATGTCAGGCCAGTATTGAAAGACAAATGTTTTCTTCCCCACCCCACTCCCACTGCCAGGCCCTCTTCTCTGAATGCTGCAAGCACATGGAAACTAGGAAATAAAAGGCTCCTTTATCTGATTCTCCTGGGCAAAGCCATGGTGTGTTCAGGAGGGTTCAAGAGAGAAGGGCCAACCTGTCATAAGATGGGCCACGCAAATAGGCAGGGAAGAATTCCATGCACTGACAATAAATGGCCACAGCAATCAAGTATCCAGTCTCATTTTTAGCCCCAAGCATAATGATAACTGGACAGACTATTTTTTTTTCAGATCATCACTAACTGACCATATGATCCTAGACAAATACGAAACATCACTGATCTGGGCTGTTTCCTCATCTGCAAAGGGGAGAGTGCTCTGATGGTCTTCAAGGCTTCCTTCATCTTTACTATTCTTTGTGTGTAGCCATCAAGCAATGGGAGGCAGTGTGACCGTCTTAGATAGCTATGAAAAATGCCACCCTAAAAGGCAGAAGTATAAAAAGAGGTCTTCCACAGAGATGAAAGTGCCAACTTTCTTTTTTGTCAGAGTTTGCCTAGTATAAAGGGAAGTGAGAAGAAGGAAAGAGCATGATACCCTTTATTCAAGGGAGACATTAGGGTGCAGTGTGGCCAAGTAAGCTGCTATCAAGATAGGGAGAATAAATTGCTGGTGCTGCTAGAAACAAATACTGAAGAACTCCGACTCTTATCCCAGATTCTTCTCCTATTATATCATCCTTCCCATTGGATGATGGGATGATAAGCAGAAGGAACATTTTTGTTTAACTTTCGCAGATTTGCATTTGCCAATTTTTTTGGCCAGCCGGGGCATCTTAGGAGTCTAGAATGACCACCCTCCTGACCATGCACCCTACACAATCATCTGTCTTGCACAGGCCCTTAAATGCAAAGCCTTCAGTGGCCGCTGGACCACAATGACCAATCCCTCTACTCATGACCTCCAGAACTGTGTTCATCCCATCCACAGAGCATGGGCTGCTTATCACGCATCACTTTTACCCCATAGAAACTCTCCGAAGACAGGGGTAATAAAGGTCATGCAGCCATTAGCCCCCTAGAGCATCTGGAATACCACTCGTCTACAGGAGATCCACTGTAAAACACGTCTAGAATGAGTGGAGATAAAACAGCAGTATCTTTGACACAGAACGATTTGGTCACGCTGGTGGCATACACTACCCTAAGACATCTCTCTTGGCTTATAACTCAGACAGTAAGCTGCCCTAAACATGTTCTGCTTCTTGCAGAACACACACCACTAATTAAGAACTCGGAAATTAAGGCAAATATGGGAGAGGAATCAGGACAACAAGGGACTCAGGAGAGGAGTGAGGGATGGAAGCACGAGAAGGCAGTTGAAGATGTTGACTAGAAATGTCTAAAAATAATACTAACAGGACCCCCAAGGCTCCTTCCTCTCCTCCTAAGCCCAGAACTCAGTCAAAGCCAGCCACCTCCCCCCCACCCCCAGGCATCTATTTCAACAGCAGCATACCAACAGTGGGTTCTTTTCAGCACACACATACATGTCCACACAGATGCCCCCTCATATACACATGTCCAGACACCCTCCAGTTGGCAAACAAGTGACAGTATGCAAATTATCAGAAGCCACAAAGATTTGCTTCGGTGGGGAGGCTGAACAAACAAGGAACAATTTTGCAAGTGGCCACAGATGGCTTAGCTTCTCTGCTTACAATGGACACTAACGAGATTTGCCATAACTAATTCATTCTTTCACACCATTGCCCTGTTCCCCCCATCTTCTGAGGGTGGGGGAAATTCCCCATCACAGCCATATGCATTTTCACTCCTTTCTAACACAGAAAAAGTGCAATTTGTTCCTCCACATTGTGTATGGGTGGGTCGCATTTAAAGTTTGGTTAAAAAGGGGTTGGAGAAGAGATGATAGTGGAAGCAAACATATGCTGGCTTTTCCCCCCATTTCCCTGAAAGCTTCGTGGGAAAGAAGAGATTTACTGAGCCCCGAGCCAAGCTGGGGAACTCTGCAGTAGCAGACGAATGAGTGGCAAGGCAGAGCAGAAAACAGAACAGACCAGAAACAGTGAACCTTCCATATGAAATCTAAACTCCCCACACCATGAGCGATGACCTGAAGTACAGGAAACCTTGTGTTTGTAAAGGGACAAGAAGATAGATCTGATGAATGCCTTCCTTTTAGCATTCCTGCACTGGGCATTGCTAGTGGAAACAAAACCCCAGGATAAGAAGGCAGCATCTGAAGCCTGTGCTCATGCCTTAAGCTCTTCTCTCAAGGCACTTTCCAATCAACTCTTCGTAAGTGTCAGTAAGACACTTAGAAATTCCTCAGAAAATGAATCAATGAATTGTTAAGAAAATGACCAAGCTTCTTAAAGTCCCAGGAATGAAAATGTTAGAGGCGGCACCTTTTCACCTGCCTGATGGCTCTCTAGGCCTCTTCAGTGTAATACCAAGGGTCCTTCCTCACCTCATTGGGTGCTACAGTTCACTTCTATTTCTTTTCTGCCTTTGGGCTTGTTTCTCTCCAATGCAGGCTGTAGTATGACTTCCTAAAGCAGCCCCCATCCCTGCACACTCTGCCATCCTCTTTTCCCCAGTGCCAGAGTGGGCAACTCTATTTCTTTCTTGTTGCCCTCAGGAAAAAGTCAGATCTCCCTAATCTGGCCTTCCAAGACTTCTCTGCATTCCAGATTTTCCAGGTAAACCCTGCCAGCCAGCCAATCAGCCTGAGGTGCACCAGGAGCACTCTGCCCTCCATCAATGACTCAAGAAAGGCCACGGGTTACTTTTCCCTCCTGCCTCAGTCCTTTGCTTTCTTCAAGGTTCATTCGAGCATCCCATCTTCTTCCATCCTTCCCTGGGCTCTGCACATACCTCAGCATCTGGGAGAACATGGGCATCACACTCGGATCTCCCCAACAAGATACGAAGCTCAGAGGTCTCTCTGGAGGCCAGACAAGTCCATATAAATTAGGAATAATGGCTCTGTACCCTTTCACTTGCCTGGAGGCTCATGTGACTTCCCTCCTTTTTAATTCCTGGTCATCTTTCATATTAGGTGTGGCTGAATATGTCCACTTTTTCTCAAATAAATATGTATTTGATCCTTATAGACAGTTATTTAAAAAAAACTGTGCACATCATTATACTGCTGATGAAGGAAAATCCTGTCTATATATTAATATGCCTCCTGGTTACATGTGTAAATGCCCAATTATATGAATCAGTGTTTATATGGGTATTTCTTGGAATATCAGAGCTGAGAAAGACTTTGAGGTCTTCTGCTTAATTACCTTCATTTCACGATGGGCCCCTGAGGAACAAGAGGCACATGAGGAAACACAGGTTTAGGGTTTAGGTTAAGTTCACAGACCTAATTTCTTGCTTCTTGGGCCACGGCTCTATCACATCATGTGCAACATCTATCTAGCCATACACACACACACACACACACACACACACACACACATACACACACACGTATATTCACCTACCACTAAATTCTCTCTAGTAGACACCAGACCTCACTACTTTCTCAGACACAGCTTGTCAGAGAAATATGATGACAGAAGGATATCTGTGCCTATGGGTCCCTCTCTGATGTGTATTGATTTGACCTGGCCCATCACCTTGAATATCTGTCCTCTCTTCGAGCCCTGCCTCCAGTGCCTGCAGACTGAAGCCCCATAGCTGAGCTGTCCTCTTTCTGAGAAAGAGAAGCTGTAAGGATGGACAATTATCTTCCTGCATTAAATGAGATGAGCCGCAGCAGCCACAGGCCCTCCACAGTCAGGCCCAGACAGAGAAGAATCGGCTAAAAGCCTAAAATTGGGAGCAAAGGTCAGCTGTCATTCAGCAATGAGGCCAGAAGGAAAGCCAGGCATCCAGAGGTTCAGCACCTGCTCCTCCCCGGAGGCAGAGGGGCACAGCTGGCCTGGCCCACAGCCGCCTCTCTCCAGACCCAACTGTACTGCTGCCCCTTGAAGGCTATCATCACTGGCTTCCATGCCAGTACCAACCTGCCAGTACCTGGGGTGAAGCATTAAACAATTTTGAGAAGGTCCAGGACCACAAGCCAGGCTTCTCCAGGAGTACCCAGTGTCTCCACTGCTCCATCCCTCCTCTGCAAAGGTCACCTGGACCAATAGAGCCTTTCAGAGACAGCCCCTTCCCCCAGACCTTAAAATGCCAACACGGCCCATATGCACATGTGATTTCCTACCCTTCATCCCCTTGCATACCTCTTCTCCCAGATGTTGTCCTTCCTGTCCTCCCCTGGGAGTGGCCAGCTCTCTGGTGGCTTCTACCCTTGCACCAGATTGGCCCCAAAACACCAGCCTTTTCCACTTCTATCCCCACACCCCCATTATTTTTCCTGGATTCTGTCCCTTGTACCAAAACACGTGACATGTGATTTTTCAGAACCAACCTTGCCATTCTTTTCTCCTCTTTCTCTGCTGACAATCCCAAGGACACCCCGTAGATTAAATACGTCAATACCATAAAGCCACATGTGTCTACCAGAATGGACACCTTCAACTCACATCTCATTTCACGAGGTGCTTCTTGTGAACCTTTTTAATGTGCCACAGACTGTTCCTAACAATCAAAGAACCAGTCAAGTACAAGGTATTTTCTGAGAATTTTGGCATCCTTCTTCCTAGCGGCAATACTATGGAGAAGGTTTTCTGTCTCATTTTCTACGTAGACACAGAGCTTGCAAGTAAGGGAGACACATTACCCCACTTTGGACATTTGAGAAATAATGCCCAGTTACAACAGTGCTTGGCATGCAATAAATAGTTATTGAAGAAAATATCTTTGATTAAATGAATGCATACAGTAGTGAATGGCTCAGTGATGCAGAAAAAAGAGAGTACATTAAGTGGGATGGTCCCCATTAACAGAGGCACCCAAGTTCTGCTCATCTTCACTCTGTGTCTCTTTGTTAGGGTATCTTGCTCACGTCCAGCAGAGCACACTGTTCTGAAGTCAACATTTTCCGTTTCCTACTCCTCTCTGCCTCTCCTGCTCTCACAACTATGGGATCTGCAGCCTTGGGTGAAACCAGGCTAGAAAGGGACCCTGGTTAACCCAGCATGCAGCCCATGTCAGCTGACAGAGCTGAGCAAGAGGACAATTCCTCTTGACCCCAGGCCCACTGTTTGCCCAGTCTGTGGGCTTACAACCTCCCTCACCTGGTCTTATGTCTCTAATTCCTTCAGGTGAGATTTGTGTTCACGTCTGGACTGTACTGGAAAGTAAAGGAGAGAACATTTACTAAAATTACCTCATTTCATAGAGTAAGATGCTGAGCAAGAGTCTATTAGTTTCTGGAGACCAGATGAGTATATTGCTCAGTTAACTTGCTACATTTCTTATAATCTACATTAATAGGAGCCTACAATATATTTTATGATATTAAAATCAATACAGACACATGCACATATTTTAAGTATCTAGGAAAATTCTATGTCCTCAGAAGAAAGCAAAAGAGAAAATATTAACCTTTCTCTCTCTCTCTCTCTCTCTCTCTCTCTCACACACACACACACACACACACACACACACACACACACTTGTTTTATTTTATATTCCATGCTAAGGGAAGCCAGAGCACCCCCCCCCCTCTCCAACTCCTGGGTTCTGGGTCATAGCCCCAGCCCAACAGTGAGAAGAGGGAGGAGATGGCATGTTTCAAAGCTGCTTTATGGATTTTATGGATTTTCACCAATTTATGGAATTCATCACGTGTTCACTTGCTGACCCCTCTTCTTATCACCATAAAGGAGCAAAACACTCTTTTGTTTGTAAAGGGCCAACATCTAGCAAAGGCCTTTGGCTAAAGATGGGAGCGTGTACAGGGAGGGCAGTCCCCAAAGTTGCAGGTAACTTGAGAGGATGTGTCAAAGCATGTCCTAAATCTGCTGAGAGAAGTTTTACCCATTTTGTGGAATGTGATAGAAAAAGAGGATAAAGGCAAGCTCTAGCTTCAGAGATTGATGCACTTACAAAGCTTTCACAAGACTTGCCCAACTCTCTCTGGGATCCCTGGCATCTAGCTATTGTGGTTCCAGTTTTACAGGCAGAGAAATGGAAGCATTGAGAAAGCACCTCACCCACAGGTGTTCTAGAAGGCAAGCTCTGAAGGTGAGGACCTCTGACGTCCACGCTAAGTTCAGTCCGCCTGAGCACCTTGTGAGCTGTCATGGGCCTTGGAGCTCAGACGGTGGACATGCTGGGATCACAGCTTCCTGACTCTGAGACCTGAGGCAAGTAACTGGAGGTGTCTGAGCCTCATCTTATACATCTGGAAAATGGGGATAATAACATCTCCACTGTGATTGTGGGGAGGATTTAGTAAACAATATGTGTCAAACACTTGGCAAAGTTCCCAACTACTCTAAGCACCAAAACAGTAGACGTTGTTATGACCAAGAAAGCAGCCTGCACAGCCTTTCTCTGTGATTTCAGGTTTTCCATGAGAAATGGTTCTCCTATGCCTCTAATGGGCAGTTCATATTCTTCAGCAAGAAATCAGAAAACATAAGAGGCTAGACACCAAAGACACTTCAAGAAAACCTTAGAGCCAGCAAGTTCTTGTGAGATTAAGCAACTAGTAGGATCTTGTGTGACTTAGGGGATGAGACAGGAACAGGAAGAAAGACTTTTGTTAGCGTTGGTTTTAATGTTTTTCTCTGTTTTGTTATTGTGTTTTTGTTTTTTTTTTCCTCCCCCTGCCAAAGGATTAACGTGTAGGTTCTTAAACAAGGGGGTTCCCTATTTACAGCTGACAGCAGCAGCTGCAACCCCTGATTCTCCTGCAGAATGGCAGGGAATCGAATCAAAAAGAAAAGCAAGTGGACAACCTTTCCTCCGGGAGCACGAAACACAATACCAGCCTTTCGCCAAACCCAGCAGACCCCAGCTCTGATTGGAGGTTGCCTCGGAACAAAGGGAAATTGGTATTTAAAAAAAAAATCTTCTGAAAGCCAACTCAGCAGATGGTTTTTTCCTGGGCTCCAGGAGAAGGGGGGCGGAGGAGGGGGGTAGGGGAAGGATACTGGGATAACACAACTGCCACCAGGATACAGATGACTGAGAAGTGACAAAGATGGGCAAAGAGGGCTGACCTCTCACCCCGGAATTTCACAAAGGGCAATTACACCATGTGGCGGGTATCTGGACTAGGCTGCTGACCGCTTCCAACCCGCAGCTGCTGTTCATCACAGCCACGTCTGGGGGCTTTATTCAAAGCAGGGGAAGAAAGAGGCCAGGCGCTGAGGGGATACTGGAGGAAGCCATGGAAAAAGTTTAATTAGAGACTATAGTTTGTTAGAAATCGACTGCGGGGCAGTTGCACAGAAGAGCACCTCATATTTCCACTGCACTTTTAACATTTCAGAACCATTTGTTCAGATTATCTTCAAAGTGATGTGGAAGGAAGAGAGACAGTACTAATCCCTTTTAAGTATGAGGAAACAAGGATTCATTCGTTAAGGGCGGAACGGGGGTTCGGACCCAGAATCCCTGGTGTGGGGTAGCCACCCTCCCTTCATTTCTCAGACCAGACAGAGCTCCTGGAGTCCTGTTTTGGAGGGGCTCTTTGTGAATCCCACATTTTCGGTCTAAACCGGGACACTTTAGAGTACACTGTCAATAGCTTCTAGATTAAGTCGCCGCGAGCCTATTATCCCACAGCCCTGTGCTGTGTTGCCAGCCATCACTGTCTACCACACCTCACTGCTGGGGTGCCCTGCTGAGTGTCTTTCAGTGGGGAGATGACTGTGGGCAGTCGAGAAAGGGGCTGTGAGTCTCTGGGAAGATGCCACAATGCCCAGGTTCCCCCACAGGCTAGTCCACGGGTGTGCAGCAGGAGCAAGCAGGTGGATGGCACAAGACTCAGTGATTCTCTCCTGGAGGATGTCTCAGCAGGACCCGCTAGAGTGCATCTTTCAATGATCGCTTCTCGCTGCTGGAAACCATGAGACCTGAGGGTCTGAGGAGGGTGTGAGGCCCCCCACCCCATAATTACCTGTAATTTCAGGGCAAGCCATTTAAAAGCTTTCCAAGTCCCTTCCTAAGTCTCTAAAACACGGAAGAACAACAGCTACTTCAGTGAACTAGCCTAAGGAACAAACTGGAAAGAGGCAACAGTTGGGCAGATGTGAACACTGTGTAAAGGTGCTGGTCAGGTGTGATGGTTGCTACCAATTTTTCACACTAGGCACTATCTGGAACACGTATTTGGACAGTTGGTTATGCATACTGCCCTGGGTTTTTCCCTAAATGCCCTGAGATCGATTCTTTCTAATAAAGGTCTTTCTATACCCCACACAGCACTTATGCTGAGCACACCATACAATTCTGTAGATTCGTGTAGAATTTAGATGTCTCAGCTCTGCTACGGTGTATCTGGATGAGTGCACAAAAAAAGGCGGCATGATGAAAGATTTAAGATGTTTCTAAGGAACCAATGCAAAATACACAGGGCTAACTAGGGAGAAGGTGTTTTGATAGAAAAGAGTGTCTTCCATAGAATTACCTTCATTGGCACACAGTGAACATGAACTTGTTTAACATCCAGGCTGGGGAAATAAAATAAGTGAATATTATATTAACAGATATAACACCTGTCCTCAGAGAGCTTACGCAGTAACTGAGAAGAAAATAACCTGCTTCTGACAGCACACTTTTAACAACCCTTTCCGTTAGAACCAAGAAGGCCATTATGTAAATGAGAAAGCATGTTCGCAGTTGGTGGACCCATCTAGAGATATCCCACCAGAGAAAGCAGGAAAGAGGGATTCTGAGTGAGACGGCCATCTACATTTCAAAGCCGCCTTATTTCTGTGCCTTCTGTGTAGTCCACAGACCCAGACGAGACTGACTAGCAGTTGATTCACATCTCTGCCTAGAACTCTGCACAAAGAGATGAGAATAAGGATAATGCAAACACCTGAATTTTGGTCCAAAATATCCACTGAATGTAGGATGTGATCATTTAGACCAGCAAGAGTAGCATAAGACAAAATTAAATTAGTGAGTTTCCTTGACCTTGAGTTCAGTGCATACCAACAATTCTGAAGCTGCCAAAAAGTTGGGACAGCCCAGAGTCCTGTTAATAGAGGTGGTGTGCTTAGAGCAGGGGAGGTCACAATCCCCTGGTGCTGTGTAAGGCCAGACCACCTTCCAGGCCTGGGTCCTGTACTCTGTTCTGTGAGTACCCACCTCCTCATCTTTGCCTTTTAGGAGAAACAATGACAAACCAGCATCCGTAGCATAGGAACCAAGGTGGTTCGGCACCAGGAAATCACGGACTCCAAGGAACAGTTTCGGGAACTGGAAATATTTGAGCTTTAAAAGGATGACTTCAGCACAACGTAAAAAAAAAAAAGAGTTCTCCTAAATCCAGGGCTGCCTCAGGAGGTACCAAGTCTCTTCCCTGAGGGCCACTGAGCAGCTGCCAAATGACAGATAACTGTCCACGAGGGATTTTGGAAGGTATCTTTTGTCTGTTTGGTAGGGGTGCTAAATGAAAATACTCACTCTCAGTGAATTCCATGATTCTGGAAGTGTGACCCAACTGTGGACCCTTCTTTTCTTCTGACCTACAACTTCTGTGGTCAGCCTTCCCCTGTTCCCTGAGCTGCTGCCAAAGTCCAGCCTATGCCCTCAATGGATTTAACCCCTAGTCTCAGACCCTTTCTGGATCTCCCACTCTTTATTTCCTCCATGACCCACCAGCATCCAAACCCCAGCCTGATGCTAACCCACCACCCATTCAATGTCAGCAATCCAGTGGGCAGACAGGGACTTTAGGAGCCTGATGGTACAGGGAAGAGCCACACACCCAAATTCATTGGTTTTCACCTCCTTGCTCCCTAAAAAAGACAGGGATGGAAAAATGGAAATTCCCATCATAGGTTAAAAATAGATTCCCTTTGGCTGTACTGCTATAAGAAGCCATAAGAAGAAGCAACTCCCTTAGGGTGGTTCTCTGGGGGTCCAGTCTGTCAGGCAAAACACTGCAACTCCTGAGCTGTGTTCTCATTCACAACACTAAGCCAATGAACCAACTGGCCTAGCATAAAAAGCTGCCCACGCTCTTGGGCACATTCATATTTGCAAATGAATACTTCTTAATGGCAAGGCATGTGGCATACCTTGAGGTCAGTCTGTCTGACTGCTGTCAGTTTGTCTCGCTTTGAGAATTTTCTCCTCCTTCCCTACTTCTGATCCCCCACTGTGAGGCTGGCTAGAAACTTGTGGGGGGCAGAGAAGAAGGTCTGGGGAAAAACACAATAAACAAGGTCTAGAAAATACACCGAAGTGACCTGCATTTGATACTAATGATGATTATCAAATGGCCTCACGGGCCAGGTAGCAAGATGGGAACTGCTTGGACATTTCAGGGTAAATAAAGGCCTCCATTGTTTCCCCTGGTGAGGTCACAGGCTGGTGGGGAGGTGAGAGAAGTTGGCCCAGGGAGGGAGGGGTAGGCAGAGAGGGAAAAAAATAGATAAATAAAAATCTGGGACTCCAGAGAGAAATGCACATTCAAAGTATACAGGGAGGCCCCTTGCCTTCATAGGGCAAGATCCCCTGGAATACCATGGAAAGCTAGAAGGAGCCCTCGAAGTTCTGTACTCCAAACCTGCCCACAACGCAGAGCTCTGACTGCCACGTTCTGACATGCTCAGACAGCAGCCTCAGCTTGCACAGAGGGCTCACTGCTTCACCAGCCAGGACATATAATTCAGACTCTTGCACATGCTGGGTGCAACTGTGAATCCATGTGGGTGTTTGCATGCTATGTCTGTCTGTATGCCTCCCGGGGAACTGGCTCCACTGAATTTTTGCCCTCCCCACTGGCAGCCTATCCCTCTGGCCACTGGTTCCTCTTTGGGGGAGGGGGGGTGGTTCCCAGAGTCTCCATGGCCACCTTCCAATTGAGGTTACCCTGAAAACCATCCAAGTTGAAACCCCTTCTTCAAAGCAATTAGGCCGTATGCAAATTATAACATTGAATTTTTAGCTTACTGTCAATAAACAACCCTCCCACCCCACAAGACTTCATTGGCTTGTGCTGTTTTCTATATATAATGCAGTCAGGAGCCTGAACCAAGGCCTGGGACCCAGGCTCTGAAAACCTCCCTGCCACATCCCTTTGCTCTCGGCCTATGCCCTCATCCAGGCCCAATGACTTCCTGACCAAAGCCACTCGTGTCTCATGCACAAGCAAGGCAGGCGGGGGTCATCCTGAGATGCCTGGGACATCCTGAATGGGAGTGCTTTGAAGGCAGGACGTTTGAACTTAAAGTTGCAGGAATCAGAAGAATCAAAGGAGGGGGTAGAGCAGAGCAAAAAGGGATTGTTTCTCTCACCTTTTATCAAAAATAAAAAAGGCCATGTCATCGAAGATCAACCGGAATTGCAGCTCTGAGAGAACTTTTTGAGGATGTGAAATTGCAATGATGGAGAAGAGGGAGATTCTGCAAACGCTGACAACGTGGCCAGGGGAGAAGGCAGCGCCCACTGAACCCCAACTGGTCGTTCTTATGACACGGCTTTAACACTTTCATTTTGAGTCAAGCTTTGAGCTCAGCAGCAATCCTGGTTTGGCAGATAAATGACCACAGAGATAAAAGACCTTTGAACCATCTCTAAATAAATCCCCATAGCAATCCTCACCACTGCCAAATAAATAAATAAATAAATAAATAAATAAATAAATAAATAATAAAAAAGAAAGAAACCAACCCACCAGTGATACTAGTTGATGCTTGTGCAGCATCAGAAATGAGACAGCAGCACTGCCGTCCACGAACACAATTCAACACAGCCTGTAGCAATATGAAAGCAGAAGCAGCCTAGAGAAACAGAGGCTTCTGAGACAACCCACACCCTCAGGAGCCCAGCACCACTGCAAGTCACTGTGGGTCAGCTGTGCCTGCACGGAGGATGGTCCTGTGGGTGGTCCAAATGTGCTGGATGCTAGCACAGTAATCAGAATAATGCACACTGAGTGAGGGGTTGTGCTAAGTGCCCACAGGCCCTTCCATCGCCTCAAGACACTAACAAGAAGGTGCTGGTATCCTCCCTGATTTTCACACAATCAGGACACAGTCTCAAGAGGTTAAGTAATGTGCCTGAGGGGATACAGAGCCCAAGGTCTCTTCCTCCAAAGACAGTGAGAACCCAGTCCAGAACACAGGGGATCTGACTTCCAATTCACTCTCAGGGCATGGACTCTTGCTAACAGATCCCTTATTCCTCACTTCAGGGAATGAAGGGCTCTCCACTGGAACAGAACACAGTTTCTCTGCTTCATTACTCTGCCAGGTTATCTTCAATAGTATGGAGTTCACCAAAGAATATTCCTTGGAGAAGTCCAAAGTCAAACTGACTACCAAGGGAATATCAAAACCAAGAGGAAAAGAGCCAGCATGGTGCTTAAAACCCCTAGAGAATCCCAAATACAGAAGAAAAAAAATACAAGAAAGGGAAGAAAGAACCAAACTTTCCCAGAATATCGTCATGGAACACAAGTTTGATAAATCTCACCACTTTTTAAACTCAACTCTGACGCTTGCTCCCACAATTGTGGGCCTTTTGACATTGGGGCAGAAAGGAAATAATCTGATGATGGAACAGTGGGTCCAAAGAGAGGTCAAAAATTTTGTTTATAGTAACTAGTTTTGTTAAAGAGAAAGACTTGCCCCATCTAGCAGAATGGTTCTTAAAGTTTCCAGTTTTTAGAACAGACATAAGGCTGCAGAGGTCAAAAGCTGTTTTTAGTTCATCCTTTTTTTTTTTTTTAATCATGCAGAAACTGAGACCCAGGAAGGTGAAGCAATCTTGCTGAAATTAGTCTCTGTTAGTGACAGAGACAGAGCTAGTGCCCAGGGCTCCCGTCCCCAAGTCCAGTGTTCTGTCCAGCACACCTTTAGCTCCAGATGTCAAACATTACTTGTTGCCCCATGAAGACAAATACTTTGTGGAGAAGGTCATTTACCACCTTTCAGGCAGCTGTAGCTATAAAATAACAAGGGAGAAAGAAACCTATCAGGAAACAAAATTTTCAAGCACACTGATGAATAAATAGGAATGTGCTGCTTTAAAAAAAATCTATAGCGAGAAAACATAAAACTAAACAAGAGGGAAATTCAGCCTCTTGCAAAGAAAAGCTGGTGAGACCTGCTCTCTTATCAGGTTGAGGGTGCTGTGGGGGAAGAAGCTCATACTCTCAGGAGTTGAAAACACCACATTCTCACCCCCCAGAAGAAGGGAGGGCAAACCCAGGGATGCATGTAGGAGTGACCGGAGAGGCTGCTGGGCAAAATGATGGGAAGGGAAGGACACCTGAGCCACAAGGAAGGTGGAAGGCTCTCTGCTGGATGCCCAGGGCCACCACCACCATGGAGGAGATGATGGGTACAGCACCCAGACATCAGGCATTCTGAGCTAACTTTTTCTCCTGCCCAGCACCCCCTCCCAACTATCTGATATGCCAAACTGCTACAACCACAGAGAGTCAAGAGAGAAATGTGCCCCTTAACACCCTATGGAAAAATGGAGAACCCTAGTACAGGCCTCATCACTGACACTGTATTACCTAAAGACTCCCCTTTTAAGGTTCTTTGCTCTGCATCACTTTCATTATATTCCCTGGGCCCCCAAACCTTCCCTTTCCCCAGTTCAAAGCCCACCGAGCATTCCCATTGCTTACAGAATTAAATACAAACCCATTTATTTATTTGACATTCATCATTCCTTGCAATCTGATGCTAACCTCGCTTCCCATCTACATCCATACTTTGTGCGTTCGGCACAAAGAAGGTGCTCTTTAAAGAATGGGCAAATGAGTGCATGCCCCGTTGAACTTCCTAAGAGAGGGTTGGCAGTGTTCAGAGAAGAATGCTGAAGTTTTTCCATAGACACATGAAGATGGTATAGGTGGGATTGTCCAGGACAAATCCCAAGCATGGTTCCAGGACCACGGCAGGCACGTGACAAATGTGAGGTTGAAGTTCTTGCTATTGGAGGAAACGGGTTCTCTTGATGAAGCTGGGAAAAGGGAAAACTAAATCCAAAGAAATGAAATAGAAGTTGCATTTTGGTTAAAGGCAAATAAAAATCTGTAAGCACAACAAAGGAAAAGAACAAGACTTTAACTCATGAGGATTTGAATTTTCCTTCAAACAACCTGGAACACTTAGAATTAAGGGCAATATACCAGGTTATGATCTCGTCACCCTAACTAATGTTGGAAGGTGTAGAGGAAATGTCCCAGTGCTTAGAATCTTTACCTTCCAGCAGTCTTTTAGAGTGTGGCCACTTCAGGACTGGAATACAACATTAGCTTTGGAGTACAGAAGAACTGGCTTCAAAGACCAACCCTGCCCATTTCTGTTCCTGCTCTCTTGAAGCAAATGAGCCTCAATTTCCTCATCTGTGAAGAAGTAGTATCTGCCTGGCAGGACTGTTATAAGGACTAATAGTGAAGGTAAATACGTGTAAAACAGCTAGCACAGGGCTTGCCACAAATCCAAACTGGTTATCATGATGTGTGCTCTGTAAGTTACCCATTTTTCCTAAAATTTTCCATTGAGTTATACAATGTGGAAATTATCATCTCTATCTGGCAGATAAAGAAACTGGGGCTTCAGCAAGGTTATACTCCGGATCCAAAGCCACCGAGCCCGTTGGTACAGATTGTCACCCACATCTCCTAGCCTGGGTCACTGAATGGAGCTTGGGTAAAAGTCCCCTGTCCTTCTCATCCTGTTGAACCTCGAGAGGAGTTCCTGATTCTCACAAAAAGTTCTCAGGAAAGAGGAGAGCTGCTAAGCTCTGCCCAGCTGCGAGCCTTTCAAAGACTTGTCACTGTTGGAACATTCTACGCTCATGTGCTATACTTGAATTTGCTTCTAGAAACTCTGTCTCATGTTCTCTATTGTTTTCACTGAGTGACCTAGAAGGGAACTACATGAAGTTTATGTTATTTCATCACTTGCCTGAGTATAAGTCTAATATGCAACAATGCCGGTACCATGGTAAAGAGCAAGTTGCCTTTCTTTAATGAGATCATCTGCAAAGGAGGTCCATCCACAGCACAGTTCTGAGGCCCTGAAATATGTTCAGAATTCTCTTCTCAGCCTCTACTTCTCACCAAATGCTACTCTTACACCTCACATAAATTCATTCATCAGAAACCCACTGCCATATAGCACTTCAGTTGCCATCTCAATTTCATATGGAAGACAGGTGACCTGTCCCCTGGTTAGAAAGAGTCCATGCAAACTTGAGCCAGTGAGGGAGTGTCTTCATGGGTCCCTCCTACCATCCTACCACTTTAGAGGCCATGTTGCCTCAACATCTATAATGCCTCTCTGGTTTGGAGGGTTGGTGTTAGGTTTCAGTCTTGGAATAAAGCCCTTGAGGATGCCACACACACACGTCTTCACACCAAAGTAGTAGAACATACTGAAATACAATTAGCCTAGCAAAAACCTAGCTCTGTTATGTAAGGAACGCTATCATTATCCTAAGGAGTATTCTTTTTACAAAAACCAATGAAAAAGAAAATCATTTGGGATCCAATATAAGCTGTCTTTGCCTAAGGCTGTCAAACAATGACTTGAACAAAATTAATTGGTCTACAAAAAAAGGAAAAAAAAAAGTCAGCACATAATGATGTAACACCCAATTTCCCCCAGCCTCCAAGTTTGGAGGCTGAATCCTTAATAACAAAACGAAACAAAATCCTTGTTATCCTGAAACTCTATGTCCTTTCCCTAAAAAAAGGCTCGTCAAATAATGGTAATAATAATAGTGTATATATATACACATATATGTATATATATACACACATATACATGTATATCTACATAATTTTTTCCCTTTTGGAAAGGGCCAGATAGTACACAGTTTAAGCGTTGTGGGACATACAGTCTCTGTCACAACCACTCCACTCTGCCGTCTTCGTGCAAAAGCAGTCATAGACAAAATGTAAACAAATGGATGTGGCTCCGTTCCAATAAAACTGTATTTATGGACACTGAAATTTGAATTTCAAACAATTTTCACATGTTACAAAATATTATTCTTTGTTTGATTTTTTTCCAACCATTCTTTGCTTGTGGGCTGTATAAAAACAGGGAAGGAGCAAGATTTGGCCCACAGACTACAGTTTGCCGACCCCTGCTCTAAGCCAACACGTATATTCAGGTGACCCCCAAGTAGGCATCTCTACCAACTCAAGGATCAGGTCAGCTGAGCCTCCCTCCTGGCTCCCAGTCTAGGACCTGAGTCCCAGGGGCCACTCCATGCACACTTCTCCAATGAGTGGCTTGCCTCATTAAAAAAAAAAAAAGTGGTGGCAGGGCACCTGGCTGGTCAGTCAAGTAGAGCTTGCGACTCTTGATCTCAGGGTTGTGAGTTTGAACCCCACATTGAGGGTAGAGTTTGCTTTTTAAAAAAAGACCCAGAAGACTGGATTTTAGAGCCAGACTCTGATCTGTTGCTTACCAAATGCCATCCTCATCCTTTCCCCCGTCCGAAGTTACTGATCACATGTTTCACATTCCTACAAATGAGTAAATTCTGCAAGTTCATGGCCCTGAAACAGCAAGCAAGGTTCCTACCTCTCCACCTCAACTTCAGCTTTTACTAACTCCCTCTTTTCCAAACAACAGGAACTCTGGAGAGTAAGAGAGTTAACATTCTAATCCAATAGAGATCAGAGAACGTTTCCATCATCTATCAAGTGATTAAGACTCAGTACTGATAACTTTATTCATTCATTTCTGGGAAGTAACTGCTCTAGGCATAAATAAATTTAGGACGGATGGAGAAGCAGAGTATGAAGCAAGCCCCTAACAATTTAAAATTTTTGTAGCTACTCCCATTACAGTGTCAGCATAACCAGCATAACACAACACTGTGAGCTGAATTTTAGTCCTTCCCCTCCCTTTGCCTCCCTTCCAATTTCTGAGACTTAGAAACACTCACTTGGGGTGTCACACATTGGGAGAAGTGATGTCACCTCTCTTTCCGATAAAGCACAAAAAGGGCATCCAGCTTTTTGGTTAATGATGACCAGCCTCAGAATTTCAGAAATGAGAATGGAGGTCCACTGCACACTGCAGCTTCTAAATCATCCCCATGTCACAAATTCCAGAGTTTTATTCTGGGGCATTCCAAGAGGCAGAGGACTATCTTTGGGAACACTCCTGTGGCTTTATGGAAGGTCGTAACTGATCAGGACAACGTAGCTCTTTCTAGGGTAATGAACTTGGGTTTGCACACCCCAAACTGTGGGCTGTTGCTCAAACCCTGGAGTAATGGGGATGGAGGGAAAACAGTTACCACAGTTTTTGAGACTGCCCACCCACATAAAAATCCAACAATGCACAAAGAACTGGCCATCTCAATGGCCACAGACAAAGATACTCATTTTCAAAGCTGAAGAGACCCAACTCCAAAGCAAAGCCTCACTTTCCAAGTGGAGCCTAATGTGAACTGTTCCATTTTCTGGCAAGAATTTCAAAAGTTTCCAAAGGCACTTAGGTAATCTTTTATGACAGAAACCCCAGAAATCACTGCAACTTGTAATGGGGACAGGGGAAGGAAAGCACAACCTCTGTGCTCTGTGAAAACAAGCTGATTTCTAAAAATTATTTTATATTCCAAAGGTTAAAATAAGATGACCAACTGTCCTGGCTTGCCCAAGACTGAAGGGGTACCTGGCTTCAGGGCTTTTGGTTTTAAAACTGGGATAGTCTGAGCAAACCAGAAGGCACTGGTCACCCAGAAAATCTCCCCTCATCCGGGTCTTTGGATTTTAAATTCAATATATCAGCCCAAACACTTAGCGTGAGGGAGGACACAGGCTTACACCAATGAAAAAACATGAGTCTTAGCAGTTCTACTGAAAATGATTACAGAAAAGCTCAAAAACCACTAGTAAAAAAAATGCTACAGATTATCTCTGAGCCATAATGGAGAGAGGGTCATTCATTTGTGCTATTTTTAGCTAATCCATCATGTCTAGAGCCCAAGTAAATAAGATGTGGGGAGAAAGTTACAAAGACTCTGATGAACTCCTACCACCCTGAACCCAAAACCTCTGTCAACAAGGGGGCTCCTTTCAGAGGCATTTACAAGCCCCAGAGAGTTTTGGAACGCTTTCGAGACTAGGGCAGTCCTCTGCTATTATAGCTGAGTGCCATACCCCACCCAAGAAGGGAAGTCACTGTAACCCCCTGTGATATAATTACAATGAAACCTGGTCCCATTCATTCCCAACCAAATACCACCACCAATCACCTAGAGGGCTGCTTTCCACCAGTTAGGCCTGTAGGAGGAAAGTGACAACCAACCAAGTTCAGTCAATACCCAATCTCAAAACATCTGTGATGTGTTAGACCAAGATTCAGGTCAGTTATCCACCCCTTCTTCTTTCTCCAGTTTGAGCTCCAGGGCTCACCACTGGCTTTCAGAGCAATGATCTCTCACCTTCTACTGGACTAAATTACTATGAAGGTGACTTCCTTAGTCCAGTGATTAACTTGCCTATTTTAGACAGGCTTAACAATGGTGGTTGAAACCAAAAGAAGGTTATAAAGGTTCTTGACTCTTCTGATTGACCAAAACTCTCCATATCCCACACTTAACTATAACAGATGCAAATATTAAAGCCAAAAAAGAAAAAAAAACCCTCTAATTTTGTCACAGCTTAGCCAGGTCTGACCTACCCAAGAGGCTGCTACACAATAAATAGAAATGTTCCAGAATTATAATTCTAGTAGCTGTTGATTTTCATGTGGGTAGAAGATATAATAATAAATTAGACACTGTACCAAGATATCAGAGGTATTTCTTCTGGAGGGTGTTAAGTGTTCCATCAAAGAGATTGATAATTCCAAAATAAATAAGTAATAATCAAACAGACCTTTAATAGCTGGGGGGGGGGGGGTGTGGCAAAAATGAATTAACAAAAAACCCTACAAAACGGGGCTCCCTACCTTCTTTTTGGAGTGGCTTCTTTCCTCCTCCTTCGTGGCTTTGCTATTTTTCCCAGCACGGGACACCTTCTGGTCGCCAGACTGCTTAATGGTGATCTTGATCTCAGGGGGGCATATATAGTTCTCCAGATTCTTTGGGGGTTTCTTAGCCCGCTTGGTGGTCTGAATCTTCAGCTTCAGACTCCCCTCTGTAAAGTTTGCCTCCTTGATAGAAAATTCCTGTTCTTCCAGGCCATCTCCTGCAACCCATTTCTCACTGTCTGCATTTGAGTTGGAATCCACATCCTGCCCTGAGCCCAGTTCATCCTCCTCCTCTGGCTCCATGCGTTCTCCGCCCACTGGGATCCCCTTCCCAGGTCCTGGAGCAGAGAGCAAAGATTCTCCTGCACAGCCGGGAGCAGTCGGTGGCTTGGCTGAGGAGACAGGCAGGAATTCCGACTCGTCCCCCCTTTGCCGGGAGGTGCTTAAGATTTCCCTGGACTCCATGACAATCCTACAGTCTTCAGGAGTTCTCAGGAGGTGGGAGAGAAGAGGGGGAAAGGGAAAGGTGAGAAGCGAGGACACCCGAAATCCCAAGGACAAAGTGGTCCAGCTGCTGGGTTCAGAGTCCCAGGAATGGAGACACGACCAAGTGTTCAGAAGAGGTCAGATCTGCAACTGAGAAACAGAGAGATAATTAGTCATGGCAGGAAGGAAAATGACCTCAAAAGTAACTCAAGTTCTAGAAGCCCCTTCCCCCTAATCTATGGCATCAGGGGGAAAAAAAAAGATGGGAAAAAAACCAAACCAGAACATGCACATCCCCAAATTGGATTATATTGGATTATATTACGCAGACACACACACACACACACACACACACACACACACACACAGCCCTTCACTGAATGGTTAATTTTTCTGGCTATGGGCCCAAGAATAAAGATACGAGCAGCCAGTCCTCCAGTTCAATACAAAGTTACAAGTTTCTTATACTGAAGCCACAGCTAGCTGAGTCACCATCAAAACCAACCATGACGAAAGGGAAGTCTAAAGTGTTGAGGCAGGTCTGTGGGAACCACGTTTGGCTGGCTTCTTGCACCACTTCCCTCTGACATGTAAAGAACAGTTTGCAAAGCTGAATACAACCCCCGAGCTGCCCTCCGCTGTCTGGTTGGAAGGACATTTAGCTAACCTCCTGACCATTCTTTCTTTATCATCTTCCATGGTAAATTATTTCAATTACACAAAATTAGCTTTATTTCTTAAAACAAATGCAAAGCTTAGATGCAGGCTTGAAAGAGGAAAACATAAAGAGTTCAGTGGAAAATCACTTCTAATGCTGTGATTAATACAAAACAATCACTAAAAATGTTTCTGTCCACACAAAAGATATTTAATCATTATCAATTATTTAGATAAAAATAGCCATTCGAGACAGCTTTCATTCCCCTTCTGGTCCTTAAATAAAGTGGCATTCTGTCTACATGACAACAAAAAAGGGAAAAAGAGAGAAGGAGCATTTCACAGGCCTTTGGAGGTATCAGCAATGACTCTCCCCACCCCCCACCCCCAGGGTCTTTGAGTCTGCCTTCCTTCCAGAGGAAACCAGAAACATCAGTCAGGTTCTCTTCAGACCATCATAGGAGCAGCTAAACTATCCCTCACCCTTATTCACTTTATGTCCCATTATTCCCAGTTTCAGACTCGTCATTTTCAAGACCCCAAAGGAAATGCAGTGCTCATCCTCAAGAGAAAACAGAGAGCCCCAGGGCTACACAAAATTTCAAGACACTATCTTCTTCCATCCCTAGGCTGTAGGTGAGATCACACTCAAGCCTTAAATAGCTCAATGGGCTGGGGTTTCCTGGCAGAAGACATTACTGCACACCTTCTACCTTGGAGCCCAGCAATTCAAGGTAGTAACCAGCAAATGTGCCCGCCAGAAAATGCCTAAGAACTGCAAAGACACATTGAGAACAGCCAAAAATGAAGCCTGGAGACTGGGCATGTCTTTTCTCCCTCTGGAATCAGTACATTTTCGGCTGACATGGTGTGAGGAAGCTGGCCAGCAAGGCAGCCATTCTCTGCTCCCCAGAGAAGCCCAGGAGCATACTCGGCTCCTGGAAACCACTCAGCCCTGCAGAAAGACACATTTACAACTGCTTCCTCTAAGGGGAAAACCCAAGGAACACAGAATTTCTGGAAGAGAAGAGGCTGCCCTAGTGAGAGCAAGAGCATCTTCACCGAATCTGTCACAAGAAGACTGGGCAGCCACCTGTGCCCCAGGCTACAGAAGGGACAAAGTCCCCACTTAGGGGCAGGGGAGGGCAGTTAGACCAGGTGACACTTGAAGTTTCTTTTACTTGTAAGATTATTTGTGTCATCCAGACTGATCTACCTTCCTAAAACTTTATATAATTATTAAAAAGTCATATTCAAGTCAACATTCATTGAGGCCCCTCTTACTGGTTGTCGGGTACCACACTAGCTGTTGAGGAGACATCAAGATGCCTTAGAATGTGTCCCTGTGTGTCAAGCACCAATTGTCCAGTAGATCTTTCTCAGCTTGTACCCCGGGTCCATCCAAACTGCAAGCCATGTTTTCACAAGGCAGTAGTATTCAGTGGTTTGCTTCCTCTGGCAGGAATTTTCAATGTGACATTTAATTCCCTGGTACGTACTTATGAAGTTATTCTTGTGTCAGGGCAAGAAAGTGAGCCATGTTCTCCATTAAACGTTCCTAACCTAAACCAAATCCACCTGGACCTCTGAATGTCTATCGCAGGTTCTGTGCTGTGATAAAAGAAGATGAAATCTAACTTTAGAGGAATGGATAGTAGTGTGAAATGGTATATTATTAAGAAAATCTCTCCCATCAAAAAAAAAATTCCCTTCAGAGTTCCTTATATTGAATGGTATAAATCATGAATTAATTGATGTTGAAGACAACATTTTGAAACTTAAAACTCAAGTTGTGAGAGGTCCACAAAAAAATGAAAATTCAACAATTTATTTTTCAGTGTTCCTCCAGTCAAGATCCTAAGATAACAACTGAAATACAGTCCCTTTCTTCAAAGAGTTCGCATTCTTGAAGAGAGATTTGGAAAACAACTACAACAAAGTAGATATTTATATGTCCTATAGTAAAGAAGAGAAACAAGGGAAGAGAAAATGTTTCCCGCTTCAGTGAGGTACAGAGAAACAGATGGGAAACTACACAGGAAGGCTTCAAGGAGAGCACAGAATATGGCTTTGACCTTCAGGGGCTTCAACAGGTGGAGTGGGAAGAAGGAAAACATGGCAGACAGAGGGAACAGCATGCAGGGAGGCCTGAAGCAGGAGCCTGCAGGAGGGTCACGCTCAGGAAAGAGAAAGTTGACGCTTGGCCAGGAGATGTGGCACAAAATGGGGACTGGTGAGAGTTAAAGCTGGAGATAAAAGGTTACAACCAGATCACAGGACACCCTTGAATGCTATGCTAATGAGTTAGATTTTATCTTACAGGTAATGGAAAGCCATTTAAGGGATGTTAGTAGGAAAGAGGCACTATCAAAGCTGTGCGTTAGGAAGATAATTCTGGCATGTAGTGTAAGGGGTGAATTAATGGAACCTGATATTAGAGGCAGGGGGACCATAAGGAGGCTCAACTGAAATTCAATTCTTGTGGCATGAGGACCTGAACCAGGGCAGTCTGAGTATGACATGGTAAATAACAGAGATCAAACAGTAACACAGTTTCAAATCATCCCAATGTTCACGAACACATCACTTCCAGATTTTCTGTACCGGTCTTACTTTAAGAATCCAGTCTTAGGGCTCATTAGCCACCAACCTGCATTGCCTTTTCAAGTCAAACCAGTCTCCACTGTGGCATTACAAACACAGAATTCTCTCCACCTTGGTATTTTTATAGAATCTTTCTTATATCCCCTTCTACCGACCCATGCAATAACTGGCATACAACTGGTCCTCTCCAAATGTTTGTGCGAAGGAATGAACAAGCAAACACACAGATCCCAAACCTTTCCATAGTTCAAGGTCATGCCCAAGCCTTCACTTCTTCATGGCAACATTTTATAAACTCTGGACCACAGCATTCACTCCCTGGCCTGACTTACACTGCACCCAGCTGTATAGTTTGCCACTAAATACTAGTCTTGCATCGTCTTCTTGCTGTTTCGAGCACACGAATCTTATTTTCCTTACTCAATCGCAATTCAGTCTCAGGCTAAGACCGACTGTGGTTGTACAACCCTTACATTTGCTTCAACACCGAGTGCAGGATTGGGTACTTGAAGGGCTTCAAGTTCTTTCTGAATGAAAATGAATTAGCCCCCTGACAGCTATTCAAAGTCCTGTGGTTCCAACTACTTTGACTGCAGCTCTGCCAGCCCAAGCGCCCTCTGTGAAATTCACTGCCTATGCTGAGGATTATAATCTAGCCCCCCATGTCCACATGCACCCCTCACCTTAAAAAAATAAAGAAGCTTTCAAAAGTGAAGAGCAAAGAAACCTAACCTGTCTGTTTACTTCCCCAGCACACAAAGCTGTTGTTCTCCTTTTCCCTTCTCCCAGCACATACCTGCCACCCCAAATTCACCGTTCACTTTTTTGGTGAGTCTGGGAGACAACTGAGAGTTCTCTTGTGGTGTACCCCTGCCAACATGTGAGCGTGAGCACACGCACCCACTTGTGCACTCACAGAGGAGAGGAGCCAACGCAAGGTGAAAACCTTTTGCCTTGTCACATTCCAGCAGTCAGCGACTCCTCCAGAGGGGGCGGGTGCACAATGGACACTCTGTACTTGGCTCAGGCTCCTAGTCCAAATAAAGTTAACTCTTTGGTGTCTTCCTGTAGGACCTGGTGTCAGGGCACAGGAGTAATAAAACTTGCTTAGGAAATAACTGCCCAGCAGGTCCCACGGAAACAGAGGGGCAAGAAGGGTGGTGATGTACTTGGAAAGAACACTGGGGGAGAAGTCCAGGAACGTGCCCTCTACCCATGGCTCTCCCTTTTACAGTGACTATTTGAGAGGCTGCTTTGAGTCCTTTACTCCACACTTAACTCAGCAATGAATAGAACAAGGTCTCTTCCAGACACAAGACTCTAATTTTACCCTGCACAGCCACAGACCTATGAGGACACTCCACATTAGATAGTGTGGACCTTCAGAATTATTTCTCTGAGGGACCTGGGGAATCCTAGTTGGCTAGATGTGTCTCAGAACCCAAATGAGTCCCAAGGAACGCATCCTCTCTACCGTTCAAATCTGCAAGATGGAAGTTTTCCTAATCCTGAAGCCTTGGAAAACTCTTACTAATCCCAGAGTATAGCAGCATAAATGCAAATTTTTGAAGCCTCACTTATTGAATCAGGACTCCCAGGGTGAGGTCCAGCCCTCTGGCTTTTCCCAAGCCTTCCAGATGATTCTGATGGGCTTAGGCTTTGCCTAATGTATGTACTTACCCCTATCTCCTGCCTTGACCAATGAACACGATTACTCTGTGTTTAAAGGTATTTCTCCCTTACATCACTATTCTGAGTCTCTGAATATACAAAGGTTGCATTTTTATTCATGCATGCAGTCCCAATGCCTAGCACTGTGCGCAACACATAATGGACACTCAAGAAATGCTGGTTGACTGAATTAATAAATGAACAACCCAACACAGCCTGGGTTTCCCAACATCATCCACCTCTCCCATCTGCTCTGCTCCCATGGCACTACCCACATGCAGGCCATCATCAGCTGGACTGTTGCCTTCCAAAGAGACAATATGGTGGAGCTGGCAGAGCCCTTGGCATATTTAACAGGAGTCAAACATGTAGATTCCGTACCTAGTTCTGTCAAGTAGGAGCCCTCATAAGTCCTCTTTCAGCCTCAATGTCTCATCAGCAAGATGGAACAAATGCCTTCCTGGTCTACCTTATTAGGTTATGACTATTATCTTTTTTTTTTAATAGAACTACACATGCTCTTTATTAAAAAAAATTAAAAACATGCACCCCATACGGTCTTAAAGGCAAACAATCTACAAATATACAAGAGTCCCCTGCCTCATTCCTGACCTTCCCCCTCTCACAGAATTCTTCTGTGCCCCCCACAAGCCCCACCTCAGCTCTGTGTCCTGCAAATCCCCATAAGTCATTTCTTCCATCTTTACCTGTAAAAGCATAATCCTCAGACCAGAAACATTTCCACCTCAAAACTCTGTAGACTGTCTTCTAACATTTGAAATAACAGAAGAGAAAATGCAGGCCAGCCTGGTTTGTTTCCTTTGTAGGCAACTTGTTTTACGTTGTTAGAGTTGAAGATCTTTCCTCCATTGTATTAGAATTTTATGAATGACAAAATTAGTACAGTGCAGATCCCTCTTCTTTTATTTTTCCTACAACGCGATGAGCATTTTGGATCTATAGAGGCAGGAATATCCCCTGCGATCGTACCTCTTTAACTATTTCTTCTACTCAATGGTTCTGGCTTCTCTCTCAGTTTTTCCTATAATCCTCACTTTAGCATTCCCATCTATGTCCTCCATTTCCCTCATTTTCTCTCTTACTGTTTTTATTTCTTGATTTTGCATTGTGGGAGAGCAAACCCCAAACTACCCTCCATGATACCAACTTAATTCTATTTTCCGTGTTCCCTTTGTCTCTATTGCAGATTTTTAATTCTGCTATTACACAGTTTGGATCCTTGCAGGCTTTCTTTACTTCATGCATCTTCCTTTCAGCTGATTCTGATGTTTTTCATCTCTGCACACTCCCTCCCTGTGACTCTGTGCTCCTATCCCACCGGCAGTCATGCTTCTTCCTGATGCAGATGTCTGGCAGCTTCCTGAAATTCTTATTTTGCAGTTGTAGTAAATAATTTTCATGATACTGTTCCTTTTACCTTATTTGGGTGTTTTTCCCTCTAAGGCCTCCTGTTGGTTCTTGCTCTTTGCTCATGCTGTAAAGGAGAAGAGAGTCATACCAGGTAGTGTTCATCTACAGAAAAAGCACCGGGCAGCTTTTGACTCTACCTTCAGTCCACCTGGAAGGCAATCAAATCCTCGTCTCAGCGCTACTGCTGTTATCAATGATCTCATCATCTAAGTTTCTCTTGAACAGTAATGGCGGTGTGCTGACAGCAGCCTCAAGGGGATCCTGAGAGCCTATCCTGTGTCTCTCTTCCCAACTCCACATTCAATGGGGTCAGGCTGGTAGTTTGAAAATTGGCTATGGTAAGAGTGTTTACACCACCGGAATTAGCAAACTTCACAAATAATGGCTTCAAAACAAATCTGCAGAACAGGGTGTTAAGCATTTACTAGAACACCATTGACAGTAGACATCTACCTACTACTGTTTTGCTGGACGATGAGGGCTTCTTCTGCCAGATTCTTTGAAATTCTGAGGAGCTGAAATCCCCATATGCACTGTGACAAGGGGTCTTTGTGTCCACCTCAGAGCTGAACTTGAGGAGCCATCTCTGCCCAGAAGTCAATGCCCTGCTTCCACCCCTCTCAAACCTCCCTCCTTCAGACTTTTCCATTTGGTTTCTGAAAGCCATAGACTTTGAGGATATGTATATAATGATGGTAGGGAGGAAACTATCTTCAGTTGTCTTATTAAAGTTGCCCATGCAGTAGACCGGATAACTGCCTATTTTTCTAGTTGACAGAAATTAGGAGTTTCTGATCTTAGAAGGCAAAGGGTGTAAAAGGATAGAATGTGATCCCACCTAACTACAGATAGGGAAGCTAATGTATGTTAACCTAGGTTCACTGGCCTAATGCTATAAGAACCCCTACTCAAATTCTTTTAAGAGAATTTAAACCAGTCACGATCTGACTGGTTTTGGAGGTGATTCAGTGTTCATCTTTCTTTATGTCACCTAAGGTATTTAGGTGGGGAGTAAGAAGTGGCCTTTCCCATTTGAAAGACTTGGCATGAACCTAGGGTCCTCCTCCAGCCCCCTTGAATTAATAATGCCTCTTCATTACTCAGGCCCAGGTCTAAAGGCACTTCCCCAAGCTTCACAACCAGATCAGGACTCCCTATTTTGTGCCTTAACAGCACAGAGGTTTTCTTCACTAGCATTTATTATATTTTATAAATGCATGTGCCACTCATGGGTGCAACTCTGCACCCTGCCTCCTCCTGCACTAGACAGTATGCCCCTGAGGGTAAAAGCTAGTCTATTTGGCTCACCATGGAGTCCCCAGAGCCTGGCACAGCTCCTGATCCATGGAGCAATACTCCAAATCATTCACTGAGGAAATGCTGAATAAGAGAATGTGTCAAAGGCCACCAAGCACCATTTGACTCAGGTGCCCATGACTCTGAGTGATCTGCCCCTGAAATCCTTCCTGCTGCAGAAATACCCAGATTAAATGCACCATAAACTCTGATAAATTGATCAAGTGACCCAACCCTTACCCAGCTCTCAATCAGTGAGGGCAACATAACTCTGCTACCATGGCTCTCTCTAACCCTGCAAACACACCAGTGGTCTACAGTGAAAAATGAAGGTCAGACTCAGTGGCTTTTTTATACCACATATCTGGATGGTACCTTCCTATCCACAGATCACCTCCTCCAAGCATTGCTCCTGAGTTCTGCACCCACCAATTTCCCCCAACAGTGTCTGCTGAGCTGTGGCTTCCCCAAAGTCCCCTGATTTGCATTGATTCATGGGATTCCCTACTAATTCCTCCAGCTGACCTTTCTCCTCTCTCCACACTGTAACCTCTAAGTCATTCTTCAGGATTTGCCTCAAGTTTCACATTCTTCATGAAGGCCGGCTGAAACTTCCTTTTCTATTCCTTTCCCCTTGTATTTATACACACACACGCGCGCGCGCGCACGCACACGCACACACACACTTACACTCACAGATGGTCTTGCTCTCACTTCCCTGAGCATTCTGCTACAGAGCATTTGGCAAACTACTGCAATGTTCCATGTACTTATTTCTCTCTCCCACCAGACCAGGAACTCCACAAGGGTTGGAGCTGGGTTTTACATGGATCTCTGACACAGTTCAGAGCACAATGAGCATACACAGTAAGGATCCAACAGCAAGTGTCCAAGCTATGTTTCCGCTTGAAAAGAAGAATGGAAGCAGCACCAATCTGATGTCACATATTTAGATTACTTAGCCTCTCTTTCCCACTTAGTAACTGTTCCTAGAAAATATGTTTACACTGTTCAAGTCTCATTTGGAAATTGGGTTATAATCCTACCTCAAGGGTTGTTTTGAGAAGTAATTGAAGATTAAATAAGATAATTATGAAAGAACATGTTGGGATCACCATAGTGGACACTCAAATATTTTGTTAAATTTGATTTACTTCCATAGCCTGTGTCATTTAAGCTAGTGTTTGGCTAATTGCTGCCTCTCTTCACAGATCCCAAGTAAAGCCTGAGGGGACAGGGGTTGGAGGCCAACCTCCCCAAACTCCCTATACAATAGGAAGCACATACAAATAGTTTAATTTGCACCTGGTAACTTAAGTGTTTGCTGTTGTTTTGACTATTGCTTTTCTTCTTCTTCCCAGTTTGTCTTATGGAGGAAACTGACTTGGTTTAGTCACAAATTACAGGCTCAATTCCCTGCTCTGCCATCTGGTGCTAGGTGGCCTTGGACAAGTTCCTTTTTTTCCCTGGGTCTCCCCATCCCTGTCTTCAGAATGAAGGGGTTCAAAAACGTAAACTGTGGCTCCTTCAGCTCTGACATTCTCAGCTGCTAAGCCTTATCTCCTGAACTTGACAACCAGAGTCCTTCAAAGTCTAGGGTGGTTCTGTCAACTTCCTTCTAGATCCTGCTGGTTCTATGGCTCCATCTGACTGAACCTCATGCAAAACTAAGGATCAGTCCCTGTGTTCAGGGATCTCCATGATAGGGAGAGAAGCAGAATCAAACTTCTGAGGCCTAAGGCTGGCACATTTTCCATTAACCAACAGTTCCAGCTCTAGCTTCAAAAATAGTGCCTCCTTTGGGAACCAATAACACAACACAACAGCATGAGCCTTAGAGCCTCTGGAGAGAGATCTGTATAGCTCTGGCTGGGCCAATCCCCAAGTTCGTAGGGCAAGTTCTACCTCTGGCATATCATCTGTTGCCTGTGTTTCTCCATGCAGTCAAGGAAAGCACACACTCACCGTGAGAGAGGTGGTAAATATAACCAATGATCTCAACAGGTATTATGAGTTTAATCAAGACAGCAGCCCTGCAATACAGAAGACCTATTTTCATTTTACAGATGTAGAAATAATGGCCCAGAGAGGGTAATACTTTGCTCAAGGGCCCATATTACCTACACCAGATCCACAATCAAATCCAGGGTTTATAAGATTCCAAAGCCTGTACTCTTACATTTACATGATAATGACTCTAAAACACAAAGTGATACCCCTAGCTACTTCTACAGATACGAGCTTCAAGACCAGTCTGCCACCTGACTTTTCATTTTATTTCCAAATCCTGAGTATCAGTTTTCTCACCTGCCCTCCAAGTCGTTTCACCAAACTTTACAAAGACAACAGTAAATAGCATATGCAGAATAGCACCTAAAAGGTGAAATACGGCAAAATGTAAGAAGTAACTGTAGTCATAGTATTTCCTGTCCAAATAGAGTAGAGAGAGCCACCTGGCAAAGAAAATGATCCTACGTTTTAACATGCATCTAGTTAGTATATAACGAGTGCTTTAAGTTTTTTATTTAACCCTGAGATGCGCCCATTTTAAAGAAAAGAAAACTGGAGTTGAGAAATTAATTAAAGTCACTGAGATGGTGCTCTTTGACTCCAAATGTCATTTGCTTTCCACTCACTCATCATGCCACCCGTCTTCAAATACCCAGAGTTAGCAGCCACTTAAACTCTGGTCCTCCACCGTGCCATTTGTAAACTGGGGATGAAAATGATAGACTTACGTGAAGGCAATGGAGATAAACTAAACAATCCAGCAAATAATAAACTTGACAGTTTTTCTCTCAAGGGTCTCTAATTCTGACCCCACTACCTGTTCAGTCCTAATTCAAATTCCTCTACTTCTCAACCATCTGATTCCACAATCGCTTTGCTTACTGTCATTTGAACATAAAGTATAATTTGACACCTACATGCTTGTGCTTCTTCCACAAAGGAGATGTTAGGCATACCAGAGCTAAACAAATATTAGCTCCATTCCCTTCCTTTATGATATTTCTCCTTCAGGAATCTTGAACTGCCATTTAATACCGCATTGTTACCAAAACTTGTATGTCTTTCCTCCAATTATACATTAAACTCCTGTTGATAAATGCCAGTACCAGAGCATTTTTATTCTCCAGAGTGGCTGATTCCTATTCTAAATGCTCGTATATAGTTTTATTTTTTGTTCTGAAAATACCTCTTTTGAATACCAGACTGAAGAGTTGGTAACTAACAATACCAATGGTAGATGGGACAGTCAGACAGATGTCAGGGTTCTGTCCTGTGTGTTATGTGTGAAAGTTCTCTGACTGGCACATCCTTCTGCTCCCCACATCTATTCCCCTGGCATTCTGAAAACTCTGGTCATGGTTCCCATCTCAACATGCAGCCTTGGCCTTTTTCTCACAGGACCCCCATTTCATCTGTCTGGCCATCTGACATTCCACAGAACCCTGGTCTCTGAGAAGTGATCTTCCTTCTGCCTCTATATTCTCAAGTTGAGCTTCTTCTCTGCAGATCTGAACCTATGCAAGACTGTCCCATTGTTCAGGACTCAGCCCAAGCCCCACCTAGTCCCTGAAGCTTTCTGGGATCTGTCCAATGCCAGCGGTTCTGGCCTTCCCTGCACTCCCAATACAGTTCAGTTAGCCTTAGATAGCTGCCTTTCATGAGTTCTTATGAAGTCTTCCACCAGACTGAGGGCAGAGACAATGTCCTCTCCATCCCTTGGTGTCCTTGCCTCCCCACCCCCAGCACCCATCAGAGTCTCATCACATTCATATTTAAATGTCAATGAGTGTACAAAGTCGGTTGAATCGGAGAGCTGAAAATGAGTTTGAATGAAAACTATGGACAGCTAGATTGGGTCCAACTTAGAGACCTTGTCCTTCCCACTGAGAAGTCCTCAGACCATCAAGATGCCTCCTATGGGTGATCAGCCCCTCAATATCAGCCAGTTGGACCTTGTCATCAGGGGCACCCTGCTCCTGCCAGTTGCAGTACTTTTTCATGATTAGCATCCATTTGTGTGTGTGTGTGTGTGTGTGTGTGTGTGTGGCAATTCCAAACTTATATTTGAACTTTGTCCCACCTCTGCTCCTGTGCCAAAGCTATTTTATCCACTAAGAATATCCCCTTATTCCAATGCTACTGTCAAACCCAACACCACATCCTTCTCAAAGCCTTCCCCGACTGCTCCTGATCACACAAATAGCATAATTCCATTAGATCATACTCCTACTTTGGCTGCAGACTGAAGCTTTCCTTTTGAGCTATGCATGTCTCTACAGATATACTATCCACTCTCCAAGGGCAAAAGCCATGTCTCATGGACCTTTTCCACTGAAAAGTGTCAGGAACAATGGCTCACACAGCAGCAATGTTGAGATTTTAATAGATATTTGTGGATCAAAAAACTCACTGTAAGTGAGCTCTTGAGAACAAAGTGATGAGCAGAAAGAAGGCCCACATGGCTCTGACATCATATTATTGTTTTTAGCCACCATTATTAACCAAAGTAAGTATTAATTTAATACTTAAAAAAATCAAGGTCTCATAGCTCAAATAACAATAGGTCACAGAAAGAGCCACTAACCACTGCAAGGAACTTGCCATCCAGATTTCATTATTCTGCTACAAACACAACATTGGTGCCCCACAGCTTCTGATGAGCATTCTCAGGCTACTATGTTGGATCCATCAAGTTCAGCATCTCCAGTCTTCCCATCTCTCCAGCTCCAACCCCAATTTCAAACCCAAGCAGTTTTTTCTACTGACAGAATTGCAAATCTTTGGCAGACAGAAGGAAAAATGAAGAAATTGTTCTTCACCAAGTTAGGCTAATAGTGTTGCCTGGTTTTCCCCCTATCCCAAGTAAATCCTAGAATAAAAGTAACTGCCACGTCTTGGTAGCTTATAGAACCTCCCTCTTCCTAAATATCCAACCAGGTGTTCCTTGGTGAGTAGGTAAGAATTCCCACTGAACTTTCAGAGGGCTTCAGATCAAAGCACAATTTTCCTAATCCCACCCCACCCCAAATCACAGAGGCTTCTGGCTTCGGACAAACTGGGGATCGTTCCCTTTGACCTCAAAATGCACAGAAACCAATCATCCGCTGTTATGGAACCCTGGCCAATGCAGGACAGACTCTGCTGTGGGGATGGAGAGGACATCCCAGAAGCACAGGCATAGCCTGTGCCCAGCCTACATGCCCAAAAATAACACCCAGCCCCCCAGATCCATGAGGGCTGTGGAGTAGCCACAGCAGAGATTCCAGATGCTTAC
This sequence comes from Prionailurus viverrinus, assembly GCF_022837055.1. Taxonomy (NCBI): domain Eukaryota; kingdom Metazoa; phylum Chordata; class Mammalia; order Carnivora; family Felidae; genus Prionailurus; species Prionailurus viverrinus. Next base: position 66,422,844 of record NC_062572.1, on the reverse strand, counting down.
TTAGCACAGGAGGCAGTAGCAGAGCCCAGATAGGGAATATTACACTCCAGGTTTTCTAAACTGTCTGCATCAGCTCCCTCTACTCCACTCAGTTATCTCACCAAAGGGGGCCAGTATTCAAAAAAGATGTAGAGAATCAATCTTTTTCTTCCTTCCACATGATTCTTTATCTTATTCTTTATGATATTTCTTCACACTTAGCTCACCATCCATCTCAGCCTCTCCCTGTCCCTGTCCTCCAAGTCTGGCTCTCTGGTTCTAACTGGGGAACTTCTGCTGACCCTATTTCCATTTCTAGAGCTCTTCTACCACAGCAAGCACTTAGCAAAAGGCACAACTCCTCAGTGGGATTGGTTTGGATGGTTGCTGGGCTGCCATTAAATGGGTCTGAGAAGCTCTGAGCTTTAAAAAAAAAAAGCTTCAAAACTCCTAGGACACTTCTAGCTATAGAATCACAAAATTTCAGAATGGTCCCCTGCATCCATAGCAACCAAACTCATTCACTTCGAGGTGCCCCAAGCTAAGAAGGTGTCCCCCATCATACGCTAACGGGTGGCCAGCCCAGCATGCAGTCTGCCTCTCAGGAGCCCTTCCCGGAACTGAGCACATTTCTCTGCTCTGGCTTCCTTTCCAGTGCGGCCAGCCTCACTGTCACCGAGGAGCAGGGAAGCACTGGGATTAAAGTAACAAAGAAGATTGCACGGTTAAGTACCAAAAGAAGTGTGGTGGACAAAAATGCAACCGGAATTTTCAGAGAAAGTCAAGAGCTATGTGTGCTAGTGTGGCAATGAGCCTCTAGTAGGCACTTAATAAATATTTGATGATTGAATGAATGAGTGAATCAGTGACTGTTAGGATGTGCACGTGGTAAAACATCATTATCTCTTAGGCTTCGAGGGAGAAACAGAGTGGGTGACTGCCCCTGAAAGATGGCCAAAAGTATAAAAAGCCATTAACATAAGTGGTTATTATTCACTTTGTTTAAGAGGCCCTCATTGTGTTGCTTGACAGTGCAGAGCTTTGGTATACCTTAAACAACATTTACTTTTAATATCCTATCTTTGCATAAATTCTGTGATTCATGCATGCAACAGAAATCACTCCTAAGTAGGGACAGGGCTTTGTGGGCAAACCTGGCTCCTTTCTTTAAGGATTCACACAGCCTAGGGCGGTAGTGACAACAAACAGCAAAGCAGCATGAGCTGGTTGCCAAGCAAGTGCTTTATACCTGAAGTGCTCTAGAGACCAGGGTGCAGAGCTGAGAGCTGGTCTGATATCCTAAGAGGTAAATGCTCTGACTAAAAGGGACCAATCAAGACACCTTCCAGAGAGGAGGCAGAAACAAAGAGTGAACTCAGGTGCAGAGGTGGACTCCTGTACAGAGGGCCCAAGGTGAGTGAAGAAACCAGTCTGATGGGAGCAGAAGCCAGCAAGTGTTGTGTAAAATGGGGTTCACTGGAGAACACTACCAGGTGCTTAGTGCAGGTTGCTGGACAGGACAAGCGGGGAATCATGAGAGAGAGAAAGAGAAGCAATCTAAAGGAGGCAGGGAGCAAATGGACTGTGAAAAGCTTTCCTGATTCTAGACAACCTACATGGTTCTCTGGGACAGAGGCAATCTTGCTATGAGCTCTTTTCTTGAGAGAGGCTAAACACTGTCCTGAATGTCACTGCTCAGCCACTAGGGCTCCCTATGGAGAACCTCCCCCTCACTCTCTCCAGCTTGCCCTAACTCTCTGTGCACCTCCGTATCTTTTTTCTTTTCTTCTTCTCATTCCTAATGCTAAGAGCATTTCCTGAGTGCCTATACACCTGCGAGTCCAAATTGCATCTTATCTGAGACTTTGAGTCTTAGATATGCATGACATATACAAGGCCTCCAATAATTCAACTGATTTATACACACACACACACACACACACACACACACAATTTTTCTTGTGAGTCAACTCAAGAACAGAAAACAAGTATTCCCTGACTGTCTTAGAACACAAGGGCCCCTGTTGGCATTTCTGGTCACACCAAAGGGTTATTAATCTCTGGGCTATGGTGACAATAATCCCAGGCACCAGTTTCCAGGAGGCAGCATGGAAATCCTCTCAGAGTTCAATTACAGAAATTAGCTGGTATTATTTAATCCTTACAATGCCTGTGAAGTAGGCAAGCTAAGCATCTTTATCCCTATTTTCCTGATTAGGTTACTGAGGCTCAAAGAAGTTAAATAACTTGCCAGGGGCCATTTAACTGGGAAGTAGCAAGGACAGGATCCAAAGCAGATCTTGTCACTTCAGGTGTAATGCTCTTCACACTTTAACACAGCCATCCGGTCACAGGTGGGCCACCACCTTGTGTCATTTCAGCAAGTCACTATGTCAATTGCCTCATCTTCTGAATGGGGATAAACTCCTTATCTGGCCTCCCCCCCTTAGAAGAATCAAGGGGGCTGATGTGATATGAAGCTATCTTGAAAAGAACAAAGACCTATGCATATGAAAGGGAGTACTTTTGATGGGAGAAGTTGGGTAAGGGAAACATTTCTCCAAGCTGGCAAAGTTCTGCACCTGTTATCTGCTTACCATTCATCCTTATCCCTCCCCAACACTTGGAAGGGTAGAAGCCTCAGCTTGCCTGGGGTCAGTTCAGCTGGCTTTACCTACGATTATTTCTCATGGGTCTGCTGATCACAATCCATCATCAGTTCCTGGGAGGGCTGACTGCTTCCTCTCCAGGTGTTCTGTGGACTTCAGGGCTGTTCACACTCTCTGCTTCACCCTGGCATCATTCGCTCTGAACCGGATAGGAAGTCAACTGGGAGTTTCTAAGCCAAAGGCCACTGAAAAAAAAAAGTGTTCCTTCAACTTTGGAGGGTATCCTCTATGGATAAGGAAAAGAAAAAAAAAACACTCTGAAAGGGACTCTGCTCTGACCAGAAACTTTGAAAGATGGTTGGAACTTCCATTTGAGAACTCTAAGGGCCCACTAACTTGCACTCAGCCATCTAAGGTTACCAGTTCCCCCCCAAACTTCATATTGCCCCAACTTGGTATGTCTAAGTGGGCATCAGAATCTAGTTGAAGGCTAAGGGAAAATGGAAATGAAAACCTGCAGCAAAACAAAACTTTAGGTTGGCATCTATCCCCCAAATTCATGAAGTAGTACATTCTGTGGACACCTTGCTATTTCCTTTTCTGCATTTATCAAGTGTTAGGTTGATGAAAGTGACTGAAGCTTGATGAAAATTTGGTGAAATACCAGGGTTGCCTTTAGAAACAGTTCTAGACGAATCTTAAACCTATGTCTACATGTACGACGGTAATCCTGGCCTCAACCATTTTGAGAAGCTCACCAGGTTTCATAATAGACCACAGAACAGGAGTGAAGTTGGATACTTGTTCCCTTCATTGCAAGAACCCAAGGACCAAGCACAGTGGTATGCAGCAAGGATTCTGTGAGGCTTCCTTTTTTCCAGGGAAGGGCTGTCCCACTTCAGGGCAAGAGCAGCCCCCATCCTGCCCCCCACCGGCCCCCCACCCATAGACCTCTCCCACACAGTGGGTCCCTGAATAAACTCAATAACATCATCCCATTTTTTAAGGCACTGCTACTCCTGACAATGCTAATGTGTTAATAATAATTTACCCCATTCTTCTGGCAAGGGCAGAACTGAAGCAACTTGAAATGCCATCAGCAAAAAATTATTTATTTCCCATTCCTGAGCAGAGAGAAAACAAGGTTTCATTGGCTGGGTCTGCCTTCAATAGCTTTCTGGTTTCAATTAAAACTTCAAGTCTCCAAGGGAAAAACTGGCATTCTGGGAGGCTGAGGCCCAGCCAAGTTTCAGTGTCTCTGCAAGAATCAAGAAAGGACATCCCATCCATCTAGCCACTTCTCATCTTCCTCCTTTTGCATATTACAGAGAAGCTTCGAAGCAGAGATTGAAGTACAACTAAAAATAATGACTGGCTTGAGAGAACTCTCCTAGAGGTATATTTTTGTGCCAGAGAAGTATCGATTTGGTCCCTAATGGAATTGAAAGTCAAGATAACAGCAGAAAGGGAATCAGGGATCCAGGGGAAATGCCTACCTATTTATTTCTTCTTCGGCAAACTCCTGCCTCCTGCCTCTCCCACCTACCTTTGTCAACAAAATTCTACAAAGATTCCATGCACTGTTTTCTGTCTCCCAACCCTCACTGAGGTTAGGTGATTTACAAAGTAGCCTGCTGTGAATAATGTGAGTACATGACCAGAAGCCCTGATGGCACCAAAGAGGCTCCTAGGTTCACTCAGGGATACCCCTAGGATTCCCCCGTGTGAAGTCCAGGACTGGGCCTGCCCAGCAGCGCCTTCCTATGTAACATTATGATGTTAACGTACAAAAGATCGGATTACAGCCCTTCACTTGCTTAGCCCATTTATGAACATATAAGGCAGTTGATATTTTCTCCTAAGCCAGAAGTGGCCCTCTCCTACCATACCGCTGCTTCTCAGCCACTCCCCCTTATGTTCACTACAAGCCCTCCCCTCCCCCACCTCCAGTTTGTTTATTCCAGTGACACGTCTATTTTCCCAACTCCGGGAGACGAGTCCGTTTCCCTCCTCTGGCTCCCGATCACATTCCCTCACCACCTCCTCCCCCAGCCCAGCTCAGGTTACTAGAGTGGCTAGCAGCGCCCACAGCCCAGCTTTTGCACCAATTCTACTTCCCAAGACGAGGATTTTTTTTTCTTACTGGGGGAGGGGAGATCTAGTGCAAATCAGCACTTTCAGAGTACCTGGTCTCCCTATCTTCTTAGACCACCTTCCCTAAGTTTACAAATACTCTGTGCTTAACCACACTCCTCGGATCTGTCCTAACGCCCGTCTCTGGTAGGAGGCAATCCCATTAAGCACAGAGGAAAGCAGAACATCCTCAGCTACACTCTGAAGCCTTGGACAACCGTGTCAGGGCAGGAGATCAAGCCTCCCCGCGGGAGTCTTGGGAGTCTGGGATGGTGGAAGCCACAGAAAGGAGAAGAAAGGGGAGGGAATGACCAGGGATTGTAAACTGGCTACATTTTAAAGAGCTGCAAACTTTCTCCTCCCTCACACGCCCCTGGCCAGTTTGGCCCCGCCTCCCCATCCCAGCCAGACAACATCTAACTGGGGTGAGCAAAGGAAACTCTCCCAGAGGGTACAGGTCTGGCCCCAGTGTTGCAGATGTGGCCTGCACAGAACAACACCCTTCCTCTCTACGTCCCTCTTCTCTACTACACTCCTGTCTCCACCTCCCAAGACACACACACGTTTGCAAACGAAGATGAGTTTGAATGGGGGTAAATCAGATTTACCTGAGTGAACTACTAGAGGGTAAGAGGTGGGGCCCCAACAGCAAGATAGTTTTAGTGACAGCTACTTTATAAAACTAGTTTTTTGTATGAATCTACAGGAAAAGAAGAAAAACAGGAAACAGAGTAAAGGAATGAAAAGGAAGAGAACAAAAAAAAATGTTATTGAAAAACAAGTAGTATTAGATTTCCTTAAAGACCACGGACTCCAACCAAACTTTAGGGGGAAAGGTGTGGATAGTGGAGGGTAGGGGGTGAGGGCGTGGAAAGAAAAGTAGCTGTTGTAGAATTCCAGAATAAACTGCCCTTTTGGAAGAGTTTCCGAGGCGATAAAGAGACACACAAATTGGCCTTTTAGTATTAGACGCCAACCATGAGATTATCAGGACAGTTTATTTGAAGCGGAAACGAATCGGAAATCCTTCCCTCAACAGTCCTTTCAGATGGATATGCACACCCTCAGAACCCACACAGACACACAAAAAGAATAAATGCAGCATCAGGGGGCAATAAGAACCCCCTCCCCACAACTCCCCCAGTACCTCTAGCCTCATCTTCTACTTCCAACTGCACAACTTTCCGATCTCCAAAGAAAATATTCCCAGTTGGATCCGATTTCAGAATTGTTGTAAGCGTGTGGGTCAAGGGAGGAGGGGTGTTTGCAGCGTGTAGGGGAGGGGGACTGGAAGACAGCATTTAGGCAGTCACTTATTTTTTTAGAAGCAGCATGCTCTACCGATCAGAAATTGCTATTACCCAGCAAGGCTTCCATCACAAACAGACACCCCAAACAGCATCACCGTTATCACCATCTTGCTAAAGATCTGCCCAGTCCAGTTTACCTGACTTTGTCTCTGTGGAACTTCTCAGACAGTATTTTAGCCAAAGAGATAATGGTTTGAAAGACAAAAACAATAAATCGATACTGAAGGGCTCCCTTTCCGGAGTGATTTCCCACTGGAAACCACCGAACGGGGAAGCCTGCCGTTAATTCTCAAGCCCAGGGCTCCTCTAGAAACACACACAATGCGTGCTTTCAAAAAAAAAAAAAAAAAAAAAAAAAAAAAAAAAAAAAAAAGGCATTCGTCTGCTTTTAAGGGAATTCCTGTCTTTTCAGAGTCCCAAAACCGGAGAGCACGAGACAGAGACTCAGATCCATTGATTAAGATTTTAAGAGAAAGACTAACACACAGCCACAACACAAGCACACACCAACCTTCGCCGGCTGGACCACTTCTTCCCTGTTCTTCTTTCTATTAACGACACGTTAGATTCTGATACATGCCCCCCCCCCCCCCATATCCAACTAGGTTACAATGTAGCTCTCTAGCTCCACTTAACCTGCAAGTTACAAAGAGACCCCCCAAAATAACATATATGTCTACCTATCCTGCTGCCTTCCCACCTCTTTCCCTACCCCCTCCCCCTCTCGAGTCCACTCCACCAACGCCAAACCCGCCAGCCCAGGCAGCCGGCGGCAGGACCGAGGGAGGGTGCAAAAGGCGGGGTGGGGGGGTGGGGGGGAAATCAGATTAGGCGAAACTCAATAAGCGACCAGCCCTCCAGCCCGACGCTTCCACTATCGCCGCCGCCAACGGGCCACTCCAAATGAGCCAGCATCGCTGCCCACCCGCGGGCGGGCCGGAATCGCGCCCATCCTCCGCAGCCTGGCGGGGACCGGCATCCCGCCCCCTCGGCCCCATCTCCCCCTTCCCGCCCGGTGCAAAGTCAAAGCCCCGGCGAGGCGACGTTAACTTTTGCATACAGGGCACACACACCGCCCCCGGCCCCGGGCGTGCGGGGGCCCGGGGCGCCGCGGGAGGCTGGGCGCCGTGCTCCCGGGCCAAGGTCGCCGCGCGTGCTCACCCATGTCCCGGCGGCTCCGGATCCGCTGGCCCCGGTGCTCGCTCAGATCCCGGCTCCCGTCGCTTGCCTGAGCCCCCAAAGGTGCTGCTGCGGCAACTCCATGGCGATGAGCATCTGTCAAACCGCGAGCCGCGGGCGGGCCGCCCTCGCTCGGGGGGCGCCGGGGCCCCCGGGCGCGCGGAGGCGGCGGCGAGCGGCGGGCGCCCCGGCCGGCCCCGCGCTTCCCGCCCGGCGCGGCCGCCTCCGCCGCGCCACCGATTTATGGAGAGAGATATCAAGGGGGAAAATGGCGTCTCCGGAGCCCGAGGAGTCCTGGAGTAATCACATTCACACACACACACGCCCGCACGCACACACACTCGCACACACTCGCACACAGGCGCGCGGCGAGCCCGGCTAATTTTAGCAGGAGCCAAAAAAAAAAAAAAAAATTATATATATATATATATATATATATATATCTCAGTCTCTCCGATCAATGCTATTTTTTCCCCCCCTTTCTTCAAAGGATGGATTGGAGCTTTAAAAAATGTTGCCGGGTTTGGGCTCGCAGGAGGCGGCGCGCGGAGGGCGAGGGCGCTTTTGCTGAGCTGTGCAGTTCGGTCCGCGGCGCCGGGCGGCCCTGCCCGCCCGCTCGTCCGCCCGCGGTCGCTAGTGCTGCCGCCGCCGCCGCCGCCGCCGCTCCATGGCCGCGCCCGCCCCGCGCCCCCGCCGCGTCCCCTCGCCGCCCGCCCGCGTCCCCGGCGAGCGCTGGAGTGGGGTCGGGCCCGTGTGCCTGCCTCCCGCGCCCTCTCCCGAGTCCCGGAGTCCTAGTGAAAGGAAGGGGGAGGGCGCGGGCGGGGGAGGGGGGAGGATCGGAGCGGCAGCGCGGCGAGCCGAGCGGGGACCGCCACCCCGCGATCTGCCTCGGAGGGGGCGCGGGCGCCCACACAGCTCGCCCCACGGACCGGGGGCCGCTTCCCCGGCTCGAGCCGGGGGAGGCGCAGCCACTAACCAGCGAGCGACCTCTCCCTACACCCTCCCTCTCTCGGTGAATTTCGGTGAATTTCGATCAATTGGAGGGAGTGGGATCTTGCTGGGGGAGGAGGAAAACAGTTCGTGGAGGCCGACCGGTGACCCCTCGCCGCCCCTCGCGCCCCTCCCGCTCCCCAGCTCCCTCGCGGCCCAGTGGCTCCTGCGCGCCGGAGACAGACGCGGGGACTGGGCGGCCGCGGGGACCACCGCGGGCTCGGAGCGGGTTCCCGGGCTCAACACTGCCACTATCTGACACAACAGGAGCAGTGTTGGGGGGGAGCAGCGCGACGAGGCGCGAGATGTGATAGGCTCTGGAAACTGGGTGCATTTTTTTTAACCTGGCAATTACATTTCACTTTCAGGGGGTTATTTTTTATTTTATTTTACTTTACTTTACTTTTTAATTTACTTTAATTTTATTTTATTTTATTTTACCTTATTTTATTTTATTTTATTTTATTATTTTACTTTATTATTTTGTTAAGCAACGTATATGCACTCAGTTGCTTATGTGCATATTTTTATTATTCACAAAAATTGGACACTTGATGAAGGGAAAGACACGGAGAGATGGCACATGAACGTTGGCATGCAAGTTCCATCTTTAGGGTGGTGGAAAGAATAAGATGAAATATCTTCAGTTCATACAAAATATGGTGGCATTTTAATCCCTTTGAATGTTTGTATTTGGGCTGCAAAAAAGGGAGCTTTTCCAGCAACTCACTTGCAACTGAGGAATGGAACTCCTCGGGGACATTTGTATTATAGCACAATATAGGACACAGGATTCAAGATTTGAGGAAGGTTATTCTTTTTTTTTTTTTTTAATTTTTTTTTTCAACGTTTATTTATTTTTTGGGGGACAGAGAGAGACAGAGCATGAACGGGGGAGGGGCAGAGAGAGAGGGAGACACAGAATCAGAAACAGGCTCCAGGCTCTGAGCCATCAGCCCAGAGCCTGACGCGGGGCTCGAACTCACGGACCATGAGATCATGACCTGGCTGAAGTCGGACGCTTAACCGACTGCGCCACCCAGGCGCCCCGAGGAAGGTTATTCTTAAAGACCTCTGGGTAGAGTGTACTCAGAACTCAGATTCTGGGAGGACTATGACGACTCCCTTCTATACAGGCGTTTTTGAACATTTGGATTGAGGAATTGACTTGGTAATGACTGGGGATGTCCCCCTACCCTCCACATCAGCCACTGACTACTCTGGTCGACTGCTGGTTTGCATTTTACCACAGAGGATCTTCATTCTCATCACTCTGGTCACAGTACTGCTGCAGTGAAGGGGGACAAGAGAGACTGCGTCTTGGTGGGAGGATGCCCCTAACTCCTCTCCTGGTTCACGTCCCTGGATGAGCTTCAGTCTGGTTCTGAAAAGATAGTTCACCTGCCTCTGACCCAAGTGTCCTTGCTGTCTTCTTTGTTTCAGAGGAAGGTTCTGATTGGCCCCAGACTTGTCCTCTGTTACTCATCACTGCAAGACCTCTGTTGTGACAGCATTTCAATAGGTCTTCAGCTACCCTTTATATCGGAATATTGTTATTGGTGGGCAAGTAATGCTTAATTAGAAAAAAAAATCAGCAGGGCAGAATGAGCTGTTGATAGAAGTAGAGATCAAGGCAGAAAATACAATGTCAAAACAACCGTTCTCTGTAATCAGATGACCTTTGCCCATTTCCTTGTGCACACAGATTTCTGAAATCCTATACCAAAGCCCACAGAGGACTAAGATAGCATGTGGGCCATTTCCAACACTTTCCAAATGGAGAAAATGAGCCCCAGGAATCAGAAGGGTTTGCCCATGAGCATATGGCTGGCTGGTATCCTCGGATCCAGAACTAAAGCTTGTTGCTCAAGTCCCTGCCCTTCTCCAACCCAGGCTTATTTACAGGGTCTTCCTTCCTTTATTGTGTGTGTGTGTTTTTGTTTTTGTTTTGTTTTGTTTTTTGAAGAGCAGCTCAAAGAAGCACATGCCTTATTAAAAATTCACTATAATAGCTGCTAAGTAAGTCTACAGAATTATAGTGCAGGAAAAGTTCACCTGAGAAGTTCTTACCTGGGAATTCACCTGGGAGATCACCTAGTCAAACCTCATTATCTTAAAGCTGAGAAAACAGGGATAGAGATGCAATGGACTGTCTAAGAGTCACTAAGTAAAGGCAAAGCCATGAATAGACTCTCGGTCCCTTGACTTCTTTTCCAATGTTCCTTCCTTGCGTGTAGCTCATCTTTTCAATCCTATGAGGTTACAGGAAGGGGAGGGAAAGGAAACCCTCTTTGTTTTATATATTAATATATAAAATACACATACATATACACATGTATACATGCATGTATATATACACCTACACATAATATATATTACATATATTTGGATATACTTTTAATTTTTAATATATAATAATATTTAGTATATAATAACAAAGTATTGCTAAAAACTAAAGACCCATACCTGAATGATATGTTTATTGATATAAAAGGACCTGTATTCAAATCCTGGCTAAACATCACAGCAATTCCTTCTTTCCCTAGTAGGGCAGTTTTGGTTATCTGAGAACTGGACCCTAAAACACAAAAAAATCGGAAGCTGGTAAAGAAGTCAGTCTGAAAATTACTACTATGTAATTTTAGGAAACCTATTCCCAGGCCCCCAGGATCCTGGAGAAAATAATGGGACACCCTGACAGCTGATGGGCATGCATACAACACATATCTCTTAGTTCTAAACAGTCTCCAACGATAACATCTTTCAGTCGTTCAGCAAATAATTATGTAGCATGGACTATGCAGGACACAATGGTAGTACAACTAGAGATTCCAACTCAGAATTCACAACCTAGTGGGGAAAATTGGTATGCAGACTTCTAACTACATCTAATACAGGGAAATACCTAAAAGGAGACACTTACAAAGTTCATGGAGCACAGATGCAGATACTAGGGTGAGGTCAGAAACCATATCCTCTTTAGAATTACTGCATATTTATTGTCTAATATATATATAATATACAATATATACAAATATTTTATATATATATATATATATATATATATATATATATATATATATATTTCCTTCTCCCCTTTGCACACATACACATTTTTTCAGTAACCTGTTTTTCCAACCTAAGATAAAACTGTTGAGAATTGAGCTGTATCTTGCATGGACAATGTCCACAAGTGTGGACACCAAATAGCTGATATCACCAAATAGCTGACGTTGTTGCTTTGTGCTGTAGACATCCATATACCTGGCCTGTAAATTAGCCGTCATGAAACCCCCATTTCCGTGCTGTAGGCCCCACATCAGAGATACTGCAAAGATATGCAAGATGATCCTACATGACTTGAGAACCAGATAAAGGGCATGTATGCAAGTAAGGTATGGCTCAAAGTACAAGGATAGGTTATGTCATTTTCACCACTCTGAAGCTAATGGTAGAAAGAAGGGTCAAACCCATCCACTCTTCCTTTATAAGAAGTTGAGATCAGAATGTATAATCACATGCTCAGAGCCAGTCACCTCCACTTTTGGGGTTCATATAGAATATTGAGTCTCACCTTTTTTGGAAAATGAGCTAATGTTATCTAACATTGTGCTTCTCAACACTTATTGTGAATCAGAATTACTTAAGAGAATTACTGATGCTTGGGACACGTGTTGATTTAACTGTTCTTGATAATAAATACACCAGATACTTCTAATATTCAACCAACTTCGAGAATCACCAATCCAATTGAAAGGTCATGCCCCAAAATATGATCAGGATAAATAGAAAGCTCCTAACCTCCTAAGTTAGGTACATGAATAGAAGGTGCGCCTAACCAAAGGAGGTGACAGTCACGATGAACTGCAGAGTGATTGGGCCATGTTTGGAGTTTGGGGGCAATTCTGGAAATGTAGAGGTTGGAAGTATGTTTGAGGATCAAGCACAATATATAATTTTCTCCATATTTGATTCCCAGACATAAGAGAGTCCCAGCGGGACAGTGAGAACATATTGGAAGCAATTGAAGTAGAACATGAAAGCTGCCCTTAAATGTAAGGAAGGTTCAGGAAAAATAGGAATTAGTTTGCTTGACTCTGCTCTGGAGGATATAACAGTCCCAATCAGTTCATGTAATGAGGAGGCAGATCTCAAGTCTATATAATGGAAAACTCTGTGATTGGATCTGAGATGAAAACAGATGGTCTTAAATAGTAATGAACTCCCTGTCATGAGAAGTATTCTAGAAGACATTCTGTGCGTTTATTTTTCACTTCCCTCCAGCCACAATCTGTGAACTCTTTGAGGTGAAGGGCTTTGCAATACTCTTCTTTATCTTCACTGTATACATTTGTTCTTGGAGCCCACTGTATGTTTGGTAAGGGTTAGTGGAATGCCAAAAATACTAAACTAAACAATTGATATGACATAGGGCTAATTGGTCAGAATGAACACAGACATGTGACCTTATTTATTCAGGTGGTATCTCTTTAGTTTTTGGATCATATGGAGGTTCAGGAGAAACAGGGTGATAGAGTGAAGGGCATGGGTGAGTTTGGAGCAATAATTAAAAATTCTAATATTTTAATATCATCATGCCGATCTATGCATATTTGAAGAATATCAGTCCTATATCATTCATTCATTCATCCATTCATTCATTCTTGAATCAATCAATCACCCAGTCAATAAAAGCTACAGTTGGGAGATAGAAAATGATAGATTTGGATTCCAGTCCTGCTCTACCATTAACTGGATAGGTGAAATTGAGCACATTATTTCAGCACCCTCTACTTGAATTTCTTCATGCATAAGCTGAGACCTATAATCCTGTCCTAAGGTATCAATCATCATGAGCCTTACAGGAAATATCAGATATGAAGTTACATTGCCAAGTTAGATAATTCTGTTCAAATATTGGCTTTGATTACTCAATACGATGTGGATATTTAAATGACTGTTTCCAGATGCAGCCTAATTCACCCCCTCTGAAGTCCACATCATATCTTTCTCTCTTTAGGAAATGAGAAGTTAATTTCCACTCGTGATTACTCCCAACCCAGCCCCACTTTGGAAAGGGATCTCTCCAGTGGCTTCCCTGATGCTACTCCGGTTGCTAAGCAACAAGGAGCTAAGCAGGAGCAAAATGTAATTGTCCCAGGAAGGGAATTCCAGGTCTGACAACAACTGGATTGTAGCTTAGGAAACTTTGCCTTTCTGGCTTCAATAAATTCAGTAAAAGAAGCATTCTTGGCATGTGGTTCCTTGTGGATGCTCCAAGAGAGCAGTTTTCACTACTTGTAAGGCAACAAGGTAGGGGGAGGGGCATTCTTCTGAGTTTTCATTTTCTGGCTCCTTGGCAGATTTTTTGTCACTGTGACTTCAGAGTGCCCCAAATCTGCAACAAGATTTGGAATGTCCCCAATTCTAGCTAAGCCTTAGGAGCCCAGCTATAAAGACTTTATGTTTATATCAGTGTGCATGACACAGGAGCCAAAAGGAGATCCCAGAGAAATATCATGGGAAGATACTGGTTCTTCATTCCCCTCCCCAAGAATCTACCTCCTTGGGCTATAACAGGTAGAAGTATGCACAGAAATGTGTTATAGAGACATTTTGTTTAAATTGAGGGGAATTTATGGAAAGGTTACAGGGGAACCTCATGGAAAGCAGATATATGAAGTATAGCTAGGCCTCCTGGGAACGGGGAAGTTGCCAGGCAGCTCCTCTCTCTCTCCTTCTCTAGGGTCACATTGACTCTTTCCTGTATCTATCTATTCTGTCCTTACAGGCACACATTTTCTCTGTAAGATGCTTGGCTTTGCTCCTTCACAACTTTGGCATAGATCTGTGTTTGGTTTCTTTTATACTCCACGATAGCACTCAACTGCAAACTTTTGTGTGTGTGTGTGTGTGTGTGTGTGTGTGTGTGTGATTCCATTTTATCATAGAAAAATACCTGATCACCTCCCATGAATCTGAGGTGCATTCCTGGTACCTACAACTGAGGCCAAGGGGCTGGCACACACACGACTCTCCAGCCTTAAGCATTTCTTCAGGAGGACCACAGGAAATGTGGCTACAATGGGGAATGGGCTGGGCTGGCACTCCAGGTGTGTTTAGAATTAAGAGCTAAAACTCCCAGGAAATGTACGTATTTCCAACACTAAGGTCATCTTGTCACATGGGAAGAACTTGAGCTTTGAAGTCAGGAAGGCCTGGGTTTAACTCATCCTGAGAAAAATCTCTCTGAGCTTCAGCTTCTTCATCTGAAAAATAGACCTACTGATAGTAACTTTACCTCTTCAGAGCATTAGTGAAGATTAAGTGCAGTTAAATGAAATAATGTATGATAAGCACCTATATAGCCAAGATTACGTAGATGCTGTAGGAGTACAGGAGATATATGCATACTTATCAGTAAACTTTCATTGAGAACCTACCATATTCAACCTGTACTTAGTATTATGCATATAGAAACCATTAAGAATGTTCTTTACCTTGGCAACTTTCAGACTGGTGAAAGAGATCCATGCAATGTTAGAATCAGGATGGTAATTCTCCTTTTCTTTCCTAGTGGTTGAACCTGAGGAAAAGAGACATTATGAGTTATTCTTTTTTTTAAATTTTTTTAAATTTACATCCAAATTAGTTAGCATATAGTGCAACAATGATTTCAGGAGTAGATTCCTTAGTGCCCCTTACCCATTTAGCCCATCCCCCCTCCCACAACCCCTCCCCTAACCCTCAGTTTGTTCTCCATATTTATGAGACTCTTCTGTTTTGTCCTCCTCCCTGTTTTTTTCTTATTTTTGTTTCCCTTCCCTTATGTTCATCTGTTTTGTCTCTTAAAGTCCTCATATGAGTGAAGTCATATGATTTTTATCTTTCTCTGACTGACTAGTTTCACTTCACATAGACCCTTCAGTTCCATCCACATAGTTGCAAATGGCAAGATTTCATTCTTTTTGATTGCTGAGTAATACTCCATTGTATATATATACACCACATCTTCTTTATCCATTCATCCATCGATGGACATTTGGGCTCTTTCCATACCTTGGCTATTGTTGATAGCACTGCTATAAACATGGGAGTGCATGTGTCCCTTCGAAACAGCACACCTGTATTGCGTGGATAAATGCCTAGTAGTGCAATTGCTGGGTCGTAGGGTAGTTCTATTTTTAGTTTTTTGAGGAACCTCCATACTGTTTTCCAGAGTGGCTGCCCCAGCTTGAATTCCCACCAACAATACAAAAGAGATCCTCTTTCTCCACATCCTCACCAACATCTGTTGTTGCCTGAGTTGTTCATGTTAGCCATTCTGACAGGTGTAAGGTGGTATCTCATTGTGGTTTTGATTTGTATTTCCCTTATGATGAGTGATGTTGAGCATTTTTTCATGTGTCGGTTGGCCATCTGTATGTCTTCTTTGGACAAGTGTCTATTCATGTCTTTTGGCCATTTCTTCACTGGATTATTTGTTCTTTGGGTGTTGAGTTTGATAAGTTCTTTGTAGATTTTGGATACTAACCCTTTATCTGATATACCATTTGCAAATATCTTCTCCCATTCTGTTGTTTGCCTTTTAGTTTTGCTGATTGTTTCCTTCACTGTGCCGAAGCTTTTGATTTTGATGAGGTCCCAGTAGTTCATTTTTGCTATTGTTTCCCTTGCCTATGGAGACATGTTGAGTAAGAAGTTGCTGCAACCAAGATCAAAGAGGTTTTTGCCTACTTTCTCCTTGAGGATTTTGATGGCTTCCTGTCTTACATTGAAGTCTTTCATCCATTTTGAGTTTATTTTTATGTATGGTGTAAGAAAGTGGTCCAGGTTCATTCTTCTGCATGTTTCTGTCCAGTTTTCCCAGCACCACTTGCTGAAGAGACTGTCTTTATTCCATTGGATACTCTTTCCTACTTTGTCAAAGATTAGTTGCCCATACGTTTGTGGGTCCATTTCTGGGTTCTCTATTCTGATCCATTGATCTGAGTGTCTGTTCTTGTGCCAGTACCGTACTGTCTTGATGATTACAGCTTTGTAGTATAGCTTGAAGTCTGGGATTGTGATGCCTCCTGCTTTGGTTTTCTTTTTCAAGATCGCTTTGGCTATTGGGGGTCTTTTCTGTTTCCAAACAAATTTTAGGATTATTTGTTCCAGCTCTGTGAAGAATGCTGGTGTTATTTTGATAGGGATTGCATTGAATATGTAGATTGCTTTGGGTAGTATCAACATTTTACCAATATTTGTTCTTTGTATCCAGAAGCATGGAATCTTTTTCCTTTTTTTGTGTGTGTCTTCTTCAATTTCTTTCATAAGTTTTCTATAGTTTTCAGTGTATAGATTTTTCACCTCTTTGGTTAGACTTATTCCTAGGTATTTTATGGTTTTTGGTGCAACTGTAAATGGGATCAATTCCTTGATTTCTCTTTCTGTCGCTTCATTGTTGGTGTATAGGAATGCAACCGATTTCTGTGCATTGATTTTATATCCTGCAACTGTGCTGAATTCATGAATCAATTCTAACAGTTTTTTGGTGGAATCTTTTGGGTTTTCCATATACAGTATGTCATCTGCAAAGAGTGAAAGTTTGACCTCCTCCTGGCCAATTTGGATACCTTTTATTTCTTTGTGTTTGATTGCAGAGACTAAGACTTCCAATACTATGTTGAATAACAGTGGCAAGAGTGGACATCCCTGTCTCGTTCCTGACCTTAGGGGAAAAGCTCTCAGTTTTTCCCCATTGAGGATGATATTAGCGTTGGGTCATTCATATATGGCTTTTATGATCTCGAGGTATGCTCCTTCTATCCCTACTTTCTTGAGGGTTTTTATCAACAAAGGATGCTGTAGTTTGTTAAATGCATTCTCTGCATCTATTGAGAGGATCATATGGTTCTCATCCTTTTATTGATGTGATGAATCATGTTAATTATTTTGCAGATATTGAACCAGCCCTGCATCCCAGGTATAAATCCCACTTGGTCGTGGTGAATAATTTTTTTAATGTATTGTTGGAGCCCATTGGCTAATATCTTGTTAAGGATTTTTGCATCATGGTCATCAGGGAAATTGGTCTATAGTTCTCCTTTTTATTTATTTATTTATTTATTTTTTTTTTCAACGTTTTTATTTATTTTTGGGACAGAGAGAGACAGAGCATGAACGGGGGAGGGGCAGAGAGAGAGGGAGACACAGAATCGGAAACAGGCTCCAGGCTCCGAGCCATCAGCCCAGAGCCTGACGCGGGGCTCGAACTCACGGACCGCGAGATCGTGACCTGGCTGAAGTCGGACGCTTAACCGACTGCGCCACCCTGGTGCCCCGTATAGTTCTCCTTTTTAGTGAGGTCTCTGTCTGGTTTTGGAACCAGGGTAATCCTGGCTTCATAGAAAGAGTTTGGAAGTTTTCCTTCCATTTCTATTTTTTGGAACACTTTCAAGAGAATAGGTATTAACTCTTCCTTAATGTTTGGTAGAATTCCCCTGGAAAGCCATCTAGCCCTGGACTCTTGTTTTTTGGCAGATTTTTTATTACTAATTCGATTTCCTTACTGGCTATGGGTGTGTTCAAATTTTCTATTTCTTCCTGTTTCAGTTTTGGTAGTGGATATGTTTCTAGGAATTTGTCCATTTCTTCCAGATTGCCCATTTTATTGGCATATAATTGCTCTTAATATTCTCTTATTATTGTTTTTATTTCTGTTGTGTTGGTTGTGATCTCTTCCCTTTCATTCTTGATTTTATTTATTTGGGTGTTTTCCTTTTTGTTTTTGATCAAACTGGCTAGTGGTTTATCAATTTTATTAATTCTTTCAAAGAACCAGCTTCTGCTTTTATTGATCTGTTCTTCCGTTTTTGTTTTTGTTTTTGTTTTTTTTTTTTTTTTTTGGTGTCAATAGCATTAATTTTTGCTCTAATCTTTGTTATTTCCTGTCTTCTGCTGGTTTTGGGTTTTATTTGCTGTTCTTTTCCAGCTCCTTAAGGCATAAGTTTAGGTTGTGTATCTGAGGTCTTTCTTCCTTCTTCAGGAAGGCCTGAATTTCAATATACTTTCCTCTTATGACCGCCTTTGCTGTGTCCCAGAGGTTTTGGGTTGTGGTGTTATCATTTTCATTGACTTCCATATACTTCTTAATTTCCTCTTAAACTGCTTAGTTAACACATTCATTCTTTTTTTTTTTTTTTAACGTTTATTTATTTTTGGGACAGAGAGAGACAGAGCATGAATGGGGGAGGGGCAGAGAGAGAGGGAGACACAGAATCGGAAACAGGCTCCAGGCTCTGAGCCATCAGCCCAGAGCCTGACGTGGGGCTCGAACTCACGGACCGCGAGATCGTGACCTGGCTGAAGTCGGACGCTTAACCGACTGCGCCACCCAGGCGCCCCAACACATTCATTCTTTAGTAGGATGTTCTTCAGTCCCCAAGTATTTGTTACCTTTCCAATTTTTTTCTTGTAGTTGATTTTGAGTTTCATAGTATTGTGATCTGAAAATATGCACGGTATGATCTTGATCTTTTTGTACTTACTTAGAGCTGATTTGTGTCCCAGTATATGGTCTATTCTGGAGAACATTCCATGTGCACTGGAGAAGAACGTATATTCTGCTGCTTTAGGATGAAATGTTCTGAATATATCTGTTAAGTCCATCTGGTCCAGTGTGTCATTCAAAGCCATTGTTTCCTTGTTAATTTTTTGATTAGATGATCTGTCCATTGCTGTGAGTGGGGTGTTGAAGTCTCCTACTATTATGGTATTACTATCGATGAGTTTCTTTATGTTTGTGATGAACTGATTTATATATTTGGGTGCTTTCACATTTGGTGTATAAATGTTTACAATTGTTAGGTCTCTTGGTCTATAGACCCCTTGATTATGATATAATGCCCTTCTGCATCTCTTGATACAGTCTTTATTTTAAAGTCTAGATTGTCTGATGTAAGTATGGCTACTCCATCTTTCTTTTGTTGACCATTAGCATGATAGATGGTTCTCCATCCCCTTCTTTGCAATCTGAAGGTGTCTTTAGGTCTAAAGTGGGTCTCTTGTAAACAGCATATTGATGGATGTTGTTTTCTTATCCATTCTGCTACCCTATGTCTTTTGATTGGAGCATTGAGTCCATTGATGTTTAGAATGAGGACTGAAAGAAATGAATTTATTGCCATTATGATGCTTGTAGAGTTGGAGTTTCTGGTGTTCTCTGGTCCTTTCTAATCATTGTTGCTTTTGAAATATATATATTTTCATCTTTTCTCCCCTCAGAGAGTCCCCCTTAAAATTTCTTGTAGGGCTGGTTTAGTGGTCACAAACTCCTTTAATTTTTGTTTGTCTGGGAAACTTTTTATCTCTCCTTCTATTTTGAATGACAGCCTTGCTGGGTAAAGAATTCTTGGCTGCATATTTTTCTGATTCAGCACACTGAATATATCCTGCCACTCCTTTCTGGCCTGCCAAGTTTCTGTGGATAGGTCTGCTGCAAACCTGATCTGTTTTCCCTTGTAGGTTAGGGACTTTTTTTTCCCTGGCTGTTTTCATGATGCTCTCCTTGACTGAGTATTTTGTGAATTTAACTATGTTATGCCTTGTTGATGGCCGGTTTTTGTTGAATCTAATGGGGGTCCTCTGTGCTTCCTGGATTTTGATGTCTGTGTCTTTCCCTAGCTTAGGGAAGTTTTCCCCTATGAGTTGCTCACATAACCCCTCTACCCCTATTTCTCTCTCTTCCTCTTCTGGGACCCCTATGATTCTGATGTTGTTCCTTTTTAATGAGTCACTGATTTCTCTAATTCTTAAATCGTGCTCTTTTGCCTTAATCCTCTCTTTTTTTTCTGCTTTGTTATTCTCTATAAGTTTGTCCTCTATATCGCTGATTCTCTGTTCTGCCTCATCCATCTTGCTGCCGCTGCATCCATCCATGCTTGCAGCTCAGTTATAGGATTTTTAATTTCATTCTGGCTATTTTTTTACTTCTTTTATCTCTGCAGAAAGGGATTCTAATCTATTTTTTAACTCCAGCTAGTATTCTTATTATCGTGATTCTAAATTCTGGTTCAGACATCTTGCTTGTATCTGTGTTGGTTAAATCCCTGGCTGTCATTTCTTCATGCTCTTCCTTTTGGGGTGAATTCCTTCGTTTTGTCATTTTGAAGGGAGAAAAGGAATTAATGAAGTAGAAAAATTAAAATTAAAAAAATTTAAAATTAAAAATATATTGAAATTAAAAAATTAAACACATACACATACACACAAAAATAGAATAAATGATGCTAGATTCTAGGTGTGTTTTGTCTGGGTGTCGAAAGTGGTTTGACAGATTAGAGAAAAAAAGGGGGAGGGAAGAAAAAAAATTTAAAAATTTTAAAAAAAGGAAATAATTTGAGAATTTGAAAAATGAATACACTGAAGTAGACTAAAATGAGATGATGGGAGTAAAATAGAATTTGAAAAAATATACACAAAAGTAAAGAATAAAGTAGAAAAAATTAAAGAAAATTAATAAAAATTAAAATAAATATGAATCGTTTCTTACTCTGTATTCAAGAAAAAGAAAAATGATAAAGAAAAAAGATTTTAAAAAATAAGGAAAAGAAAGGAAATTGTTTGAAAATTTGAAAAAGTGAATACACTGCAGTAGACTAAAATAAAATGATGGAAGTGAATAGAATTTGAAAAAAATTACATAAAAGTAAAAATATAGTAATAAAAATTAAAGTGAAATATTTTTAATAAAAATCGAAATTACAATGAGTTTTTTCTCTTTCTGTATTCAAGAAAAAGCAGTGTAAAAGAGAAAAAAAAAAGAAATAAAACTGAATAGAGGGGCCTGTTAATAGATTGAAGTAGGACTGAAATTATTTCATTTTCCTCTAGAATCAGTCTATGTAGCACTTTATAGTCCATAAACTAAGCCAGCAGCGAGACTTGTGTACTTGAGAGTGAAGTTGGCCCAGTTGGGCGGGGCTCAGTGTAATGGTTCCGTTCTCCACTAGATGGCGCTGCTAGCCAACTGGGGTGGATTGTTGCGGTGCTCATCGGTGCGTATGCGCATGCACGGGACCGGTAAAAATGGCGCCACGCAGCTACCCACTCTCTTCTGGATCAGCAATCGCAGACCCGTCCTCTGTCTTCAGCTTTCATCCACTCCCCACTCTTTCACTCTCTGTGACCAGACCCCAGGCAATACCTCTCTCAAGTTTTGTCTCAGATGTGGCTGTTTTCCCTGGCCCCTTACTTCTGAAGGACTGTGGCTTTGACCTGCTCTGCCTCTCTGTGGGAGGGTCCCACCGAGCAATGGCCAAATGAGCAATAGCCGAATGTCGGCTGCACCCAGGAACACTTGCTGGACCCTGCTGCTGCTGCTGCTGGTGCCCCAAGACTACAGCCAGATGCCAGTCCGCCCCAGAAAACGTTCGCGAGATAGTGTAGCAGTAGCACTTCAGGGATTATGGAAAATCACAACACACATCTGGCACCAGGCCCCACCCTCAACGATCCTGTTCCAGCACCAAGTGTGGCCATCCCCTGGGGTCAGCTGGGACCAGGTGGCTTCAACAGTCTCTACCAAATGTCCTTCCCGCAGTGGAACTGCTTTTCCCCGTGTGGCCTGAGAACTTTTGGGACCCCACTCTGTTCCTGGGGATTTGCGCCTCCCACCAGAGCATCGCCAGGTATCGAGCTGCGGAGTTGCAGCCTTTGCACTCCCCTTGTTTACAGTCTTAATGGAATTTAAACTCTCTCCTTTCTCCTTTTTTCTCTCTCGCTTTTTAGTTTAGTCCCTGCAGCTGTTTCCAATTTTCTACTTTCTCTCCAGCTGCTTTTGGGGAGGGGTGCTTTTCCTGTATTCTCCACCCCCCCACCCCATCTCCGTCCTGTCTCCACTCACAAAAATACCTGCCTTCCTGCACCTTCTTGCTCCCCAAGTTCACTTCTCTGTGCCGCCTACCTGCTGAATTCTGTGGTTCAGGTTGTGCAGATTATTGTGTTAATCCTCCAGTCAGTTTCCTAGGTGTGTAGGATGGTTTAGTGTTGGTCTGGCTGTATTTCATGGACGCGAGACACAAAAAACTTCCATGCTGTTCCACCATCTTGGCTCCTCCCCCATTACGGCTTATTCTTAACCTCTTACTGAAGACCAGCTGTAGCTCTTAATAGCAGAAGAGTCCTCTATATACAGCTTTGTCCTACCCTCACGCACTTGCAATCAATTTTGACAGACAACATTATATGTGAACCAGTAAATTCAAAATATAAGAGATAATGCAAACTGTACCTGCTACTCACAAATATGAAGATGCGGAAAGGATTCCCTCAAGTGAAAGAGATTAACTGAAATGATCTTGAATGTGCTGTATGTCCATACAATGCTATGAAACTAAGAGTTGAGAAGAGAAATCCAAGTAAGCTACAGTTAAAACAGAAGCTTTTATGGTCAGTTTAAACTCCCCAAAAAGAAATATAGGACATAGAAAGTTGGGGCATCTAACCTGAGTAGCTCAATTTTACCACGGAGTATTTTATAAACATCTGGAATTGTCAGCCCATTATTGCTGACTGGAGTTGGGTCTTGGCTTGACCATTGTCATATGAGCATTAGAAAGACCTAATGGTCACAGGGGGAGGACAGATTTTAGAATGGTAGGAGAATGGCCATGAGCAAACATTAATTTGAACCCTGCCTCTTGGCTAATGGGCTTATTCCAGACTCTGGGATTGGAATCCACAGAGTCACTCTTGATCTCTTAATAGTTAAGCTATTCCTAGCAAAATAAAGTACTATGGATATGGAAGCTAGATAGATATTCAAAAATGGTTTTATATCAGACCCAGTTGCAAATGAGTACAAACAAGGGCCGTGAAACTCAACCAGCTGAGGAAGCTGAGACAAACTGCTTAAAGTTACAGAGCTTTGAAGTTTACAGAGCTTTGAAGCCCAGTAGTCTGACTCCAAATCCTGCCCTCCTATCCATGGTTCCATACAAACTCCTCTATTACAGTATTGCCTAGCTAGTATACAGCACAGAGACACCTGGATGATCCTTATATCACTCACCTCTTTAGAATGTACCCAATGAACTTGTTGATTTCAGTCAAAACTAAATGAATCACAGTAACATTGAAACTTCAAATTATAGAGCTGGCAGGTTCGTTAGAAATAATTTGGACCAAGCAATTCATTTTAAAGATGAAAGAAAACTGAGAACCAGAAAGATAAACTGACTTTCCCAAATTTTCATGCAGGTGACAAAGCCAGGTTTAGAAACATTTTGGACTCCAATTCGAGAGCCTTTCTCATTATACACAGCTGCCAGGGCTTGGTTGTGCCCTCTACAGACCAACTCAGATTAAAAAAAAGAGAACCAAGAACTAGGAGGTTCAGCAAGTGAGCACCCTTATAACCTTCAAAACAGGGAAACTTGGGGATGTTCTGTTTGAGAAAACAACTTGACCCACATTTTTGTGATTGCTCATTTTTATCCTGAATTGTGGCCCAAAGGAAAGAAAATAAGGTTCAGTGCTTCACAATTAGACCAATATTCTCTCAGCAATTACTCTAATTTTTATCTTGTAATAACTAGTGGTAAGAAGACATACTGGAAGAAAAAGTAAAAGAAAAAACATTCTGAGAGGTTAGGAATACATTTTAAATATGAACTTGTATATGGGGTATTTCGAAAATAGTTGATAAATTTTTTTGTAAAGCAAAATCAATTATTGTAATGTCATATATTCATAATGAAAGATGTAGGACTGATTTATCCATCCATCCATCCATCCATCCATCCATCCATCTTGCAAGCCACTTGGTATAAGGTGTAATGATAGGCACTATGAGAAGTGTAAAGAAGGGTAAGATATTATCCGAGCCTGGGAGACACTCTTATTCCAGACAAGTGCTCATAACCTTTAGTTTCAGGTCTGCAGAGAAGTAAAATGAAGATCATTCTAAGTTCAGTCAGAAATGATGACATAGGACAAGTTGCAGGTTTGCTTATGCAGACCCTTAGTTAATTTTACCAAGGTCACGGACTTCTGGACATATCACATAGTATTATAAGTAAATGAAATCCCTTATTTACAATATTTTGGGTATCCAATTGTTGATTATATTGTTTGTAATCAATCTGTATCATCTGCACTTAAAATTAGGGAAACTGATATGCATAAAGGATGTCCACCAGGCCCTGAAACTTTCCTCAGTTAAACTATGTGCATATACATGTATTTCCCTCCTTGTCCTCAGTTTCTCAACAGTCAATTCCTTCTCTCAATGAGATGGTGTGTGTAAGACAATGAACACAGCGGTTGATACATAGGATGGTGTAGAAGAAGCTTCCAAATTATCTTACCCACTTAGATTTTCTTTTTCTCTCTTCTGTAGGAACTATCATTTCTTCAGGTCACTCAAAATTCTGCTCGTGGTGACATGTCATCATTTGGAGATTATTGCTATCTATGCCCAATGCTTTAACCACTGGAGCAACCTGTATATGGTTGCAAAATTGTGATACATAATGCAATTATCTCAAGCCAATATACCCAAGTTTCAAAGAACAAAGGAGAAAAGAAATGAACAAATTAATAAAATTTAATTTTGTTTAACCTTTGTGCATACAATAAAACACTAGTTTGTTTACCTAATACTATTCTTTAAATAAGACTGCCTCCCTATGAAAGTGGTGACTAAATTTTTTCACTCATGTGAAACATAAAACTGATAAAAGGCAATTATATTTACTATCTAAAGATTTATATATTTATTAGTTGTGCCGGGGTAGGTGTGAAGAGGGTCAGAGCTTAGTGCTATATTTGTCCTGAAGGTATGGCAGAGTGGGGAAAGCACCCTAAAAGCAATGGACCAGCCACATAAGGGAGGGTAAGCTTCCAACAGTGATATCAATATTTAGTCACCATTTCAATAAAGGGTCAAAGGTAAGAAGGCAGAGAATGGTGATAGTGAAGCCAGGGTAGCAAAACTCTGCAGGTAGCATCTGCAAGATCTGTTCACGGACTGGGAGAAAGGGGGGATTGTTGGAGTAAGACAGAAACCCAGATCTGGGAAAGGGATACAATGCAAGTCAGGCCACTAGAAATGGTGGTCATAACAGAAGTTGAGCAAATGTGGAATCTTTTGAACTCCTTAAAGAGTGGTGATGTGCAAGAAGGTCTGAAACTCAAGTGGAATGGCACTGGTGGTCAGAATGGAGCCCTGGTCAGGCAGTGAGTCATGTCCAATGATCAGTAAAAGAAATAAAATATTTAGCAGAAGGGCATGTTAAGCTGCTTTAACATTACTTACACAATGACCAGGCTCTAAGAATCACCCTACTGGCTCAAGGGGAGAATAAAGAGACTACTTAAATCCGTCCTTAAATCAGATTGCTTTGATGACTGGAGCAGGATTGAATTTTTATGTGGAAATCAATGTGCCTTTTGTGGAAAGGTGAGGAAGACACCAACAGAAGAATTGAGGTGGCAGGATGAGGGGAGTTGTTTAAAAAGTCGTTATACATTATAAAGATGGTTTCATTTGTGTTAGAAAATAGCTTCTACTTAAGGCCCAGCTTTTAGTTGGTTTAAAGATAAATAATGGAAAATTGGTTCACTTAAAAAAGTCAGAATTATTATGTCACTTGTGTGAATACAAGTGTTCCTTGCCCAGTGGATTTTAAGTGAATCAGGAAAAGAAGCACTTTGCTTCAGAAATTTCAAACTATTTGTTGGATACCAACAACTGCTAGAGATTTTTCTTACCATATATTTCTCTCTTGCTACAACTCTTCCTAGCAAATGATACCTCCTGAAAACTTCTGTTTAAACTATTTTCTGTATTTTTCACCAATTCCTTCTACAGTACCTAGATAAGATACTTGTCTGCCTAGCTCTTACCACCCTAAAGAAGGGCTGCCAGAAACATGGGGTCCTACCTAGCCTCACACACTAAGAGTCAGGATACTCTGCCATTGGTGAAAAGGGGAAGCTAAGCTAGGACATTCAAAAGTTTTGGCCAGGGGGAGCAACAGCTGGTTTACTCACTGTCTATAGTGGTAGATATCAGATTATTTGCAACCTACAGCCAGGTGTTTCCCCACCTGTATCCCTGTCTACTTAGTTATTGATATTCCCAAGCTCTCTTTATCCTTCTACATGTCTAATGACTAAACAGAATTTAAGATTAATATTTAGGATGCCTTACGGTAGGCTTTCAGTTACATGGCAGGATAAATAGACTTCCACTTCTGGCTGTAATGAAGTGGCTTGTATCATACCTACCTACCCACTAAAAACAAAGAACATTTGTTTGAAGGCATTTAAAAGCAACCAAGGAAGCCAAAACATGAAGTGCCAGCATCCCCCAAAGAAGGAAAATGCATTGAAGCAAGACTGATATTTTCTATTGTTTTCTCCCTCAAGACATTTGCTGATTCAGAAGCCCTGCAGAGAGCAAGAGTCTGAGAAACCAAGTATAAAGTAGTACCTAAAAAGTAGAAAAGTTGAGTAGGGTCTGAAGACATCATGGGCTGGGAAAACAAAAAATGTAGTGTAGGACTTCCAAGACAGCTGGGACTTGAATGGCCAGAATCACAAAGAGAAGTACAACAGAGAGCAATAACTCTTGTACTACTTTTCCTCTTAAGAAATGTGATGATCCTTAGGCAGTATGTAGCAAGAGGTTGAGAGGTCAAGAAGAAAACACACTAAGAGGCTAAGAAGCTGAACAGAGCTTTCTGAAGCCAAACTTATGAGAAAAAAATATTATGGTTCAGGCTCTACCAAGAATGAAGGGTCTGGTAAATATTCCCAGGCTTTCATTTGGAATCCTTGAAAGCCCTCATCTCAGGAGGAGTCAGAGTAAATTAAAAACAGACGAGGCCTTACAATAATAGAAGCCCAACTCCAAATGAATTCACTATCTGATTAAATAAAGGTGAATTGAATATAAGAATCAAAAGTACATTCTACCTAAAAAAAAGTAACATCAATCAGAAATTCTGTAGTTTGGGGTTCCTGGTTGGCTCAGTTGGTTGAGCCTCTAACTCTTGATTTTGGCTCAGATCATGATCTCACAGTTCATGAGATCAAGCTCCGAGTTGGGCTCTGCACTGATAGCACAGAGCCTGCTTGGGATTCTCTCTCTCCTCTCTCTCTACCCCTTCCCTGCTCAAACACTTTCTCTCTCTTTCTCAAAATAAATAAATAAACATTAAAAAATAACTTCTGTAGTTTTTATACACAATGTCTGGCATTCAATCAAAAGTTATTATGTATTTGAGGAGGTAAATAAAAGAAAAAAGAAACAATAAAGACTGAGTAAAATTTGATCCAGATTTTGGAGTTGTCAGGCATGGCCTATAAAATAATTGGAATTAACATGTTTAAGAAAAGAAAAGTTGCAGAATTTTACCAGATCAATACTTTTCATTTAAAAAAGAAAGAAAGAAAGAAAGAAATAGAAATTCTAGAAGGAAGAAAGCTCAGTGACAGAAAGGTAGGTCTCTATAAATGGGTTTAATGGCAGATTAGATACAATTGAAGAAAGAATTGGTAAACTGGAAGTGAGGTCAATAAAAGACATCCAGACTAAAGCATAAATCAATAATACAGAAAATATATGCATATAACATAAACTATATAGCATTATTTAACATAGTTCAAAAGGTTAAAACATTTTAAAGGTCAGAAAATGATCTATGACAAAATGGAATTAAGTTGAAATTTATAGCAAAAGAGATAACCAGAAATAACATATAATACCCAATGTTGAAAATTAAGCAATATACTTCTAAATAACTCATGAGTCAAAAAAGAAACCACAATGATAGATTAGAGCTAAGTAATAACTAAAATACAATATATTGAAACTTTTGGAATGCAGCTAATGTCAAACTTAGAGTCAAATTTATAGTCCTAATTGTATGTAATAGAGAAGAATAGAACCTGAAAGATTATTGATCTCATCATTCATCTATAGAAAGTTAGGAAAAAGAACATCAGAATAAACCTATATAAGTAGAATGAAGGAAGTAAATAATAAAGAAAAATCATGGCAGAAATTAAAAAGACATCAAATATACAGTAAATTAACAGGCCCAAAGATGGTATTTTGAAAAAGGGTGAGTAGCCTCTCATGCAATCACATGAAGGCTCATGATTCATAAATTTGAAATAATTCTACCAGGTAAAATATACTAGGTCTTCTTACCATTGACCTGCATACATACATGCATTTCTGAGATGCTTTGAATCTTTGTTTAAATGAGGAAACAGGGGCGCCTGGGTGGCTCAGTCAGTTAAGCATCCGACTTCAGCTCAGGTCATGATCTCACAGTCTGTGAGTTCGACCCCCCACATTGGGCTCTGTGCTGACAGCTCAGAGCCTGGAGCCTGCTTCAGATTCTGTGTCTCCCTCTCTCTCTGCCCTTCCCCTGCTCATGTTCTGTCCCTCTCTGTCTCAAAAATAAATAATAAAAAAAAATTTAAATGAGGAAACAGGTGCCTGGGTGGCTTAGTTGGTTAGGCATCTGACTCTTGATTTTAACTCAGGTCATGATCTCACAGATCATGAGTTTGAGTCCTGCATGGGGCTCAGCACTGA
Organism: Prionailurus viverrinus; assembly: GCF_022837055.1. Taxonomy (NCBI): domain Eukaryota; kingdom Metazoa; phylum Chordata; class Mammalia; order Carnivora; family Felidae; genus Prionailurus; species Prionailurus viverrinus. Next base: position 66,394,045 of record NC_062572.1, on the reverse strand, counting down.
CAGTTCAGGGCCTGCTTGAGATTCTTTCCCTCTCTCTACCTCTCTCTCTCTCTAAAAAATAAATAAATAAACTTTTAAAAAAATGGGGAAAAAGCACTGGTTTTTACAACATAATTTTGTTGATGAACTTATTTTTAATTATGTATGTTGGGTTTGTATATATGTGTGCTACATAAATAATATTATTAAATGTATACATACATATTAGTGAATAAAATTTCAATTCAATTCAACAAATATTTTTTGCATTTTCAATGTGTTGAGCACTGGAAGTAGAGCAGCAAGGAATATAGATACAAATCTGGATTCTCTCAAATTTATAGTATAATAGTCATGCTTATGTGGAGAAAAACAAAAAAGAAGGAACAAGCTAAGGGAGGGAGGAAGGCAAGAAGGAATTTGTTTTTCATATTTTAGAGACAAAGGCAAGAGGGAATAATTATCTAATTTAATCAGACTTTTATTATTTGTTTTTAACCTCATAACCCTTTTCTCTTTTCTGATTAATTCAGATTAATTACCAAGTTTGATTTTGTTTGGACTATACTTCTCAAATATTTCCTATCTTTATTTTAATTTTATAACCTAAACATTTTATTATTTTATATATTCCCTTAACATCCTCATTTGAACAGTTTCATGATTCTCAGAAGGAGGGTTCTGAATTGAGTCATGCCTTTTAACATGGTGTTAGGTGCAGATTGAGCATTAAATAAACATTTGAAATAATTAAATATTTGATAATTTTGTATCACCTTATATGCTACACAAAGTACAGAAAACACCTTAGGAGTTAAAATAAAAATTTTTAACATAAATAAATAAATAAATAAATAAATAAATAAATAATTGAAAAGACAGGAAGTGAAAATGGAAAATGCTTATCCTGCACAGCATAGTAGGGATATTGGAGCCTGACTAGACCTACCCTCCCTTCTATGCCATTGTTTACCTTATGTTGTTTCCAATGGGATCTCTTGCTTCCCATGTCTTTTCCCACTCTTCTCTGCCTACCTATGAATGTCAGTATTCTTTTGGGTCTTGCTCAAATCTCATCTCTTCCCAGAAGCCTACCACTGAAGCCATAATCTTCTGAAGCAAAACCATTGTACTTCCCATTTTATCATTTAATGGCTCTTCTAATTTCCTACCTGTTTCTCTATGTATCTTTCTTCACATATATGTCTTGTCTATAACTGAAAGCCCCTTCAGTGAAGAAGCACGTATATGCGATGCATACCCTCCCACCCACCCACATACACACATGAAACTCTGATGGCTTCTAATCCAGTATTGCCTAATTCTTAATAGGACTTGTGACAGATACTGCTAGTTGTGTCCTGATACCAATTCACTCATTAGTCCTCAACATAATAGTATCTTCACATTTTTTATGAATACTGGGAATAAAGATGGTACTTCTAGCCTCCTTTGCAGCCACATGTGGTCAGGTGATGTAGCCAATGAATGGTGGAATACGAAATTTCAGGAAATGTCTTTACTAACATTCCCTTTCTCTATTCTAATACCTAGAATGCAGATGCTGACATCTTGGACTATGAGGTTGAGACTACCCACTGTAAAGCAATAAGGTAGAAGGAGTCTGACACTTTGGAATACTATATCAGTACAGAATCATCTACTGGGATTTTACAGGAGAAACTACTGTCTTGAAGTTTCCGTTTGTTCAGGGTTTCCTTTACTCACTGCTTAGCCTACTCCTAACTAATCAGCGCTCTTCAGAATGTCATGCTATTATTTCTGCACCTCAATAAGCTCATATGACTTCTTAGTATTTTAATGACCACATTAGATGGAGGTAATATTTCATTGTGCTTGAATTCCAAAGTCAGTATACATCTCTTACTTTTGATCTGTTTTTTTAACGAGGAAGAATTTGTATTATTAAAGGGTCCTACCTAGCCCAAATTATGTTCCTTATCAAATGAAATGACTATCCATAGGCTGATTTAATTGTGTTAAGATACTGTCACCAGAGGTTTCTTGTTAAAATATTAGTTTGTGCCTGAATGAATATCTAACACTTACACATTAGGTTAATGTCCCAGAGGATCTAAAATTGCCAAATAGGGAATATCACTTTTGGTTTTACTTCTAGAATAGTTTTAGTTCTAGAGTAAATATATCCAATAGTTAGCTAAATACATCTCTTATGACAAAGTTTTATGGTGCAAATCATGAGTTATTCTCTAGGGTTTTTCCAAGAATCGAAAATAAGATTTTTAAGCAACATGAGACCCACTCCATACCCACTCCCAGCCTCTTTCTTTAGTTATTATTTTCCCACCTTCTTTTATGTTCCCCAAATTCAAAGTTTTTCAAGAAAAAACTGGTAATTGTGTTAATTCATTTTATACTGTTAGTGACTGCCCTTTGATTCACATGATGGTGTTCATTCCCTCCTCTTATTGCATACCTCTTACAGTTGAAGTGATAGCACCATCTGGCCCTACTGTGGTTTAGTAGGGAATTGTTGAGAGTTTTCTTGGAACAGTCTCTGGGTTCCCAATTCAGAGCACTTCTCTTGTATCTTGATAGCATTCTTTTTAGGGACACTCCTTGGGAAAACCAACATTGGGAGGGGAAGGGAAGGGGCAAAACTGGGGTCAGATAAAACCAAAGCATCTGGCCTTGCTGTTCAGGAAACACATTGATTTTCATCAACGGTAGGAAGGGAAACAATAATTGGAAGTGATCCAGCCTTAGTTCTGAATAGGGTAAAAAAGGCCTCTGGAGCCGCCTGGCTGACATGGGTTTGTCATTTAATGAAAAACTCAAAAGTCTTGGGTGGAGGCTAAATAGTTATTGAAAGTGATGGGGAACTGGAAGTTTGTGCTAAACCACCTTTAACATTTATGCTTTATGCTTTTAACTCGCAGATGTTTTAAAGAGTGAATAAAATAAAAGGTAGGAGAAATTCTGGAAGCGAATTGAAGAATTGAAGGCAATGATGAATTGCCATTCCATCCATATGTTGTCTTCATGCTTTGGGTGAATATCATATTGCATAATATGATCTTTATAGAGACTGACCTAAAGAAAAATGTCTCTGAATTTCCCGGATTCATTTGCATCAGTGATAACTGAGTATAATAGAAAGTTCTTCAGGGCTGTGTAGGTCCAAATTTCAACTTTGTTTCTGACCCTTTAGTAGTTGCATGACCACAAGCCTATTATTTAACATTTTTGAGATTTGGTTTCCTTTTCTATAAATAATATCTGCCTTCATCATACTTATGAAATTTATATAATAAAGTACAGGCAAAACATGTCTAATACATTGTTCATTTCTAACCCTGTTAAAATGTCTGATTCTCAACCAGAAGCCATTTAGAGCAGGTGTAGCACTATCCCGTTATTCTATCAACAACTCACCAGCCAGGAACATGCAGAAGCACCAGTGATGATGTCAGGAGTTTTCACCATGGTTCTGAGGCTGGAACATCCAAGGCCATCATCTTTAAACCTAGCATTGTGGGAAAGGCAGACGTCTCTCTGGGCACATCTAAGACTTGGGTTGGCAAGGGATGGAATAGATGGTCTCATGAGGTTTCATGTGTCCTATAATTCTTTACACAGCAAGCTTTTGCTTTTGTTATTTTGTTCAAGCCACTGCAGCAGATCTGACCCAATTTAGCTGTTACCATTTCCTTCTTGCAAAAAAATGAAGCTCAGAGAAGGCCAGGGCTGTTGTGTTCCATAACTTGCTTAATGTTTGCCTGCCTTCTCCCAGCTCCTAAGAACCTTAGACCCAGGCCTACCCAGGCCCTCTCCATAAGTAGTTTGGTTGGATCTTAGAGCTCTTTAATCTCTTCTTCTCGCTGTCTGACAAACTGATTTAATGTTACTTGCAACAAGTGATTGCCTATTCTGTGTGAAATGTAGGTCCTGCCCCTCACCCTGAGAGTTCTCTTCTGACCTCTACAGTGACCTATATTCCCATTCAGGTCAAGTTTCAGAGTTTGCAGAAAGCGTATCACAACTGAGGTGTACAGATCACACAGACTAAAGGGTGGGGCCGTTTGGACAGTAGCATCCATTAATCAACACATTAATTGTCAAAATGGGTTATCAGATCAGCTGTCTGTATCTTTGGAAATCTGAATGTCAAAGATAGAGGGGAAGGAGCAGAACACAAGGCTGGCATGGTTAGATAATGGAGAGATGGAAGAAAGACATATGGATTTTGAAGTTCAGTCCCAGGTGAGTCTCTGCAGAGGGACATGTAGAAAGAACCAAGATCAGCATAAGCCAGCTGGTTTCTAGAGGAAAGGAACATAAATATATCATGTTAGTGATTAATTATGGGTGATAGGCCTATGGAAAAATGCTCCATTCTTCTTTGTATTTTTCTTTTTTTTTAAGTTTATTTATTTTTGAGACAGAGAAAGAGAGAGGGAGGGCAAGCAAGTGAAACAGGAGAAGAGGAGAGAGGAAAAGAATCCCAAGCAGGCTTTGTGCTGTCAGCACAGAGCTCAACATGGGGCTTGATTTCACTAACCATGAAATCATGACTTGAGCCGAAATCAAGAGCCAGACGTTTAATCTGAGCTACCCACGTGCCCCTCTTCTTTGTACTTTTCAAATTCTCAAAATATATAATGTGAGAAATACCATAAGAAAGATAATAACTACACCCTGTAGGAGTTTTAAAGGTTGAATTTCTATGATTCCATGCTTGACCTTTTGTGTTGAGAGGAAGAACAGAGTGACTGTCGCAGATATGGTCACAGCCTATGTAGGCTTTACTGCCTTCTTCCTGGTTTCTGTATACTAGAGTCACCTTCATTTGTTTGCCTTTATGATACATGTATGTCTATCATTCCACTTTCACCCCTTGAACCCACTTTTTACTCCTTGAGATGTCCCCACTGTAGCATGACACCTTCATTTCACCTTCTATAGCATCATTCTGAATACAATCATGGTTATTTAATTAAAAGACTGTTTGTAGAACATTCCTTTTTCTTGGAAGAATATCCCTACATCCACGGATTGAAGTAGAGCCTTGGCCAAGTTTTAGTGATTCAATGCAGGTACAACCCTCAGCCAGAAAGTATAGTTAACTGATTCAGTTCCTCACTATCTTTTGGCTCTATAGAGACACACATTGCCTGAACAACCTTGATCAGATAATTCTGATAATAAATACACATGATCAGACGTGACTAGTGTAACTATCCACTTGGATCCAAAGCTCCTTGTCCTTTCTGCAGCAATTGCCTGAAGCCATGAGTTTCTGACTGGCAGTGGTTGAGTAAACCATGCTATTTCAATCAGCTTCAGGCTGAATCTAGGCAGCTGAAGCCAAAATAATCAATTACCAGGAGGCCCAAGACATGAGCTGGAGTTCTACCTTGGATGCCAAATGTCTGGACCTCTCCTATCCACAGTTACCAAAAAGTTGAGTATGAACGTAAGTACCTACTATTAAGTACCCACTTAATTACTCAACTTACTGTCAGGATCAAATTAGGCTGTGAATATTGCAGTTCTCTGAAATTTAAAGTGTGGTATATGTGGATAAGGCAATTATCAACAGATTGTCCATTTCATAGTCTCATCAGATCAGTTAATATCAATCAGATCAACCAAGCCTCAGAAGGAGAGAGCTGGTTACCATGTAAAAACAGTCTGCCTAAGGGCCATCCCTGGTGTCCAATTTACCACTTTTCCCCATTTTTACTCCTGTTTAGCCTTGGAAACATTGCAAGTGATTTCCATCTGATTTAGGAAAGTAATGGAGCAAAGAGACTATCTGTAAACATAAAGAATACAATGGGAAACATTATGTGTGTATATAAAGAAAGAGAAATAAAACCAGGCGAAAAAACTTTACAGCTTGTCTCAAAAGAATTATAAAATTAGTGGATGAAGGGTATGTTGTTACATTTTTATATTTGCATTTTGCCAATGGAAGGCCTCATAATATTTTTACTGTACTTGTAGATTTGGCTCTTCTGCCTGTCACATGGATTGAAAGCTGAGTCTCCAGAACTGGGGGCTGCTGGGAGGTGAGCCGATTCAAGGGATGGGAGAAAGTCTGAAGTGGTGATGGGCCAGCCTCCTTCAGCATCTTTGCCTGGTGCAGAGCTGAGCAGGTGCATGGCATCAGGTCTGATGATGCTGTTCATGGCAAAGCTTTAATCAGACTCTCTTAAAGATGCTTTTCTTTGGAACACAGTCTCACTCTCTATTCTACTCATTTGCACACCATCTCAAGAAACAAAACAAACCCAAAACAAAGCAAAAGTTAATTAAGATAGGGCTTTATGATTCCAAGCTTGATGCTTATTCTTTATTGCTCTGATTTGCCATTCTAATTCTTTTGAATGATTTATTTCTCAATGTGTGGTTTATATTTGAAGAAATTTTGTTTCTGCATTGCAAAGTCTGTTAATCTCTTTATTTGGTTTGCTATGGACTGGGTTGTTTACCCCCAGTTTTCATACGTTGAAGCCCTAACCCCCAATGGGACTATTTTTTGGAGATAGGGCTTCTAGGAGGTAACTAAGGTTAAATGAGGTAATAAATGCAGGGCCCTAATCTTATCAAATTGGAGCTCTATAAGAAGGGGAAGAGATCTCTCTCTCTCTCTCTCTCTCTCTCTCTCTCTCTCCCCCCCCCTCCCTGTCCTCTCTTTTGCATATGAGGACACAGTAAGAAGGTAGCTGTCTTTAAGCTAAAAAGAGAGCTGTCATCTCAATCTTGGACTTTCAACCTCCAGAACTGTGAGAAAATAAATTTCTGTTATTTAAGCCATCCAGTCTATGGTACTTTGTTGTGGCAACCAAAGCTGACTGACACACAGTTAAATTGCTTAGGCTTATTTGTTCTTAATCAATTAACAAGAATCAACTTGGTTATTCAACTATGAAGCTCCTTCTGTTTCTCAAATAAGCTGCTTATACCTTCAGAAAACAAGAGGGTAGTTTTTAGTTGATTCTGTAGCTTTGTACCCTAAGGGGTTGTATAGCTTGACAATGTTTGCCCAGTGATGAATATCAAGGTAGGCCTAGTGCCTGAACCTTCTGAATCTTATTCTAGTGTGCTTCACTCTATACCACAAACTCAGACATCATCAAATCCAGAGCCTGGTCTAAAGTGCCAAAATAATCCATCTAACTTATGATGCAAAATCCAGAAAACATGCAGAAAGGATTGATAATTTTTTAACATGTTAGAAAAAAGGGGAAAAAATGATTTATACACACCAAAAAAAGCAAAACACAATTCTACCATAGGCAAAGTCATAAAACAAATGGCAGACCAGAAAAAAGCACTGAGCGACTCATCATAGATCAATAACTTGATAGGAAAATGGTTAAATCAAATAAGAAGACAGTTCATAGTTAAAGAAATGTAAAAGTCTTTTACATATATGAAAATATTTACAAATATGAAAATATTTTCTCAAAATAAGAGAAATGTAAATATAAATGTCACTGAGATGTTATTTTTCACCTATCAGATTGGCAAAAATCCAAAAATTTAACATTATATTCTATTGCAATGCTATGTAGAAACAGACAATCTCATTCATGGTGGGAAGGCAAATGAGCCACAAGCCTTTTGGAGAGCAAGTGAAAAATATCTAAAATGACATGTGTATGTCCTTTTTTGATCCAGATTTTCATATCTGAGAATGGATCCTATAACTTGCAGAAGTGCAAAATGACATTTGTCCAAAGTTATTCATTTCAGCATTATTTATAAGAATAAACAAATGGAAAAAACCTTAAAGGTCCATCAATGGGAGACTGCTTGAATGAATTGTGATGTAATCATACAATAGAATACACTGAAAGTAGAGAAGAATGAGCGTCCTCTCCATGTAGTGATATGGAAAGATCTCCAGGGTATACAATTAGCTGAAAAAAAAAAAAACAAACAAAGAATGAATATTATGCTAACTTTAAAATATGAAATACTTCTATAGAGCTAAATGAAAACTAGAAGATTTATAAGCTTGTCAATGGCCTATTGGGATGGGTGGAGATGGGACCAGAGAAGGATAAGTAAGGCAGTGAGACATTTGATTCTATGTATTTTCTTAAGACAATTTTTGTTTTTTGAACCATGTGAATTCATTACCTACCCATAATTAAATTTAAAAATAAATAAAACAATAAAAAGAGAGAGAGAGAGAGAGAGATTGAGAGAGAGAGGGGGAAAAATCTATGAGGAGAATTGCAAATTCCTCTCTGTAACCTGCAACATTTTGTTCTATTTCCTGATGTGAAGGAATTCTTTATAATGGGTACTTTCAGTACTTTCTGAGTAATAACTTTATTTGGCAGTTAAAAAAATACATAGAATGGTTAGTCACCACAATGATATGATGACATGATATTATACATGGAAAATCCGATAGACTCCACCAAAAGTCTGCTAGAACTGATACATGAATTCAGCAAAGTTGCAGGATACAAAATCAATGTACAGAAATCAATTGCATTCTTATACACTAACAATGAAGCAACAGAAAGACAAATAAAGAAACGGATCCCATTCACAATTGCACCAAGAAGCATAAAATACCTAGGAATAAATCTAACCAAAGATGTAAAGGATCTGTATGCTGAAAATTATAGAAAGCTTATGAAGGAAATTGAAGAAGATTTAAAGAAATGGAAAGACATTCCCTGCTCATGGATTGGAAAAATAAATATTGTCAAAATGTCAATACTACCCAAAGCTATCTACACATTCAATGCAATCCCAATCAAAATTGCACCAGCATTCTTCTCGAAACTAGAACAAGCAATCCTAAAATTCATATGGAACCACAAAAGGCCCCGAATAGCCAAAGGAATTTTGAAGAAGACCAAAGCAGGAGGCATCACAATCCCAGACTTTAGCCTCTACTACAAAGCTGTCATCATCAAGACAGCATGGTATTGGCACCAAAACAGACACATAGACCAATGGAATAGAATAGAAACCCCAGAACTAGACCCACAAACGTATGGCCAACTCATCTTTGACAAAGCAGGAAAGAACATCCAATGGAAAAAAGACAGCCTCTTTAACAAATGGTGCTGGGAGAATTGGACAGCAACATGCAGAAGGTTGAAACTAGACCACTTTCTCACACCATTCACAAAAATAAACTCAAAATGGATAAAGGACCTAAATGTGAGACAAGAAACCATCAAAACCTTAGAGGAGAAAGCAGGAAAAGACCTCTCTGACCTCAGCCGTAGCAATCTCTTACTCGACACATCCCCAAAGGCAAGGGAATTAAAAGCAAAAGTGAATTACTGGGACCTTATGAAGATAAAAAGCTTCTGCACAGCCAAGGAAACAACCAACAAAACTAAAAGGCAACCAACGGAATGGGAAAAGATATTCGCAAATGACATATCGGACAAAGGGCAAAGGGCTAGTATCCATAATCTATAAAGAGCTCACCAAACTCCACACCCGAAAAACAAATAACCCAGTGAAGAAATGGGCAGAAAACATGAATAGACACTTCTCTAAAGAAGACATCCGGATGGCCAACAGGCACATGAAAAGATGTTCAGCGTCGCTCCTTATCAGGGAAATACAAATCAAAACCACACTCAGGTATCACCTCACGCCAGTCAGAGTGGCCAAAATGAACAAATCAGGAGACTATAGATGCTGGAGAGGATGTGGAGAAACGGGAACCCTCTTGCACTGTTGGTGGGAATGCAAACTGGTGCAGCCGCTCTGGAAAGCAGTGTGGAGGTTCCTCAGAAAATTAAAAATAGACCTACCCTATGACCCAGCAATAGCACTGCTAGGAATTTATCCAAGGGATACAGGAGTACTGATGCCTAGGGCCACTTGTACCCCAATGTTCATAGCAGCACTCTCAACAATAGCCAAATTATGGAAAGAGCCTAAATGTCCATCAACTGATGAATGGATAAAGAAATTGTGGTTTATATACACAATGGAATATTACGTGGCAATGAGAAAAAATGAAATATGGCCTTTTGTAGCAACGTGGATGGAACTGGAGAGTGTGATGATAAGTGAAATAAGCCATACAGAGAAAGACAGATACCATATGGTTTCACTCTTATGTGGATCCTGAGAAACTTACCAGGAACCCATGGGGGAGGGGAAGGAAAAAAAAAAAAAAGAGGTTAGAGTGGGAGACAGCCAAAGCATAAGAGACTGTTAAAAACCGAGAACTGAGGGTTGATGGAGGGTGGGAGGGAGGGGAGGGTGGGTGATGGGTATTGAGGAGGGCACCTTTTGGGATGAGCACTGGGTGTTGTATGGAAACCAATTTGTCAATAAATTTCATAAAAAATAAAAAAAAATAAAAAAAATACATAGAATGGTTAGTCACCACAAGTTATTAAAGTATAATATTAAAAAAAAAACTTTAGCAAAGCGACAGGGAAATACAATCTCAGTATAATCTTGCCACAGTTTAAAATATTTTCAATTACTGACTGTGGCAAGGTCACTGGAAATAACTCAGGCCTTAGAGACAAGTCACATTTAGGTTCAAATATCATTTCTGCAACTAACAAGCTCTGTGTTGTTGGAAGAATACCTTCACTTCTAAAACTTCACTTACTTCTCTTAAGGTTGTCATAGTAACATTCTTAGTTGTAGTAGTGAGAATCCAGTGGGATCATTCAGTTTAAAGATCTAGCATTGGTGGATGTGTCATAGATGGTAGGTATTATTAGATGATTTCTGTCTTGTCATTGTGGAAACTCCACAAAGCCAGTAGGTATTTGCAAAATAAAGATAGTCTAGAGAGGTCAGTAACATCTCACCTATCTGGGATTTCACTACCTTTAATCTCACTCACCATCAGAACACAGAACACAGAAACAGAAAGAAGCAAACAATGGCTCTCAGTAGCAACACAGATTCCACAAACATCTATATGTACATTTGAGCATTTACCTTTTAGAAGAGTCCCTTTGAAGGTCCCCTGTAGAGCCAATTTGGCTTGGATTTCATGGCAGTGGTAAGAATAGAAATAGACAAGGGACTGTCATAGTTGAATATGCTGCCCAGTGAAAGTGACAGATCATGGCCTGAGATAAGAGCTGTATAAACCAAACCAAGCACAAGAATCTCAGAGCACAACAGTTGAGAGCTTTTAATCTGGGAACACATCTACATAACCCCAATAAGTTGTGAAGACCCTGTTTTCTCACATCAGGTCTGTAGCAGGTATTTGTACGATTGGTTTGAAAGGATTGGAAAGAATACTTTCATTAAAAATGGTTAACATAAGAATGAACGTGGATGCTTAAATACCTACTTGTGTAGATAACTCTCTTGAATTATTTGTTTCCTGCATTTTTTTTTTTTTACAAATAGCTAAAATTTCACTTCTTTCAGTACCTAAAGGCTCATTAGAAATAGAAACTCTGGGACATCTGGGTGTCTCAGTTGGTTAAGCATCCGACTTTGGCTCAGGTCATGATCTCACAGTCCATGAGTTTGAGCCTTTCATCAGCTCTGTGCTGACAGCTTAGAGCCTGGAGCCTGGTTCAGATTCTGTGTCTTTCTCTCTCTCTGCCCTTCCCCCTCTTGCACTCTGTCTCTCTCCCTCTCTCAAAAATAAATAAATATTAAAAAAAATTTAAAAAAAGAAATAGAAACTCTGATGGAAAAGTCTGGGCTGAGATGAATAACAACATTTAAATATAACTTGAAACAAGAAAGCTGTACAATAAATGGGATATTGTTCTTATGCGCTCATGGAAACCCCAGTAAACAAACAGAACCAACTTACCTGTCCTGCCTTTGATTTAAGGCTTATGCATGCATAGAGTGTAGCCTGTAATATTTTCCACCAGGCTCTCTACTGGAGTTATTCCTACTTGTTTAGATTTGGGGAAATCCAAGAGCTGAACAATAACTTTTGCAAGTTGCAAATTGCTTTAAGGGGAAACACTTCAGCTGTTGTGTGTGTAGCTTGGAAAATGATACCCTCTTTTAGAGCCATGTAACAGAGATCTTAATTCCTTTTGAGCTTTTGTTTATAGAGACACAAGCATGATGGGGAGGTGTGCCCCCAAAACTTTGCTGACACCCACTTGGCATAACTACAACTCTCCTCAGCAACAGAACCACAAGAAATCCTGCCACATTTTCCAAACAAGTAGCAATCAAACTGCCAGTGGGCCCTCTGCATCACATATTTTGTGGATGACATATGTGGCTATGTTCTTTGGGTCAACATTCCTCCTTTATTATGTGGAGTCCCCCAGTCACTCTGCAGTCATGCCAACTGCTGTGGCTACTAACCAGAGAAATTAATAGGACCATATCTAAAGTGTGTGTTGATAACGGAAAGTGGCAAGTCACTTTTATTATTTTATCATCATCATATGCACAAAATAATAACAAAGAATCAATTTATGCTTGTTAATTGAATTATACTTCAGAAATAGAGTACTGATCATATTGTCTGGGTTCCTTGGATCAATAGTAGGAGTTGTGTGTGTGTGTGTGTGTGTGTGTGTGTATGGAGGGTTTATAGGGGGTGGGCAGGGGAGATGCACCAGAATTATCTGAGACTTATTCCAAATCTTATTGTGCATCTTTATGCCTGTTCTCTTCCTCCCCAATTTGTTTGAATACGTGTTTGAAAGGATGTTTTGTGAAATTAGGGGAAAAATAGCTTCCCACATGATTCTGATATAATAATAATAATAATAATAATAATGGAGCACAGTGTCAATATCATAGCCAATGAAGTTTACCTGAGGCATGATTATTGCTAATAATAATAAATAGGTATAATAATAATACATATCATATAATAGCAAATATTTATTGAATTCATTCTATGTGCTGGACATTCTCCTAAACTCTATCTTTTCCCATGATTGAGACTTTTTCTCTGTGATTAACACACTGAGTTGCTATTACAGTTTGAAAATTAACCATGTGAGGTCATCCACATTCTTTTCCTTATCCCCCTTTTTTAATATTTTCATGAGAAAAAGGTGTGCTAAAAGAACACTTTCGTGTGTGCTGTAAGTGGCTTTAGATAGGTAAACAACCTGAATCTTATTTGTAGCACATGGGGATAATAAAAGATTCTTTGTACTGATACATAATAATAGTTATTTTAGTGAGATGATTAATTAGATTCAGAGTGTGGTTAAGAAAGCGGGAAATTTAAGACTCCCACCAGAAATCAAATTTTTATATGCCAAGAGGTTTTAGCTATACCTAATCTAAATTGAATACCATGAAGTACAAAGAAATGTAAAATACGTCTTTTCTTCTATAGGTTTACAGGGATAAACTACGTGAAACAATCAGTCAAAAGTACACGTTTGTATACTAATGTAGTGCAAAATTTCTGGGTCAAAGATTCAAGAATAGAGTATTGTAGAACAATAGGAGCCCAAAGTGTTAAAGACAGCAGAAAGTGACATGCACTAGATCCATGAAAGAGGTTTGATTGAGTCAGATCTAGAGGGCAGCCAGGTAAAGAGGAAAGGATACATTTTCAGGAACAGCTCTCGTGGAGGTAGCAGGGTGAACTAGTAGTCCTAAGTGATCCTTATGCTACAACTCCAAGAGTGAACCCTTTATACAAAAATAGAGAAAATAAATTCATAGCTACATTATGCAGTGAATATCTTTGTGCAAGTTTACAGTGTCAGTCAAGTATATGCTTCTGTAGAATGTGTGTCTCCAGAGAATTACCTGAGGGGAAGGATGAGTGTTCTGTATTATAATTCCTGTATCCTTATAACATCCAACATCATTCCTGGTACATTGTGAAGAACTCAGTTCACATTTACAGGTGGATTGGACACATAAAGAACTTTGATAGGTTTGGCAGGTGAGATAAGGTGATAGACCAAAAACTCCAGGCTTTGCTGGTACTGGCCAGAGGCAGAACTATGGGTCAAAGCATAGGAGGAACAGAGCTGTGGGGAAGGAAGTGGGGATCATCACAGAAAATCAGTGCTGCTAACCCATCTTCCCAAAGCATGGCCCCACCATGGTTGCATTACCATGAACTACCCACCTTAAAATGTGGGAAGTCTACATGTTTCCCACCCACCCTCCCCCAACCCCAAATGTCTCTCCTTAAAAGTAGACAAAAGTTGAGGCTGGGATGTTGTGATTAATGCCAATCTGTCTAGAGTGTACCTCCATCAACCCACGGTCTTCCCATTTTTCTTAGATGCTGAGAAAATGCTTTTCACAGCTATGATGACACAGCCAGAAATATCACCTTTTGAAGACATCATAACTGTGAGATATGACACTCTTTCGGCCGTTAGAAGGTTATTTGCTGTAGCCATTAAATACAGCCCTGTCACTCCCACTCACCTGAGCCATATTTCCTCCCTCAATAGATTATCCATAAATATAGGCTCAGGTACAAATAGAAATAATGAACATTCACAGCTAAAGAAGACATGCACAGTCAAATCCTGACAAAGGGTAAGGTTTTCCCCTAGGAAGGCAGCAATCCTTCCCTACAGCAGGCTCAGCAGAGCCCAGAGGCCAGGTCTCTTGGAGGGCTCTCTGAGGTTCAGGTCAATGTGACTTCTCCAATATCCCAGTAATGCAAAGCCTGACCTCCTAAATGCCAAAGATGCACCTGACTGCTGACTTGGTGGCCCAACCTACTTTCTTAACATTTGGCAATTAGAATGAGTTATTATTAGTAGCTTGTGTAGTTTGTCTAGTACTTAACTCGATTTAATATTAATATAGGTAACAATGCATTGCACTTGTATAGATTCCACAATTTCCAAAGTACATCATAGGCAGGTAGCATATCCATTTAATCAAATACATATATTAATATATTTAATCTTAGTATATAATATAATGTTTATAATCTGACATTAATATTAATATATGTAATCTAATATTATATCTTAATATATGTAATATTAATATATGTAATCTAAAATATGTATATATTTGTTTTTGCTATTGTTTTTCTAATCCAGATGCTTTATTATCTTATATGTAATTAGCACTTTACTAGGAACCTGGTAAAATACAGAAAAGATGTAGAAAATACGTAACAATTTTGCATCAAATTAGTGTCAAAACTTTTACCCTATGCAAGAGAGAACAATATTGTATAATTAAATGTGAAATTGCATAGCAGAGGTGACTAATTTGGAGGCGTTAGAGAGAAGGATGACCAACAGTCCCCTAGGGTTGGTAGGATTTTAGCTTGGCTCAGAATAGGAGGCCTGCAAAATGCCTTTATCTGGATTTTGAAATATAGGATCCCTGCAGAGAATTCAGCTGGTCATCCCAAGGAATGAGTAGAAAATTGATAAGGTAGGAATATTCTCAACATATATGGGAGTTTGTGCTGCAAGAAAGTATAACATCTGAATTGCTCATGAGATTTTCCACATTCAAGGAAATAACCCTGAAGAATTAGGCCTTAGAAATAATTTGTAGGGGCGCTTGGCTAGTTCAGTTGGGAGAGCATGTGACTCACAGTTACGAGTTTGAGCCCCACATCAGGTATAGAGATTACTTAAATAAATAACACTTAAAAAAATAAAGAATTTGTATATTTGTGTCAGAGTGATTTAAATGTAATAGATTTGTGATGTAGTGATTCTCAAGAATAATCTGCAAATCCAGAAAGTTTCCTTGTTTACAAGGGCTTGTGTCCCACATCCTGAAATATATAC
Source organism: Prionailurus viverrinus (assembly GCF_022837055.1). Classification (NCBI taxonomy): domain Eukaryota; kingdom Metazoa; phylum Chordata; class Mammalia; order Carnivora; family Felidae; genus Prionailurus; species Prionailurus viverrinus. The sequence goes on along the minus strand of NC_062572.1, from coordinate 66,378,374 downwards.
TTGCCCACGTAAGGTAAAACACAAGGGAAAAGCCTTGAGTGACCCAAGACTTAGTGTCACTTCATGGCTCAAGATAGATCTGCCTGCTACAAAGAAAAAAAATATTAGCCTATCTATGAGTTGTGTTTTTGTCTGCATGCCTGTTCACAAAGTTGATGTTTAGCCAAGAGGACACATCTCATATGGAGGCTCTTAGTCAATAAAAGAAAATTGTCTTTCACAAATGTGTTAATTTTGCAAGTTCATACCTTTCATTGGTCAAATATTTTCATGTAGCAAATAGCTCTGTTTGTAGAACAAAATGTTATTAAATTCCTTTTAACACTAGAAGTACATGAAACCACATATGTAGGCTAAATATTTTATACACTTCATTAGCTTCCAGATTTTTAGTGTATTATCTATTGAAACTATAATATATGACTATCAATATGCTTGTGAGTGTCTCTCTCTCTCTCACAAAAGAGAGAGAGAGAGAGATAGATTTGTTTATATACATATACAAGCAAGCAATTTTATCTTGAGATCTGGCCATTAGCATGTCAGTATTGGAAAAGAAATACATACAGCAGTGTGTGAAGAGATTTGGTCTTGCTCAATTCAGACCGTCAAAAGTCTATTCACCACACAGTGGACAAGAAGATCCTTTTGAAAGGTAAAGCAGTTCTTGTCAATTCCCTGCTCAGAGCCTTCCAGTGAATTCCCACCATAGCTAAAGTAAGATGCAAAGTCCTCACCACAGCCTTGAGGACCCTTCCTGATTGGGCCTTTCTCCTCTTATTTAATTTCTATCATTTTTGTTCATCCCACCTACCTTGTCCTTTCACTATTCTTTAAGGATGACTAGCACATGTCTGGCTCAGAGATTTCCCCTTGATGCTCTTTCTGCCTGGAGCATGCTTCCCTCAGACCCTCACATGGCTTGCTCCCTCATGTTATTCAGGTCTTTCCTTAATGGCCACCTCTTTAGGGAGGCCTTTCCTGATCACCCCACCTGAGATTGCGCCCTTATCCCTCTCTGGCCCACTGTCTTGCTTTATTTTGCTTCATAAGAGCACAACTGACGTGTAACACATCTGTTTTGTTTTGTTTATTTTCCTCTGGCACATAGCAGAAATCCATTAAATGCTTGCTGAATGAATAAATAAAAATCATAGGATGGTATTAGTAATAGGCTTATTTATTTGCTTATTTAATTATTAACTGAATCGTGATTACCACTGTAGATCTATTATCCAACCTGATAACTAGAACATTATCAGAAACTGTCATCTGCCTACTGGCCCCTCCCTCCCTTACACACATTGTCCTCCCACCTGAGGTACTGGGTATCCTGAATTGTGTGTTATAATTTCCTTCCTTTGGAAATATAGTTTTACTATACATATGTGTGTATCTAAAATTGCATATTGTTTAGGATATATTGTTACATTTCATCTGAAACTGAGTATCATTTTAAAAAAGTATTCTTAAATGGGAAAAAAGTATCATTCTACATATAAGCTCTTGGACTTTCTTTTTCACTCAACTTTATATTGTTTAGGTTCATCAGTATGATTTTCTTTTGATTTAATATTTTATTTATATCTGATTTATATTATTTTGATAGATGTCTGTGGTTCATTCATTTTCACAGTTTTATAACAGTATTCCATTCTTTGAGTGTATCACAATTTATTTTCACATTGTCCTCTAATGAGTCTTTCTTGTACTATCTTCTTCCTCAACATTGAGGAGATTTGGAACAGTGCTTATGCAGTTTGTATAAGGCCACTGAAATAGTGAGGATCTGGGCTCAGACTCTCTATTAAGGGTCCTTTAGAATGCATAGAGACATTGGGTGTGATGAGATCTTGAGTGTGATGCCCTCTATTCAGTTGCAAACAGTGTGTTCTGCCATCTTTTGCCTGTTTTCCCCTGAGGCTGCCTCTGGCTCTTAAGAGCTGGGCTCGCATCTGCTTTCTCACTTGTAGGCTCAGTTCTAGTTAGGTTTCCAAAGTAAATATGGTAGAAGAAACTATACTAATGACTTAAGTTGATATTTTGAATGAAGTCTTCTCAGGACCCAGTGGAAGAGTTTTTGTTGCTAGATAGATGTAGAAGTTAGTGCCCCACTCCCTAGTTCCAGCAGTGCTATCTATTGCCAGCTTCCCTTTCTCCCATATTGGCCTGAATCCATAGTAATCGTTCTTTCTTTGAGTGCTACTGTCCTCCTGCCCAGGTTTCTTTCTTTCTTTTTTTTTTCTCTAGAAATAGTCCTCTTTTATAAAATGCAGCCCAATCTTGTAGCCTTGCCTTAACCTTCCGCATCTTGTTTCCAAAATGCAGGGAGACAAGACAATCTTCCCCCAATATGAATGATAAGACCTGACAGTATTTGTATTGATTACTATAGAGCCTTGTTTGCTTGGTCAAAACTCTAATGCAGATCATTCTTGGAATTATGACAGAAACCATTGTATTTACAGACACATAACTTTCATTTCAGCTGTACATCAGGAATTCATCTATATAGCTAGAACAGATTTGCTTAATTTGTGGGAAAAAAAAAGACTGAAAATAAAGGTGGGACCTGTGACCAAAGACCAAAGAAGCTATAAGGTGTTCATGGGTTTTGGCCCTATACAGTCACTTCTGGAAACATATGCTGGGAAGATAATTTTAAACATAGGAAAATTTTATGCACAAAGATGTTCACAGCAGCATTACATAGCTACCAAAAGAAAGGTAACAAAATGTCCATTAGGATAATAATTAAATTAGTTAAATTATAATAACTATTATTTAAATTAGAAGAATAGCATAAATCTTAAACCTTCTATGCTAACTGAAAAATATTAACATTATAATATTATAATGTTATATGAAAAATTAAAATCATATATAATCACAAGTGTACAAAACAATCCTTTACCCCCACCAACTATGCTAGGAAATAAGACTAGTGGAAATGCTCCAAAAAACTAAAAGTAGTAGAATGATAGCTGTCTTTTAGTTTTCTAGGTTTTCTGTATCTTCCTTAGAAATATGTATCACTTTTATAGGGAGAAAAAATAACCAAACTAAAACAAATCAAACACAACACCTTGTCAATTATGAACACAAATAAAAGATACACAGTAGAGAGTGAAAAAAAAAGTAGCCTGAAAGAGCTTTAAACTGTATCCTTCCCTGGATAGATCTCTCACCCTGTTGAGATCAGAGGAGGTAAACCCTTTCTAGCTGCCTGTGTAACATCTGCTTTAGACATCAAATTCCAGAGAAGAAATAGACCCAAGACATAAAATAATTTACTTGATGGTAAAAATAGGCTTTCAAATTAGACAAAATCAGAGGAATCAGTTAATGTATGTAAGTCTTTAGAACAATATCTGGTACATTGTAGATACTGGGGAAAAAGGTAAGCTATTATTATTATTGTCATTATTTAGTACATGACATTGAAAATGTTAATAAAACTTTAAACATTAAATTTTATATAAAAATAATTTTCAGGTAAACTAGAAATTCAAATGCTAAAAAAATGAATCAATTAGCAAACTAAAAGAAAATTCAAGATAAGTTTTTTCTCAGTGTAACACCAAATGGAGAGCCAATTGGAGATTAGAAGAAAAATTAGTCTAACCATTAGCAATGAAATTTTTTTGTATGTGGGAGTAGAAGTTAAGGGAAATAACAATCTGAGGTAAATATTTATAAAATAATCTGTTTTATTCAGTTACAGTTTTTAAGATATGCTTATTTTTATTTTTTCTCATTACAAAAGAGTTAAATTTATTATGAAAAAGCTCTTTCAAATCTATAAGAAAAGAAGCAGTTACTTCAATAAAGAAAATAGAGCAAAGGCCCCCATGAATTAGCAACATGGCTGAATAAGGTGCCCCTCATGTGCAGCCATCCCTCAACAGCAATAATTTGGCATCCATCCATGGACAAAAGTGTCTTCCTGGGAACTTTGGGATCCAGGAAGGAGATTGTGAAATTCCAGTGTAGTCCAAGACTAAGGAGAGCTGTTTTTAGAATGCAGGCTTGCAACCAGGCAGCTGATTCATTGACTGTGGTCTTGGCTACAGACACAGAAACAGCTCTGTATCCCTGAGGATTTAGTTACAGCCCTGTTTGGCTTTGAGTCTAAAGTAGATACACAAAATATAAAGAAAAAGGAATTAAAGCATGCTATCACAAAAATAAATCACAAAAGAAGACAATAAGAAAGGAAAAAATGACAAAGAAACTTAAAAAAGTCAGAAAACAATGAATGCAATAATAGTAAGTCCTTACCTATCAATAATTGCTTTAAATGTAAATGGACAAAATTCTCTAATCAAAAGACACAGTAGCTTAATGTATAAAAAAGCAAGATGTAACAATATGTTGTCTATAAGAGACTGACTGTAGCTTAAGGAAACATATAGGTTGAAAGTGAAGAGATAGGAAAAGATATTTCATGCAAATGGTAACCTAAAGACAGTAGGAGTGGTTATATGTATACCAGATAAAATAGACTTTTAGTCAAAATTAGTCACAAGAAATAAGGAAGGTCACTTTACAGTGATCAAGGGGCCAATTCATCTAAAGGATATAACAATTATATATGCACCCAACACTGGAGCAGGTAAACATTTAAAGCAAATATTAACAGAACTGAAGGGAAAAATAAACAGCAATAAAATAATAGTTGGGAACTTCAATACTTCATTTAAACATTGGATAGTTCACCAATACAGAAAATTCATAAAGAAACAGCAGACTTGAATAACACCATAAACCAAATGGACCTAACATATACAGAATATTCCATCCAATATCAGCAGAATACATGTTCTTTGTTTTTAATTTTTAATTTTTAATTTTTTATTTGAGAGAGAGAGAGAGAGCGAGGAATGCAGGGAAGGATGAAGTTTGAAGTTCTTTAAGGCTACTGTTTTTCACTCTCTATTGTGTATAATTTATTTGTGTTCATAATTTTACACATGCATGTAAATGCAGGAGGGGCAGAGGGGAGAAAGAGAGAGAGAGAGGTTATTTCAAGCAAGCTCCATGTTCAGTGTGGAGCCTGACTGGGATTGTGACCTGAGTCAAAATCAAGATTTGGCCACTCAACTGACTGAGCCGCCCAGGCACCCCCGGAATACGCATTCCTCTTAAGCACACACATGAAGGAGTCTTCAGGATAGATCATAAGTTTGGCCACAAAGCAAACCTTAACAAATTTAAGAAGACTGAAATAATATCTGATATATTTTATGACCATGATGGTGTAAAACTAGAAATCAATAGAATCAACTGAAAAATTCACAGTAGAGAAACATAGGTGGAAATTAAATTGGTCACTCCCAAACAACCAATGAGTCAAAGATGAAATCAAAAGGGAAATCAAAAAGTATCTTGAGAGAAATGAAAGTAAAACCACAATATACCAAAACTTAATGGGAGGCAACAAAAGCAATTTTACGGTGGAAGTTTATAGTGATAAATGCCTACATTAAGAAAAAAAAAAGCTTTCAATAAAAACTTAACTTTACACTTTAAGAAATTAGAAAAAGAAGAGCAAACTAAGTAAGCCCAAAGTTAGCAAAAGAATGGAAATTATAATAAAGTTTATAGCAGATATATGGGAAATTGAGACTAGAAAGACAACAACAAAAATCAATGAAAATAAGTTAGTTTTTTGAAAAGGTAAACAAAATAGAGACATCTTTAGCTAGACTAACAAAGAAAAAAAGAGAGAAGAATCAAATTAACAAAATTATAAATGAAAGAGGAGATATTATAACTGATACAATAGAAATACAAAGGATCTTAAGAGTCTACTATGAACAATCATATGCCAACAAATTGGATAACTTAGAATAAATGTATAATTTATTAGAAACATACAACCTACTAAGACTGAATCATAAAAAAATAGAAAATCTTAACAGACCACTGATGACCAAAGAATTTGAATCAGTAATCAAAAAATTCCCAACAAAGAAAAGCCCAGGACCAGATGGTTTCATCTGGTGAATTCTACCAAACATTTAAAGAGTTAATACCAATCCTTCTCAAACTACCCCCACCCCCAAGTAGAAGAGGGGGTACACTCCCAAATTCATTTTATGAGGCCAGTATTACCTTGATACCAAAGCCAGATAATGACACTACAAGAAAACTACAGACCAATACTCCTGATAAATATAGATGCAAAAATTCTCAACAAAATTTTATCAAACTGAATTAAAAAGCACATTAAAAGGATTATACACTATGATCAAGTGGGATTTGTCTCTGGGATGCAAGGATGATTCAACATATGCAAATCAATAAATGTGATACACCATAGTAATAGAATAAAGCATAAAAATCATCTGAACTTCTTAATAGATGCAGAGAAAGCATTTGACAATATTCAACACCTTTTCATAATAAAAGTTCTCAACAAATCAGATGTAGAAGAAACATACCTCAACATAATAAAGGCCATATGTGACAAGGCCCACAGCTAACATCATACTCAATAGTGAAAAGCCAAAAGCTTTTCCTCTAAAATTAGGAACAAGAAAAGGGTGTTCACTTTCACCACCCCTATTCAACACAGTACTGTAAGTCCTCGTCAGAACAATGAGAAAAGAAAAAGAAATAAAAGTCACTAAAATAGAAAGGAAGAATAAACTTGATTCTGTTTGCAGATGACATGATCATATATAGAGAAAACCATAAAGACTCTATCCAAAATTGTTAGAACTAGCAAACAAATTTAGTGAAGATGCAGGGCACAAAATTAACATGCAAAAATAAGTTGCATTTCTATACACTAACAACAAAATAACTGAAAGAGAAATAAAGAAGGTAATTCTGTTCACAATAGCATCAAAAATAATAAAATACCTAGGAATAAATTTAATTGAAGTGATAAAAGATTTGTACACTTATAACTATAACACATTGATGAAAGAGACTGAAGACACAATTAAACAGAAAGATATTCTGTGTTCATGAATAGGAAGAAATAATATTGTTAAAATATCCATAATACCCAAAGCCATCTGTAAAGTCAATTCAGTCTCTATCAAAATTTCAGAGTAATTTTTAAATAGAAATAGAAAAAAATAATCCATACAATTTTTTTGGAGCCTGAATAGCCAATGCAAATTTGAGAAAAAAAGAACAAAGCTGAAGGCATCATACTTCCTGATTTCAAACTATACTGCAAAGCTATAGTACTTAAAAGAGTATGGTACTGGCATTAAAACAGACACATATACCAATAAAATAGACAGTCCAGAAATAAATCCATGAATACATGGTCAACTATATTTGATAAGAGAGCCAAAATACTCAGTGGGAAAAGATAGTCTTTTCAATAAATGGTATTGGGAAACCTACATGCAAAAGAATGAAATCAGGCCCCTGTTTATACTAGTCACAAAATTGACTCAAAGTGGATTAAAGGCTTATATATGAGACCTAAAATTGTAAAACTCCTAGAAGAAAACTTAGGGGAAAAAAACCCTTGATGTTGGTCTTGGCACTAATTTTTTGGATATGACACCAAAAATACAAAGAACAAAAGCAAACATAAATGAGACTACATCAAACTAAAAAGCTTTTGCACAGGAAAAGAAACAAATAGAAAAAATAAAGACAAATTAAGAATGGGAGAAAATATTTGCAAACCATATATTAGATAATTAGTTAATATCTAAAATATATAAGGAGTTCATACAGTTCAAAAACAAAAATAATTCATTAAATAAAAACCTAAAAAAATAAAAAATAATAAATAATCCAGTTAAAAATGGGCCTTGGACCCAAACTGATCCTCAACATCATTAACCATCAGGGACATGCAAATGAAAAACGCAGTGAGATATCACATCACACCAAAAAGACAAGAAATAACAAGTGTTGGTGAGGATTATTTACAATAGCCAAGACATGGAAATTACCTAAGTGTCCATTGACTTATGAATGGTGAAAGAAAATGTGGAAACATTCATTGAGTTATGAATGGATAAAAGAAGTTTACATGTGTGTATATATATGCATATATAATGGAATTCTATTCAGCCATAAAAAGGAAGGTAATCCTGCAATTGTAAAAATATGGATTGACCTTCAGGGTATTATGGTAAGTGGAATAAGGCAGACAGAGAAAGTTTAAAAACTGTATGATATTACTTACATATGGGAATATAAAAAGAAAAAAAATAGCCCAAACTCATAGAAACAGAGTACAATGGAAGTTGCCAGGGGCTGGTGATGGGGGGATGTTGGTTGAAGGGTACAAACTTCCAGTTGTAAGGTAAGTTCTGGGTATATAATATTCAGCATGGTGACTACAGTTTACAATGTTATATACTTAAAGTTGTTAAGAGAGTAGATCTTAAATAATCTCACCACACATGCAAAAAATTGTAATTATTTGAAGAAATGGAGTTGTTAACTAATCGTATTGTGTCAATTGTTTCACAAATGTATATCAAATGATCATGTTATATACCTTAAACCTACGCAATGTTGCATGTCAATTATCTCTCAGTAAATTTGGTGAGGGGGAATGGAACATAAGATAAAACAATAAAACAAAGTGTGTGTGTGTGTGTGTGTGTGTGTGTGTGTGTTTACACATACATTTACATATGTTTTAATTTTATTAATAATTAGAGAAATATGAATTAAAACAATATGAAATACCAGGTATGTTTTTTTCCCCTCAAAGGATTGGCAAAAATAAAAACAAAGGTGATGCTAATATTTTCGAGATCAGAGTTTGTTAATTGTGTGGAGTTTAATAGATTACTCTTCTGGAAAATTTTTGTTATTGCTAAGAATTATGGAAACCACTATGGCCTACCTCATGCCTATGAGAAATGTATTATTTCTTTTATAAAAGGATACAGGGAACCAGAACGTGGATTCTAATGAGAAAATGGTGCACAGTTTTTTGTTGGGTAATATTTTTGTTTTATTTTATAAGAAAAATGATTCTTTGAAAATAGTTTATATTTTAGAATGTTCATATTCATAAATCACCATAGAATCTTTCAATTAAATATTACTAAATTGATACGTTCTAAAAGTTAAGCATCAACTAAAATGAAAATTAAATAATTAATAGAAACAGATTTTGGTACACTCTAGAATCAATCTCTCTTTCTCTCTCCCTCCCTTCCTCCAAAAGCTAATCAGGGTATTGCCCTTGATTAAAGAGAAACACACTGTCATAGCAATGTAAATTAGTAAAAGCTTGTGGCAGAATTTGGCAATATGTAAAGTACTTGAAATTATAAACATGGTTTAACCAAGAAGTCTCAATTTTAGAATTTATCCTGAAGAAATAATCAGACAAATGTTCAAAGATGTTTGTACAAGGATGTTCACTGAAGTGTTGTTAATAGTATTGAGAAATTGGAAATAAACAAAATATTCAACAGTGGAATTAGTTTAAAATTTGCACTATGTGAAGTAGAATATGCTATGTAAACTTTAAGTATTTGAATTTATAAATATATTCATTGAGTTTCCTGAAAAATAATATGCTTGTAATATATTAAGTGAGAAATCAGCTAAAATCTAGCATGCGTAGTATGATTCTTTTTGTGTAAAATGTATACATACACACGTACCAACATATCCAAGCAGACTCAACTGCTAGTAATGATATGTATCAAAAGGCTAACAATATTTACTTCTAAATGTGAAATTACAGATAACTTTTTCTCTTTGTCTTTTATTCTTCTACAACACATTCAACTTCAAACTTCAAAATAGTCTGACAGCTTCTCATCTGAACTACCACCCTCCTGTCACCTTTTGCACTTGGATCCCCCCAGAAAGTAGTGTTGAAAGAAATGGAGGGAAAGTAACTAGGTTTGGAAATGATTTAGGAAGCAGAAAGGCCAGAAAGAAGAAAAAGCAGTAAAGTGTGTGTTAGCAAACTGTGTGCAAATGGGGCTCAGTCGCATGGTGGTCTGTGTGAAGGAGCCTCAGAGCTGTCCCACAGAAGGACAGGAAACCCAGGCATCCATCCATCAAGTTACATCTCTCCTTGATAGAGGGTTGCCTCAGGGTGTCAAATTTCTGGTCACTGGTACTTTTAAGCAGCCCGGTGTATGAGTTGAACATACTTCCCTAGCTCCAGAGGGAAAATCCTCAGGCAGAGAAATGGAGCTGAATGTATTTCGTCCTAAGTAAAATAGCAACTCTTGGATTCTATTGACCTCTATTCTTATTTTATTTTTCTCCATTTTCTCTGACAAACCACACATTTTTCTTTACTTTAAAAAAATTTATCTCTGCTTGTCTCGCCCACTAACAGTGGACTGTAAGCTCTGTTAGGACAGAGCTGTGCCTGTGTTTTTGTTTTGTTTTTATTGCTATTTCCCCAGTGTCTGGACTATTACAGGCACATAACTGGTGCTTAATATTGAATAATGAATTAATGAATGGATGAATGAACAAGTCAAGGACTATTCAGCTTCCAGAGGAAGGACAGAACCAGGTAGAGAACATTTCTCCAATATCAGATTGCTTCTTTGGTATTTTCTGCTTTTGTAGGATCACTTTTGCTAACCTTCCATGACCTGGACAATTCTGCTAGTCCTACTGGTTGCTTCGGAGCTGACATTCTGAAATGCAGCCTTCTGCTTGCCCAAGTATGTAATGTCTGCCAGTGTTCACCTGGTTAATCAGATCCTCAGTTCTCCAGACTGTCTGCTCCCAGGACTGTCCACACCCTGGGCTTTCAGGTGAACTCCCATCTTGATGACCTGCCCTGGGCAATCGGTTCCAGACGACAGAGTCAGTGTTCTCAGTGCATTCCTGGAGCAAGTTTTGATCAACTCTGTGCTTGTCTCCTTGTTAGGCCAAGAGAAAGAACCTGGAATGCTGGCACTTAGCCTTGGAGCCCAGACTTTCTTGACAACACACCCTCACATAAGCCAAGGCAGAATCATCTCTCTATCACCACCTTTCCCAGCCTTGCTGGTCCTGGATCCCTGCCTGACTTCCACCCTGAATCCCTGCTGTGGCTGCTCAAGAAACATGAGGCCCACCCACAACTCTCTTCTCCCATGATTCACTGAATTAATAACAAGGCTCTACACTGAGAAGTGATAATATCTTCTCTCCAAAGAATGTGGAGTGTTTGGAAATGTGCCTGGACTACCCATCCCCAACATCTAGAGACACCTAAGATCATTCATTTACCCAGGAGAACAAAATGAGGTTGCTTTTGAAAATTCCCATTGTCTCTCATTATAGAGAGCTGCAGAATTGAAATTGTTGCTTAAGTCAGTAACATTTAAATCCTTTTGATCTTATTTAGATCTGTTCTATTGCATCTTATCCCATTCCACAGGTAATAAATGTCACATGTAAGTATAAATAGCATTTTCTGATTTATTGTAATATACTTCTATTTTGAAGTCTTGAGACTGAATTTTCAAGAGATTGCTAGCATAATTTGCTTTTTCCTCTACCCTTCATAACTAAATTATTTTTTATGTGAATATATGGAAATATTAGAAAAAATAAATATTTTTATACTTGTTACTTAACTATAGTTAAATGCCCATAAAGGAGACTCCTAGGGACTTGAGATGGGTGTTGAGATGCCTTCCTAATACTCCCAAGTCGGAAATGTTCAATGGATATCTACATAGGTTTATCCTCCAATAACTCGAGATTTGAATGGAGTGGTTCCATGTATTTTTATTCTATCTTGGACCTTACAGAGATTTAATTACAGCAATATTCTGACCTTTTGCAATTTTATGCTCAGTTTTTGATAATTAACAATAAAATTAACAGTAAACATTTTCTTAATGTTGATTCAAAACCACAACACTATATTTCACAGAAATAATAAATCAACAGCATTATTTATTAGCATTATCTACATTCTCACTTTTGTATTTCTTTTTAATATAATTCAAATGATTTCTCTTCCTTGTCCTTTCCATAGAAGGCAATTCACCGTTACCTACAGCTCTCTGTGTAAGATTGTGCTTGAGCCAAAAAAAAAAAAAAAAAAAAAAGATTGTGCTTGAGCCTTTGGAATAACACAACATGAATGAGATGCAGGATTTAATTTCAGGAGAACAACTGCCCCTCTGTTCTCAGAGACATGGTTTGTTGTATCTAAGAAACCACTTTATGTGGAGTTTGCAGCTTATAATGGAACAGCGTACTAAGTGCTCATTTTGTGCTCAGCATTGTGCTAAGTACTTTTCATCTATCATATAATTTCATTCTCAGAACATCCCTATGAAGGAGATATTAACCCCCTTGAGCAGATGAAACAACTAAGGAGTCTTCCCTGTTTGATTTGATTAGGGGAATCCCCATCCTATACTTCAACATTCTAATGTAGCTGTCTTCACTCACGTCTTTGGGTATTTATTGAAAACATATTTTTTTGTCCATCTCCTGCTTTGTGCTGAAGCTGCATCAGGAACTGTTCCAGGAGCTGCAGGAAACAGAAGAATAAAATTCAAACCGTTTCCCCAGCATTCAAAATAAAGTTTTATTTATTATTAGGTGTCACAAAGTTCCAAACAGTGACATCCTAAAATCTTCATGGCTTAACACAATAGAAGCTAATTTATTCTCACCCCAATGTTTAGTGGGCTGCCTTCTACATGATGATTTTAGGATCCAGATTCTTTTCATCTGGTAGTTTTGCCATTTTTTGTGCTTTAGAATTTTTAAATTCTGGCTGGCAGGTTGCGGGGGGTGGGGGAAGGTAGGCAGGGAAGATGGGCTAAGCCAGGTCATGATATACATCATTCTATTCTATTGACCAGAACTCAAAGCATGGCCCTGTGCCATTTCAAGTGTGGCTGGAATAGGTAGTCTCACTATGTGCACAGAAGGGAAAGGAATGGACAGTGGTGAGCATGGAACACTCTGTCAATCAGCCCACTCTTCTGGGTTTCAAATATCCCTGCAATTCTCCAGAAAACACTTGTCCCTGCCTCATGGAAGTCAGCCCAAAAGATCCATCCATTCAGTGCATCAAACTCAACATGCAGGAACTCTAGATCATGCACATCCTACCCATGAGGTCCCTGTGTGACTCCCTATGATCTGGTGACTTATGCACTCTAAGGACAAGTTTTCTGCCCTCCCAACCCCACTGACACACCAACCCAGCCCTCTATCTCCAATATACGTTGTAAAGGAGGAACAGGATAATGACTATAGTAAGTCCCATCTACAAAGTTCCCCAAGAACTACGAAGTCTTGCTAGGCAGTCCTTGTAAAGGGAAAGTTTTGGATCAGACTTTAATTACGCATCTGGGAGAAACTCCTTTGTGCACTGTTTTTGGTGGCTCCCTTTTGAACATTTTCTCTGAGCATATGTGAGGTTGGTGTTGGGGAGTTTGCCCTCCTTGAGGGCTGCCCATCATTTATTGCTTATGGTGCCAGTTTGAGAACTCAAAGCTTGCTTTAAGTCTGAAGTAGTCAGTTTTATTTCACAATACATTTTCCTCAAAAACATGGTAATCTTCAGGTCTATTTGCTTCTAGTCACTTCCATGTGTTAGTAGCCAACCCTCAATCTCTTTTCTAGTGATGAGTCTCAAACCCAAATTCTTTCTTCCTCCTCTCATGACTTTCTTTGTAAAGTAAATGGACAGTAAGCTTTAGGGTAAGGTGGGAGAGAGGACCTACATCCTTAATGTGATCTTTAGGAGTTGTCTGAGATTCTTTGAGTTACAAATAGAAAGACACATTGGGCCTTGCTGATCAGCAAGCTTTCCTTTAAAAAACAAAACACAGGGGCACTTGGGTGGCTCAGTCGATCATGATCAGCTCAGATCATGATCTCCTGGTTTGTGAGTTTGAGCCCTGCCTTGGGCTTTGTGCTTACAGCTCAGAGCCTGGAGCCTGCTTCAATTTCTGTGTTTCCCTCTCTCTGCCCCTCCCCTGCTTGCACTCAGCCTTGCTCTCAAAAATGGGCATCAAAAAAATTAAAACAAAAACAAAAACAAAAACACAGCAGATCAGAACAAAACTCAGAACAACAACAACAAAAAAGAGACACTGGCAAAGTTTAGAACAGGGTCATCCTCTAGTGCATGAAGTGACTGCTATTGAACCAGTGTCTCTCACCTGCAGTGGGAAGGATAAGACCCACCTTGTCTTAGTTAAAAAAAAAAGCCATGTGAAATAAATGAACTTGTGGAAAACAGGAAGACATTAACTGAATAATTTTGGAAGCCATTCATTCTCATTCATTATCATCTTGCATCTTGTAAGCCTGTAAGTAAAAAGTTACCTAGTCGTCTTTGCAGGAAAGAGTGAGTGTACTAATTCTTACTGAAAGCTTCTGGAATATCCATTCCTTTCGGTTAGTAACTCACAAATGGAGCCTACCATTCCTCAGTCTTGCCTTCATGTACCTTAGATTGCTCTCCCTGCTAAATTCCCTAAGTTCTGCCATATTTTTATATAATTTTGCATTTTGGCATACAACAGACTTTTGAAAGATAGCACTTGAAGACACTGTCATCTAAAAATGCATTATAAAAGAAAAAGGATTTTACCAGATGACCTCTAAATCACATACACACGCATTGGAAGTGAATGTGGTTGAGTTCATGGGCTGCATATTACCAGTTGCTTACTGGGTTTGCTTTGGGCCCTGTTCATAAATCTGGGAAAGTCTGGGTGGGTGGTCGTATGAGGGCTCAAGGAAGTATAGACAGAAGTGATGGAGGTGATGGAGAATTTTACATTTCTCTGGAAATCATCCCAGAGATGACTCTCCTATTTTTGGAAAACTATACAGCGCAATAGAAGCAACACTGATTTCAAAGTTGGTACGTTTCGTTTGAAGACCAGATCTGCTATTTATGAGCTATATAATCCTGAGCAGGTTACCTAACCTCCCTCCAGCTCATTTCCCTCATCTGTAAAATGTGGGATAATGATGATACATTCTTCAGAGCATTATTAGAAGGAACAAATGGACTAATGGATGGGAAAGTGCTTTTCAAATGGCAAAACATTTTCAAATATGAGTAGTTATTATAATTGGCCCTCAATAAATGCTCTTTGAAAATAATGGTCACTTTCTAATCCCATTATTCCTTGAGGGATTGTGGATAAAGAACATTAATCCTACAGGAACGGGGCTTGTTGGCGCAACCTCAGAAGAGTTGTGGAGAAGTGGGAGCAGGACTCACCTTAACCTGGCACTCTTTCTCCAAGTACTATGTTACCAGGTTAGAACTGATACAGAATACAGTATCAGTAGATGAAGTGCAAAGAGCATTGGGCTGAGAGCTCCAACACATGCTTTCATTTCTTAATTATTTCTTTCATTCATAGATTAATTCATCTAATATTATTGAGGGTCTATGATTTATCAGGCACTGTACTAATTTGTCCTAACTGTGTAGCTGAGTATTTTAGCCCCCTTTCATATTTATAGGAACTTGGGAGTCATTAAACTATTCATGTATTGGTTAACTCAGCTGCCCATAGTGATCAGCCCTGCCCTGTCTTTCTCATATAGTTTTTATGAGAGTAGCTTGGAGACTGCTTTGCAGAAATAAAAAGACTAGACAGTTATGAGGTGTTAGTGTCTTACTGTCATTTTTTGGATAGCCATTGGCATATAGCCTAGCTACTGTGCTTAGGTAGGACAGCCACAAAAGAAAGCTGATCATAAAGAAAGAAGGAACCTGGTTACGGTTTAATGACATTTTGTGGAATGCTGATGACTGGACCAAACACCTCTTCATAATTGAATATGGTGTGAAGCTAAGGCCATGAAAAAAAGATGAAAAAGTAAATTCAAGGAGAGCAAGAATAGGTGTGGGAAAATGGATGTGGTGGTGAGTTAGTTTTTAATATGCTGCTTCACAGAAGTGGACAGGCAGGCAAGGCATGTCTGATCAATACTGTGAGAACTTTGACATGGAATAACAACATGAAGCTGGCTTTGGTAGTCATATTAGCGTTTACACCACATTTTTTCAAGGTACTTTACAACACTCAATTGGGTAATTCCATCCCCACAAATTAGGTCAGCATTGCTATTTCTCTCTTCTCCCCCCAACCCCCTCCTTTTCTTAACTAGCTGAGGCTCTTAGTCACCAGGTCAAACATTTAGCCCTCAGTTATATGTGTCCCCACGAAACAATACATTGGCCTTAAAGGACAGACATAAGGAATGAGCCCGTGATGCTCTAACATCTTTTCAATGTTAGATGCCGTCTTACTTATTACACCTTAGCCTATGGAGAAATAGTTATAATACCTTTAAAGAGTCACTTTCATGCCTCTTCTTGGCTTCTAAAAGGAAGTAAACCAGTTATCTTCATCCTACATGGACTACTAGAAAAACGCTTGGATGCGTGACCCAGACAGTGTGTTTTGGTGTGGGTCCTGCCACATATTAGTTTAGTAGAAGTGATCATTTCAACAAGTTACCTGCAATTCAACACACTTTGAAGATTTCTAAGCTTCAGAGTTCACCTTTGTAAAATGTGAATAATAATATCTGGACTGCTTTCCTCCCTGGTGATTTTTGAGAATGACATAAAATCATAATTTAGAGAAAACTGTATGGACAAATGTGCTAACTCTTATTGGTTAGCAAGGTTTTCATAACTAGTCAAAAATATGGCAACCGTATAGCGTTACCATCTCTCCTCCTGGCTTGTGGTCTGACATTACTAATTGATCATGTTACTTTCTCCCCCCTGAGCTAGGCCTTAACCTCAGAATGCTTTTTAACACAGCTTTCTTAGCTACCACTACTGACTAATTGAATTGGTACAGACAAGAAAAACATTGGCTGAACCCAAATCTAAATCTCTTCTATTTGTATTTATTTTATGTTATTTTTAATAGGTTATATATCCATATGATTCTAAAAGTATTTTTTTAAAAAGTGAGCAATCTTCCCTAGTCTTCTTGGTTTCTTCTATTTCTAAAATAAAAATTTCATTCTTTGGCTTATCTCATGAAAAAGAGAAAAATACAGTTAGATAGATCAGGAGGTGTAAAGTTATGAGCCAAGACAATTCATTTCATTGTAATTCTTGGTAACACCTTGCCTGGGAAATCTAATCTGTTAAAATCTAATTGTTTAGCCTATATCCCATACTAGGTAAACTCTATGTAAATAAAAAATGCCCTTGAGTACAGTTAAATTGAATCTAGGTTCTCATGTGACTCGGCCATGTTCCAAATATTAGCTTCTGTTTTCAGCTTCTGAATGTCTTTCTAGCTTGAAATGAACAAAGAAAATTCATAGAAATAGTATTAACATCACTAACACCTGGGATGACTAAAACACTTAAAACTTTTTTTTTTTTTACATATTTTTAACAGACTCTTTTTTGCAAGGCTGGACTGGAAAGGCAGGTAGGCAAGGTGAGTGGCTGAGAAAAATTCCCATGTTCAATGGGGATGCTTTGGTAAGATTTAGACCGATGAAGCAGAGTCAGTGAAAATTCTAGCATACAGAGATCCATTTTCTAACTCCTGATTTAAAGGTATATCATGTGAAAGTGATAGACTACTGTGTCATGCTGTCTGTGGCAAACTTGGTATAATTGCTATCCCCTTCTATGGTGTCTTCTGCATTGTTGAGAGGAAGTGAGAGACTTCTCTGTGGTTTCAAGTTAAAGTTTGTCAATGAGAGATTTTCACATGTTATTTGGTAACAAGAAAGTAATGGCATGTCACTATTCTTTGGAGGTTGTTACAGCCAGATTCAGGGGCAGATGAATTACTGAAGGTTAGGTCTTGGTGAGGTGTAGAGAAGTCACTTGGTTTACTTCTGAGAACTGAGAGATTTGGGACAAACTTCTGAGGGATTTTTGAGAATTGAAACAGTTCTCCAGAAAGTTCTTGAAACTCTCTGCGTTGGTGCTTCAGGTAAGATCTTTAGGGTCAGCTTCCCCAAACTGTGCTTCTAAGTTCTTCTGATAAGCCCCTATTTCCTGATATATTCTTTATACATGGAATAGAGTGGCTTGTATTTTTTGAATGAATTCTAACTAGTAGATTTTTTTTTTCAAATTGGTTCTGGGATAATTAAACATTAAGGATGAAACTGTCATATTGATTCTCCCATAGGATTATAATTGGAGGCAGTAACAACTTCAGTGCAGGTGGAAGATAGGTCATAGATAGTCCATAATATGCAGTAGCAAAACACTTATTTACATTATCATTTCTAATTTCCTGGAGTTATGTATCCTCAGGAGGCAAGACTTTGGTAGGCTATGTAGCAATAGTAGTAATAGTAATACAATTCATGGTGGAAATAAATAGTATAAGAAATGTGGAATAGAGCCAGCTTCTTTTGAGTGCAATGTAAAGCTTGGAAAAAGAAACTCAATACCATGGTTTTAAATTAGTTATTCAAGGAATGGGATAAGAAACAAAGACTATGACTTTAGTTACAGTCTTGAGGAATTCTTTATTTCTTGTAGCCACTGGCCAATATTTCTGAAACCCAATAAAAAAATATAATCCTGTGAGTGGGTAATTTGAAATTCAAAGTGAATGTGTAGACTTATCAGGTCTCTTATATTAAAGTTACAGCATTTACCAAGAAGGAATGGAAACTTGAAAATCATGAGGAGAAATCTGGGCAGATTTCAATGAATTTAAGTATCAACACCCCAAACCTGCTGGGCCTCCCTTGCCAGCAGAAGCATCGCTATTTTTTTTCCTACGTGACCACACCATAGTGATTTTAATTCAGGCACTCACCTTGCAAGAAATACAGACTCTCTTTTAGACCCATGGACTACCTTTCTTTACTTCCAGAACCATAATTAGACTTAAATCCTAGTAAAACCCAGGAGGATAAGAATAAAGCATAACTTATGATTAGAAAGTTCCATATACCCAAGAAGAATTTCAATATTTTGTCAATTTATAGTGGTTTGTATGTAGAAATAGATTATAGGTGTTAGACCAGGGAATAAAGAGTTTAAGGTTGAATTCGCATAATCACAGTAGAAAGTCATAGCCCCTGACCCAATTCTCAGACTCAACTCCACAGATCCTGTGATTCTTAAGTAAAGGAAAATTTGTGACCATAGTGAAGAAGGACTCTGCTCCAACATTTATATCATGTATCCTCCTCCTGCTCTTCCTCAGATTGAGTTGTGGTCATTAATAAATGTGATGATGCACTGAGGAATACCTAGAATTCTGAGTGATTTCTTGACATCTAAATTAATGCCAATTCTAGAGGATTCAAAATGTCTTTTTAGTCTACAGATGTAAAAAGCAGAAGCTTATACAGGTAAAATAATGGAGTTTTGGCTTAGGTTCTATTTCAAAATAGGTTCAGTGATACCCGAAACACCACTAGTTATGTTCCTAGCTTCTGAATGAGTACTTGGAATAAGCACACTCAGAAAGTGGCAAAATCTTCCATGTTGGCTTCCTGACCTCTGGAAAGATAGGTACAATGATGAGAACCAAATGGTAGTTTGGTAGAAAACCATAATCAATATAACACACTAGGAAAAATTTCAGAGATTAGTGATATGTTCAGAGATTTGGAATATACATTCCTGCCTTGCCCAAAAGAGATAGAATTTGGAGAATAAACGTCAATTTTTGTAAACTTAACCAAGTGGCTTCATCAGACGTAACTGCTCTTTCAGTTGTAGTTTTTGTTATTATTGTTTTGCACTTGAACAAGCCAATTAAATCCCTGATGTCTGGCATTCTGCTATTGCTGCTTTGGTGATTATTTTTATCTTCTATACCTGTTAGCAAAAAAAAAAAAATTCTATAAACAGTTTGCTTTTGCTTGGCATGGATAACAGTATAGCTTCTCTGTCTTACCTCAAATGATACCAACTCTTTGTCACAATTTAGCATGCAGGGACCTTGATTCTGTCACCATTACACAGGGAATGATGCTAATCTGTAACATGAATGATATTATGGTGCTTAGAAATGGTGATCACAATGCAGCAAATACCGTAGATAGATGTCTTAGTAAATCATATGGAAGCCACAAAGGTGGAAAATAATGGCCGTAAAAATTCAGATATCTTCCATTTTCAGGAAGTTTTTAGGTGTTTAGTGGTCTGGGGCATATTGAGATTTCCCTGCAAGGTGAAGAAAAAATTCCTGCACCTTGTACCTATCACCTCTAAGAAAGGGGCACAGCATCTCTGGGCCTCTGAATTCTAGAAATAGCAGATAGACATGAGTGCATGCTAATCTGACCCATATATCTGTTACCAGTATTGAGTTGGGCCCAGATAAACAAACATAAAGCTTTCTAGAAGGCAGGAGGTGCTCTGCTTCTTGAGTTATAGGACCAAGTAGATCCAGTAGTGCTCCAAGTGTCTTTAAGAGATAGGGGATACTATGTAATATCAACAGGAGAATCATGCCCAAATCTTTAGGAAACTGGACAAAGTTATGCTGGGATTTTTTTTGGTGGGGGGAGAACAGGGGCACATACTATGATTCTTTTGGAAAGCAACTTCTGTTTTCTACAGGGCTCTGGCAGCGATAGACACTTAATCATGGGATACTAAATTGCTGTGTGACATGATCTACCTTTAATTGGTTACTATGTGACTTTCAAAGTCATTAATCTGGGCATACTCAGAAACATGGAAATAAAATATACATGTTCAGGCTTGATAAGACTCTGAATACATAATTGAGGTATATGAGTATATGACCAAGACTGTCAGTTAATTTATTTTTTTATTTTTTTAAACGTTTATTTATTTTTGAGAAAGAGAGGTGGGGGGAGGGGCAGAGAGAGGCGGAGACACAGAATCTGAAGTAGGTTCCAGGCTCTGAGCTGTCAGCACAGAACCCAATGTGGGGCTCGAACCCACGAGCTGTGAAATCGTGACCTGAGCTGAAGTTGGACGCTTAAGACTGAGCCACCCAGACGTCTCTATCTCAATTAATTTTGCTTCATAGCAAGGAACCTCCAAATTTAACAGTTTAAGGGGTGCCTGGGTGGTTCAGTCGGTTAAGCGTCTGACTTCAGCTCAGGTCATGATCTCACACTCCGTGAGTTCAAGTCCTGCGTCGGGCTCTGTGCTGACAGCTCAGAGCCTGGTGCCTGTTTCAGATTCTGTGTCTCCCTCTCTCTCTTCCCCTCACCTACTCATGCTCTGTCTCTCTCTGTCTCAAAAATAAATAAAAGCATTAAAAAAACTAAAAAAACCCCAAATTTAACAGTTTAAGATGCAACCATTTATTTATCTTACATCTCTAACGATCTACAGATCACTTAAGTCTTTTTATCTGTGGGCCAGCTTCACTGATCTTTCTGCTGGGTTTGCTCATATGTCTTCTTCTGTCACCTGGCAGCTGAATGATCTAGGTTGGCCTCAGTCACCCGTGTAGCTGTTCACAGGTCATCAGCTGGAACATTTGAGGTGACTTTATTATATATCTCTTATTCAGGCTAGCCCAGGATTTTTCACATGGAGATTACAGAATTCCAAGAAATACAAGTAGAAGCTGTGAGATTTCTGGAGGCCTATTTTCAGAACCAAAACAAAGTTATTTCTGCCACGTTCTATTTGATAGCAAGGATATTAAGTTATCCCAGATTCAAGAGATGGGAAAATAGATTCCACCTCTTAATATTAGGAGCTTCAATGTGTCATTGCAATTTTAACAATGTACCTAGACTTTCATGGCACTTCTTTTTGCCACATTAATAACTCTTCCTCAATCAACATGTATGGCTTCATGGGAAGTTCTCTACTTCCAGCCAATTAAGGAAGAATAAAATAGACCTGCTTTATAAATAATTCTGCACAGTATGGTAGCACCACCCAAAAAATGGGTGAGTGAGTACAGTGGCCAGTCTCAGGAGAGTAGTTGAGGATAGTGGTGAAGAGAAATTCTACAAGTGGGCAGAAGTTTGAGTATTTCACTTCTTTGTTCACTTTTTCTATAGGAAAGATGATCAAGGATACACATTTATTCAGGCATGATTAAGCTAGGTGGTCATGGACTTAGTAGGAAGAAGATCAGAATGTTGGTAATAACAAAGTCTGTGGGAGAAGTTGGTGGAAAGGTCTCACAGATGCACAGAAAATATGGCGATATTTATGTACCAATAAATGCTCACCAGATAGTAACTCCTGGTAAGAGGTTCCCCAAGTTCAGGTGGCTGAGAAGACCTATGCTGCTGTGTCAGTTAGCCTCCTTCCTGATACCTCAGTGTTGCTCAATGATTTCATGAACAATGGGCCCATAGTGGCAGGGGTGGAGTTATATATGATGTCAACAATATGGCCTTTATTCATTAAGCCTGATCTGTCTGCTACATAGCTGAATGCCAAACCTGCCTATAGAAAAATCAACAACGAAACCCTTATGTGGTTTCAAACAGGTGATTAGATTGAACCTCTTCCCCACCAAGAGTAACAAGGTATCTCTATTAAAATAGATGTAGCCTAGGTTTGTATTTGATTTCCCTGCCCTCAGTGGAATTTCTATAACCATCATTTTTTTTTTTGACAACCAGTCATAGAGTACCCTGCCAGGTAAAGATTCATCAAAAGCTGAGGTGCTGAATGAGGACAAAGGAAACATGGAATGTATGGTGTGAGAAGGAAATTATTAAGTCAACCCTGGATATGTGATCAGCATCAGAAAGGAGAACTTTGGAGTTATGCATATTTTCTTCCTTGCTTTTATGTACTTTACATGTTTACCTATCCTTTCATCTCACTTTCCCAATCTGCGATTTCTAATATATGTTAATTGTAGGTTAACCTATAATTCAGGGCTTAAATTACAAGATACTAATGGAAATTTTGTCTGAGTCTTAAAATGGAGGGCATTATTGAAAGATGAAAGGACATATAGGGTTTTGTGTCTACTTTTTGGGCAAAGAGTGAGCAAAAGTTGATGATTGTATGATATATAACTGCACTGTGACAGGTCACAATGATGCTAATACTTTATTTGAAGGTTAAAGTGGGCAAAATAGGCATGTAGGAATGGATGCTGGGTTGACAAATGGTGTCATCTGTCTGTAGTACCGGACTGTCTATTGTCAACTTGGTACCAATATCACACCCTTCTAAGGTCTCTTTTGCAGAGGAAAATCCAATGTCTGCATTTCCCAGGATCTTTTCTCGTATATAATTTTAGTTTAGCATTTTCCACTTACATAGATTTGGGAGACAAAAGAGAAGGAGAAGACACTATTCTCTGGAGATCATTGCTACCAGATCTGTGAATAAATGTGAGATCTGCAGGAGTTTTCCGGTGAGTTCTTCAGAACTACTGTTTACTGCTGCAGATTGAGATTGTTGGTGGGAGCTTCAAGGAGACTGTTGTGGATTTAATGGAGTTTCTGGCAAGCTCTTATAAATTGTATTTTGGGGATTCAGGCTGAAATCTTCAGCTTTGGCTTCAAGGAACTTTGTTCTCCAAGCTCTTACAAAAGCTGTATAAGCTCATAATTCTTATATAAAACTCTATATTTCCAGAATGGCTTCTATTTTCTTCCCTGAAACAATTGGAAGGATCTATAGTGACTGTTCGGACTGATGATTACCAGTATTGATGAAAAGGAGTCTGTTAGTATAGTTTGTATCCTATAAGGGAGAACATGCATAACAGCAAATACTCTACATTTAGTAAGGTTTTCTTAAAATGAATTTGTATTTAATAAATATAATAGAATCTCTACACATTAAAATACATTGTTGAGATGCTACTCATTCAATTTACTGGGAAATGAATCCTTGTATTTGATCCTTGTCTCTCTTAGCTGCCCATGTAACACCCCATCCCAGGGAAGAGAAATAGAAGATTGTGTATTTGAAAACTAATGTTGTAGCTCAATATCGTCACCTTTTTGATAAGAAGTTGGAAATTTAGGGAAAGTGATAGCCTTTAATTACTCAGCTAGGACCAAAACAAGGGCATTCTCAGTTATAATAAAAGACAGTTTCCAATAAAAAGTATCTCTAGCCAAAAAAGTCCTAAGTCTACAATTCTTTACGACTATTTTTCCCATCTCTGAAGATTTCTTTTGGGCTAAAAAATATTTTTGAAAATGCAGACACCTTGTGAAATATAATAGAAGTATGTTAGTTACACATGCTTCTATGTAATGATTTTCTCTCCAAAACTTGACTTAGCTGAGCCAATGCAAATGGTGGACCTCACTGGGCTGAAAGGCAGTGATCTCTCATTCAAAGTGATACTTTGTAGGATAAGGCCAGCCTCATGCAGGGAATAGTTTATGTAGCCAGGTTTAATTCCAGGAATATAGATACTGGGCTGTTAAGAAAAGGGTACAGAAAGGAAACTTGGGAGAAACTTCCCAATGGTATATTCAGCCTAAATTGGAGGTTTGTCCACGATTGGCTTTGAAAAGAGATAGGAACCATTATAAATTATCAAATCAAAGGAACTGTAAACATTGAATAGTAAAACTACATTCTCATGTTACTACCTTCATATACAACAAATGTTCATTTGCTGTCTATCACATTTCAGGAAGTGTTTTATGTGCTAAAAGAAGCCTAAGAAGACCATGCAGTGAATAAAACAGCCAGCCCCTTGTCTCATGGAGTTTACATTCCAGTTGCTATGCTGGATGTATGAGAAGCAAAAGATAGGGTGTCCATATTCAAGAGGCTTATAATTTTCAGGGGAGACAAAGATAATATGACCAAAAGAAAATACAAGATTAGGTTCAATGATTCAGATGATATGAGAAAGACAAGGGATAATTTTTCCATGAAGAAGGCTGTGGAATAGTCCAGAAGAAAAACCTGCATGAGTACATGAAGCAGTTGTACAACTGCTATGAATACCTTGGTTTTCATATTTGCCATAGCAGCCCTCAATATATTGGGGCAAATTGTTTCAAAGTGGAAATTTAAGTACCTTGTCCATGAAATAAGTATACTGTCAGTTAATTCTATATAGATGCTCAAAATCAGTTATTTCTCTGAGGCATTGGTGGCACCTTGGAGGCTCTGCTAGGTATAGAGACCATGCCTAGAGTCTAACTTGGCAGTCTGGTCAACGTCTGGCAGGTAAGAGTTGCTTCCAGAGGAAACTGGGAAAGTTGAGGATTCTCTCCACACTCCATGGGCTAACAGAGGAGAGAGGTGAAGCTCAATGTGAACAGTAAAGACAATAGAGGCCAAGAAGGTATCATCTGGCTATCCAGGTCAGATCTAGAGTCCAGGAGGTCAGAGAATTGATGAGAATGAATTCTCCAGAATGCAAGAGATATTGAAACTGGGTTGGTATCCTTGGCTGACTTTCTTTCATTTATTCATTTGTTCTTCCAGCTATTCAAAATGCACTGGGCACTGTGCATACTACTGCACCATATGTTGGGGGAAAATGAAGAGGAACAGATACATTGCCCTACACCTTGGTAAGCACCTGCAACATGTGCATGTGCGGGCTGCTGGAGGAGTGCACTGGAGGAGCTTTCATTCTTACCACTGTGTGGGTGGGCGAGGAAGAACAGGTGTGAGCATTTGCCAACAGAGGCACCCATAGAGCCCCCCAGGTGTTCATGCTCCTGCTTAATGTCAGGGCCAAGGAGAGGCCTTTTGGGATTTTCTTTTGGTAAGTAATTAATATACGTTTCAAGTTAAATGCCAAGAGCATGAAAAGACCTCGCAGGTGCTAAGTGTTATTATAACATATTAAAATAATGAAAGCCTTACTCATCTTGCTTTGCTTAGCTTAGTGGTTATTCTCAACACCGCCTGCAGGTTAGAATCACCTAGGGAACTTTGAAAAAAATGCCAATGCCCAGGCCTCATCTCTAGATATTGGATTTGACGGATTTATGGTGATACCTGAGCAAGGGGGAGGGGAGGGAAGTGAAGAAACTTCCCAGGTGATTCTAATGCACAGAGTTGTGATCCAGTGCAAGCAACTCAAAGTATTCTTTTCATTTTCTCCTTTTCCTAATAGTTTTCTGAGACTCAGCTTAATTCTCATCTCCTCTGTGAAGTCTTCCCTGATGTGTTCATCTCTTTGTAAACTACTGAACTTCACCATCTGTAATACTCAAGAACTTTCTGACCAACATACTGAGCTACTTAAAAGATCAGGGGCTATAACTTTTATTGCTCTTGCATCCTAGAAATTTGACTCTTAGATTTGGTTAAATTATCCAGACTGTGGGTCAGAAGTATAATTGTTTTTAATGTCTGTTGATGCTTTACACAGAAATTGGAACATTTCATAGAATATTAGTGCTGCAAGGGAACTTAATGAGCCCTAATCAGATCCTCCTCATTCTATAAATGAAAATATTCAAGGGCAAATCATTTCTCTAAGTCCATAGCATTGCTGTGTCCCTAGTCATAAATTCTCTGAGCACATTTTTTCTGATGACTCAGAGGTTCTCAGGTCACACTTTGTGGCATTAGAAGAAAACTGGCACAATATTATACTTTTCCTAGAGTCCTAATGATGATAAAAAACAGAACAGAAATCAGGCTATCTAAAGCTCAAGATTTAAGTTGAATGAGTACTTGAGTCCCTAGAAATGCAAGTAAAATGAAGAAGCTGATGTTTAGGTTAAATAGTTCATAACCATGGGCAGTTTCATCCCCAGAGCAGCATTTGACGTGTACAAACATTTTTTGTTCTCACAACTGGAATGGGTCCTATCTGCATCCAGTGAGTAAAGGTCAGAGAGCCTGCTAAATATTCTGCAATATGTAGGATAGCCACCCACAACAAAGAATTGTCCATCCGTGAATGTTAATACTGCCAAGGTTGAGAAACCCTGCAATAGATATTTTTGCCGCCTTAGGAGAGAGGGCAAGGCCAAGGACAAAGAAGAGAGAGCCAATGTTAACTCCAAACAGAATGGCCTGCAAGTATGATAAGCTGGGGTGAGGCCTGAGAGAAGCGTTCTGTGATAAGATGGAGGTCTTGACGGATGCAGTGATATATGCATCATGTTAATAAGAATTCTTACAAGGAGGCTCTGAGTCTGTCATTCAGAAGAACCCATTGTCTTATGCCCAAAGTCCTCTGCAGATTACTTGTGATTCTTTTGCATCTGAAAACCATCCACCTGTTCTGGAGCTCCAGCATTAAGCTCAGTATTATGGACTGAATGTTTGGATCTCTCCCAAATTCATATGTTGAAGTCCTAACCTTCAATGTGACTGCACTTAGAGAAGAGGCTTTAACAGAAGTAATAAAGGTTAAATGAGGTCATAAGGGTGGGGCCCTGATCCATAGAATTAGTGTTCTTATAAGAAGAGACACTGGAGAGGCAGCAGGGTGGCGCAGTCAGTTAAGCATCTGACTTTGGCTCAGGTCATGATCTCATAGCTTGTGAGTTCAAACCCCATGTTGGGCTCTGTGCTGACAGCTCGGAGCCTGGAGCCTGCTTTGGATTCTGTGTCTCCCTCTCTCTCAGCCCCTCTCTTGCCCCTCCCTGGCCCCTCCCCTGCTTGCAGTCTGTCTCTGATTCTTAAAAATAAATAAACATTAAAAAAATAAAAAAAAAAAGAAGAGACAATGGAGCTCCATCCCTCTTTGTGCACTCAGAGGAAAGGCCATGTGAAGATTGCTGTATAAAAGCCAGGAAGAGAAGCTTCATTAGAAGCAGAACCCTTCCAGATCCAGATCTGGGACTTGCAGCCTCCAGGACTTTGAAGAATGAATTTCTGTTGTTTAAACCTCTCTCTACCCTCCTGTGTGTGTGGTATTTGGTTACAGCAGCCTGAGCAAACTAAGATATTCAGGAAGTCTGGACAATTAGAAAAAGAACAGAGCATTATTATCATCTCTAAAGTTGCAGAAAATGTCTTATGGGGGAAACAGCAAGAGAATGAAGTCCTGGCCTTTTCCCAATGAATACTATTAGTGTGAGACCTCTACCCCAACCCCTTCACCCAGCTCTATCTCCTAACGACCCCTTTCCAGTAACACCCATTTCCAAATGACTGTGGTCTTATGCTAGTCCTCTTAGATGCTCAAGCCTATTTTCAACAGAAGCACAACATATTGAATAATGCAATTAGGAGATATTTAAATAAAAGAAGGGTAAACTACTTTCATGGCCTAAGGATAAGGTATCAGGAACCAACCATTAATAATATTAATTTGTTTTCTTAAAGCCTTTAGTGCAGTGTTTTTAAAAACTGGGTTTATGTAAGAATTATTTAGAATGTATGTTAGAGATTCAGATTTGTGGATCCATCCATCACCTGGTCCTGGTTTAGTGGATTTGAAACAGGGGCCCAGAATTTGTTAATAAAATCATGGGGATTTCAAAACAGAGGATCCACCAATCACACTAAGAAACACTGTATTCATATTTCACAAGGGATTTTTCAAGGGCTGTGGATTTTGGAAATGGAGAAGAAAAAGAAATTAGGAGGTAGAAGAAAAGGAAAGGGACTGGGAAAGACTGGGAAATAAAAAGGAAAGTGAGATATAGTTCTGATATAAATAAAGAGTGAGGGCACCCATGGGGAAGAATTGCATTTTAGGGCAAGTCACAGTGAGAAGGGATGAAAGCTACTGGGACTTTGTAGCAAGAAGGTCCAGTTTATTTGGTCTTATAACTTGCTCCTGAATTCTGGCCTTGGCATTTGCAATTGTTGGCAGGGAGAGCTATTATTTCATTCTGTCTCTCAGTTTAAAACTTAGAACCAGCAAAGAGCCCTCTATAGATCCTCTCTTTGGTTTACTAGGAGTATTCAGGAGAAAAATTTCAGGAAATGCAAGTGCAAGTGAGAGGATGGGAATCAGGCCAGATGAAGATATGTTGGCAGACATATTCCATAGACATATCCCATAGACATATTCCATAGGATATCCTATGGGCATATCCCACAGACATCTGCAACCAGACTGTGCCAAGAGAATAAAACTCTCAAGGAAAACTATACTATGTATCCACACATTCTGTGTTCCTTAATGTTTGTTGAACCTAGGTGAAATCAGGTTTAAACAAATGTCAATCACTAAAGGGAGGTGGTTGTGTTTAAATCTGGGAGAGCTGTGGATGTCTGGGGGAAACCCACTTCCTGCCTCAGTGATGGTGGTGATGGGACAGTGGAGAGGGACTACAGAGTAGATACAAGTATACTGGATTTCTATTGCCAATTTTGTTACACTAGAAACTAGATTTCCCAGAATCTCGGGGAATGTCTAAGGTTTTCTGGGTTGGGTTCAAAAGTGAAGTTGCATGAGATTTGGGAGGTGGATATGAAACAGAAAATGAAGGTTGTCAGTGAGAAGTGATGAAAGATAGACACAGAGGTGCACGTGGGTTTCAATTTATTCTTGATCTCAACTGGTGGACTTGCTGACCGATAGCATCCATGGTCTGCCATCTTACCCTTTCCTGCAAACTCACAGAGGTAATACTTAGAGCCAAATGCCTTCTGCAGACATCTACAGCCTTCTTCACAGTTGGACTCCAGCATCTAGACACTCCTAACCTCCAGATGTTCCTGTAAGCTCCAATTCATTCAGGCATACCATGATAGTTAAGGACCTTTCTCTCTGACCCTTCCACTCTAAACCTTTACTTTTCCAGTGACTCCCTCAATCACATAGGGTCTAATCCTTTTTTGGAAATTCCTTATTCCATGACAATTGTGATGATACTATTTCCTTCACTAAACCCCGGTTAATACAACATCATATCACTCCCCTCCACTAACCCTCCCAACATGCACAAGCCTCATGGGCCTTCAAAGCACAGAAACCATTGGGGAAGGGGCAATTTCCAAATATCCTAAAGAGAGCTCTTCCTGTAAGTAAGAGTGTCTGCATCTGAGAACCATCTCTTAGTCAGTGCTAGAGAAAGGTAGGCTGAGTAGAGCTATTACTTTGTAACAATATGAAATTAGAGACAGCCCTCCGTTTATAAAGAACTTGGATTGAGACACACAGCCTTCAGAGATAATTGTAAAAGCTGCTGAGCCCACATAACTGAATATAACCCTGAATATAAGCTTGGAACACTAGGTGAAGAAGCCTAGTGACAGACAGGTGGATGTGCTCTGTCTGGACAAGCCACCCAGACAGAGAAAATTGCTTTAGAGGAATTATTGTAAATGCAGGTGTCAAAGAGACTATCAGAGGGTGTGAAAGTGGCAACTTAAAAGATAATCCAAGGGGCATCTGGGTGGCTCAGTCTGTTAAGCATCTGACTTCCACTCAGGTCATGATCTTGCGGTCTGTGTGTTCGAGCCCCATATCAGGCTCTGTGCTGACAGCTCAGAACCTGGAGCCTGCTTTGGATTCTGTGTCTCCCTCTCTCTCTCTGCTCCTCCCCCGAATGCACGCATGTGCTCTCTCTCTTTCAAAAATAAATAAACATTAAAAAAATTAAAAAAGAAAAGGTAATTTAAGATGCTCCAAAGACAAAGAGAGACCTTCTACAGGGCAGATAACACATTACTTTCCCTTTTCAAGGGACTGGAGATTTCAGTTGCAGCATGCTCACAGCCAAAGGAGACTATGGAGAATTCTCATTTTGGGTCAGTAATACCAGAGGTTGGGGGTACTGTGTCCCATCATTCTCATGGGGTCAGTGCTAACCAAACTCTGCTTTGGATTGGTAGTCTGTGGGACTTGGGACGTTTCAGTATCCTTCCCAGACAGAAGTAGATGAGCAAAGAGAGTAGGGATAGCCACAGCTATGACTGAACTTTAAGTTAGTAAGCAAAATCCATCCTTATTTTGTTGACAGAGCTATTTCTATTCTTTGCCTTTTCCATTTGTTTTATAGAAAATGCTCTATGTGAGGATTTTGAATTGTACTGAGGCCAGGCTGATGAGAAAGTATATTTTTCCAGCTGCAGACCAATGGGTAGACAAGGATCTGGATCTTTCCTGAAGTTCTGTGGCAATAGCATCATTTGCCCTTCCCATAATTGGTGGGCATCATGACTGCACTACATGTACATAGAGGGATGAATATTCAAACTCAACAAAGGGCAGCTGAGAGTTCCTTCTCCTTCTCACCTGGTGAGAACCTCACAGTTTTTCCTTCTCCTCTCTCCTTTGGAAGCTCTCATAGGAAAATTCTCTCTCCTCTTCTTCCAGCAAGAGAAAAAAAAATCACTCAGTTCAAAGGATCTGAAGGATTAGCCTGAGGTCCAAACCTGTGTGCTGGCCCTGCCTTTAAGTGCAATTATCTTCCACCTGCTGCCTCACTCAATTATCAACAAACCTAAAAATGTCTTCCACCTTCATCCCAAATGTGACAGTCCTCCAAGCAGCTGGCTAGCTGAGGGCAACAGCTGGATGAGCCTGGGAGGTGCTCTGGAGGGATAATGTTATCCTGTGATTATCACACCTTCTTCTTCCAGGGGCACAGCAACTTGTAACTATTGTCCTTCTTCCTCCTTTACATGTAAATAAAGGGAGGGGAATGCCTTGATTCCCTTAAGCTGACACTTGAAATCATGTTCCAACTGGGAGATTGAAGCTTCCAGTTATCTTTAAAATGCTAATGAGCTCTGAGATGTTCATTGTCAGGGGCTTCCAGGGGAGTTCTGCTGGTGCCCAGGGTTGCTGTGGATGGTAGAGAGCTCTGTCCCTATGTTCCTATGTCTTCCTCTTTAGCTCTTTCAATTTACCTGAAGACTGGAATTGTTTCTCTTTATCCTAGATTCTGGTGCCACCACCAGACCAGTCCTCTAGCCCTCCAGCTCCCTTAGATAATCCTGTACAATATATGGTGGCGTGAAAATTTTGAGGCAAGCAAAGCTGATCTTGAGTTCATTCCCATCTGGGCTCATGGAGGCAAGACCTTTATAGGGGATGGGACTAGCAAAGACAAAAGTAGAAAGTGGAAAACACTGAATGGTGGAACCTGGGAAAGAAGCTAAACTTTAGCCCACAAAGAAAAAGCAGGAGTGGGAACTCAGCCAGGGTCAGACCCTGCTTCACACAATAGAAGACCCTGATTCCAGTGAAGACTGGCATTTCTGAGATCACTAGGGCCAGAAGTAGACTGGAGCTGATGAGAAGAAAGTCATGGGATCTAGTGCTGGTGACCTTCTGAAACTGTCATACGGACAACTTTTCCCAAGAGCAGGGCTTCTCTGGAGGGCCTGAGTTCTCTTTTACCTCAAGGAAGCATCTCTATCAATCTTAAAAGCCTAGTACTCAGAATTCTCACAATTTTCCTCTCACAGACTTTTTGTTTTTGTTGTCCACTACCCTGATTGTTTTCTCACCCAAAACCTGCAGTACTAAGACTAGAGTACTAAGACTGGATGCTAAGCTTCTGCTTGGCTTCATACAGACCTGCTCTTCTTTGGAGATGATTTTCACACTTTCTCTCCCTTTCCAACAGTAATAACCTTGGGTGGTCATTTAGTGCTGGGTGTACTTGCTAACCCAAGAGCTGACTGACTCACTAAAAGATGTTAAGAGCTTTTTGCATTATTATTGCATTTGCATTTAATAGAGAATTCCCCTTCCTCAAAACCTGCCCATGTGCCCCCTCTCCAATCTTGTCCAATGGGTGTTATTTATTTCATCTACTAGCTCAAAGACAATACTGAAGTGCAGAACAGAGCAGCACTTAGCTAAAGAACTTTTCCCAGGCCAGTGGAATCAGGCAGTTGGCAATTCCCAAATCTGTTTGCAGACAGTGCTGAAAGTTGAGATTAGCCTAGCTGCAGGATTGGATACAGCTTTTGGATTGCTTTGCCAAATATGGGGTAAAATGACTTTGGCTGCTGTAAACTCCAGCTTCAATGGAGACAGAAGTTTCTCTTTCTCACATCTTTTCGGAGCTCCTGGGGGCTAACAGTCAGTGTTTGGCTTAGAAAGGGATTCAGTATTTTTTTTTTATTATAGTTTTGATGTCAACCCCACTGCCACATGGGAAGGCTTCTTATGTTCAAGGGGCAGCCACAAGTGAGGAAGAGCAATCTGTGTTTTTCTTTTTTTTTCCTTTTTTTTTTTTTTTTGGTCCCTGAGATAATTTTGAAGGAGACAATGTTTGTGTTTCCAACTTACCCCTCCACTCTTCAACTTCCATATCTCCTGTGTAAGTGCTCATATATCATTCTCATGGACTTGGGATCTTAGGATGTCCTTGTAAAGGAAAGCAATCTGAGAATCACCTACCTACATTAAGTACTCAGAACTGAGTATATTATTCCTTTGAAGGCTATCTAGATTTTTTTAATTTTTAAAAAATGTTTATTTATTATTAAATAAATGTTTATTTATTATTGAGAGACATCAGTTCACTGAAGCTCCAATTCACACTGTTGGAATTACTGATAAAGCAATGGCTTCTGTAGATTATTAATTATTATTATTTGATAATACAGAGGATCATAGAATTTTTGTGGGAAGTTAGGATAGGAAGAGAAAAAGGGAAGAGCAATGAAGCAGAACAATGGGAGGCCCAGAAGATGGACATACAGGTGTTTATATGGTCATTGGTTAACACTGCTGAGTAGCGTTAAGATGTGATCTTCTTTGATTTCCACTAACACCTTGAAGTCAATATTTAGGCATCAATGCTGTTTAAAAGATAAACTCACAAAGATAACTACCATGACACTTTATAAAGTATAATAATTTTGTTGGATGATTAATAGTAGTGTGGACATTTGAGACACAATCATAGAATAGAATAGTTTTAGCTGTTTGTAGAATGGAACATTGATGGGATGCACATGGAGCCCAGATGAAATATATCCTGTGCTCAATGTTAAAAAGCAAAAATATTTCCACTGCAAACATTTATTCCTGGCACATACAATTCTGTTGAGAAAATGTTTTCTGTCAATAACACATATCATAATGGTGGTTGATGTTTTGAGCTGGAAGACAGAACCCTAAGGATGTGTGCAGCATGAGAGATAAACACACAAATACTATGAATACTGTTTTTTTGCTCAATTGGCATTAGAAAAACTTGATTCATACATCTATAAATATTTAGATTTTTTAGGTGATTGTGTGTGAAAGCATCAAAGTTGTAATAATATCTCATGTTAAAATGAATCATTTAAAAATGCAAATTGACTTATTTACCAATCAATGTTCTTTTTTGAACTTTGCCTGTTTAGCTGTAGCAGTTCAGGTGACTGTTAATAATTCACACTTTCACTTTCAGTCTGTATGAGAGTTCCAGTCATCATCATTCATTTTAGCCATTCTGTGTTGAATCTTACTCTGGTTTTATTTATTTATTTTTTTCAGTTTATTTATTTATTTTGAGAGAGAGAGAGAGAGAAAGAGAGAGAGAGAGAGAGCAGGGGAGGGGCAGAGAGATGGAGAAACAGAATCCCAAGCAGGCTCTATGCTGTCAGCACAGAGCCTGATGCGGAGCTTGAACCCACCAATGGTGACACCTGAGCCAAAATCAAGAGTCAGACGCTCAACTGACTGAGCCACCCAGGTGCTCCTTATTTTGGTTTTAATTTCCAATACCCAGATTTCTAATAAACTTGAGCACCATTTCATATGTCAATTTGTCATTTCAACATTTGGATTTTAAGAAGTTCCTCTTGAAATCTTTTGCTCATTTTCCTGCTGTCTTTCTTATTGATTCAAAGAAATTCTTTATGTATGCTGGGTATGAATCTTTTTTAGATTGATATATTACAAATATCTTCTCACTCTGTGGCTTTTCTTTTAAATCTTATTGGTTTCTTTTTATAGGCAGAAAAATTTAAATTTAATAAAGTCTGATTTATCAATACTCTTTTGATTTTAGCTCTTTTGTTTTATTTTTGCCTACTTCAAAGTATTAAATATATACCCCTATGATTTCCTCTAAAATAATTACTGGTTTTATGTCCACGTTAAGATATACAGTTCATCTGGTATTGATATTTTATATATGATATATTTTTGTCCACAAACATCATTTATTGAAAAGTCTCTTTCCTAAGGTACTATAATGCTATCTTTGTCATAAATTAGATGATTTTTTAAGATATGGGTCAGTTTCTACATTCTCCGTTCTGTTCTACTCCTTTTTGTCTGTTTTACTACATTTTTTCCAAAAGTGCACTTTCACAAGATAATATTATAATATGTTTTGCCATCTGGAAGTACAAATTCTGCAGCTGAAGACCAAGAAGAAGATTTATACACCTTCAAGTTTACCAAAGTTATTCTTATCCCTTCCGTGACCATAAAGAATTAGAACTTGTCAACTTACATACAAACACACATGTGTTGTGATTTATTTTTGGAGTAATGTGAATCTCTAGACAATTTGGGAGAATTAATATCTATAATATTGGTTCTCCCAATCCATGATCATGGTATATTCTTTGATTTATATAGTTTTTCTTTTATTTTTTAGTAATGTAGTTGTCAGTGTTCATATCTTACACAAGTTTTGTTAGGTTTATTATTATGTATTTTATATTTTTGATACCATTATAATTTTAAATATTTAATTTTTAAAATTTGTTTGCTATAGAAGTACAGTGGAAATTCCTTCAAATATTGTTTTGCCCATTATTTTACTCTTTTTCTTCTGAGTATCCAATTATATTTTTCTTACTATGTTCACATGCTTGATTGCACTTTTCTGTATATTCCATTCTTGTTTTCTGTATTTCAATTTGATAATATCTATATTTTAATCTTTATCCATATCTGTATCTATATAGAATCTATCTGTTCCAGTCTGTGTCCTACTGATTTTTTAACTTATCTCTTGGATTCTTATTTTCAGGTATTTTTATGTATTTATTTTTTTGATGAAAATTTAATGGCAAATAGCTTTATTTCATATGAACCATGTTTTACACTTAAAGGGAAAATACAGTGCAGAAATTACAAAAGGCGATTTATTAGGAAGTAGGTAAAAAGGAATAAACATAAAGCTGTACTAAAAGGCAATCAGCTGGCAATACCATTATGAGTAGCCACTAAGAGTGGGCAAAACCAGACAGCTTACCAACAAAATGATATGGAGGCTACTGAATAGGACCCAGATGAAAATTTGTGACAAGATCTTCCCCAGGCCTGCTGGACCCTGCTGCCCTGCCAGACCTCTCTGGGGCAGGTACCTGCATCTGTGAACCATCGCCCCATCCTCAAGGACAGGCCTTATAGCTCTTGACGCCCAGCTTCACAGGCCGGCAGGGCCCAGGCTTCCTGGAGAGAACAGGGCCCTCCCGCACAGGATCACAGCTCCTGGACATCCTCAGGTACTTTATTTTCAAGCTCTGGAATTTCTATTGGTTCCTTTTTTTTAAACTATAAGTTCTTGAAATTTTTTTTCTACTTTTAATCCATTTTATGCATATCTTTGACTACTTAAAAAACATATTTATCATTTTAACATCAATTCTTTTATTCTTCTGAAGGCATTGCTAGATCACCTGTCAGTTTATTCTTGTGTGTTTTTTTCTCAATTTTTCACAAATTCTTGTGTGTTTTGTCCTCAATGATATCATTCTGTTGTTTTTATGTTTATTAATTTTTAATAGTTTTTAAAAAATGTTAATGAACTTTAAAATTGCATTTATTAATTCACTCAACAAATACTTATTGAAAATCTATTACATAACAGGCCCTGGGGAAATAGCTATAAACAAAATAGATAAAGCCTTTGCCCTCATAGGGCTTGCATTCTAATTAGGAGAAATACATGATAAACAAAAATGATAAATATATATCGCATGGTATTGAGTATTATGGAGAAAATGGAGTATAAGTTGGCCAGAGATGGATACTCTGCTGCAGTAACATTTAAGCAGAGACCCTGAAGAAGTGAGTCTCAGGAATATCTTTAATAAGAGCATTCCAAGCAAGGGCAACAAGATGTATAAAGGCACTGAGGCAGGAATGGGCTTGTATCTTTGAGAGAGAGAGTGTAAGCAGGGGTAGGGCAGATAGAGACACAGAGAGAGGAAGATCTGAAGCAGGCTCTGTGCTGATAGCAGAGCCCCAGTGCTGACTTGAACCCTCCAGTCATGAGATCATGACCTGAGCTGAAATCAGATGCTTAGCCAACTGAACCACCAGGCACTCCACATATTTAGTAATTTTTTATTGAATGCCTGATATTGTGTGTAAAAATTGTTAGTAACTTCATATGATATCTTTCTGAGAGGATTCAACCTTTCCTCTGCTAGTCTGATTCAGTCAGTGGTAGCTGATCATCTTTACTCCAATCAGGGACAGGCTTCAACTGAGGGTGGGTTGCAGTTTTTAGAAAGCACAGTCTGCCTTGTTTCACTCCTCTCCTGGGGTGCATCCTTGAAGAACTCTAATCTTTCTGTCTTTAGGACAGACAAAAACTACCCTAGTACCAAGAGTTCTGCTCTGCTTTTCAGAGGCTCCCGATTATCTTCTAACTTCCCACCCTGTGTTACCTCAGAATTTAGCAAATATCAGGGTGCCTGGGTGGCTCAAGTAGGTTATGTGTCTGACTTCGGCTCAGGTCATGGTCTCATAGTTTGTGAGTTCAAGCCCCACATCGGGCTCTGTGATAACAGCTCAGAGCCTGGATCCTGCCTTGGATTCTGTGTCTCCCTTTCTCTCTGTCCCTCCCCAGCTCATGTTCTGTCTCTCTCTCTCTCTCTTTCAAAAATAAAGCTTAAATAAATTAAAAAAAAGACTTTAGCAAATATCTTGAGGGAGAAGTCAGATATGTATGAATTTTCTCAAATCTCTAAGATGGTCTCTTCAATCCTGTGAGATCACCAAATCGGGTAGTAATCTAGTTCTCTGTAGTGGTCTTCTGACAAGGTGAAGCCTGGCCTGACTCTTCCTCTTTTCCTGTCTCCAGAATCAGCCAGTGTTAGTAGGGAAAGAGTGGCTACAGATCACCAGCCAATTTCTCTGTAGTTCTCACTCTGCAATCTTGATTAGTCTAATTATTATTGAATCAGCAACTTCCTGATAGCTTTAAATATATGCTTTTAGAGTTTATAAGGCTTTTCTATTTATTCTTTGGGAAATCCCACAAGCTACTCCATCCTTCTTGGAAGAAGTCCCTCCATTCATTCTTAAATGAATATGTTTATTGGTATTGCTCACTCAGCAAGTATGACTTTGACCTTCTTTCATTCCTTATCTCCCTCTTCTAATAGCATATAACCCATGTTTCAAGATATGCAGATCACAGTCTATTTCATGATTTTCCTTGGAGTATCCTAGCAGTCAGTGTGGGTTACTCTCATAAGCCTTTTCTGAACTTATGTATATGTATATGTATATGTGCATGTGTGTGTGTAATCTCACTCTTGATTTTCCTTACCTATTCTTCAAATTATGAATTAATTCATGAGAGAAAGATTTCTGAATGTCAGAATATGCTGGACACATTTATGATGCAGTTTTTAGTATTTCACATTGATCATGTCTCTAATAAGCAGTGCATCCTTGTTCATACATAAAAATAAAAACAGAACAAAACAAAAAACTTTTGCAGTTGTATAATCTTTCAGGTCTGATTCTCTTTCCTTCTTCTGAAAGTGGAAAAGTGGTTAATGATTATAAATATTCTCCCTTAAAGGAGTGAATTTAGAATAAAAGATAGGATAAGTGCAAGGGAATCTGAATAGTGTGTGTGTGTGTGTGTGTGTGTGTGTGGTGTGTGTAATAAATGTAAAGAGGTTGTTTATTATTTATGACCTCTATGATTTTATGTCATATTTGTTCTGTTCCTATTGAGCTCATAATGCCCTCTTTGCTTATCTTTGGACTACCATAGCAGTTTTTCTCTAAAATGAAATACAAGCTCAGGAAAGGGCCCTATAGACAATCTAGTATAGTTTACCATTCAATTTACAGATAATGACTCAGCAAATGTTACTTTCTCAAGGAACATAGTATATTAATAGCAGTTGGGGTAAAATACACTATTTTTACACATTGTTTTAAAATTTTAATGTTTATTTTTGAGAGAGAGAGAGAGAGAGAGAGAGCAGGGGAGGGGCAGGGAGAGAGGGAGACACAAAATCTGAAGCAGTCTCCAGGCTCTGAGCTGTCAGCACAGAAACTGATGCAGGGCTCAAACTCGTAAATCTCTAGATCATGACCTAAGCTGAAGTCAGATGCTCAACCAGCTGAGCCACCCAGGCAGCCCTACACATTTCTCTTGTATTTTAGGGTTTTCAAAGTGAGAATTCTTGGTTTTATTTGAAGTGTTTCCCCAAATCTGACAGGTGAAACTTAGTAGTAATGCAGAAGTACAAACTTTAATTTTGCACATATACCTGTGTTGGCGGTGAAATTATCCCACTATAAAAAATTATTTCTCAGAGAATATCCCTTGTTTTTGCTTATTCATTAGTTATTTTTAAGTATATAAATGTGTGCGTGTGTGTGTGTGTGTGTGTGTGTGAGTGTAAGATCTCTGCATGGTAGTAATTTTGCTAATATATTAGAAAGGAAGAGAAAGCTATCCAATAACATACTGATTTTTAGACAAGAGTAATTTGAATAAATTTAAGAATGGAATGTGGGGCCATGATTGGAAGGGTATAATTTGAAATTTTCAGTTATAGTTTGCAACATATTAAAAGGGAAACTATGTGCTATTCTGGCATTCTAGAACTTAGGGGTTTCATATTCCTTTTGATTGTAAATGGTCTTCACTACTAATTAACTTTTGTTACTTTTCTGGATGTTCTGTTTATCCCAAAAGATTGCTATATCTTAGAGAGCAAATATAATATTGTATTCTCCTCCAACCCCCCTGCCTTTGGGGTTAAGTTTATGTTCATAATGTGACATTTGTTCATCTTTGCTGATTGAAGGAATTCTTAGTGATGTTCACACTGTTTCTTTCTGCCTTTGAGACACATGTGAAAATTAAACTTACTGG
Organism: Prionailurus viverrinus; assembly: GCF_022837055.1. Lineage (NCBI taxonomy): Eukaryota > Metazoa > Chordata > Mammalia > Carnivora > Felidae > Prionailurus > Prionailurus viverrinus. The sequence goes on along the minus strand of NC_062572.1, from coordinate 66,338,597 downwards.
CCCTTTCGTGGTTGGATGGGGTCATGTGACTAATTCTGGCCAATGAGTTGTAGGAAGATTTGTATGCCTCTTCCAGGACTCTTTCACCAGAGCACTCTCTCCCAATGCCACAGTCATTGGCCGTCAGTCACTGGTTGTCAACATCCAGGTGATGGTTATTGTGTCAGCCTGGGGTCTGAAGCGGACATGTAGTGGAGCAGAGCTCTCAGACCATCCAAGATGGACATGTAGTATGAGCAAGAAATGAAACTTTGTTGCTCTCAGACACTGAGGTTTTGGAGGATGTTTGTTATCACAGCACTGTTAATCCATTATGACTGATACACTAATAGACATTACTTTTGAGGTTTCAGTTGCCAAATGGTTCTAAGAAACACACATGTAGGGATAACCACGTCACTGGTTTATTTTCCTGGCTCTGGCAGACCAGGTAGAATGGACATGGTCTCTTACTCTCGAGGAAGTGTGGTTCTATCAACATGTGGTAGATAGATGTGGACCATGAACTCATAGAAAATAAGAATCTCTTATTAGCGTCTCCAAGATTGTGTACCTTAAGATACTTGAGTATCTTTACCATGGACTTAGAGGCATATATTATTAATGAGGTAACACCTGAGATCATACAGTCTTATATTTTAATGCATTCCCTAGGCATCAGTTTGCTTCCCAGAGGCTATCTATAAGTTCATATTTCTCTATTGCATTCTAAAAATACTTTTCCTAAATTCACTTTATGCTCTCAAATCACACGGAATGAGTATATTTTACAGGAAAGAAACTATCAATTTTCAGTCGGGATATCCTGATGTTAAATGTCTTGATTACTTCCTTTTGCTATTTCTTCTTCTGTGTTTAACATTCATGTATTTGGCAATGTCTTCACCTTTTCAGTTACTCTCAGCTTGGCACCAGTATGTCTCTAGGGCTCTGATCAAGCCCAAAGATTTCCTGGTTTTTATGCCTTTTTAGATTGAGGCCATGCAGTAGAGGCACAGTAGAAGGTTTTCCACATGGAAGTGCTGGTGATGGGTATGTGCAGGTCTAAGAGGTCTCCTCTAGAGTCATTCCTGGGAGTTCCCTGATGATTAAAACTATGTTGGTGGAATGCAGGCAACTCCAGAGGGAAGACAGACAACATAGGCAACTAAAAATTACATAGGAGAGAAGGGAACATGTCATTTTCAGATTCCTATTATCAATTGTCATTTTTCTTGGTTAAAGTCATGAAAATTTGAGGCCAACCAAAGAAAAAAATATGCATTGGCTGCTTGGCAGATATTTTTTTTTTTTGCGTGTGTGATTATTCCATATTTATTGAGAAGCAAAAAAATATTGACAGTATTATAAGGCATTGTAGAGAAGACATACAAATTAGGAACAATCTTAATATTGTGGGCTTACATTATGTTTAAAGAAATTCACACTTCTAAAACAATTTTGATATAATAGGCAAAACGCATCACTCAGTCATTCAACTACTTCTTCATTTAACCATTAAGCAAATAAATATGGAGAATAACATATGGTGTTCGAAGTTTTTGGAAAACACAAAATTTATAGTAATAATGATAATAATTCCTAATGCTAACATTTATTAGGTACTTTTATGTGAAAGATAGCTTTGTAAAAAGTATTTTATAAGAAGTGGCTCATTGAATTCTCAGTGCCTCAGTTTCCTTTTCATTCCACCAGCAAGGAGAGGCCAGAAAGACCTTGTTGACTGCCCAAGGGCAACACAGCAGGTCAGTGGTAGCATTGTGAGGTGATCCAGGCCATCTGGCCCTTAATCCTGTGTTGCAAACCTCTACACTCTACTGTTTTCCCTTGTTCTATATGGAATTATCAGAAAATAAGAAGATCCATGTAATGGGTCCATGCCTGGAAAGAAATCGGGGCTTTGAGGATATTGATGGAGGAAGTAAGAGTCTGCCTTCTTCTAAACTTTCCACTTCCATTTGTGTCTCAGATGCTGTCATGTGGAGCTTGGAAGACAGCATCTTCCCCACATGTTTGAATCCACAAAACTACAAAGAAGCAGCTAAGACCCTTGGTAGAAAGGAATTGGGAGTCTTACCACTTCCCTTTGAGTTCACTGTTACTAGAATATGTCTGATGGTCTAGGGTGGTCTTGATCATAGAGGAAAGGCAAGAATATACAAGGTCCTAAGAGATGAAATTTGTCAGGGCTAAGGAAGTGATGGTGGCAAGAGACTGGATGTTTGACATGATGAAGAGCAGGATTAATCACTGGACAAAAGTTATGGTTCTAGGTTTTCTTTCTTTTTAAAATTTATTGATTTAAATTCAAGTTAGTTAACATACAGTGTGGCATTGACTTCAGGAATAGAACTCAGTGATTCATCACTTATGAGCCTCTCCTCCAGAAGACCAACACAGCCACCACCCCCATGTACCAAATGCCCTGAAAATGGAAGGCTTCAAAACAACACAGCTCTTTTTTCTTTTCTTTTTTTTTCTTTCTTCTTCTTTCTTTTTTTCTTTTGTAATTAGGCTATTTTCTTTATTTTTTCCTTTCTTTTTTTTCTTTTTTGCTCCTTTCTTTTTCCTTTTCTTCTTCTTTGTTTTTTTTTCCTTCCTTTTTCTTTGGAATCAGCTTTATGGTTTTTTGAGTTTCTGTTTCTTTTTCTCTTTCCTTTTCTCTTTTTTTTGGGGGGGATCAGGTTCCCTCCTCCCTTTTTCCAGGGTTACTTCAACAAACAAACCAAAGCACACCTAGTTAAATGTCCAAACACTCCACCACTGCAAGTAAGGAGGAACTCTGCAGAGGACTGAGTAGTGGGAAAGAGCAGCCAAAATGCAACAGCAGAGTGCACACAGCATTCACAAGAAATACTGCCTGAACTGCCATGGCCTGGGCAATGTATGACCCCTTTTTAATATAGCAGTATTCTCAGATGCAGGAAATGTAACAAACTTTTAAAACATTCAAAAGACAGGGGCGCCTGGGTGGCGCAGTCGGTTAAGCGTCCGACTTCAGCCAGGTCACCATCTCGCGGTCCGTGAGTTCGAGCCCCGCGTCGGGCTCTGGGCAGATGGCTCGGAGCCTGGAGCCTGTTTCCGATTCTGTGTCTCCCTCTCTCTCTGCCCCTCCCCCGTTCATGCTCTGTCTCTCTCTGTCCCAAAAATAAATAAACGTTGAAAAAAAAAATTAAAAAAAAAAAAACATTCAAAAGACAGAAACTTAGCCAAATAACAAGATGGAGGAATGTCTCCCCAAAAGAAAGGTCAAGAAGAAATCACAGCCAGGGAGTTGCTCAAAATGGATGTAAGCAATATATCTGAACAAGAATTTAGAACGACAGTCATAAGACTACTAGCTGGGCTCAAAAAAAGCATAGAAGACTCCGGAGAAACCCTTGCTGCAGAGATCAAAGACTTAAGAACTAGTCAGGATGAAATCAGAAGTGCTATAACTGAGATGCAAAATAAACTGGATACTGTGACAATGAGGATTGAAGAAGCAGAAGAGAGAATAGGTGAAATAGAAGATAAAATGATGGAAAATAATGAAGCTGAAAAAAAGGAAAGGAAATTATTAGATCATGAGGGGAGACTTAAAGAACTAAGTGATTCCATGAAATGGTTCTAGGTTTTCTTGATGTTGTCTGACCTTGCTGCTCTAGGGTCATGTAGAAAAATTATGGATGTCAACAACTCAGTGAGTTAAATTGTTACAGTGCTGTAGCATCTGAGGCCTGGCCTATTTCCTATAGGATGTTTGTGGCTGAGATCTGCAGCAGTGGTGGTGTTGATGTTAAGCACTAGATTTGACTCTGTAGTGTTGGAGTGCCCAATCAACTTGCATCTCTGTGGGACACTAGGGATTTGGTACTACCATCATCACTAGTACCTCTCCACCAATGCACTATCTAGAAGCCCTTGTATGAGAATTAGGTCTCCAGGGCAGTGGTCTCCAAATTACATAATTGTATATCTCTATTCATAAAAAGAAACAAAAAAGCAACCGTATATATGAATATTCACTTATAAGTTATAAAAGACACTATAGTATTGATAGATCATGAACATTAGATCATAAAATATAATTTTTAAATGATGTATGTATATACTATAGTGTCCCCCCAAATATGATGACATCATAACTACAATAGCTGTATCTCATGGATCTATACATACTAGCATGGGGTTAAAAGTCTATATTGCCATGAGTCTAATTATATAACTCATTTTTTCTCATAAAATTCCTGATAAAGAGCTTATTCTACACATAGATATTTCAGCTCTGCCATTTTCTTATTATTTGTGTTTGTATTACTGTTTTTAACTTATTTCTTTCAAATAAGTTTGAAAGAAATATTTTAAGCTAGTTTGCTTCATTGTGAAGGTAATATAGCTAGTAATAGACAACCTTACCCATAAATCCACTTGATTAAGCACAAGTGAACTGCAACACCTGGCCTTAATTGGAAAGCAAATGGAAGAATGAGGTCCCCACTGTCTCTCATTTGAATTCAAGAAATTTTTGCTGTTTTCTGAGAAATCCTGTGCATTGCATGGGACATGAGACCTTTTCACACAAGTTTCAATGCAGGCAACTTGTATGTCAGATATAGATAAAATTAATTTCCCAATTAATAGATTAATTCCCAATTAATAGACAGATTCCCATTTAAGATAGATTTAAATAGAATATTTAATGTTTTCCCCCTGTATCTCACGAGTTCACCTTGCACAATTCACTTTAGAGATAACTCTCCTTAAACACTTTTTTCATTTATAAAACTGAAGCACAGTTATCTCAAAAAAGGCGTTTCTATTGGCATCACACAGATCACTGGTTTTAGATACTTGGGTAACAATTAGAATTACAATAGGTTTTAGAAGTTCAAAAGTGATTGAGATCAATTTTAGTTGAAGAGATCATGAGTCTGCATCAAAATGATGGGATTCAAGCCAATCATTGAAAAATGGAAAGGGTATTGATAGAAATGGAGGTATTCCAGGTGAATGAGTACAGCAAGTACTGTTAGAGGACCTAAGGAAAGAGAGTTTTGGGGACACAATCATGAATTTAATTTTAAATTAAATGAGGTTGCATTAGTGGTTAGATACGCAGTTTCTCAATCAGATGACTTTTAGGGATAATGTTTGGGAACAGTCTTGGGACTAAAGGAATTGATTTGGGAATCATCTTCATAAGGATATTTTCTAAAATTATGGAAGTGATTCATCTAGTGAGAACGGTGAGAAAATGAGAACCACTTTTATGCATAATGAATATATTGAATACCCTGTGGAAAGTCTTTTTCATCTACTTTTTGGGTTCTCTTCTCTTTCTGGAAAGTTGAGGTTGTCAGAAGAGTAACTACCAGATTTGTAACTCTTTAGAGCAAAATGAGTTAAAATTCCAGTGCTGGGTATGGACACCACAGGTGTTCCTTCTTCTCATTGGGAGGAACAGGCTGCTCATGTGGATGGTAGAGCTAGAACTGGATTGGAACTTGAATTTGAGAAGATAGATTGAGTGAAGAATCATTTAAGCCACGCAATCATGAGAGGAATGGCTTATATATTAATATCAAAGTATGAGATCAAGAGGGCATGCCTTGAAGCATTAGGGAAGTAATTTTAAAAATTAAAGCAAGTCCTACTTAATTGACAAATCATATACTGACATTCCCAACTTCAGTTAGAGTAGAGTAATAAGTGATGATGACAGTTCCTTCCTTAGAAGATGCTATTTGTAGAGAAAGAAGAGATGGAATCGTTCTCAGTAAAATAACAAATATGGGATTGAATAATTAATTGTCTTTGTGATGGTGGGGACAATGATGGCTACAGGTATTTTTGGAATGATTTGTTCTCAGATGTGATTTTTAATGTGTTGGGGAGGAATGTAAGCTGAAACTTGATGAATTCTATTTTCTGTATCAAATTAAGTGTATATTATTTCATAATAACATTTTAATATCCATGCACAAGGTATCTTTATTGTTCAGTTTCAATAGTTAGAGTATTGAAATATATACTATTGGGTTTTCTTCATTCCATTTTTGAAAAATGCCCCTCATGAAACTTAAAAAATGTGTATGTGATGTAGAAATAACATGCACAGATAAATTCTTAGAGAAACAGCTTTATGATACACTAGAGTGAGTATGAACTTCGAATCAAACTTTTATTTATGTCCCTTTCTACTCTTTGAACAAGTAGCCTAACATCTTGGAAAAGAATCTTCATCTTCAAAGTAGAGATCCTAATATCTGCCCTGACTACATCTCAAAGTTTTTAACAAGATCCAGCGAGATCCAGCATATGCTACTATGAAAACTGAAAAATGCTCAACCAACACCAGGCAAGACATCAATTTATATACATCTTCCCTTGCATATAAGCTTTTATGCATATTTTTTCTCTTAAGAATTTTTTTTTATTAAACTAAATATTGTTTCTAGCAAGAAAAGCCTTTCAAGTAAGGTTGATATTATTATTCCTTACAAGTTTCATCTTGATTCATAAACATTTTATGCCAAGAATAATGCTGTTTTAAAGACAATAAGTGCCTGGTTTTGCCTGGGGCCACTGGAAGCCCTGCAAAAGAGGCAGGAGGAATTAAAGGCCCTTAATCATATTTCCCCATTTTTAACTGTTAGTTTTTACACTCTTGAGCCATTTCTTTCCTCTTGCTGGGCCCTACCGAGGCCCATAAATCTTAATTAAAGATGCAATTTTTTTTCTTATGAAATCTGAACTGCAAGAAACCATTCTTATTTTTTATTTTTAAGACTAGCTCCATGTGTCGGCTCATAAAACAAGTAAGACTTTTGCACTCAAAGGATTTTGAAAGCTGTTATTGCTGCTGTCATGTGGCACTGGTCCCGTAATTACTATTATTGTTATTTTATTTTATTTTTTTACACATGAGCTTCTGCTTTTCTTGCATAGAGCATGATGTAAAAAAATAACTTACAACAGGCTGCTTTTGTTTTAGGAAGCAGGGGTTATGGTTCATAAAACAGGAAAGAAACATGAATCCAAATTTCCAATGAGGAAAAGAACTCTCTCTGAATGCTACTGGGTATAGATACTTCCTGGTGGGGTTCCCATCAAGGAACCATTATTTAAAGGGAATATTCTCTTGATCAGAATCTGATAGGTAAGATAAACAGGATATCTGCAACTGCATTTCTTATTCCCTTAGATTAGGGAAATGGGCTTAACATCTTTAGACATCTAGAACTAATATACTGATGATGGACCCCAAAGGAGTTTAATCACAGATAGCAGAGGTAGCCTGAAAAGACCTAAACCTACTTTAGATGATGACATTTCTAAAGAATAAAAATGATTCTGATAACATCATAAAAACACCTAATGAGGCATGAGGCAGTGCCAGGCACTATGACCAGAGATCAGACTAATTATCTATCAACTTGTCTGTCTTCTGCCATTCCTTCAGAACATCAATGGTATCCCCTTGTCCACAAGATTACATTAAAGCTTTCAAGACCACTAACGTGGCCTCAACCTATCTTTTGAACCACATCTTGAACTGTCATACCTCACTAACAGTACTTCTATTTATACAGAGAAAGCAAAGACAGTACTTTTCAAGACCTATTCTTCTGTGACTCTGTGGCTTTGCATGTGTTGAGAGGTATGGTGGGAAAGGAGAAATTGCACAATGGATTTAGGGTAGATTTTGAAATTAGGAGGTTTTAAACTTGAGGGCCAAGGGAACTATAGTAAACTATAGGCAAATTGCTTAGCCTCTCTGAGACTCTTTTTCCTCATCTGTAAAATGGGGGTAATAATTACTTTCTGGTGGTGGTGTGCAGTTTATAGGAGAGGCATACTATGCACCTAGCACAGTATCTGTACCCAAAGAAGTGCTTCACCAAATAGATGCTTTCTGTACTTCCTTATGCTTGGAGTTCAATGGCCCTATGAGTTTCTACTCATCTCCTAAGACTGCCAAATTATACCCCATTTACAAAGCCTTTTATAAGATCCCCCAGGCACATTTGGGTGAATTAGGATGAATAATCTGGCAATGAATGCAAGATTTTTGGGAGGAAGGAGGGACCTAGAATAAGCAGGCCAGCCAAAATCTTTCGCTTCTTGTTGCCAAAGTACATTTTTTTTTTCCACAGAAGGGGCTTCCTGGCCCCTTGCCTGGTTGTGTCTCCTCAGGCAACTCAAATTTCTTTGAAGATTTGCTCACCTTCATCTCTTTCTCCCACACTCCTCACCCTACTCCCTCTACCAAATCTATCCATCTCATCTAAGTTTCCTTTCCATGCTTTAATCGACTGTTTGGCAAGTCTTTCAACCTCTGGTTCACACTTTGACAAATTACCCCTTGTACCACCTTAGATTTCCCATGCCATTTTTGTTTCTTTATTGGATTTTGTGTGATTTTGTTCTTTGACATTGTTGGGCCAAAGACCACAAGGCTCCTTTGCATCATAGACTCATAAGATTGTAAAATCAGTCTACTACATCTTCATCATCTTTATTCTGTACCTGAAGAATAGGAATCTCAGAAAGACTTTATTGAGTCAATGCCTAGATGTGATTAAGCTTCTGACCCATGTCTCCCTCATCCTGTCCAGTGTTCATCTGCCGTACCACACTGACTCCTCTGATCATATGGCACCTTGAAATCTCACACATATCTAGCTGGGAATTAGAATGACAAAATAATGTGCTATAGCTGTGTGGGGTCCAGCCCAAAGCCAAAGGATTCCTTTCATATAATGATAAGTCACAGGGTCTTTTAATCAAACAAGTAAAGTGATGTATGCCAAGAGCACCCATAACTAGGTGGATGGAAGGAGGTGAATATTTTGAGATAGGTTGCCCTTGGAGAGATCTGCATATGTAGCAAGTTGTCTTATGGAGTTGGGGCAGGACAGAATTCAGAGAAATGTTGGAACTTCCTAGCAGACTGTCTCACCTCACTGAATTTACTACCTAACATGGTTTCTCAACTTTACATCTTTCGAGTTACAGATGAATACTGATTGTGTTTTTTTTGAGATTAATCTTCAAAGGGGCTATGACAGTGTGACTGGGGCTTCCTGGAAATAATAAAAGGAGGAGAAAAGAATAAATATTTATTAAGCACTTATACAAGTCCTGGTAATTTCACATACCTTAATGAAGTTGCAAGAAATTTTCCTGTTGTATACATGAGGAAACTGAGATTTAGGAGTGGTGGCTTATTTGACCAGGTTACTCAGGAAGTTGAAGCCAGACTCAAATTTTAACTCATTTGACTTAAAGAAGACGAGGAGTGTAAAGACCTCTACTGAAATTCTGTAGAACTGATTTCTAGACTCCAAGTTTCTGTTTATGCTGATTTCACCAAGCCTTGTGACTTCTGCCTGTTCTTTTCTTTCATTTTAAAACCTGGTGTTAATCCTGTTTTACTTTCTTATAGGGATATTGGAAAGTCCAGGCAAAACAATGGATTTGACAGCCTTTAAAAATTACGAAGTGTTATGCAAATACAAGTCATTAGTATCATTGCATTACAAAGTAAATATTGAGTAGAGGAAGAAAACCTAAGGAGTGTACAAATTTCTACATTGTTTTCCAAATTATTATGGAAGCAAACCAAAACCCAGAAGGTCTCTTGCAACGTATTCTATTCCTCTAGATTCCTTTAATCTATGCAGATTAAGTACATACCCCAATGCCATTAACTCTTTCAACTATGAATTAAAATGACCTTGCTAAATCCAAAGCTCTATTACTTATCTTAGTATTCAAAATAATCTGACCTCTTAATATTCTATACTTAATGATTTGTGTGAGTTGAATGAAATTCTAACATTTTTCTGACAATTGCTTTATGTATATTTTTATATTACATTAATAGTGACTGACATCAAATCTTTTCTTTCAGACATTGAAAAATAAAACTAACAGTATCAGTAGTGTCAATCTGGCAACTGATCATTTATGGGTTAAAATCCCATAATGTTGTAGATAAAGGTAATAATTTTCTGTTCATGAAGATGGAAATAACACACTCAACAACAAATAAACTTGGGAGAAAAACTTTCCATTCTAAAAGAATTTTTTAACGTTTATTTATTTTTTGAGAGACAGAGCATGAGCTGGGAAAGGAACAGAGAGAGAGCGGAAGTCACAGATTCTGAAGCAGGCTCCAGGCTCTGAGCTGTCAGCACAGAGCCGGATGCGGGGCTCGAACCCATGAACCATGAGATCATGACCTCAGCCAAAGTCAACCTTCTAACCAACTGAGCCACCCAGGCACCCCAAAAACTTTCCATTCTGACTTTTGTTTCTCCTTGGATAATGATTTCTTCTTCAGCATATGGGGACTAAGTGATATTCTTAAACATTGGTACATACATAAATAAGTATGCATTATTTTTCTTGAGAATAAAAATATAAAGAACAATTAAAAAATAAAAGTAATATTTATGAGTAACTTACAGAAAGTCCTATTATTGTGCAACCAGTTTATATCTATTTTTTGTTGTTGTGTAAGTATGCAATGGAGTATTTACCACGTTATCTTGACTGCACCCATGCTAGGGCTTAGGTGCAGTCAAGGTAGTGACTCCTATGTGGTCCTTTGCATGAACAAGTGGACAGATGGATTGAAGAAACTTCTGAGAAAAAGTCTCTGGAAATGGAAGTTCTGAATACAGCTGAAGCTAAAAGTTGGTCTGACCCAGCTCCTCTGGGAAAAGGTGACTGGTTGTGTGTGTAAGTTGAGAGTTGTATCAGTAAAGGTGTTTACTCTTTTGGGTTCATGACTCTTTTGTACCTACTCCTTCCCAGCCATCAACTCCAGAAGTAGGAAGGGTCATCTTCTGTCAGAGGAGGTACCACATGGGTTTCTGGCTAAAAGGTATAGCAACTCTGTACTAGGTCCAGAAGCATCAGGGTTGGTTGCATTCTCATTTCTTCTGGTAGCATCTGGCATAGAAGCCTAATCAAGCCAAGAGCAGCTACTCTGAGGAGCTACTGGGGACTAGAAGCTGTAGATGAACCTGATTTGGCGGACTGATTCTTGATATATAAGCCTCTCCAGTGATTGTAAGAACTACTTGAGGGAGGGAAATCTGGGAAAAGTTGGGCTTCTAGCCACCATGATTTAGTTATCATTGTCAGTTGTGCCACACTGTGTTTGCTGGTTAAAAAAGCTGCTCAGATTACCAGTAAATAATTAAAAATTCACAAACAAGCAGATATAGAAGTAAATGCACATTTATTTCTTTTTTTTTTCAACGTTTATTTATTTTTGGGACAGAGAGAGACAGAGCATGAACGGGGGAGGGGCAGAGAGAGAGGGAGACACAGAATCGGAAACAGGCTCCAGGCTCTGAGCCATCAGCCCAGAGCCCGACGCGGGGCTCGAACTCACGAGCGAGATCGCGAGATCGTGACCTGGCTGAAGTCGGACGCTTAACCGACTGCACCACCCAGGCGCCCCAATGCACATTTATTTCTACAAACCACTTATACATTGGGAAAATTTCAAAACCACATTCTACAACTTTTTTTTAATGCAGCCAGATTATACAATTGATTTGAATACTACTGTTACTGCCAGGTGCCATTGATTAACCTGGGGGAGCTAGAGGAACAAGGGAAATGGAGACACACATATTGATTATAATATGAGTGAAGGAGAGGGTGGGGAGAGTGAAGTTAGGGGTATCACTACAGCATCAAGGTGACACATGGCAATCAATATTAGTGTTGGTGTGTGGTTGCTTTTTAGTTCCTCTCAATATCAGGTACAACTTGGTAAACTTACCCAGATCTGGAGACATAAAAGAGAGACAAAGAAACCATATTGGAAATGATGTTTTGTTGGCATAGTTGAAGCTAGAAAGTCTGTTCAGTTACACTCCATAGCTCATGGTTGTCCTCAGTCCTGGTGAGCCAATGCTATACCAAAAGCTCAGTCGGTTTCTCCCAATGGGAAGGAGAAAGTTTCTGCACTACTGGACTCCATGGATACCTTGGACAACTGCCTGTGGTACTTTATTCATCTGTCCTTCTGGGAATTATAGACCAAAAGAAAGAAGTTAGGTTTCAAAGTATTTGGGCTTTGGTAGGAGGGAAACTACCAGATTAATCAAACCCCAAATAAAAATATTCAAAATAAAGGTTGTGATGGTGGAAGAATTTTAAAGCACCACTGGGAAAATGTAGGACCCTGTGTTGATACTGATTACTAGATTCCTCCCAGCAAAAAGTGTAATGGGGTCCCTAATGGGCTCCTGAAATCTGCACCCCATATTTTGTATGTATGGACATACTAGAACTGTTCTGTGAGGAAGGGAAAGGTCTTTCTTTCATCATATTTTCAAAGGAATCTGTATTGGTCAACTTTTCTGGCTGCTGTAACAAACAATTCTAAAAATGTTTGCGGCTTAAATATTTGTTTCTTATTTATGGTCAGTTCAGTTCAGTTGGGAAGGTTGGGAAAGTATGTTCTGTTCTACATGAATAATTAATGACTTTTTTTAGTGGGGTTATGGGTATTTGGGAGACAGATTATAGAGGTAAAGTACCATTTTCATTACATGATATTAAGGATGTTTTCATCAAAATGACTTACCATTGTCGGTGATGGCTTTAATCACTTGGTTGAAGTAATTTATGTTGTGATTCTCCACTGTAAAGTTACTATTCCCTTGTCAATCCCCTTCCCATGCTACTGTGCTCTTTGGAAGAAAGTTACTAAGTGCAGCAGAAACACTTCTTTTGAGGGTGCAGTATCTATGTAAATTATTTGTAATTCTTCTGCAAGGGATATTTGTCTTTTTATCCTCATTTATTAATATATTCATAGTCCTTTCACTGTGATTTTTTTTCAGCACCTCCCTACTGGTTCTATGAAACACTCCAGGTTCCTATTGTATATTTCCTCCCCAGTCCTAGACACAACCACTTCTCCAAGAGACTCTGGGCCTTCTACTGGACAATGATAATAGAAAATAACAACTGGGTGCTGGGTATGCTGTTGTTACAGGATCATCTGACAGAGCAAAGAAATGTATGTATATATACATAAACATATGACTTTTTCTTTATCTCACCATCTACATCTATATTAAAATAAACATAAGTTCTTACTGATGTCTTCAACAGTAATCTATTACCACATGAATCAGTCTAGTCTCTTGTTTATTTGTAATCTCTCACTTCAACATGAGAAACCTGGCTTCCCCAACTGCCATTCGTTTTCTTAAATGTGCCATTATGTATAGTGGTTTCAGAATGTGTGTGTGTGTGTGTGTGTGTGTGTGTGTGTGTGTGTATCTCCAGGGAAGATGACTTTATTAGCAAAAGTTCATTACTTATGTCAGTTTTCTTTTACCTTGGTCTTGCATGTTCTACTCATTTGCAGTTATTTAGATCAGTACCTTTTGTCCCTGTCCCCTTCTGTTGTTTCAGACATTTGTAACACAGTTAGTTTAGTTTGCCACATTCCACATTCTATCAGTCCAATAACATCAAATAGTTTCAATGCCACAGAATATCCCTGGAGCTTCACTTATTCAAAACTGTATCCTTCCATCACCACTGATCTTTCTACCATTCCACCAATTCTGTATTTCCAAAATGTGGTACAATTGGAACCATTGAGTAAGCAGTGTCCCAAAACCCCTACTGATTTCTTTCACCTAGAAACATGCATGCAAGACTAACACATGTCTCTTATGGTTCCATAGATCACATCTTTTTTTCTAGTCACCAAGTAACATTCCATTATATGAATGCATCATAGTTTACTCATCCATTCACCTGTTGGAGAATTTCCCAGCTGCCTCTAGTTTTTGGTGATTATGAATACATCTACTATAAACTTTCATGTGCAAGTTCAAGTGTGAGCATCCATTTTCAGTTAGGTAAATACCTAGGAGTACAATTATTGAATCATATGGTAAAATTAGGTTTGGCTTTGTTAGAAGCTGCCAAAATGACTTCCAAAGTAGCTGTAATCACCAACAATGAGTGAGATTTTCTGTTGTTTTACATGTGTTGTTTACAATTGGTATTCTCAGTTTGTTTTTATTATATATTTTTTATGTGTACAGAGGCTTTCTTCCTAACTGCCCAAATATAGAAGCAACTGAGATGTCCTTCAATAAGCAAAACAAAACAAAACAAAACAAAACATAAAATAGGGTATATCCAGGCAACGGAATGCCATTCAGTGACAAAAAGAAACAAGCTACTGAGCCACAAGAAGACATGTAAGGATCCTCAAATGTATATTACCAACTGAAATAAGCCACCCAATAAGGTCCTGCAACATGTGACACCAACCATATAGGACATTATGGAGAAGACAAAACTATGAACATGGCAAAAGATCAGTGTGTTCCCAGGAGTCCAGGTGGAGAGATGGAAGAACCCAGGTGTTGCTTATCCTAGGATTCCCCTGCTGGCCCTCATGAGATCCATGAGAGCTGGCTTCTTCTGAGAAAAGTAGTTTTAGCAGCAGCATCTTAGGCCTGATTTTACCATTTCTGAGCCATCCCTGAATCTCTGCAAGTTTTTTTGGATTTTAACCAAAAATCCAAACAATTTCCTAATTTCTAGCTATTAGAAAATGGCTACGCAGGGGGCGCCTGGGTGGCGCAGTCGGTTAAGCATCCGACTTCAGCCAGGTCACGATCTCGCGGTCCATGTGTTCGAGCCCCGCGTCAGGCTCTGGGCTGATGGCTCGGAGCCTGGAGCCTGTTTCCGATTCTGTGTCTCCCTCTCTCTCTGCCCCTCCCCCGTTCATGCTCTGTCTCTCTCTGTCCCAAAAATAAATTAAAAAAAAAAAACGTTGAAAATGGCTATGCAGAAGCATTTCTTTTTTGTCTTAATTCACGATTATCTAATGACAAATGATTTTAAGGATATTTTTATATATTTATTTGCCATCTTTGGTGAGGTATCTGTCCAGATCCTCTGTCCTATTTTTTAGTTGGGCTGCTTATTTCCCTATTATTGATTTTAAGGGTTCTTTGTCTATTTGAATATTAGTCCTTTATCAGATATGTATCTTGTCAGAGTTTTCTCCCAGCCTGTGGCTTGTTTGTTTCATTCTCTTGACAGTGACTTTTGTAGAACTGGAGTTCTTAATTTTAATCAAGTCCAACTTATCATTTCTCCTTTCATGAGTTATGACTAAGTTTCTTTTCTTTAGTGTTCTGCTCATTTCCATGGTCTTTTTAAAGTTTTCCACTGGATACTTTGCATCTGGTCAGATAATGATAAGAGGTAAATGGTAAGGATGATTCTAGGACTCTTTAGGGCCTGGCTTGGAAGCAGCTTACATCACTTCTTTGCACATTCTATTGGACAGAACTTGTTGCATAGCTCCATTTAGATTTTAAAAAGTTGAGAAATGTAGTATTCCTGGTGTCCGAAAGGAAGGCAAAATATTTTGGTGATCATTCAGTTTACAACTCATAAATGATTAGGAAACTTAGCCTTGGACATTCATTAGTGAAAAGTTATGTTTTTCAGGGTATCATGATTTAGGTTGCCAGGCTTGCTTGGTCATAGGGAAATTGTTAGAATGGAGTCAGGGTGGTAGTATATTTCTCCAAAGTAGTCTCTAAAGATTCTGGTGTCTGAGGGTATCTGCAGAGATCTGTGGGGCTTACCTCACTATTTTCCCTGTCTTAGTCTACCTAGAGTACTATAACAAAAATACCATAGGTTATGTGGCTTAAACAACAAAGATTTCTCACAGTCCTGGAGGCTAGGAAGTGCAGGATTAGGAAACTGGCAAATTTGGGGTCTGATGAGAGCCTGCTTCCTGTTCATGGATGGCTATCTTCCCACTGTGTCCTCACATGGAGGAAGAGGCAAGGAAGTTCTCTGGAATCTCTTTTAAGGGCACTGATCCCATTCATGAGGACTGTACCTTCACGATCTAATAGCTTTTCAAAGGCCCCACCTCCTTTTATCATCACATTGGGGGTTGGGTTTCAACATATGAATTTGTGGGAAGATCACATTCAGTCTGTAACCTTTCATCACTAAACCTCCAAGGGAGGAAACAGAACTGAAAATGGGGGGAAAATTCTCTGAAAGATTCCCATATATCTGTCAATCCCTAGAAGTGATTAACTACCCTGAGGAGCATGGAGAAGACATCTTTCACTTTTGGAGGGGAGGCCATGCATCTAGAATCATCTCAGACTTGAAAGTGAGAATCATGCTTATGACAGCATTTCCTGAAGTAAGTGAGGTGTAACTTGGTTACCTGGCACTTGGTATTTGTCTCTGTTTGTACCATGAAAATTTATGAAAATATTGACTAAGATTTGGTCTACTGCTATAAAGGAAGGGTGTCATGGTCTTTGCTGGATTTGAGTTTACTTTTGCATCAGTTCTTTGGAATGTTTCCTTTGAATGTTGGTAGCATATTACACCCATTTTCTATACAGTGATTGTAATAAATATTAATTAGGTTTTATAAAGAATTAGAGAGTACATATTTAGGCAACTGAACTAATTTCAAATTCATACTGAAAACAGTAAAATGACAACATTAGTTTATATGTGGGCATATCTTTTCTATTTTATTTTTATGGATAATGATGAAGATTTTGATATAGTAACTTTTTGAACACCTGCTAATCTCAGAATGTTTATAAACCATTGATTTTAAAACCTGTGTGATTACATGTCTTATAAAAATTATGATCACAGACCCCCAAATACACGTACATTCACTAAGAAACTCTGTACATGTGCAACTGCAGTAATATATTATGAACACAAAATACCCACTTTAAATGTAAAAGTCAAAGAAGAGATTGCGCTAATGCAGAATTTGAGATTCTAATAGTTTATCTCTACATTCCAATGGATGGTCTTGCCCACATTCTGGGTCACGCTCAAAGGGTTTAACATAAGTAAGACACTTCATGTAGTCTACTTCAAATTATAGTTCGTTGTCACTGTAAAACTTAATTTTACAAGAATTGCATCTACATTTTTAGGATACTGAATGCTACGCAGTCATGCTATTGAAATGGCAAGTTGCCAAATAGGTTGCTTTCAGATTCTGGAAGAAAAAAAAATCTAGCTTTCTTGAAAGGCTTTGTCTTTGACTCAGCTGTTGTCAATTCATCACATTGCTAAGTCTCTATGATGCAGAGAGAGATTAGGACCAACAATTTCCACGCCACCAAGGATGATTTAGAGAATCATGAAAACAGATTTCCCTGTAATCACCTGAAGCAGTGAAAGAATCTGAAACAAAAAGATGCAAGTGGCTGGATAGAATCCAGAAAAAACAAAAACAAAAACACAAGTAGACTAATGAAAATTATAGGAATAAGAGTAATAAGAACTCACATTTATTGAATACTTACTATGTGCCAGGAATTGTCCTTGCTAAGTGCTTCATACACATTATCTACTTTCATCATTATAAAAACCTAGGGAATATGTTAATTATTATATTTTATACAATGAGTAAACTGGCTCCTGAGATGAAAGATTAATGGGAAAGCATTTGTGTCCGGAAAATAAAAAGTGTTTAAGTGATTGCCAATTTACTTCTACCCTCTGTCAGACAGGTTTCCTTCAGTATGTAGAAAGTTGGAATTGTTTACTTTTAGACCCTTTCCAGCACTATATTTCCATAAATATGTTTGAACTTGTGCTTAGCATTATTCTAGATGTTTACCAAGTATATAATCTTGAGGAAATCACTTATCTGCAGTGGATATCAGTTTAACCATCTGTAAATTGGGGCTGTCCTAACTGGCCTTTCTGGAGTTCTCATAAAAATCCAACATTAGTATGTTTTGAGAACTCTATGATGTTCTATCTGCTTAAGGCATCCTTATCATGATTGTGAAAATGTGATATAATCTCTGTGTTGTCAGAGTTTTTAGTTCATGAAGAAATCTTACTTATAAAAGCATGTTCATAACCAGGAACAGATGATTTTTTTTCTTATTTGATCATAGGCTTTCGGGAAGCATACATTGATGAGAGGAAGTAGTCCTAATTCTTTCACAGTGGTGATACTTTAATAATCCGTTGTATTCACAGGACACTTTAAGCTTTCAAAATACTCATACACTAATGGTCTCACCTGGTCCTCCCAAGACTTTCAGATGAGGATGCTGAAGCCTATGTATTGTCTAGCCCTGCATTAGGCAGTTACTGTGTGATGGGGTCAAAAGGAGACCAAAGTTCTTTTGATTCTCCATTCCAGGATTGGTTTTTCCTCCAACTGTATTGACCCTTCAGACACTGGATTCTACTATTAGTACTGCTTTTGGGGACTTTGGTCACAGCTTGGTTGCACCATTTGATTCCCTCAGTCAATACCTGACTCATTTTCATCAGAAGAGTCACCTATGCCTCCTTCCCTCCATAAGCATTTAAGAAGTTAATGGTATTTCCTATGCTAGACACTACAGATTGATAATTAGATACTCTCAAAGAGTCTCATCAAGCAGGTAAATAAGAAAAGAAGCAGTTACAATATGCTGTGGAGGTGATATAATAGTGGAAAGTGAGCAAAATTTTGAGGAATGTCAGGATAGGGCCCAATAGAAAGAAGGGGGCCAAGAAAAGTTTCCTGGAGGAGACATATCCTAGGATAAGTACTAGCTGGTCTAGCATAGATCACAGGGATAGTCAGAGGGGACAGTATGAGCAATGCCCTCAAAACCTGCTCCCTAGATGCTCTTGATTTGACTGAGGGTGAAAGAGCACAGTGCTCTTTTAAAAATTTTTTTTAATGTTTATTTATTTTTGAGGGAGAGAGAGACAGAGAGAGAGAGCTCAAGAGGGGAAGGGCCAGAGAGAGAGGGAGACACAGAATCTGAAGCAGGCTCCAGGCTCTGAGCTGTCAGCACAGAGCCTGATGCGGGGCTCGAACTCACAAACCGTGAGATCATGACCTGAGCCAAAGTCAGACACTTAACCGACTGAGCCACCCAGGAGCCCAAGAGTGCAGTGGTCTTAAGGTAGAATGTTCCTGACACTAAAATTAGGGAATTTTTTTTTTTAGAGTTTTAGCCTGAAAAGTCAAGGCTTAGTTTTTGTGAATGCTTAGTGACTGACACTCTGAGCTCTCTAGACCATCTTTCTTCAGGCAGACCTGGGGTGCTGATTGAGCCACTGGCCATCTCTACATCTCAGGGTTTGCCAGTGATTAAGGGCATTTTTGTGTGAGTGCCTAAGTACTGGGGCAAACTGCCCAGCTTAAATGAATCGATGGACTAAAAATTGTCTTCCCAGCGGGCTCTGCCAAGCAGTCTCCAGCCAACGTTCCAGGTAACTGAGAAAAGATCCATTGAGCTCAGCTGGAGCTCTGTTTCAGCTGACTCAGAATCCTGGAAGTACTTCTCCAGTCATTTATATGTCTACTTTTCTTCTCTGACCTCTGCTCTGGATCTCTACTCTTGATGAGGTCTGTGCCAAGGTGGGAGATGCTGAGGTTTCAAATGACAGCACCTTATCAACATCTCTGTGTGCTTCTGACATGCCCATAAAATAGACCCAGCTCAATAGTCCATTTTTATTCTCTATTAGTTTAATTCACATTTGGGTTAGGCCCAAGTAATAAAGGTTTTAGTTCAAGAGAAACATTTTAAAACATGATGAATGAGATTAATCTTGCAAAGATCATGGAAAATAAAATATTCCATTTGAATCTGGAGAGTTTAAGAAACTTATAAAAGGTCATACAACTGGCTTGTGGAGGAAGTAGCCCTAGAACCCATGACTTTTGGCTAATTCCAACGTTCTAAAAATCACTGTTTTCCTTATTTTTAGAGAACATTAAAAAAATAGTATTCCATTCTATTGTAAGTAAAATGAAGTAAGTAGGGCACATGCCATTATTATAGCTGTATAGATGAGGGAAATTGGACAGACTTGTCAAAAGTCATCCACCCAAAGATAAGCAATAGACCTGGGAATGGAATTATTCCTCTTTTAGGACTTTTCCTAGCGTGCAATGTCCTAGTTCCATAAATCCCAAAGTAGGAGATGGGGTGGGGAGAATTCTAAGTTGGGGCCATTACTGCCTCTAGCAAGCCATGGGTTTTGAACAATTGTCTTTTCTTCTGTTATCCTAGGCTCCAGGATATTCCTCATTCTTAAAATGTGAAGATTGCACTTTAGCAGGGTTGCAAACCAGGGTATCTATAAGAGCCAAGCCAGGGGTACCAATGAGTAATCAGGCAAGGTTGGCCCTTCTTCAGAGGGGGCAACTACGATTCATCTGCAGCTGACTGCTGCCATGTTAGTATGCTGGTCCACAACAGAGGCAGCTTCTGATTGTTTAAAAGGAGTTAAAAACAAAGATTTAATGTGAAATCTCTTTATTTTTAATTATTGGTGGAAGGATCAAAATAACAACAACAAAAAAAAACCAATGTTGTACTAAAGAACAACACCCATGGCCTAGAAATAGCTTATAAGCGATCAGTTTGCAATGTTTGGATGACAAAATCTTTGGAGAACTGGTGAGTGTTGACATTCCATCATTCCATAAACCTTCTTATAACTCGATTGTATAAATGTATGATAAGTTTCCATAGACTTCCACATCATCAAAATACCTATTTTAAACACATTGTAAATAGCTTCAAAGAAGCTTAAGTAATAGGCTTTAAAGGAATGTAAAAATAATAGAAAACTTAAATTCCACCTTTTTGTTCATCTTTGCTGTTGGCCCCTATGAATAGATGTTTTGCCTTAAAGATGATATTGCTCCTGAATTACTCTTAAATTTTTTGTGGCTATGTTCTATCTTCAATGAGATGATAGCTTTTTTTATTCCAGACATTCTATTTCTCTATATTTTCCTTTTCTCCTTGGCCACCATGATATATGAATACAGTGTGATACTTCAATCTTTTCCTTCCTTTGGTTTCTATGATCCTGAACTATAGGGGAGTTTTTTCTAGGTGACTGGTTTTCTGTCTCTTCTGATGGGGTCACTATTTCTCATGCTGTTATATGTATTCTCTTAAGTTCTCTTCTTGACCTTCTCTTTTGCTGCCTCAAATATCACTTATATGGAGATGACACCCATAGCTTCCTCCTTTATTCCACTCCTATAACTACCTATATGCCCTTTGGAAAAGCCATTATTTTGCTTGGCTAAATTAGCACCGCAGCCTTACTTCAGCTAGCTATATCACCACGTAAAGGAGGGAGGAGAGGGTGAGTGAGAGATTGTTCAGACAAAATGTATAGGATTTGGAGCCTGAAGTAATGGTGGAGAGTAAGACAGAGGAAGGAGGCAAAAATAATTCTAAATTTCAAGTCTAGGTGACTTGGAACTGTGGGGAAATAAGTTCTACTTACATAAATGGGTTAGAAAAAAGCTTAGGGCAGAAAGTCACCACCATGGGGCGAAAGTGCCTGAGGTTAGCTAGGAAGATAGTGTAACGGAATCAGGAGTAACTTGTTATATCGCCTGCAGGAAATCACTTTCCAACTGATGCCAATATACTATTATACTTTGATCACAAATTCCACTTGCCCCCCAGACCTTTTTCTTCTCACACACACAAGTTAATGATTACTATCTGATTGTTTTCTTCACGTTCACCACGTGTAAGATCTTGAGTGCTCAATAAATACGGAGACTGAAGCCCTGTTTCGGGCTCTTGTCTCCTCTCTGACGTTAGCGTCTCTCATATTCAATTCTGTGTCCCCTCTTGCTGGGTGAGCGAGAACTCCAGACTCATAGCCTGCGACAGAAACAAGGTAATACCATCAATAGAAATGAATAATACATCAAACTGTAGGTATATGAGAACTAATGAGTTTGAATCTAAGTTATTTGTATTTAGGATAAAACTAAAAATACTTTTAAACTTGGACTAAATTGTAAATTGAGGTTAGGTCTGGGAAGATTTCCATTGGAACTACAATGGGTTATTTTTAATGATCCCTCTAGTACTCCTTGGTGTTGTATTTTTAGCATCTTCTTCTTGAGTCAGGAGTAAATTTATTATGCTTTATTCTAACATTTTTAATAAGAGGAATCTCTTCATCTCCTAATCCCAATCCAATATGTCTACCATACCTGTGGATTCTATCCATTTGTCCCCAGCTCCTCAACCTTTTATCCAAATAAATGACTATGGGTATGTGCAAAGTGTTAAACAAGTAAATAAGAAGCTGCTTTGTTGAATTTCAGATGGGGGTCCTCAAGGTCCCCCATCCCAATTCCCAAAGACTCTGAAGAGGCACCATTGCAACTATAGATTACCCTTCTGACTGACTGGAGAATGAGGCAAAAGTTCCCAAATCTTTTCGTTTTTTTGTATTCTGTGTCTCAGCCATCCACCCCCCCCCCGCCCCCAACAGTTCCTTGGCCAAAGGAAATAGCTAAATCTTCTGTTTATTAAGTAGTTATGTCTAAGCAACTTAATACAATTTATGTCCTAACAATTTAATAGCCATTTGAGAAACTAATATATATATACATATATATGTAATTTTTAATTTCATTCTTAAATAACTAATCACTCGATGATGGCATATGTATGCTTGTTGGGCCCTGCAAAATTCTCAAACCTTGGAATTAGATTGGATGCTGTCACCTTTATTTCCTGTTTCACTATGACTGTGTGGTACTTGCTGTTAGTCACAGGAAGAAATGAAAATCCAGCTTCACTAAGATATAATGCCATCAAAAGTAAAATACATGAAAAGTGTGAACTACCTTGAGCCTAGTAGTTTGTGTGGTTTCTGACAGATGTCAACTATTGCTGTTTCCCTTAAGAATTGGAAATGTCTGACAGCAACACTGTGAGGTCACTATGGCACTTTGAATCCTCTCAACTAATACAGTCAGAGAATCATGTGAGCAGGGCCAAGAGTCAATGAAGAGTCATGGTCCAAGTTCAGTTAACTAGCTTTGTGACGTTGGGCAAGTCACTTAAGCACTCTCCACCGCAGTTCCCTTGTTGTAATCAATGGAGGATGTCTGGATTTGTTGATCTCTCATGGTTCCTTCTAGTTTTCAATGCCTATAATTGAATGCATTCTTATTTTACAACTGCTGCTAAGGAAGCTTGGAAAGAATTTGCTACCTTAAATAGCAAGTAGTCACTTTTTCCTGCATCCTTGTTTTGAAAATGAGGACAAAATAGGTCTTAAATTCAGCCATCTCTCTCCTGCCAACACACTCCCAACCTCTGTCAGTTTTGCAAGCTCAGAATTCTTTCAGAGGAACTATCTGAGGAATTCTGTGCATGCTTAGTATCAGGCCTGAGACAGAAGAGGAAGAAATGAGTTTATATGTTTTGATGCTTTGAAACAAGTAAAATATCTCCATGGACACATTCTTGCTTAATATATCAGAAAAATCTCCAAGACTCCCTTTTCCCTTTTGGGGCTACTAGTTGGGTTAGACTGGAAAGATAAGGTGTTTCCAGTCACTATCTTTAAACCCATGGAGAGCTTAGAGAAAATGAAGGGTGATTTGTTCATTAATTTTGAACAGAAAGGGTGAATGCATATTCTTTGTTTTTTGGAGTAGGTCAAGTGAAAAGAAGCAATAACAATTTCTTGTAACCCAATTGGTAAATTCAAAATGTGCTTTGTCACTCAAGGTTTTCATTGAACAGAATTTCTTAATTTTTTATATATCCTCACATTTGTTGGTCTTACATTTCTATTTTTGAGGTTTTCTTTAATTTTTTAAAAAATGTTTATTTTTGAGAGAGAGAGAGAGAGAGGTGGGGGGAGGGACAGAGAGAGGGACACAGAATCTGAAGCAGGCTCCAGGCTCAGAGCTGTAAGCAAAGAGCCTGACACGGGGCCCAAAATTATGAACTATGAGATCATGACCTGAGCTATGTTGGACACTTAACTGAGCCACCCAAGGGACCTCGAGGTTTTCTTTTAAAAGGGTTTCCCTAAATTATAAAATTATTCATATTTCTGTATTATAAGTTTATAGTTTTAACCTCTCACAACTAGGACTTTAATCCTTCTACAGTTCATCTTGAGTGTAGCATTAAATACCTAGTTATTTCTACATCTGTAGTGAGCAAGGTTTCCCACCATTACCTATTAAACCATCTCCCTTTACCCCAATGTTTACGGTGTGCTCCTTAAGTTATAGTCCACATCTCTATATATGTAGGCATATGTCTCTTGGCTTTCTATTGATCTGTTGGTCTTGTTCTTATTATTATGGCTTTGTAGTGTCTCTTAATATATGATAGAGCAAATTACCATTCTTTAGTTTTCTTTTCAAAGATCGATTCAGTCATTTCTGGACTTAGGGGGTAGCATAGAATATTTGAGATATAAGAACTGGTAGAAGCAATAGATTACATGCATACAAAATATCCTAAATGGATCTTAAAAATACAGCGAGGAAAACAAGCAGAGTGAGATATGTAATTTAATAACTTTTATAGAAAATCTAAAGTGCATGTACTTAGATAAAAATATACCTAATTTTAAGAACATAAAAGCTAAAAAGTTTATTAAACACATTAGAATAGTTACCCTTGTTGGGAGTATTGGTTGTGGATTTTGAGAATAGTATAAAAGATTGCATAAAATAAAAATGTATTTATATGGAATAAGTCACATTTGAGATAATAGTGTAATAATTTTTGAAAAAAAGCCATCAATTATCTAACTCTTCAAATTAGAATCAGGGACAAATCTGGTTGTTCCTATATATAGCATGTTTTTCTGGTAGGTGTTGAAAACAAAAACTGAGGTCAGATGTGGGTTCAGTTCTGCAAGTCAATTTCCTTAAATCATCACATGGGAGGAAAAGTTAGAAATCCTCACCAGAAGGAGGTAGAACCATTTGATCTTACCCTTTATGAGTTATTGATATTATTTGAAATTAGTTGGTAGGGAAATCTGTCCCAGAAAGCTCCTGTCCTTGACTCTGGTAGGCCCTAAGTGTAAACATGCACAGATCACTGCCTGAGTCACTCAGCACTCCACCCTGCCTCAAAGAAAAGAGCACTTTGTCCAGGAGCGCAGTGCCCTGACCAAGAGCTAAAAGCGTCCTCTTTTCTAATTGTCAATTATGTCTACACTCCAAGATAAACAATTCTCTTTTAACATCAGACCGGCCTGGAAGGTTCATTTAGGACAGAGCTATTTGAAGGGCTGGAGGGGGGGGCAGGCAGGGAGTAGAGGAGGGCAGAGAAAGCAAGGAGACAAAGTTTGAAAACAAGACATACAGTCTGCTTTTTCTGTTACATTCGTGCATATGCCGAATTAGAGAATGGTCATGCATTATTAGCCTGAGGCTTTAGGGAGGAAGGAGGTGGATGGCACAAGGAAGTTAAGTCTTCACTTTCAACGACAGCTGTGGGGAATTTTTTTTCTCTAACAAAGTCCCTTTTTATTTGTTGGGGACTGGAGGCATTTCATATCTCTCTATATTCATGTGTATATGTATATATACCTATAGACGTGTATATACATAGGTGAATTATATGTATATGTATGCATATATATGTATATACATATTACATATGTGTGTGTATATATACACCTATGTATAGTTTAAAAATATGGTAGTGTTCTATTATTTGCTAGGAGTGGAAAACTTAGCTCCAAAACTTTCTAAAGGTCTATTTTTTCTAGTTCATTTATATAATAGATAGGATTGCAATTGACTGCAGTTGATAGTAAGGCCAGAGATAATTTAATTCAGTACCTACCCAAACCTGTTGTGTTTCCATGAGCCAGAAGAAGAGGAAAAGAGGATCTAATAAGAAAGAATGAGAATATTTATTCCTGTGTAACAGATAAGTAAGGATAATAGTGAAGGATTTTCCCTGAAGCTAATCCTCCCTTGGGTATCTGCTTTGGAAAATAAAATAACGTCATTCAAATTCCTTTTGCCCATGCTCCCTCTCTTCTCTTTTCTCTCCTGAGTGACCCTTTTCTCTCCCTTCTCTCCCCAATTTATATCATCCTATGCCTGGCATGCTTAAAATCCCAGAAATCTATGTGCTAATTAGTGTGGTTATGATTTGCAACCTGTCCAACGATGCCAGGAAGTGAGACGCAACCTTTTCAAGTTCAGTAGCAACCATCTAATGTGAGTCAAAACAGGGAGATGTGTTCAGCTAAGTTGGGGGGAGGGGATGGTTGGGATTTGTATATTCAAAGTTCAATGATGACAGGTCACATTGGAGGGGGACAGCCTCTGTTAAAATGCACCAATGAAGTCAGAAACTTTCTAGGCCAAGCAGAGAGAAGGGAGATTGTTTTTTTGGAATGAGCTGTTAAACGTGGAAGCCCAAGAGAATCAGGAAACCTGTTTCCAATCAGACACAAAGATTATTTCTATTTCTTTCCAGCTCTAGCAATGAGACCTTTAAAACGAGTTTGGGGAAGTAGTGAATACTTGGTTGTTCAATTATTAGCCTAGATAGACTGTTTGTTTTGGGATAGTTTTTTTTTTGTTGGTAAAGGAAGAAAGAAAATGTGTGGATTTTTGTTCTTGGAGCCACTGGGTGAATTTTGTCTCCACTGCTTCAGTACTTTTGGCATGAGCCTTTGCCCACCAATGCCCAGCTAGCATTTCATATGACTTCTTGCAGTTTGGACTGTCATTTTACCCAACACGTGGGTGTAAATAAGGGGAAAGTTCTTTGCTTATTCTGGCTTAGTGAAGAGGGAAGAATGGATTCACGTGGCTGGCAAGAACTAATTCTAGGGTTAACACCCAAATGGCAATGGCACTTCAAGAATCAGAATCTTTGACCTTAAAACTCAAGATACCATTAAGTTTCTGGGCTGTCACAGAGAAACTCATCAAGCTTAATGATTCTTAATGAAATAGTCCTTTGACTATTTAAACTATGATTATTCACTAGAAAGCAATGTTTAGAAATATCTTCTGTATAACATGTTTCTGTATAGTCAATCTGTTAATAAAGAGGTAGTCTAGCTTTCTTGATATTAGCTTTGAATATGGATAAGTCGTTGAATCTGTGTGATATCCACAATGCAGGGTTGTTAGGAAGATTAAATAAGTTGTCATGTATAATTCAAGTAGCAGAGTATGTGTCCTTAATTACCATTCTTTTTAGGTTTCTTTATAGATTGTAAGTTATTCAAAGGGATGGACTATGTCTTAATAGATTTTTATCAATTTATCATAACATCTGGGGCTCACAAAATATTTGTGGAATTTGCCATATAACTGCAGGCTTTGAGTTCAGATTTTTTGATGGGGTTTCAATCACTTGAATGCCTCATTCAGTTTTTGTGTTTTCTGTTGTTTTACCTGGTGCACACCCAACTTTCTTTTTTTTTTTCATGGGCTTTGTTTCTATTCATGCTCTCTGTTAAACTAACAATCAACCTTTGAACCAGCCTTGATTTAGTCTTTATTAACTCTCCTTTGTTCTGAGGGTCCATAATGACTACATCTTCTGGTGTTGACTTAACAGGGTAATGACCATTGGTCAACTGCCAATGTGATATTGATATAATAATAGCAGAAGGCTAAAGTTTCCTTTACTTTGTCTACAATTTAAGAACAGCCTTCTGTAGGCAGTTCACTGTTCAATCCTGCTGTGGCTCCATTGTTGAGAGGTCTAGCTCATGCCAGTCAGCAAAGAAAGTGAGGCAGGTAAAAATTTTTGAATACTTTTCTTTCCTCTGCCCTCAATATTCAAATACGCACACAAACACGCATGCACACACGTAGAGCTGATCTTCACTGCCAAGTATGGCATAGTTTTGGTCTGGTGGAACAAAAAATGCCAGCCAGGTGAGTCATATTCTGATTTATTGCATAAACATTTTCCATGTGAGAAGTAGAAAAATGAAACTATTGCCTGTTAAAGCTGTAAAAGGCTAGTGTTTCCCTGACACTGGGCTGCAGTTATGGGCTGGGCTGGCTGCTGCAGGATCACCTGGGGAACTTTATAAGGAAAGAAACTAACTTCTAAGTCCACTCTTGGAGTTTTTCAGCCAAAGCTCTCTTGATGATGCTTGAGTTTGATCAGTTTTGGGAACTACTGATTTCTCTGAATCCTTTAATTTTACAGTAGACAGCATGAAGGCCCTGGAAGAAGTGATTTTATCTAGGTTTCTCCAGGAGGTAAGAGGAAGAGCTGAGAGGGAAAGGGAAGAAATGAATATTTAGTGAATGTGAGAGTTTGGGGGTTGTATGCAGGGTTTTATACATGTGGTCTCATGGCCTTTGGAAAGAGGCATTAACTTCTCCATTACAAAAGAGGAAATTCAGGTGAAGAGAGGCTAAGAAATTTTCCCAAGCTCCCATAGAAAGTGGTAGAGATAAGCAATGGCTCTAAATTTGCCTGACTCCAAAGCCTCCTAGTTTGGGTCTTGTCTCCTGATTCCTAGTCCATGATAACACAACAGGAACTTACTTATTGTAAGATAACCGAACAGCTCAAATCCTGTAGGTTCTTATGTTGACATGCCACTGTTCAGTCTTCTGAGCCTGAGCCTGTTCTGAGCCTGAGCCTGTTCAGAACTTATGCTGGTTCTGCTGGATTCCATGAGTCAATGTTCTAAATCTTCAACCTGAATGATAGTACCAACCCAGCCCCCTGCAACTGGATTCACTTCAAAATATTTCAACATACATTTACTAAGAAACTACTATGTACAAGATGCTATGTTAGGAACTTAGAGGTGAATGTGAAGGACAATGTTTTGATATTTATAGAGCCCACAGTCTCGAGGGAGCCACGAGAAAAGAAGTTATGCCAATAAAATGCATTGGGAATTATACCAGAGGAAGTGGAAGATGCTTTGGGGATATGGAGCAGGGATCTTTAACACATGTTTAATACCAAGGTAGGCCATCCTGAAGCTGATAGCTGAAAGATGAGCAGGTGTTAGTTAAGGGGAAGGTGTGGACCAAGAGCATGGGGTAGAGTGAGAGATGTTTCAGATGAGGAACAATGTGTGTGAATTCCAGGAGTCTAGACATTGTGTGAGGAGTTTGCATTTGGCCAGTTCAAGGAACTGAAAGAAGCTTATTTCTGGAAAGAGAGGGATGCTAGATGTTAGAAGGGGAAGTAGGAAGCCTCCAGATGGAGAAAAGCCATGAAAACCCAACTAAGGCCTTTGGATTTTATTATTAAGTGTAGCTAAGCCACTGAAGTTTCCCAACCCTGTAAAAATCATCTTGGTATTAAAAATGGTATAATATAAACAGGCTTATAGTTTCGAGGATATTTTGATGGTAGTGTTAGTGATAGATTGGGTGGATTGAACTTGGAGGCAAGGAGAACAGATAGGCGGCTGTTTCATTCATAGACCAAAACTGTGTTTTATTTATGTTATAGTTTCAACATGTAGCACACTGCCACATACCTAATATGCATCAAGTGAATATTACTTGAATGAATAGTTGTGAAAATGTTTGTAAAGGACAATACTCCCCTCTTCCCCAGCCCCTCTCCAATATTTCTTGTTTATTTTGGCTTCTTTGTCTAAGTTTCCCCCCCCCTCCCCAGGTATGTATGTATTTTTTCTATGTGAACAAATATTTTAGGTTCACCTTAAGACCAGCTGCCTCTTGAAGTCTTCCTTGACTATTCTTAGTTTCATTGATTTTCTTTTTATCCTCTCAATTCAAATATTACTTAGTCTGTTTAAAGCTGTATGGCATTTTGCCATGATTGTTCCATGTGGATGAATCTTCAACTACTTCTAAATTTAGTTTAAGTATATATATATATGTATATATATAGAGATTGATTTTATATCAACTATATATCTTTATAGTTATATCTATCTATCTATCTATAGTTATATCTATCTATCTATCTGCTGGCCTACCTATCTATCACTGAGCCTAGATGGCTATGAAGAGCTAGCCTCTTTCACACAGTTGTAGAAGTATAAAATTCCTTCTTGAAAAATAAATATGGAAATTATATATATATTGTAAAATACTCATACTGTGTGACTCAAAATTTTTTTACTAGAAATCTATATTAAGCAAATAGGCAAAAATTACAATAAAGATTTATGTTCAAATAGATTTCTCTGCCTTTTGTGATTTTTAAGAAATTAGAAGCAATCTACTCATTCAAGCATGGGGAGCAGAGGACAAATGTTATAATCTTAGGTAAGGTATTATTTAGAAAAATATTTGGGGAAATATAACATGGAATGGAATTTTAAAAAGTGAGGTTACAAGTCAAGAATACAAATATTTTTATGTATTCTAGATTTCTTCACAATGATAGTATGGTTAAACTGACAATATAAATACTATGTTGAAGCCCTGTAAAATTGTTTCCTGCTGAAATTCTTTCCTATTGCAAAATACCCAAGTTGGCCAGTGGGGCTACCATTCAGCAGTCAGAGAACCCCTCACATACCTTTTTGGGCAGCAATGGAGAGGGAGAAGCAAGGTTCCAAGCTGGGCCTTTCAGAAGGAGGGGCCATGGCTCTCCTTCCTTCTCTTCCTGCCCAAGCCAGCCTTTGCTAGGTTGCCATAATTACATTTGCATGAACCCAGTCTGCAACTCACCTGTCCAATTTGGACTTGTCACCTCTAGTTTGCCTCCTATGGATGTTCTGAGAAATGAAATACTGACAGGCTGTGGCCACAGAGCTGGATGACACAGCAACCTGGGAGTATCTCCTAGCAGGATTCCAGAGCCCAGACCTGCCACATAGCCCATCTTTTCCATCCCATGTAACTTATGCTCTTAAAAACTTATCACAGGCCATACCCACATCCTCTCTTCTCTAGAGAATTATACTGGGTTCTTGTCCTGTTTAGCAGTGGCAGGCCATTCTGATAAAGCTTTACCCAGAGATGACATACCATGTGTTGGTGAGGAACAGATGCTAGAAGAATTGTCATCATATCACACAATGTCCCAGATGAAAGGCCTTGACACGTAAAATATGTCCTGTTATCTCTTGAGTGAGAAAAAACTCTCCAATGCACAATGGAGCAGCACAACAGCCAGACAGCAGGAATCTCTGTCAGGAACCAGTGCCCTTATCTTAGTGGGAGATGATAGCTGATTCATGATAGACCTCTTGACATATTAAGAGCTGCGATGTTTTATGTTGGCTTATTTTTTAATGTTTATTTAGAGTGAGACCAAGAAAAAAAGAGCAAGCAGGGGAGGGGCAGATAGAGAAGGAGACTGACAACTTCGAGCAGACTCTGCCCTGTCAGCGCAAAGCCCCACACAGAACTTGATCTCACCAACCTGAGATCATGATCTGAGCTGAAACCAGGAGTAAGACACTTAACCAACTGAACCACTCAGTCTCTCCAATGTTGGCTTTTGTGACTTTCACCAGCAACATTCTTTAGGTCCTGGGTATACATTCTGGCTGGCCCCCTGCAGTGAAAATAGCCTGCATGTGCTGAGCTAGCACTGTGTGCTGGACAGTGTTTTAAGATCTAGGCATGTGCTACTTGCTTTAAGTTCCACAGCAACCTTGTGAGGTAGATACGATTATGATCATCATGTCATATATGTAACCACTGAGGCACAAAGAGGTTGCCTGTCCAAGGTCAGATGGGTAGTAATTAAAAAGCAAGGACCTGAGTTCTGGCAGTTTGACCCAGGCATCCATATGAACCACCATGCTATACTAAATTAACACATGCAAAATGCTTACAGCAATGCAAGGCACACTGAAAGTACAAAGTAAGTATCAACTACTATCAATTCTTTTTAGTACTTCTGGGCAGTGACCAATTTTCTGTTTCAACTTCATATCTGTGGGGAATTGAACAAATTCCAACAATCCAGAAAGAAATACTTGTTAAGCATCTTTGGTCTGAAATCTTGTGGTCTATATAACAAAAGGAAGTTGACACAGCCCTGGATTTCAGACAGTGGGTATGTGAGATATGGCAAAGTGGGGTCACTATCCTCTACTCCATATTTTAGTGAACCTTAAAATGCATTTGGTTTGTGTCAAGTCAAGGAGGTTATAGAGAGGCAAGGATGAGGTGGCTGATGGTGAATGAATAAATGGTGAGTAGTCTTTGAGGCTCTAAGCCTTCTCACACCCACACATACTTAATTCTTAGGCTGCAAACTTTTTTACTTGTATTTTTATGAGATTACCTTTCTTTCAACAATTTCATTGGTATTAATTTAATCAATTAAATATTTAATCTGGATAAATATATTGGGGTTGAATGGGACTGAGGGAGAAGCACAGACAGCAATACTTTTTCCACTCTGAGACGTACTAGGGTATTCACATTGAAGAGTTTATGTGAAAGATAGTTATGCACATTTATAGCTTAACAATGTGGGGCAATCTGTCGATTTACATGCCAAATGAGTACAAATAATTATACATGTTCTTGTAATTCTACGGAGTGGCTAGTTAATATGCCACTGATATTCATTGAGAAGCATTTTTCCTTGGCAGAAGTAGAGAGTGCAGAGTACATAATAAAATAGTTTAGTTAAAAAAATAACCTTGTAAAGGATTTTATTTAAGTTTATCCTTGAAAAAGGACAGTGTATTGCTTAGGAAAGATCACAACACAATACAATCTCAAAATCTTAGTGGCTTAAGAGAACTAATGTTGAGTTCTCACTCACTCTGCTGGAACATCTGCTTGATCTTCCCTTACTCTGGGACCCAGCATGCTGGAACAACCACTATCTGGAGTATAACAAGTTGCAGTACAAAGAGAAAGCCAGACTTTCAGAAGGTCCAAAATAGGCAATGAATGCTCTGTTCTGTAACTGACACAAGTAACTTGCATTTAAATGTTAGAACAATACACATGATCCTCAGAAAAGCAATTCTGTATCACATTGGAGGAGTAGAGAAGTAGGAGTTTATGGTAATACCACTAATGACTACCACAGATGGACAGCATTTAGGTAAGAAACATAAGAGGGCAAGGTGGAAAGACCTAAGATCTAATGAGAGTATTAATGAGAAAACTCAACTTGAAGAGAAATAAAATGAGTTATAACTGTACAGTTGTGTGGGGCTAGACTGGGAGAATCTTAAATGCCAGGCTAAGGAGTGTTGTCTTTACATATGAGCCATTGATTCCCAAATTTGTGTTTGCCAGTAGATAAAAATTTAAAACAAACTCCTATAGATCCCAACACATAAAATAGAAGAAAAAAATCGTGTCTGGTGTAAGAAGGGATGAGGGAGTCCTGAAGCCTTTCCCCTTGGTCTCCCACTCTGTCTCTTTCTAAAGCACCACAGGTAAGTACATTTAATTACTAGGGAAATGGGAAGTTCAATATATTTAATTATTAGGGAAATGGGAAGTCCAGTATGTTTAAGTATTAGGGAAATGTGAAATCTGTCAAAACCATGGTTGGCAACTATAGATTAAAAAGATTAAAGAAAATGTGGGGGGAAACAGTGGGGAGTTCCATAAAAAGGCATAAAATAATATCTCTGAATTGGTGTTGACAAAAGTGGATGTGTCTCAAAGAAATATTTGACAAACAGATGATTGATTGGATTTGAGGGTTCGTGGAAAGGGCAGAGTCAAAGAAAGTAACTTGCACGAGGCTTGTGAACTGAGGAAATGATGAAGCAATAAATGTTAATATCAAGATAAACAGTTTTATGGATGCAGCCAACAAGTATTTATATAGTGTCTATTGTAAGGTATGAAGTGATCTGAAAAATAAAATGTAGTATTAAATGTATCAGTTTTGGGTTACAACAGATTATCCTCAATGGCTTAATGCACAATTGGAATAGGAGATTGACACTCAAGGGAACCCAAAGCTGCAGATGCAATTTAGGAGACATTCACATAGAAATGAAGTGTGGTTCGTTGGAGTTGATCATTGTAAGCATAGGCTCACACATGTCTAATTTACAAAGAAATGCAATGAATGGTGTGAATCTTATCTTTAGAGTCATAGAAACAGATACTAATCTCTGTAAAGCTTGATATTAGTGAGGATAGTGAGAGAGACTTCATTAACTCCCAGAGCAAGTTATACTGAAAAACAGTATTTTTATCTTTGGGTGATTTAGATTGTAAGTTCATCTTTGTGGTGTTGTATAAGTAATTCAGAATTCAAATAGCTTAATTTTCCTTTCTGTTTGAGACCCAAGATATTCCTATCTTGAAGCTTGAGACAGAGGAGAGAGTCCTCATTACATAGAGTCAATATAGTTCTAGGACTTCCATGGGGTAATTGGCAAACATCTGGGGCCAAAGAACTCACCTGTTCCAAGGTATTAAACAATGAAGTTTGTTAGGACATTGAACCTTTCCCTCCTCTAAGAATGGAATTGTTCTCTTTCCTCTGCCTGCCTAGCTCTTCAGCTTGGCTCAGAGCATAGAGTTTTTGACACTTCAGTCATCTGGTCCCATGAAGATAGAAGGGACAGGTGCCCAACTTCCCCATGCATCCCTCCCACTTAAAATTTCATATTCTTTGGACATTTACCTGGTGGGCCATAACCAAAATGACATTTCCCAGCCCATCTCTTCTATCCCAATGAAAACAAATTCACAGGAAAAAAAATTTCTTGTTAAATTTCATATTTTTTAGATTCTACCTCAAGAACTCCTATTGACTCATCCAAAGTCTTGGATTAACTGATCCATTGCTGTGTGCCCTGTGTGCGTGAGATGGAGTGCACAGAGCTATCTTCACATGGTTCTATCATTCCATGATCATGAGCCTGATGGGTCTAGAGAATAAAAACCTTCATTATTAATGCTAGAAAAGATAATGCGAATAGATAAATATGAAAAAGAACTCATCCAAAGTTGTACTGAATGGACAGTGTTTGTCTATAGGAAGTAAAGGAAAGCCTAAGCTAGAACGCACACATTTGATCTTAAGGGTCATATGATGAAACAGGTTAAGATCCAGATCATAGGGTCTTGGAGAATTAGAACTTACTCTTCACAGAAATCTTATTTTATAGAGTGGTGGCACAGTCTGGGAATTTGTCCCTTTAGGGAAAGAATAAACTGTTGGAATAGATCCATAGGAAAATAAGGGATATTTAAGATGTGTAAATAACCCCAATATATGTGAGCATGGTGCCAAAAAAAGAACAGTGGACTAAAATTAGAAGACTTATGGTCCTGTCTGAGACTCCTTAGCTATATCATTCTTTTAAATTTATTTTTTATTGAGGTATAATTGACATATTAGTTCCAAGTGTACAATATAATTCAAAGTTTGTATACGTTGCAAAATCACAATACGTCTAGTTGATATTCCTTACCTTACATAGTTACACATTTTTGTATGAGAACTTCTAAGATTTACTCTTTTAGCAACTTTCAAATATGCAATCTAGTATTAGCTGTAGTCCCCATGTTACATATCTCATAATGTATTTATTTGGTAACTGAAAGTTGTACCTCCTGATGCCCTTCATTCATTTTGCTCACCCTTCAACACCGCCCTCCCACCTCTTGGCAGGCACCAATCTGTTCTCTGTATATATGAGCATGGTTTTGTGGGGGTTTTGTTGTTTTTTGATTCCACATAGGAGAATATACAGTGTTTGTCTTTCTCTGTCTGACACATTTCATTTAGTATAATGTCCTTGAGTTCCATACATGTAATTGCAAATGGCAAGATCTCATTCTTTTTTATGGTTGAGTAATATTCAATTGCATATATATATATCCCATTGCATATATATATATCCCATTGCATATATATGTATTTCCCATTGTGCATATATATATCCCATTGCATATATATTCCATTGCATATACATATATACCATTGCATATACATATATACCATTGCATATGCATATATACCATTGCATATACATATATACCATTGCATATCATATATACCATTGCATATACATGTATACCATTGCATATATATATATTCCATTGCATATGTATATATTCCATTGCATATATATATACATATTCCATTACATATATATATATTCCATTACATATATATATCTCTTCCATTGCGCATATATATCTCTTCCATTGCACATATATATCTCTTCCATTGCACATATATATATATATACATATATATCTTCCATTGTGCATATATTATCTTCCATTGTGCATATATTATCTTCCATTGCGCATATATTATCTTCCATTGCGCATATATTATCTTCCATTGCACATATATATCTCTTCCATTGCGCATATATATATCTTCCATTGCGCATATATATATGTATCTTCCACTGCACATATGTATACATATATATATCTTCCATTGTGCATATATATCTTCCATTGCACATATATATATATATATCTTCCATTGCGCATATATATATCTTTCATTGCGCATATATATATCTTCCATTGCACATATATATATGTTCCATTACATATATATCTTCCATTGCATATATATTCCATTGCATATGTATATATTCCATTGCATATATATATTCCATTGCATATATATATATATATTGCATCGCATATGTATATATATTGCATCGCATATGTATATATATTGCATCGCATATGTATATATATTGCATCGCATATATATATTTATATATTGCATCGCATATATATATGCGATGGAATATACATATATATATTGCATCGCATATATATGTATACATATGCAATGGAATGTATGTATATATATTCCATCGCATATATATATGTGTGTGTGTGTGTGTGTGTATACACTATATACATTTTTTTTATCCATTTATCCACTGATGGGCACCTATGTTTCTGTATCTTTGCTTTTGTAAATAATGATGCAATAAACATAGGGGTGCATATGTCTTTTCAAGTTAGTATTTTCATATTTTTTGGGTAAAAACCTAGAGGTGGAATTGCTAGATCATATAGTAATTCTATTTTTAATACTTTGAGGAATGTTTTTAGTATTTTCCATAATGGCTGCACCAATTTACATTCCTACCAGCAGTACATGAGGATTCCCTTCTCTACATCCTCACCAATACTTGTTATCTCTTGTCTTTTTGATAACAGCCATTCTAACAGGTGTGAGATCATATTTCATTGTGGTTTTGATTTGCATTCCTTTGATGAGTAGTGATGTTGAGCATTTTTTAATGGACCTATTGGCCATCTGTATGTCTTCTTTGAGAAAATGTCTATTCTAATCTTTTGCCCATTTTAAAATCAGATTTGTGTATGTGTTTAACCATTAAGTTGTATGAGTTCTTTGCATGTTTTGGATATTAATCCCTTATCAGATATATGATTTGCAAATATTTTCTCCCATTCAGTAAGTTGTCTGTTCATATTCTTTTGCTGTGTTGGCTATGTTATCTTGAGTAAATTGTCCTCTCTTTTAATCATGATTTATTCATGTATAATAGGTTTGAATTAAATAAAATTGTTTTGTATATTATTTCAAATTAATTTAAAGTCCAGATCTGGATTTATAATATTAAGTACCTATTTTTTTTTGCTAGGAGTTCTGCACATATTATTATCTCACTTAATCTTACAACAATTCTGTAAGAACAATTTTGAAGAATCTATTGATCTCTTATAAAAATGAAAAAAAGCCTCAGATTAAATGACATAAGGTCACACAGACAATATGGAATTATGCTGGGAATTTAGACTCAGCTTTGACTCCAGATCTCATGTTCTTCTATGATATACGAATCCCTGTGGGAAACTATAGATTGTTAAAAAACAAAAACAAAAACAAAAACAAAAACAAAAACAAAAACAAAACAAAAGCCATAAGGAGCATATATTCCTTGGTTCTTGTCCTGGCCAGAGATTATCTGGAGAGGTTTTGTTCTTTTGAGCCAGAATGTCCTTATTGGTAGCAAGTATGTCCTTTGAACCTGTGCCTAATTCTTTGAATCATCGAATTTTAGAATCCCACTTGACAAATAGGCTCTTAGATTGCCATGCCACTGTACCTTTTTTTTAAAGTTCCTCCAGTGAACATCCTAGTAAGCTTTAAAATTGTTCCATGTTTTTATTTAGTCTCTGTCCAGGGCCCAAAGAGAAGGTCAGGGGAGGCTGTTGCTGTCTTTCCCTCTTATATGACTCCTAACTAGAAAGAGTGGTGTTCCCTAAGGACCCAATCTTCTCTCAAGGGTTTATCATTAGCTTTCCTGTGGTAAATGCTTCTATATCTGTATTCTAGAGTTTGAAGCTTAAAGGAAGCTTTGTAGGTTTGGGTATAAGGATTTGCTAACCTATGTGTTTGTCCTATAAACTCTTCTCATTAACTAAAAGATACAAAAGAATGGGGACAGGCATGTGCAGGGCTATCTTCACATGGTTCTATCATTCCATGATCATGAGCCTGATGGGTATAGAGGTTAAAAGACTTCATTGTCAATAATAGAAAAGATAATACAAATAAATATGGAGGGAAAAAAAACTCATCCACATTGTACTGAATCACTAGTGTTTGTCTATAGGTAGTAAGGGAAAGCTTAAGCTAGAATGTACACATTTGATTCCTTGAGCTACAGACCAGACTGACCATTGCCTGTTTTACAAAATCTCACATTGGAAATGAAAGCACCTTGTTTCTATTCACAGCCTAGCTAGGATGTCCATTACATTTCATTCACCAAAATCTCCAAGAATGATGGAATCTGGGATTGGAAACAGCCTTAAGGGTCATCTACTCCACCTTTCTGCCTGTTGATTGAATACCTTCTACTTCAGAGACGCTCTTCTTCAAGCTTGCTATAAATGGGAACTAACCCAACACCTCTGGCCCTCTCCAGGGAAGCTATTGGTTTTGAGTGGGGTGGCTATTGAGCAGTGGTGGCAGTGCCCACTAGTATCCGATTTGGGAGGAAATAGATGTGATTCAGCCGTGAAAATTACAAATTAGATTTTGGCTTTCAGACCACTATGTATTTTTCGAACTAGAGTAGAATAAAATAAACATGATTTTAAGTCTAGTAAAGATTATTAATATGTTCGGTAGGAAAATGCCTTCTTAGAGATTGGTTGGAATAACTTCTAATATAAATTTTTTCAAATAATCTGATTTCTTGAAAGATAATACTATACATCATTTTTATTCATGAACCACTCCTCCCTTTTACAGAAGACTTCTTGGAGATTAGGAGCAGGGAACTCCTTGAGTTCACTTTATTACAGCTACCGGATCTAGTTTCAGCACCAATTGAAAGGTGCTTGAGAGTAGGAATGTTATTTTTCATGGTTACATCACCTCCTCCATAGCATCGTGGCTGACACCTAGTAGGAACACAGAACATGATTGTAGAGTGAGTGGGTAATAAGAATATAAGGGTCCTGATAATAGAAGGTAAAACAGCTGCCTTCTTGCTGTGTGCTCATATGGACTTCCCTTGGTGTGTATTTGAGAGAGCTCTGGTGTCTTTCCCTCTTATGAGGACACCAATTCCAGCATAAGAATTCTACTCTTATGACTTCACCTAAACCTAATTATGTCCCAAGGGCACCACCTT
Source organism: Prionailurus viverrinus (assembly GCF_022837055.1). Taxonomy (NCBI): domain Eukaryota; kingdom Metazoa; phylum Chordata; class Mammalia; order Carnivora; family Felidae; genus Prionailurus; species Prionailurus viverrinus. The sequence goes on along the minus strand of NC_062572.1, from coordinate 66,299,222 downwards.
CATCACAGTGGAAGTTAGGGCTTCAACATCTGGATTTTTGTGGGATATAAACAGTCCATTATAAGACTGGCAATGTTAAATAGCTTTTCCAAAGTCACTTGTGTAGTATTTAGAGCAGAGGCTAAGGATCTAAGTCTTCCACTGACCAAGACGCAGGCTCCTAGAAACACATTCCAGGGCCTCTTTAGGGGGAGGTAGCTTCCCCTGTGGTACCTTCTTTCCTGGCTAATGGATGTCCAGGCAGAGGGGAGGAAGATTCCCTTCCCTGTTTCTAGGAAAACTGCCATCTGTCCACATTCTCTCATTGTCCCAGTTATTTCTCTATGCTCTGGGATTTCGGTGAACAAAACCATTTTGGAGCGACTCTCAAGTCATTAAACTTTTGTTTCCAGGAAATAGAGTCATGATTTAAAAAATTCCTCAATTGATCAAATAATTCCAAGAGGCCAATTTTTCCTCTATAAAAATGCAGGGGGAGCTTGTTGACAACTTACACTTGGTCAATAGTGTTTCTTGTTATTTAACTATTGAGCTGGAGAATGAGAATGGTACACCCCAAGACTGTCATTCTTCTCAAATTGCCTGGCTGTTACCTGCTAGTAGGGTTGAAACATGTTTTGCTTGCATCCTTTTTTGAAATCACCTCCTGGTTTTATTTCATGTTATTTAATGTGTTTTGCTTCATACCCAGGCCTGGGTACTATGAATGCTTCTTCTAAACTGAGAAATTCCTCCTTTGTGATGGGGGGTGGGGGAAACATAGCAAGAGTTGAGTTTGTTCAGACATTTTTGCCTTGGTTTGATAAGCCATGCCATCTGAGTAATTTTAGCTGGAGCAAAATGGGAATTAAGGGAATGTTATTCTTTCTTTCTGAATCTCACATCTCCTTTTCTCCTGGCTCCTATATGCTCATTTACATCTTTCATATTCCAGGAAACTTGACAAAGCCTCCCTGTCCCATATCCTGTTCCCTCAGGACCTCACTGTCTATTAAGTGACAAAACGGCTAATGAACAATTAAGTTTTACTTGTTTATGGTTGTATGTAAATTATTGTTTATCCATCAATGGATTCTTAGTATTTATTATTTGCACAGAACTGTGCTAATGAATTGAAATGGAGGAGAGGGTTGGGCAAAAATGAGAAAAATAGCCTCTGTCCTCAGTTACCTTTAGTTGCAAAGACAAAGCATAACTTTATGAAATTTAAATTAATGGAAACAAGTATTTCATGCCAGGCTCATGTACATCAAATGTGTGGCTAACAGCCAGATGAGAGGAAAAGTCATACTATGAGGTTAGCAAAAGGGCACAAAAATCTTTAAAGTCCTCAAGAAGTAATGTTAAAGGTAGATATGTCTGTTTGATGGCTGCTTCAGGACTTGCTGCAGGTATAAAAAGGTAGGAATGATTTTGGCCAGAGTGGCCTTTTGGTGACCCTCTAATCTCATCATGCAGACTGACAGCTAAATCACCATTCATACACCATCTGCTGAGCTGAGAATACTGGGGATGTTGAGTGAGGTTTGTCAGAAAGTCCCCCACACTGTTGTCAACAAGAAGGCAGTGGGGAGGGAAGCAACAGGCAATGAAGTAAATGGCAGCAATTAACGTCAGCACACAAAGAGAACCCCTAGTGGGCTAAGCCAGTTAATGCATTTTCCTGACTTGCTATTAGTAAAACCTAATTAAATCAGATGCTACTAATTTGAAACTCTTGCTCATTTGGACCGGCCTGAGCTAAATGTTGCTTCTACTCTAACTATGAAAGAAAGGGTTTTCTTAGCAAATTACTGGGGTAAACAAGATTGCAGAGAATTAAAATGCTTAATAGAATAGTAGAGAATCAATTTGCAAGAAAACAATCATTGTGCTAATTTTAAACTGTTTTTACCTGTTCATTAAAACGGCCTATTAAGGACCTCTGCCTCTTAACACTTTGTTATGCTAGTTTGAGTTGTTATGTTCCTAGGTAGTAAAGAGAAAATTTAATCCAGACTTCTATAATTCATACTGGCCTCTTCATATCCCAGTTAGTTTGAATTAATGAAATTTGTTTATGGTTAGGGCATCCTCATAGTCAGTTGGGGGTATCATCAGACTTCATTCCTCTTTCTTAAGGTTAAATTATGAGTTTGTAGAAGTCCTACAGCACTTTTACTTGGACACGGATTTCTACATTAAGTTGAAAGTTTATGGACATGATTTCCTCACTAGAGATAAGGACCTGTGATTGAGCATCACCTTCATGCATATTTTTTCTTTGTCCCTAGGAAGAGGGTGAAAGCAAAGAGCAGAGTAGGTCTCTGTTGAAGGAGTTTTAGGTTGTTGGGAGAGAACCACAAGCATCTACAGTTAACAGTTTTAAATTAGACTCCAAGGAATTAGATCTGCAAACAATCTCTGGGGTTTGCAAGTTTTTTGCTTGTTTTCTATACTATATTTGTTTATACATACTATACTATGTATTTACCATAATATTTGTATACATTGTATATAATATGTAAATAATAGTATAGTAAACATATGTACATATATGTAGGTATACTTTCTGTCATAGTCTAATGATAATTTAAAGAAAAGACAGACACTCTGGATCTTTTGGATGGCTTACTTTATAACCGACCCACAGTTTTTATAGCTGTGTCTATTTGTGTTTATTATTGTATGGGTATGAAGGAGACCTAATGCTTACCAGTAATAAGAACAGAAATATAAGAAATATGTAAGTGGTGTGATCCCACTGTAAGAAGGTAAATGGCATCCCTGGGAGCTGTGCAAATACAGCATTTCTGGAATTTGCCTAGAAAACAGGTGGGAAAATGAGATCACCTGTAGCATGTTCTAATAGATTTGCTGAAGCACATTGGAACAGAACACACTATATGTGCATTGTGAACAGTGATGTAATTCCAGTAAAATAATATGTTAAATTAATGTTGTTAATTTTGCTTTTATTGGTTTTCATTGACATTAGTTTTGCACATTTGTTTGAGTTTTATAGTTCTATAAGAATCAGAAGCGCAAAGGATTTACAGGTAGTTTTATGTTTGTTCATATTTAAGTAACATTATAATAAATGTAGTTTAAACCACCACTTGTCTTCCAAGAGGAATTTACTCTTTAAAAGGAAATTGGAGAAATAATGATTGATAGAATCACAGATTACTGGAAAATGAAGACTCCTTGGAAATTATTGTCCAGTGTTTCTGAGACTGGGTTCCAGGGAATTCTGGATTGCAAGGTGTTCATAGATATGGCAAGAAAAACAAAGAGGAGTTTTTATGATCAAATAAGCCCTGGAAAAGCAGAACTATGTCTCCCCTCTTGAAGACTCATGATACTCATTCATGAAATAAAGCCACAGTGATAGCCAGTGATAAAGAAACCTGTCCAATATTTTTTTTTAGCAGCATTTTCCAACCTTTCCTCTTTGCATGGAGGACCTGCCTCCAACCTATAAGAGAATTCTCTGAACCACAGTATGGGAAACTCTGCTCAGGGACCAGACCCTCATTTCGCAGACTGGAACATGGAAAGGGTATGGTGGGCTGAATAGTGTCCTCCCAAAATTCATGTCCACCTGGAACCTCAGCACGTGGTCTTCTTTGCAATGAGGGTATTTGCAGATGTAATTAGTTAAGATGAGGTTATGAGGATTAATTTTATGTGTCAACTTGGCTGGGCCATGTGATGCACAGGTACTTGTTCAAACATTATTGAGGGTGTTTTTGGATAAATTTAATGTTTATGCCAGGTAAAGTAGATTGTCCTGCTTTTAATATGGGTGGACCTTCTCCAATCAGTTGAAGGCCTAAATAGAACAATAAAGGCTGACCCTCCTTTGACTAAGGGGTAATTCCTTCTACCATACTACATTCTACCTGGGGCATTTTGTTTATTTTTTTGTTTTGTTTTTGTATTTTTTTTCCTGACTCAGGCTTGAACTGAAACATTGACATTTCCTGGATCTGTAGCCTGCTGGCCTTTGGACTAGAACTATAACAAATAGTTCTTGTAGGTCCTTGGCTTGCCAACTGCAGATCTTGGAACTTGTGAACCCCCATAATCATGTCATTCAATTCCTTATAGTAAATCTTTATACATTTATATACAACCTACTGATTCTATTTTTCTGGAGAATCTTGACTAGTATAGAGGTTACAGTGGATTAAAGTTGGCCTTAAATCTAATAACTGCGGTCCTTCTAAGAAGAGAAAACAAATAGGAAAAGGGGCAGAGACTGGAATGATGCATCAACAACCCAAGGAATGCAAGGGTCACTAGCAACCATCAGAGGCTAGAAAATGCAAGTAACAGATTCTCTGCGCAAGGCGCCAGAAGGAACTAATGTTGCTGGCACCTTGATTTTGTACTTCTGGTGTCCTGAGTTGTAAGAGAATAAATTTCTATTGTCTGAAGCCACCAGTTATGACAGTGCTAGGAAATTAATGGGGAGTGAGAGAGAAATGTGACGTGACCTAGCAAAGGCAATTCTAGGGACCAAATGTCTGACTTTGAAACCAATTCTCTTTCATTCACTTCCATCCTTGTCTCAGAGAGACATAAGTGTGTATTGTTTTCTTCCATATACAAATAAATACAACAACAGAAACTAGAAGTAAAATGAAGACATAAACCCATTTCTAGAAGTAGCATACCACTAATTATCTATGTAACTGGTAACTATATTGCTATAAAAACCAAACCTGGATTCTCCCAAGTATAAGACAGTATCTATCTGTAAGACGTCAGAATTGAAAAAGATCTTGAGAACATTTAACTCAATTATTTTATTTTAGAGATCTAAACATTTTTCTAAAGCTAGTATTTTTCTTATTGCTATTGTAACACATTACCATACATGTAGTGGCTTAAAAACAACGAATTTATTTTCTTATAGTTTTGGAGGTCAGAAGTCCAAAATTAGGCTGAGTGAGCCAAAATCAAGGTATCGGGACCAGGTGTGTTCCTTCTGGAGGTTCTACAGGAGAATCTGTTTCTTTGCCTTTTCCAGCTTCTAGATGCTGTCCACACTGCTTGGCTTATGGCCCTGCAGCCCTCTGACCTTTGCTTTGGTCATCATCTCCATCACACCTCAGATTCTCCTACCTTCCTCTTGATGATTACTTTAGGCCTACCTGGAAAATCCAGGATAATCTCTATATCTCAAAATCCTGAATGCAGTCACATCTGCAAAATTCTATTTTCATTGAAGGTAACATATTCATAGGTTCCGGAGATTAGGATGTGAACATCTTCAGGGAATCATTATTAACCTTACCATAGATAGTGTGATTAGAACTCAGAGTGGCGTGCCCCCTATGCCATTGGGTCATCCATAATGCTACAATGCACAGTATCATAAAATTGATCTTCTAATTCAGGATCTTTCTCAGATTTCCATGGTGTACAAAGAACGTAGAGGAAAAATATTAACAAATTACACTTTCAACTGTGCATAGTGATTAAAAATATAGAAGTTTATGAAATATATTGCTAATTAAGAATTGCTTCAATTCCTAAATGACTAATGATTTAGTTACTCAATGAAAAATGGAGCACGGTCGTACTGCCATCTTTCTGTGATGCCCCTGGCCACTCAGCAGTCACAACAGTAATTGTTTCTTTAGGGTCCTTGTGGATTTGGGAATCTGTTTGCTTCTTGACAACAGAATCAGAATATTTTTGTGTATGAAGTTGTGCAAAGATAATGATGCTTTATGCTTATTTAGAAATATTTATAGGTCACTAAGTATGTTAATGTAGGGTATCTTGGGTAAGTTTTCAATAAACCCTCTAGATAAGTGGGCAAGGATAACAGTTTTATACCATTTTAGATACGTGGAAACTGAGGGTCACAGAAGCTGTGTGAATTGCTCTTGTCATACCTTCACATGTTAGTGGGGACTTAAACCCAGATTTCCTGACTCCAGCTTTCAGGTTGTTCTTAGATCTGTAGCTAGATAAGCAAACAGAACCCAACCAACCAATCAGTCCCATCAAAAAGGGATAGTGGATAAGAAGACCTGTTACCTTCCAAATTGAATCAAGAGACTTTTATAGAATGGTAATTTTGTGTTTTGAGTCTGTTAACAATTTAAAAAAAGGTAATACCATGAAACTATTTTAAATATAATAGAAAATTATGATTAGACTTAGAACCATAACTTGTGAAAACTCAAAGCACAAATAAATTCAGCATCTTACTCAACAAAGGTATATCAAATATTGGAAACTAAGGGGAATTTAAGGTTGAGCAAACAATATGAAACTACATGAGAAATTTCAAACTTTTCTTTCCAGTTAGGAAAATGAGTGCTTTTGTGATGGCTTATTCTTCAGACAGCATAAATTCTAAGTGGAATCTGACCGTGAAAGAGTCTGTTTAAAACAGATGTAGGCCAGGTGGAGATTGAGGAAACTTTCTGGAAAAAAGGGCAGATTATATGGTTTTGATAAGAAATCCTGATCCATTTAGAGTGGAAGGACCAACTCCAACTGTCAGATAAGAGAACAACTATGTTTTTCCTTCCTTTCCTTCCCTTCCTTCTCTTCCTCCATGTACTAATAGTACCAGATCTTCAACTTGTAGAAATGAGTCATTTCTTTGTGAAATCGGTTGGTCCATTTTTGTTCAGCTCTAATTGTTAGAGAGTTCTTTCCTGCATACATCCAAATAGGCATGTCCATAGTTTCTAACAAGTAAACTTAGTTACGTCCTTTGGAGTCATAGACAATGTGACGCTCTTTCTTTTTTCTCTTATAAGAGCTATCTTATTATTTGTGTCTTTCTTTCACTTTCTGTCCTTCAGGATAGAAATCCCCTTTTGCATCAGGTGGGTCTCATCTGACCCAATGTTTAGACCTTTCATTGTCTTGTTTGGACAGTTAAGGCATCCTGAATTCCACCTTTACTCCAGATATGTCTAGTTATCCCAGAAGAGTCAGCTTAGATTGTCTCACATTATTGGCCTCATAGATGTATAAATGTGACCCACCTAATTTTGTTAGCATTTTAAATACGTCTAGTTCGTGGTCACATAACACTGTCACATCTTTGCAAGTGAGTATTGCCAAAACAAGCACCATCCTCTATCAGTAAAATTGGTTTTGAACCTAAATGTAGGGCTTATGTTTGTTCTGCTGAAAAGCATCTTATTGGCTTTAGCCCCAGGGACAAGGTCATGATTAGACCATCATTCATTTTATGCAGAAGAAATTTTAAGGATTTAAAGCTACCCTCAAACACTTTCAAATGCAAACGGTCTCTCTCACTGGCTTTCCAAGAGCCTAGATTTACCAATTTAATAATATTTAAGGATATTGAGGTTAAATATACTCTTAAGGGTAAGATACCCAGAATTTCTAGTTAAAAATAGAAATATTCCATCACAGAGGAGTGTATCAAGACATTAGTCTGACAAGCTATCGTAGTCAAATGCTGGACCTTAAGAGGATGGCAAAGGAGAAAGTTACATAGTAACAGAAGAATAGGATTAGAAAGGTTCAGGGCTAGAGTCTTTCTTCGGGAAGATAGGTCTGTTTCCTTTGGGGAAATTTCAGATGTTACTAGATTAAAATCTATTAATATTTAGGTTAAAATACATATACATATATAGCTAAAAGTAATGTACAAAAATATTGCCACCACAGTGTACAGAAATTTAGGGTAGGCATGGTTGTTATAATTTTACAGATGAAAAAACAGACTTAGAAGCAATTTGCCCAAGCAAGGTCAGTAAGTGGCAGGGACAGTGTCTGAGATCAGGTCTGTTGACCAAATCTTCTCTCTCCTTACCCTTTCTTACCTTTCTACAAAACTAAATTCAGTATGTGCCCATATTCTGAAGGAAACATAATAATTGATTTAACAATATTCTAGTCAGAAAAAAAGGACTGAAACATTGTTAATAAACTGATTTGTCAGGAACTGGGTACATTTAAAAAATTCTCTGAATATTAAGCTTTCCATTTCATTTCACATCCAAGAACATGACTCAGTCTTGGAAATTGGCTACCAGTGCAGCCTGGGAGTAGGGGTTTTGGAATAGCACTGGGGAGGTGAGATTGATCTAATGATAAATACCCTCCGGAGGGGAAAGTTCATTAAATTTAACTGTGTAGTGTCCAAGTTGGAGAAAAGTTCACAATGTCTTGGATTCTCTACTAGAGAGAGAGCCAACCAATATTGTGGCTAGTATGCCAGCAAGATGCAAAAAATCAATTTGTCTCTGGAATGGCTGAAGCAGATAGTGGTTTATTCATTTGCTTATTTTTTCTTCACACAATTAATGCACATACTGAGCTAAATAAACTGAGGATATCAAGAAGAATAAGCTGAGAACTCTACTCTCACATGACTTGCAGTCTAATAAGCCACAAAACGTGTTAATGCTATTCAGAATGTTATAAATGTTTCTGTAGCCAACTTCCAATTCTTTTTTTTTTTTTTTTTTTTTAATTTTTGGGACAAAGAGAGACAGAGCATGAACGGGGGAGGGGCAGAGAGAGAGGGAGACACAGAATCGGAAACAGGCTCCAGGCTCCGAGCCATCAGCCCAGAGCCCAACGCGGGGCTCGAACTCACGGACCGCGAGATCATGACCTGGCTGAAGTCGGACGCCCAACCGACTGCGCCACCCAGGCGCCCCCCAACTTCCAATTCTTATCCAGGCTTTGTAGGCTCTTCATAATCTGAGCCTAACACTGCTCAACAGTGTTATTTGTCTAATACCCACTGCTCAACACAGATGCAAATTGTTGTCATGAGCCTGGTCTCTTCACCATTACACAAACATGTCTGGCCCACTTCCTTCCTTCCTTCCTTCCTTCCTTCCTTCCTTCCTTCCTTCTCTCCCTTCCTTCTCTCCCTTCCTTCTCTCCCTTCCTTCTCTCCCTTCCTTCTCTCCCTTCCTTCTCTCCCTTCCTTTTCTCCCTTCCTTTTCTCCCTTCCTTTACCCATCCCTGTTTTTCTCCCTCCTTCATTCCTTTGATAAATGTTTTTGAGTATCTACAGTGTGCCAGCAACCTCTGTGCTGCTATGGTTCCATCAGGTGATCAGACACCCATGTTTCCTCCCCTCACTGGCAGTGAGTATTTGGGGATTGAGCCCAGACCATGTTTTCCTTTCCCAAGTTTTGTCTTGATTATCCTTGCTCTGTGTGGACATTGACTCTTCTGCAATTGGATTACTCCTATAGTGTGTGCCTTGCAACCAGGAATGTTGTTAATTGTCAGAGATGAGGGTGTGGCAAGAGTTTAAGGAGTGGGGAGTGTCAAGGCCTGAGACAGCCCAGAGAAGCTTTGTGAAGAAGGTGGAATTTGAGATTGGCCATGAGGGAGGGGCAGCTGAGTTTGGTAATCTTGAAGATTTCATATGGGGCATAGCATGATGGCTTTAAGAGAGAGTAAGCCTGAGACAAACTGCTTTCCTCAAGGAATGAGAATTAGTTTTGTTTCTAAGCTAAGTTTGAGGAAAGTGGCCAGGTCACAGTTAGCATTACTGTGCAATTACAATGCAAAGCATGCTTGACAAAGGATGTTCTCACTTTATCATTTACTCAGATCTGTTTCTTATCAAGTTGTAAAATTTTGGAATAGCCAAATAACTTGAGGGGCTTCAGGACAGAAAGCTCCCTCCCCATGGCAGCAATACATGATGGATGGTCCCTGATAACCTCTCTTTGAACAATAAAATCTGCTTTCCATAGTAACAAAATAGCTAGTTCCATCATTTGACCACTCCAGTGAACATGGAATTGTTTCTCACATTATGCTGAAATCTGGCTCCTGGTATTTTCAGCCTTTGAGCCTAGTTCTTCCTTCCAAAGCCATACAGAGTGAGCTTGATCTCTCATCAACATGAGAGTTTCTCAAATATTTGTAAAAGTAGTGTTGTGCACTTGACAAGTAACTTGAAAGATTCATAGCCTTGAACACGTGGCTTGACATTGTAGTTTAAGACAATGAAACAACCTGCAGAACACAGGAAGGCAAATATGACCTGGTGTTCAAAGTGCAGACCATAGTTCTGACTGTCTTGGTTTTGATCTTTGTGCTTGGACCACAGGCTTTCACCTAGTAAGTAAGGATTACAATAGCATCTACTTCATCATGCTTTTGGAAAGGCTAAATGAGATAATACAAAAGCACTGGGTGTTTTCTCTGGTTGAGAATAAATTTTGATTGAAAGGTGAGAGAAAATTTGTACTGTAAATGAGAACATTTGTGCAAAACATGTCATTGCAATATTTAAATTTGGCTAACTGAGCCATGAGGGATGAGCTAGCCTTGTACAAGCACTTGTGCCCAATCTAAGAAGCAAAGACAAAGCCTACCCAGGACACCTTTGCTTGCTTCCCTTGCTAATGGTAGAACATCCTCTGTGGTGCATTCCTGAGTTCTCAGTCTGGTGTGGGCTTGTGTGATGCAAGCAGTGAAGTAGTAAATCTATCCTTGAGGGAGAGAATATTTTGTGGTTTACCAAATGGCTTTCTAAAAGTTTTTTTTTTTCCCCACCATCTACTTATAAGTTCCCATACTTCCATTCAATCCTTCTTAATTCTTTTTTTTAGCATGTTTATTTATTTTTGGGTACCTGGGTGGCTCAGTCAGCTAAGTGTCCAACTTTAGCACAGGTCATGATCTTACGGTTAGGGAGTTTGAGCCCTGCATCAGGCTCTGTGCTGACAGCTCAGAGCCTGGAGTCTGCTTCAGATTATCCATCTCCCTCTCTCTCTGCCCCTCCCCTACTTGTACTCTGCCTCTCTCTCTCTCTCTCTCTCCCTCAAAACTAAAATAACCATTTAAAAAAATTATTTATCTTTGAGAAAGAGAGAATGCGTGCTTGAGCATGAACAGGGGAGGTGGAGGGACAGAGGGAGAGAGAGAATCCCAAGCAGGCAAAACACTCAGCATGGAGCCCCAAATGGGGCTCCATCTCATGGCCTGAGCCGAAATCAAGAGTCAGCCACTTAACCAACTGAGCCATTCAGGTGTCCCAGTCCTTCTTAATTCTAATCCATTGATTGACCTTAAATGATACATGTCTATCTTTAAACTCCAGGTCTGTTTCAGGAGATCCTTAGGGCACTCTTGCTGAAGAGTGTGGAAGTGGTGACCCAGCGAGAAGGAAAATGTTATATCTCAAAACCCTCAGAGAAGTAGCACTTCTTTCAAAAACACTTTCCTGCATGGTATTTCATAAGGATTAAATCCTCTGTAGTGGGTACTTAGAGAATCTGAGGTTATTTGCATTCTACAGGTACGAAAATTGATAGAATGGTATAGGGCTTGCGTCTGCAATTGGGTGCAATGTAGACAGCAGGAAAATCTAGGAAGTCAGGATGATTTGAGCTCTGATTTGATGGTACTTCTTTAGGCCACCATATCCTCATCTATAAAATTGGTAGTTTGAACCTGATGATTATTCCTTTAGCGCTAATATTCCATGATGATGACAAGAAACTCAATGTTGTACAGCAGTCCACAGTGGGACTAGAGCATGACTGTTCCGTATCTAAGCCAGTGCTGAGACCATGATGCTAAGCTGTTCTGAGATGCCCTGTCACCCCCAGCTTTCCCACCCACTCGTCACCCTGTTTCTGCTTTGGCAATCATTATGAGGTAGTCTCCCAGAATGATTAGGGGTGTTGACAGAAAATTATTTCTCTTCTTCTCCCGTGTGCTCTGGCACATGGATATGTTTGGGCAAGTTGTCCCTGTTGTGATCATTATGCATTTAGTTATTTTTGTTCTAGTGCCCAGAAGCCTGTGGGGCATGGATGCCTGGTAAAAGAATTTACAGCCAATTTAGTCCACCTGAGTTAAGTTACACAATCAGCCTAATTGCAGAAAGCTGGTTTCTGTTTCCCTGATATTGGTCATTCCTGAGGATTAGCTTGGGCCGTTGTGAGATCATACGGCAGATTTGGGAAAGAAAACCATTGAGATTGAAACCAAGGTTCAAGGGGCTTCATCTATGACTTAGTGGCATAAAAGTGCATGTTTAAAACCCTGAACTGCTACTTAACTAGCTGTTGAAGCTTGGACAGATGATTTACGTCTCCGTGTTTCAGTTGCTTTATGGGTTTGATTATATGACCCATCTCGTGATAGGAGTGAATAAGATAATACATTTAATTGTTTAAAACAGTGTGATACCTTGTAGGTGTTCCATATATACTAGCTATTATCATTTAAATAATTTTATTATTCTCATTTAAAATTACAAAAGATGAGATCCAAAAAGAAGTGTCTTGCCCATGATCATGTCAGATTCAATAGTGTAGTCAGTTAAAATTCAGCCACCCTTACTAATACTAATTTTTTTCCACTCAGGTTTCCTTACACCTTTATCTAAATAATGAATTTCCATTTAGGACTCATGAAGTGTTTATAAACACTGTAAGATATAGACAAAGCACTGCTAGTGTAAGTTGTCCATCTACTTCTAAAGAAAGTATGATTAATTAGACATTCCCAATGATCCTCCAGGAATTGTGTGCCACACTTGGGGTACAACTGTTTCTGTTACCCACTATAATAATTGTGCCCACCTTGTCTTAAGAGATTAAGAGTTGGCATGTAGATCCTGCCTTTCTGAGATCCCATCATTCCAACTGAAAGAGAAAGCCCATGTCATTGACATGTCTACCATTATCCCTGACCTACGGAGGAGGACAAACATTACAGAGCTTTTCCAGAGTGGCAGGGTCCCTTCCCTTATGCATTCCTCTATGTCTGTTCTAGACCCACCTGGGCACACAGTTAGTAGAGGATGGGCATTCAGGTAGTATATAATGTAAAACTTATACTTCCTGGTTCTATAACTTTGGGCTCTAATGATTTGAAGGCCTTATTTTCCAATGGACGGATGTCTTTTCTAGAGGAAACAATTTGATTGAACTGGAAGCTGAGGCTGACCCGGGGCATTTATGCCACAGAACCAATAGGCAAAGAGAGAGGGTTATTTTACTGATTGATTCTAATTACCAAAGGGGAAAATAATTGCTTCCCTGTAGTAGGATAGAGGGGACTATATCTGAAACTGCAGAGATTTCTGGGGTGCCTCTTGGTGTTTTCATGCCTAAATGTTAATGAAAACTTCAACCACTTAATATAGATAAGATTCAGACACTTCAGAAATGACTGTTGGTTTCCCTCAAATAAAGACTCTCAATTAACTGAGGTGCTAGTTGATGTAAACAAAACAGGAGTGGGTAAGGAACCATAAAGTTGTGATACTAAGCATGGCTGCATAACTAGTTACAATTAAGCATATTCTTGTCCTTGCTGGCAGCCTCACAGGGTAAGGGAGACAAAATATGGAGTCTGGAGTTATCAAGAAAGCCATAATTTGAGGGGGAAAATACCATAGAAAAGGAAATTACAGAGAGGCGAACCTGAATCTTTTTGGAAAAATTTCCCCTGAAGATACTTGCTTAGTCCAAAGTGGTGTATGTGGGGTAGTACTTTCAAAAAGCATACAAAAATACTCTCCTAAGAGTCCAAAATTTGAGCAGAAATTTGGCAGCTTCAAGAGACTGGGGGATCAGAGCCCATCAAGTAAGAGCCATTCTGGTGAGCACTCCAAGATTTATGATGAGATAACTGAAAGGACTATATTCAAGAAGTAAAGACTAATCTAAAATAGGTGAGCCCCAATTGGAAAAGTCTTATAAAGTAGTAAGGCTTCCACTCTATCAAAAGAGAGATAATATCATATAGAGTCACCATTATTTTTTATAAGAAATACACAGTATTAAAACAAAAGTTACCAGGTAAGCCAAGAAATAAGATTAAATGACTGAAAACCAAAAGCAAAAAAAGACAATAAAAAGAGAATCACAGGTTAGAATGATCAGATATGGACTTAAAAATAATTATGATTAATATATTTAAGCTAAAAATATAGATAATGTAACCAAAGAACTGGCATAGATGAAGCAGAATGAAATAGAAATACTAGAACTGAAAAATACATTCAATAAAATGAATTTAATAAATTGATATATTTTATTAGTAGGCACAACAGACTAGAAAATTAGCAAACTAGAAATAGATATTAGAAAATATCCAGGTTGAAGCACAGAGAGAATAAAACTACAGAAAAAAAAATAGGAGATAAACAGGTCACGGTGAAGAGGTCTCATATACACTTGCATCTGAAAAGAGAAAAAAAGATGATAGAATAAATAATGTGAAGAGAGGATGCCTTTAGAGAATTTGGGGAAATACTTGGACATTAAGCCTTATATTCCAAAATGCTATAGTCTCCAGATAACATAATTAATTTGCACTAATGGCGCACTGACACTTTTGGCCAGTGTAATAGGTGAGAAAAATGTAATGAAAGCCAGCCATATTTTGGTGTATTAGTTTCCAAGCGTTGCTGTGACAAAGTACCACAAACTGGATGACTTAAGACATTTATCTTTTAATGGACACTTGGGTTGCTTCCATATCATGGCTATTATAAATAATGCTGCAATGAACATAGGGGTGTATAAAGCTTTTCAAATTGGTGTTTTCATTTTCTTTGGGTAAATACCCAGTGGTGGAATAGCTGGATCATATGGTATTTCTATTTTTAATTTTTTGAGGAAACTCCACTGTTTTCCACAGTGGCTACACCAGTTTGCATTCCCACCAACAGTCTGTGAGAATTCCTTTTCCTCCACAACCTCACCAACACTTATTATTTCTTGACTTTTTGATACTAGCCAATCTGATAGGTGTGAGATGATATCTCATTGTTTTGATTTGCATTTATCTGATGATTAGTGATGGTGAACATCTTTTCATGTGTCTGGCCATATGCATGTCTTTGGAAAACTAACCATTTATGTTGTCTGCCATATTTAAAATCTGGATTATTTGGGAAGGTCTTTTTTGGTGTTGAGTTATATATTTTTAGAATACATTTTGGATATTAACTTTTTATCGGATGTAGCATTTGCAAATATCTTTTCCCATTCAGTAGGTTGCCTCTTTGTTGATGGTTTCCTTCACTGTGCAAATGCTTTTTATTTTGGTGTAGTCCTAATAGTTTATTTTTGCTTTTGTTTCAGTTGCCACATGTAGAAAAATGTTGCTAAAGCTGATGTCAAAGAAATTACTGCCTATGTTTTCTTCTAGGAATTTTATGGTTTGGGGTCTCACATTTAAGTCTTTGATCCATTTTGAATTTAGTTTTTGTGTATGGTATAAGAACATGGTTCAGTTTCATTCTTGTCCAATTTTTCCTGTGCCATTTAATGAAAGATTATCTTTTCCCCATTGTATATGCTTGCCTCCTTTTTCATAGATTAATTGGCCATATAAGCATAGGCTTATTTCTGGTGTCTCTATTCTGTTCTATTGATCTATGTGTCTGTTTTTATGCCAGTATCATCCTCTTTTGCTTACTAAAGTTTTGTAGTATATTTTGAAATCTGGGATTGTAATACCTCCAGCTTTTTCTTTTTTCTCAAGTTGCTTTGGCTATTGGGGGTCTTTTGTGGTTCCATATAAATGTTAGGATTATTCTAGTTCTGTGAAAATGCTATTGATATTTTGTTAGAGATTGCATTAAATCTATAGATTGTTTTGGGTAGTATGAACATTTTAAGAATATCAATTATTCCTGTCCATGAGCATGGAATATCTTTCCATTTATTTCTTCATCAATGTTTTATAGCTTTTTGGAGCACAGGTCTTTCACTTCCTTGGTTAAATTAATTCCTAGGTATTTTATATTTTTGGTGCAATAGTCAGTGGGATTGTTTTCTTAATTTTTCTGCAACTTTGTTATTGTATAGAAACAAGAGATTTCTGTATATTAAGATAAGGCTCTTTACAGTAGAAAGCCAATATTTAAATGTAGAGAAAAAGATAGATTTAGAAAATCACTATTTGGCAGCCATTATCACAAAAATGATGTTAGAATTATGGATGACAATGGATGACTAAAATAGTGGGTTAAACATTGAGGATTGACAGGATTTTTACGTAGTCTCAAATCTTATAAGATACTTATTACAAATGGAAAAATAACTTTACAGTGGAAGAACCTGGCAGACAACACCTTAGTCAAGTGATTGAAATCTACATAACTTGTAGCATCCTGTACCTCTTTATATGAAGAGAACTCAACATGATTTCTTGGGTATTCTTGCCAAAAACCATAACCCAAATTTGATCAAAAAGAAAGCTCAGACAACCCAAATTGTTTTGTTCTGCAGTAGTCAAAAATATTATGGGGGAGGGGAAACTAAGACTCATAAAATATCAAGAGATAAGGATATCTTCTATTAACATTTTGATTCATCATTTTGCTGACAGTCCTAGCCAGTGCAATAAGGAAAGAAAAAGAAATGAAAGACTGGAAAAGAAGATATAAAACTGCCTTATTTGCAATTGCTATGATGTTGCATGAAAAAAAGCCTATCCCCTGCTCTTGTGGACCTTTGCTAGTGCTGTAGCCCTCTGGCTATTGGGAACTATGATTAAAAGCCCCTTCCCCAACTTAGACCTAGAATGAAAATAGGGAAGGCAGTATTGACAGACCACATAAGATACTCAAACCTTTTTGAATTTAATAAAATCTATCTTCACTAATTATTATGAACAGCAGGAATAAGCAGTATGAAGAAGCAGTATTTTAGTGAGGTATCCGAATATGAACAATTTAAATAATAGATTCTATTATTTACTAGAAAGTTGTTTCATTCTATTTGAGTCTCATAGAAAACTTGGAAAGTGGATATGAAGTATACTGCTGTTCTTTTCAGATGAAAAATTGTCACTCAGAGAAATCACACAGTGAGTAAGTTGTGCAGTTGGGAGCATAACCATATATCATGGGTCAAGTGATTTTTTTTCTCAAATCTCCACTTATTTGTTTCATTAATCAGTACCACTTACCCCTAAACCCTCCTGAAATATGAAAATTATCTAGGTAATGAGTACAAAGGAAGATTTTTTGCTGAACATTTTTATGTCTAGTTAAATTACCCTATGCAGGGCTTAACAGAATGCTATTTATGGAGACATGAAGGCCTAGACATAACACACAAAATTAGAAAAGTCACCCAAAGAATGTTTAGTCATCATATATATAGTGTGTGTGTGTATGCTGCACACTATATAGTGTGTGTGTATATTGTGTGTGTGTGTGTATATTGTGTGTGTGTGTATATATATAGTGTGTGTATACATATATACACACTCATATATGTATATATATACATATATATACACACATATGTATATGTATATATATGTGTGTGTGTATACACATATATACGAAAAAAAACATAAACATATATGACTCAATATTCTCCATTCCCTTTTAAAAAATAACATCAGTTTTCTAAAGCTATCTAGGGAGACCTTACATCATTAAGTATACCAAAATTTAGTTTTGTAAGTATTTTAAATGTAATATTATCAATTTTACATTCCTAAACTTATCAACTGGCTTTATATCAAGAAGACATAAAAATAGGATCAATTTTTTTTGTTTTTTCACAATATTCAAGTTTGTTTAAATTTAAATCCAAATTAGTTAACATATAGTATAATAATGGTTTCAAGAGTAGAATTTAGTGATTCATCACTTAAATATAACACCCAGTGCCCAACCCAACAAATATCTTCTGGAATGCCCATCATCCATTTAGCCCATCCCCCCTCATGTACCCCTGCAGCAACTCTGTCCGCCGTATTCAAGAGTCCCTTATGGTTTGCCTCCCTCTCTTTTTTATTTTTCCTTCCTTTCCCTTATGTTTACTTGTTTTATTTCTCAAATTCCACATGAGCGATATCATGTAATATTTGTCTTTCTCTGACTGACTTATTTCACTTAGCATAATATATTTCTAGTTCCATCCATGTTGTTGCAAATGGCAAGGTTTCATTCTTTTTGATTGCTGAGTAACATTTGATTGTATACACGCACATACGCGTGCACGCACACACACACACACCACATCTTCTGTATCCATTCATCAGTTGATGGACATTGGGGTCTTTCCATAATTTGGCTATTGTTGATAGTGCTGCTATAAACATTGAGGTGCATATACCCTTCAAATCAGCATGTTTGTATCCTTTGGATAAATACCTAGAAGTGCAATTACTGGGTTGTAGGATAGCTCTATTTTTAATTTTTTGCGGAACCTCTGTACTGTTTTGTGGAGTGGCTGTACCAATTTATATTTCTACCAACAGTGCAAGAGGTTTCCCCTTTCTCCATATCCTAATCAACATCTGTTGTTGCCTGAGTGGTTAATGTTAGCCATTCTGACAGGTGTCAGGTGGTATCTCATTGTGGTTTTGATTTGTATTTCCCTGATGATGAGTGATGTTGAGTATCTTTTCATGTGACATCTTTCTGGATTCTTCTTTGGAAAAGTGTCTGTTCATGTCTTTTGCCAATTTCTTCACTGGATTATTTGTTTTTTGGGTATTGAGTTTGAGAAGTTCTTTATACATTTTGGATACTAACCCTTTATCAGATATGCCATTTGCAAATATCTTCTCTCATCCCATTGGCTGCCTTTTAGTTTTGCTGATTGTTTCCTTTGTTGTGCAGAAGCTCTTTGTCTTGATGAAGTACCAATAAGGAAATAGTTTTGCTTCCCTTGCCTCCAGAGCAAGTCTAGTAAGAAGTTGCTGGAGCCAACGTCAAAGAAGTTGTTTTCTCCTCTAGGATTTGGATGGTTTCTTACATTTAGGGCTTTCATCCATTTTGAGTTTATTTTTGTGTATGGTATAAGAAAGTGGTCCAGGTTCATTCTTCTGCATGCTGCCATTCAGTTTTCCCAACAACATTTGCTGAAAAGACTATCTTTTTTTTTCCAAGTGGATATTCTTTCCTGCTTTGTTGCAGATTAGTTGGCCATACATTTGTGTGCCCATTTATGGGTTCTTTATTCTGTTCCATTGATCTATGTGTCTGTTTTTGTTCCAGTATCATACTGTCTACATGATTACAACTTTGTAATATAGCTTGAAGTCCAGAGTTATGATGCCTGAAACCTTGGTTTTCTTTTTCACCATTACTTGGCTATTCGGGGTCTTTTCTGGTTCCATACAAATTTAAAGGAACTCCTTTGGCTTTTGTTTGTCTGGGAAACTCCTTTTTCTCCTTCTATTGTGAATAATAGCCTTGTTGGATAAAGAATTCTAGGTTGCATATTTTTCCAATTCAGCATGTTAAATATATCCTGCCACTCCATTCTGGCCTGCCAAGTTTCTGTAGATATATCTGCTCTGAACCTGATCTGTTTTCCCTTGTAAGTTAAGAATTTTTTTTCCCTTGCTGCTTTCATGATTCTTTCCTTTTATGTATATTTTGTGAATTTGATTGTGATATGGCTTGGTGATGGTCAGTTTTTGTTGAATCTAATGGGAGTTCTCTGTGCTACTTGGATTTTGATGTCTGTTTCTTTCCCCAAATTAGGAAAGTTTTCAACTATAATTTGATCACACAAACCTTCTGCCCCTTTTTCTCTCTCTTCATCTTCTCGGACTCCTGTATATGAAAGTTATTCCTCTTTAATGAGTCACTGAGTTTTCTAAGTCTTTTATCATGATATTTTTTCTTTGTTTCTCTTCCTCTGCTTAATTATTTTACATAATTTTATCTTCTACATCACAGATTCACTGCTCTGCTTCATCCATTGTTGCTGTCATGGCATCCTTTCAAGATTGCATCTTGGTTATAGCATTTTAAATTTTGGCCTGACTGCATTTTAATTCTTTTATCTCTGCTGAAAGGGATTCTCTGGTGTCTTTTATGCTTTTTAATCCCCAGCTAGTATTCTTATAATCAGGCTTTAAAGTCTAGTTCAGACATATTACTTATATCTGTGTTGATTAAATCCCTTGCCATCATTTCTTCCTGTTTTTTTTCTTTTGGGGTGAATTCCTCTATCTTGTCATTTTGGAGGAAGAAAAAATAAATTAAAAATAAAAATTAAAGACAAAGCAAATAAAAAATCAAATAAAGGAAGCTAGATCCTAGGTGTGTTTTGGTCTGTTAAGAGAAGCTTTATAGAAAAGAAAAAGAGAGAAAGGAAAAAGGGAAAGTTAAAAAATAATTTTCTAATTAAAAAAAAATTAATAAAATAGAATAAAACAAAGTAAAAAAAAACCAAAAAAAATTGCTCTTTCTGTATCCAAGAAAGAGAACGAAAATAAAGAAAACAGAAAACAACACAAGCAAAAACAAAAGCAAAGAAAGGGGACAAATGAACAAGCAAACTGAATGAAACCTGAATATAGTTACAACCAGCTTCCCCTAGAACTGAAACTTTATAGCACACGATAGTTACTAAACTAAGCAGGTGGAAGGGATTTGTGCTTGTCTTCTGGGGAATGTGTCAGGAGGGCATAGGTGGGTGGGGCTTGGTGTAACAATTCTGTCCTCCACTTGGTCATGCTGCTTAGCTCATTGGGGTCGATCCACCCATAAAAGAAGTGAAAATGGCTTCACCGAGCTCTTCAGTATCTGGCCGGGGGGATTTTGTGCCCTCACAGACATATGATCAAGCCCCCCACCTTGGTCTCAGGCTTCTGTCTGCTCCCTGCCTTTATCCTGTACATGTCCAAGCTGCCTCCTGCCTCCCTCCAGAGTTTTATCTCAGATGGAGTGGTATTTCAAAACCCCACACTTCAGAAACTCCTGTGGCTTGGACTCACACTGATTCTCAGGGAGGATCTTGCCGAGCAATGATCAGGTGCCAGCTTTCCCTGGAAAATGTTTGTATGATCACTGCAGTAGAAGGGGCTCAGAGTTTATGGTAAATCACAACACACAGCCAGTGCCAGGTTTTGCCGCACTGTGGCATCTTTGTTCTAATATCTGTAAATGTGACTGCTCTCGGGTTCCACTGGGACTTTTGCCTGTGGGGAGACCATAGGGCTTCTACCAAATGCACTCCAATCAGGGGAATTGCTTCTCACCCTGTGGCACACAGACCCCCTCAAACCACACTGCCTCCTCCTGGAGACTTGCCATGCTTCCTCACCAAAGCCCTGCAAGGCACTGAAATCCAGAACTTCAGACTCTTTGGTCCACTGATTATAGAATCCTGGGCTGTATTGAAACCTTCTTTCTCCCTATCAATTGGGGAACAGATTTCTTGTCTAGTTCCCTATGAGTGTTTTCACTGTTTCTCTCCAGCTACTTTGGGGGCAGTGCTTTTCTTGCACAATCCCAATGCACTGCACTCTCCCTCTTTATCTTTCTCTCTCTGTGAAAACAACTCCCTACACTCTGCAGCTCTGTGGCTTTCTCTCCCCCAGTTCACCTATATGCACAGTATACCTACCAAGTTCTCTGGTTCAAATTATGTAGATTGTTGTATTGATCCTCAGATCAATTTCTTAGGTATTCAAAATGGTTTAATGTTGATCTAACTGTGTTTCAGGGACAAGATAAGCTCAGGGTTCCCACACTACTCCACCATCTTAACTCTCTAGCACAACTTTCAAGTTCTTAAATTTCATTTCTTTTACATCCTTGCAATTTTTTAAAAATGTTATATATCTAGGAATATTTTGTATATAAAATGCTTAGCTACTGCTTGAACATGCTCTTTGATCAAAAGCCCAGCTGAGAGAATCTGGCTCATGGAAGAAATACTATGATATATGTTATGAGGACATAGTAGTCCAACAGGGACTAAGCCTCAAGTCCCCTCAGAGTCTTTGGCTGTCAGACACAGATGTGAGGGTATGGCTTGTTTCGGCACTGGGGGCAATGAGGATCTTCCCTTGAGGAGTGAGATGGGTATTAGGCAGCTGAAGGAACTTCTGAGCTGCCCCAAAGCAAAGAGCCCAAGGTACCCAGGAGGGACCCAGAGGCTGCTACCTCCACTGTATCAGATTTTAATTTTGGTTTCTGACTGACTTTCGTCTTGTAGTTTGTGTGATCTGACTTCTATTTGCCATGTATTTGAGTAATTTTTCAATGAGGATTTTTCTATGGCAATGTTAACAAATATAAAACCACTCTTCATATTTTAACCCAAATGACTTAAATACTCTTGAAAATTTACACAAAAAAGTTGAGGTATTATCACAACATGTGCGCATTTAGTAAATCTTTGACCAGTCTTAAACCATAGACATGATAGCTGTTATTATAGCTGTAGACAGCACAGCTGGAGCTAGGAGGCTGACATTAAGTTAAGCAGAATATTTTTTTTGTCTTTTATAACTCCTGGATAAAGGGCAAGATATTTTGAGAAGTATCCTATTTGCACCTCAGCTGTGAAGATAAATGTTATATTTTCTGGCACCAATGTATACTGTTAAGGCTGGAATAGTAATGGAGGGATGTATTTAGTGGCAAAGGAAATACTAAATTGGAATTCGGTGAATTTCTGGATTATTGTAAACTCTGGGGACATTCATGAGTTCAATAAATAAGTGAAACAAAGAATGTTTGGCAAAAGAGTGAGAAACTAACTTGACATAGAGATTCCCACTCTCAATTACTTCAGGAAGGAAGGAAACAAGGTGCTAAGAAGTAGAGACAAGGTAAATGAATGTGAAAGAAATTTGGGGAAATAGCAAGAAGAATTATGCTTACAATGTGAACTGACAGAATGAAACCTGATTATTATTTTGTGCTTCTGATGGAAAGCTCTATAAACAAACACTTTAATTGTATACACAATTGGGCTAGGGTAATGTTTAAGGCTGAGATAAGGTTAAAATGTGAGCAGCTTAAGAAGACCAAATAGGTAGTATGTCAGACTCTTGGAAGAACAAATGTTTTGGAACAAAATATGTCAGGAGAAAATGTAAAGACCATCTAGAAGCTACTGATTTCCTCTTCTTTCTTCACATGTGTGTATAACTGAACAACATAAAAGAACAAGTTGACTTCTTTGAAGTGTGAAGTAGATAATTTAGAAAAAATTAAAGGGAAGCCATCAGTATGAGGTACCACTTTTATATGCAAAGAACAACATTCGCTGGGATCCCCAGTTCATTCTTTTTTCAGTAATAGTATGACATGAAACCACCCCCTAGCAGATATTTATTGGTTGACTGGGGCTGGGTGTTTAATCTCTAGCAAAATAATCTTTTCTACATGAGTAGAATATTTTCTACATAAGTCACTGATCTTATGATTTTGCCTCATGGGGTCACTGCCTGTCATTCACAAATGACAAGGTGAAGAGAAATAAACCGTGTATCTGTAATACTTTGGCTGTAAGTATATCTGTAATCCCCTTGGCTACTAAGGGGAGCATAAGGCAAGATGTTGCCTTCAAGGATCTTAGAAAGAAAGATAAAGTGATAAATATACCTTAAATGGGCAGTTTATGTTAGTTATTAATTAACACTAATTCCAATATTGAGCCAGACACCAAGGTTACAGATAAATTTCCCTCCATGTTGCCTAGAATCTGCTGGAGAATACAACTAAGACCCTGGAAATTCATGGTGATATAAGGAGAAATATAGGCTTGGACTTTGGAATCAGACACACCTTGGGCTGACTCCCTCTTCTACTGTTGGCCAAGGAAGTACACCTTCTCTAGCCTCATTTAACGCACCTATAAACTTGAGCATGTGTGTTTGAAAATCAAAGGTGTTCCTATAGGTGCTTAAGAAAATGGCCAGCACAATGTGGCTCCTGAAAAAATGGTAGCTCCAAGCCTAGGTGAGATAAGGTTTCAAGTATGTGTGACAACACTGCAGTGGTGGGGATAGTGGAGGACTCAGAAGACCTCTTCTTTCAATGCATGTGACAGGTAGGATGTGGAGGAATGAGATGGCAGGATGTTTGGGTCTCTGTAGTGTTCCAGACCTATTCTTTTCATATGGCGCTGTTAGGAAGGAAGCCTAATTCTTTTAAGTTGAACAGAAATTGCCACTTAGAACCTCACAGGATGGAACTCAAGATTACTAGGCTCTGACAGAAGTACAATGGAAACAGAAATGCCTAGTAAATGACACTGGAAGCATGCATGTGGGAAAGAGACAGGATGTCTGGCTCTGTGAGCTCCCTCAACAGGAAGTGCTCATCTCCCCAGAGCTGGTAAGAGCACCACCAAAGAAAGAGAATGGAGAAGTAAAAAGAAATCTCCTCTCACAAATCTGATTGCTCCTGAGCCTAAACACCATTAACAGTATTATTAGTAGAAAAAATAATGATAAAATGTAACTTTGAGTTGCTATCATTTTGTGCTTTAAAGTATTTTTTACTTTTTTGATTACTTTGGTTTATCATAGATTTCTGTTGAAGGAGAAAGGCAGCCCAAGGATCACTAATCCCATTTTACAGATGTAGATATGAAGGCAGCCTGCTGTAGTGGAAAAGCACCAACCAAACAGTGAGAAGATCAGAGTGCTAGATTTCAATATGGAAATTAGATAATCTCCTAAAATTCTTATAAATTGAAGATCCTGTGATCTTTGTAAATAGCTATAAATACCTGCTGCTTAAGTGGCCTTAAGTGATCCCCATTTTTTTGTTGTTGTTTCTCATGCTTTTCTGTAATCTTTTCCCTGTAAGTTGGACCTAGTGACTTGCTTCTGACAAACAGAATACGGCAAACATGATAGAACATCATTTCTGAGATTAGGTTATAACTACTATGATTTCCCTCTTGCCTGTTCTCCCTTTGGCTCTTTTAATGTGCCTGCCATAATAAAGCAAGCTGCAGAGGCCCACATGGCAAAGAATTGGGGGCAGCTTTTGGCCAACAGCCAGTGGGAAGCTGAGGCCTTCAGTCCAACAACCCAAAGGAACTGAACTAGGAAGAGATTCCTCCCCAGTCAAGCCTTGAGATGACTGCCCCCCTGACTGACACCTTGACTGCAGCCTGTGGGAGATCCAGACCCATACCCTTAGCCTCCAGCTAAGGCACTGTTGGATTTCTGAGCCATACAGAAACCATGAGCTGAGAAATACTGTTAAGTCCCTACATGTTGAGGTAATTTGTTACACAGTAATAGATAACTAAGGTCAAATATTGAATAAGTCTTAGAGCCAGAACCAATTGCAGAATTTCCCTTTCCCTGATTTTTGTTTAAGCATTTCCTGAAATATTCATAACACATTAGTGAAATGAATGCTCTATGTGAGATGAATTCTATGGTCAAAACACATTTGAGAAGCACTTCACTTCTTGAAAATATGTAATGTAGATTATATATTTTTAAAGATTCAGTTATAAAGAAACGTATTTAATTTTGGTAAATGTAACACTTTGCCAGCTTGTTTGACCACATAACACTATTACCATGAAGCCTTTTAAAATGAACATTCCATGGAAGTCATACATCACAGAGTGCTATGAACACATTTTAGGAAACATTGACCTGGCTATTTTATTATCTTCTGAGCATGTCTTTTAAGATTTGCCTCTACCACCATGAAAATGGAGCAGAATGCAACAGTTTGCATGTGGTGTGTACAGTTTGTGTGCTACTAGGAGAAAAATACACCTGGAAGATACTTCTGGTGGCATCAATGTACACTTTAAAAAAAAATTTTACATTATTTAATTAATTTATTTTTGAGAGACAGAGACAGAGTACAAGTCAGGGAGGGGCAGAGAGAGAAGGAGACACAGAATTTGAAGCAGGCCCCAGGCTCTGAGCTGTCGGCACAGAGCCTGATGCAGGGCTCGGGCTCGAACTTGCAAACCATGAGATCATGACCTGAGCCGAAGTTGGATGCTTAACCAACTGAGTCACCCAGGCGCCCCCATATGGACACTTTTTATTCTCTTCTTAGTACCTTTCTATCTTTTCCCTAACAGGCATATATTGCCTGTAAGATTTGAAAAATGTTATACAGTGGGCTTAGTAGCATTTTTTTTTCCCTCCCCATCTTGATTTGGTCATCTTTGAGACTGTGTGTTTATCTGTGTACATGTATCTACAGGGAGGGGCAGGGGGTGGAGGCATTGGAATAAGGCATAAGACCAAGATAAATGGGGCTGCAGGCACCACTTCTGTCTATATGGGGACATACCTGATTGCCTGTGCTGGATGAGTTTTAAGCTCTTTTAGAGGTTACTCTTTGCACCTACCCAGAGGAGCCAATAAACAGGAATAAGCAAGGAAATATTTCCTGTGAATGCCATGGCTTTACTGTGGTCATTTCTTCAGGGGAGGCTGGTCTTTAGGTCTGACCCAGCCCCTGCTTGTCCTCTCCCTGCCAGAGTCAAGTTATTAGACCAGTGTCCTCAAGGTCTCTCTCAGGCCTGAACCAGATCCCTTCTATTCCTCCTCCATGCAGCTGTAAACCTTTGGCTTTGCTGTACCCCAAATCGTCAGGCAGAGAGAGGAAGGGAAAGATGAGGAATGAAGTTGTTTCCTTGCCCAAGTACACAGTGCAGCTCTTTCATGAGAGACTCTGAACTGTAGGGAAACCAGTTAGGGAAGGTCATGTGATGTATGGTATCCCAAGAGCAGGGGCCCTGATGTCTCTTCTACGGTGGGAGTTCTGAAGGTACTTTAGAGAAGTTTCTTCAAGGTCAAGTCATGGTCTGGATCACTGCTGAGCAGAGTCTGGATTACAAACCACTCTGAGCCTGCAGCAGAGCTGTGACCACAGGACAATTAATCTTGAGCGCTCTCTGCTTTCCTATTCAGATTAGTTCTCCTCCCTTCGCCAACCACTTCAACTACTGCTGAACCACTTTGTATCCCTCATCCCACCCTCCATCTTTTCAGCACCTTAATTTTTTTTAATCATGGACCTGATAAGGAATGTCATGAAAGGGGAAGTCTTTTCTCCAGAAAAGCATACCTGCATGAGTTTAAATGTCTCCTATCAGTCCCCGTAGAGACAAAAATGAGGAGTCTGGTGTAGACATGGAAGTTTTGCTGCTATTTACAGAGTCCATAATCCCTGGAAGTCCTTCAGCTAATTAAAGGTCCTTGAGTCTCTTAATTAAAATCTTGTGCTATAGAACCCTGCTTCTAGCTGAAGGTTTGGATAGAACATGGTCTACTGAAGACATGGATCAGACATAACTTCACATTTCACCTGGTTCCTCTTAATAGAGAAATGGTGAACTTAAAAACTCAAGAGAATGAGTCTTGAGTGGTGGAGTTACAGACTTTGAGGCATATGGTTGGTGGAAGAAGTATTAAGTGAAGACTACGTAATCATAGACTAAGCTCCCTCTGTGGGTAAGGCCTGTGGCTCTTAGAATCTTTGACCTTTCTGGAAAGCTAATATGTGCCCATTTCTATGGCAACAGATCCTAAGTCAGGCTTAAATGGTGTGGTGCTAAATCTGAATTCAATAGCCCTTCATACAGAGCATGGAAGCCTTTGATTAGCAGAGTTTTCGGTATAAGGAAGTTGACTGATATCAATATTAAGAGTGAAGGGTCTTATCCTTTACACAAAATATAAGATGCTTTTCTTACATGGATATCACACTCTTAAACCATGCATTCCTTGTGTTTAAAAAGTACAAACCAAGGTTCACAGTATCTTCCTACAAAATACCTCCCATCTCAGCTGAAACGATGTCCCAACTCTGCCCTTGTCATTCTTTAACTTAAAGCTTTGAAGGCTGCTAAGTCAAAAAGCAAATGCTATTGGAGGAGGCTAGCTTTCTACAGCTAGTATCATTTAGGAACTTCTTACTCTAGGTTAGTTTATTAGATTAGTTACAGCCAGGGATAGAAGAAAAGCTGAAAAGCTAGGAGGCCAGAAGAAAAAAGATAATAACATTCATGCCATATCATTTTTCTGAGGTTTTGTAGTGTGGGAGGTTAGGTATGAAAGGGCTTGCAGGAACATCTTGGGGCACCTGGGTGGTTCAGTTGGGTAAGCGTCTGACTTCGGCTCAGGTCACTATCTCACAATTTGTGGGTTCAGGCCCCACGTTGGGCTCAGTGCTAACAGTTCAGAGCCTGGAGCCTGCTTTGGATTCTGTGTCTCCCTCTTTCTCTGCCCCTTCCTCATTCATGAAGTCTCTCTCTCCTTCTATCTCTCAAAAATAAATTAACATTAAAATTTTCATAATAATTAAAATTTTAATTTGAAAGAGCTTACAGGAATATCTGAATTTAGTCCATAATTCTCTATCAACAGTGGTTGTGCCTGGGAAAGTAGTGGAGAGGTGTAGAGGGACACCTTGGAATTCTGCAGAGGATGCAGGGAGTGTGCTTAGGGGAGATACCACTAGTAATCCAAGCAGAGTTTGAGGAATCAGTTTAGCGCTTGTTGTCTTATGGGCACATCAAAGATTCTCCTAGGGCTGGTGATCAGAAGGGGAAGTTTATTTTTGCTATGATCTAAAGATTTCTTCTTGACTTAGGCATTATTGTTTTAATATTCTGGGTGAAACTTCAAGCTTGGGCAAGTTTGATGCCTTTGACTTATTCTCATATTAATTTTTAGTGTCAGAAATGGAAATAAGGGTACAGACCTTGTGTTACATATTCTTTTCTATTTAAATTGCACTTGAAAAATTCCTAGGTAAGATGGAAAAAAATAATGCCAATCTAGGACTCTGGGATTTCTGGAAGGACTTGTGGAGAGGGTTTGTAGTCTAGGTGTTCATAGGTCTGAAGAGTCATAAGAGGAAGCCAAAAATGAGGTGTTAGGCCTAGACCTTAATTGACCCTGAGCCATGTATTTGGTCCTGGCCAGATCATGTTGTTACTTTTATTCTATGTGGTAGATTATTTTCAAAGATGGCTGCAGCATCTCTTATGCTCTTTTTCAACATGACTTTGCCACTCCTCCCACCTCCCATAAAGAGGTGGCATATATTTTCCCTCCCTTGTAAACCTGGGCTGACCTTGTGTTTTGCTTTGACCAATAAATAGAACATGGCATAATAATGTTGAATGATTTCTGAAGCTAAACCTTAAGAGACCTCATAGCTTCCAGTTTTCCTCTTGGAGCCCTAAGGTCCCCATGTTCTGAAGAGGTCCAGTCTTTCCTATAGTAGGATGAGAAATCTGATGAAAGAAGCATGACAGATGACAGCTGGCACCAACTTCCAGACACGCCATCAGATATTGTAGCCATATGACTGATCGCAACCAGCAAAAATAAAACCACTTAGATTGCCAACCCAAAGGTTTGAGAGAGATACTAAATCTTTGTTGTATGTGTAAGCCTCTAAATTCTGGGGTGGTTTGTTCAGAAATAGAGAACTGAAACATCATGCAGCACTTATATAACAATACTATTGTGAGCATGCTTAGAATGTTTTATAGTTGGAATAGGTTTTTCACATGCAATCTTATTTGCCCAGATCCACAAGACAACCTTATTTTCCATCTCTGTAGAATAGCTGTAGGAGTTTCATCCATATTATAGAGGAATAACTTGAGGTGTAGAAAGATTCCAGGCTTCACCCACAATTATGGGGCTGCTAAGTGAGCAGGAGGGGCTCAAACAGAAGTTTCTTTCCTCCAGAGCTGCTCTTTGTGTGCATCCTGTGTTCTCTCTTGAGAACACATGTGGATGGCTAGTAAAAACCAGGGGAACAGTTCTCAGAATGCACAGCTGAGAATCCATGTCCGTGTTAACAAGGTAAGTAGCTTGCCATGGACATAAACCACTGAGGACTCCACTGTGGGCCCAGAGGACTCCCTTTGGCTGCCATGCTGACACATCTATAGCGTCTAATAAAACCTCAGCCCAGCCTGCAGGGGTTCTTTAATTGGTGTGCAGCTCTGACATGTTTGGTAACTGCTAGTTTAAAAAATAAATAATGTAAAATATACCCTAACTTACCACAATCCTAAATTAGCACAGGTGAACTGTGCCGCCTTGTGGAAATAGTGGTGGAGGCTCTTATCTGTGATTTCTCAGGTAATGGCTATGCCAAGCAAAATAATTCCTTTTCCATACCTACCTCACTACCTTTCAGTGTAGGCCCTCATCATTTCCCACCTAGATCTCTCTGACTGCTTCCCAACTGGTATTATTGTTTTAACACAAATCTGTTTTCCCCTCTAATCACATTGCTCATTGCCACCAGTCTATGTCCTAGAGCCATCAGGAACTTCTAGACTTGTGAATGTAAGGATCTTTGTCATTACTTAAAACAGCCTTGAAAAATAGTAAAATATCATTTGTTGACTAAACACAAGAGCTACCACATCATGGGCACTGTCTAATTATCCAATTCTAAGTATTGTCATATCTCCCAGTTTATGCTCAAGGTAAATTGAGCAGCATCCACCTCTGTGGAAGCATTGCAGTTTCTCTTATTTTTATGCCTTTCCTTGCAAATCTGTCTCTGTCTGAAACTTTCCCCTTTATTCTCTACTTCACCAGTCTAACATCTACCCAGAGTATAATATAAAGCTTAGGGGTCAATTTCATTGGGATGTGCTGCCTGTCCTCTTCATTTCTCCTAGATAGAATCATCTCCTATTAGACTGAGCCTATACTAGAGACAAGTCACAATTAGTCGGATACTCAAAGGCTATAGAAGCAAAGACTCTATAATGATGAAGCCCAATACGGATATATCATCAGAAGTTTATTAAATACAAATGTAAAACCTACTGGCTTAAGCTTTTTATTCACAAATGATAACACTGAGGCTAGAAAACTGAGAGGTGAGTTAGAGTATGGTTGTGAGGAAAGGTGAGGTGAGGTGTGAGGTTAAAGTGGGGGAGGTGGAGGGTGAGAATTCCAAGCAGGCTCCATGCTGTCAGTGCCAAGCCCAACACGGGGTTTGATCTCACAAACCATGAGATTATGACATTAGCCAAAATCAAGAGTTCGATGCTCAACTGACTGAGCCACCCAGGCACTCCTGAAAGACATTTCTTAAAGTCAAACAGGTAATGGTAGATATAGGACAATGATAGTAGACATGTCTTGCCTGCTAAGCCAATGTATTTTTATATCAGCCTGTGCCAATTTTTTGTGTGAAAGTGAATAAAACTAATCATTACTCTTTTCAAGTACAGAAATTCATATTTTCCATCCAAAATACTAAAAGAATCTGACTCCATAGCATTATTAGATCAACCAATCAAAGTTTATTAACCATTCCATTCCATTTGACAACCAGAAATTCAGTCAAGCAATTGATACTTGCCACTGAATCAATGAGTTGTTTGGCTACATAGCCCAATAGCTCAGTCGTGTGGGTGTTGTGTAGACAGACACAGCCTGGCTTTCTCTGACGTGGTAATCCAGCAAACAAACAAACCCAAGGGAACTATGTACACACAGGCTGCTTCCCTCACATTGCCCACAGACTGAAGCAGATTAAATTAATAACTTTTCTCTGTTTATGGACATGTTGGTTATAAGCAATGTAGGCGTCTCGGCTGACAATCAGCCAGGCAGAGAAACCAATTAACTCGTGGGTCTAAATCACAAGAAAGAGGAGCCATTTCCTAAATGACCTGGATACATTCTTGGTATAAATTACCAAATTAATTAATGAATAAATCCTAAGTCTTTGCTGGTTTGCAACTTCATTCATTCATCAAATTTTATTAAACAGCACCTCTTTCTGTGTCAGACATTGAGAAACAGTGATAATTAGAGTGTGTTTCTTATAGCAGAGAAGAGATACAGAGTGGCTCCAAGTGGATATTTGCAAGTTGACTCTTCTGAGCATTACTTAGATCCAAAATTCTGGAAGGTGAAAGAGAAAGAAATGGGGAGAGAACCATCTTTTGTCAAGCCTGATTACACCTACTGGTGATTTTGCATGCAGAAGCTTTGCCTTGGGTGAAGGAGGGTTGAAAACAGGTGACTCACATGGATGTCACACACATATTTAGAGAACTGTGTCCTCTTCCAGTGCAGCAGCCAAATTAGATAATAATTCTTTACATTTGCTTCAGTGCTTTTCAGAGTATTTCACATATATTACCTCATCTGACTTTCATCTTCAACTTCACCCTAAGAAAGACAGGAAGAACATCATTATTTCAATTTTAAAGATGAGGAAATTGAGGCCTAGGAAGTTTAACTGATTTTCCGAAGCCACATAACTTAGTGCTTTTTTCAATATTGCTTTCAATGACCTGGGAATCCTTACTTCGAAACACTTTTACCAAATGGAGACCATTTCTTGATTGGACAATATTCATAGACATTACCTGGACTGATTTAGGGTAGCGATGGTGGAATAGGCCTCAACCCCTTTGTTCATGCCTAACAGAGGTCAGGTCAGTATCTTTGCTTTAGCAGTCCTCTGTGATGCCTTCCTCCGTCCGGCATCTTTTGCTTATCGACTAAAGTGTATCACAGGTCCCTGCTTAGCCACAAAGCCTTGTCTGGCTCCTCAAACCCACATTGCTCAGCACCTTTTCTCAATTTCTTTAGCATTGCAAAGGAGAACAATTTTTGAGTAGCTAAGTGATTGATTTTTGAATTTATTAAGATGCTATGCTAGGTCTTAAGGCAAAGGAAGAAGAGTAATGCCTGTTTACTGCTTCACTAGAGCCCACTGCTGAGTCAGGGAGAATTGACACAGCTCACTGCTGCAAGGTGAGGGGATGTTCTGTTGGAGTCCTCCCCCCCACCCGGCCCCACCCCAAGTACAAGGGGGACTATAAAGGGAAAGGTCCATTCCATTCTGCACAGGGGTAAAGACTATAAAGACATTCAACAATTTGGTGATGTACTTTTTTGAGCTACTCTCTACTGTTTCATAGGCCTCAGCTTCACAATCCTTACTAGAATGTTTCAAGCTACAGGAAGGATTTCCAACATAAGAGAGAACAAATTAGTCAACAATGAATAAAGTAAGCATCAGTTATCTCCCCCCAAAGAAATGCTTACCTGGGAAAGAAGCAATCATCAAAGGCAGCAATATGCTGAGCTTTCTAAGAGAACTGCCCTGAAGGGAACAGCATTTGTTTGGATGGATAAGTCTTATTTATAAAATCATTCATGTTGTCATTTTTCATATGAATTCAATTCTGTGCCAGGTTCTCATATTTGTTGAGAATGGTGTAAGAGGCGGGGTGAGGGATGGGTAGAAATATATATATAAAAAAAGGTGTTATCCCTGGTCTTTCATTTTAATTACAAGATATGTATATGCAAGGGACAGAAGTTGTAGTGGAAGGTAGGATACAAATTCAGGCTAAAAAGTCATTCATAGTCTAAGGGATTCTATTAAAGTGGGAAGTTAACTTGGCATATTCAGGAAAAATTTCACGGAGAAGGTGGAAAGTGTAACCTTGAAGAACAGACTAAATGTGGCCTGTTAGGAAATCAGGAAAACATGTTAAGGAACGTCCACACTTAGCTAGTAGCACGTGTAAACAAGAACCCTGGGAAGATTCCAATAGAGCACAGAGATGGTTTCTTCCCCTTCTGTGACCCTAAATGACACCCTTGTGCTCACTGGCACCAGTTGAGCCCGGCAGTCTAGTTAGGTGGGACATAGAAGACCCTGTCTCTGTCCTCGCAGTATTTACCATATAATTAGTCAGAAAATGTGAGGGTAAGAGAAGGAAAAAATTGCTTCTAAGGACAAAATGGTTTGAGGGGCTTGGGGAGAGTGGCTATCTACAGGGATTAACATCATAGGTAATTACCCAATCCTCTCTTCTATTTGTCACAGCAGATGCAGGCCTGGTCTCAAGTTGTAAATTGCCTGAAAGATGCTTCCTGTTGTCCTTCTCTGTGGTTGTGCTCTTGTTCCTCTTTAAGGTTAAGAACAGCTGCTCACTACCCCATCCACGTACTTGGAAAACAGCTGTAATTAATGTGGATAGCTTTAATTGAGAAAAATATTAGTCTAGCCTCAGAGGTTGCCTGGTTTAGAAGAAAGAAGATGGATGGGCAGTATATCCAGAGACCTGATTTGCCAATACCCAATTGTGTGCTTTTAGACAAGGTCCTTGAACTTGGAACTTATCTGTGCACAATGGGGATAGTAATACTTGCCTACTTATCTCCTGGGGCTACTATAAGGACAAAATGTGGTCATAGATAAGAAAACATATAGGAACATATAAAACACTGTACATGCTTAAGGGAAATTTAACCTCAATTGGATAAAACATGAAACAACCACAAGTATTTATTTTCTTCTTTGGCCATGCACTTAAGGAAGAAGAGTGGCTTAGAGGATAGGTATATAGGAGTAAAATAACAAGATTTTTAGCTTCCACTCTTAACTACATATTTGAGACACTGTAAAATGTGTTTGTTTCCAACCATACATTGATTATTTTGATATTTTCTGTTTGTAAAATGAGAATGGTTAAGAGGCTATGACCTTGAGGAAGAAGCAATAACACATTTATAAACTGAAGTAAATATTCTACAAAAGCAACAGTGATGAGTATTTATTAAATACATACTAGGTGCCCAGAATTATGTTATAAACTGAATTCACACAAAAAGAAAAATTTAAAAAAAATTAATGTTTATTTTTGAGAGAGAGAGAGAGAGACGGAGAGAGACAGAATTTGAAGCAGGCTCCAGGCTCTGAGCTGTCAGCCCAGAGCCTGATGCAGGGCTCGAACTCATGAACTGTGAGATCATGACCTGAGCTGAAGTCAGACACCTAACCGACTGAACCACCCAGCCATCCCAAAAAGGAAATTAAACAAAAATGATGAGGAATAAGAATGAGCTATAAATTAATCTCTAAACTTGTAATCACTATTGCAAAACAATAGAAACAGCAATTGTTTCACAAACTCTGTAAAATGCCTATAATTCTTTTTGTTCCTTGTACAAAATTATATATACTAAAATTCTGTAACGAGTTTGCTAGCCAAACTCTCCATGAATATTCAAGTAGAAAAGAAAAAGACAATGACTCACTCGTGGTATCGGCAAATTACTGTTTTTGGACGTTACGTTGGATATACACAAGGATTATTTAGAGAAAAATATGGTAAAATTAAGTTTGTTGAGCAAAGGAGAAATATTAGAATGGTGGCTCTCCAGAAAAATTATCTATAATGTATAATAAATTGAGAATAGACTCCACTTTACCAGCTTTAACTCTTACCCATAAATGACAACTCTCCAATTTCTAGTATAACAAAATTAAAAGCTTGCAAGGATTTTTAGCTTCTCTTGTACCTTCATATCCAAGGACTAATTCCTATACACTTGTCTTTGAAATATCACTAATATTAATTTTTACCTTTCTGTGTTGACTTCCATGACTTTAAATACTACATCAGTTCTCTGAGCTTCAGATTCTCTATGAATAAAATCAAGATAATGGTTAGTCCTACTATAATGAAAGCTCATTAAGGGCAGGAACTCTTTCAAGTTTCTCCACATTTGTTTTTCTGGAACTTAGAAGAGATCCTACCTCACAGTAGGTGATACATGTTCAAAAATATTTTTGAACTCTTGTGGGCATGTGTATATATTTGTGAATCTGAGGTCTGAGCAGAATAGAAAAAGTAAGTTGTAGGGACAGAAACCTAAAAAGGAAGATTGTCAGACCAGAAGGTTATGAGATGATCAAACTTCTGTATGGGATGTAAGGGAATAGAATTTATCTACATATCTATCCATCTATCCATCCACCTGCACAGGGAGTAAAGGAGTAAAGTTGGATTGAAGTGGCCATTTAATGTAGCCAAAGAGATATCTATGGGGCATACTATAGGCAGGTTTGAATTTCGCTAAAGAATGAAGCTATGTTTCAACATATAATAGAGAGTTCTTTTGAATTCCTTGAGATAGTAAAGGATGGACGTGAGAGAGAAGGTTTTACTTAAAGACCAACAAAGGGATTAAGGGACTTATTCTAAAGTCACTATAACATAATGACCAAAATGTCAGGCTCTAAAGTCAGACAGGCCAGGGTTTGAATTTTGTCTCTACTACTAAAGACTGTAAGGAAAGACAAGTTACTTAACTTGTTTAAGCGTTAGTCTTGCATTTTTTATGTGGAGAGGAAAATAACAGAGTAGTTGCAGGAATAAAATAATACATGTACTGTATTTAGCATAGATCCCAATGCTTGGTGTTTAATAAAAGGTAACTATTCTTTTTATATGATACAACATCTTAGGGCACCTGCCTTGGTAGATGGGTTAGAGAGAAAAAGTATTTGAGCTCAGAGCAATTAGGAGTATTTTTTCTTTCAGAATCCAGAAATGGAATTTTAAAAGTTTATATGGGGTGCTGGATATTGAAAATGGAAGATAAATGATGGAACTCAGATAGTGTGAACCTAGGAACAATTGGTCAAGATTCAAATTGAAATTTTAAACCTGATGGTGATGCCATTGACTTAAATGGAAAATACGAGAATGTTCTCTAGACTATGAGATATTATTGTGTTGCCTGGTAAATTATAATCTTCTGGAAGTATCTGATTATGGAATGCATTGCTCATTTGCAAGTAAGGGTAGAAACTGAAAAAATATTCTCAGTCTTATTTCAGGTACTCATTTTCTCTGAAGAAATGAGAAAACATTCTTTCTCCCTTGTAAAAGTCTAGTGGCTATAGAGAATGGTGATGATTTCTTGAAGCATCTGCACACACTCTTTGATTAGATCTTTGAGGTCTGGTTCTTTCCTTGGGCCAGATTTACACTAGCCAATCAAAATAAAGACTGGAGGAATTGTTATATAATTCTGGCTTAAAATCTGATTTACTCCTGAAGTCATTATAAAAAAAAATGAAAGAATTTTATATATATTACCTGAGACCATTTAGATTTTTAAATAAGTTTTTAATTTTAATTCCAGTATAGCTAACATAAGACCTTTTAGATTTTTTTTATTCTATTCCTGTGCATCAGTGTAAGGAGTCTTATAGTAATTTAAATATAAGAAATATACCCGGAAATATAAAAGGATTTTTTTTTCTTTTTGAAAATAATGCAAAGTAAGGGTAAGGGACAATTTATGTCTAAATTTGACAAATTATTCCTATTTGATATGTATCGTATTCTTAAAATTTTCAAAGTAAATTTGTACTTCACATCAATCTTGTAACACAGGAATTATTTTTTATTGGTTAGGGTATAGTAAACTTCAGTAACAAATAGCCCCCTTAAAATTCAGTGTATTAAATAATAACTGTCTAAAGGCCAGTGTTTAAGTTGTCAGCGTGGTTCTTTTCTACACAGTCATTCAAGGACTCAGGTTAATGGCATCCCTGCCATCTTCAACCCAAAGCTTCTAAGATTGGTGTTACCATCAGTTGAAAGGGGGAAGAGCACAGAAGAGAATATGTAAAGCAGTTTGCAATGGTTAGATTTTAGGTAAGAGGTAGCAAAGATTATTTCCATTCCCATTATGCAGGCTTTGAACACAATCAAACGACCACAAGTAACTGCAATGTAGATTCACAAATATAATTTATCTGCCTCTTCAGGGAGGAGAGGAAATGGATAGTGGTGAGTTGCCAATAGTCACAGCCACCATCTTTTCTGTATTTATCAGAAACATAATATTCACTAATGCTAAGATCATTATAAGGCTACCCATCCAACCAGTTTGTCAAGGACCTGGATTCAGGATTTTGGCACCCTGTCTTACTATGTAGCACTTTTTCCAAAAGAATATGCACTGAAAAGGATAAGACTTCCTATGGCTTTTATGACACCTTCCTCCAGGGAACAGTTGGTTAGATTGTATGGGCAGTAGAGTTTTTTGAACTTTTTTTTTCTCATCTCATAAAATGGCACCTTCTTTTCCTTTCTCCCTCATTCCTTAAAACCTTATTCAGGTTTTTATTATAATACCTCAGTTGCATTTTGCAGAAGACTTGGTGAATTGACATGATCTCCCAGGTCTCTGAATGGCTGATTTTGACATAGTTTGAAAGACCTATAACAGCTACTCAGATGTTTTCATTGGTTTAAGATAAATCATCACAAGTGTGAGGTGACTTCAATTTTTCAGTGGGTATGAAACAAAGACAAACTCAACAACTTTTTATATTATCTAGGGCTGATCTCACATTGTTCTATTGTTTACAGCTCACACTTAGAGAACAAATATACCATTTAATACTATTCATCATATAGTGAGTAAAAATTATGCTGTGCCATGGAGGAGCATAAGCCTTCAAGGAATGATGGCCTCCTGGTAGAGATAAGACCAAATTATGACCAAGTTGGGATTGTGCAAAAACCCATGGCTGATTCCAGTCTTGGTTGTGATATACTATGTAAATTTGTATAAGTGATATATTTTCTTGGACTTCAAGTTTCTCATCTATAAAAAAATAAAGTGTTTGTCCATGTAAATACTAAATTTCCAGGTCAAGAGTTAAACATGATATTTGCAGCATAATTGGACTTTGATGAAAATAGGTCAATATAGTCAAGGATAACCTAGGATAATATTTCAGGAGAGGTCAAAGTTTGAGCAGGGTCTTCAGGACAAGGAAAATAAATACTGATAAGGAAAAGAACATTTATTTTAGGGAAAAAACTCACTAGTAAATTAACTTACTGTCTCAATAAATATTAAATGTGTACTAGATACTATGCTAGGTACTAAGTATATGAGAGTTAGCAAGACAAACTTGGCTGCTGCCTTTATGAAGATTATAGTACAGCAAATGAAGGGATAAGACAGCATCATGCATATTTAATAGTGAGACACTTTGCTTCTTTAGAGAGTATTTATATGGAGATAATAAGAGGTGGTGTTGGATATATGAAAGGTGTCTAATGATGGATGAAAGTGTTGAATACCAGGTACAAGAAAGTTTTGTTTTTTTAGTATAGCCTGCTATAGAAGATTTCTGAATTGAGATGAGATATGGTAACAGGAATATTGAAGGAATAGAATTATGTGGGATGATTTGGAACATATTTTCCTTGAACTTTTGTTTAACATATTGACCTGTTCTGGAGTTTACATGTGCCAGGGTTACTCTAAGTTATATGCAATGACTCCAATGGCCACAAGCCTCCCCTTGTGTTCTCTCTTTACCCATCATCACTTAACCACCAAGCCATGACTGATAATTTACAACGTGGTCAGTATTAGGCCTGCTGTTTGCAATCTACAGATATGGCCCAGTAGGCAATTGCAATCAGCTAACACAAGCAGATTGATCTGTTTCACTGAGTGGGGCCGCACGTGTTTCATGGCAAAGATTAGAGAGTGATTCAGCATTCATGAGAAAACGTAGCAACAAAAGGTTAGTGGAACAGTCCTAGGAGTGGAGCCATATTGGGAGCAATTGTGGAAGGAAATGGTCTGGATTTATTATCTACATTAAAGATATTGTGGGTCCCATGGATACCAGGAGTGTCATGGAGACCCAGCTAATAGGTTTTTTATTGGATTATTGTCAGGCTGCTGCACCTGCTTTGAAAGAGGGAACGTTTGCTTCGTTTCCTGGCAGAGGCTACAAGCTGTGAAGCTGAGAACAATCATTGGTGTTGGAAATGGAACTGATTATTTTTTAGAACTTGTGCAAGGATTGCAGGGCTGATCTTCCAACTGTGGAAGTATATGAGAAACTTAAAAATCCAGAAAATAGAAAATGCAGTTTAGAAGTTCACATTATGTTTTGAATTCATAATATGCACATAGAAGAAAATGGTCTGGACAAGACCCTGAAGCACTAAATTGAGTCAGCCAGCCAGTTATTGAACTCACGTGATTCTACTCCATGGGTCTTCTCCTAACCTGCCCAAATAGTGACAGTTTTTATTTTACTCTGACTGAATTTGGTCATTCTTTTTATGTTTTGTCTGTAGTCAAGATGTAGCATAGCCAAAAGTCATTCTTGAAATTTGGGGGTTAATATGGATAAAGGTTCTGTATAACTGTACTGGAAGTCTGAAGCTTGTTTGTTCAGTAATTCTAGCACTTCTCTAGAAAAGTTGTGAAAGTAATACTAGCTTTCGATTTAGTTTTGTAATTCTATGAGGTAATCCCCTAAGTCACCTAATCATCTAAATGAAATGATAGCTGAGGTACTATAGTTTTCTCTTTCCTCTTTACTAAATAACAAATGTGTTATTATAATCTGTTGGTTAAATTGATGGGTGAATAAACAAAAAAGTTTGTGAAAAGACACAGTGCAACTAAGATTGGTAGCTCCAAGTCATTAAAATTTAATATATAATTACATAGACAACAGGGACTGATGGCTTTTTTAATAATTTTGATGCCTGGCTACAAACCATGACGAGTACCTTAAGAGGCTACTTTTGAATAAGAGGCACTAATATAGTCCTCATCATGGCCACCACAGGTTGCCATGTAGAAGTAGGTAGTCTTTCTCTCTCTCAGACCTCTATCACCTGTGGGCTCTTTTTGCTCCTGGAGAAGGCTTCAGGGAATCTGTGTAGGTTTGCACTCACAGAATAGCTATTTTGTGGAATGCTCTTGTTGTTGTTCAGGTAGGTGATTCTACCTAACTTTTCTCTTTGGGAATTTCCTCAGACATTCAGAATGATGGAGCTTTTGAACTATATCACAGCACCTTTCCAACAGTACAGTTTAGAAAACTGATTTCAGGAAGGCTTCTAGTAGTGGCAAAGTCAAGACTGATCTCAGGGCTTCTGGTTCCTGGTCATGTGCTCCTGCAATTTGCTTTGCCACTTTTCTCCCAACATGAGCCTCTCCCTTCTCATGATCTTTAGGGTGACCATCTTATTCTGGCTTAGCAGGGACTTTCCTGGTCGTAGCACTAAAAGTCTCATGTTCCAAGATTTCCCTCAGTCTAGGGAAAACCAGTTTATTCAACATGCTAAAAATAGGTATCTGTGATGCCATCACTATACTTACTCATATTTGCTTGCTGTACATGAAGACATAGTGTATAGTTTGGGCCTTTCTGTAGGTTGATCCTTTAGCCTCAAATATGCTTTTTGTCTGGTTTCATGGTGAGCTTCTCATTTGTATATTAAAAAAAAACACCTTAGTTCAAGCATCACTTCCTTAGCAGATACAAATTGTTCTTTGGGCATCTTTAGGTGGCTCTCATCTGTTTTCTCAGAGTAGCACCATAAGCATATAACCATTAAACGTTTATTGCATAGTATTGTGATTGTTTACAACTTTTCCCTCTATTTAGCGATGAGACCTTTAGACTTGAAAGCAGATACCATGCCTTAATCATCTTTGTTTTCCCTGCACCTAGCTTGGTATATATTAACTGCTCAATAAAAGTTAGTAACAGTTGAAACCTATGAATATGATTTTGGTACTCATATATGTCTCTTGGCATTGCTATCTGTCCTTTGCCCAATAGCTTCTGCTCCACTAGGTGCATCTTATTTCCCTTCTCTGAAGATTCATTGTTCATTAGGTGGTTCTTAAAAGACA
Source organism: Prionailurus viverrinus (assembly GCF_022837055.1). Taxonomy (NCBI): domain Eukaryota; kingdom Metazoa; phylum Chordata; class Mammalia; order Carnivora; family Felidae; genus Prionailurus; species Prionailurus viverrinus. Next base: position 66,258,011 of record NC_062572.1, on the reverse strand, counting down.
AAGTCTTAAAAATAAAAGGAATATTTCTTATTTGAAATTTTTATACCTTGATTTGATACAGGGTGTGCGTGAGTGTTGGGGCATGAATGTATATTCCTTAAGCCACACCATTATAGGCAATTGCCTACTCAGACTTGTTCTAAGATAGGTACACGTGAATAGAAGGGCCATATTTATATATATGAGTCAGTTGTGATAGGCAACTACTCTCTGAGGCCCCAGACAAACTGACAGAGCAGGCTTTCTGGTTTATGGTCTGTACTGAGCCTGTCTGCATGTTTATTTGGCATGGTTCATACAAATACAATGAGATGCCCATGAGGGTAAGCATTGAAACATAAGTTATTGGGATGACTTTGACTCAGAACTTGGGATCACAGCCTCCCAGACTCTTAGGCCAGCTTTTGAGTGGTGCCTTGAGGGCTATTTCTAATGTGTTATTTGTTAAACCCAAGTTGTCCTGCTGACTTGATTAGTGAGAAATGAATGCAGTGACTTGGTTTATCCTTTATAGCCATATGCCATACAATGTGAGGAAGCACCATTGGCTGGGGAGTCAAGAGGCTTGCATTCTACTACCAAACCTGCATCTGTTCAGCTCTGCAGTTTCATTTTCCAAAATCCAAGTCTCCTTGCTTATGAATTGAAGTGGTTGGCTTTTTTACCCCTTTCTTTCTCTTCTACCTTCCAATGCAAAACCTCTCTAATTCCATCACTTGCTACATCTCTGGGTCTCAGATGCTTCTAAAAGATGAGTATCATGAACACAAAACTATAGTACTCTAAGAGGTCAATTCACACCCTTGAACGTGTTACCCTATTGAAATTGAAAAGTTCTCAGAGGGAAGAAAGAGCCTGCCCCTGATTATTACTCTGCAAAGCTCTCCAGCCACATGTCGACTACTGACCTTTGTAATCAGCACTGCCTGAGCAGCTCAGTATATTCTCTGGATGAGTGAGCAGGTGGATGTGAAAAGCCTCCTCATTGATTGTGCTGCCTGTTAGCAGGGTGTGTGCTCTGATGAGGGTCTGTCCTTTAAGAAGGAAGAGCTCCAACCAAACACATGGAAGACAGTTTGGGGAAGGAGCACTGCACTAAGAGTCAAGATCCCCAGTGTTTAGTTCCTTCTAACTTGTGCAATCATCCTGTATGCCCTTGGGCAAATCACCCAGCCTCTGTAGCACCCAGTATCAAATGGAAAAGATAATGCATATGCCACAAGGTTATTAGGAGACTAAAGAAATGTAAAATTAGTCAGGAAAAAAAAAGTTAGAATGCACAGGGAAACATCAGTTACTATTATAAGAAATCAGGAAATCTTCTAAGCAGGAAAAAAATTTCCCCAGCTAAAATTTAAACAGGCAGATGTTGTATAATCTGAAACACATAGTAAGTTAAAAAAAAAAAAGCTACTCCTTGGGCTTAGTAACAGTTCCAATCTGGCTCCCCTCCATTTTTTATGATTCATCACTGTGTGTCAAGTGCTGCGATTGGACATAGCTCTGCAGGCCACAGAGGGATCCAGGTCCTTCTCACTAGTTTTAAGGGAGTTGGAAATGAAAAGTATTTATATTCTAGAAACCCCATGCATTCAGGGGAAATGCTTTTCAAACATAAAAGATCTCTGAGTTTGTTTTAATTTCCTCCTCTTCCTTTCCTTTTGGAAAGAGTTTATTTGCTAGATGGGAGGTTTCCACAGACATTTAAATGAAGAGGCGGTGACATGTCTTGGGAGTGCAGTTTAGTAAAAGGATTTGAGGATGAGGTTAAGCACAGTTTATATCAGATAGGCTCATATATAACTTGGTACCCTTATTGTCAGTTTGAAGCTCTGTGCCCTGTACAATAGTCCCCACTCTGGCCATTCACCATCCATGAACACTGGCAGGGGAGATGAGGCCAGGGCCATGCAGGACCACCACCCATGGAAGTTCTCTGGCATCTGAAACCCAAAACTGACATAGTTTACCCTCCAAATGCCAAAGCAAGCATGTCTCCTTTCCTTCATTTTTCCTGCTTAGTGAATAATGCCGGTATCTACTCAGGTCTTTTACCTCAGAGCCCTGGAGGGTTTTAGACTCCTTCCCGTTTTGGACTGTGTGTGAAATGTTCACCTTAGCTCCTCATTTTCTTTGCTTCTTTCCATTCTCAGGACAATTGCCTTAGGTCATGTGGCTATTTTCAATTATTTTGACTTAGATTACTGTAAGAATGGGGATGGAGATGAGGAATAAACTGGAAATATACATGCTATATGCCATTTGCTTCATGTCTCTAGATCCCTGAGTTCTCAGACAAATCTATGAAGAGAATACTGATCTGTCCCATTTTATGGATGGTAATGATAATGGAACTAATACTCATTAAGCATTAATCATGTGCTTGGTGCTATGCATCAGTGTATGTTTATTATCCCTTCTGCCTTATTTCTTGCCTGCCTTTTACATTGCTGACCCACACTTTTATATTCAATTTTGTGTGGTTTTGCTCTTGTCTTTGCATTGCATCAAAGGCCAGGGGTCCCTTCCACAATCCAGCTCCCAACTCTACCTCTCTTCTTACTTTGTTGTCATGCTGCAAAGTATTCAACTTATCCTCAGGGCTTGGTTTGTGCTTTGGTCCCTGCTGTTCAGATGCTCAGAGCACCTTCCTTTCCTCTTTTCTCTTACATCCACCACACTAACTCTTACTTTTCTTTAAACATTTTTCTCTTGTCCATTTCCTCCCCTGGAATCTTCTCCACCCTTGCAGCCTATTCTGGTTCCTCTTGTGGACATCTGTTATGTGCTCTGCCTGGAAGTGATTTCTTGTTTTAGTGTCAGCATCCTGAGTTTCGGTTGTTGTTGTTTTAGGAACTGCCTATCCCCTAATGGAGGCAGTCTGAACAAGATACCTGTAAAGTGGTCTGGTCTTCCTGGAAAAAGGTAGACCTAAAACTGAGGTGTTCAGCAAATAAGACTCTTTCTTTGGAATCTATGTCTTAAAGTGGAATAATCCAAGGACTGGGAATGGCTGAGCAGTCATTCTGAGAACAACTTCTGCTCCTCAAATCCCAGGAACAAACTTTGCTCCTAGCTTTCTGAGGCCTGTTTTTGATCTCCAGAGGCTTCCCAAAGCCATTCCAATAATCCAGCTCCTCCCTCCTGTGCTTAAATAAGCCAGAATTTGCTTCAGCTGTTTGCAGAGAACTCTGATCAACACAAGGCCCTCCTTTGAGTGAAACCCACATGCTCAGCCTGTTATCCTAGAGTCCATATCACTTTCTGGTTGGCTTGGCTCAGTCCCACTCACCCTCCCATTCCATTGTAATTCTGCCCCTAGAGAGTGAGCTACTTGAGAACAGATAGTATTTTGTTTATTTTTGTGTCACCAGGACTTGACCAGGAACTTGCATAAGGAAAGTGTTCAATAATTGATTGGTGAAATAATGAGCCAACAGAATTGAGAGACCAAGTAGCTGTGGAACTGATGAGTAGTTTGACAGAAGAAGGGTGCAAATCACAAACTCATATAGGGGCGGGGAAGGACTTGTTCACCAAATCTGGGATCTGAGAAATAGATCACTTTGAGATGGCAAGACGGAATGGTCTAAAGAGGCAATTTTAGGATAAATCAGTAGTCGTTACACCTAACATAGTAAACAGTAAATGTGCTTTGCTTATTATTCCCAGAGAGGACATGCAATGAAACTGTAAAAGGGTTTTTGAAGTATTAGATAAATTCCTGGAAGGATGACAAGAAAGGACTCCCGAGGAAGATAGGGCAACTGGAGTGTGTCCTGACATTTTCAGGTTGTAGTGATGCGCTCGCTCCCCGTGCAGATCTTAAACTCTGGCCTGCTGTCATCAGGAGCCAGGATAGAGCCAGCCCCATGTGAGAGGCAAGCTACATAGCCAAGGAGCCCTGTCTGGGGAGACCAAAGCCAGCAGGTCTGACGTGACCCTCTTTCTAGTTTATCCATGGAATACTGAAGCCAGAGGGCCCATAGGAAGCCTCTGTTCCAGTGCTTTTTAACCTGTGCAGTGAGTTATTCCATTATTGTCAGTGTTAGTTTATAGAATCCATATTCTGCAACATTTTACTGTTGAAGATTAACAGCTAACCTGCAAAAGCAGACCTGGGAGGACAGAGGGTATCTGGGAGTGGTATTCTTCCCTTCCCTGCCCTTTTTCCCTCAATATAGATCAGGCTACCAGTGGTCACAGAACCTTAGAAAGTCAGTTCTGAAAACTCATAATTTTACTCTCCACTCTATCATGACCTTTTGATGTAAGCTGGGGGAAAGTACTGTCACTTCCATAAGTTTATTTAAAACAAAAATCTGTCCTACCTTCTTCTTTCACTTGAAAAAAGAACCTTCAAAAGGCCATACAATACATGTTAATGTTATTAGATGCTTACGGTTATAATTAACTTCTTTCTGGAATTGGTTTCCTACAGTTGTCATAACAAAGTTCCACAGACTGGGGGTTTAAGCAACAAAAATTTATTGTGTTGCAGTTCTGGATGCTGGGAGTCTACTATGCAGGTGTTAGCTGAGTTGGTTCTTTCCGAGGGCTGTGAGAGAGAATCTGTTCCAATTTTCTTTCCTAGCTTTGGCTGGCTTGCTGGTGATCTTTGGTATTCCTTGGCTTGTAGATATCTCTCTTCATGTTTATACGATGTTCTCTCTCTGTATGTGCATGTCTATGTTCAAATTTCCTCCTTTTATAAGAATATCAGTTATATTGGATTAGGGGCCCACCCTATTCCAGTATAACCTCATCTTAATTTAACTAATTGTATCTGCAACAATCCTATTTCCAAATAAGTTTACATTGTGAGATACTGGAGGTTAGGGCTCTTTAACATATGAATTTTAGAGGAGGACACAATTCAACCTATAATATTGCCATTATTATCATCATCTTTGCAAGAAGTAGATTTGCAGGGGTGCTTAAACTCCTAGAGTCTAGTTTTGACAAGGCCTCCCTGGTTCTGAGGGAAGAGAATCACAGGCTCTTCACTGTGACTTAGGCCAGCTCATTGTATGTCCTTTGTCATCACTGAATTATTTTGAAAGATAAAAGCTACTTCATGGAAGTGCTGATGGTGAATCCCACAAGCAGGAGTTGTGGAGATCTGGATTTTTAACGCCTTATCAACAATTTATTGTCCCTTGCAGTCTAAACTTCTATGATAAGGTGATCATCACCCACATGGTAGAGTACTGGGATGCACAGTGTAGAAGGGTTCCTATGAAGCTTATGGGCTTTGTGTCATAACCTCCAAACTGAAAATCTCATTAGAACTGTTGAGGTTTTATGCTAACATGCACTGAAACGCTGTAAGAATCCATCTCTCTCCCCCTACCCCTTGCTTTCTCAAACATTGTAGTTATCCCCTACTTAGAAGTCCCTGTAGCCCCAAGATGTCAGAGACAGCAATTTTAGAAAGGACAAGTGGAATCAACCCACCCAACAGATTCAGAGCCTGACAGTAAATTGCAGCCTTTATATTGCCTGTGAATCACTGGAAGTGAGAAAATCAAGTGTGAGTGTGTGTGTGTGTTCTCTTTTACAATACAGTTTATGCATGTGATGTTATGGCCACGATGAGTATGTTTGAATGGGTGATTTAAGTAATTTTCTATAGAATGTTGCCTGTGAGTGTTAATCATGTTGACATTTGCATATTTTGTTTGCTTTTATTAAAAGTTCTTTACAAATTCAGCAGAGAGAGAATGAACAAGGATGCAGGATTAGAGACACATTACATGTAGTATATTATATGTATTATCAAGATAATGATTATCAACACTTTTAAAACTAAAAATATAGGGGTGCCTGGGTGGTTCAGTCAATTAAGTGTCTGACTTCAGCTCAGGTCTGTGAGTTCAAGCCCTGCGTCGGGCTCTGTGCTGACAGCTCAGAGCCTGGAGCCTGCTTCGGATTCTGTATCTCTCTCTCTCTCTGTCTCTCTCTGTCTCTCTCTGCCCCTCCCCAACTTGTGTTCTGTTTCTCTCAAAAATAAATAAACATTTAAAAAATTAAAAATAACTAAAAATAAAAGTGTATAAACTACTGAACATGTCATATAATTCTTCTAAAGTGCTTTGCAAACTGGGCCAGGGTATAAGCATAGCAACGAAAGCATGAACAAATTAAAACAATGAAAAAAGTGAAACACTTATAAAGTACATTCACAAATTCAGTTATGTCTGTCTCTGCCTTTCTTCTATTCCATATCCATCATATCCTCCCCTGTTGAATCCTTGGCCTCAAGTTGGCAAGAACAGTCTGGAAACCCAAGACATTGCTAAACCCATAGAGCCATAACTCTGTAAATCATTCTGATGTACCACTGAGAAAATAATTTCCAATAGCTCATTCTGTGGGATTTTCCTAAATCATTCAAATTCTGTTGGGAAGGCATTTTTTGTCCTTCTATTGTCTAACAGCGGCCTCTAGGATGACCTGTGTTTTGTTGGTACCTAGTGTGTGTTTCTGTGCATTTCTGCTGCCTTATGCTGGCACAGGCCCCTGGGGCCCTGGCTCACAAGCAAGTCAGGCACTGTATCCAGTGGCTCACTCCCATGTTTCCCCTTTGTTACAATGTTCGAAACATGTACACAGACCATTCAAATTTATCTAAATAGTTATGGGAAAGCTTTCCAATGAATCTGTTTTCCGCGACCCTGTTGGAAGCTCTCACCCCTAGGAGGATGCTGCCTGCCTTCAGAGCCCCTCCTTGACAGTGCAGGCTGCTCAGAGCTTCTGTGCTCAGTTCCCAGGATGTTTGTTTGTTCATACTTGCTTGTTGCTTGTGAATGTGCTCAAGTTTTTCTATCCTGTCATGGCTCAGCTTCCCTCTTGTCATAATGCCTATTTCCATTCCTCCAAGGAGAAAGAATGTCTTCATTTCCCTTTCTGTCTCTATCTTTTTCTCATCTTGCCAACTTTCCCTGTGTCCTGGGTTCATATCCAGAAATAGCTATTGTATCTCTGGCAGTTCAGTCACAGGGAACAGAATCCACTCTAGCTAATTAAAGAAATAAGGGTATTATTATGAGAGTAGTAAATAACTTACAGAATCACTCAGAGGGCTGACGAAACAAATTATATGCCAAGCTTTTAGGAATAGCTCCCAAAGCCACCATACTGTATCTGCCCATTGATGAAGCTGCCGATTCCTTACAGTAGCTAATACTACCATAATCTGATGCTGACATGACCTGGAAGTGCCTGCCATCAACAAACTGTTATAATTCAGAAGCTCTTACTCCTTCACCCCTAGGACGACAATTGAACCTGGTATAATCTACATCAGCAGAATGGAAGTCCTGTTCCCTGACTCTACACATCCATGGAGCTATTGACTGGACTCTGAGACCATTGCTAAATGTGGACACAGAACCCCCAAATGCCTCCATGGCTGTGTTTGCCAACAAAATAGCAAAAGCAGAGAGTGTAGTCTCTACTTCAATCCTGCATGCACATAGTATGCAAATACATCCAATTAGCCGAGTATGTATCACACCCAGAATCCTAGCCCTTGGGAAAGGTGGCTTTCAGTTTTCGCATCTCTGTGTACAGGACAGCAAACTGGACAGGTAGTGGAGCAGGGAGGTGTGGAATGGATATGACATGCTAATCCGCCATATCTGTTGCAATTTTCTGCAACTACTTGTTCAGTTCTATCCTTTATGATCAGTAGGTCACCACCATCTCCAGATTCTGTTGATTCTTCTCAAAACACAGATTGTTTTCTTCTCCTCTATTCCATTTTTTTTCTTTCCTTGGTTTTGTCCCTTAACCCTTCAAATCTATATTATTGTAGCAATCTCATTGCTTCATTCCAACATCTCTCCATTAAATTAGTTATATCCAATACATCTTTATATCATTTATTCATTCATTGCATTCATTAATCACTTATTGAGAGCCTACTATGTGCTAATAACTCTGTGTTCAAAGTCAGATTAGTGTGATGTCTGCCTTCAAGGTGCTTATAAGGGACGGTGATGGGGTCCTGGAGAATAAGACAAAGTTCCTCATGAAGTTAATGTTCTAGTAGAGGGAAATAGATAGTAAACAAGCAAATAAATTATTGCACTACTATCACACCAATCCTTTGGTCAGGAGCCTCAGTATTCTCCTTCAGTGAATTAATTCCAAAAGCTGGCATTCAAAATTTTCTATTTTGTGGTCACATCTTTTAGCAACTCATCACTGTCAAAATGAAACTCAAGACCCTTTATTATTTTGGCTGGTATACTGTATTTATCTTCTGGTAGGTCTATCTACATCTATCCTTTGTCCTTAAGGTCATTTTTCCATATAACTTCCAGTGTGATCTTTTAAAAATATTTTCATATCCTATCACTTTCCTGCCTAAAGCACTCTAATGGCTATCCACATAAAAAAAAATAGGACAAAACTCAAATTCTTACTATTCCTTTAGATGCTGCATGACCCTCCTCAATGACTTCTCTGATCTCATCTCCTAGCACTACTCTTCTCCCACCACCTTTCTTGAACACATTAAGCTCATTCCCTCCTTACACCTGCTGTTCTTTATTCCTGAGAGGCTTTCCCCTAAGACCTTTACCTGATTAGTTCCCTTCCATCATTTAGGTCATAGATACCCAAGACAGCTTTCAACACCATACCAGTCCCTTCATATCCTAGAGCACTTTTTTATTTTCTTTGCAGCACTAGTTATTTATCTGCCAACTTGTTTACTGGATTTTTTTGTACTGCAATAGAAATTCCATGAGAACATTGTCTTCTTCTTTATTATATTTCCAGTGTCTAGAGCCATAGCTAGTATTCTGTAAACATTTGTTGGATTAGTGAATCAATGAAGACTTTATCAATCCATTCCTTTTTAAATTCTGGTCTTTATTGTTATATGTTTCAGGTATACAACGTTATAACTTCACATTTGTATACACTATAATGTGATGACCCCCAAAAGTCTAGTTGTCATCTATCACCCTATGATTGACCCCCTTTAATCCCTTTTATGACCACCTCCCAACCCACTTCTCCTCTGGTAACTACCAATCGGTTCTCTGGATCTATGAATTTGTTTTGAGTTTGTTTTGTTTGTTAATTTGTTTTTGTTTTTTAGATTCTACTTATGAGGGAAATTACATAGTATTTGTCTTATCCTTTTGACATAGTTCACTTAGCATAATATCCTCAAGGTCTATCCATGTTGTCGCAAATGACAAGATTTCATTATTTTTAATGGCTGAATAATATTCCACTGTGTGTGTGTGTATATATGTGTGTGTGTGTGCGTGTGTGCACGTGTGTGTGTGTGTGTGTGTGTGTGTGTGTGCGCGCGCGTGTCTTTATCCATTCATCCATTGCTCGACATTTAGGTTGTCAGACCCATCAATACAGAGAACCAAATGATGATTGCCAGAGAGAGGAGAGGCAGGGAAATGAGAAAAATGGGTGAAAGGAAGTGGAAGGTACATGCTCCCAGTTATAAAATGAATAAGTCACAGGAATAAAAGGCACGGTATAGGGAATATAGTCAATGACATTATAATAGAGTTGTAGGAAGACAGATGGTAGCTACATTTGTGGCAAGCGAAGCATAACATAGAGAAGTTGGGTCATTATATTGTATACCTGAGACTACTGTAACATTGTGTGTCAGCTATGTCTCCAAGTGTTGTATGTCTCCAAGTGTTGGAGAGGATGTAGAGGAAAGAGAACCCTCATATACTGTTGGTAGGATTGCAAATTGGTGCAGCCACTATGGAAAATAGTATGAAGGGTCCTCAAAAAATTGAGTAGAATTACCATATGATCCAGCTATTCCACCACTGGATATTTATCCACAGATACATAAATACAAATTTGTAAAGATGCATCACTGCTATGTTCATTGTACCATTATTTAAAATAGCCAAAATATGGAAACAATATATCAATCCATTTTTTTTTATCTCAAGTCCTGCCTCCTCTCTGAAGACTTTTCTGATCATATCTATTCTTCTCTCTGAGCTTCTGAACTTTCCTAATTTTGACTAATCATATCTCTCATTTTAGATTTGCCTTAATTACTCATTGTTATTATTCTCTAAATGTATTAAGTACCCATGTTTTGTCTTCCCAATGCTGGTGGCTCCTCTTTGGACACCATCAACAGGAAGTACATTTTTGTATCCCATTCAGTAAAGCCATGTTTTCTGTGATCCATGTATCCATTCAACCCTATTCTGACCCATGTATCCTATTCAGAGCATTTGGCTAATAATATGCTCTTACTCCTTCTGAGTTATTTTGCTTCTTCATATATGAATATTGAAGATGAAGTTGCTTGATTGTAGACAAGGCATGTTAAGTAAGAAGCAAGGGCCTGGCAAGGCAATCTCACTAGTCTGGCATTTTGCTTTAGGAAGTTCCTGAAAGAATGTATAGCTTCATGAGTGTCTCTTTGCTGCTGTGACATACGGTAGGTTCCACAAAGCTCTCCTGCCTTAATCTTTTATCCTCAGTCTTTGATGCTACTCTGTAGATTCCCCAGATATACGTTTTGCCCTGTGACTTGACTTTTTGTTTTTCACAACACTGATTACATTTCCTACTATTTTAACCCTATTCCAGGAATTGTGAGATAAAGTTAATTGACACCAATTGTAGACTGGCTTAGGTCCTTCCCCAGAGGAGGCAAATTGGCAGCTAGTAGACAGTACCATCATGAAGATACATTTTGCTTGGCATAAACTATATTTTATAAATTTGATCCAACATTTCAAAATTAGATTTCACTTGAAAATGGATATATCCAGTTTGTGTTGAAAAACTAGACATTCTAACAAATATGGGTTCACATTACCACATGCCAAAACATAGCTAGAGGTAAGGAGCAATAGTAATCTTTAAGGTTGTCACATGCCTGCTAAATCTGTGAGGTTGGTTCAATCTCATAATAAATGTTTAACACTTACAATTTGGTCCCTCTTGGCTTTTGTGCTTGAGGTCAATAATCATAGAACTGTACCATGGGAAGCCGTTCTGGAGTTTTATACAGAAGAGTAATGAGATCTGAGTTGCATTTTAAAAATACCACTCTGGATGTTTTGTGAATAAAAGGATTTACTGTGGCAAGAACGGAAAACCAGAAACCAATTATTTAATACCCACTAACATGAATTAAGATAGTCCAGAATGTTCCTCAAAGCCCCAGTCTCACACTTGACCTGTAGTGATTACCTACTCTATGTTGGGTCCTGGATGGTATTGAAGGTAGAAAATTGGTCTTTCTACTTTTATAAATACTTATTCCACTTGTGCTTATGAGAAATCTGTAAATGTTATCACCTCTGCTGTTTCCTTCTCCTCCATAACTATTACCTTCACTTCACTGCCATTCCACTATCTAACTTAGGTTTGCATTGGGGTATGATACTACCTTCTCTGCACTAGAGTTTACTACTCTTCAAGCTTCTGCTGGTCTGAGTCATGACTGACTTACCTTTGCTCAGTTGAGGTGAGACTGGCCCTTACAATCTGAGACAGTCTAGCCATGGTCAATCTGGCTGGCAATGATGCTCAGACATACACATGTGTTTCTACTGTTTGCCTCATCCCTGATGGGTTCATTTGGTCTGGAGTACACTCCCTAGTAGCTACACTCTCTGGATGATCCACTCCCTAGACACCACCATCAAACCAGGAATACAAAGAGGTCACCTTCTCTGTGAAGCCTACTCTGACCCTTCCAGCAGAGTTGATGCCTCCTTTCATGGTTTCAACTATGTGTGTCTATTAAACTCTTCATAACGTTACTTTGTAATTCATCTTCTGCATGTCTTACCCCCACCCTACCACTAGACCCTGAGTTCTTGAGAATTTAAAACATATTTTTTAATCTTTGTATTTGTTATTTATTGGAAGACTTCTGTCTGGCTTTATTTCAACCTCTGCCATGTGATAAGCTGCTTACTCAATTCCTGATTCCTGATAGGGTATTCCCTACATTTCCCAATTTCATGAGTCCTCTCTAGCACTCTTTCAGGTGTTATTTCTCAATAAATGTCCTTCCAGAATTTCACCTCTTCCATTGTATATAGGGAGTGTCACAAAATCATTCACCAGCAGTGAAAAGGGGATTATTCTGTGATACTGCTATTTACCTTAGGGCTAGACACTCAGGCAATCCACGTGTTTAACAATGAACCAAATTGCTATCTAAGAAATGCTATTTAATGATGATTAAAGCAATAGTAATTAAAGTGAAAATAGAGCTCTACCCATGCATATGGAACACGAATGCTTTCAATTAATCAACTCGTTATTATTAAATATTTATTGAACACCCACAGAGCAGGAGGCATGAAATTCTGAGAGAACACACCAAAGACATGGCCCTTACCCTTTGGGAACTTGTGATCTAAAGCAATTGAGACTTCAACTTGTGACAATATGTTCTGGCTGTGACTCTCTGTAGATAAAACAAAGCCTGTAATTCAAAGCATCTCTGGGCTCCAATTTACTTGACTGCTCGCTACACTAGTCATATTTCAAATCTTCTGCTTTACTCTCTGCTAGCTAAACAGGGAGTGTTCCTCCTCTCCTTTAAGACTCAGCAAAGAGCTCACCTTCTCTGTGAAGCCTACCCTGACCCTTCCTGCAGAGTTGATGCCTCCTTTTATGGTTTCAACAGTGCTGTGTCTATTAAACTCTTCATAACATTACCTTGTAATTCATCTTCTGCATGCCTTACTCCCACCTTACCACTAGACACTGGGTTATTGAGAATTTAAAATGTGTTTTTTTAATCTGTGTATTTGTAATGTCACTTTGTCAGACTAGATTTGCAGACTAGATCTCATTGTTGAGACTCTGATTATCATCTGCTCACTCATTCAATAAGTTGAAAACCTATTCTGTGCTGTGGACATGACAGACCCTTTACCTAATAACACTTAAGATTTAGCAAAGAGGGAAAATGATAAGTATTGCAAGAGTATGTAATGGCTCTTTTGCTAGAACAAAGGAATTTCCTAGCTTAGATGTCCTGGGAAACCACCTTGCCAAAGTGATGTGAGTATGGGAACAAGAGGAGGAAAGCAAGAAGAGTTAGAAGGCTGGAGTCCAGGAACAGGGCATTGTACTCTGAAGGGCTGGAAAAAAGAGATAGTTTTGCTACTACTCACCTCCCACAATGTGAGATTCATTCCATCTTTACAGCCTTGCTGAAACTGTAAAATAGTGGCTCTCATAGAGAATGTTCTCACATGTGCTTAGTTTATTCTACTCTTCCCCATTCTTCAAAACTGTATTTTGGTTTCTCCTTTCTTCTATGGAACTTTATCTATTGATTCCCAGACCATGTAAATATTGCATTTTGGGGACACCTTGCAGCATGCATTATTTAATCCATTCATTTAACACAATCAAATTGTTCTTTAAATGTGTGTGTGTGTGTGTGTTACTAACTTTTTTTGGTTAATGAATGTGAAAAATATAAAAATATAAGTACAAACCAACCATATTTGGTTTCTTTCCCATATCTACTCAGCCTATTCTTGATGGTACTTTGCTCTTACAAGGGGCAGAGTCAAAAAAGAGTTGGAATGTAGACCTTGAAGGCCAATAAGATTGGAAAAATAAGAAAATGAGGTTGTTCTTGTCTGAGTCATAGAGGTTGGGGAAGGAGGACAGCAACTAAATCTTATAATGTTTTGAAATTAGGCTGTTCATGTTTTTCTCTTTCTCCTTCTGTTTTCTTCTTCATTCCTGGATAAAGCAGCAGCTTTGTTAGCCATCCCTGCTATGATGTAGAGTGCATGGATTTGAGGATCATTGTAGTATCTTTTTGATAAACCTGGTGTAGAGTTACCCAGTGAAGGTGAACTGCCGCTGCTGCCCTCTGCTACCCTTTTATGGCGATTGTAGGGATCATCTTATCATGAGTTGTGCTGTGCCTAAGACTGCCAAAGATATTTGAGTCCTTCACTATGACATGGCAATTGAATTAGACAACAGACATTTGGGATTGTACCAAGGAGACCTTGGCAAATTTCAACACCAATGAGTAGCTCCCCCCTCATCTTGATGAGGACTTCATAGCAAGGACTCTATTGTACCTCTTCATCTGGCTGAGGATAAGGAGAGCAAGATTGGAGGCTGGGATTGCAGATCAGGCCTTAGTCTGACACTTCCAGTCCTTCAAGAAATGGATCTCATGCACTTTCACACATGTTTCACTGCCTGTATTGACTCCTTAAGTGATGTTGTGTGGCAGTCTGGCCCTTAGCATGATATGAAGTGCCACCACCGTGGGGGCTGTCCCTTCCTTCACCTGAGGCCACCCTAGACAGACTCAGAAAAATCAGGCTATAGGTTACTCTGCCCAAGCAGCTGCAGATGTTGTAGCTCTTGACACTTCTTTCAAATTTTGTCTTCTATTTTGATTTACATATTTTATTTGTGCTGTCATTTTCTCCCTTTAACTGTACCTTGACTGTGGTATAAATTCAGAAATTATGTCTCATACTTTCTTATTCTGTTTTGGATTGAGCACTGAATTCAGAATACTTAAATTTTTTTAAGTTTATTTATTTTGAGAGAGAGAGTATGAGCAGGGGAAGGAAGAACAGAGAGAGAGGGAGAGAGAGAAGGAGAGAGAGAGGGAGAGAGAAAGAATCACAAGCAGGCTCTGTACTGTCAGCGTGGAACCTGATGTGGGGCTCTTGGAGCATGAGATCATGACCTGAACCAAAAACAAGCACTCTGTCTGCTCTCTCCCTCAAAATAAATGAACATTAATAAATTTAAAATAAATAAATAATAATCACCTTTGAGATAAAACATTTCATGAAATGTCTGTCTTATCAATATGCAGTCATGTGGCATTGCATCATGCATACTGCAACCCCAAGGTGAGGCCATTTATGAAACAATGCTTGATCTAGTTTCTAAGAGAATGCATATGATGCATTTTGTTCAGACAAAAGATTCAATTCCCCTGGTTCAGATTATGGAACTGTTTTTTTTTATTTTTTATTTTTTAATGTTTATTTACTTTTGAGACAGAGACAGAGCATGAGTGGGGGATGGGCAGAAAGAGATGGAGACACAGAATCTGAAGCAGACTCCAGGCTCTGAGCTGTCAGCACTGAGCCTGATGTGGGGCTCAAACCTATGAGCCATGAGACCATGACCTGAGCCAAAGTTGAGTGCTCAACCAGCTGAGCCATCCAGGTGCCCCATGGAACTGTTTTTTTCTTGAAAATGGCAGCTCTTATTTGGGTCTGTACTCACAGCAGGGAGGCTTGAGGAATTTAATGCATTCCAAGGGACTGTTCTGAGGATTTTTGTTTTCTACAGGTCTATGGGTATGTCAGCATACCTGACAATAGGGGCAACACATACACTTTTAAATTGAGAAAGGCAAGGCTCAGAAAGGTTAAGTGACTTGCTTAAAGTCACACATGGCAGGGCCATGAATACTCTGAAGGTTTTATCAATTCTATATATGGATGCAGACTGTTCAAATAGACCTAGCTTTCTGGAGGACTCTAGGAATGAACTTCCCTTTTGGCTGGGTCAGGCCTGAAGTTTCATGCATTGTTCCATCTTGCTCTGGAAGGTGGTTGTTACTGCAGGCCCTTCCAAACTATCCCTGTAATAATTTCCATCTTGAATCCCAGAAAAATTGAGAACATGGGGTGGGACTCTGTCCCTCCTGCAAACCTCCTGGCTTGTTGCTATTTACTTAATGATTAATCCTTCAGCACTGCCTTGTTAAATAGAAGGGTAATATTTTCCTTCTGTCTGGACTGGACAGGCTCCCAGTTCCAGTCAGGTACCTTCAGGCCATGGAGCTAAAGATATATAATATGCCTTTTGTGTTGGTTTTTGGAAACTGAGCCTGGGTGGAGGGGAGAGAAAGATGCTTCTAGCAGTAGATTTCCTTCTGTTTCTCAGTTCTGGGGTCAAGTGGAGGACTTAGTGTAAATTTTAAGCATTCAAGACAGAACCAAGAGAGAATTAGAGTATCAACAGCCTCATATGTGTGTGTATATTTTTCTCAAATACCTTAAATCACCAAAAAAATCAAACCTCCCTAATTATTACTTTTGAGGCTGCTGAATTTGCAAATAATTATTTTAATGTGGTAGTTATAAATGGATTGTCAATATTTACAGTGTGGTTGAAATTGTTATAATTCCAATCTGGAAACCTGAATATTCCTTTCTAACTTCTAGTTAGTTGATTGCCAATAATAGGGTGGAGGACAAATAAGAAAAAAAATATGATGCCATAGCAATTTGGGAAACATTTTTTAGCTGGGAACCTAATGATCTGAGAGAAAGGAAACTTAAACCAGGCCCAAGTGAGGGAAACAATTTCTAATAAGGAATATTAGCTTTTTAGTGGATATTATTGTTTTCCACCTCCCATGAGAATAGAAAACTTAAGTTGACTTTGGACTGTTTATACGCATTGACTTGAGGGTGGCAGTTTGTGTGTGTGGGTGACATGGATTTGTGGGATTTCCACATGAGTGTGTGATTAATTTGCTTATTGTGTCACTGTGGCCTCCCTAATCAAGATTGTCACCCTCATCTTGACAGACTTAGGTTCTGTTAAGAATCAAACTTCCTAAAATCTGCCCCCACCTTTTCTTTTTGTATCTTGATTATGGACTCAGTATTATTCTTGGAGGATTTCCAAGAGATCAAAATGCAAACAAAAACACAAATTTACCACCAAAGAAGAAATAGAGAAATGAGTTATGTTTTGCAAAATGATTTCACCTGCAATCAGGCCAGGCTTATCACCTCTATCAGATATGCCTCTAGGATGAAGAGACTTGATAAGGACTGTGGGTTGAGGGCAAGTATTCTTTCTGATGAGTCCAGCCATCATGTTTTCAATGAATCCCTGACCAATGTACCATGTGGATTTATTTCCTTGAACTCCTATAAATTTCATAAGCCATACCTGTACTTTTTTTCCATGTCTTACAGATGTAAACATTTCTTTAACAACTAAGCATACTGAGGGAAATTACCTTATCTAAAAATATTGTATGTCCAACATTAGCTAGCACAAAGTCATGTAACTTGCCTTTGCCTAGAAATTATTTATGGTTTTATGATTTGGTTGAGTTCTGTGATATGAAAGGAACAGTGTTCAGAATTCTATATGTAGTCAGAACTTATTTTGTTCCAAATATTTGCTGAAGTTTGTGCAACGTGTGGAGATACAGAAAGAAGTAGATGATATGATCCTGTTATTGGAGAAAACTGTAAAGGGGAATACATTCTGTGTATTTTACCCATCCTTAGAGAAATAGCTGTAGACTTAGGCAAGAAATGAATACATTTTTTAAATAAAGTTACCTATTATTGCTGTTGGGTCAATATTTCTCTTGGTAACCCTTGGGTTTATATAATACAGTGAAATCAAGTCTGTTCATTTCAGTAGAAGTGAGAATAATAAGAGCATCTTAAAGAAGAAAACAAAACACTCCATTCTGTTTGGTTTTGATATATTTAAGTATTTGATGTCTAATTGAGTATCTCATGCCTGCTATTGGGTTAGATGTAGAAAATACAAAGATAATTAGGTTACAATCTCTGACTATACAGTTATCAAGATATGTTAGTAGGTAGTGAATTTTCCTACTTAGTTATGTCTTATAGAAGTAGAAACTAAACCTGGTTCATGGAGGCTGTCACAAACCATGACATAAACTGTAATAAACCATAGATACCATGGGAGGACTTTGTGAATTGCCCCTCGGTTATAGACCTCAGTTATAGAATGATGCTTATGATAACTATCACTCTCAACCAGTTGGATGATTGTTAGAAGGAAATGAAATAGATGCAAAGGCTCTGTAAGAGGTTATCAGTCTTCTCATTCAAAAGGCATTGTTTTTAATGGTCTCTGATGGTCACTAACTGGTACCACCATTTCAGTAGCTACTTTACAGAGGGATGGGTGGTGGCTGTTGGTCTCTGAGACATTGACATTTGGAACTGAATGGATCCGAGGACCTACATTTGGCTTGAGTCTGACTTGTGGGCTTGGAACTGGTGAGAGGGAACAGTACTCCCCCTCTCAGGGCCCCATGGCCTGTCTGCTTTTCAGAAGTTCTTTGGCAGAGTTCCTTGGTAGGAAGGGTAAAATCAGAGACAGCCCAGAGCAGACAAACTGTACATCTGTGTGTAATGTGATGTAATTCTCTAATTTACATACCTATCTGGGATGCATAAATGTTTCCAAACCACATTGGGGGAAGGCTCATAGGTTTTCAACAAAAATTTTAGGACACCTCCCCTAGAAGGTAGAGCTATGTAAATGTGAGTCCATAATTCACCCTTTACCCCCTCTCTCTATATACTACACATCTGACAAAAAGGGGCAAGTGTCAAAGCATGGCAGCTCATTTTCTGAGCCTAGTGAGTTGGCATGCCTATTACTTCATGGACAGGGGAGGAACCAAATGCTGAAAGGTGGGTGGTCCAGGAGTGAGATCACCAGCTATGTTTTTCTTACTTGGGCTGAGACCAAATTTGTTATTAAGAATCCTAAGAAGATTGCAAAAGTCTTTCTATCTTCTGTTCATCGCCTAAACAGCCCCCCAGTCTCTCTGCTAGTACAAAACATATGGATTGTGTAATACAACCTGCTCATCACATCTTTCTCTTTACCCTGGAGTTATGAATATATTCTCTGATTCTCTCTCTCTCTCTCTCTCTCTCTCTCTCTCTCTCTGAATCTTAGGTAAAAGATTCCATTCCCGTGTGAATGGCCAGCCTTATAAATCAAGGCTGCTCTATCATCTCCCTGCTTCCCTAGCTCTGCCAATCTGCCAATTTTTTTCTTTTATCTTTTTCTTTTTTTAAGTTTATTTAATTTTGAGAGCTAGAGAGACAGTGAGACACAGAGAGAGATTGGGGGAAGAGGCATAGAGAGAGGGAGAGAGAGAATCCCAAGTAGGCTCTGCACTGTCAGTGCAGACAGAGCCCGCTGTGTGGCTCAAACTCATGAACCATGAGATCATGGCCTGAGCTGAAACCAAGAGCCAGATGCTTAACCAACTGAGACACCCAGGTGCCCCTTCTTTTGTCTTTTTCATTTTTTTAAAACCTTACCTTCTTATTTATGTCTCTTAAAACATGCTTTTGTCTTTCATAATATTATTTTTTATTTTATTTTTTATTTTTTAAAATTTACATCCAAATTAGTTAGCATATAGTGCAACAGTGATTTCAGGAGTAGATTTCTTAGTGCCCCTTACCCATTTATCCCATCCCCCCTCCAGTAACGCTCCAGTAACCCTCAGTTTGTTCTCCATATTTACGAGTCTCTTTTGTTTTGTCCCCCTCCCTGTTTTTGTTTTTTTTTTTAAATTTTTTTTTTCAACGTTTATTTATTTTTGGGACAGAGAGAGACAGAGCATGAACGGGGGAGGGGCAGAGAGAGAGGGAGACACAGAATCGGAAACAGGCTCCAGGCTCCGAGCCATCAGCCCAGAGCCTGACGCGGGGCTCGAACTCCCGGACCGCGAGATCGTGACCTGGCTGAAGTCGGACGCTTAACCGACTGTGCCACCCAGGCGCCCCCCCCCCCCGTTTTTATATTATTTTTGTTTCCCTTCCCTTATGTTCATCTGTTTTGTCTCTTAAAGTCCTCATATGAGTGAAGTCATATGATTTTTGTCTTTCTCTAATTTCGCTTAGCATAATACCCTCCAGTTCCATCCTCGTAATTGCAAATGGCAAGATTTCATTCTTTTTGATTGCTGAGTAATACTCCATTGTGTGTGTGTGTATGTGTATGTATACACACCCATACACCACATCTTCTTTATCCATTCATCCACTGATGGACATTTGGGCTCTTTCCATACTTTGGCTGTTGTTGATAGTACTGCTATGAGCATCGGGGTGCATGTGTCCCTTCGAAACAGCACACCTGTATCCCTTGGAAAAATGCCTAGTAGTGCAATTGCTGGGTCATAGGGTAGTTCTATTTTTAGTTTTTTGAGGAACCTCCATACTGTTTTCCAGAGTGGCTACACCAGCTTGCATTCCCATCATAATATTATTCTTTAGGACTAATGTTTACTGATGTTATTTTACTGGCCCTCTTGGAAGTGCTTCATTTGTACAAACTCATTTAATCCTCACTATTGAGGTATGTACCATTACCTTCATTTTAGAAGTAAAGAAATTGAGGGACAGAGACATAATCTCTGTGTGCCTAAGGTCAGGAAACTCATGGGGAATAACAGTAGTAGGATTTTAACCTGGGCAGTCTGGCTCCAATTCTCATGTATTGTAATCACTCCATATATACAGCTTTCTTCCACTCTCATTGCTCCTTCTTAGTATTGCTTTCTCCTCATTTTCTCAAGAAATGTATTTCCAGCCCCAACTTTCAAACCATCCCCTTGTAACAGTTTATCATCTTGTCTCCACTATTGTTACTCTATTGAAATCTCTTTCTTAAAGTCATCTGTGAAATTTAAGTCATCCATTCTCATGGTCAGTCCTGATCTTCTTGATATATCTGTAACAAGCCTGGTTCTTCTTCATAGTTACTTTTTCCTTTTACCTCATCACTGTTGGTATCCTGCCCCCCTCTGTAGGATGCCCTAGAGAGATCAGTCCCTGATGAGTAAAATTAGAATTGGCAAATCAAGGGCACTAGTGGTCCAACACAGGTACTCAGCAGTAGCTTGCTGAATTACAGTCTAGTTGGACTTGGTGAAGGGTCATGAGGAGAAAAAGGAGTCAAGGGTGACTCTCAGGCTAGGTCACAAAGAAAAGTGTCCTAAAGTTAGGAAAAATAGTAAATAAGACAAAACTGATTTAGAATATAATCTTCAAGTATTGGCATTGCACTCACATGGAAATGTCCATCAAGCAGCTGAAACTATGAAGTGAAAATTTATAAGGGAAAGTGAACTGGAGATAGAGATTATAGCATCACTTTTATGGAGATGTTTGCTAAAGCCATGAAAAGAAGTGAGATTGTAAGAGGAAATATTGAGAGCAAAAAACATTATAATGGCCCATTACATGAAAAATACAGAATAATCAACTGAAAACTTAAAGCCTTTCAGAATGTAGCAACAAATTTTTCAAGTTGAATTCAGTTCAATAATTGAGTGCTTCTTTTGTCAACAAGAGATAACGAGAAATTGAGACATTTATTATTCAAGGTCCGTAGTTGCAAACAACAGAGACAAAGCTTGGGTAAATTAAGCAGAAAATAATTTTATTGGAAGGATATTAGATAATTTCAATAATTGGGAAGTCTCAAGAACCAACTTCAGAAAATGGGCAGAAGCTGAAACAGGCAGGTCTGCCAGAACTACATCCAAGGAGATGCCACAGAAAGAATCTGACCTCCAACACCAGGACTGGGCATTAAAATTTGCCACTGACACTGTTGCCAGGAGATACATGCTGTCACCACTGTTGGAAAGCTTTCCAATTTGCTCCCTGTGTCTTTGCTTTATTTGCTCCTAATTAAAGCCCCAGGGAAAATATCCAATTGATTGAGTTTCAGTGAAGTGCCTGTGGTCTAGCTGCCAGGAGCTATGGAAGACCTATCTGTCCTCCAAGGGGTGAGTTCAAATACTGGGTAAGCTCAAGGGGCAAACATCTATAGTTACTATCTTCTTACAACATACAGATCTGGTGAATAAGATAGGCATATAGTAAAATGTAGTAAATTGAGTATATTCCATATAGTATAGGTAAAGCAAATAGTAATTTTTTAATGAACATGAAGTTTCTTTCATATTTTGAGCATTTGATCACAAAGTTACACTCTGTTCAGTACTTAAAAAGCCATTTTCATCTCACTTCTACTTGTTAGCAATCAGATTCTCCTTTAAGTCATAATACATATATCAGACATCATGAAACTTTCCTTGACTATTCCAGCTACCAATGATCTCCTCCCTGTGAATTTTTTTGTGCCAATTTTATGACATTTATCCCAAAGAGAACAAGAACTATGCCTTATGTGCCTTTTATACTTAGGCTGGCGAGTACATGCATAGCACAAGTGTTTAGTAGGCATTAGTTAGGTGATAAAGGGCTGCAGTATTGTCAAATAAATTTTCAAAAACCAACTGATTATGTGATTCTTAATTCTATCCTCTCCCACAAGATTATAAAAAGGTTGATAGTAAATTTTTTGAGAGAGCTATTGGTATACCTTCCCTCACTTTGAGCCAAGTAAAAAGAAATTTAAGGAGACTCCTTGGAAGTTAGGGCACTGATCATGCCTGCTTCCCCATTGGCAGTCTTCTTGCCTGAAATGGGGGAGGGGAAGTATTTATTTTAAAGCCAGTTTGGATTTTTATGGGATTAGACATTTTAATTACTAAATCGAAACTTGTGTTGCCAGAAGGGACCAGTAAACAATTTGTATAACATAAGGGTGATAAGTAAAGTTCTTGACCTGGGCCCAATTTAAAGTGCCCAGGTAGAAGTCAGAGGAAAGGAGGTGGGGAGGGGTGAAGAAAAAAGTTAATTTGACTTTTGATTACACTAGGTAAATCTTGTTTTCTTAATACAATGTTACCTTTGTCATCAAGAGTTTAACAGTATTCATGGTTGCAGAACTCTATAGAATTTGGACGGAAAATGGCCTTTCCTCATGAGCTAATAAATACTTTCCAAAAAGGCAAGAAGAAAGGCTATCTCAAATATTCTCTACATAAGCTAGTTCCCAAATGGACAAATTGTTTAAGGCTATTTTGCCACTTATTCTTGACCATAATGTTGACACACATGGAGGAAATATAAGGTATGTTGCAAGTCAATGGTCACTGAAAAAAGTTAAATGCTTAAGTATATAGATGACTTCCCTTTTTAATACAATAGAACATTTCAAGGTTATCTTTCTAAATATAACTCCTATTTCTTGCAATTCATTGTGTGCTTTCTTGACTGGAAAAAAAAAAGTATGCATGACAGCCCGTCTTTCTGGAATACATATGCATTTACACCTCATTTTATCTATGCTTTAGACATAATGATGGCTGCTAATGATAAACTATTCAACACCATAGTGCTATTTCTATTGTAAAGACTCTGGACCACCATGGGCCAGATCCCACCCGCCTCCTCCTCATTTCTAGCTCTCCTTGCTTATATAATACATTCAACTTACTGTACACTGCTGGGTGATAACTTTTATCTTGTTAATGCTGTGTCTTTAATATCGTTGAGCATGTTTCATGTTTCTGTATCATCTCCATTGGACTGAAAATCTCTTAGTGGAAAGATACATATATAATTTATAGTATTTATAACCACACAGCTATATAATTTGTTACTGAATAAAATTAGGGATTGACTAAGTCCTTTGGAAATTTATGATAAATACCTGTTTTTTCCTTTTCAATTATCTTAATAATCCAGCCAGCATTAATGCCTTGAGCTAATATAGAAGCAAGTGTCTAAGGAGTGACAAGGGCAGAAAGTAGTCTTCTGTTCCTTGATATGCGTGGCCTGGCACAATGGAGAAGCCAGGGATCTCATTATGTTTTGCAAAATTCATCCTTCAAGAGATGGGTCTGCTTGAACTAAAATGCAATGTTAAGTTCTTCTATTTTCTGGCCCTGTTCTTTAGATATATCTCTCCCTGTGGCTTCTTTTATCATAACAATAACACTCAAGTCCTATCTTTGAGTATGCTGTCCCTACAGATGGAATGCCAATGCAAATACTTGCTTGGTGACCTGGAACCAACTACCTGGATACTTTAATCATATAACACTGGTTCTTCCAGCCTTAAGTTTTATTTTTTATTTATTTTTTTTTTTAATTTTTTTTTTTTTAACGTTTATTTATTTTTGGGACAGAGAGAGACGACAGAGCATGAATGGGGGAGGGGCAGAGAGAGAGGGAGACACAGAATTGGAAACAGGCTCCAGGCTCTGAGCCATCAGCCCAGAGCCTGACGCGGGGCTCGAACTCACGGACCGCAAGATCATGACCTGGCTGAAGCCGGACGCTTAACCGACTGCGCCACCCAGGCGCCCCTCCAGCCTTAAGTTTTAAAAGAAAGTGGAAAAGTTCCAATAAAACCAGCTACGAGTTACATTTACATGCTTACACTGACAGTCAAACCCAAATTCTATGTACCGATTCCTCCACTTACACATATAATTTAAGACATTACCAATTCTCTAAGCAACAGATTTCTCATTTGTCAAATGGTTATAACAGTATTCACCTTATTGGGTTATTATAAGAATCAAATAAGATAATCATGTGTAAAACACTTATATACCAAAATGACAAGTACACAGGGAGTACTCAATGTTGAATGACTACAAATAATGATAAGAACACATTATAGGAAAATAAACCTATGTTTCTCATTTTAATAGCACAGCCAATTTAGCTGTGACTCCTCTTAGACATTCTGTTTATGTATTTTATTATATATTCACATTTTACCAATCCTATTTGATCTCCTTTCCCAGGAATCATTTTAGGCCAAGAGAAACCATAAGAACTCTTAAATACAGAGAACAAACTGATAGTTGAGTGGGTGGGAAAAATGGGTGATGGGCATTAAGGGGGACATTTTGGGGGATGAGCACTGGGTGTTATACGTAAGTGATCAATCACTGGATTCTACTCCTGAAGCCAAGACTACACAGTATGTTAACTAACTTGAGAATTAAAAGAAAAAAATTCCATTAAAAAAATTTATGTTTAAAATGGTAATCCAGTGTTCTGGTTTTGGTAAAGTTGGAATAGCTTGTATTGGACTCGTCCTTTAAGCAGATGATAATTAGAAACTTTGGGAAAGTATTTTTTTTAATCATGGTAATATTTCACTCAGACAAGAATCATTAATAAATGCTAAAATAATGTGTGAAAGTTTGATGAGTAAAAGGATATTTACATAGTCTCAAAATATCTCTCCACAAGATACTTTTTAATTACAAAGGGAAATCTGTTTACATAATAGTGGAGCAATCTGGCAAGAAGCCATGTCAACTAAGTAATCAGAATTAACATCATAGGTAAGAAACAAATCAACATCTTTGGCCTACTGATATGCACTGAGAACACATTACTTCTGAAGTTTTACCACCCCAAATTCATAATCTAAATCTAGTTATGAAGAAACATTTGAAAAGCCCAAATTAATGGACTTACTATGAAATAACTTGTCTTACTAGTCAAAAATATCAAGAACTTGAAAGACAAAAAGAACCAAGGAATCATTCTAGAAATTTTCACTGTTAAATACAGAAGTCAACCAATTACATGTGGGTATTTAAATTTAAAATTTAAATTTAAACCTCCAATTCCTCAGTCATACTACCTGCATTTCAAGTGTTCAATAGTTGCATGAGGCTAGAGGTTTCCCCACTAGATAGTGCAGACATAGAACATTTCTATCATCACAGTAAATTCCATTAGCTCTGTTTTCGATTAAAAGAGGCTAAGGAGAAGTAACAAAATTCTTGATTCAGAATTTGATTTTACTACAAAAGAAAAAATTTTGAAAATTAGCAAAACTTAAATAATAATACATCATTATTAATGTCATGATTTTGATAATGGTACCTTGGTTATTTGTCCTCTAGAACATACATGCTGAATCAAGCATTTAGTGGTAAACAGTCATCATGCCAACAAATTGTTCTCCAAAGGTGTAAAAACAAAAAGTATGTGTGGGTATTTATATATATGAAATATTTATGGGTAAATACATGGTTAAGATTTTATTTAACAAAAGTGTAACACAGTTACACTGAAGCCTTTGAAACACGGTTTAGAGGAATTAAAGAAGGCCTAAATTAATGGTGAAATATGCCACAATCATGGAGTTGAAGAGTCACTATTATAGATATTTTCTCTAGTTGATTTATGGATTCAACAAATTCCCAATACACTTTCTATTTTTTTAAAATAGTTTCAGAAACTGTTGATTACAAAATTTATATAGGAATATAATGGTGTAGAATAGCCCATTAAAGTTTTGGAAAAGAACAATGTTGGACTATTTAAATTACTTGACCTCACATTTTACTACAAAGCTACTGTAATTAAGAGAGTGTGATATTTGTGTAAAGACAGACATAATAGATCAAAGAAACAGATAGTGAATCTGGATCTAGACCCACATATATGCAGTCAATTGAGTTTTGGCAAAGAAGCCCAGACAATTCAATAGGGAATATAAAAGTCTTTGCAACAAATGGTGTCAGAAAAACTGGATAAACTTGTAGGAAAAAGATGAATGTTGACTCCTACCTCACACCACACATAAAAATTAATTCAAGATGGATTATAGGTTTACACATAAAAGCTCTGTTTTCTAAAGTAAAACAGGATATTATCTTTGTGACCTTGGGGTAGACCATTTTTTTTTTTTTAGAACTGACACCAAAAGCAATAAGCATAAAAATTGATATATTAAACTTCATCAAAATTAAAAACTTCTGCTCACTATGAATTAGCTTAATTTCAGAGAGAATGCAGAGGGAGAGGTGATTCCTCTGAGACTGAGTGTAGAAACAGAAAGAGAGTGGTTTGACTCCAGTTGCTCAGTTTTCTATCCTTATTGGAAATGGGAATTGAGATTTAGGTTAATTTCAATGATAAAGGAATAAAGTTACAGTTTTACACATGACTTTTGAATTACTTAGGTTTCAAACACGTTATGTGAGCTTGCAGAATCTGAGAAATACACGTATTGAAGGAAATACTGTCCAAGGGATGCTGCTTTGGAGCTCAGAATGTGGAGTCCCTTTTAGGAGAAAAACCTATTCCCCTATGGCTGTTTTCTTGCCCAGTATTTTGGATAGATATGGTCAGTTTTTCTAAATCCTTGCTCCCTTCTTAATTGATATAAAATGAGTCCCAGTTTTACTTTCTACCTGGCAATGGATATATGTTAAAATGGTTCTGGAAGTTCATTTTGATGGCTAACATTTTCCCATGTGAAAAGCCTTAGGTACCTGATACAACATAGCCAATCGGTTTCTTTGGCATAATTTTCACTAAATTCTCTTTTTTAAGTATTCATGTGTTTTCAGCAATGTAATAATGTAAATTTAAGCCTTTTCCATGGAGCTCAAATAAAGACTATGGTCTAAGTTATTTTTGAAACTTTCTCTTTGTAATGTCCTCGTGACCTCAGACAACTTAAACTTTTTGAAATATTCTTTACTCATTCTTAAAACAGTGTTGTTATTCCCTGAGCTGACACATTCACAAGACTGATCCTCTCCCATCCATTCTTACTGACTCCAGTTCAGAGACCTGATTCTTTAGATTTGAATTCTGTCCTTATATATCTCCTTCTACTAGTTGATAAGGATTCACTAATTCTTGACTTGTATTACTATTATGCTGTCCAGAATTGGATAGTACTTGTCTCATAGTCCTTGCTCTCCATGATTTGATCATTTTTTGGAGAGAATTATTTTTTCCCTCTCAGGAATTATATTTTGGGAATATAAAACTTCCTTTGAATCTCTCCTTTTGGTTATACCCTTTTGAATTATTTTTCAGATCCAAACTGTTTTGTATAGATGTAATTACCTACACTCTTTAAATCTGAATATCACACTGGTTTGTAGGACCATTAATTGAGCCAATTATGTGAATTGTTTGTTTATTATATTTTATGTGATGTAGGTGCAGCTCATGTCTCTTCTAGTCTTGGAATGTGTAAGCAGTGAATCAGGTTTCAGAGGAGTTTAATGATTTTGCTATTCTGGTGGCAAGACAAAATCTATGTTCCATTTCTGAGAGAATGTATAGCTTTTTTATATCCCCTGCACCCTATATCTCCCCTCCCCTTCCAGCGTCAATGTGATTTCCATAGCCTGGTGCTTACTGAGACCATGATAGTCTTGGTAAGGCCAGGACTTAGGCTTCCACTGTGCTTTCTCATTAATTCTCCCATTTGATATTCACAACCCTTTGTAGGTTATCATTATAGATAATGTTATTCTTCCTACTTTCAGATGAGGAAACTAAGACTTCAAGAGATTAAATAATTTATCAGTTACAAATAAGTGAGGAAAATACATGCACTACAGTCCAGATCTTTGATGCCAGGTCTGGGACCTGTTTTTCCATAATTAACAGATTCCAATCAAATAACAAAACAGCAAATACAAGTAAATTTTAAGAAGAGACCTAAAACACCTTAATTTAAATGCAAAGGCATACAATTAACAACAATGAAGTTAAGACTCTTAAGGCTCTTACGTTAAATTGACTGATTATATTTGATAACTTCTTTCAGATAAATAAATCTTAGTTTTACCTTTCCACTTCAGTGCCTTTCTCACTTAGTCTCACAAATAACATATTCTGTTCATACAAATATAGCTAGAAACACTTCTTATGGTTTTCTCCCTCCTTTCACTTGTTTCCTTTTTTTTTTTTTATGATTATGGCAACAATGACAGCTGTGTTCATTGCGATCTATGGCTGGCTATACCTTTAAGTACCTAGCTTGGAAATCATTTTGTCCCTTTAGATTTGAAAAATTACACCCCCGTCTCCCAATTCGAGATACTCTGAGACAGAGCCATGCTGTCTGCAAGAATATTAGTTCTGAGAATAGGATTGCTGTTTGCACCGTACACTCTGCTCTCTTGCCAGCAATAATCAAAGCGAGCTTGTATTTCTTTAATGACAAAACCTCCCGGTGTGTTAATTTGGTTCTCTGTGACACTACATCTTGTCAGAGGAGTGAGAGAAATGGGAAAACATACATTAATATCACTGTCAGCCAAGTGGTACATTTTTCTGTGTAATCCATATCTGGAAGGTGAGGGTCTTTGCTTCTCCACCTCTTGAAGGTTTTTTGGGTTTTGAGAAAGCTGTGGACTCACATTTTGCATTGTATCCAAGGAGAGAACTTTTCCCACATGACTACTCACTCTCTGGTCCAAAATAAATTTTCTCTGCAGTGAGAAATCAGTCTGCCATGGAGCATCATTTCTCCACTGCCCCTAAATATGTATTATTCAGACATACTTAGGGAAGAGAAGCAGGTTTCTCATCCAATAGACCTGACATGGATTGACTCTATGGCAGTGGAACAGTCATTCCAAACTAAGGACCCTCACTCGAAAAATAGTGACACTGATACTTAATTTAGCAGAGTCACAATATTAATCTCCTGCTCTTCTCAGACCTGCTGATTTGTGAAGCAACAAAGCAACAACTTAGCTCAGAGGTGGTCCTAGAACAATAGCCAAATTACAGAGAGCCTAAATGTCTATCAACTGATGAATGGATAAAGAAATTGTGCTTTATATACACAATGGAATACTACGTGGCAATGAGAAAGAATGAAATATGGCCTTTTGTAGCAACGTGGCTGGAACTGGAGAGAGTTATGCTAAGTGAAATAAGTCATACAGAGAAAGACAGATACCCTATGTTTTCACTCTTATGTGGATCCTGAGAAACTTAACAGAAGACCATGGGGGAGGGGAAGAAAAAAAAAGTCACAGAGGGAGGGACCCAAACCATAAGAGACTCTTAAAAACTGAGAACAATCTGAGGGTTGATGGGGGTGGGACGGTAGGTGATGGGTATTGAGGGCACCTGTTGGGATGAGCTCTGGGTGTTGTATGGAAACCAATTTGACAATAAATTTCATGTTAAAAAAATAAAAAATAAAATGTAGTTGTAGGTATTTCAAAGTGTGGTTAAGATGGGACCTGAGGCTGGGAGTGTCATCCTAGGATAGGTCCTGAGATGTCTGCTTGCTCATATTAGATATTTCAAAACTACAGACTCTTTCAGCCCAACCTGTAAACTTTACAAGTTGCAATGATGATAATTCTATTGCCAACATAGCCATGTGTGCTGCCAATTGATTTTAAGGTACTACCATTCTCTAGGGTTTTGTAGGCGTCTTCTTTTGCCTTTTATTCTTAGAAAATTTCTACATTGTCCAAGCTTATATTTTAGTGTTGGGCTTCTTTAGCAGATGGCAATGCTTAAACTGAGGGTGGTTGGTTGTAGAAATCATCTATTTCTACATCTCCTTTGAAGGAGCAACTGCCTCCCAAATAGCTTGCTAAAGAGGAACTAGCACTTTCCTTTCCTCTTTCCTTTCTCATCAAGAATGCTCTGGGTTCACAGCAACCACTGGAGCCTGTCAGCATGCCCATCATGACTGCAAACCAGCCCAGCTGAGGGGTGCACTTGCGGGAAATTCTCAGGGCCTGGGTGTTTGGTTTGCCTCTTCCTGTTTGCCTTATAGCTTTAAATAATGTGGTTGCTTCACAACCACTTGTTTTTTGAGTAGGGAACAGGGCATATTTTTCTAGCAGATAAAATGACTTCCCACCATTCACTCTTTGTTATTTCCCCTTTCTGAAGGGCGGTCTGATGAATGCAGGGCAATGTGTAATACACGCTTTCCTGTTTTCTGCTCTTTCTCCATTGGGCTTGTCAGTCAGTCATGGGCTTGGTTCTGGGGAGGATGTGGCATTCATGAGAAGGAGGTCGAAGAGAATTTGTGTGTATTATCCTTCTCAGCACACATGTTAGTTCAATACTGGAATCAGGTGCCAGTGGCAGTTAATAATACCCACAATGCTATTTATCCAGGTTATGCATTGGTAAGCCAGCCATTAATAAGGGGGGGATAATAATAATAATACCCAGTATTATATCACAACTTCATGACATATCCTATCCTGCACCTCTGTAGTGACTCACTGATGAATTGTGATATGGTTTGGTTGGTGAGACACTAATCATGGGATTAAACTGACTTTGGGAGAAAATGGTATGTTTAGGATCTAGGCTGCTTTAGACAAATACACTTCGACCATTCATCATTTTTGATCCTCCATCCTACACCAAAAATCTCTATATCACTGCTACCACAGTCTGTTGCATTCAGCAAGCTTCCCATCTCAATTTAGCTTTATCCCCCTACCAGCAAGTCTGAACCCCCTTTCTACCTCCAGAGATTTCCTAATATCTGGTGTTGCAAGATAGGAGAT
The DNA here is from genome assembly GCF_022837055.1 of Prionailurus viverrinus. Taxonomy (NCBI): domain Eukaryota; kingdom Metazoa; phylum Chordata; class Mammalia; order Carnivora; family Felidae; genus Prionailurus; species Prionailurus viverrinus. The sequence continues at coordinate 66,227,002 of NC_062572.1, read as the reverse complement.
TGATGTTGGCCATCTGTCCCATGGCCAGTAACATTGAGTGTAAATAGTTGTTTGAATAGCAACTGCATACATGAATTTTTCTTCAGTGCTATATTCATTATGACCATTTTCTTCTTAAAAATTTTATCAAAGAGGATTTCTATTTAACTTTAACTTATTAATACTAAATGAACTAGAAATAATGTATGTACAGGTAATGGATTCAGGCCATGGGTATTTCTGTTATGTGATATATGATGTCACTCAGAGCTACCCTAAGAAAGAAAGCCTTGTTTATGTGGTGGGAGTGTAGAAGGTCTCATAACTTCATATGTCAGCAAAAGCCTACCTAGTTTGTCCTCATAGCTATTATTTAATTTATTCTGAAAACTTTTTTTCTTTATAATAAAGCGTTTCCTACTGAATGTGTAAATATTTTTTTTAAATTAGCATCTATTTCAAGACACAAGTGGGAACAAACCTTGATACATACTGGGTAGTAACTAGGATAAAGGGTACTGAATGTAAAGATGAGAGGTGTATTGGGTGCATAGATTTTGCTCACTACTTATATTTCCAAGGGCCTGTCCCATTGAAATATCTTAGCAAGATAAATGCAACATGATAGTCAAATCAGGTCCTGGGCTCTGAGACCCCAGTTGGACGATCATGAGTCAGCTACTGACTGTATACATATTAAGTCAGTTTTTGACTGCAGTGAACAGTGAGAACTAATTTGCAAACCTCTTCAGAGGCACCAACTACTCCTTTTACCACCTCTTGTACGAACGAGTCACATTATCCAGGTAGGATCATCTCCTCTTTTTTCCCTGATAGTCTTTTCAGCTGGGAAGAAAATATTTTGGGCCTTTGGATCAGTTGGAGTAGATATTAGACTTTGAGAACCAGATATCTAAGATTCTGAAGAGGGGTAACTTTGTAGAGCCTCAAATGGTGTCAGGAGAAAGGGAAAGTTCTACAGGAAAGAGAGGAAGAGGTAAGGTAACATTTTTCAGCCTGGTAGCAACTCTTAGGTTAAATGCTCAATAGCTTACAGAATTTTCTTTCTGCTACAAGAGCCCAAAGTGTGCAATGGAGAGAATAATCCCTACACCTCCCACTGGGAATTTCACCAAAATGGTAAGAAGAAGCTACATAAGAGTTTATCTACAACTGTAAGGGATGTGGACTTAAGCAAAGACCATACTTACTATGACTTTATTCTTGCTCCTAATGTGATAGTAGTATACGATATAGGCCTTCACATATGGAATGGGGGTAGAAATGGGATTATATCTCAGAAGGACTGATCACCAGACAATAAAAAGACAACATTTATTTAACAACCCAAACAATCTTTTAGGCATAGTATGCATTCTCATGTGGGACTGGGCACGGGGAGAGCTGATAAAGAAATTAAAGATGCCTCCCTGACTCACAGCCTAACTGGGGATTTGAAACCTATACACAGGAAACAGCTTATGGAATAAAAAAAAGCAAAGTATTAAAAAATAAGATTGTTGGGACACCTGGATGGCTCAGTTGGTTGAGCATCAGACTTTGGCGCAGGTCATGATCTCAAAATTCATGGGTTTGAGCCCCATGATGGGCTTTGCACTGACAGCACAAAGCCTTCTTCAGATTCTCTGTCTCCCTCTCTCTGCTCCTTCCCCACTCATTCCCCCCCCCCAGAAATAAACATTTATTAAGTAAGTATATAGATAGTAAAAAGTAAAATCAACACTTTAATAGCAACAAAGGAATGTTAAAGGCAAACATTGTTTTGGTGTTTTGTTTTGCTTTTTGGCATTTTCCAAAACGCAAAGGAACAGGAAATGGAAAAGGAGTAAAAAAAATAAAGTAAGGTAAATGAGATGAAAGGCAAATTTTAATTCCTGTCTAGAATTAAAATTTGGGCCATTAAAAGGAAACATTCTCTAACTTCATAGGGCTGAGTTCCCTTTCTTCCCTTCTATGGTCATCAAGGAGTCACTGATTCTACACATCTCTGGCAAGTCTTATCTTCTCTATGAAATCTGAGCTTACATTCCAAACACAGAGGTAGTGTCCTTTTCTGAAGTCCTTATCATTTATCATTTTCCCTGTTCTGATCCCCAGTTCCCAATGGTGTGTATCCAGCCTCACAGTGGAAGAATATGGAGGTGTGTCTCAGGCAAAAGAGGGGCTGAAAGACTTAGGAACCATCACTGAAGCCATGGGGTTTGATATCTTTGTGAAGACACAGCCAGGAGAGAACATAATCATTTCTTTCAAAGAGTTGGTAGGTTGACATGCAGAAAAAGAAATAGGTTTCTCCTCTACCTTCCCAGAGCACTAGGAACTAGGCTAATAAGTAGATAGTACTGGGAAAAGATTCAGTTTGACAGAAGAAAAAAAATAAAATTAATAGTTGAAGATCCCAAAATAGAACATAAAATAAAGGCTTCCTCTTCATCTGAAATACTCAAGAGAAGCACAGTTATCATCCATTACGGATGCTTTGTACAGGGGATTCTTGCACAGGTCTCTAGTATGAACTAGATTAGATTATTTTAATGATTGCTTCTAAATTTAAGACTATATTATGCTAAACCTAAAGCATAAATTATGTATATTTTTACAAAAGTAATCTGCATGTATGCTAAAAATTAAAATACTGTTAAGAAAAAATAATTGCTTGTATGAATCAGACATACATTCTTATATTTTATATTACTTTTCAGAATTTTATTTATATATAAATCTCAGTAAGAACTTATATTCTACATATTATTTTCCAGCTTGCAATTCCACCTCATCAGTATATCTTGAGAATCTTCTAATTTGAAAAAAATATAGATCTAAGTGATTTTAATAGTTGTGTCTTGTACTAAATCTTATTACACATTAAGGTTATCTTTAATTTTTTTCACGATTAATAACTGTACAGTGAAAATCTTTATATATATATATATCTTAAATTTGTCTAATTATTTCTTTAGAATATGTTTTTATAAGTAAAGCTAATAGACCAACTTTATGTATATTCTTCATATTTTTAAGGCAATACTAACCTCCAGAAAAGTGGAATTAATTCCTACTCTCAGTAGCTGTATATGAGTAAGCCTGTTTTTACCCAAACCCTTGCCAAAGCTGAACATTATCTTTTTTGATCCTTGCAAATTTGACAGGTGAAAAATTATATCTTGTTTTGTTATTTCATTACTCGTGAAATTAAATATGTTTTCATGCATTTTCAAGTCATTTATAATTACTCTTCTGTGAATTGCCTATTTATATCCTTTGCTCATTTTTCTCCCGGAGAATTCTTATTGATTTATGACAACTGTTTGTATATTAATGATATAAGCCATTTTTATTTATGTTGCTGGTATTTTCTATTTTGTTATTTGTCTTTACTTATATATATTTTTTACCTAGAGAACTATTAAAAAATTTTAATTCTAATATAGTTAGCATATAATGTTGGTTGCAGATGTACAATATAGTGATTTAACAATTCTATGCATTACTCAGTGCTCATCATGATTAGTGTACTCTTAATCCCCATACCTATTACACCCACTCCCCCACCACATCCCCTCTGGTAACTATCAGTTTGTTCTTTATAGTTAAGAGTCTGTTTTTTGGTTTGTCTCTTTTTTTTTTTTGAGAAGTTTTACATTTTTATTTGGTTTAATTTCTCAGTATTTTCTTTTATAATTCGCATTTTTACACTGTGATTGGGAAGTTCTTTTCACCTGAAGTGTGAATATCAACTTTTAAAAGCAGGATTTGTATTTAATTTGTATATTTCTTTACATGCCCTGAAATACTTCATGTACTTCTAGACTTATGTTTACTGATTGAGAAGTCCCTGGTAAAATATAGTTTAGTAGACAAATAGACTCCTTTCTTTTACTCTTTCTGATCAGAGCCCTTTTTTTTATTATAATAAATATATATATTTCCTTTATATTAACCTTCTAAGATAAGGCTTAGGTAGGCTTTGAAGTAAATCTCCCTAAGAAATTGACGTTGTTGGAAGAAATATTCTTGGCTCAGAGTAATTTTATTATTATAGGATGGATTTGGTTCATGTGTGTGTGTATGCACCCATATAGGAACATACATACAAGTAAACACATACGACTTATATGTAATTATTTTCTCAATGTTACCTCCAAGATCTTTGGATTCTAAAAATATTGCAAGTTCATCTGTAGCGATCATCTTCATGGACTCCCCTATAATATGGAAGCTTTATATGTGGATAGTCGTTTGCAGTCATTAATAGATCTTTGCCATTATAATTATTAACAAAGTGATTTATTAAGTATCTTTTCCCTGTAAGTCACTATGTAGGATATTATGGAGATAAAAAGGATGAAATACTTGTCTGGATTTCAGTGGATTATATTTCAGGTGGATTATATTGAAGAAGGAAATGGCTAGAGATTGTGAAGCCACTGCAATGGTCAGGATAGGGAGATGATGAAGACCCGAACCACACTAGTGGCCCCATCAGTGGGAAAGCGGGAAGTAATCTGCATGAACTGTGCTGCAAAGAAAGCACTGTCAGAACCATTAGGAAGTCAATTTCAAGACAGAGGGCATCAGGCCTATGTGTTAGGGAAAAGAGAATCATACCATCTAAAGATAGTAAGATTCATAAAAGAAGGGTGTAGTGAAAGAATTAATTTTATTTTTGATGTATTCCCTGGAATGAGAACAATGCACATTTCATAAAAAATGGTATGTGTTTGCCTGGCTATGAGCCTGGCTTTTAGCATTTAGCATCATACAAGGAGGAAAAAGTTCCCTACAGTCCTTGAAAATTTATACAATATTTTAAAGTTTTTTAAATGTTTACTTTTTAAAATTTATTTTTGAGAGAGAGAGGGAGACAGAGACAGAAGGGGAGAGGCAGAGAGAGACAAGTAGGGGAGAGGCAGAGAGCGAGGGAGACATAGAATCTGAAGCAGGCTTCTGGCTCTGACCTGGCAGCACAGAGCCCGATGCAGGACTTGAATCCAAGAACCTGAAATCATGACCTGAGCTGAAGTTGGAGATTTAACAAACTAAGCCACCCAGGGCCCCTATCTTTAAAATCTTTGTAAAAATATTACCTACAGAAGTAGAATAGAAATTTTATAAGAGGGATGAAGGGAAAATCTCATTCAGATTGAAGGTAGAGCACATGCACAGAAAAAGATGAGTGGAATAGTATGGTTATTCAAAGAACTACAACTAATTGCATTTTTGTGAAATGAAAAGTGGGACTAACAGAATTTTGAGAGATGGAACATGATTTTCTCTGTCTTCCCTGCAAGAACTTGGAGGTCATATGCTTAAGATGACAGCACCAAAAGATGGAAGAAGCCTGAATCTTGAGTCATTAGTTGGCAGAAAATTATAATAAAGAGACTATCTTAACTGAGGTATAACCTTATTACATTATACTACGAAAATTTGGGGTTGGTGTGTTTCAACAGCCAAACACTAATACCAAACACTAATACTCACCTCATAAAGTTATTTTAAGTTTCAAAGTAACACATGATAAATAGTATATTGACTAGCATCAGCACGGAGTAAGTTCTGGATAATTGTATAGCAATTATAATTATGTCTTATTATAAGTTATATATTATGCATATGAAATGACTATTAGTTATCCTTTCATAGACAAATGAGAAATGGAAAAGTAAATAAAATCCAGTGTTCACTCTTTACTTTCTCCCCACAGTCTGAATTAGGAATTCTTCCTTTGCTACCACACCTCACCAGGAATCTTCATTATAGCACTCATCATCTTGTGTTGTATTTATTGGCTTGTATAGACTTCACACCAATTATACTATAGTGCTTTGGGATGGACATTGTATTTTATTTATCTTTGTAAATCTAGATTCCAGCATACAGCCAGGTACAAAGAAGCAGGCAACAGATATTCAGTTATAAACTTGGACAAAAGCATAGAGATTGGCAGTCAATTCAACACTTTTTTTCTTAAAAAACAAAGATTAGGAAATTGAGTACAGAGATGTTAAATAATTTGCCTAATGTCATCCAGCTGGTTAGTGGAAGAGCTTAGAATCAAATCCAGTTTTCTTGAAAGGCAGTTCCCACTCTATTACACATTTCCTCCACTGAATTGGAAAACAAAGAATATTTCAACAAAATAATCAGTGAGATTTTCTCATTCTGAAGGTTTCTTTGGGCCAGTGAGTTTTTCCAGTAATAACCCTTAAAGTTCACAAATTCTCTAGAAGAGGAAGGGGCAGCTTACACAAAACCACAGACAGGATTTGAGCATAGGGCCTATCTTGAGGTTCGGCAGCCTCGTATACGCACCTGCAATGGGGCATCAAAGAGACACTTATAAAACCACAATAAGACTCTCTCTCTGCACCCCCCCCCACTTTTTTTGAGAGTGTTAGCTTCTGCCTAGGGTTATGAGGAATGAAATAGCTTCCAGGAGAGACTGCTTGGGCTAATGAAATTTTAGAACCCGAAACTGAAATTTGCCACTGGGGGAAGGGGCTGAGATAGTTTTGTTAGTGCACAGCTGTGGCAGGAGGCTTCAAAGGAAAGAAACAAAATTAAGAAACAACAACCCCCTCCCTTTACCATCAAGCCCTACTGATTTCAAATATGCTGAAGGAGAGCACAATTTAAGAAACATCTGGCACATTGGGGAGTTAGAAGGTAACCAGAACACCAGAGAAGTGAACCTGGGAACACACCTGGTGGGGCCCGCAGTAATTAGGTCATGATGCATATGTGTCCAAATAAACAGCCTCAAAGTCCCTTAATCTCAACACACTCTCAAGGGCTCTTAATCTCAAAGCTAGAATTCTAAAGGTGAAAGTAAGAAAGGTATCCTCCCTTGTCCATGCACGTACACACAGGTATGCATATATGCACAGGTACACATACACATGTACATTGACCAACAATTCAAGGGAAAAAGAAAAACGATTAAGACTATAAGCTGATCCTATTATGCTAAGAACACAAAAGACCTTATAGCTGAGTGAATTAGGTTCCAAATTAAAGTGAATAGTGGAGTTTGGGGAGGGAAAAGAAGAGAAGAATGAAAGTTACGTAGCATTAATGCATTATAAATTTTGTTTTTTAACAAGTACAAGTAGAAAAATGTATCCTATATTGTTGACACCAAAATCTTAGTTTGTTGGTTAACACTAGAGTGAAGGGTTGATTGTATGACAATTACTTCTTTGAGGCAAATACACTTACACCAATGATTTGGACCCCTCCAAGAGAGTGTTCCAATATGGGTAGCCTGAGCTTTAAGAAACTGTTATTATAAATACTTGGTTTTACAAAATAATCAAATGTGTATTATCTTTTGTCGACCACAATGGCTTTGTGTGAAGGTCAAATCATACAGCATATGTACTCACCTTGGGTATCTGTACTATATAGGTGCAAGTCTTAAGGCTAAACTCAGACTATCTAAATCATCCTTGTCATCTCACTTCTCTAATCTTATTCCACTATTTCTCTCACATCCAATTAATTCATCATATACTTAGAATTATAATGTAAAACAAAGGAGATGTGTTTTTTTTCTCAGCTTTATGCTGATCAAAACCATATCTGAAGCATTGACTCAAGTTCTTAGAGTGTCATTTTAAAGTTCATTGCTACCACTAGCAACCAGAATGGTGGGAAATGTAACCAGTATGAATAAGAAAAGGCTATCTTTTATTATTTAAATGACTTACATGAAAGAGAATTTTGAGGGAGATGGGTGGGAAGCCAATGTTTAAGAAGGAGAATCATTGTCTGGTGTCTGACTGGCATAATTCTAAAGGATGCCTCCACCCCACCTGCCTGCCCCAATCCCAACTCCCTATTAGGTTTCAGCAGTTTTTGAATGCTACTCTTTTCTTTTAGGTGTATTTATTTAGTTTGAGAGAGAGAGAGAGAGAGAGAGAGAGAGAGAAAGAAATAATGCTTGCACACAGGTAGGGCAGAGAGAAAATCCCAAGCAGGCTCTCTGCTGTCAGTGCAGAGACCAATGTGGGGCTCCACCTCAGAAATGGAACCGTGAGATCATGACCTGAGCTAAAATCAAGTGTCAGATGTTTAACCAACTAAGCCACCCAGGCACCCCTTGAAAGCTAGTCTTATTTGCAGTTATGATGTCTGTCTATGCAGGAGGCTTTAATTGAGAAGCTTGCTATCAGACCGATTTAAATTCATGGTGAATGAGTCTCCAAAACTCTCATCTTTGGAGAAGGCTACTTGGTAAGAGTGAAGAATCAAATCCAGGTTTCCTGAAAGACAGGGTTATGACAAATGTGGAGATGTGCCACGTGAATGTACAACATTGTAAAGTAAGGGTTGGGTGCATCACGGAAGCCTCCATCTGAAGCAGCAGTGAATCTTAGTCAAGACGATGTCTCCTACTGATGGCATCTGGGCCATATCCATGAAATTCAAAATAGTAATAGTAGCAGTAGTAGTAATGATAGGACAAACCAATGAAAAGAAGCCCATTACCTCAGATTCAGAGCCCTTATTCTAGTTCTGCATCTGCTTTAAGTCTAGCTTAATTATCAGAGGATGTACTGTTTTGAGCTTCAAATTCCACTGGGTATGACTCTACCTCATGTGACTCTACCTATAGACATACCTCTGGAATGTTTTCCAGACTGCTACATTCTTTCTTTTCTCAAATGACTAATCATTTGTCTATGTTTTCCTTTGTCTAGGTCTTACTGTGTCTATGCAGGGCATAGACAAATTGAAATAGACTGATTGCAGCTCCTTTAAGACTAGAGTACTCTGATCTAGAGTTTAGAACCACCTGGAGAGTTTTAAAAGTAGGAATTCCCAAAATTGGGGGCCTTCATTGAAACAATTATCTTACACTTTCTACTTGGCTCTGACATAATTCTGCATTCCTATATGTGTGTGTGTGTTATAACCATGATAATTCTTGGATTCTTTTTTGATGCTCTATGTATATTTAGATCTGGTGATACTTCAAAGCTATTAATTGTTTTGTTCTAGTTTATTCTTTGTTTCAATTGTTGGTTCTGCTCACATCCAACTCTGAATTTTGGTTTTTCTTATATTTATGATGCACACTGTCAATTGGTGCCCACTGTTTTCTCTTTGGAACAGATTACTCTTGTTTGTGTTTGCAAAGAGGGAAGAGATAGTAAGAAAGTCATGACTAAGGATCCGCAGTGTAAGCACTCAACCTTGTCTAGTCACCCTGCATGATCACAGGCAAGTTTAAGAGACATAATGTTGAAGGAAAATAGGGAACAAATTCATGGCATATTACTACGCAGTGTTGGTCCCAGACTGCATGAACTCGGTTGGATTGTGTCTGGGACCTTGCAGTAGCAAGGACTAAGTACAACCATCCTGATTTCCCTTTTTTGAAACTCTATGATTTAATGCTCTGATAAAGAAAGAAAAAAAGCAGCAAACAAAATCCAGTGGAAAGGCATGGCATGTAAGTGTTTCTTCTCAAAGTGTCAGCAGCTGGTTTAACCATCGACTGCCTGTCCTTTCTACCTTGGTCCTCTTCATGGTCTGGTTAGATATTAAAAGTACCAGGAGCCTCACTACTGAGAAGCATCTTAGGCCAGTTTTATGTCAACCCTCAATATATTTCTGAGAAACAGATTTCCGAAAAATGACCAAATGGCAGATTCCAAAGAGGGCACAACACCTAATAATGCAAGGGTTTATACCCTTCGTGATGTCATAAGCTTCAGGGCCTGGCTGGCACCTAGGTGGAAAAATATCCTTGGCCTTCAACTATACTGGCACTTATCCTTTTTGCAGCTGAGCCTGGAATGGGGTCTTGAACTGCTAGTGAGTGGATTGCACTGGTGCTATTCACTAAGACCAGATTCATATAGTTTACAAATTCTATCTACTGAATACTTTGTATCATATTAGTCTTGTTCCACTTTATTTTGCTGGCCATATATTGTGAATATATTTGAGTTTGACCAAAGAGCAAGGGAAATTTCAGATGAGGAATGTGTCACAAAAAAAGAGTCAATATCTAAATTAATGTTTTTGCAATCTGTAAAAACAATTTCTTTTGGAAAAAGAAACAAATAACTAAACCTCAGAATGTGCAAGTGGGTGATTCATATATTCCATAGAGTGAAAACGTTAAATTCTGAAAGCCTTTAGGCTGTGATTTTCTTGTCTCTCCCCTGTAACTTAAAATAGATGGAGGAAAAAGACAGCAGAGAGAAGGAGGGGGGATTAAATGAATCAAGAGGGGGACTGTCAAAGCTGCTATAAAGTCTGCAGGAAGGCAATAGCAGTAAGAAAAAGTAAAAAGGCTACAGTCATAAAGATGATGGCATTTGTGAAGCAGCGGAAAGAAATGTCAGAAGGAGTGCTTTCTAAATCTGAATAATATAGGACTTAGACATTTCACATTCTAGATTATTTTATTGGTTCAACCAATCCACCTTGTACTAAATTTTGCATGTGCAAATAATTGGGTGCTTCAGTAGAAAGGCCTTAAAGGCTTAGGTAATCCATTCATTCTATTACTCTATAGCCATCATGAAACGTGTGTGTGTGTATGCGTATGTGTATATATATATACACACACATATATATACACACAGATATAGGGTAGGTGAGTTTCTTAAGATTAGCTTTAAAGTTTATCAAAATTTGATAATCCTCCAAAACAGTGGTTTCCCAGCCCAGCTGTGATTTTGGATTGCTTAGAACTTAAAAAGAAATAATAATTTCTTCTTCTTATTTTTTTTATTGTGACTTCCCAGAAGCTCTCCAAAATCTACTGCATTCAGAATTCAGAATATTGGAGGTGATGTATCTGGAATCTGTGACCTAAAGGTTTGCTGCATTTGGGAACCATAATTCTGAAGCAGTGTAAGGAAATTGATCTCTTAATTAATTTTCTAATACTCTAAAAAGACAAAAGTCATATATTAAATAATTACCACTTTAATATTTAGGGGAGAATGAGCACACAAAAGAATAATTGTTTTGTATTGTTTTCCTGATTGTAAGGTGTAAACTATCATGAGACCAGTTTTGGCTAACCTAGGCTTTCAAGTAATGTTCTTTGAAAAAAGACAATCAGAAATGGATTACAGGAGAAAAAAAAATAGGACCTGTAAGTTAAAATGAAGAGGGAAGAAGAAAAAGACCACTAGACTAGAAATCAGAAGAAATATGTGCAGTGTCATCTTTAAACTGGAAACTAGCTCTGCTTCCTTTTCTGTAAAATAAGTCAGTTGGATTTTTTTTGAATCTGTCTCTTCAAATTCTAACATTCCATACTTCCATGATTCTAGAGACTATTGTATTTAGAGATAGCACATGGTGAAATAATAACTTAACTTGAGATGCCAGTATACTTGAAATATCTGTAATTGTTTTAGCATTTATCAATAATTAAAATCACTTAGTGTTAGCTATAAAAGGTGGCATTTCTTTACATTCTATCAAGTTTCGAACTAAAAGCCCACTGGAGAGGCTAATATGTTTTTTTTTAGTTAAAAGATCTTTAAAGATTCTGCCCTCAACTTTCTGGATTATCCGCTTTTTCCACACTTTATTCATATTTGTATTTACTGCTATACCATAGCAATAAGTACAGTGACCCACAAATTTTAATTTGTTTATTCATTTATTATTCATATGGTGATTGGACAACGTTGAATAGGTGCCTAAAATGTGCCAGAACTGTGCTGGATGCTAAGGATATAATAAGGAGTAAAATCAAGTGTGGTCTCCACTCATTCAGAGTTACATGGGATAGTGGGTGAAGAGATATTCATTACATAATTTCACAATCAATATTAAATTCCAATTGTGATAGACATCCTGAAAGAAAAGGAAAATTTAGGCTGAGAAGTAGGAGGCCAATGTGTCTTCAGATGAGTAGAATGGAACTAGGCAAAGCTAGAGAAGAGAAGTTAGGGCAGAAGAACCTGCATGTATAAAGTTCCAGTGGTTGAGGAGACTGAGGGCCAGAAAACAAGAAGGAGATGTTTTAGAACTTGGTTTGAGTGGTAGTATGAGGAGTGACCACATAGACCCTGAAGGCTATCTGTGGTAGTCGGTGTTATTCACCAAATACTTCTAGTGTTCTGTCTGGGAACATGATAGAATAGTACCTTCCTGTGCATCTTGGAGTTAGATGAGGCCCTTTGACTTCTTTTGATTTTAGATCTTCTAACAGGTGTGGTTTTAATTTGTGTTTCCCTAATAAGTAATGATATTGAACATTTTTCATGGTTTTATTTCTCAACCTTGATCTTAAATTTTCCTTGGTGAAGTGTCTGTTCAAATCTTTGCCTATTTTTTTTAATTGGGTTTGATTTATTATTATTGAGTTGTGAAAATTATTTATTCTGGATATTAGTCCTTTACCAGATGAGTTTTTGCAAATATTGTCTCCTAATCTATGGTTTGTCCTTTTAGTTTCTAAAAAGTGTCTTTTGGCAATCCAAAGTTAATAATTTTGATAAAGTCTACTTTATCAAGCTATTATTTAAGACTCCATTTATAATTGAAATGAAAAGATAAAATACCAGGTAAATATTTAATAATAAATGTATAATATCTGTATGAGGAAATGTTTAAAGATTTCTGAAAGAGACACAAGTAGACTCGAATAAAAATAAAGAAATGCCATGTTGGTTATTTTTTTTTATTTATGTTAGATATATTGATTCTAAAGTTCATAGAAAAAAATAAGACTAGCCAGGAACATCTTAAAGAAGTACAGTGATCAACTATTCTCACTATATATTAAAATATACCATAAAATGTTTCTATGTAAAACGTTGTATGAAACCACCACCAACAAGACACTAGCCATTATTAGTGAGGAATATAAGACTCAAAAAATGAACCTATGTATATATGGCAATTAGGTACATGATAAAGGTGATATTTCAAATAATTATAGAAAAAATGAACTTTTATTAAAATGGTTTTAAAAATACAGGCTAGCCATAAAAATATTGTTACACACTTTATAAATTTCACATAGATCTCAAATACAAATATACAAAATAAGACCAAACAAGTGCAGTATAAAAAGTGAATTCTATAATAATCTGCCAGTGTGGAAAGTTTTTTCTTACATGATTCAAACCCAGAAGCAATAAAAAAGATAATAAAAATTACAAGAAGGAAATAAGAAATTCCATGGCAAAATCACCATGAAAAAAGTCAAAATACAAATAAGAAATCAGAAAATATCTCAAAATTAAAATCTCCCTAAAATATAAAATGTCCTAAAAAAATAGAGATGACAAAACCCAAAAACCTAGTAGGAAAAAAATAGACAAAAGACACAAACATGGAGTTCATTTTCACAGGAAATAAGAGAACAAAAAGGCCTTTGAATGCATAACATTTTTTTTTTCTTTATTTCACCTTAATAAGAGATATTGAGAGGACTGCTTGGTAACACTACTTTCTTATCTATTAGATGAGCTAAGTCAGTATTATCTAGCTTCCCCCATCTCCACTCTCACAAGGAAATAAACTGCTCTGACAAAGCTGCTATAAGACAGACACTCTCACACATTGCTGGAGGGAATGGAAAATAATACAAATAGCATTGTGAGGAATTTCACAATAATACAACCAAATTATACATGTACCTTTCCTTTTATTCAGCAATCCCATTTTTAGGAATATATCCCAAAGATACACCTCAACAAGCACAAAAGAACATATTCACAAATTTATTCTCTGTTTAGCAGTAGGGGGTGCAATAGGGGGTATTTAAAGGAGCTCTGGATGCTGCTGCACAAGAGAATACCGTAAGATCTTAAAATGTAACGGGTATAATCTCTACGCTGATTTGATATTCAGTGTACATTATTATAAGAGCAAGCCAAGTTTCTGAAGAGTATTCATACAATGTTTTCATTCATGTAAACCAGTGTTTCTCAACTGGTTTTGACCAGTTTTGACCTCTAGGAAATATTGGGTAATGTTTAAAAACATTTTTGGTAGTCATAACTAAAAGGTGCTATTGGTATCTAATGGTTACAATCAGTGATATTCAGAATAAACTAATACAACAAAGAATTAGCAATACATCTAGCAATCAGATCTTGGTTCTTCACTAAAAGGAATCAGGAATTTGGGCGAAAATGGCTAATACTAGATATAAAATAGGGAAAAATACAAGTTGACTTTGTAATATCTTCTGGTACCAGAAAGAACCATGCACCCAGAATCTAGTGAGAGCATATCAAGAGGAATGAGAAGCCGGCTTCCATTGGCCAATATGGACACATTTGGGCATAAAGAATTTCCTGAAAAGAATATCTATAATTGAACAATGTTGAATATGTATTTCATTTATTTAGTGATAAGTTGAAGACAGACATGAGAGAAAGAAGGTGAGAGATTATAAAGGGAAAAAGCACATTTTGTTACCATTGACAGTGATTATTATACCAACTCCTTGCTGAAGAAGAGGAGGGTGGTGGTAAGGAGGAGGAGGATGTGGAGGAGAGAGCAGCAGTTAAAAAGAATTAAGCATTTATTGAGACTTTAAGAGAAATGATAATTCATCCATAGTTGATGTATCAGCTCAGGCTGCTATAAAAAAAGTCTGCCTAGACTAAGAGGCATACACAAAAGAAATTTATTTTCTCACACTTCTGGAAGGCCAGCATCAGGGTGCCAACATAGTTGGTTTCTGGTGAGAGCTCTCCTCTTGGATTGCACACATCTACCCTCCTGCTGTGTGTTTACTTGACCTCCACACAAGTGTTGACTCTTCTGATAGACATTAATCCCATCATGAGGCCCTCATGACCATATCTATCCCTAAGTACTTCCCACAGATCCTATCTCCAAATACCATTACTTTGGAGGGCAGGAGTGGAACACATGAATTTGGGGAGATGGGTACATATTCAGTCCACAACAGTTAATAAGGGAAGGTTTTCTTTGCATAAGGATTCCAGTTAAGACATGTTGAATAAATAATAAAATTTAAAAATCACCTTTCAGCAAACTCCAAATAAAGAATTGGTTCAGGCAAGACTCATCAGTGGATGCTAAAATAATTGGGTGAAAGTTTGTGGGAAACAAGAAATTTAAAAAATGTTAAAGCTTCACTCTAACAATTATTTATTAGTTGCTAAAAAAATATCTTAAGACAGAGACAGATGATGATTTTCCCTTAACCAAGTGATCAAACTTAGTATCACTAATAATTACCAATCTGATATTTGTATCCTGATGTGATATAATGTGGTGTCCACAGCATCACCTCTAAAATCAAAAATATTTAATCTGAATTGAATCAATTCTTCAGACCTAACTGCAATTTTAAGAACTATAAATAATAAAAACTTCGGCAATAAGATGAGGAGACAATCCGATAACTCTGGAAGGTAGAACTTTTGTAGAAAAACTGACCTGCTTCATTAAGGAAAAAAAAGAATATATACAGGTTTACAAAGAAATAATCAAATTCTGGTGACAACTGGGAAAATTTGAATGTGGACAAGATATTAGCACACTGGGAAATATTGCTTTTTTTAAGTGTGATATTGCTATTGCAGTTTATGTAAAAAGAATGTTCTTAATTTTAGGAAATGCACACTGAAGTATTTTAGAGAAGAATAATATCTT